>NC_067464.1:5027465-6227465 GCF_025434085.1 Hippocampus zosterae
CGTCTCTGCCCATGTCTCTGAGCAGCGGGATAGCGACTGCTCGCTCCCTGAACCGTGATCCACTTCAAAGTGAATGCGGATGAGTTGAAGAAGTGCTTTAGAAGCGTGATGTATCGCGGGGCCGGGCCACCGGGGTCACACCTTAGTGTGCCCACTGAGGACTTTTAAGGACCCATCCCTTCCTTACTCTCACTCACTCACACATACACACACGCGAGGCAGACAAAAAAAATTACTGTAAATGGTGGAGGCTGCAACACATTTTGGACACATTCAATGTTGTGGAGCAACCACAGAGTTTAACCCGATACCATCTCCACCGAATTGAAGGTTCATCTTTAAAACCAACGAGGAAATGGGTTAATGCCACACTTGAATTAATTTCACCCATTTACATTGTTTGGTAGGTACTGCCGTTTTGGTTCACAACCAAATTCGAATGGGGCTCGATGAGTAACTCGTGGGAACGATAAACTGAGGTCATTATTATTACTTGATGGGAAAATGTCGATCCGTGCATGAACCTAACAAGCTAATCTGCATCCCTCCATCCATCCAAATTTGTCCAAAAAATGACTCCTATAGTCCACAAAAATCTAATAAATTAATACATTGAAATGAAACAAGTCAAACGATAACCAGTATATTGGATCAATAATAAAACAATACTTTTGTAATTAACTACACTTACAAAAAAAAAAGCAACTGCGGTAAAAAAAATTAAAAAAGACCAGAATAAGCAACGAAATAAATAACTACCGGTACATAAATGATTACATTATTGTATACTTGACTAAATAAAAGTGAAAACTAGCAATTAAATCACTTTAAAAAATGACGAGTACAATCGAGTGAATGTGTAGAGTATATAAATAAATTTACATGTCAATCTGGCTCCATTTTCATTTTTTCCCCCAAAAATCGCTGATTTTCCCTTCTCAACGAGTTATAATACTTCTTGACGTGTGCGCCGGTGCGTTTGTGTGTGTGTCTAAAGTTGTACCCGATTTCCCATCAAAGTCATCTAAACAACCTTCCAAAGGTTTTGTGGGCTAAATCTTAATCTGCCACCTCTTAACAAGTGCACTTTTGCGTCGTGTATCTCACTCATCACTGATCCCCGCACTTTGCAAGCATATTTCTTGCACATGTTGTTGCCGTGTACTAAAAGTATATGATCGGTATTGACTTACACAGCCGGGCGGTCCCTCAGGGCTCGTGACTGCGGGTCTTAACTGCCCCGGACCACATGTTCATGAGCTCACTCTGCAATGCCCGGAGTGTTCTTTGGTTAGATTGGCTAAATGCATGTCGTTGTGTATGGCCATGCCAAAAGCAACACACAGCCTCTTGACAATCACTCAACTGGAAGAGGTTGATTCAAGCTTATAGGATCTGAAATCTGGACCAAATGAGCTGGAATATTTTGTCTTCTCTGCTCGCTGTCTTAAAACTTAAATTTGAAACAGAGGCTTGGAATATTGCCCGCTCGAGTGGCCATTTGGCATCGGGGTGCGAGCGGAGTACTGTTAGCTAGGTGAGAAAATATAACCCGTCTTCCAGAGAGTGTGTGTGTGGTTTTTTAAATTTTTATTGCTCTTTCTTGATGGCAGCGAACCGCTACGAAACAGGAAAATAGTACATCGGTTCCAAGGAACAATGGCGAAGTGAGACGTCATGCCTGACAGGAAAGCGTGTTGGGGAGGAGCCAAGTTTAGCCTGGGTTGTTAGCAGAAGAAATGAGGACGAGTCCATCAATGAATCAGATCATCGGAATTGATTTGCAATAAAATGTTCTGCGTTACAGAACCATTTTATGACTTAAGAGTTATTTTTTTAACTGATTCACTCACAGGTTTGGTCATTGTTTTCCAAATTACACCGTATTTTCCGCACTATGAGGCGTATCGGAGTATAAGGCGCACCTTCAGTGAATGGCTTATTTTAAAACGCATAGAATAGAAGCTACAATAGTAGCCGAGGTTGCGTTATGCATCCACTAGATGGAGCTACGCTAAAGGGAATACAATACAATACAGCTTTTGTGGAAATGGAATGCTTAGGTACGCCTTATAGTGTGGGAAATACGGTAAAAGCAGATTTTTGCCGATGCCTTGTTTTGATTAAACACAAAAGTCTGCTTTCTTAAAGAACTACAAAAATCAAGAAGAAATAGTGTTGAGGAGACTTATTTCAGAGAATTTTGACAATTGTCAGTTAAATAAGAGCTCTAAATGATTACCCGACGATGAAAACATTCTTCAATTCGTTGTCTATAAATCTATTAGGTTTGACTATTATAGTCTTGTGTATTGTTCGGCAAAAAATAATTTGCTGCTCATTGAAATTTTTTGTCGAAGGAGTTGGATTCCCAGGGCTGCCGCCTCGTCAACCACTTATTGAAGAAACGATAATACCACCACAAGAGGACACGAATCCCCCATATACAAATGCCAGTCATGTACATGATGCCAACTCAAACCCAATTTACGCACCATTTTCGGGGGTGGGGGGTATTGCTGTCTTGCCGCCCCCGCGAAATGTCGTCCTGTGTGGCCGCACGTATTGCACATACCAGAAACCGCCACTGCCTGTGACTTGTTTATTGTCTCTCAGAAATGCAAATATCGCACAAGTAGCCTTTTGCACTGGCCTTTGTTGCATCAGAATAACCTTCGGGCCTCAAATTATTTCTGAGCAGAACCAGCCTTTAAAACACACACACACATATACACTCACACAATCGCAGAGTTCCCACCCCCAGCAGTGCAGGCCCCTGTCCCTAACAAGCGGCTGACACATCAAAGCGGCGCGTCCAGGAGGGAAGTCCGTCCGGGAGGGTCTGGGGGAATCACGGGAGACAAAGGAAGCGATTAAGAGATAAGGATCACTCCAAGATATGACATTTCATCCTGGCCAGATCCGGTAGACACGCTGCATTCAGGGACACCAGCAGCAGCAGCAGGAGGAAGAGGAAGACTAGGGGGGTGGGGGCTGCCATCGCTTCCTCCTTCCGTCCACATGTCATATGGGCACCCCACCCTACTGGTAGTCAAATAGCACTCTAGCCAGGAAGCCTCAAACAGAGCCAGATTTCAAGTTGCTACTTTAAAATTTCGACCTCTTAAATAGCCACACACAAAAGGGGTGAATTTGAGTCAGGGAAAAAAAAAAACAAAGCGAGAAAAAAAAACGGTCCTCTTTGTGGGCCTAATTGCCTCGCCGTTGCTTTATGTCTCCGGTTTCATGCTGTCGCTTTCAGCCAGGGGCGCAACCCACCTGAGATTTTCACACAAAAGAGTCGGAGGAGAGGGTGGAGAACACAGAAGGAGTTTGTTTGCAAATAAACACAGTTGCGTTCCAAACACCGCTTTGCCTCTTTTGTTGTATGAATAGCTTTCGGGTTGTGTCAATCATTTGAATGTATCACAAACTCCATCTTGTATGACAATTATTGTGAACTGCTTGTCCCATTTGAGGTCACCATAAGTCAAGTGAATTATTCATTTGGCAACTCACCCCTTTTTTTTTTAAATTCAGGCATGGGGCTAGCAGTGGCTACATATTGACGCACTGGCTGTGATTTCCACCTGCGCCATTTGCGCAAAGGGCAACTGCAGGTAAGTCTATCCCAACACTAGTACCGGTGCTGCACTTAAATGACAGTAAATCTGAGCGATTAATGGTTTTTCGTATCAGAATTGTGATCTCAGATGTGATTTTGTGATTGTCAAAGTGGTGCGCTAATCCGGTATCAAGATTATCAATCAGAAATGGCATTCTATCCATGGACGGGTCACGCTAATCAATTAGCTTTGAACTGGAGCGCCGCGTTCCCGTTACCCAGCCACCTTCATTCCTTGCTTTTCCGTCTACTGGTGAACGCTCGGCGCTAAGCTAACTTCTTCCACACTAGCAGTTTGTAGCTAGACCTCTAAATTCATAGCTAGCCCTCTAAGTAGCTAGCACTCCGTGGTGGCAAAAAAATCAATAAAAATGCACTTCTAACAAGCAGCGCTATCACAAAAGGTGGACGAGGAATAAGCTAATCACGCGATACACCAAGCAAAAAGAGAGAACTTCAGAAGATGGAGAAGCGGGACGTCTTCTTTCAGTTTAAGTACACGAAAACAGCTTTACGATACTATGAATCGTGGTGAACCTATTCTTACCACCGTCTGAAGGTCGCGCAAGTTAATCTGAGATCATATTCGATTTAGGAAGTCTTACATAAATCAAAGATGGTGATAAAAAGAGTGTTCAGTGCTCTCCGGGAAGTGCCCCAGGGGTCCGTCCCACGTCCACACCTGTTGAGTGGGCGAGGCGGGCGCGCTGCGAGCGACAGACCAGCTCCGCGCCAGCCATCTTTTCATAAGCCGTATCTAATGAAACCACGCCGTGTCCGAGGAAGAAAGAAAAGAAAGACCCACCGCGGGGACACCCTGCCCAGCCCGAAATTACACCTCGCGCTCGCTCGCACAAAAGAAGCAAATTCCGTCGGCGCAGCGACAGAAACACTTGACACCAAATTTTAAACTGCCGCCGTAGTGGAAATTTCCATTACGGATCCTTCCTCATCCGAGGACTGTCGTGGGAGACTGAAAGAAGGGGCGGGGGCTAATAACACATAATCGAGCACAGTGATTCCTCCCGACACAAGATGCTAATGCTAATGCTCTCTCCGATCACTCAGCAATTGCTTAATAATTACTTTTTAAGCTTTGATTGAAAGCCCCCCCCCACCACCCCCCCACAGGTCTTGGATTTTTTTCTCACAACTCTTGACAGGCGTGTGTGTGTGTGCGGGGGGGGGGGGGGGGGGTCTTTCTACTGCATATAATCAAAACCTGGCCTTTAGGGGTGTGTAGACTTTTTATTTCCACTTTGGGCCTTAGGCATAAAATAATCAACTATAAACGGTCAGTAGGCCGGTGCATGATTACCGACTCCGAGAGGTCAAACATTTGCGTCGATGAAACCCCCCCCCGCGGTTGCCGTGTTTGTGATGCCTGGCTTAATGGGGGCGGGGGGTTTCGGGGGTGTTGTCACAATCAAAGGTGCCACCCAGATAACCCCGACAGACGGCCGACGTGACGGCTCTAAAGTTTCAGACCTACGTGCAACCTCTGTGAAAACGATACACCGATTAGCGTGTTTTTTTGTGTACGTGGATGTGTGTGAAGTCTGAGCAGGTTGAAGAGTAGCCATGTGTTGTCTTGTTTTGCATCCTCGGATTTGCAGTGTGTTTGGAAAAAAAATTTCCGTCATGGGAATCAAATGTCACCACGGTATCGTGTGGTTTCTTGTACCCGGTTGTTGGCGGTCGCCCCAATGGCCACCTCGGAGAAGATTTTGTTGAACTCGATATTGCATCGCACATAATTCGTTATATCTTCCTGTCGTTTCCACTTGGATGCAAATTGACAGTGTGGGAAATTCACAGACAGAAATACATTATGATTCAGTTGCCGGTTTGGTCTGTAACCTGTTAGAAAATAGGCAAAAAAAATTTTCCAGAGTAAGAGGCAAATGTTTTGTTTTGATTCAACGCAAAGATGACCAGTCTGATTTTTTTTTTGTTCATTTCATTTTATGAAACCATGACTGTGGATGGTATGATAAACAATGACGTCTCTGCCATTCGCATGGTCGCTCCTTAGTGACACTGGCCAAACCACTGGAAAAAAGTCCTTGGTCTACCCCTACTTGTACCAAAGATCATAGTTACAAATTGTTCGCAAACGCTGCTGCTGAATACGTGAGATTCCAATTTGTGGAAATTAACATTTTGTCAGCGGCCCGGTAGTCCAGTGGTTAGCACGTCGGCTTCACAGTGCAGAGGTACTGGGTTCAATTCCAGCTCCGGCCTCCCTGTGTGGAGTTTGCATGTTCTCCCCGGGCCTGAGTGGGTTTTCTCCGGGTGCTCCGGTTTCCTCCCACATTCCAAAAATGTGCACGGCAGGCTGATTGAACACTCTAAATTGTCCCTAGGTGTGAATGTGAGTGCGAATGGTTGTTCGTCTCTGTGTGCCCTGCGATTGGCTGGCAACCGATTCAGGGTGTCCCCCGCCTACTGCCCGGAGACAGCTGGGATAGGCTCCAGCACCCCCCGCGACCCTAGTGAGGATCAAGCGGTTAGGAAGATGAATGAATGAATGAATGAACATTTTGTCAAATGATGCATTGACCCAAAATGATTGATTTCCACATTTTTTTATTTCTAATTCGTCATTTCAGCTATAATACATGACCGTATCCACTTAAATGGTGCTGCGTCACGTATCAAAATCACAATCACGTGACTCGCGCTATTTGAAAGTGACCCCCCCAACCCCATCCACCCTCCACACATGAAACCAGGCCGGTCGAGCTCATCTCTCTTTGTTCCTTGCGGGGAGGTTTACTCTCAATAAACATTTTTTTTTTTTTTTTTTACGGTGGGACGTCCAAGTAAAAAAGCTTTTTGAAGACTTCACCCGGTCAATTAGGTGAACAGTGTCAATAGAGCCCCCCCTGCATAATGACTCACCTGTTATGGCGTGCGAACGAGCACTTACAGGAGACGGAGGGGCACGTCACAAAGGGATGACAAAGCCCTCAGTCTGTTTGGAAGGGCTCCTTCTGCAAATGACCCTCACCCCCCCACCCCCACCCCCAGCCCATTAATTTCCTTGACGCACACTCAGACACACACATACACACTCTCGCGGTTGTCTTTCGGGTGTGTCTATTTGTCAGCTACCTGGCGACTCTTTGGTTTATGTGGAATTGACTTCACCATTTTCATTCACGGGCAGAGCGAGCAGTTTAAGTGGGGGGGGGGGAGAGTTGCCGTATTTTTCTGACAACAAATCACACTTTTGTTCATAGTTTGGCTGACCTGCAAGTTATACAGAGGTGCGCCTTGCATGTATTAAAATTTAGGGATTGCACTGACACCCGAAATCTCCCGTTTCTCTCATCGTGTTGACTTTCAGTGCATTATCGTCACCTTCTTTCCAACGGCGGTGGAGCACCTCAAGTATTTGCCAACTGACAAAAAACAGTAGAAGAAGAAGAAGGGGAGAAAAAAGTAGTGGTCATCATGCATTGCCACTGGTGGCCCACCTTCTTTCTAGCACCAAAAGAATATCCCTACCGCTAAAAAGAAAGTTGAAGAAGGAAAAACGTTTCGACGTAATGAGACAGATGAGGGTGAGGGATCGAGATTTTCACTCAGATGTTCACTCAGATGTAAAGCTTTTTCCAGGGCTTGGCCGATTAATTTTCGATTTATTTTCTCTATCAATTTGCGTTAACATGTCAGAATGAGGGCGGCCCGGTAGTCCAGTGGTTAGCACGTCGGCTTCACAGTGCAGAGGTACCGGGTTCGATTCCAGCTCCGGCCTCCCTGTGTGGAGTTCTCCCCGGGCCTGCGTGGGTTTTCTCCGGGTGCTCCGGTTTCCTCCCACATTCCAAAAATATGCATGGCAGGCTGATTGAACACTTTAAATTGTCCCGAGGTGTGAGTGTGAGCGTGGATGGTTGTTCGTCTCTGTGTGCCCTGCGATTGGCTGGCAACTGATTCAGGGTGTCCCCTGCCTACTGCCCGGAGACGGCTGGGATGGGCTCCAGCACCCCCCGCGACCCTAGTGAGGATCAAGCGGTACGGAAGATGAATGAATGTCAGAATGATGTGGGGTTTTTTTTTCAAAATAATTTATAAATGTTTTTGTTTAAAATGCTTCCATAGTTAAAAATCGTGACCGCACTGCCGTGTACTGTATTACTCAATCCCAGATCATTACTCAACCATGATTTTTTTTTTTTTCGCCATACCTGTGACACCTCATAGTTGTTCGGAACAACCAAAAAAAAAAAAAAACGGGCTTTTTGTGTGGACCGAAAGCCAAAACGCAATTGAAACCGATCTGCGTTTGGTAAACTCGCTGATCTTACATAAACATCCCTCTTTGGGCCTTGAATTGAACAAGCATGTCGTCTTTGTGTGGCGGAGCCGGATAATGAACAGGCAGACAATTACCATAACTAGCTGATGTTATCTCCACTTCAGGGGTAGGAGGGCCTGCGGGTGGTGGGAGGGGGGGGGGATGCAGTTGAAATGTTGTAATTGCACTGTCAAACCCCCCCCAACCAGCTTGTTCCCGGACACATCGCCATGTATGTTCCTCCACCCACCCTTTTTTGTTTCCACCCTTCGGCCTTTAGCCACTTCAAAATGAAATTCTTCTTCTTCTTCTCCCTCCTTTTTCTCTCGTTTTGACACTGATATGCAGGCATCAAAGGGATGCCCGGGGGCTATTAGAGCACCCCCCGTTCCCCCTCAACTCCCCTACCCCCAGCTCCCACCCTGGAGGCCACCTGCACATGCTCTAGCAGCAAAAGCTAACAAACCTAGCTCGGTATTAGCGAAACTCAAGTGGAATTTTTGTGACAAAAACATGTCAGTGGAAAATGTTTCAACTCTTGAGGTCACAGGGCAAAAAAAAAAAGTGGGGAGCGAGTGCAGCTAACGTTAAATACACGTTGCAAACTCAATATAGCATCAGTTTTGCTGGGAAGCAACTTTGTGATCTCTCTCTCTCACTCTCTCTCTCTCTCTCTATATATATGTATATATGTGTACATATATATACTTTGAATGTTCAAAAAATTTAAATTAAAAAAAAAATATATATGTATATATATATGTATATATATATATATATATATATATAATTAGTTTTTGTTTCAATCCCACCACCAAAATACTAAAATTAAACACGCCAAAAAAGGCCGAACAGACCACCGAATAAAACCATTTAAAATGTGATGATATTGTGCAGTAAAATGTAGTTAAAAAAAAAAATTCTGGATGAAAACAAATGGATTTAGAAAACAAATGCAAATAAAACAAAAGAAAATTCTATAAAATGTACCTCTTGCTGTTTTGAGTACAAATGAAGCTCACGATTTTTTTCATATATATATATATATATACTTTGAATGTTCAAAAAAAATAAATAAAATGAACTATATATATATATATATATATATATATATATATATATATATATATATATATATATATTCATTTTATTTAAAATTTTACAAAAGGGTCACTATATAATATATATATATAATATATTATTATATTATATATTATATTATTATATAATATATATAATATATATAGTGACCCTTTTGGAATTACCGTTTTTTGTTGTTGCATAAATTCATCATATTTCATGTCATATAATTTCTAAGTTGCTATCTACTCTAAGTTGCAATAAGAGAAAGACGCCGTCTGCTTAAGCTCAAGCCAAACAATGATATGTTGTCATGTTTTTATTGGACACACCACGTTCAGAACATTCACTGTACTGGGTGGAAAAAAAAATAATATAGGAATCTTTGGATTTAATAAGGGGTTGAGCCTCTTTTGGCAGCAGTTAGCTCAACCAAAAGTTTTCTGTTGTTGTAGAGCCGATCTGCACAACAGTCGGAAGGAATGTTGACACATTACATTTTACAAAACTGCTTCGGTTCAGCAATTTTCTTAAGATGTCAGGTGTAAATTTATTCTCCTTAGGGACTGCCACAGCGGGTAAATTGGGTTGAGGTTTGGATTGTGACTTGGCCGCTCCATCAGGTGTATTTTCTTTTGCTGAAGCCATTTAGTGGTTGATGTAATTATGTCTGTGCCTGTTGCATGACGTATCGTCTGCTAACCTTCAATTGGCATTCTGATGTTTTTATGTAACAATGCAAAATTCATTGATAAACTGGGGAATTTTTAAGGTGTTGATCCTGTCCAGGCTCTGAGTAAGGAAAGCGTTCCCAAATCTTGATGCCTGCTTCACCATATAGGCTGAATACAAAATATTTGGTTGTTCTTCGGCTAAGAATCCTTCATTCATTCATCTTCCGAGCCGCTTGATCCTCACTAGGGTGGCGGGGGGTGCTGGAGCCTATCCCAGCTGTCTTTGGGCAGTAGGCGGGGGACACCCTGAATCGGTTGCCAGCCAATCGCAGGGCACACGGAAACGAACAACCATTCGCACTCACACTCACACCTAGGGACAATTTAGAGTGTTCAATCAGCCTGCCACGCATGTTTTTGGAATGTGGGAGGAAACCGGAGCACCCGGAGAAAACCCACCTAAGAATGTAAAAAAATTTTTAAAAAAAAATCTTAAAATCAGACCAATTTAGCGATACACTGTTTGCTTTTTTTATTTTTTGGGAAGGTGATCATTATTTTAAATGCAACAACACCAGGACTTATTTTCGTCAGGTCACTGCTGTATGTATGATTAAAAAAGAAATTCGAATTACTCATCAAATTAATGCATTCCTTTTTTTTCTCTTTACATTTGGAACTTCTCTCCGTCATACGATCCTTATATTAGGAATTGAATTTTCAAGCGTTTCAACGAGCGCTTAAACTTGATTCTGCATGTGATCAAAACCAAGTGCAGCGGTGGCCTATGACATAATTTACACGACCCTCTTCAAAACAATGTGGAGCCGCTGGCAGTGTCCCCCCCCCACCCACCCTCGGAGCCCCATTAGCCCCCCCACTCTCAACCCCCCTTTCCGGCAGCAGTTCAAAGGAGCGTCTCTCTGCAAACATTATCATATAATTTGGGCCAGTCGTCGACTTGTAAATAAGTGATGTCGAGGCCCATTGTGTGGCGGGGCACAGGTTGGAGACAGGCGTCTTTGCCGTTGCCGGCACGAGACAAAGGCAGGAGACAGAGCGTCTAACCTTTTGATTCTTCAGAGGATCACATCAGCCCGGGACACATCGCCCGCAATCATGCCCCTAACGCAAGGATGAGGGGTAGTAAAGGGAAAGGACAATAGGCTCACCCTCACCGCGGCCCGCTTGCAATTGAATTAGCGATTGTCCCAGCACATGTTAGCCTAATTGACATTAAAGTGAAATGGGAGAACAATCGGCCGCCTAACTAAAGTCCTGCTGCTGTCTTTGTCATGGAATTAAATGTCTGTAACTGCGATTGACAGACAACAGGGAGGGAGGAAGAAAAAAAAACATTGAAAGGACTTGCAATGTGAACAATTGAAAAGTTACTAGGAAATAAAAAAGAGAAAAGAAAAACAAATAAGCCCTGGGCTGCATGGATTTAAACTCCTCAACCCGATGGGGCCAATACAACGGTGCCTTCACGCCAGACGACATCTAAAGTCACTGCAAAGGCGTCAATCAACGCGAATTTGTGTCAGGCGATGCAAAAAAAAACAGGTTTGACGCAACGTGAGTTGGGCGAAGTTCAAATGCTCCCACTGAAGCCGCAAATTGTTGTCACACTGCCTTGCGACGCAATGACATACCGCGCCACACGCAACATCCAGCAGTTGTTTCGCAGAACAATGGAGGATAAAATTATTACGACCGTTTTTTTTTTAATTGTATTATTTTTTGGTCAGATGGAACGTTTTGATCATTCCTGCTAAACAGCTGGCCTGGAGAACGGAGAGCGAGAAAGTTTGCATATCTGGTTTAATATGTTACTTGTTTACAAGCTGATGGTTGTACTTTGCTGTGAGCAAAGCTAGCAATAGCATTAGCGATCTCGCGCGAGTATCACGTCTGGCGTAAACGCGGCAGAAGCCCCGCAGTATTTGACAACAACCTTTGTTATAAAAAAACAAAGAATATAATACTTTTAGGATTCTTTAAATGGAATTACATTTCTCCAAGAATCAGAGCAATGGTTGCCAATGGTCAAGGTAAATCGTTTTTAGCTATTGATCGTCAAGCGGGCCCACAATTTATTGGCAAATAGTTTCCTGATTATCATTCGTGTACAGTTTATGTAGGGATTATGGCAAAAGAATATATTGTCGCAGTTCAAGGAAAAATTGTGTCTTCAAATATGTGATTGGAAAAAAAATAATCTAAAACTCAGCAAAAATTTATTTTCTTTTGGGTCAAAGTTTACAAAATTTGGCAAGTCAGACGTTTCATTGCAGAGCGACAATATATTTAAGTAATGTGCGTAAAAAGAAAACAACCGCGCATAGTTGGCAATATATGCTAGCATTCTATAAAATGGATCTTCTGGAATTCATAAAATGTTGTTCTTTTGGGGGAAAAAAAAAATTATATGATGGTGAAAGCAATAAATATTACCAGTAAATCATTTTTTCATCTTTACTATTTTATCAGTTTAAAAAAACGTATACAATCTAATGTACATGATGAAAAGTTGTACAGCTTCCCCCCCCGCCCCATGTTTAAAATAAGGACTCAACTTATTTTTTTTTAATATATCGATATAAATATATATATGTATATTTTGTCAAAATATATGATCATATTATTAAAGGAACAACAATTAAAAAGTGAGACAAACGTACACCTCAACGTAAAAGTTATAAATAAAGTTATTTTGTCCAAGTCCGGATGAGCTTGCTCTTTAGCGGCAGCCGCAGCCCTCCACCACCATTTCCTGGTAGTTTTTCAGCACCACCTTATCGTTTTCATCCAGGTAAAGCATGGAGATGGCGCTGAGCTCCGTGGGCACGCAACAGGCCTTGGGAATGTTGTTGTTCACAGAGTTCACTAGTGTCTGAACAATGGCGTGGTTGGTGGAGTTGAGGTGGTCCGCCAGCGGGAAGGGGCACTCCCCGTGGCAGTAATAGGCCTGGTAGCCAGGGGGCGCCACTATCCAGTCATTCCAGCCCACGTCGCTGAAGTCGACGTAGAGCGCGTGGCGCCGGCAGTTGCGGTTGCGCTTGCGTCCCCGCTGCTTGGGGCTACGCTTGGTCCGCTTGGTCAACGGGTGACCTTTGCCGTCGTGGCCGAACGTCACCAAGAGGGGGCGCAGCTGCTCCCAGTCCTCGCCGGGCTCCTGGCGGAGCGAGCGGCTGACGCGGACGTGCTGGTTCCGGTGGCGCCGCGTCTGGTTCAGGTGCAGGACCTCCACGGCCAGCCCGTGGTTGGGGCGGCGCTCGCGAGTCCAGCGCAGCACGGCGGGGCTGACGTCGAAGCTTTCCCAGCGCGACGTGTTGTGCCGGACCAGCCGCGTGTCCAGGAGCTGCGTGATGAGCTGGCCGGGCCGCGGAGCCTTCAGCACCTCGTACACGTTGATGCGGTGGAGGCTCGCCTTGTCGTTGTCATCGCCGACCGCCTCGGATATCTGTTGTCGATAGAGGCGGAGTTCGGCCGAAGAGAGCAGCTCGTCCGCTGGGATGCTGCTGAGGTTGAACAGGAAACGTAAGGGCGTGGACTCGCCGTCATCCAACTCGTGCACTCTCTCCATGTGCTCTGAAAAGGGGAAGGAGATGACGTTTGTTACGAACTTGGGAGTTGATGGGATAAGGATCAGAAATGGCCCACAAATAGCGAAAATCCATGTCGAGTTGCATTTCGGAGAATGCAAGCGGGGAAAAAAAAATCTTAATTTTCATAATAAGAATATCCATCCATCCATTTTCCGAACCGCTTGATCCTCACTAGGGTCGCGGGGGGTGCTGGAGCCTTAACTCATTCAGTATCAGCCAATTCTAGTCCAAGTCTGAAAAGACGTTTAAAAACGTCTTTGGGAGTCAATGAGTTAATAGAAACATAAATTCCCCTAAAGTTAAAGAGATTTGTAGCATCCATCCATTTTTTGATCCGCTTCATCCTCACAAGGGTCACGGGGGGTGCTGGAGCCCATCCCACCTGTCTTCGGGCAGTAGGCGGGGAACACCCTGAACCAGTTGCCAGCCAATCGCAGGGCACACAGAGACGAACAACCATCGGCGCTCACATTCACACCAAGGGACAATTTAGAGCGTCCAATCAGCCTGCCACGCATGTTTTTGGAATGTGGGAGGAAACCGGAGCACCCGGAGAAAACCCACGCAGGCCCGGGGAGAACATGCAAACTCCACACAGGGAGGCTGGAGCTGGAATTGAACCCGGTACCTCTGCACTGTGAGGTCGACGTGCTAACCACTGGACTACCGGGCCGCCCATATAATAATAAGAATAGTTTAAGGAATATGGTAAGTAATATGTTTTGTGATATTTAAACTTAGATACAAACGAATGAAACTATCGCCAAAAACGGATGTGCTAGAAACAAGTAAAGGCATTTTTTAAATTAAATGTCAAATAAGTTTAGGGACACACACTGTGATATAAATGTTTATAGCCGATGACGAGAACAAAATCAAATTAAAAGTGATTTATTGAAAATTTCAGGCAACTTCGTGATGGATGCTGCTGACTGTGGGAACTGCTGCAACTTTTGTTTTTTGTTTCAAATTAGAATTTTAGTTGGAAATTTTGCGAAACGTTTATTGACTTTAATGCGCTATCATTGAGCACATGCTTAAAGATATTTCAACAGACTTCAGAGTTGGAGTTCGTAATCTTTTTTTTTTGTTTTTTGTTTTATTCTATTCCAATATTTTCTTTTACTGAAATGAATATCAGCTTTAAATACCAGTTATCAGCCTCCTATATTCCGTAACCCCCCACCCAGTATTTGGTTTAGCTCTCATGTCGGTAGTTCTGAGCATTTCAACAGGAAGCCCGCGGGTGGGGAGGTCGTCAATTGGTAATTTTTCGGGGTTGAGAATATGATGACACTGCGGTCTTGTACATTGAACAGCTACCAAACAAGACGTAGCAAAGTTTACGAAATCACACAATGACGCAGAACCCATTTGAAAAATGTCAACAGTCGATTTCATTACTGTTCCACTCCAGACCTCTAGGTGGCAATAATGCACGTTAAATGTGGTTGGCAAGTACCAAAGTAAAAGAAGCAAGTCCTGCCACTTTCTCTGGATCGTATTCTTCATGACCAAGTGAACCTACCACTGTATTTTCAAGTGCATATCATGAATCAAATTCGTTTCATCCCAGAGTGGAAAAGCGATTTCAGATGCAAATCGGCGTCGTTACGAGCTTGGTCACCGAAATGAATGAAATGCACCATTCACGATAACATGAAACCTCTTCCCCCCCCACTCCCCCGGACGTTATCTCGTGGACTCTTTTGCCGTTCGCCGAGCACTTTGCTGAAGCACGCATCCCGAGGAGGGTGATGATTAACGTACCACAGCTACAGTAGAAACACAGTGGAAGCTCCCTGTTCGCCGCTCACGCTGCAGATTTCTGGCAAGATCACCGTTGTTGAAGTGGGGCTGGGGAGGGGGTGCGGAGGATGTAGGGGAGAGAGGGGGGGGGGGGGGGGAAGGAATGTTGTGTCTACTCTTTTCCTACATAATCCACAGCCCAGTTATTTCATACCCAGAACCTAATCTCGCCCAGGTGGTTCTGATTATTAAAACTCTCATCGCGGCTTGTTTGCTTGAGATGTATCC
Source organism: Hippocampus zosterae (assembly GCF_025434085.1). Lineage (NCBI taxonomy): Eukaryota > Metazoa > Chordata > Actinopteri > Syngnathiformes > Syngnathidae > Hippocampus > Hippocampus zosterae. Next base: position 5,042,796 of record NC_067464.1, read on the forward strand.
CTCAATTTATTACAGTTTTTTTTTTTTTGGGTTGACACAAGTCGGTTGAGTGAGACGTTGGCGGAGGCGAATGAATGAATGAAAAAAATAACGTGAGAAGCGACACGCGCGATGACGGAGACTTGCGTATGGCTTACGTACACATACATCACACGCACGGCTACTTCCACCTGACTATTGAGACTTACCATTGAACTTCAAATCCAGTGTCTTTTTGAATTAAAAATATAATATACTTGATTATCTGTCGTCAAAGTTAGGTATAGCTACCTTGTTTGTGTAGAAATTAGCATGTTTCCTCAGGGTACTCTCGATACATCGAGTAGAGCTTCAAAAAAACATTTTTTATATCCGACCTGTTTAAATGGCAAAGTTAAGTCAAAAATTATTTTAATAATCAAATGTTCTATGCACCCCCACTAGTCTAAACACGATATTCTAATTAAGATTGCTTTTGTGGGATATGAATTAAGCGGCAAAATCCAATCGTTTTTACAGTATACAGTATATATCTCAGAGGTGGGGCGGCCATTTTGTCACTTGCCGTCGACTAAAAATGACATCACAGTTGCGCAGGGCTCAGGTGACAAAATAAGAACGCGGTTAACATTCGAACCGCCTGTTGTTATTTTTGCTCGTCTCGTTTTGGGAAAGTCTGGAGGCGTCAGAAAAGTGAAAATGTCGCAAAGCTGGCGACATTGCTTGCTAGCTTGCTTGTACTCATAAGATAAAATCGTTCCTTTCAAAATAAAAGCACTGTCGATTTTGCATTTTACCTCATGGTCACTGTGAAGGGCCAGTCGGAGAAAGTGGGCCGGTCTGTTTAAATCTACTGGATAATTTGAACCTTAAACTAAGGTTTTGAAATTCAGCACACTCGTTTCCCCTCTGGTTCATTCATTCCTTGACCGTTAAGGATTTACCCGACTCGTTTAAGGCTTTCCAACCACAGTTTACCTCCAGCAGCCTAGTCAACCACAAGTTCCTTCAACATTAATCGAAAGCCGCCTGCCTTGGTGGCCGCAACTGCGTCCCGTCCGCTGTGTCGTTACGGGCCTCTGAGGCAGTTTTTTCCATCTCTCTCTCTCTCTGCTCTCGGGCGCCCACATTGTTAGCAGTGGGCGTCTTTATTTAGAACGCGGCAAGAGTAGCATTAAAGATAATTGCACGTTGAGGAAGGTCCTTTTTTTTTCCTCGCAGAAAAAAAAAAAAGGCCATCGCTCCACATAAACTGTCGAGTTGCAGTCCAGTTTTCCGAGTTGCTCCCTGCAGGATGCGGTTAGATGTCGACGTCGGTAATATGAAGGTTTGCCTTTTTTTTTTTTGCTTAAGCCGGTAACCAAACCCTTTCATCCAATGAGGCTCTTGAGTTTTTTTTCAAGCACATTTTCGCAGCTCATCAGGCAGCGTTTGGTGACGTGCACATTCAAATCGAGATGAAGGCCAGCTTGGCGGGGGTTCAGCTTTTACGCATATTTTAAGCAGCGGCGGAGCACGGCATTCTTACTTTCATGCCCACAGATTTCGCAAGAAAATTCTTATTCATTGTGTTAAGTTGGCGTTGTGCTGTTAGAAATGCATGTTGGTCAAACTCACACTTTTTTTGTTTTGGATGAATTTTTGCGTGGACATTTTTGGCTAATGTTAGCTTTTAATGAGCACATGGTGGAAGCTCACTTTGGGCAAATGCAAAAATGTTCAATATGTTTCTGTAAAGAAAATCACGTCGATCCAACGGAATAAAAAAAATGGCGCAGAAAGAAGGAAACGCATTTTAAGAGCCTCATCATTGCGCTGGTATGTGTGCAAACGTTTATCCGCTTCTGATAAGACCTCGGGGTTTCACTATTTGCTACATTCTCATGATGACTGAGTGATCTTGATAAGGAGACCCAATGCACTTTGTATTGATAGTGACCCTGTGAGGTTTTATGAAAACAATACATGAAATATTTAAAACCTTGAGGTGAAGACGAACAAAGGAAGCACATCATTTTTTGTCTTTACAAACCAAAGGCGAGTAAGGAGAGAAAAAAAATGCAAAATACGGAGCTACAGTGGTGGCTCTACGTACAAAATTATTTGACTCCGGAAGAAATTTCTTAACTAGAAAAATTTGGAAGTAGGGACACGTTTTCCATGTAAATGCCCTAATTCGTTCCAAGCCCCCCCAAAATTCAGACATAAATGTTTCCTAAAACGTAAAAATGCGTAAAAATACGTAACAAATACATGTTCAAATTAGATTATTGCACAATAAATGAGAGCTTTTCATCACGTAAAAATAAAGAATAAAAATGATGGCCATTTAACTTTTAACCTCATCGTTTTTTTGCCCTCTTTCGTCCATGTTCTCTCTCAGAAGTGGTTTTTTTCACCACCCTCCATCCTCACCTTCATGGTGGAAGCCCCTCACAGTGTTGGCTCGGCTGGCCGATCTTTCCGGGTACTCAAAGGCAATTTGGTCGCCGCCCACGGACTCCTCTCCCTCGCCCGACTGCAGCCGATAAAGGTCCAGCAGGTAGCGCGGCACGGCGGCGACCGAGCGGCTGGGCCGGGGCCGCCTCTTGAGGCCGAACATGTGCAGCAGGGTGGCCTCGAAGTCCCGCAGCAGTTCATGGCTCTGAGTGTCCGAACGACCCTGCGGGCCTGCCACTTTCTTTTTTCCTTCTTCGGGTATCAGACTGGCATGGTTGCTGTCTCCCAGCAGGACTTGGCATATGAAAAGGACCATCAGCATTCGATTACCAGGAATCATGATGTCTCTGACGGGGGGACACGGGGTTTTACAAGATTAGAAATTGAACTTTGACCCACACCGGAGACGGGACTTATAAACCGCCCACTAATTGTTTTCAACGAGGCTTGTTTACAGTAAAGAAGAGCACTTGCATTTGATCTTTGCGACAGACTTCAAAGGCAAGCCCAAACGGAATTGTAGTCGGCGCCGGGGGCGTGGTGATCGTTAGGAATTTTGAGAGATTTCTGATCGCAAATTGGGGCGCATCACGGCTGGTCTGAAACGCCCCCCCCCCCAAAAAAAACCCCGACTACACAAAATCCAAACTTTAATTCAAGTGCATTCTATCCAGTTTGGGGTTGGGGGGGATTAGGATCAATATAAGCTTCTGTTTGGAAGTTGCATGACCACCATCTGGGGTGTGGGGAAAAGTTTTGAAAGTGGGGCCCAAGAATCTTGTCATCAACACTTGTTTTTTTTTCACATGCGCACTTTAGCGACTCTTGATCCGCTAAAAGCAGGGGTGTAAAACTAACTCATTTTTGTCGCGGGCCACTTGGGGGGGGTTACCGTCTTTAGCAAGGATCATGGAAGTTCACACACATGATTTGCTTTCGCGGGCCGCATAAAATGATGTGGCGGGCCCGATCTGGCCCCCGGGCCTTGACTTGGACACCTGTGTGCTAAAGTGTAGTCGCAGGTCTCCAGACTTTCCTTAAAATTGAAGACTATATTTTTCATCGAATCGCACATGTGCGATCAGTATAGATACAGATTTTCTTTTTTTGTTCTTGAATATTTTTTTGATGGTCCTAAAAAAGATATAAAAAATATATTTCAAGGCATAAGGAACACATAAGAACAAAATAACACATTATAAAAATGAAGTTAAATATTTGTACATAATTAAACACTGCCCCTTTACTGGATCATCAGATGACGATAAATCCACAGAGCCCGCAAACTATTTACGCTAAATCACGTGTGGCACAAATATTAGCACCCCTGATGCGAATACGCCGCGCAACCGCCTTTGGCCAACAAAACGACACTTCATCTTCTCCTATACGACCAATTTTTCCACTGCGTTCGCAGCCAAACTAAAACTGGATTTACACACGCTTTCGATTGGGTGACTTTCACAAAAATCGCACGCCCACTTACTTACCGACAGAAAATAAAGCATGGGAAAACAGTCCATGTTTGTTGAGAGCGGGCGGCAGACACGTTCTTCCAGGAAATGTTAGGTGGCGTTGGGCGGCTGCAGGAGAACGTAGGAGTGAGCTTGTTCCTGGAAGAGACACACACACACTTATAAACTTAATTACCATAGATAATTGCAAACATGAAAACAAATGTCTCAAAGTTGTTGTTTTTTTTAATGACCATCTGTGTCTGTGAAATTGCAATGATGGAAGATGACTAAGACGCGACCTTTGGCTTTTCCCTGTTGAGGGGTCACCACAGCGAGTCAAACATTGTTTAACATGTTGGTGTCCTGTCATTGTTCCTGCTCAGGAACAATGACAATAACCGCTAATCATCAGAAATGCATAATAAAACGAGTTGTCTCGGCGTAAAACTTAAAACGCACACATTTAGAATGTTACCATTTCATGTTGATCTGTTCCTGGTCATAAAGCTAGCAGCGATTACGGACTTGGTGGTTTAACTGTTCCTGCACAAACCAATTTTTTTTAAAAAAGTGACAAAATGCACTCGTCTGAAGGTGAAACTTGAAAACGCCCCCTCCACCCACCTAAAAAAAATAATCATTTGTACTAGCTTGTTCATGTTTGTTCCGGTTTAATGCCAATATCAAATACCTTCAAAGACTCAGAATTGAGTCATCTGCATCTGAAGTTTAATACCAAAAAGATAACATTTTCTTTTGTTTTTTTTTATTTTTGGAAACCCCCAACAGCCCAGCGGTCTGCAAACTTGGGTCAATTAGTTCAACGTAAACATGGCGAAGCAGCATTTAGCTGTGATGCTGCACGCCAGCCGAAATAAAAGTCAACACCAAGTATAAATACTTTTAAAACGACATTAAAAACGATGCTTTAATTTATTTACTTAGTTTTTTTTTACGTTCATTTAATTAAGATCTTTTCAACATTTTTAAAATCAATTTCACTCTGTGTTCTTTCCAGACTTTCAGGGAGCTACTTTTCATTTCTTTCCTTTGCTTGAAATGTCTTGAAATCTTTTGTCCGTCAATTTATTGAAATGTTGGCCACGCGCATTCTTTGTGTAATTTTATCAAGCTTACTTTTTGTTCTCTTTGCGTTTCCTTTGAATTGTCTTCAGCCGTTTTGTGAGGAGATGCGTTGAGGTGTGCGGTACTTTTAAAGCGCAGTTTGTTGCCATCTGTGTGAAATGGGCAATATCTATCAATCAATCAATCAATCAATCAAGCCTTCTCGGTTGACAACTATCGGTCATTGCAAACATATCATCGAAAATTTTCATCAGAGCGGAGTTGTTGGCCCATTCCTGCTCCAAACGAAAATATTCCCAATCGAGACAACTGTCCGTGAAAAAAACGAGTCGATAACCGCATCCTTTTTTTTTTTTTTAACGTGGTACTGACGTCGTGCAATATCTCAACGCGACGGCTCATTGCAACCCAAGAGAATTTTCCAATTCAAAACACAGTATACCGAATGCCCCCCCTCCCCCCCTCCCCCCCTCTTTCCTTCTTTTTACTGCACTCTTTGAAAAACTTAGCATAGCATCGCTCGGGCATTATCGGTCTAAATCGAACCTGAATCTCCAGGATGTGAAATTAATCAGAAACATGATGACACTTGTCGGAAAGAAACATTGGAAACAAATCTGCTGCGGTCATCATCGAATTGTCAAATGAAGCAACACACGTGAAATGATGCCGTAAGGTGGATACTGGTTTTGATTTACCGTCTGGCACGGAGGTGAAAAGTATTATTATTATTTTTTGTGGGGGCGGGGTCATTAAATGCACCACAGTGTTAAATCACAATCGTAAAAGTGTTTAGTAAGCTTACATTTGAATGACGTTGGTCTTTGGTCACCATTTTAGATGCCGAAGCGTTCATCAGAAAAAAGAAGGAAAAAAAAAGTGTTTTTGTGAACCAGGAAGGGCATTTGACATCATTATAAAAAAAACTTGCGTTTTTGGTCTGTTTCTGTTCTTGCATAAAGCCAACAGCCAACGATAATAATGAAAACACGTTGTCATGTGCAGTGACGTTGGCAATTAGGAGGGTGTTATGAAAATAATTTTGGGGGTCCTTAAAAGAATATCTCGAGGAAAAAAATAGATGGCGGAAAATATCTGGCATGCAATGAAAAGCAAAGTCATTAGTTTCTTGATGGTCTTTAAATTGCTTCTCCGTGTGCCCTCAATTGCTCCCCTGGGAAAGATCAAATTATTGTGAATTGAACTGAAATCAGACCTGGCGGCAGGAAGTCGGGTAAAACAAAATATTGACCAAAAAAACAACAATAAAACTACAACCAAAAAAATGAAATTTTTAAAAAGAATTTTATCTTTTTTTTAAACATTTCAGATTAAAAAAAAATCATTTGGACAAAAACAAATTTGGATATGCAAAACAATGTAGCAAAAACGTCACTTTGCGTATGACGTCATGTTCTCTTAACTTGACGGCAATCTAGTGCAAATTGATTCAACTGATATCAAGAAGATTCAATTCTTCGCAACTGAGTCATCGAATAACCATTATACGGCGTAACATGTGAGACCAGATAAAAAAGCGTCCATTTTGCTTCGCTTGATCAATGACTCTTTCTCAGATGATTTTTTTCTGGACAAGATCCTTTTGAAATCTTTTTACACTCGTAGAATCTTCTGAATGTGCTGAACTAAAGTTTCACGCCGTCGCTGAGCTCACCAAAGCGCACGCCGCGTTCTTTTTTGGAGACCTCAAACTAATTGAGATGGTTCGACCAAGTACTCATCCTCACCACTGAAATTCCTTACGATCGTTGTTCATCGTACCTGCTGTTACTCTTTGCATGCACGTTGACGTACGAGCACCCCAATTATGACTTTTTTGAGCAAAGACTATCACTTGGTCAATTTATTTATTGACTCAATTATTTTGCTTCATGTCGCGAGCCATATTTAGATTGACGAGCTAGATTTGGATACACTGCCGCCCCAGTGAAGTGGAAAAAAAAATGTATAGAGACTCCAACTTGCTGATGCACTTGTACTTGGAACGATACAGTCAAACGCACGAAAGGAGAACATTGGCAAAAAGCCGTAGTGGGCCAAAACGTAAGATCCCGAAACTCACAGAGTTTTAACCGGAAGTGTTCCTGACATCAATGCCCACTTTTAAGGGACACAGCTCAGGCACACAGTTGCTACTTTTAACTTTTATAACTTTCGAGAGGTTTACATGTGATGTATGAAAACACCTGACAAAAGGTACGGGCGTATCATATCGAATCAAATCGTAATCCCGCTGAACTGAATCAAATCGAATCATTCCACTTGAAAATATTCTGTTCTTGAATTGAATTTTATCCCATGTATCGAGGTATGTATTGAATCATCTTTTAACAGAGAGATGCACAGCATTTGCAATTAGGCTTTATGAAACCAATTTTTTTCTTTCCCTTGTCATGTTTTTAGACAAAACCGTGCGATTTTCTTCATTAACCCTTTTAGGCACCAATAATCATAACCTGTAACCTGATAACCTGATAAGCTATTATTATTATTATTATTATTAAGCTGTCAAATGTAGGAACCGCTGTCCCTAAAATGGTTAAAAACATAACAAATAATGCGGTGGTTTTTTGGGCCGACTGGAACGGATTAACGGCATTTCAATTCATTTCAATGGAGAATATCGATTTGGTATATGAACAACTAAGTTTACAAGCGTAGTCTCTGAACAAATGAAACTTCTCAATCAAGTGACCACTCAACATGCAATGATACTTTTTTTCATTTGCCTTTGACCCGCGGTCGACCCTCGGATTGCTCGGTCATGACACAAAATCTTGTGCGTGTGTTGCTGTTGCTTATGCATACACACACATACTCACTCATATTGACACTGGCGGGAAATCGGCAGTCATTGCATGTTTGTGAGAACAGAACTCGAGGACGGTTTGGAACATGATCAGCTCTATTACCCATGGGGTGGAGGTGTGTGTGTGTGTGTGTGTGTGTGTGTGGAGGGGAGGGGGGGATAAGGTGTGTCTATGTGTGTGTGCATCAGTGACAAGCATTCATTGTACAGAGAGAGAGAGAGAGAAAGAGAGTGAGTTGGGGGCTCTCCCATCATGACAGGAATTGTAAGCAAACATCTTGTATCCGTAACCTCATCAGGTGCTTGGCTTCTATGTCATTTTCTGATTATGTGTTACCGCGTTGTTGTTATTATGACGTCAGCACACAAGACCCAGCTGCGGACAGTTTGCGGCGACAAACCCAAGAGCTGGCCGCAATTAGCACCCCCGGCGCTCTAAAACAGAATAATGTGTTTCTTGAAGAATTCTACTAGAGGGGGGGGGGAGGGTTGGCGGTGTAAACAGATCAATCACTACCCCCCCTTATCATTTGGGTGTTCTCTAATTGGTTTACTGTCACGGGAGGAGTAGCGGGTTGTAATAAACCACAAATATTATCAACTACTCTTGTGACTTCAAAGGGAAACTTCAAAGCGATTACAGGAAAGTCAAGCATTATTTAGTCTGATGTTTTGTTTTTCCCCCCTCCCTTTCAAATATCAGCAGCTAACAAGAAAAATATGGGGTGAACTAATTTTGAAAAATCATGAAATGTTCCGTCTTATTTGATTACTATTAAATCATAAAAAATATAAATAAATATTTATTGGCTTAAATTGTCAGCAATGCTTGGAAAAAGAACTCCAATAGTTTTCATGCAAGTCCACCAATGGTCATCCTAAATTTGTGAAGAAAAAAAAAATGTGAAAGTTGCCTAATCTTGCTGCAAAACCACACAATAAGCTGAATTGCATAACAAGACTGGTCAGCCCCCCCAAAATCGAATGCAACCAAAAACAAGTAGGAGTCGGTTAACTGGTGAATTAGATTAAAATAAATGAATAAATTCATGCTTGATGGGTGGATATATTTACAAAAAAAAAAGTATAATAATGTATGTAATCCTGTAAGTAGACAATACAAAAATAAAAAAAATCACTTTCTTTTATCAAACAAGAGATGAACAAATAAAATTGATAAAAAAAAATTGGGGGGGGAAAGAGTCAAAGAAATGTGTGCGTGTGTGTGTATACATATATATAAATGTGTGTGTGTATACATATATGTGTGTGTGTGTTTTAGTGCCTGCCAAATTTAAGAAAAAACATTTGACGCTTATACATACTCATACTCTTATACACTTTAAACAGAAATAAGTAGTCCTAATTTCACTATTATATAACTAAATGCCCAACTTTTAACCTAAAATGGTGTTACGTGCTTACACGTCATCTTGTGTGCGCGTGTGCGTGCGTGCGTGTCCTTTGTCTTCCTCACTCCACTCAATTGAGTTTGCGTTTACACGCACGCTGTCATCATACCCTCCAACGTTTCTTAAAATACATCCGCGCTTTGAAGTGAACAATCCCTTCGCGTGGGACTCTCAAAGCGCAGATGTTGCAATGTGCACATCTTAGGCGGACAATTAATGACGGTGTCATTCGAACATCCATGCGTAAAAAAATGCCACTTATTCGTCCATTCGTCATTTAAAATGGCAGCGACGTCACATTTACACGTTGTAATATGGAACATTCACTTCGCAACGACAACTTGACGTTAAATTGACCGTTTTTCACAAACGGTTGATAACAAACAAACTAACAATAACTGTTGCGCAAAGCAACAGGTTGCTTCGGTCCGTGAACGCCTCACCGCGGAGGACGCGTCAGCTTCCTCGCGAGACTCACCATCAGTAGAGGTCCAGGTCCAAACAAGACGGTCTCAAGTTTGACGTGATAGAGTAATAAAGTCCAGAAACGATCAACAAGGGGGTTTTTTTTTTAAAAAACGGAGCCTTAAATCGGGCGTCTTCGTGGCTCATTAAATTCCTTTCGAGGTGTCACCAGAAGCGCAGCGACGTGATCGAAGGGCTCCGAGCGGGTCAGCCGGCGCCGTTCCTCGGCCGAAGGGAGGGATGGATGCGGGGCGGGAAGAAAACGGAATAACGAGGCGGTGCGCAGGAGGGACGTGTTCGAAATGAGCCAGCATCCGAAGCCCCGTGGACTTTTTATGTATCCGCCCAATTTCAATCTTCCTGCCCGCCTCTCCTCCTCCTCGTCCTCCTTCTTCTTCCATGCGCCCCCCCCCCTAAGCGACGCCCCCCTCCCTTCATCTGTCTCAAACACCTTGAATAACCCTCCCAACAACCCCACCACTCCTCAATAAGAGCGCGCGTTCCAATTTCCAACGCTCCCGAAACGTCTCGTTTTGCTGTTGGTGTGTTATCCATCCATCCATTTGCCCTTGCGTTATATATTCAACATCCATCCATCCAGTATTCTCCGGCCATGCATCCGAGAATTTGCCGATCCATCTGGTCATCCGGTCGTCTGTTCATTTATTCACCCAGTCAACAATTCGTCTGTGCATCCATCATTCATTCATTCACCTGCCATCCAATAGTTCATCCATTCAGCAATCTTGCTCAGCGAACGCCTTTCCATCATCCAACCATAAATCTGTTGAGCCGCCAGGTCGTCCATCCATCCATCCATCCATCCATCACATCATCCGTCTGTCAACAATTTCCGTCCATCCATCCAACTGTCTATTAACCCACTTAATTGATTTTCACCCCTTCCACCCATTCATCCGTCCACCCGGCCAGTTCACATCCATTTTCTTGCCCGCCGATAGGTTCATCATTCTGCCGAAACGAAAGCACCACTTTCACTTTTTAATAACGTGACTATTCAACTCGTCCGTCCGACAATCCCTCCATCCATTCCTTTTTATGAGCGCATTCTCGCAAGCCCCTCGTTCCACGATTGTCCGCGTAGTCTCGGTGATTTACAGGACATCGTCGGCCAGAGAAAGATACTTTCCCCATTCCCAACGCGAGGCGAACGTGTGCCAAACGATCGCAACAGAAGGATGATATGTGAAAGTCGCAGATTATTTACAGCTGTTGGCCGCACTTGTCGGGTTTGAATAAGCACTCCTGAGCAGGACCATGTTGACGGATGAGCCATTAAGGCTTGGAAGCGCTCTGGATGAAAACGGTCTAAGCAGTACCCTCTGGCCTACTTTCATGTCATTATTCATTTTCATTGATTCATTTCACATTTCTGACAGTTTTGGTTTTTTTTTACTTCTGGGCTTAACCTTTGTGCCATGCAGATAATTGGCAGTGGTGCGAAGAAGAAAAGTACAAATATTTTGGGAATGTACTTAAGTAGATTCTTTAAATACATTTGGGTTGAATTTGTGGCCACACTGAAAACACTCAAATCGTGTTTTCCCATCAACGTGAATGGAAAGGCAATTAATCCGTTCAATCCGTTTCCCAAAATACAAACGAGAAAATGTGTTTGGACTTGTATTTCAATGAGGAAAAACAGCATTCATAAAAAACATACACTTGTTTCATTCATGGAAAAAAAATGAAAACAAATTCAACAGGTTCAATGCTGCTCCTTCTGGTGTACCCTCCTTGGCCACCTGGAGGCAGTATAACACACACCGTTCATTGAGACGTAAATATAAATGAATCCTTGCCTCTTTGCAGTCGCTAATTTTGTACAACGGGAGCGCTTCCTTGACGATAACATTTCGGCTCCTGTGAGCTTATCAGTGCAGAATTAATATTAGCCGTTCTATGCGGAGGATGAAGAATATATGACCGAATACTGTTATATTGCCTCTATACATGTTGCTGCTTAACCATTTGGTTTCAATGCATTGCTTAAAGTGTAAAAGCAATTTAACATGAATACTAATTAGCATTAGCATGAAGGTCGGGGGGATTTTTAATAGTATTTTTTTTATGTAGGCAAGCTGTTTTAAATGAGTCGGGCGCAATTGTGTTAGTCGGGAGTGCAATAAATAGCTTGAGGTGAATTTTACATTTTTCATGTTTTGTTTTGCTAATGCAGGACTTGTCGTCTTCTACACTTTTTGCTTTTACCTATTGAATCGGTACTAATACATTTCCTAGAGTATTTCTTTAAACAAGTACGTGTACTTGTACATTTGTAGTTAGGTAAAGGGTGTGAGGAGCTTTGCCATAATTGTCACTTAGGGGATTTTTCTGACTCAGGGCAATTCACCTTAGGACACATGCCTTCTGCATGACGCCGCATGGCAAAGATTATCCCAGGAGGATGTTTTGTTTTTGTCTTGTTTTTTGGGGGGGGCAAAACTGTTCTTCCACGCTTGTTTTCAGCAGTCCACACCTTGGTTGCTTTTTGTTTCTTTCATGTCACAACTTTAGGAAATTGCAGCGCCATGACAGGCCTCAGTGTCCACTGCCCTCACTTTCAGATCCCCCTAACCCCCCCCCCCCACCCCCACCCCCGCTCCATTTCGTCTTTCGTCACGCTCCCTGCGTGATTTCATATTGAAAGCAGAATTAAAAGCAGATGAATATTGTGAAAGAATCCAAACCCCGCTTTGACCGATGTCGGAAATTAGAGATGTTATAAACGTTTGGGCCGAAATGTTTTGACTGAATCGAAGGCAATTTAACACATCGCTGACATGTACGAGCAAACAATGAGACGTAATCAACCCTTGTTATTGTAACACAAAGCAGAGGGCGCCGCCAGATGCTTGATGGGACGTATCAGATGTGACGTCACCGCAGAAGCGTCAAAGACAAGCATCGAGACAACTTTCAGAGCGGCCCTGATAAGACGTCACATAAAAGCGATGGCGCTATTTGTTACGGCCTGATAAGTAAATGCTGGCATGTCGCACGGGGAACTGCTGCAGCTTGCCCTCATCCAACAGGATACCGCTGAGAGACTAAATGTCTTACTTACGTTCTGATCAAGACAAAAGGGATCAAATGCAAGATTAATATAGATGTACACAAAATTACATGACATATTGTATATTTTAACGATACCCAGGAATAAATAAATCTTGTCGTTGTGTGCCCAGCGATTGGCTGGCAACCGGTTCAGGGTGTCCCCCGCCTGCTGCCCAAATGATAGCTGTGATAGCCTCCAGCACGCCCGCGGCCCCCCCATGTGATCGGTTGCCAGCCAATCGCAGGGCACACAGAGACAAACAACCATCCACGCTCACATTCACACCTAGGGACAATTTAGAGCGTCCAATCAGCCTGCCATGCATGTTTTTGGAATGTGGGAGGAAACCGGAGCACCCGGAGAAAACCCACGCAGGCCCGGGGAGAACATGCAAACTCCACACAGGGAGGCCGGAGCTGGAATCGAACCCGGTACCTCTCCACTGGACTACCGGGCCGCCCCCAACTTTTTGACATTTAGACCACATTTCAGGCTTCAAACATAAACATGAAATGTCTTTTTGTGGGGGTTTGTTTTCTTTTCTGAAAAATCAACACCAAGTGGGACACGATAGTGAAGTGGAATGAAATAAATTTGATAGTTTTAACTTTTTGGGCAAATAAAAACTGAAAAGTGGGGTGTGAGAAATGATCCCCCCCACAACCCCCCCCCATGTACAGACCGATGCATTGCACTCGCCTGGGCGCCTCCTATACAAATACCGCCTTATGAGTACCGAGGATTCCGGTTCAGGTGTGTGCCGTGTTGCTTTGAATTGGGTGACTTCACCTTCACGACGACTGTCACTCAACCTCTCTCAGAGCCGCTCACCTCTAGCGTACTTCTTCATCAAAGGTGTGAATCGGAGAGACACACCTCCCCGACCAGCACCGCTCGCGCTCCTACGGGTTGATCCGTCATCCATCCCCTGCGATGTCTATGTCGTGCCACTGGACAAGAGATAGAAAACCAAAAAAAAAAAAAGGACAAGCAAAGTTTACAGACGGATCGGACAAACTATTTTAATCCCAGTAATGGAATTGGCATGTAAACTCATGAGGCTGGAAGTAAACAGAAGGAAAATGGAGAGGGTTGGACGTGCTTTCCAGAGGAAAAGCTGTGTTGAAACTGACGGTTCGTAACCCCCTCCTTTTGCCTCTCCCTCCCAGAGCGAGCAGACCACAAGATACTTTAAAACCTTTTCCGGACCATCTCTTGTAAGCGCATTTCCCAGTTTGGATAAACACGGCAACCTTCTGGCCACAAAGAATATTTATGCTCAAACTTGAGGTTTGTTTTTAAAGCAACAGTAAGGAATAACATTTTTTATGCTCACGAGCTCCCGCTGCTGTCGTGTATTGTAATTCGCTTGCAAGACAACTGTTGGAAATTTGAAGTTGCAAACAACAAGCTAATGTAAACTAGCTTGTGATTTCTACCAAAAAATATTTCTGACAGTGGTTGATTATTCCAGGCAAAATAGTTCTTAGTTATAGCCCCAAAGATTTTTTGTTGTTCTTTCAGAATTAAATACTTTAAGGGATAATTTAGAATACAACAACAAAATATTGTTCATTTCAGGCGCTATCTTCAGAAAATTCTCAAATTAGTTTGGAATTTCAGCCAGAGTAAAAAATAAATAAAATGGTAACAGGAATGATCATTTTCCTGAGATATAGTGTATTTGTATTGTATTGTGTATTTTTTTCAGAAATATCCTTAGCTAAATGTGATTGAACGTCAGCAAAAAAGGGGAAAAATGGAAAGACCAAAATATATTTTTGACAAAATATTTCACCAAATATCATTTGTAATTTCTGCCACAAACATTTTGAAGAAAATTATTTAGATCCCCAAAATAAATAATTCAAAACCAATTCTTGCTTCTATTAAATAACTGCCCCAAAAGTAGTTCGTAGTCTCTGACCAAAAATTTTAGCTACAATATTTCATAACTTCAAGGAAAAAAGTGAGTTCAAAAAGAAAATCTCTATTTTTAACAAATAATTTTGTGCATGAGGGGGTTCAAGAGAGAAATTAATAAAAATAAAAATAAGAGAAAGCATTTGTAATATCTGAATTTCAGACCACCAAAAATTGGGAAGGCTTATTCAGAATGTAAGAAGAAAAAATTGCGACCGCTATCTTGTGCATTTCATTGAGCAAAAAAGAAACGGATAATAAGGTTGCACGAGCGCGCATATCCTCTGCGGATGAGTCTGTGTTCCGAATTAACCAATCGCATTCAAACTCATGTTAAATAGGACGAGAGTGATGCTGCTTTAACGTCTTTCCATTGATTTCTTATGTTGCTGCAAACCTGTCCCCTCCCAAATATTATCAAGAGCTGCCGCTCAGGTGAGTGGCCAATGAGGCGGTGGTAGTTTTGTTGACGATCCTTTTTTTAGGTCTTCCTCTGGTTTCAACACTGTCCAGGCGCAGCCCGAGTGGGCCGAAGGGTGGGACTATGGAAGTGGGGGATACTTTGTCAATGGATTAAAAAGGTGTTTTTATCATCATGTGGTTTATCACAGGAAGATAACGTCTTCATTTCATGAGGCTTGGAGGTGGAGCTTTTTTTGATGCTACTATGGTTGTTCCAAACGGGCTAAGCAAACTTCATACTGTCATGGGAATTTGACATCAAACGGTGCTAAAATGTATTTCATAACTAACTGTTTTTACCATTGTCAATGCTGTCAGATTTCATGTTCAGGCAAATTTGAACAGACCGTGGTGGGGACGGTGCTTTCTACCGTCTTTGTTCCCGATTTGCTTTACTGTTTGTTGTATTTGTTAATTGCTCTATGTACAGCACTTTGTAGGCTGTTTGAAAGTGCTCTATAAATACAGTTGAGTAGCGTTGCATTAAGCCCCAGGCAGGAGGAGTAGAGCACTGGCTTTAGCCCTTCCATACCGTTTGTTGGACGGCAACGACAAATAGGGCAAGCTTGTGGTGGGCCCGCCGTTTTACCTGCACTCGACACCCTAGGAAATGTTGTTCAAAACAAGTTTTGTTGTAAAAGCCTCGTTATAGTGACAGCACGGATGGGTACGTCGGAAGTCAATACTGAGTAGTAAAGTCAACTCGACTAGTTGAATCATCGATTCAACCCTCGAAAGGGAATGCAACTATTTGGACTCAACTTTGGTATGTTCTGGACTGCGATTCAATGATTTCTTTGGGAAACAAACAACTTAGGCCAAATATCTTATGTGAAGGTCTTTCGGATGGCCCTTCACTGCGTTTCACCCGTCTCATTTTAATCCACATCTGCACACTCGATACTGGTCACGAGTCAGTCACAGGGCAGATATAGACAAACCAGCTTTCACACTCGCATCTATGGACAATATCAGGTCTTGATTTAACTGAAGATGCATTGTTTTCGAATGCAGGTGGAAGTTGAAGTACACAGAGAAAATACACCAAGTGGATAGATTGCTGAATCATGGGACATCTTGACAACCTTAGCTAACCCCGTAATGGGAAGAGGTTCAAAAGCCTTGGCTCAGTAAATCACCAACAGCAAAGTGATACATCAACACAACTTTTAACACGGCAGTCAGAAGTCGATTATAATTCTGAACACACCGCCCATGTATGACATTTCTATCGCCCTCCCAGAGCTGTTGCGGAATTTCAGTGGATTATCAACGCCACTCTTAGTGTCGACAGAACTGTATTTTTTTTCAACCGTGACATATGATACAATGAATAAATCACCCCAGAGACCTGTTACTCCGCCAAGAATGCAATTACATACTTTCATATTAAAACTTGAAAGGGCCCAACAAGTTTTAAAACACAGTGTGTGCTCACGGGACGGCGGTCCAGGAATTCCAAGCAGTTGGAATATGCTAACATCCCTTGTGTGGGCAAAGGGGGAGGCAGGAGGGGGAGTTTGTTGAAAGGAGACTAAACTAAAATGCCTGGTGACGACCTATAACTTTTGAAGTTAGCAGGGGAGGCTCTCCATATTAGCTTGGAGGCAAGTGAAGGTAACGTGGAGGCAGGCAAATTTAGCACAGAGGTTAATTCCTCAGGGGTTCGCCATGTTAGCAAACAGGCTAGCAAAATCAACACGGAGAGAACAGAGGCTGGTAAAGTTAGCATGCGTTCAGCTCCCCATGTTCGCGCAGGCTCTGATAAAAGGAGCAGATCAAAGTTAGCACGTTGGTTTGACATATTACCATGGAGGCTCGTGAAGTTTGTGCGCAGATATGAGCCATGTAAGCATAGAGGCTAGCAAACTTAGCACAGAGTTGACCAAGGTTTGTTCGCAGGTTTGCAATATTCCCATCGACTCTGAGGAAAATTGAGTACATTGTGGCAAAGTTAGCATATCAATTCACCTTCTTAGCTAGGAGGCAAGTAAAATTAATTTGCAGAACATGCTCACAGAGGCGAGCGAAGTTCGTACATTCGTACGTCGGACAGCAAAGTGAGCAGGCGAGCTAGCCATGTCAGCGCAGACTCTAATATAGTTAAAATGGAGGCTCTGAATGTTAGCACATAGGCTCACCGTGTTAGCACAGAGGCCTGGCAAGTACCTAAACAACTGTATGCAATTGGGAGAAGCTTGACACAAAGTATAAACTGCGTCAGACCTGTCTACTAAATTCCATTCTCTGCTTCTTACAATATTCTCTTCCTCACCCTTCCAGAAATACACGATAAAGACAACAAGGTGTAAAAGCAATGACTCACTCTTGACGTCATATACATCGAGGAGCATTCTGGGATTTCACTCCCCGCGGGCACGTTCTTGGGATTTTGGCAGCGGACGCGTGATTAGCTCACCCCTCTGAGATCCAGGAATGCTAGCACCCAGATTTTAATGATCGGTCGCTGCTCCGACGTGTCGCCCATGCTTTACGCATGGAAAATGCTTAAGCAGTTGCCGTCTCCGGGTTCCGCCCTGGACTGAATCATTAAAGACGGAGCACTTTGGAGTGAAGAACCTGAGGGCGACTGGCGCCTTGGTCGGAATGGTTGGCGTCCAAGCCGCGGTCAGAGTAACCTAGCAAAGCCGAGAAGTTCTCAGGCCCGTTCTCATTCTAAATTTCAAGTTTTCACACCTGCTGAAATGTTATCTCATGACCTAACAATAACAGCAGACCTCTAGCTACTGAGTAATTCAGACATGTACTACTTGAAAAAAAATGGCGGAGCTACCTAACAACAATAGTAACAGAAGAAACAGAACATGATAGCTTAATGGGCAGATTTCGGCCAACTGCCGGAAAGTACTGAGTCATGTTATCTGGGCTACCAAAATTCAAGGCAGCTAGACCTTTATTTATTTATTTATTTCCGTGGTAGTGGGAAGTCGAGAAACAGATCTGGCTAACTGGAGCCACATTTCCCCTGCTTGCCGGTGCTGCCCCTGAGGGGATCCATTTATGACATGACACAAATTTTCCGCTAACAGCGAAACGAATAAATAAGCAAAGAATTCCGAAAAAAGGGCTTTCAGGCTGATTGTGTGTTTTCCTGCTCACAAGCAAAGGCTCTGGCGGCTTCTGGCCGGGGTAAGCGGAGCAAATGGTACCACTAACAATGGATATTCCTCTCTGACAAAAGCCGTCTAGAATAGAAACCCAAGTCATAGTCAGTGTGTTTATTCGGGATCTGGTGTTACTTTATGAATTATTGGAGAAAATTGTTTCCTGGCACATGTAATTTTTTTTTCTCAAACAAACACATTTTATTGTTATGTTTTTGGTTTGGCTCACTTTTAATTGTGGGGAATGTTCGTTTTGTTCAAATGAACATTTTTTTTTTCCTGATTAGGATTTTTTTTTCCTGGGGTAACCAACATCTTCCATCCTGAGGAGGACCCCTGAGATCCCTCCAATTCGCCATGCCGACCGCTCAAACATGCCGCCGGTTGGCATTGTGTCGGCTGCCAAAATGTGTTTTATCACTCTGTTTCCCCTCAAGTACCTCGTGCCCCACCCTCAAGGAACCTCGTGATCAGCAGGGGGAATCGGAACGGGGAAGAACAGGGAAACTAGGGCAACCCGGTGGTTTTACCCTCGTTGCCATCAGTCTTTGGGAACAGCTGTGTTTAGAAATTGTAAAATAGGGAATGGACGAGACTATACAGTATGTGCTTAGGTTGACATACAGTGTTACCATTTTCTCCACCAACAAAACAACAAGCACATTTCCGAAAGTCTGGCCAGATTCATACATGCTGGCCTGAGGCTTTTCCAGGCACTCGAAATAGAAATTTTGTAGCACAGCATAACCGAGGTCCAAATTTGAAAGTATTCCCTACGAACAAGCTCAAAAAATTCCAAATATGGGAATAGCCAGAAAAAAAAGTGATCTTTAGGTTTAAACGTGAGGGTAAGGCTTTGTGTTTGGGGTTATCTGAATTTCAATTTAGGTCTACAGATGAGGGTTACTGGTTGGTTACAGGTTAGGATTAAGAGATATGGATAGCAGTTTGGATGAGGGATTAGGGCACAGGTATCAAACGCCGGTCCTCGGGGGCCACTATCCTGCACGTGTTTAATCACAGGTGTCAAACCTGAGGCCTCTGGGCCAGATCTGGCCCACTACATCATTTTATAAGGACCGCCAAAGCAAATCCAACATGTCAACTTTGACGATGATTGATAAAATCTATACCAAAATGTCAACTTCTCATATGTAATAAATAGGCCAGATATTGTAAGCATTTTCGTGTTACCAAACCCCTCATTACCCTAACTTAAACAATCGTCGAATAAACCATTATTCTTACCTGCTTTATGTTTTCAGTCATAACGGCCCTACAAGGAAAACGGTCACGACAATGTGGCCCGTGACAAAAATGAGTTTCACACCCCTGTTCGAAATGATTCCCTCCCCCAACATGCCTTATTCAAATGATCAGAATCAAAAACATGCAAATTTGTGACCTTCGTGAAATTTCCCGTCTTTGCTGCACTGTCGTCATGTCAAAATGTCTTTTGCGTCGCCCGGCATGAATTTGCGCCCATTCACCCATTGCGTCTACGCAAATAGTTCAATGTGACGTTCTTCAGAAATCCAACCGAAGTCTCTGTTGCTAGCTGAGCTGGAAACGGCGGACCATAAGGACAACAAACATCTACAGAAGCCGCCTCCCTTCTTCCAGAAAACAAGCATGACATTAGCAGGCAGCCATTTCACTGTTTACACGCTTTATTTTTTTGGGGGCTCCATTATGTTTGACTCTGCTGTGCTTTTAGCCGCTCGGGAGGAAGAGTGCGACGCAAGCAGCCGTTGTTAATATTGGCTGCATCTGCTGAAAGCCAAATAACGGCGGGTGGTCACCTTTCATCATAGAATGACGGGAATCGGGGGCAGGGACAGTGGGGTTTAGGTGAGATTGGGGTCGGGGTGGGGGGTGGGGGGGGGTGTATAAGGTGAAACCGTACACCCTCACGCCCGCCCGCGACATCGTCGCCTCAATTTGGACCGGTGTCCGTCGGGCATCAGTGAGAGGAAACCGTTGGGAAGAATGTCTGGTTTCTCAACCCCACTGGCGGGTGAGCCAAATTGAGCCAAGTATTGACAATACCAATCACTTAGGGGGTTGATATTGATTGATAACTTGTGTGATGAGATTGGCAGTTGAAGTTTTTCTTTTGCCCTGCTGCGGTTTTGTCAAATGTAGACCAATATAGGCATTTTTTTCTCCCAGTGCTTCAAAAATCAATCACTTAAGGACCTCCACGGTCCTTAAGTGATTGATTTTTTTTTGTCATTATATTTGTTGCTGGTCAAGTGGTTAGCACGTCGACCTCACAGTGCAGAGTTCGTGGGTTCGATACCGGCTTCAGCCTCCTTGTGTGGAGTTTGCATGTTCTCCCCGTGCCTGCGTGGGTTTTCTCCGGGTACTCCGATTTCCTCCCATGATGAACTGATTCTCTGATTGAACCCCCCAAATTGTCCCTCGGTGCGAATGTGAGCACGGATGGTTGTCTCTTTGTGCTCTGCGTTTGGCAGGCAACCAGTTCAGGGTGCCCCCCCGCCCCCCGCCTACTGCCCGAAGACAGCTGGGAGAGGCTCCAGCACCCCCCCCCCCCCCCCCCGCGCGACCCTTGTGAGGATAAAGCGGATAACAAAATGGCTGGATGGATGGGCATTTGTTGCATTTTCACCATTTTTGTTTGAATTGGTATTTTCGCCTCAGACAGATCATCCAGTTTTGATGTAGAAGCCATGCATCCGGGCCAGTTTGCTGCCCCATTGACCCACAGAAACGCCGAGCATCCGGTGGGCGTGACAAAGCCCAACATTTTATCCCCACACGGTGGAATAACTCAGTCTCCCAAGCAGTAGACGCTGAATGAATGAAAAGGAAGTCATGTCGCTTACCACCTGCGATGCTAAGTAGCTGATTCTGATCAAAAGATGAACGTATTCTAGCGCATATGTAATCAATGGAACACAGCAGTACATATGACATCACTTTTTTCTTGTCGTTTACGGTGTGTGGGGGGGGAGGCTTTTAAGTGGAAGCTGAACTTCCCCTTGCAGTCTCAGAGCAATCGCCACTGGTATGTACTTGCTATCAGATCGGTATCAAAAAATGTCAGCGGGAATAACCACGGACATGCTGATCAACCGGATTTGCAGTCCAAACAACTCTGGCTGTATCAAATACACACAAGACTGCGTGCCCAAAAACCACAGGCGCACACACACACACACACCGCCACCCATTACCTCCACCCTACCCACACTCTATTTCAGTCTCGACGGTAGTCGTCCAGACACCACACGCACCACCGCATACGGGGGCACTGTGTCTCGGCTCTGACGGAGCGGAGGTGGTCAGGACGTGGTCGCTCAAGCTGGGGTCTACGAGCCATCGCTTGCCGATCGTTTTGTCCCCGTATCCAGAATAATATTCCGACGGTAACTGTTAGGCAGGCTCGTTTTTACTTTTACTTTTCAAAATGTTCTGTCGTAACGGCGCTCTTGCCTGAGTTCCTTTCTTTTAAAGGGCATGAATATTCGCTTTAAAGAATTCCATTTAGGGTTGTACATGCTAGTTATGTTTAATTGACAAAACCCATGGGATAGAGGATGGGAAGGAAGGGAGGGTGGGGGTCAGCGGAGCTGTGTGTGTGTGTGTTGGGGGGTGGGGGGCATGGGGGTGTCGTGCTATCTCGCAGCTGTTCCACTCGGGACACCGAGGTCTCCCGGCATAAATTTCACTGATATCACCTCCATCAGAGGCCCATAAACCTGATTTATTATAAATAGAACTCTTGTGTGTTTACGGCAGACATTCTTGAGCCCGCAACATCTTTCAAAGTGAGCATTTGCAGGTGCTCTGGCTCGGCCTCCGTGGGGCAGGAAGAACAAGGAAAGAGGGGGGCAGGGGGTGAGCAATGGAAGAAAAGGGCAGGATAAACGATGAAGGTGGGAAAACATGGCAGCTATTACGACAAGGGTTTTACTGAGTATCAAAGTATTTACTGAAGTTTATAAATGCAGTAATTCTCAAGGCACTCCCTAATCATAAATATGCAGGTGATATTCCCGCAAGGCTACAGATGAAACATTCTCTGTAGCAGGGTTAGCTATAGCTCGGTTTTTTTTTTTGGTTTTACTCCTTCTCTTGAAAGAAATGTATTTATTTTTTTGTCAGATTAAACTTTTTGTAGCCGCCCAAGGGTTACATGTAAGGAGTCAGTTTAGGGGTTAGGATTGGTTTGGGTTGAATTTGGGGGTTAGGGTTCGGTTTAGGGGCTTACAATTAAGGGTTGGAATTGTGGTTAGCTAATGCACTCTTACGCACAGTCATTGATGAGTATACTCATCTATTGGAATCTAAAAGTTCACTGCCATTGACGCACGCCCCTGGTAGAAAATATGTATTGTGGTCGTTAGCATAAATCTGGGTCAAAAATAGTTGATTGTCTCACATGTTTTCTAGCTTTCTTCCCTTTATTAATGTGATTGCGCGATCGCTATACATGCTATGAGCTAACAATAGCTCGAGCTACAGCTATTTATCAAAATGGAATCCAGTTTTCACAAAGAAGTAACAGGCAAAAACATTGCAAACATGTCCACCAAACCTGAGAAATCTCTTGACAATGTTTACACAAGTAAGCTAGGTATTGAGCCGGTTGTCTAATTGCTTGGCTTACCCGGACACAGAGTGAAGTATACTTGTGTCAGAAGTGTATTTTAAACCAGATTTAAGTCGAATAAAGAATTCTACAACCTCCCTTCTGAGGTTTTGGCTCAACAATGAAATTGTTTTCTGTAAGTAATGATGTTCTTTCTTTCTATTTCTTTATTTGGCAACATTGGAACGTTTTGTGGCTTATCCTTGATTCACACATCAAACAGCATGACAAACCACACATTTCTCTTTTTGAGACTTTCCCTGTGAAGTATTTCAGAAAATACTGGTCAGTAATAGATGTCCAAAAACACTTGACAGCGGAAGTGGCGGATATGCGAAATAATACCTTTAACACTTGCTTAATTCCCTTCTCAAACAGCTGTGTCGGAAAAGCGGTTAGAGGTTAGCCAGCATATTGATCTGCACTGACCTTTTTTCGCAGGCATGTTAAAAATAAATCATGAACCGTAGTGTTGCGCAATTGTTCCAGAAGCACCTGCTATGACATGCAATGTGGCTAGGATTGGTATTTATTTACAAGGGATACCACACGCACACACACCCCCACACACACATTCACACTCCAACACACACACATGCATGCACGCACACACAAAGACCATCATGTAAACAAATACCCACAATCGTCCACAATCTGGCTTGTGTTTGCTTTCTGGCTTTTTTCTTTTGCAGGGTGGAAATATTTAGCCCTGATGAAACCTGCATCTGGACGACCACAAATCAAATAAACCAGGGAGCTCCTTTCTTTTTTTTTTTTTCTTTTTTCCCACTCCCTCTTCCATAAAACCCATCAAGAGGAATGTTGGTAATCCATGTCAACTCCTCCATCATGTCTCTCATTACCAGCCATATTGTTCCCATTAGACCTCAATATCCTCAGCTCCTATCAAGGGAACGGAACAAAAAGTTCAGCCTTTAGGGGTACGATGTCTTGTCACCGGGGCTCGTATTCTGAAACTACTTAGCTAACCTTTTGAAAATGTACAAAGCACGGTGAAAAAAAAGTGCCTCTATGGGGCACATCGTTGTAGACGGCAGCGACGGATTTTGCCCTGGTAGTGCCGGTCGGTTGAGAGACAAAACATCTCCAACAACCGAAACAGTCCATTTGTGATCACTACACTCCCCGCCTGAGAATAAAAGGATGTGGATCAATGAGATCATTCACAGGCTTGTCCGTAGGGTTACTTGTCTAGGCAGTACCTTTAGATGGCAGAAATAAACTTCTAACTTTACCATTTTTCTGTATGGAAGAAAAAAAATAAAACAATCTCTCGGCCACGCCCCCTAAATGTTATCCCCCGCTGTTTGGCATTGATAAAGCAGCCATTTTGAAATATTTCCATGGCGGAAGTTTAAAAAAATTGCCCGACCCATACTGACCCATCGACAAAATCCACCATGAAGCTGAAAACAGTAGGTCTCTTCAATATTTGCCGTCCACACACACACACACACACACACACACACACACACACACACACACGCACACAACATATTTTCCATACTATAAGGCGCACCGAAAAGTCTTCCATTTGTGTGAGTCAGTCCGAAAAAGATGACATTTGAGGTCCTGCACAATGACGTCACTGAAAGTGTTAAAAGTGTGTTAAGTACCGAAGTTGGCCACTAGTTTTCCAAATGAAAAGTGAGTCAAAAGTTAAACACACTTAAACACACAATTTCTGAAAATTGTGCTCTTTCAGGACATCACTTATTTTTGGTGTGGGAGTATCCTCGTGAGCTCTAGAGTAGTGTAGAGTGCGTGGAAATATGAGGACGCGAAAAATGTCCTCATTTTTCCACAGGTCCTCATTGTGAAGGTGTGTTATCATAAAATTGTCCTGAGATGTCATGAATACAAACGCACCCACACACACACACACACACGCAGGCATATATATGGGTTTGGTCACCAAAGCTCTTGGTCAAGGTTAAGGAAATATCTAGATAATTGCAGGGCTAGACGAGACTTGAACTTTGCTGCCACATGAACATGAGTCGGCTTAGCATGTGCAGTGGCCGTGACCTCCTCACCACTTCACTCCGTCGACTTCAAGCCGCTGCCTGCATTTCGCATCGGAACTTTGAACAACAGGGAGGTTCGTGTTGCGGTTGTGGGAAAATCCCCAGATAGTCTTCTGATGTGGAGGCTGTCATATCTTATTTTAAGCCTCGGCAGCACATTGGCCATGCTCGTCGTTATGGCAATCTGTCACGTACGACGTTGATGCCATTCTATGGTAAACGTCGATACGATCCAAGTCTCCGGGGCTTCCGTCATTGTAAATAAGCCCTTATGTTCAATAGAAAGCGTCATGCCGCATTCGATCCACAAATTGGTTCAGTGCTTGTCCTTAGGCTGAAAGTGAGATCAGACGGAGCAAAGAATTATATTTTATTGTAACA
Source organism: Hippocampus zosterae (assembly GCF_025434085.1). Lineage (NCBI taxonomy): Eukaryota > Metazoa > Chordata > Actinopteri > Syngnathiformes > Syngnathidae > Hippocampus > Hippocampus zosterae. Next base: position 5,068,100 of record NC_067464.1, read on the forward strand.
CCTCACTATCAAATGTGGAGGTGCTGAGTATCAGGTTACGATGGATAATCATTGGTTGGACTACTTCTAGGGACAAAATAGTACAAGATATGTGAAGCGAGCTTTTCTCAACTTTCAATGGTGCAACCGTAGTATGTTTAGGGGTGCTTCTCCCGTTTCAGAAATAGGTGTGCGGTCTGACTTTTTTCCCTGACCTCGTCTCCACCAGGCGGACCACATTTGGGTTTTATTTATTTATTTATTTTACTGCTGCGCATACATTTTCCAGGGCCCAAAAATAGTCACAGGTATGGTTACGGAGGCTCAAGGGTTCTACTGTAGAAGGTTTTGTGGTTATCGTGGGGGGGGGGGGTAAAAGGGGATACAAGAGATGTCCAGGTCCAGGTGCAATCCACAGGAATGTACCCCAGGAACAACTGGACTACAGTTTGTGCAATTTTTCAAGAGTTCCCGTTTTGTTCCCCAAGATTCAAAGGTACAGCCATGGTGTGTCTACACCAGGGGTCACCGAGCTTTTAAAAATCTGAGCTACTTCTTAAGCTACTGAGGAATACAAAGAACTGCCAGTGTGATTCATGCTTGGTGGAAGAATAATTTTTTTCTTTCATTTTAAGTGAAATTATAACGCACTTATTCATCTTTGTGAAGACATTTATCACGCTCGTGATTACATTTATTCTTTAGATCATTGTACCCCTTAGAGCGGGGGTCGGCAACCTGTGGCTCTGGAGCCGCATGCGACTCTTTCGTGCTGCCCTCTTCGTGCTCCCTGGAGCTTTTTCAAACATTTTTTAAAATGGAAAAAGATTGAGATAGGTGCATATATACTGTATATATTTTGTTTATTGTTTTAATATGGTTTCTGGAGAAGGACAAACATGACACAAACATTCTTCGCATTTTCCAATCCTGTAAAAATGTGGAAAATAAATATTCAATTTTGACATTTCTATCGACGAGGATTTGTGAGATGGTCTCGGAGTGGCAAACAAACGACAGACTTTTCACCAAAGCAGCCCTAACACATGGCTGCACGACTTCCACATCTGGATTGACATGGCAAAGCTCTTACGATTGTGCGTAACTGTGGCTTGCCGTTTTATTTTGAAAGTTACCACATGTGTCTCTTCTAATGGAACCGCACCATTTGATCTGGATTTCGGGTGGCCAGGCTACAATTTTCGGTACCCACATCCACAGAAGCATAAGATATAAAGAAGTGCTCATTGACAAAATTGTAATTTTTTTTCAACAGGTCACGACCTGACAAAATGGATTAAAAAAAAAGGGGGGGGGGCGGACATTTTCGGAGGGAGTCCAGGAGCGTTGGTATGGGGTGTGGAACATTTGCAGGACCTCTTGGCCCAAAAGGGGCAGTGGCAGCCACTTGAACAATTTTGCTAAAGGTGGTAAAATGGCCAAAACAAAGATGCGTAAATAAAAAAAACAAAAACCTTTATGCGTTTATGGGTGTATCTCGTGTCTCTGTTTTGTGCTAGGGCAGTGACTAAATCAGAAACTTCCCAAATTCTCACATTTGCAACAGACTGACAAAATGGCCAAAAAGACCCTCTCCCAAAAAATAATAAAAACCACCCAAAATAAAATAAATAAATAAATATTTAGTTTGGGGGCTGGGGGGGGGGGTCTTTTGGGTCATTTTGTCAGTCCATTAACACATCCCTTTACGGGTTTATCTAGTGCAGGGGTCACCAAACTTTTTGAGAGTGAGAGCTACTTCATGTGTCCTGATTGTGTGAAGGGCTACCAAATTAATACGCGTCTGAAATAACATTTGTACAAATTAAATTTAATAATATTAGAACATTAGCTAGCTAGACGTATACTGTAGCTAGCTAGTTAGATAGCTAAATAGGTAGCTATAGAATCTATAATACTGCCCATGTTTGCATTTTTAAATCATAATTTCTACGAGCAAATCACAATCCTAGCACTGGCGGGCTACTGGTGTGGTCCTCACGGGCTACCTGGTGCTCGCGGGCACCACGTTGGTGACCCCTGATCTAGTGTCTCTGGTTTGCAGTAGGGAACGCATTCCTGCCACAAACAAGTGACTATCTGAAACTTCCCAAATTCTCCGATTTGCGACAGACTGCCAAAATGACCCAAAAGATTCCAAAACAAAAATGATTTTTTTGTCAATTTTATTTTTTATTTATTTATTTTTGTGTGTGTGTGTGCAAATTAAGATAACCTAAGATAACCTTTATTTGTCCCACACTGGGGAAATTGGCAGTCTGAGGTTATGGAAGGTTCCCCCCCGGAAATCATGTCCTTGAAAAGGGGCGCTGGCAGTAACTTCCCAAAAAATGGCGCCCACTCTGAAATCCAAATTGGCTGGAAGGGGGGCTGTTTCGAGTGGAGAAAGACCTGAACCTCTCACAGGAGGGCAGAGGCGAAATGAGCTTTGTGTGTGAACAAGCACTTGTTTATTGACTTGAGGTGTGCGTGTGTGTGGTAGCGGTGGTCGTGGTGTGGGGCGCCGGGGGTAAACTTTATTAACCTGGCCTGCCTTGAATGGAAGACACCTGCTGTTGGCACTTAGGCTGTCATTACTGCTGTCAAGAACTGCAGGGGAGGGCTCTGGTCATGCCCGATCCCGCCTGCTGCTCCATTGTCTCGCCGTCCTTCAGCCAACAATCGAGTTCCACCATATTGACAATGAGATGACTTCTCGTTGGCTATCGTTGCTAAGATGACAAAACCTCGCTTGTCGGCAATCAAAATCACTAAGCGGAAACCACCTGACTTTGGTTTAGCCCCCCTTTTGTCCGCCGGTACAAACGAGGGCGCTGCCCTTGATTGACTACGATTATTATAATATTTTTTTTTGGGACGTTGCCACCGGTGCAGCAGGCGTCGTTGCAAGAATGAAACGGACTATAGAATGCGGACAAAAAAGCAGCAGCTCTCTGGACGGGATAAGGAGCGCAGATGGGGAGTCATTGTCAGCTTGAAGTGAGTCCGGTTGGACGCGGGAGATAAGCGCTTGCCCTTCTGATTTCACTCACATCCCTGTCAGCCAGGAATTCACGCTCGCTACTTCCTGTCACTTACAGACGCTCGGTTGAGGTGCAGCTGTGGGAAGCTTAAGGATTATCCCAATTAAATGCAATTTAGATCCTAGTCTACAAGAAGCGAAGAGCTGTAATATTGGAAACAGACTGAAAGGATATTGTACAATCCTTTCACGTCATTGCAGAATTTCAGTGAAGCAAGAGGGGTGGGGGGGGCAAAGGGAGGTTGTTGAGAGCCGTAAACGATAACGGCGTTTTACAAAGGAGGAAGATTATCAACCATTTAGTCAGGTCGGGACCTGTTTTTGAAGTTGCCGTCTTTGGGCCAGGAGGTCTGACAAAAAACACACCCATAGTGGGGACATTTTTTTTTTTTAGCTGGGAAATCTTCCGAAGACACACCAAGGGACACTAGACTCACCTGAATGAAGGTGTTTTGAGAAGGTTTGGTTGTCTCAAAGTGAAAGTTTTGTAATCTTGTTAATGGGGTCACTTTTTGGTCCCAAGAAGTCCAGGAAACCTCCGATATCGACACCCGAGGCCCCAGATCCACCCTTTTCTGAGAGGTTGATGTTTTTAGCAAATTTTCACACTTTGGATGCACCCGGTGCTTTGATGATTTGGGTCCAGTTTGTCAAGTCTGGACTTGCCATGAAATTACAATTTCGGGAATTTGCTCATGTAGCCCACTTTTGAGGCCAGGAGGCGGGAGTCTTCAAATACCTGCAGCAGAGCCCGAGGACCGATACAAAAAAATGCACTCCCACTCCGTCACTCCCCTCCATATTTTTTTTTTTGCCCATAATGGCACCTTACTGGGTCATTTTGTGGGGATCAGACATTTTGAAAGAATTTTGGAATTTGCTACTCGAGCCGTTTTTTTTTTTTTTTTTTGGACAACAAGATCAGAAAAACCTGAAAATGTCTACCGCCAGGGTCCCTGAACACACCCAGAAAAAAATATATTTTTCAATTTAGTAGCATTTTTCATTTTGGGCGTTATTTAGAAGTTTAGAATTTTTGTCATTGCTAAAAATGCCCTTATTTGGGTCACATGGTTCTGAAACGTTCCACACCTGACACTCAGACTTCTGAACGACAAACAATAGTCTCACTTTTTCGATCGGGTTGATTTTTGGGCCATTTTGTCATGGATCTGCTATGAAATTCTTATTCGTGAATCTCCTAATATGGACTACTTTTGGACCCAGGAAGTCTGGACTAGGTTGCTAGTGGTCAATCCCAAAATAAAAAATAAATCGACAATCATTTTCCACTGATCATTTTTCCCCCCCTCACCATTTTTTTTCCCCATCCATAAAATGTTTTCTCCTTTTTCAGACAAATCAAGCGTCGCTGTTCCGAAGTTCCGAAGGAGTTGGTGGGAGGGAGGATGGATACGTCCCCATACTGAGTGACACATCCTCTAAAGTGCATGGTGTCAATGGCTGACTTTCAGCAGAGCAGATAAAGGTCCAGCTATCCCCGGCTCTTTATCGTCTCTTCTGCCATTACGCCGACAGCAGAGAGGTGAGTCAGGATGCTTGAGCGCGTCCGTGGCTAAAAGGAGTATCCGCGGGATAAGAAAGGGTGGGAGAATTTCACCAACTAAGAGCGTGTATTTATTTATTTGCTCCAGTTCAGGAAATTGGGTAACAAGAAACCCCCTTGAGTAGTTTGCAACCAAACATTCACAAATATACAAGACTCATGAAACAAACTATTCATTTATTTACACCAGCGGTTCTCAAACTTGGGTCTTGGGCAATGCGGTTATTTGAGAGGGGAGGAAATGGACTGTCGCAAAAAGCAGAAAACTATGAGAAACTGACGCCCCCGCCCAAAAGGTTTTCATGGCCTGTATTAACATTTTAAACTGTAAATATGCCACAACCGATTAACCCAAAACAATTCAATATATTTCAAATATGACCTTTAAAAAATAAAAATAAAAAACGCACTCGAAGAACGTATGTTCAGGCACATATGGTAAAGACTCTTATGATTTCCACTAACAACCCAGGTTAAAATGAGCTCCAAAGAAGGATTGTTTTTCAGTCAAGATGTCACTTTAATCTAGTTCATTGGCACCGATGTGGTATTTTCTATTTTCTTGGTGAATTTACAATACAACTGTGTTTGTACTGATTTTGGGGCGTGTTCGGGGAAAAGGTGGTGCGTCGAGTTGATTGAGCAGTTTTGGTGTTATCATGCTCTTGTTTACGTTGATTTTTATTTTGAGGAGGCATACAAGGGAGAGGAGAGACCATTGGGACATGAAAGGGTATTTTGAGTATATATAGTTTTTTATTAGCTTGTGTGTGTGTGTTTAATTTATCTAAATGGCGTGATGTCAGCAACGAGTCCCGCCCCCCTTTCAAGCTGTCCTGAGAGAGGAGCAAATTAGAGGGCGACGTTTACATAAAAGATGAAGAAGAAAGAGGCGTGGCTGCTTTCAAAGTGAGTCAGGTTAATGCAAAGGCAAACGGATAGCGATGCAATTAAAATGCAATTTTAATGGCGATGGGCAATGAGTCAAGATCTCAACGTCGCATTGCTGACATTTAAAGATGGAAATTGAGGAACAACGAATATTACCAACTTAATGTTTTTGTCTGACATGGACGTTCAAGACTGAGTTTTTCATCGTTGTGTTCTAAAGTTTCAGAGTTTCTCTTAAAAAAAAAACGTAATTCTGCGACATCTCGCTAGCAAAGCTTCATGAGGTAGAAATGATGACTAGCACGTGCCATTTACATCCAGCGTAAATCAAACACAAGCAGACCTTTAACACATTCTAATCACACTTTTCTCTCGCTTTCTGACGCGCAGCTGCCAAGTTTGTCTCCCATCCTTATCCCACGTCTAATGATAGCTGTCCTCCTCGATGATTACATGTTTACTCCGGGAGAGCGTCTCGACTGCTGCTGCCTAACCCGCCGGGAGCTGCCTCTTCACCGAGGCTCAACCCAATAAGATGGACGGACCTAACGCGCTTTGATAGACTTTGATAGACCAAAAATATCGTGAAAACCGGTCTCTTCTAAGGGAGCTTTCAAAATGGATGTCATTGTTTTAATTGAGGACTAGCTATTGTCGTCTTTCTGCAACAGAGTATCGTGTGCAGGAGATTTAGGGCAACAAGATGACAGGGGCTCTGCAGCAAAGTGGAGACTATGGAGTATAATATTGTCCTAAGTGAAAAGAAAGACAAAAATGTATTCAGTTGCGTGAGCACCTCCAATCTGTCATCTGATTTCCGATTGGATTTAGGTCTAGGCTCTGAAAGGGCCATTCCCAAAAGTGGATTTTTGCCTGCCGTGGTTGATTTGGATATGTGCTACCTTTTAAAAAAAAAAAAAAAAAAATTTCCTCGGAACTGAAACGTTTTCGGTTCAAGTTACTGCATTAGATGTTTGTCCTCGCCAAGAAAACCCCAGTAGGATGTGCGATTTCCCTCGTGTCCTGTCCGTGCACCTCACCGGTAACGGCCCCCTTACCCTGAGCCAAGGCCGCCACCTTTACACCCGACCTTCCACCTCCCACCTCCAAAGACGCTAACTTGAATTTCACCAAAAGCAACCCCCCACCCCAACACCCTCACCCTTCCGTCTGGAGTGTGTCGGTCCAGACGAGTCGTCTGATCTGACACCCGTCCTGATAATCTTGCCACGTCGAAGCAAAAGCAGAAAAAAAAGGATTTTGTTTTTGCTTGCATCTATCGTTCGCTTTCGCCCATCTCCCTTCTCTTTGGATGTGTTGCCAAGAGCTGAAAGGCTGCAGCGGAGACGTTACATGACGCAGCTGCTCGGCAACATCCCTCAACATCCTCGTTACTCAACTGCAGTTAGGGCGAGGCCTTTATCTGTGCATTTGTGGGGATAACCAAAAACAACATGTCCGGTCAAGCTGGAGTTACAATTTTTCTCAGGGCGGGTGCGAACGGAATTCTGGACGACATGCCAACTACACGTCGGAGTGTCACCTCGCATCGGTCTGCTGTTTTCATTCAGATTTCAATTCTGATCTGGGACGGTACGGTGGATGACTGGTTAGCACAGTGGTGGGCAAAATACGGCCCGAGGGCCGAATCCGGCCCGTTGGTCCTTTTAATCCGGCCCGCCGAAGGTTGGTCCACAATTAAGGTTCGATGTGAATGATTGCATTCATTTCAATTGGACTTGTAATGACTGGCATTTCACCGCCAGGTGGCGCATTGACTTGAAGTTGCAGAACACAGGGGCTGGGGGGGATCTTTTCGACCACCTAGGACGTCTGTATCGCTCTACTTCTACTGGTCTGATCACAACCTATCTGCAGCAATGCACAGGCTAAAATAGGTCATCCACAACACTGTTGTCATTTAAAAAAGTATATTAATACAGTACTTTCATGCTTTTGTTCTGTTGATGTTTGACATGGACTGTCAACAAATGCATTTTTTTAAAATGTACCATAGCTCGTGCTGACCTGGCCCTTCTGTCAAATTTTAAAAGTCAATGCGGCCCCCGAGCCAAAAATTTTGTCCACTCCTGGGTTAGCATGTCGGCTTCACAGCGCAAAGGTGCAGAGTTCGAATCCGGCTTCGACCTTCCTGTGTGGAGTTTGCATGTTCTCCCCGTGCCTGTGTGGGTTTTCTCCGGGTAGTCCGGTTACCTCCCACTTTCCAAAACATCCACGGCAGGTTAATGTATCACTCGAAATTGTCCCCAGGTATGATCGTGAGTGTGAATGGTTATTAGTCTACCTGTGCCCAGCGATTGTCTGGCAACCGGTTCAGGGTGTCCCCCGCCTACTGCCTAAAGCCAGCTGGGATAGGCGCCAGCACCCCCCCGCAACCCTTGTGTGGGTAAAGCGGATCCGAAAATGAATGAATGAATACAACAAGACTCCGCACTTTGTGAGACTGCGTATGCGGTGCTGTTTTGATGAACAAAACAAACCGAATGGGCTCAGCAGTTGACTTTCTCACGTCCGTGCGTGAACACTCGTGACAAATTTAGTCACGGCGTGCGATACAGTGCGATATCTTTCCTACAAAGTGTACCCGGTGTTCTGGAATGACTCGGGACTGGAAGTGACATCTGCTCAGTTACGTTAGGCAGCAGTTGTTTTGAATCGGCTGAATGAGGAGACGGCGAGAGAGGAGGGTGGGGGGGGGGGGCGAACAAAAGTAATTAGATTAAAGTTCCACTTGCCTCTGGCGGTATTTCCACTGGTAAACATGTCTGTCCCAAAGCCGCCCATGTAAACACGGTGCGCTCTTTGACCTCAACGGTAAACACGTGCTTTGGGGATAATCTTTCTCGGCCCGTCAGCATGACGCTGACAAATATGCTTTTAATCAGCAAAAGCAACACTTTACATGAATCGTCATTATCCGCTTAAGCCGGCAAGTAAACGTTGTCGTGCAGGACGACAAAAATGCTTCTCGGTCAAATTTGGGAATTTTATGATCATGAAATAGCGTCTCGCTGTGACGCAATTTTCTGGAAATAAAATGGATGCATTTTGAGAGTAAATGAGAAATATGATGCAAATAGATTTGAGATTTTCTCAGGGATGTCGTAAAAGTCTAAAAACCTTTTTTAAACTAAAACAAAGTTAAAATATTTCAATTTTTTTTTGATCATGTGATATTCTTGTTATAACGCATTTGCAACATCATCCGAATATGAGTATTTATCAAAAATACTCGTTTATCTTCTACCAAAGTCCTGAAATCGCCTGTAAATCGAAGAAAAAAAATATGTATTTTACTGAAATAAAATTTAAATATTAATAAGAACGAATTTGTCATTTCTCAATCCCGAAATACTCCCATTCGGTTGTTATTTTAATGAGGATAAAGTTAAAATATTCAGAGAATATGTGTTTATATTTTGCACGAGTAAATGATACGACTTTGCGAATGAATTTTATATAAAAGAAATAAATTGGGAATGGGAGTGAGAATCAAGTTGTAATATTCTCTGAATTGATACAGTATTTTTTTCCTTTTTTGTTGTTTTTTTAGAATAAAGTTGAAATTAAGTAGAATGAATTCAAAAAATATCTGGAGCGAGAGGCTGCCATTTGTTGAGTGTAAAACACGTGTCAGAGTTGAAGTTGGCGATTTACAGGGATACTTCTTTTTTTTTTGGGCCAATTCTGAATTGTGCAACATAGCGCGTGTCGGCCAGCTCCGTTTTATTTACGACGGTAACATGCTTCTAAGGATCGCTGCCTTATCATGTCTTCCATCTGCCGCTACACATCCTGCATGTTTTTGAGTTAGTGCCTTGAGAGAGAGAGAGAGAGAGAGAGAGAGAGAGAGAGAGAGAGAGAGAGAGAGAGAGAGAGAGAGAGAGAGATGATCGGGAAGAGATTGAAGAACAAGGCCCGAGCAGCAGCCGTGTCTCATAAAAGGTCTGCGTCAAGGGGGCGGTGGGCAAGGAAGGAGGCAATTTAAAAGCCCCGGGAGAGGGCCTAACGGTGGCAACTAGAGCTGACTTTTATCCTGCAGTGATTTACAGTAAAATGTTTTTCCGTGCTGTTGGAAGTGAGAATTAAAGGGGGGGGGGGCAAAGGTATGGGAGCGGGAGTGTGGCTGTTGCATTCGGGACCGCTGTCGAGACGGACAACTTCCTACTGTAGTCTGATTATTCCCTTGAGGCCCCCCCTGGAAATGACTCCTCGTGAAGAGCAAACCCTTTATAGAGGGGCGTAATGAGTCAAGGCTACTGAAAGCAAAAGACTGATGAAGAAAATATCCACTTACTGTACTTCCTGCTTCTTTGGGTTACTGTTCCTGAACCTCTCTGCCCTAGGAGGTCCCACCAAAGGCACGCCAAGGAGCTATGTAAGGAAATTAAAACCATCATTTAGAGAAATTGAGACCGAGACTGGTGGCCTGGTGGTGGGTGGTTCAGTCGTTAGCCTGTCGACCTCATAGTGCAGAGATGCAGGGTTCAATTCCGGTTCTGGCCTCCCTGTGTGGAGTTTGCGTGTTCTCCCCGGGCCTGTGTGGGTTTTCTCCGGGTACTCCGGTTTCCTCCCACATTCCAAAAACTTGCATGGCAGGCTGATTGAACACTCCAACTTGTCCCCAAGTGTGAGTGTGAGTGTGAGCGCGGGTTGTTCGTCTCTATGTGCGCTGCTATTGGCTGGCAACTGGTTCAGGGTGTCCCCCGCCTACTGCCCGAAGACAGCTGGGATGGGCTCCGGCAGCCCCCGTGGCCCTTGTGAGGATAAGGCAGATTGAAAAATGGCTTCCACACTGGTCCCATTTTATTTGGAGGTTATATACATTCAAGAGGGGCGGCCCGGTAGTCCAGTGGTTAGCACGTCGGCTTCACAGTGCTGAGGTACCGGGTTCGATTCCAGCTCCGGCCTCCCTGTGTGGAGTTTGCATGTTCTCCCCCGGCCTGCGTGGGTTTTCTCCGGGTGCTCCGGTTTCCTCCCACATTCCAAAAACATGCGTGGCAGGCTGATTGAACACTCTAAATTGTCCCTAGGTGTGAGTGTGAGCGCGAATGGTTGTTCGTCTCTGTGTGCCCTGCGATTGGCTGGCAACTGATCCAGGGTGTCCCCCGCCTACTGCCCGAAGACGGCTGGGATAGGCTCCAGCACCCCCCGCGACCCTAGTGAGGATTAAGCGGTCCAGAAAATGGATGGATGGATATACATTCAAGATGGCTGTCCACCTGTTCAAGATTTTTAAAATTAAAATTTAATTTGGATAATCATGCCCTGCCTGGATAATCACTCTATATTTTTTTTCCCCAATGGATTCTAAGGTTTATTTAAAAGTGGTGCAATCGTAGCTATTGCCACCCGGAATTACATGTGACATCATGCTATCAAGGTTTATTGTGTCCACGCATGCAACCACCACGCGGGAAATACGAGTTCCTGGCGCGAGGGAAGGAGGAGGAGGACGAGCGTATGAGGAGGAGTGGGAGGGGATGCTGTGTTGGGAATGCCAGGAATGTCCACCCATGTTTACAGCCCGGGCCGGTTCACACCTGCAGGTCAGGCCGCTATCACCGGCCCCGTGGCCCCCTTCCTCTTCTTCTTCTTCTTCTTCTTCCTCTCCTTCTTTTTCTCTCTCCTCAGTCCCCTTGTTCATTACAAGAGGGTCAAGCTCAGACGTGACCTAATTAGAAGCTCATTACATCACCGACAATCTTCATTAGCATGCCAGGCCAGCCCGTTAATCCATTAGCACCGAAGACCCCCCCCCCCCACGGCACAGCCTTTGCATTCCTGCGCCTGTGGCCCTCCACTGGGGTCCCAGACACACACACACACACACACAAAAAACTAACCTTCAGAAATATTCAAAGCATATTTTCCTGGCCAATAAATTTCGTAAGTGGCGTAGCAAAACATGTTATAATTATGGCAAGGTTGTCCAAATATTGTGAGTAAAATTCTCGATTAACAAGGATAAAATCCCTTAAACTACGAAATGTTAAAAGTTGAATATTATGAAAATATAGCATTTTGTGAAAATAAAAATGTCATTTTGGCAAATATTAAGTCTTGATGCAGTAAGAATAAACATTAGAGGAATCAAATCAAAATGGGACAATAAGGTTGTTATTTTCTTCGAACGATGAGAATAAATTTGTGCTTTTACGAACATAACGTCAAAATGTTGACTATGGGAAAATTAATAAAATATATTTTTACAATCAACAGATTATGAGCATAAAGTCACAACGAAAAAAACCCGACCTTTTATCCGAATACTGTACCCAATTATTCAATAGATTTTTTAGTATCGGAATACCAAAATATTTCAGTACATTTTTTTTTTGTGGAGTTGCAAACATTAATGGCGTTTTTGTCTTCTCGCCATCATCAATCAGGAATCAGTTTTTTCAAAAGTAAAAAGTTACCAAGAGGGAGAGGAGACATGAACTCTGTTTTCCACCGGGTCTTTGTTGGGCGCCCCCGGGTGCAGATGGCAGGGGTGGGTGGGGGTGGGGGGGTGAGGGGGAGGTCGGTGCTTCCCGCGCAAAGTATCCATCTCCTCGCTGGGGACCCGAACCTCCGCCGCCTTGTCTTTGAAACCTCTCCCGTCTGGTGACTGGCGAGCCATACGAGCGCTCAGAGCTTTGTAAGTGACTCCATTGTCGGGGGCAGATTGAGAGGAAAAAGAAGGCGTGGGGGGGCCGGGGGGGGGGGTGCAGCAAGCCCTCGGGACAGAGGAGCAAGGTGAAAACAAAAAGGGTCTGCTTCTGTGGTCTGAAGAGGCCAGTGGCCCATCAAAGGCAAACGAGCTGACCTGCGGCCTTTGTCCGGCAGACAGCCCTGGCTTCATTTAACCTCTCTCCGGAGGCGAGGTACACACTATCCACCTTCGTGCCCTATGGGAACATCCTTCCCCTAACCCCCCCTCCACCTGGGACACCACAGGTGAAAGTGGATGGGCGGGGTCAGGGGGGTCCGTCTGCTCATCGTCCCGACCTGTCAGGTATCCGCCACAAAGCGAGCTTGAGCTCCCTGTGTGCCCCCCCCCACCCTCCACCTCGGATGCTTACGCCTTCATAGACTCGACCCCGGCGGAGAAGCGCTTAGCTGAAGGACGGTAAACCCTTAGCTATGCGGTAGACAAAAGTGAACTTAGTGGAGATCTCCGCCATTGTTAAGTTCCGGGAAGGTGAATCTTTTAGCTGTAATGAGTTGTTGAATAGCGTGGATTTTGCTGCGACGTGGGACCACCAATCTGCGTTTCGCACCACACACATATCGGCATTTGTCTGTTTTCTGTAAATCTCCCCATTTGCAGGGGTAGTTAGTAGAGTCATTGAACGCATCACATGCTAAAGGGTGAGTTGCTACGCATTGCCGAGCGGAAAGAAGGAGCAGCGACAAGCAAAGTCAACATTTCTCTGGTGTGAAGCTTTCCCACATTTGAAAGTAAAGAACAGAGCGAAACATGGTGCCAGAGCGTGTGTAGAAATTGGCGACGTGAAGAGGGGGTTGGACGAAACGCTAGCTCGTTAGCACGGGAAGCTAACCGCGGACGTTAGCACGGAAGCTAACTGCAAAAAGTCGCTACGCGGCTGGAACCCACCACCAACCCGCCACCAGAGTCTATCCAAATGATCTATTCCCCTTTCTGAGGACCCGGGGAGAACTCTCTGGAGACACCCCCCCCCCCCCCCCTCCACACACACACACTCTGAAAACTGCATCAAACGTGACTCTCAAGCCTTTGGGACATTTTCTGTTAGCCTCACTTGTTCCCACCTTGTTTCGTTTTGAACCGTGACCAAATGTGATCAATCGTTCATTTTCCGCCGTTCATTTTTCGATTGGTTTTGGTTGGAATGCACCGCTTCGATGAGTTTTGTTTGAAATGCCGATTTACCGGGGGTGTGAATGCAGCTCCTGGTGTTTGCCGCATGCAAGTGCAAATAGTTGCTGCAATATCCCCCGTTTCACTGTCCGGGAAGCTCGCGATAGGCTCACCTGCAGGTGCACCTGTGCATGTTTTGGGACTTTTTTGGGTTTTTTTTTTTTGGGGACCCATGCTTTCAGGATTCAAGCACACGACAAATTTTATAAATGACTGTTGATAGTGGGAAGTACGTTGAACTATTGGTTGGCACATCTGCTTGCAATTTTGAAGGTCCGTGGTTTAAATCTCGTCTCTTGGCTTTTCTGATTGGATGATGCATATCCTCCCGGAGTTTTTGTGGGTTTTCTTCCGGTATGCTGGCTTCCTACCACGTTCCAAAAACACACTCTAGGCTCATCGAAGACTGTAAAACTCATGTCTTCAAGGGCCACATTCCTGCATGTTTGACATGTTGCCCCTCCTTCAACACACCTGATTGAAATGATCAGGAGCTTGCTGATGGCTCGTCCCTTGACTTTGTTTTTGGAGTTACAAGTCATTGCCTGGTTGAAGTTTTTAACTCACGGTTGTATTTGAGACTTACGGCGTCTTCCAACGTACATGAATTATGCTTCATAAAAACATCTTTTTTTTTATATTCAATTTTCTTCTGGGTTTTTTTTGTTTGCTTTTTACAATATGGTTTCACTATTAATAACACGAAAAAAAGGGTTCTTAAGGGGTTGGAATGCATGAATAGAATTTCAGTTTTGTTCAAAGTGGAATATTTGTTTGATATTTGACGAAACCGACTGACGAAGCTAAAATAAACCACTGTATCTGTCCTGCACTTGGCTGGTGACCAGTCCAGGGTGTACGCCACCTTTGACCCGAAGTCAATCTGGGTTGGCTTCGGCTCACCTGCAACAGGACAGGCGCTAAAGAAAATGGATGGACGGAATGCAGGTTGATCACATTTTCCATGTTTCAGAACAAGAAAATCTACTCTGGTGGCTGGGTTAGGCGAGGACGAGGGACTACCTGGTACCGGCACGCTGGAAAGGGAACACGGACGGGTATGAATGCGACCAAATTGTCCCGCTTTCATTAGAGTGCTGAGTGAAGCCTCTGCCGAGCCGTCGATTCCCAAGACTCTCGGATAACAAGTGGCTTCCCACACTGAGGCTTTCTGTTTTCTCTCTCCTCGCCAATAAAACCAGCCCGGGACGAAGTTTAGAGGGAGACGACAGTGCGGCAAGAGTGATAGACGGCCGTAGAAAGGGGACCCCTGCTGCGGTCTGCTGTTATCTGTCATTTTGAGGGGTTGGGGCGGTTGGGGGGTGCGGGGGGGCAGCACAATGAATGGCTGCCGACAAGGCATTTTGGAATGGCTGTGATAAGATATCCCACCCCTGGTGTCTGACCCCTCTAGCACCTTTCAAGTAAGCAGGTTAACTGTCCTTCTAAGAGCTGTTACTGAGAGACAAAAGTTTTTGGGCCCAATGCGGCACATATTGGAAACCCGAGTGAAAGCAGATGATACGAAAGAGCAAAACTGCGCATTTTTAAACACATTCTAGCAATATTAAACATCACCTAATACATCTTTTAAACACTTTGTAAAAATATTTGCCATATGTGTGACCCCTAAATATGAAGCTCTTGGCTTTTATTTAATATTCCTCCCCAATGCTAGTTTGACTTAGCAACATGAGATTTGGTCGGCTTATCTGTCATGAGCAGACCCACAAAAATATCTCAGGAACCCCATGGCCCTAAAGGCCCAGGATGTCCGCCACTTTGGTTTGAATCAGCCAATTTAGGATGGGTTGAGCCTTTTTCAGGTGACCTTTACAGATGAACTCGAAATTCCAAGAGATTTTGCGCAATTGCAACCAAATTTGAACGTCATACACCAGACAGACGGATGCTGCTAAATTGTAAAGAATTTGAGCGTTTGTCATTTTTTTGTGGGAGCATGGTGGTGTAGCCTTGTTAGTCATAGCTGGATAGGATGTCACGTCTCACCTAAAGGCAATAAATGCATATTCCATCCAGTGTGAGTTTTTTTTTTTTTTCTGGTCAGTGCAGCTGTGTTGGGAATGTCGGGTTTGCGTGAGGAGGCCCAGCCACGGTGGTCACGATGCAAACACGCGCACACCAAAGTTGGCCCATTTATTTAGTTGCACTTGTTTAATCAGCTGTACAAAAAAATGTCTATTCTGTCCGGCCATGGCAACTAAAAAAAAAAACACGACAAAACACAATCGGGCTTTACTTTAAAACAAAGACAGTGAAAATGGCCTTCTAGTTGAATATTAGATACACCTGCTCCGCTATAAACATACACTAATATTTTGTTTTTTTTAGGTGTTTTGAAGGCACCACTGTATACCTTAATACTCATATCTAGCCAAGGTGGAACCTCCCTCAAGTGTGTGTGTGTGTGTGTGGGGGGGGGGGGGTGCATGCGCTGATAAACTATGACCTCCAGCTCATGCCGCGAGTGCGCTAATGGCCACTGCGAGTAAGCTGGAGGTGTTTGCGCCTCTAAATGGACGAGGTATTTTTATCCTTACACACACACACACACACACGAGCAGTTTGTGTCACATCTGGGCGCAGCGCACAGTGAGCAAGCGGCTGTGCATTGGCACGTAGCACTGGCACTGCTCAAGTTCCTGATAGCTTTCTTTGAAGTTCCTTTTTGCACCCCCAACCCCCTTAAAACCACCATGCATCCCCCCCCCTACTCCCTCCCTCACACACTCACAGCAGGAAATTGCATTCCATCCTCCCGCCATGGCAGATAAATGAGGCAGGGGAGCGGCTGCACACTGTCACCGGCCGAGCGGGCCTGTCTCTGTGCTGCGTTAGCCACGTGTGCCGTTAGCTGCATCAACACGCTGTCATCGAAGCCGGTTTCACGCAAATTGACCAACAGATTCTGCACTCTGTCTTTTACACGGAACACAGCCAAGTAGGATTTTGTTGCGCATTTGTGTGCTTCTATCTAGTGACATGGGATGATCATTTGATCTATTTTTGTGATAGAAATGCTGCAGGGGGCGGCCGAGTGGTTAGCGCGTCGACCTCAAAGCTCTGGCCTTCCTGTGTGGAGTTTGCATGTTCTCCTCGTGCCTGCGTGGGTTTTCTCCGGGTACTCCAGTTTCCTCCCACATTCCAAAAAACATGCACGGCAGGCTGATTGAACACTCGAAATTGTCCCTAGGTGTGAGTGTGAGCGTGGCTGGTTGTTCTTTTCTGTGTGCCCTACGATTGGCTGGCAAGCAGTTCAGGGTGTACCCCGCCTACTGCCCGAAGAAAGCTGGGATAGGCTCCAGCACCCGTGTTGAAACAATTTTCTATGATGTTAGTCCTCTTTGTTGACCCCGCCTCTTAAAGGCACATACATTTTCCCAGGCACTAAATTAGGTCCACTATTTTTTTAATGCATTTTATGCTTGTAGTTTGTTTTGGATGTTTGAATATTTTATTGTGTATTTTAATATGTTTATTTTTTTTGTCATTTTTAATGTGTTAATTCTGCATGGCAGAGGGGAAATTATACACTTAAAAAAATAGTCTCGATAGCTTTTGTTTTCACCCATGGAGGTCACCGATACAACAACTGGAATCAACTTGAGTGTTTCTAAATGTCGCGAGCTGCAGAAGCGCACCTGGTTTGTTAGCCTTTGCGTCAGACAAAGATTTTGACACGCACGTCGCGTGTCAGATCGCGTGTCACATCAAATGACATCATGGTCCGAAGACATTGTCTGGGAATGTCATTTAGAAAGTTAGGGAGGCACGCAACGGGCACAGGAGCTGTCACAAATGTGCAGGATGTTTCCCCGCTAGCGTGTGTGCTCGGGTCTGTATGCGTGACATCATGCTTGGTATGGTGTTAAAGCAAGCGACCGTAGGTACGTCTTGACGTCATTTGCCTATGTGTAAGGTGCTGGCCCCTGGCCAAAACCTATGTGTGATTAGTCCTCCGCGAGAAAATGAGCTACAGCTTACTAGGTGAAGTCACTCATACCGAAAACCCAACGGTACCACCCCACCCAACTATGACGAGTTCAGTACCGGAGGGAGCGCGCCGGTGCTCAGCTGTTGACTGTAGAAACCGTTGAAGTCATTTTTCCATGTCTGAGTAAATGCTCTTAAGTGCTTTAAAATTGTGGAGAAACTTCAATTGCCACATTGGCCAGAGTTCCCACGGTTAATGTTGGGGTGGCGTATGTCTACCTGCCAGTTTGAGGTGCTGAAGTAATGCAGTGCGCTTGCCTCGAAATGCAGATACAAGATGTTGGAGGTCATGTTTAAGACCACCTTTGGTTCTGGTGAATCATTTGTAGTTAGTTCTGTTTAATGGTCCAAAACATCTACAGATACGAGGGACCGGGTTGACCAGCCCAGGTTGAAATAAAACACCTCTCAAACAGGGCAAGAACCACAAGAAAACGAGACATTATATGAAGCTAAATCAAATGCGCATCGAAACAAAAACGTGGCTCGTGACGGCGGGATACGTTTAAGACCGCTTGATCAGTGATTTATAGGTACAGGTATATTTAAGACAACCTAACACCTTTAAGTCCCAAGAAGTCGTGTTTGGCTGAATAATACATTCATTCATTCATCTTCCGCACCGCTTGATCCTCACTAGGGTCGCGGGGGGTGCTGGAGCCCATCCCAGCCGTCTCCGGGCAGTAGGCGGGGGGACACCCTGAATCGGTTGCCAGCCAATCGCAGGGCACACATAGACGAACAACCATCCACGCTCACACTCACACCTAGGGACAATTTAGAGTGTTCAATCGGCCTACTACGCATGTTTTTGGAATGTGGGAGGAAACCGGAGCACCCGGAGAAAACCCACGCAGGCCCGGGGAGAACATGCAAACTCCACGCAGGGAGGCCGGAGCTGGAATCGAACCCGGTACCTCTGCACTGTGAAGCCGACGTGCTAACCACTGGACTACCGGGCCGCTGAATAATAATAATAATAATAATAATAATAACAATAATACATCACATTTGTAAGCGCCTTTCACAACACTCAAGGACACTGTACAGCCAAGACCAATAGTAAAACGCAGATAAAATAATAAATAAAGAAAGATTTAAGGCGGGTAGGCAAATCTGAATAGGTGGGTTTTGAGCTGGGTTTTGAATAAGGAAAGAGAGTCAATATTACGAATGTTGGGAGGAAGTGAGTTCCAGAGTTTGGGGGCAGAGCGACTGAAGGCTCTGCTCCCCATTGTACTGAGACGAGCAGAGGGTAGAAAAAGGTGGAGGGAGGATGAGGACCTGAGTGAGCGAGAGGGAATGGAGATTTGAAGAAGATCTGACAGATAGGGGGGCGCAAGGTTATGGATGGCTTTGAATGTATAGAGAAGTATTTTGAAGTTTATATGTCATAAAACCCCAAAAAGGTGCAGCTAAACCATTTTCCCGCACCTTTTCATTAGGAGTATCGGTTGTAGTGATACGGCTTTTGTGCGGGGGGGTCGAGCGTGACACGTTGCGATCATTTGGAGGTCCAACGCAAGCTGAACACCAAGAAATTGAGACTTCGTTCCAGGAGCTTGGCTTCCCGATCTGCAGAAAACTGCGATGCTCTCTCTCAGTAGGCCGTTTTCTCGAAAATTCCCACTGAGTACGTATCACAATAAAAACTACACGGCGCGGCAAGTAGCTCAGCCTGTAAGGACTTGGCTTTTGAGATCAGACGGGAGGGCGTTGCAGACTTTCCCTCGGTGCACGTCTTCGTACCCTCGTTGTGTATTTTGGGTGTTGACCTTTAAATGGTGAAAACACATGGCATAAAAAAAAAGATCCCCGAAATGTATAAAGAACCGCTGTTATCCCTCCGCGACCGAGATTCCGAACTTGAAATATCGTATGTAAGAGGACGGTAAACGATTGTGCCGTAAACGGCGTCCAAGTCAAACAGTCGAACAGCTGTGAGTTGCGTCGCTCGTAAATGGACTTAAAACGAGGAAGAGGAAGATTCAGATTCACAAAACTTTATCTTTCCCCGTGGAGCAATTATAGGATGTAAGCTTTGGGGAAACGCCCCCGCCCCCCCACGTTCCTTGTAGAAAAGTCGATCAAATTGGCTTTTAGATGCGTTCTCAACGCCCCCCCGCCACCCCCCTGCCCCCGACCTCCTTCTTCCTTAATCCGTCGCTACAACCGGCAGCGCTCCCCACACACCATCACACTCTCCAGTCATCCTTCATGTGCTGAGTGAAGAGAACAAGGACACCATGTGGCCCCCCCCTCCTAACTGCGTAACACACAACACATGCCCCCGGACCCCATTACCCACTGCTGCCACTGCCCCCTCGTGACCTTTCATCCTCTGCTGAGCTGTAGCAGAGACCCCATACACATCAGTGGACTCCTGATTGACAGGCCATGAAGATACACCAACATAGTCTCCATTTAGCTCAAGTACCGTGCCACCATCACCTCGGACACACACACACACACACACACATACACACACACTCCTGCCGCCCACCCTCCACGGGTCCCGGGAGAAAACACACTTGAGCCGAAGTGTTTCAGAGCAGGATGTTTCCTGGGGAGAAAAGGTTTCGTCTCGGGTCAGCGTGCAATGCGGCGGTGGAGGGTGGATTTTCACAAGGATGTAAGGGGTGGCGGGTGGGAGGTGACGGGTGGCTTGGAGTGGATGCTTGACGAAGCGAGCCTTAGCAGGTAGGGTGTAACTGGAGGGAGGCGCTAGGGGTGGGGGGGTGGGCGATAGGTTGGAAGTGGGTCGTTATGGACTTTGGAGAGGAGCGGCGGCCTGAACGGGTGGGGGGGGGCGGCGTTGGTGGGGGTGTTTAGCCCTGAGAGGAAACATTAGCAAAGCGTGGAGGAAAAGCTGCCAAATTAACTTCTCACCCTTTCAATCACACCCCTGAGACTAGCCGCTCCGCTTTTACTTCTGGGCCTGACGTGACGCCGACGCTTTGAAAGGCGAGTGGACACCATCTCATCCTTGGCACAGATTGCTCACAAAAGCGGCCAAAGCGCAGTTAAAGAACACACTTTCAGGACCTCCATCTGCCTCAAACGACCCAATAAAGGTGCTTGTTGGAATGTTACCTAAACATCTGGGTAAATCCTTTTTTTTTTTTCCAAAAAGTACCCAAGAGCCCGTCAATCGTTATTTTTTTTACCCAATCAGAACCGAGGCAAAAAGCAACACAATTCAGAAACATCTTCCTTTTGTTTTGTTTTGTTTTTTGCGGTTCCTGCAAAGTTCCGTCAAGTCATGATAATCCCGTCTAGCCTGTAAATATAAAACAAGCAAATAAAAAACAGTGCCTTCTGCCGGTGCACATATTCTAATGCTGCCATTTCATTCTGCATCATGTAAGTACTGCAGTAAGATGAGGACCTATCGTACGGTAAAAAGATTAATGGATCCATATTTGATCTCCATCCTGAAAAGGGCCCGGCAGCGGATGTACTTCCTGAGGCTGCTGAAGAAGCATGGCCTGCCACAGGAGGTGCTACGACAGTTCTACACGGCAGTCATCGAATCAATCCTGTGTTCTTCCATCACGGTTCGGTTTGGGGCCGCCACAAAAAAGGACAAAATCTGACTTCAACGGACAGTTAGGACGGCAAAAAAAAATCGTTGGCACCGCCCTACCCACTCTTGAGGACTTGCACACTGCAAGAATCAAGACAAGGGCACGGAAAATCCTCCTGGATCCCCCGCAACCCTGCCCACCACCTTTTTCAGCCACTCCCCTCAGGCAGACGCTACAAATCCATGCGCACCAAATCCAGTAGACACTTAAACAGCTTCTTCCCTCTAGCCATTAACTCCTTAAACAGTCACTGACATAGTCACTCTTCTTGCACCACAAAATGGTACTACAAAACTACTGGTTACTCTAAAATGGTTCAATGATTTTGTTGTTTACGATGATACTAGTGCAGCGTGTTATACCGGAGACAAATTCCTTGTGTGTTCTACATACTTGGCCAATAAAGATGATTCTGATTCTGATTCTGAAGAACCCAGGAATTACCGACCTTACTGCATGACTCCAGTCTGAAGAGCTCGATGCGGGCCAGTTCAGCACGCGTGTTACATGTAAAATACCTGGGCCCGTGAAGCTTTTCAGTTGGTGAGTGAGTTGCTTCATCAAGGGGCACAAATCGCAGACTCCCTTGTGATACGATGTTTTCGCAGTGATACCGACAGCGTCACGATATCGTGATCGTGCGACATGTCAAACATCCCACCCGGGGCATTGCGTAATTATACGCAGGTGGTATCCCATCTCCCAAAAAATAACTCTTCCTGATACGACGCTCTCTTTCATCAAGGCTTGGTCGTGGTGCTGAAGGTTGCAACAGTGCATTGGCCAGGAGGTGAACGCTGATTGGTAGAACAAACCCTATTACGGTGGGGGTCATCGTGTTTTTCGTCAGCCGTGTCTCATTTGTTTCGATGAGTTGACGCATATACTCGGAAAGAGACAATCTATCAATCCGAAACTCTGGGATTGGTTAGCGTCTTAATATAATCGCTTGGAAGTCGGATTGGGTTGGGGTGCTAAATGACTTTTGAAAGAATTTCATTCTCCAATTTTTTATATTCCCGTCAACCGGGGCCGATGTGAAGTCTATCCGAGAAACATACTTTGCCACAGAGAAAAACAATCCCCCTTTGCACCCCATTATTGCCCCTTGCAAAAAAAAAAAAAAAAAAAAAAAAGCCGTCCCTCCAGCCCATTACTATGTTCATCCTCTCAGCATTTGACAGGTGGAAGTACAACGTCGGGCTTTATGTTTTAATTATAAAGAATTCCAGATGTGAAGGATGAGGAGGGGTAGGGGGGCTCATAAATTAAAAGCAGAGCTACTCAAATGTCTTTTTTTTTTCTTTTTTTTTCAAAGGGACCAAGCAGGTCAGCATCTGCTTCTCATTGCAGCCAATGTTATTAGGACTACAGAAAAGGCCGAGTCCTGCGTCTGGCCCCTCAATAATTGACACTATTAAATGTGCCTAAGCAGATTTAGAGCATCCAGAAAAGTTGCATTTGTCTTTCGCGATGACTCTAATCATCTATTTTCAGTTGGGAACAGAGTCGAAGCAACCGCATACTCTGGTTCATGATAGCAAGGGCCTAGCAGGAAGCCAAAAATGTGCGCACACAAAAATACAAAAGGGAAAAACGGGGGTGGGGTGAGCCATGTGTAGGAATTTAGCATGCGGCTAAAGCTGGAGCGAAGTGAGCAGACAACAAATGGATGGCATTAGAAAAGCACCATGAGAAATCTTCCGATCCACTCGGGTAATTCTTTTTTTTTTTTTCTGTTTGGATTCCTGGAGGAGATTGAAACAATGTGCTCTCGCGATTATTTCGTAGGAAATTATACAACCCCAAAAAAGTAGAAGCAACTGTGCCTTTTGCAACAAGGTACCCAAAAATGGTGAGGTAACAAAATCGACAAATATAGCCCGTATCCCAGGGGGGGGGGGGACAAAACAACGTCAGAGGTGCGTGAGAAGTCACACTCAGATTTACTTCCATTTTATTTGACGTTTTGTGTATAATATATAGGCGGTATATAGTGGTTAGCACGTCGGCTTCACAGTGCAGAGGTACCGGGTTCGATTCCAGCTCCGGCCTCCCTGTGTGGAGTTTGCATGTTCTCCCCGGGCCTGCGTGGGTTTTCTCCGGGTGCTCCGGTTTCCTCCCACATTCCAAAAATATGCATGGCAGGCTGATTGAACACTCTAAATTGTCCCTAGGTGTGAGTGTGAGAAATTCTATCTTGGCTTCATCGAGCATAGCTGGGAAATCTGAAGTGTGTGTGTGTGGTTTTTTTTCTGTGTAAGGCTTTCGTTTTGCCACTCCACTCCATAGCCCGGGCTTAAGAAGATGATTGCTGTCACATAAGCAGCCAGCAATTCCTGCACCTCATGCAGTGTTGTTGGTTGGCTCCTTGCCATTCAGTTGCAATAGATTCCGAGTTTTTAAACGCAAATTCTATCGCTCGCTATCTCTCACTATCTATCGCTATCTATCGCTATCCAGATCCCATTTGTCACATCTCCCATCTTGTTCCTTCACACAAAAACATGATGTCAATTCCGGGCAAATGCCCCTCCCTCATGGGGCCAGAGGACTTTTTGATAAATTTTCTCAACCTTCGCTTGGATAGCAAAACACACGGTGCATCTCGGCCAACCCAGCCAGAGCATGTTGCTTGTTTTCCCCACATCACATGTTGTAGCGCTTCTGAAGGTGTCTTCACAAATCTCCCCCAGTCATCCCCTGAAGATCGTTAAGGTGTCCTGTCATGTGATGATGAAGAGCGGCAACAACGCGTGCAGGTGTTAGGCTGTTAAAACCAGACCCAAGTAGTTCCCAACGTTGACATAAAACGCACATGTAGGCAGACAGAGGAAGCGGGTGGTTGTGAAATGAGGTGGAGATGAACGGGTTGGAAGGGGGTGGGGGGGGTCGAACAGGAGAGGTGAGGGCAAGCGCCTTTGTGGATCACTGGCAGATAATGGGCTCATTAGTCCAAACGTAGCTTAGCAAGGCTCCGCTGCTCTAAACAAACAGAACGGTCGCTGGGGGTGGGACAGATTTAGGGGCCCGGCATGGACAGAGATATAATGAGGCCCTCTGCCCCCTCTGAGGAGTCATTTGGAGGATTTGGGTGGGGTTTTTTTTGGACTTGCGATGTAAGTGCTCTACGGTGACAATGGACTCTACGCACTCACTGATAAGTAGCAGTTTGGCAAACTATACACCAAAAAACAGGTTTAAAGCTGTTCAAATGCCCCTCCCGGGTGAAGTTTATTGTAAAAGTAAACATCAAAAGAAGAGCGTTACGCCTTATGCGTTTGAAACAGCGACAGCGTAGCCTTTCAGTCCGCTAGTTTAATGCTAACGCTCATTGTATTTGGGGTTCAGGGTAAGGGTTTGTGGCTTTGGTAAGCTTTGTGTGTGGAGGGATAGGGTCGTTGTTAGCTTAAGGTTAGGGTTAGCGCTTACGGTTGGTTTAGGGAAATACACAAGTCCGCTACAAAAGGATAGCAAGTGTACACAGAAGCCAACCACTGTTAATGATTCTAAAATTCCCTCCATTTGAATCGGTTCCTCCCATTATTTTTTAACACTAACATCTGACATCCATTACAGTAACGCTAACGTAGCTTTGCGGTGGCATCTCTCCGTGGCTGTCCTTTAAAAGAAAAGCAGAACAAAGGACAAGATCAGAGAAATGAAAATGTTCGCACTGTCTCTCACTGTGTCTCCACCACATCTTACACTGCGACCGCACGTGAGTATGAATCGCCACCAATTACAATCGGTTTCCTTCCCCCTGGATCCTTGAACATTCACGGATTTACATGTGGCAAACTTTGGGAACATGTGGGCCTCGGCTATACATCAGCCGCCTCTCTTGTCTGAAGCATACCCTGTCTATGTGGGTCCCCCTTCATCCCCCTCTGGGCCATTCTGTACAAACATTCCAACACTGTGTCTGTATTCCCAGGGAACCTCGCTCAGATAAGTCAAGCCGACAATGTGAAACATCATCCAAGATGGGCGAGAACATATGTAGGTCGGTCTCCGTGTGTAGAGCTACTGAGGGCGGAATGCTCTCCGTGTAAATGATGCACGACAGTCAAGTGTGTGCGTACAGAACGAGCATATAAAGTATATACGTATATATATATTTGAAAATGCTAACTCGGAAATCTTTGCTGAAAGTGCAGCAGTGCATCATGGGGAGAAAAAGTATTGATCTGCTTCAACTGGTATCGATCCACCTAAACAGTCAAACCCAGATAGGAATGAGCACGTTGAGCAATTCCATCCATGCTTTTAGAAAATATTAACCTACACATTGTGCCTTTTAATGAGCTTCACTCACTTTCGCCCTGAAAATAAACAAGCCACCAAAGCAGACAGCCGCGGAGTGCTAAGTGCCACGTAGATTAATGAGGTGTGTCACACTGACCCTCTCTTCATCCCTCTGTTTGTCTGTGTGTGTATGGAGGGGAGTCCTGATGGGCTAACATGCTCAAGTAAACAAAAAGGCCGTGAAAACAGCAGGGAGACTGTCACTTTTGTTTGTCCGCATCAAACAGGAGGCAGGAGTGTGAGCCTGTTACGACTAAACCTTTCTCAAAAAAAAAAAACATTTTATATATATATATATATATATATATATATATATATATATATATATAAAATATTTGTTTTATTTATAGGCGCCTTTCAAGACACCCAAGGACACTTTACATTATGTATTTTTATATATTATATATTTACCTTTACTGTTTTTATTTGACAAAAAAATTACTACAGTAAAATCTTGCATCACCAAAATAAAAAATAATAATATTCAAACTATGAAAGTATTACACAATAAATATGATTAAAATATTATGTATTTTATGTAGAACAAATAAATATCGCTCAAGTATTTTAATTAAAATAAATATTTTGGTTTTGTAACAAAAAGATCTCAATTCAAATTTCTTCTTCAAATAAAAAGACATCTTACCATCAGCTAATATTTTCAGAAAATGAAAAGATTAATGAAGTCGAATATTTTGACTAAAATACAATTTTTAAAAATTGAAAAAAAAAATCACTCAAAAAAGCCTTCACATTGACTAATTTTAAAGAATATCAGTTTGTGCCATGCTGGCACTTTGGCTTACAGACTAGTTTTTCTTGTTTTAATGCTTTGTCATTTTCACTTTAGCACAATTGCTGTCTCATTTAAATGCAAAAAAGAACTGCTATGCAACGTGTAAGACGCCGCTAAGACAGTAGAGTCCATTATTTAGGTGGTCACATTGTAGTTAAATTAGCATCTCGCATAACCAGTCAGCAGGAAGGCAGACCGGGGGCTCCAGTGTATATCAGACATTGCATGATAATGGGTCTCCTTGCCCTGGAGGAGGTCGTTACCGCGGGGCAAAGCGGGACCGACAAGCGGCTGGCACCTGAGAACCAGACATCCAGGAGAGGGGGCGGGAAGCCGCAGACGTTTGCCCCACCGCGGCCACAGGCTGTCGGAATGGAAGGTTTCATCCATTACCTATGGGTAGAGGTAGATGGGGGTCTTTGGGATGGGGTGGTATTCCAATACACACATTACATCATGGAGAGTGCAGCAAAGGAGGGGTGAAAGGTGAAGGATTCAGGAGTAAATGAGTCATGACCAACACTAAAGGGCATGGACAAGGTTGCTTGAACACACACAAATCCGCACACACGCATGAAAATCCTCCAAACATTTCATTTGATTGTCAGAAATTTAGCAGCTAATCTGACGAGATTTTACACACGATTCGAATGTGACATGCTCCTAATGATAGTTGAAGATTCGTTGCTCTAATATGAAAATAATTTGGGGCTTTTTTGTTGTAGTTTTTCTTTTCTTTTTTTTTAAATCTAAGATAAGACTTAGGGCAGTGAGAAAACGGGGCACTGCAGCAATATCATCGAGACGGTGAAGTGTAATATTGCTGTGTCCAAAGCTAAGCATGTTTGCATGTGTTTTTTATTGGTTTTGGGTCATTTGTCCAAATGTTATCCAAGAGGACACTGAGGGCATGAACCAAAGCAAAGTGGAGACTATGGAGTATAATAATACATGCACGGTATCCAGAGCTAACTATTTTGGAATGAGTGGTGGGATTTTTCTTCGACAAAATTTTATCCAAGAAGAGACTGAGGGCAGCAACAAAATAGGGAACTGCAACAAATTTGGAACTGTGGAGTATAACCCTGCTGTGCCAAGAGTTAAGAAGATTAACATGTGTGTGGAGAGACTGCGGCATGTAACAGCTATTTGGTTGTAAGCTAGTCCCAAACACGCACACAAAATCACATTTGTAGTTGCACAAAGTCCCCCAGCATTTCACTTGATTGGTACAAATTTCCTAGCTAATCTGCCGAGATTTCCCACACGCCTCGAACATGACACGCCCCTAATGCTTGCCAGAGTTGACGATTTAGTTGCTATTAATGAAAAAAAAAATTACAGACCTTTTTTGTCGGTGTTGTTTTTTTGGTAGACTGCCAACTACCGTTTGAAAATAATTTGCGAGTGGAATTTCAACGGGCTAAATTGCTTCCCCTTGGCTAACAATGCGGCAAAAGGAGGCTTAGCCATGTGTGCATGGTCAGCGTCGTACGGCGTAACCGTGAGTGACACATTTGGCCTTGAAAACGTGCTCGGCAACACAGCTTTTTACAGGAAACTGCAAAAGCCACACAACGCATTGAATGCATCACGCGGGCAAGACAGTGGAGGAACCAGGGTCTCCTGTGTTTACTTCGCAGGAAGTGAGTATAATAGTGCAGTGTTCAAAGCTAAGCCGGTTAGAATATGCGTTTTATATTTAGTTATTTCAAATTGAATCTGAGAAAAGGGCAGCATGAAAAACGGATGAAGAAAACGGTGCTGAGCCTGGCCCGCCTGCTGGAAGGCCAGCTGCCTCATCACGAGGTAAAAGTGCGTGTGTATGCGTGTGAGTGTGTGTGTGTGTGTGTATAAGGGCAGCTAGAAAACAGTGGGCTGTGGCAATGTGGAGACTGTGGAGTACTGCAGTCTCAAGAGCTGAGTGTTTTAGCATGTCTAATATTTTTATAATATTGATGCATTTTTCCGAGAGGAGATTAAGGGCAGTGAGGAAACACAGCTCTTCAGTAAAGGGTACACTGTGGACTACAAGACTGCAATATCCAGAGCTAAACATGTTAGCATGTGTATTTATATATTTTGTCACTTTGACAGATGTTATCCAAGAGATGACCTGGGCCAGTTCTACAATTGTTTATCCGAAAGGAGATTGAGGGCAGTGAGAAAATGTGGTACTGGAGTGAAGTGGAGACTGTGGACTCTAATACTGACACAAGACAAGCTAATGTCATCGCAGGTTTTTATTTTTGTTATTTCAAGGTGTGCCATTTCACTTCTAGGCTGACCAGGTACTCGTGGTCAAGGAGGTCAAGCTGCTCGGTCACCATATTGGTTCAACTTTTCGATTTTTTTTTTCTTGGGTCTTTTTTAATTTTTTTTTTTTTTTTTTACCTTACCAAACACAATGAACAAAATGCTAGGATATATGTCGAGACGCTTGGTTGCATTTTCAACTGCTGTCTATTGGAGCGGAGACATCAAGCGCATTCCAAGAGTCCCAGGGCCCAATTAAGTGCAGATGAAGGGCAAGTTGTCTTTGTCCAAGAACAAAGGCAACAAGTGACAAGGGTGCTCTTTAAAGGCAGAACTCTATAAGGACAGCAGAGGAGGGGAAGAGAGGTGAGCAGCTGGTTATAAATATCTGTTGGCTCACTTACTGGAAGGAAAATGTGTGCTTTGTTGCTCATCCACTCATGCAGGTGCTTGCAAAACATGACTAACCACTAATGTTTTACAACAACGTCCATGTTTCTTAAGCAACTCAAAACCATTCCAATGTGGGAATGTGATGCTCATTTTGAACATCCGTGCAACAGTTTTTCGAATCCTGCAAATGTTGACTTTTCCCATAATTCCACATTTTCCACAGTGAAGAAAAATTCATAAAAAGGATTACTTTTCAGACCATTCAAACTCCAAAATGTTTAAACTCACAATTTTTCAACTGATTCAACACAAAATGTTATATACCCCCCCTCCCTCCACTCCCCCAAATCTACTTTGTCATAGATTTTTTTTTTTCCAGGAACATTACTATTCCTATGTAAATGTGAAAAAGACTTAAATTTAAATGTAATTTTGGAGCTACCGACTGGCCTGACATCTTTGTCTTTTTTTTGGGGGGGGGGGGGTGTCAGTCTGGAAGTAAAAAGTGACCCCCCCACCACCCAAAATAAATCAATATGGTTTTACAACAACGTTCTTGTTTAAATTGAGCCTAGAGATTTTTAGGGCTATTTTCTTTACATGGCAGCATTTCCTGAGTAGGGAAATAGGACCTTTTTCAAAACGAGCGTTACTGTGTCGTGACATTGCCACCTACTGGCCTGGCATTACATCACATCGTTTTCAATCACATGTTTTAAGTTCTGGGATTGTTTTACATTATTCTCGGATGTGGAACACACCTGATTTGTCATCATGATGTCATGTAGATGTCCCACGAGCTCCAGTGCTGTGGATCACTCAAAAAATAGCTTTTGAGAAACAGCTTTTTGCTTAACCTGTAGGCCACGAATTTGATATCAAAACGGCCAATTTAGGGCGAGATGACGCTTAAATCATCCCTGTTGTGTAAATGCTTGTCGTAAATGGGGTGCATCTCTTCATGAAATATGAACGAGCAACGGACCTACAAGAAGACATGGAGCACATCAGTTATGGACTCAACAGCCAGCAAATGAACACGATGCCTCTGCTCCTCCAAAAGTGACAATCCTCGGCTATGCAAAAAAAAAAAAAAGTCCTCTCACCAAAGACAAACCACACTCTGATACCCCCGCCCCCTCCCCACAATTCAAAGTTCCACGTACATCACACAGTGAGAATTCTGAGAATCAAGTCAGAATTCTGATTTTAAAGTGATTGATACCTGTCCTTTAAAATCAGAATCTATCTATCGGGAGCATCTTTACAAACGGTGTTTGTCGCTATCTAGCAAACGAGCGTGGTACTGCAGTTCTAAAACAGCCATTGGCTGGTCTTTCTCGCCATCTAATGGACAGAACACGATGTCGGACGTGCGCGCTCTGGCGTCAATGCGTCACAGCTGTCAAGCTGCGAACGCGCACCACTCACAATGGACTACAACGTCTCTGACTACTCCCTTTGAATTTAGCAGAAGAAACTCATCGAGGACGTTTAAAAAGTAACATGACCGCAAAGTGGTCGCCACATTGGATTAAAGCGCCCCGGGAAAACCGGTTTACATAAAGGGTTTGAAGTGAGATATAGCCGTAGCCGTCACTAATAAGCTAGCCTCGGACTTCTACCGGCTTCGTTCGCCGCGGCTAGCTCGTTAGCTACCTAGCTGGAGTGATGCTAAGTGGCTCAGATAGTTATGAACAATCGTGTCATTAGGTCTGTAAAAGACAAACGATGTCCCCTAGAGGGATGTACGGCGGCTAATAACAACAATAAAAAGTGGCACTCGGTAGGTAGTGATGGGTGCGAGTGCTGTCAAGACATGAGCCCCATGGACGAAGCCGTGCTGCCCGGCATGTCGTCCGTTCAGCCCGGTCTGGACAACCGGGATGGACTCCGGCTCCTCGAGGATCTCGGTTGCCCGCCAGCCGCCTCACCCTACGAGGGTGACGTCAACGGCGAGGGCCCGCTGTTCGAAAGACGGAAGCGGTCGCGTTCCAACAGCTCCAGGCACCACTTCGGCGAAGTGGTGGCCGAGCTGGGTCCCGAGGAGGTGCGATGGTTCTACAAGGAGGACAAGAAGACGTGGAAGCCCTTCGTGGGACACGACTCGCTGAACATCGAGCTCATGTATCGGAAGTACAACGAGCTCAACCCCGGTGCGGCGAGCCTCCCGGTGGACGTTCAGGGAGCGAATGGAGAAATGTCGTTGGAAACCCGGACCATGGGTGTCCTCGGAGACCACGGGTCTTTGGACACATCCACACCGTCCATGAGCACGGATGAGAGAGACCCCGACAGCATTGACGTCCATGTAGAGCCCGTCTGTGTCAGGGGGGGACTCTATGAAGTGGACGTCAGAGAGAGAGGATGCTACCCTGTTTACTGGAAGCGTAAGTATCCATTTAACCTGGAATACCGTTATACAGGCATTTGGGACTTTTACTGATTCTAGTTTACCTCACTGGATGTTCCTTATAAGGCAAGACGTCTTCATTTGGAGAGTCGATACACTGATGAAGTACAACACAAAAACACAGCGTTATCTAATCTTGCCCGAACACCTTAACAAACAAGACTGCACATAATTGTCACTGTTTGGATGTTTCTCTGTCTGCAGCTTGTCATGTTATGACTGTATACTCTCTCCTGTTTGTGGTTTCACATCCTTCTCATTCTCAATTCCTGAAGGCAGATTCTGCTCGTTGAAATATTCTTTGAGCCACGTGTGTATTATTCTTATCATCCTTGTCATTAGTCACCGCAGCAGCAGACTGATTAATGTGGGAGACTAATCACAGCTGGCCCAACTCCATAAGCCAATGAGACTTGGCCCCACTGGATTTGTCTGCGTTAAATTACTATCAACCCTTTCCAGAAAAGTAGTGACGTATTCTATTTTCTTATATAGTAGCTTGGCACAGTTTATGCAACTGCAGCGAGTACCGGGTATTCACTTTTCTGAAGGGAAAATATCTGAAGAACAAACAAATAACTGCAAATAGTCGGAATAGAAGCCCAGCAGGGCATCACCAGAGATGAAATCCAGCCTCTTGGTGATGTCTACTCATTCCATGCGTGTTGTTTTCTTTTTTATATTGGCAGAGCAAGACCACATTCCGGTGCTGCGAGGCCAGTGGTTCATCGACGGCACATGGCTGCCCCTGGAAGAGGACGAGAGCGACCTTATTGAATGCGAGCACCTCAGCCACTTTCGTGGGCAGCAGGCACAGGACACCTTCGACGCCAGCGACATGGTCGTCAGGACCGTCGACGGGAAAGACGGTGAGCCATTACTGTACACATCATAGCTCAAGTACGATGGAACCTGTGTATTTTGTTGTTGCATCGTTCTTTAGCTTTTCTACGGCTACCTGTGATGGCAGAGAGAAACATTGCGACGTTGGTTCACTTTGTTTCAGGTGTCAGGCAGATGCAATTGTTGCTAGCATCATGGCTAATGACTGGCGTGAAAATAACATGACAAATTTACAAAAAAGAACAGTTTATTGCCCATTACCCTCTGTTAGGTGTCTTCAAAGACATGTAGTCTGCGTTATGTCATAGTGATTAACTTCTTTTTACAATCGTGCAACAGTTTGTTGATGGTAAACATAGAACAGGAAATAGCAGCTTCTGCGAGATAGGAAAGGGTCTGGCTTTGATTTGCAGTATTAAGATGTTTGAACATCAATGCCCGAATCAAAATTAGTCCAACTCCATGAAGCAAAAAAAAAAAACAACAACAACAACAAAAAAACACCAGCCCAAGAAAAAGCAAAACTCAACCCCGGTGAGCTCGTCACCTACTTATCAATTCCAAAATTTCAACAAGAGCGTTCTGACCCCATGATTAGCCTTTTGCCTCCATTTTGGTTATCTTCACAGCAAAATTGACTCCCCCTGGTAGCTAATTTCCTGTGTACTCAGCAAGCCTCTCGCGCTGTCTCCTTGTCAGGCCTTTTCACCTCGGCCGTGGGGATAACCCCCGCTGACGTTTACAAAAACAGCTGACGTTGCCACCAGAATCCATGATTTCCTCGCTTCTAATATTCAAAGCCTGCTGATTTGACTAACAAACACCGGGTTAGGCCTTTTAAAACGTCGAACCCGGATATCTCCTTTCACTTTTAAAAGACTAAAATGACTGAATGGATTTCTCGAGCTTATGATGACAGTGCTGATTTATATATCTGTGCTCTTTTAGCATCCAGTACAGTGGTACCTTGCCCCGAAGCATTTAAATCATTCCTTGAACAAGCACGTGACTTGATCTGCTTGCATATCACATGGATGTTTCCCATTGAAATTAATGTGAATTCCATGAATTTAAAAACTGTCATTATGTAAAGAAATAAGGGGCGTTGTGACACCCATCCACCTGCTCTCCAATTTCTCCAATAGTTTTTTTTTTCTTTTCGCACAAGCAGGTGGCATATGTGACTTTTTTTTTTACCTCAATTTTGGCCTCTCAACCACAAAACAAAAACTTGAACCTTCCTAAGGTGTGGCACTGTTTCGTCAAGGTAGCACTGTACAATAACCTAGCTGTTATGTTTTACTCTTCGGATATGGTGCTCATTTCAGCAAATGTCAAAAGTATTAACCTCAATTTCTATAATCACTACTCCCGGTCATCTCTGGCAAGTGTCAAGCAGCGATGCATATCAGACCCCCAAAGGCTTGATAGTCCGCAACAGTACGGAGGTGTTCTATCATGGCCCGTGCGGCAATCTGATCGCAACGCCACTCGACCGAGTTGCTCAACAGGACTGACCGGGGTAGGCGGTATCAATGGCCGTGACTCACTGTCTTTTGGTTGTTAGTCCTCTCCCACCTGCCCCCTTTCTACTTCCCCTTTCTGTTCAAATGGAGCAACTATCAGACGAGTGCTAGAACATGCCACAAACGCAAACGCTGCCAAGGTACTGTATTTTTTTTTTAAAGGGAAAACCCCCCACTTTTTTCCCAGTCTCTTTACCCTAATCCACTGCCCTCTGTTTCTATCCTCTCGACGCCTGTAGAGCCCCGATTTTTGTGGCACTAGACTCAGAATTTATTTTCAACCATCTGATATTTAGATCCATTGTAGCCGAAACTGAGACTAGTTGCTAGAACCTCCCCCTGTGTGCTGTGACCCCCGAGTTTGGCACTGCTGCTCTTTCTGTGGCTTTCCTAGCTTGATCGTGAATAAACCATGGTGATACTGGTCATCTCTGGTTTCTGCCCATCAGTGACACGATTACATGCCACATGACAGATAGAACAATATAGGATTTTTAGGAAAACATATTTATATAGAAAATGACATGTACAAGAACACACAGAAACATCAAATCCAGTAGAACACACCCTTACACATTTTTCCATAGAACCCGCTTCCATCACACGAGCTTACTTGGAGCAGAACTTGTGGAACACACGCTCCTGTCACGAGCTCCCCCTCAAAAAGTGGCAAACAAAGCCCGTGGATGAAATGCAAAATACATGGGATGAACCGAACAGAGGAGCCATTGTAGACTTTAATTACAAAATCCTCAAATGTGTCGCACAGCCTGTCGGTGGCCTACTTCCGCAACGACTCGCCCTCAGCAATGTCCTTGTATGGGACTCCTTTTTTAAAATATTTAAAAAAAAATTTAGGTGACCAGTTACATTGTTCGTTCAGTACGGCGGCAACTTTCTTGGGGAAGCTTCATGTAATTTCCATTCAGGGCTTATGATTTCCTTCTCTTCTCCAGTGATGCGGGGCTGCATTCATCTCCCCTTAAGTCTTGTATCTCATATCACAAATGTGGAGACTTCATGGAAAACCCAATTTTCTGTGTTTTCCATTATGAGTACAAGATGTAGCATGGAAAAAAAAGTTTGAGAAGTAATCCAAACTTGATCCTCGGTTTAAGAGTGGTGTTTTTTTTTATACATTGTTTTTGCATGGTTTCTTCATTTACTGGTACTGTACCCACTTGACAATATACTGCCCCTTGCCAAGCTTAAGCATTTCACCAATGACATCACGTCATTGTGTGTTCTACTGCTGTACCTTATGACAAAGCCTTCCTACGCGCCTCAGCTTCTACTCCACTGGTTTTATACAAGTGGTGCTCTCTGAATGTTGGGAACTGCTGCTTCCATGCCTTTGTTGCATGGATGTACTGTAGTTGAAGTTCCCATCGCGGCCGTCACAATGGCCTTCTCTAAGACGGCAGCAAACCTGTCACCGCGGACAATTGTAATAGTCTTTGTTTGATCTGGATTGTGTCAAGTCATGATTACTCAACCAAATTGTGGATCATTATGCCCATCTTTTGAAACAAAATAGTTCCTAAACATCTGCAGTTTTGCTTTGTGTGAAATTGTAAAGGGACTACTGTATTGCCGCCTTAAGGCCTTCATTCCTCAAATTGTTTGAGTGCTGTCCAAGGGAACCACTGGACCGCTGCCAAAGTCTCCCATCAATCTCCTCTTGAAGGTCTCTCTGCTGCTGTTCAGATCATCCAAACGGCTTATCACACAGAGACAGTCGACCAGTTTTGTCTTTCCCTTTCATGTGGCTCTTACTTACTCTTGTCCCCGCATTAAGAGCACATCAATACTAGAATAGATTTCTTGTCTCAGAAGGGCAGAAAAGCAAGAACTAACTGTCCTTCTCTCAATTTCCTTCCAAATGCAAATCAGTCCCGCAGACTGCATTTGACTAAATCTGTCAGCACAATCACAGCTCTTAGATTTGTCTCACCTCTTTTGTGTTCACCCGTGTGTTTATCGAATAAACCATCAATACCCTTCCTTATATGCCTTCACTCCTGTGCTCTCTCTCACTCAGCCATCCACAGCTTGAAGCTGAGTCGGACCCACGTGGACTGGCACAGCGTGGACGAGGTCTACCTCTACAGTGATGCCACCACATCTAAGATTGCTCGCACTGTGACACAAAAACTGGGCTTCTCCAAAGGTCTGTCAACCGGGGCTCAGCCGATAACTTTTCAAAGGTTTGGTCAGGGCGGCGCAACGGCCATATATGAACACGCATCCGTTATGTGCCCCATGTAACCGCTAACTCATTGTTTATCAAACCATCAGCAGTCAGGGTTTCTTGAAATCAAATGCATTTGATTTCTGGAAACCGTGACTGTGGATAGTGTAATAAACAATGACTTCTCTGCCATGTTGATTGATATTGGCTGCAAGGATCAAATGTTTTTACTAATGTCAGATACTTTTAAAGTTTGCATTCAGATCAATTTAACTCATTCAGTACTGCACCAGCCAATTCTGGACCCAGTCTGAAAAGATGTTTAAAAACGTCTTTGGGAGTGAATGAGTTAAAGATCTTTCCAACTGGAATTCAGCCTACAGAAATTTCCACTGCCTCTTGTCACCTTGTTTAGAACACATGACTTGAGATCTAAATAAAGACTCTCCTGCTCCATTGTATGAACTGCTCACAAACAGCTGGTCCACAGTCACAACAGAACAATGTATTGTGTGAAACCGCACCCCTGCAACCGTACTGTTTTCTTTCTCAGCCTCCAGTAGCGGAACCCGGCTACACCGCGGTT
Organism: Hippocampus zosterae; assembly: GCF_025434085.1. NCBI lineage: Eukaryota > Metazoa > Chordata > Actinopteri > Syngnathiformes > Syngnathidae > Hippocampus > Hippocampus zosterae. The sequence goes on from NC_067464.1 coordinate 5,104,402, forward strand.
ACGTGGAGGAGGCCTCCCCAGAGGACAGACCCCCACAGACCACGCACATTGTCTTTGTGGTTCATGGGATCGGGCAGAAGATGGACCAGGGACGCATTATCAAAAACACGGGAATGTGAGTTTTCTCTTTGGATTTCTTTCACTTTTTTAATGACACTAAAATACCACATTTCTTCACATCAAACTCCAAAAGTAGGATTTCCATTCGTCTACTAATCATTCCAAATTTGTGATGCAAATTTCATTACAAATTGGGTGCATATTTGGTTTCTATTTGAACACAGATTTAGGTCCAATTTTTTTATCAAATTTGGACACAAGTTTGGCTCCGCAACTTGGACCCCAATGTAAAAATCTAACATGTATTAAAACATACAAATACATTATCAAGAAACACAACATGCATTCATCTATCACAAAAAAAACATGAAACATGAGCCAGTGGCCCAATTAAAAAAAAAATGCCTGGGGGACAATTTTTTATCCACACCTAGAGAAAACAGTGCTCTAGCCAAACCAAGAAATGTCTTTGTGTCACAAGGATAGTCAGGCCATCGCTTAAGGCTTAGGCCGGCTAAGCAGGTAAAGTAGACCAAGTTGAGCTGCCGAGCACCTTAAGCCTTACTCGCAGCTACGTCGGGATTACGGTCTACAAACACCTTCCTCAACAAAGAGGAAACGTCGACGTGGCACGTCAAACCACTTCATGTTCCTTTTTTCATACAGCCTCACCTCCAAAGTAAAACACACCCTTTTCTGTGACCCCGCCCTACATCTCAACTGCTGTTCTTTAGGTTGAGGGAAGGTGTGAGAAAGATGGAAGAGAAGCACTTTTCAGAGCACAATGATGAGCATGTGGAATTCCTTCCAGTGGAGTGGCGCTCTAAACTGGCCCTAGACGGAGGTTTGTCTTTTCATTGTGCACTTAGAAGGGTAATATTAAACTCGTAATATTCAGTAAATGATGACACTACCGTACTTCTGCGCCGTGGGGTGCATCTGCATAGATACAGTGGACTCCATTACACCAGACAAGTTGAGAGGCCTGAGAGACCTTCTCAACAGCAGTGCCATGGACATCATGTACTACAACAGTCCTCTTTACCGTGATGAGGTAAGTGAAAGTCACATAACTGCTTATTGAGCCCTTTCAAGACATTGTAACTCCTCCCACCTGGAAGGACTCAACCAATTAAGTTGTTGTTTCAAAGCAATCATGTCACAAGTGGATGTGAGCAAGGTGGGTAAGCTGTTAAAAAAAGAGGTCAACGAAATAGACGGACTATACTCTTTTTTTTGCGGGGGTTGGGGGTAACCATTCAGTCAATCAAATTGTTTTATTATCCACCTGTTTTCCGATCCGCTTTATCCTCACAAGGGTTGCGGGGGGTGCTGCAGCTTATCCCAGCTGTCTTCCGGCAGTAGGCGGGGGACACCCAGAACCGGTTGATCGCCAACTGCAGGGCACACATAGACATACAACCATTCGCACTCACACTCACACCTAGGGACAATTTAGAGTGTTCCATTAACCTGCCATGCATGTTTTTGGAATGTGGGAGGAAAGCTGAATACCCGGAGAAAACCCAGGCAGGCCTGGGGAGAATTGTTTTATTATATTGTATGTAATTAAGTAGTTTATTCAGTGGGGTTTTTTATGCAAGGAAGGCAAGTGGCGAGGGTAGAAGCCAAATAAATGGCATGCATTAGAAATCCTCTCTCATAGCTAACTGCAGCCAGTCACATTGTTTATTCAGAGAAAGCACTGAGCAAGTGGGTGTGCGCGAGGCGGGCAAGCATTGAGATGAAAAGTCAGACGACTTGTTTGTTCCTTCCTATGCAGATCACGAAGGGACTGACACAGGAGCTGAACAGACTATACAGCCTGTTTTGCTCGCGCAACCCCGACTTCGAGGAGAGTGGGGGCAAAGTTTCCATTGTGTCGCACTCGCTGGGCTGCGTCATCACGTACGACATCATGACGGGCTGGGACCCCGTCCGCTTCTGCCTTCAGGAACACCATGCCGTGGAAGAGGAGCTGCACAAGCACTGGACGTCATACGAGGAGAGGCATCTGCTGGAGCAACTGCGCTACACCAGGAACAGGTCGGATTCCCCAATGGTTCAAATGAGGGATTGACCAGGTAGCCCCGTGGGCCTCTTCTAGAAACGGCTCAATCCAATAACCTAATCGACCAATTAATTAAAAAACGAATCGAAAGGATAAAAATATTTTTTTTGCTCACTTTGTGCTCACAACAATAAAAAAATATTACTGTAATTACAGGCAGAATATTTGACAGTTTTACAATCCAGAAATATTGTAAAATACTATTTGTAAATGTCAAAAAAATTCTAAATATCAGTGGAAAGTATTGAACTGAAAGTATAGAAATATTAAAAGACTTTCACAAATATTGCAATGATGACAAGGATTCTGAAATTCCAGAAAATGATACAGGATATTATGCCAAACATACCTGAATAAAATTGACAAAAATATTGCATGAGAAATGTATGAGTTTATTATTTTATATTAGCCACAAAAAAACATGGGGGTGGAAATTTTCAATTAAAAATATAAGACTAATATAAATATTTAAAAAATACCACATACTCATAACAAATACAAAAAAATATTTACCAAAGTTGTATACTATAAATAAATAGGAAAATATCAAAAGATGTTAAAATATGAGTCACATACGACGAAAGCTCAACAGTAATTCTCAATCTTGACCCTGTATTTTCTATGTTGGTAAGTTAAGTGTTTGCACATTGGAGCTCACACCACCACCTGTCCAATCCCTGTGATAACCGCCCACATGTGGCTGCAAGTCAGTGTATCTTGTATCCGTGTACAGATTACGAGAGCTGGAGAATCAACTTTTAACACTGGAAGCCTCCAAACCGTCAACACCTCCTGCACTCAAATTTAAGGTCTGTACACGTTAACTGTGATGCAGGAAAAATATGCAAACTTTTGATTCAGTGACATCTCTTTTTCATAATAATAACAACATTAGGTGGAAAACTTTTTCTGCATGGGCTCTCCTCTGGCGGTCTTCCTGGCATTAAGGGGTATTCGGCCTGGCACCAGTTGCCACCAGGACCACATCCTTCCGACATCCATCTGCAGCCGCCTCTTCAATGTTTTCCACCCGACGGACCCTGTGGTCAGTTGTCCCAAGTACTTGGAAATTAATGCCTCCGTCAAATAGGAAAAGAAAGAAAGCCAAAAACCAAATCTGAAATCGTAGATGCAAAACAATTGGTATAAAACACTAAACTTTTAAAAAGTAAAAGAAAAATATTATATATATAATATAGAAAAATACACAAACTCGGTTCTAGAATTTTATGTGGTAGTGATTGAATCTGCTTTTTTTTTCAGGCCTACAGATTGGAGCCCCTCATCCTCAAACACTACAACAATGTTGCACCAGTGCAAATCCACTGGTAAGACTTAGGTGGTACTAACATATCATAAGTCCATGTCCGGCGAATTTAATAAGTCTACACACCTCTGTTGAAATAACAGGTTTTTGTGATATAAAAAAAAGACCAAAATAAATCATTTCAAAACATTTTTCCACCATTAACATGACCTTTTGCCGAGACAACTTAACTGCTGCGATGGTTGCATACTGTATATATATATATTTATTTACTTATTTATTTTTTAAATCACAAATTCGATGAATCATTTGCAGGTATAGTGCCACCAACCCGGCACCTTACGACGAGGTGCGGCCCACTTTCCTCAACTTGACTAAGGAGCCGACTTCCGACACGGAGAGCATTCCCAGTCCGAGCACTTCTCCCGTCCTCCAGCGCAGACATTACGGAGAGTCCATCACCAACTTGGGCAAGGCCAGCATCCTCGGTAAGACGCTCTCACACACTTATCATCCCCTGAAATCCTGGCATGTAAAGTACCACGGCTGAGTTTTCCCGCTTTCGCGCCTTTCCGCTGTAGGAGCGGCGAGTATCGGGAAAGGCATCGGTGGCATCCTCTTCTCCCGCTTTTCGCGCTCCAACAGCCAACCCTCGGTCTCTGTGGGTCTGGAGGGTGGATCCAACCCAGAAGACGACGAGCAGCAGAAGCGCACCGAGAGCCAGTCGGCATACGGCCTCTCAACCATGGCTCAGCCCACTTCGCCCCCTGCAGACGTGTCATGTGAGTCACCTCCCAGAAACCCCCACCCTTTCGCAATCACTGCACAAGTTTGTTCACAATGGCGGCATCTTCTGTGCATCATTTGTTATCTTCATTTTCCTTCGGCAATCAAAAATTTCAAAACAGAAAAATTACTTCTTTTTTTAAATCAAGCACAAAAGAATGAGTTTTTTGTTTTGTTGTACGCATCATAAAATAAATTATATATATATATATATATATTTCCCAAATATTGTGAAAGGTATTTTGTGTTTTCATATAAAAAAGCAAAAATAAAACATCTGTTTTAGATCATTTAAAAGTATTCAAATATTATGTAATATTAAGATAAACTAAAGAATTACTTGAATTCTAAAACGAATCGTGTGTGTGTGTGTTTGGTTATAATTCACTATCATTCATTTTGTTGACAATAACAATAACAATGTGTGTGTGTGTATAACATACACACATACAAACAAACATCAATCGGTATTATTGGCAACATGGTGGAATAGTGCTGAGTACACCAGATAGATTCATGAATCGTCTGTATTTCAGTCACCTTCTAGTAGCTCACATATACAATACATAAAAAGACAATGCGCCCACCTAAAAACAACAACAAAACTGAACCCAGTGTTTGTGTGTGTCGCCAGTGGAGCTGGAGCGCCGCATTGACTTTGAGCTGCGCGAGGGCCTGGTGGAAAGTCGTTACTGGTCAGCAGTCACGTCGCACACAGGCTACTGGTGCTCGCATGACATCGCCCTCTTCCTCCTCTCTTTCATATACCAGCAGAGGAAAACAACCTCTGATCCCGGAGGAGCCACCCCTGAACCTGACTGAACCCCCCCCACCCCCCCGCTCCTAGCCTATTTTTGTTGCTGTCTTTTTTTAACGCACACTGATATTTTTCTTATGATCCAGTTCTGTGAACTACAATTAATAAACCGACTTAAGTACTTTCATTCCAGTACAGTGAAACCTCGAAAGTGGACCATAGAAAACCATGCACAATGCACCTTTATTACAGGGGGATACATCCCAAACGCAGCTGCGATTGGTGAAAATGTGGGCTTTCCAGAAGTCATTTAGAAAAAAAAAATTAAATAATGCCGCTCTCACACTCTGTAAACACATTTAACTTATTAAACACCTTTTAAAATATTCCTTTGCACCTCACCTCACTTTTCGTTCCATGTCACTATCAAAAAGATTGGAGACTGACATGTAAAATAACTTTGAGGAAATGAAGACTCCCTCCAACTAAGAGACTTGCCATGCTGGTTTCATTTGAAGTTTACTGAAAAACTGACACCTACAGCAATGTTCTACAATTAAAGACCAAAATGTTCAACCGAACCATAAAGTTTAGTCTAATGAAAGCCTGCAATCTTAATGCTAACGTATAATATGAAACGTCATAGATGGTCGAAGGGAAATGGTTCGCTCAATTGCGAATTGGGGCCATTTGCAATGTTTTGTTCGATTTTTACATTTCTCCCCTGGAAAATGCAACTAAGTAGAACTACAATCATGAAAACCTAATCGCCTTTGAAAATAGCATATTTGTTAGCTTTAGTGCTAATCCTACCATACTGGTATTTTCTGCCTCCTTTAGTAGATTCTTGATTAATTGGATTGCTGATACAAAAATGTTTCATCTATTTTATTTTATTTTTACTTGAGAAGCAAAACAAATTAAATTATAATCAGAATATGATCATCAATCTTTAATATAAATTTAACCATAACTTACATAGGTTTACAGTTTGGCATGCATAAATGAATACATTGAGTTTTTCAGTAAATAATGGAGGCTAGGGTCCAATTTAAAAAAAACGATAACAATCACCAGCCAGACCTCCATTTCCCGATGTTGTTAATTTTAATCATCACATTCATGAAACAGTCCACTTTAGAGGTTCCACTGTCAGCGCATTTTAGTGTAGTTCAATCAGACCTGAAACAATAGCCAAGATGACCGCAGAACGACTGTAGCTAATTAGCATAGCTTCAGTAGTAAATACCGTAACAGTCAAAAGTTTGGAAACACCTTCAATTTCAAATGATCTCAGAGAAATTACCAAGATGTACAAAAATGTTATCTGGGCAAAAAGGACCTACTTTAAAGTATCTAAATCATAAAACATTCTGTTTTGATTCACATTTTATTGTTTACCAAATAATTGCATTAATATTCCTTATGTCGTTCAGGATTTTTTTTAATAATGAAAAACACTAATCAGGATACATATATTTTTTTAATAATGAAAAAAAAATACGTAAGGGGGTGTTTTCAAACTTTTCACTGGTTCTGTACCGCATTGCCCTGTACAAGCTGGTCCGAAGCCTTGGTGACTGACACAGCTGCCTGTTGGATTACATTGATTTGCCTTTTGAAACCAGCCAAACGTACTATGTGTTATATTTCAATAGGATGGAATATAACATTGGGGCATTATGTGATTTGTTTATTTATTTTTAATCATCATTTGCAACTGTCGGTAATTGCCGACTATGGGTCATCAAGGGATGTTTGATCAAGATTTGACCTTGTGGAGTTCTTAGAATTTTATGCTTTACGGGGAACCATCAAACCTAGCCAGCATTTACTGCCTACACACAATGACTAAACCCTTACAATTCAGTGTTACCCGGCTGTCACGTATACAAGGTTCAAATTTGGTTACTGTCAGAGTAAGAGACTTTTTTTGTGGGTCTCCTCATGACAGACATATCTGCAAATATTTCAATTTTGAAAATCTCTCACAGGAATCTGTGATAAGACACCTGGAAAAATCGAACAGAGGAAGGAAGGGAATTAAGACAAAACTTTTTTTGGTAGTCTATTCATGATACATAGACGCGACCACCAAATTTCATGTCGCAAAACTAAACTTGCTTTGGGGACTGCATTTTCATAATATCTCGGACTACACAATGACAGACTATGCATCGTATGCCCCACATACAATGCCATTGTTTTGTCCACTCCAAAGAGACTCTTAAATGATTCTCCAGCAAATAATGAACCAAAAAAACTGTTGTTTTGGGCTATTTCGGCGGTTCGACTACCATGTTACAAGTGAATGGGATATAAGCTACTTGTGAATCTCATCTGCGCATGTGAGAGAATCAAATGTTTAAAAAACAAATTGGCTGCCAAACAAATGAGGGGGTCATTGAAATTTTGTATGCTCGTTCAAAAGTGTATGCCTAACTGTACACCTAAAAGCCAGAACTGTTTGCACATTGTGTTCAATCTTGTTGTTCCATGTCAAATTGGCGATCGGTTCGCCCGAATGTTACGCTGCCTTCAGTAGACTTCACTTGTGTTGGTTATCTGGCCAAAACAACACTTTTATTCAGGCTATTTATTAACTGTATCCTACCAGCAGAGGGCGGTCAGTTTACAGAGTATCAAATGACAGACTATGCATGTTTAAAATAGAGTAAAGGAAATGTCATCCCCATTTTTTTTTTCTTTTACAATATGTTCTATGCGCCTCCACTAGTCTAAATACGACATTTTGATGAATACTGTGTTGTGGAATATGAGTTAAGCGGCAAAATTTTGCTCTTTTTTTTTTAATTAGCCTTCTTAGATCGGCGGTCAATTTGCCCTTTGGTGTCGCCTGAAAATGACATCACAGTTGCTCAGGTAACGACCAGTCAGGGCTCACCCGTTTTCTGAAACTGTGTGTTGAATACTACTGAATACACATCTACCCTGTCACAAAGCAAAACTGATTTCAGTGGGTTGAATTTTTCACATCTCTGTCAAAGCATCGGTAAGAATCACCTAAAATGGCTGCGTTGAGCCAAAACGGCAGACTTCTTGTGTCTTTACTGGCTTCTCTGGCTTTTTATTTTTTGTAAGTCTACTTATTATAACACACAATTTCATACAAGTGAAACTGGCTTCGGGGACTGAATTTTCCCTCTCAAACGAGTCCATCTTAAAAGGACTGCATAAGCTATGTGCTGCTGCTTTGCAATCAAGGGCTTACACACGCACCATTGTTTATTAGCGTCATAGATCAATCACTTGTGTGTCCTGATGACTGAAAGCCACGCTGCCTTCCTTGACCTTAAATCGAAGCACACCACTGGACTTTCACAACGACAGTATATTTTTTATTAATGAAGGCACGTAAAACGAAACAGTCCCTATTATGTTCGTGATCAATCAATAGGTGTCATTAGATGGTCTGAAAAGCTGGGCGTGCATTAAGGTTGTAATTTATGACCCCTTTCTCCCTGCCCTGCTCTGTGCAATAACAACAACAAATGCCTGTGAATGGATCCTAAACTCCATCGCACACACTGTAACTATTTATTCCCTGTCATTAAAGGGCATTCCTTATTTTGGAATACAACCATTAACCTCGTCTCATTTGGTCTTGTCAGTGATGTGGTATGCTTTGGATAATGGACTCCTAACATTCAAGTAAAAGCACCCACAGATTTAAGAACTACAGTTTATCCAGTAAGTTGCCAGCTCCATGCTACTCATTAGCTTATGCTACATTAGCATCATTTCGGTGAAATGAATGTCATCCTTTTTCTTATCCTTCAGCCTTCCTTGCTTATTTCTTTGCATAAGTCCTTGTTTTATTCCTCGTCCCCGACCTTCCCTTCAGTCTTCCATCATTGTTGTCCACCCTTCTTCCCTTCCATGCCTCCTTCCTTCTTTGCTCATTTCATCTGTCCTTCCTATTTTCCTTCTGACCTTCCATCTTTCAAATCTTCCTTCAGCATCCCTTCATTTCGTTACTGTCCTTGTTTCCGTGACGCTCTCTTAATCCCCTTCCTTCCAACCTTCAATTTCTTTAACTGCTGGCAAGATTTGTTTTGAAATAGTGCTAATTACACTTCACAGAGATGTAAAATTACAAAATGCTCGCCATTGTCTTTGAACTACTGCATGCTGATGTGTAGGACGTCAGATTTTTGGGGGAGGACAAAGGATGCGTTTGTTGGGCTACTGGGATGCATGAGATTCTTTCCGAGCCAAAAACGCTCTCGCGAACAACAAAGTGGTGTTCTGGACGGTCAATGAACCTCCTTGTGACTTTGAATACAGTCTGGGAAACATCTGCACCGGTCCGAAGAGAGCGCATTAAAACACGGAAACTTGCACCGGGCCTGCTCTTCCGCGCCGGGCCAGGAGAGGTCAGTCAAGTATAGCTAACGCGGGGGAAACAATAGCTCCTATTGAGCCATCTGCTCAGTCTGCTTCCCCTGCTGTTTCCATTTATGGCCCCACTGCTCACAGGGATTGTCGATGAACCAAAAACAGTTAACGGACAAGAAGTGGGACGATATCCATCCGCTTCTCAAACTTCACCCTCTCGAAGAATCCTTGTTTCCTTCCTTCCTTTTTTTCAACTCGTTTCCATCATTTCTCTCTTTTTTTCCTTCCTTGCCTTTTCCCTTGCATGTGTCCTTATTTGTGTCCTTGCCCTCTAACCTGCCTTCCATCCTTCCTTCAATTCCCCTTCAGGTCTTTCATTTCTTTGTCTTGCCTACCTTAAGCTTCCATCCTTCGTCATTCCTTTTACTGTATTTCCATCCATCCGTCCTATCTTCTTCTCTCCCTTATTCATACTTTACTTCCGTCCTCCCTTCATACATTTCCATTATTCCTTGCTGTCATCCATCCCTCTGGCCTATTTTCCTCGTTTCCTTTGCCCATTTTGCCTCCTTCACTCCTTAGTCCTTGCCATTTTCTGCCTTATATTGCGCTCCTTCCCATCCTACCCTTTCTTTTCTTCTTCCTTTCAGCATTCCTTTGTCTCTGCTTCTGCCCCATCCTTTCCATCCACCCTTCTTTCATATCAAACTTCCTATCTTTCCTTTCCGACCATTCTTGTTTCTATCATTCTTCCCTTTCATCATTCCCCCATCAATTTATAAATTATTCCTATCTTTCATTTCCGTCCGTCTGGGCTTTCTCTTTTTCCATCCCTTTTTTGACTTCCTCTCCTCTTCCTTCATGTGTACTTGACATTTTTCCTCCCATCCTTTGTCCTTGCATCCTATGTTCGAAATTGCTTCTGTTCTTCTGTATATTCCATCCTTTTGTAAAACACCTTGATTCCCTATGTCCTTCCCTTTTCACATCTACCTTCGTCCCTCATTCCTCTTTCATATTTTGCTTCCTTCCCTCTAACTTTCTTTCAAACCATGCTTGATTTTCACCCTCGTTCCACTTTTCCTACATTCTTTCCTTCCTCTTGCATGTCAGCCAATTTAAAAAGTGCCTCCCTGCTTTCATACGGTGGCACCGAGAGAGAGAGGAAGAGAGAGATTGGAGCAGTGACGTGATCCTTTGCTGAAAAGAGGAGGAGGGAGAGGGGACGGCTGGACTCCATTAGGACCAAGTCTGCTGGAAAAGTGCTTGGGAATACTCCACTACTTCTTCTAGGGCGACTCGTCGGGATTTTTTCCCTCTCATTTTGGATAGTCTTTCCCTTCCCCAAAACTCATCCTGCATGTTATAAAGAAGGACAAAAAGCAGCTTTGTAACGTGTCGTCGAGCGTTTGAGTGTCTTTTTGTGAAGGTGAGTGTTGTATTCAGTTTACTTTCGGAGTTCGAGCGTACAATGCCGCTTTTTAAATCCTAGCTTTTAGCCGTTAGCATCTAACTTTGCGACGCGGTCATGTCAGCCATTTCGCTGCTGTTTTTAATACTTATTGTGCGTTTGAAGGGCAGTACGACGCTTACACAATGAAACCTAGGCTACGTACGCGGACGTGTGTCGTGTACAGTGCGAGACCGTTACTTTACAACAGGTGAATCACTTCCGCAGGTAACAAGCTCCTGGAAAGGGATCCGGGGTAACACCCGGGGACCCACCCACTCAACCCGGGAGAGACTCTCCTTTTTCGGCCACGTTTAGCCCGGCGTAGCCCCCCACCCCCTCTCCTGGACGGGACCGTCTCGCTTTGAGAATTGACAGATGGGCTCATACACTTTTTTCACGAATCCACAACAGGTCGCGTCTAAAACCACCACAAGTTCGCCAATTCGTTTTAAAAAGCGATATTAATTCATTTTTGTTGCTGTTTATACTTTTTTTCCCGCTTGTTTTAATGTCGACCTAGCATGGAGGCAGTAGAATCGGCTCAATAAAACAAACATTAAGAGTGAACATGTGCCCTCTCTGGCTAATTTCTATTTTAAATGTATACAAAACGTGTTTAGGTATCAAATTATATATATGTATGTTGATGTTGGTAAGTGGACTGATGCTAAATTGAGCAACATTTTACCATTTCAGATGCAAAGTATAATTGGTAAGGCCCATGTCACGTTTGACCCAAACAGTGCATCAGGGTTGAAAGGATGCTATTGCATAGAGATCCTCATTTCATGTTTATTACTCTCATCTGTGTAGATTCTTAGTCATCCAGGACATGCTAATCTACAAAACTTGAATTGATGCAGCTGTGCTCCTCTTCACCATTAATCCAAAAGTTTTTTCGGTCAAATATTTAGTCTCTTACTGTAGTTTGTGTGTTAATTTTTTTTTTTTTAGGAACAAGAATGGCGCTGGATGGAATCCGGATGCCTGATGGCTGCTATGCCGATGGGACGTGGGAGCTGAAGATGCACGTTACTGACCTCCACCGGGACGTGTCGCTAAGGGTCACCGGCGAGATCCACATCGGCGGGGTCATGCTCAAGCTGGTGGAGAAACTAGGTGAGCCATGGCTATGCGTCATAAAAACTATCAAGCGCAGTCTTGGAGTGTACATGTGCGACACCATTCAAACTGTTCATGTGACGTTCGCAAGCTGAGCCCTGATTGGCCGTGAGCTACTTTGACATAATTTTCAGTCGACAGCAAGTGGACAATATGGCCACCTCTTGAGATGGATTAGATCTGGTTGATTTTGGTCCCACAAACGCACCAATAATCAGTATAAATCCAATTTTTCAAAATCGTTCATCCCTCCCCACCGTCTTGCCCAACAGCAATAAATAACAAAGGCAAAGTTATAGGAAATAATCCACAAACGTCAGTGGCTCAAGCAAGAAAGAACGCAGTTGTGCAACAGTGGTACTCTGTTGCAGCTAGTTGAACAGCACATTGTTTCACAAGGAACACAGAGAAAAGAGCTGTTTTTTAATGTCATGTTGTTATTTATTTATTTTTGCGGGGTAAGAGAGGGGTGACAGTGTATCATGTGTGGAAGACTGCCTGCCGGAATGCCCGACATTCCTGCAGGGCTGCACTAGGCTTTTATTCCCGGCCCACGCTCCCGCTTTTAGCTCTCCTGTCCTGGACCGCCTCATGATTTAGGCCTTTGTTCACTGTGCACGTCTTTAGCCGGTCGATAAAGTGTTGAGGTGGTTTGTTTTCCATTCATCATTTAACCTAAGCTAACTTAGGTTAAATGATGGTTAAACATTCTAATACCTGCTCAAACCGCTGATTTCTGTGGTTTGTGTTCCACAGTCTCCATTTTATTGGAGCACTCCCATTCCTTGTTGTGCTGAATCGTCTTTCGGGTAAAATGAGTTTGCTTATGGAGAAAAGTAAGGTGACCCTAGTTTGCCATCATTGTTGGTGTAGTCTTATGCTCCGCAGTCTCCACTTCACTGCATAATTTTTTTTTCACTGCCCCCAGTCTCCTCTCAGATAAACTTGGTCTCCTTATGTCAAGAAGTAAATACGAAAAACCTTTGTTCTTATCGGTTGTTGTGTTATGCTACACAGTATCACTTCTCTGCAGCACCCCGTTTTCCCACTGCCCGCAATCTCCTCTCAGATAAAAAAAATATTCGCCACAACTTCAATTTTGGTGAAATTTTCTCTTTTTGTCTATGCCCTTAATCTCCTTTTGCATAGAATTATTGTCCTTATGGTGAGAACTAAATTCATCCTAACTGTGTTTTCCTCATTTTTGTTCTGGATTTCCACAGTCTCCACTTTGGTGCATCACTCTCTTTTCTCAGTGCCCATAATCTCCTCTCGGAGTCTCTTTATATTGAAGAGAAATACAGCTGACCCGCTGTCTGCTCCATCGTTGTAGTTTTGTACTCCACAATCACTCCTTTTACTCGGTCCCCATAATCTCCTCTGGAATAAAGGTAGTGGATAAGGCATACTTCGTTCATTGCGTATGTTCATTTTTAAACCAAATACGCCTGATGCTCAGTCCATGTTGTGAACATTCACATCCAAATGTCGTACATGTTCAGCACATCCACCCGGCAATGTGTTGACAAATGCAGCTGTCCTTATAAAATTCGTTTCTCGCCGGTAGCCGTGCACGTGTTAGCGCACGTGAGCACGCCCACGTGATTGGCCAGACGCTCGCTCGTCTACTCGCCTGCTTCAGTCAGTCAACTCTTCCTCTCCGGTCGTCCGGGGCGTACTATTGCAGCCTCAGATGGCCTTCGATAATGGATTAAATAGACAAATGCCAGAAAGGCACTCAACTATTGATCACAGCTGTACTTCCACCACCACCCACGGTAACCCTTATTTAAAGCCAGCCTCTTGTAATGCTTTCGCCCTTCTGTCAGTTCTCTTGTTTTCTGATAAAGTGCTGCCCGTGCCTGTAAAAGACAACACAAATATTGCACAAACATTTGCGGGCGGCGGATTTTATAAAATTTCCTGGTGCTTTCACCAAACGACCAGGTTCATGTATCAATACCAGGGTTATTGGCTCCTATTGAGCGCATTTGGCTGGCAAAACAGTATTAACAGTATTGTAGCTGAGTGTAGGATCGGGTTGGGTGGGGGGTTGGCGGGCGAGAGGGGTGACACACGAAGTAACAATGGGGCGGGGTCAGAGAGAGGGACCTCGTCAGCCACACTACTACTAGAATTCCATAAAAGTCTTGGATGCAGCAGGAAATGACTTCCAGGGTCTGGCATGCTGTTTCGTATGCCGCTGCAGTCACTGCTATATTCTCCACTCCCCCCTCAAGAGAACCCCCCCCCCCCCCCCCGATCACTACTTTTTCCAACCCTGGCGACATAACATCTGTTATGGATGGACAAATAGTTGAAGTCTTTGAATTAAGTATTTGGGACATTCTCACTGAAACTGAGACCCTTGCCCCAGGTGACCCTGTTCAGGATTTCAGATTCGCCCATTCATACACTGAGCTTTTTGTGATCAAAGACGCTATTGTCACTATTCAACAAAGGCATGAATCTTCAAATGTTGTGTTGTCAGTTAATCCAAAACAGGTTTTGTAAGAATGTGCCTCCACATGTTCTCTTTTTTTTTTTTTTAAATCTAAAACATATACATTTTTAGGGGCGAGAAGCAAAAAACGTATTTGCTTTTTCATAACAGCAAAAAGCATGCATCTCTACATTTTCAATAATTAAAAAAAATCCAAAACACAACTTTTTTTTTAAATTTAAAAAATGCAATTGAATATAATATTTGTTGCAGTCCAACTCCAGATTTTTTTTAGGAGGAATCTAAAAAAAAAAGGAAACAAAAATTTAGAGGTTAGGTGTCTGTTGTTGCGCCGTGATGGTGAAAAGAAAAAAAAATGTTGTTTTGACTGATTACAACTATGTTAACGCTTATTTTTTTATAAATGGGTGGAAGTTAGAGAGCGCCTTGACCAACCATGGCAATGATAAAAAAAAAAAAAGTAAAAACATAGAAAAATGAATCGTGCATTAGAATCCATTCTGAGGTGATACTAAGGCTGTGTTCTGGCTGCTCAGCTGTTCCATAAATAGAAGTTGAGCAAACACAAAATCTTCTGTGACTGATCGTTTATGTAGTTTTTTTTCCCGTGCAGGGGGAGCCTTGAAAGTCAGCCGACCGTTCAACCACGGAGAACATTACTCACACATCTTGGGTGCTTTTAAACATTTACATTCGTCATCAATCTTCTCATCTGTTTCCCCCCCCCCCAACACAAATATGAGAAGAATTCCACGTGCGCTGCAAAGTGTCAGCCACCTAAAAACGGCAAGGGGCTCCGGAATCGCGTCCGGACTGCCCAAAAAGGCAACATTGCTAGCCAGGTTGGGTGCTTGTTTATTTTGCTCATCCACACGTCTCTTAATCTTCTTGTGGACTCTCTCAGAAGGAGTCCACTTATTCTAAATTTGGTGTCCTGCTCGGAACTTTGTCAATTTTTCATTTTGCCTTTCCAACAATTGGAGGGCAAGTTTTGTGAGGAAACAGATGTGATACGCCACAGGATGTCAAACTTCCTCTGGGCTTTTATACGCACCTTATTTTCACCCTCTGCAGCTTGACCGATTCCCGCTCTTCTGTCACATTTCGCTTTTATTTTTAGGGTTTAACGCTAGTCCTTTAGCTTGGAACACGTCTTGGGAAAATATAACCTTGATCACTTGACTCAACCATGACATCATTCTCAAAGTGTAGAGTCGCATCGTCGGTGCTAGCAAGGATCTGGCTTTTATGAATTGCAAAGAAGCCCGGGGATCATCCTGCTCCCTAATCTCCCTGACAGGAAGTAGTTAGCCTAAATAGCGGTCCTGCCCAGGCCAGCGCTTTCCTGTCTCACTTGCAAGATGCTGCAGGGCAGTGATTGTGCCGTTCTCTGCTCATATGCTGACTATGGACTTCCAGCATAGAATAAATCGACCACATGTGCAGCAAAATATTGATAATGGGATGTATTTAATGGCATTCACTTACAATACAATATCGTATCGGTGCGTTGACAAATTGAACCTGTTACCTGGCGTGATTGTCAGTGTTCACCGCAAAGCCAAACGACGAGTGATATTACGATGCATGTGCTATCGTGAGGTATGGTAGATGTTTTTGTCCCAATGTATCCGTTATCCCACTGATAGCTACATCGATGTATGGTTTTCTTCCACTGTAACGTGTCTATCGTACAAATGACGTATCGTGATATTATTGCTATCGTTGGCAAAATGTAATCTGCTATATTGAGGGTTCAGTAGTTACATAAATATTGTGATGCTTCAAATCGATGGTAATGGCGTCATCTGCAAAATATTGTGGCATGACACAATTTTTATGAGCTCCCTAAAAGAAATCGTCAGGTGTTGTATAAGATTTTCCAATATGTAATGGTTATCGCATAATCGCAGTCGTCTCTATTATTGGTATCTTTGAGTTTTCGGTAGTTAGCTACAGTAAATATCGTCATGTATCGCACGTGATGGATATCGCACACTCGCTGTTTCTTGGTATTCGTGGTCTCATTGGCCAAGTATTGCAAGATCAACTTTTAGGTTTCCATGAGTTGTGCGGTTCGAGTGATTTATGGACTACGTTCTTCAATTTATTGTGATAGTATTATCATTGGCAAAGTATCGTGAGATCGTATCATCTTGGATTCCAATGCTTTCTTTCCCTTCCATTTTCCTTCAATGGTTTATGCGACACAAGGCATCCAACCATCGTTTGAGGACATTTTAGAACCTCTGGTATTGTTGTCGCAAAACCGCACACCCAAGTCTCAACGCAGTAAACCGATATGGCGCTTTTTGTTCAGGTTCTACTGTCATTGCACAATGAGGAGCCAAACCGAAGGTCTTGTTTTTCCATCCCCAAGGCACCTTTATGACGACACTGATTAAATGTTACTTACTCTTGCTGAATGTACATTGTTTAATTTAAAACCTGAAATTATTTTTCTTTGGAGTGCCCATTTTCTCTACACTTCCAATAAATACAATCCAATGTGTTTTCGTTCTTTTTTGCGATCTCAATGGCATCCTTAACTGTCATAGAGTAAAAACGAATAAGGAGGCCTGCTGTTAGAATGAAACATAAAAACAAAGCTTGTCCATATTTTCATGGAGCTAGGTCTGCAGTTTAAGATAATATAAGATATCCTTTATTTTCATTCATTCATTCATTCATCTTCCGAGCCGCTTGATCCTCACTAGGGTCGCGGGGGGGTGCTGGAGCCTATCCCAGCTGTCTTCGGGCAGTCGGCGGGGGACACCCCGAATCGGTTGCCAGCCAATCGCAGGGCACACAGAAACGAACAACCATTCGCACTCACACTCACACCTAGGGACAATTTAGAGTGTTCAATCAGCCTGCCACGCATATTTTTGGAATGTGGGAGGAAACCGGAGCACCCGGAGAAAACCCACGCAGGCCCGGGGAGAACATGCAAACTCCACACAGGGAGGCCGGAGCTGGAATCGAACCCGGTACCTCTGCACTGTGAAGCCCACGTGCTAACCACTGGACTACCGGGCCACCCACATCCTTTATTTTATCATAGGATTTTAACGCCCTTATCACTCTTTCTTGACAGTCATGATTATAAATAAGAAACATGGCAAAATGCCCCACTGTTGCCATCTTGTCCCGTAGTTTCTCCACGTCAAATTTTTGCTCTCAACACAAGTCAAAGAAATGACCAAGGCTTGAAACTCAAACAACTCATGTCGGGGCACTACACCTTCATTGCATCCATGCTTAGTTTAATGGTTGAGTCCAGGCGGGTATGCAGCTCATAGTCGTCCCCGGGGGCCCCATCATGCATATTGCATATCTTGGCTCAATTTGTCTGAGTCCCCTCTTCGCTTTCTTGGTAATGTTATTATTCCTCAAGGTCCCTAAATGTATCAAGCTGCATCAGGGTGATGCAAAGCACGGGAGCGCACCTCTGTTTGGATGAAGACGCGAATGGACACAAACTACCTGTCTCTGAGGTTTACACTAATAGCCATCTGGCCTCTAATGCATCAACGCTAGCATGGCTGTACTTGTGTTCTTTTTGTCTTGCACTGCCAGCTTGCATTCTGCCGTCACCTTCTAAAATGTTCCACGTACTGATAGAGCAGCTATTTTAAACAGCCAAAGTTAGTGTTCTCTAACTATTCTGTGTATGGTTACTTTCGACTGGATACCCTCCCTGAGCCTGGAACTGTTAGTGACAAGACAGTCAATATTAAACAGTCGTAATGTCCCCTGACCTCTTCTAGTTCACTCGTGACCTTCTGAGATCATTGATTTGAAGAGTACAAAGTACGTTCCTGTCAAAAGTTCACAAGCCTAATTGGGTTTTTGACTCGATTTTATGCTGGCTAAAAAGCCTGAATAACTTTCGGCCGGTAAGGTTTGTGCTGCACGCTGAAATCTATCCTTGAGAAAATATAAACGTGCTGCTCTTCCTCTTAAACTATTCAAAACCAACAATTGAATTCATTCAGTGTTGCGTTAATAATTTACAAACCTCGACACTGAATTTTGCATACGGCCACAACATTTCGGGAGAATTTGTACAACAAATGTCAGGTTTTAAAGTTGACTTGCACTATTGGAAGAAAACATCTATGAGACATGATATCGCTGTGATTCGATGCTCATGGGAAGAAATTTCATCTGTGCTGCATGTTACACATACAGTACATTTGACAATAAAGTTTATCCAATCCATGTTGGAAATGTTGAGCGACAGACCCGGATTTTTGCATGAAGTTGCCCTGAAATTTCTGTTTGTTTCGCCAATTGTACGAATCAAGGAGCATCATACATTTTCGAGCTACCACTGTACCTGTGAGCATAGAACCATGCCAAGTTAGGTTGACACAAAGCACTCCTGCTAGTCGCCGACAGCCGTGCACTAAAGTTGTGGATGAGTGCTTCCAAAAAAAAAAGTTTTCCCTCGGAATGAAAGAGGGAACACACAACCCAAAGCTCAACGGATGACATCACTGACAAGAAACTGCCAAAAAGTTTGGCAGTGTGGAGTTATTTTAGGTGTTGTAAAGTTAGGCAGGAAAGGAGGAAGCAGTGTGTATTTCAAATTATGCCTTAGTGCACATTCACACAAAGACAAATGATGCCACCAAGCTTTCTATTTTTTGTTTTGTCGTCTACCTGAAGCAGTGGCCACCCGATAGAGTCCACAAAGAGCTTGTGCAACAGACAAGTTGGCTTTCTCCTGTGCCATGCCCTATGATGCAACACAGATATCAGAAATACAGAAGCCTACTGTATCGCAGAAGATACGCGACCAGTAAACGCAGTAGAAAATAAGAGACTCACTTGTATGAAATATTGGAGCCTATTTTCCGGCCTCCACGGGTGGAATTTTTTGAATTGGAAAACATTGTATAATGTTCTAAGGCCACGTTCAACTTTTGACAGAAAAAAAATTGACATATTTAAGTAAAAAAAACAAAAAAAACAAAACTATCTTCAGAGTAACAAGGAACATTCATATATATAAAACACAATTATATATTTTTTGTGATATTAGTCCACATTTCAATGTAGAACATTTAAAATATACTACTGTGTTAACTTAATCTATGTATAAAATACATTCGCATTTTTCTGGTATCCATATCAGATTAGTTGAATCTTTGCTGTAAAAATGACAGGGAACCAGTTTTGCAGCCCCCCCCCCTCCCCCATGGGCTCGTGTTTTGTATCACTTCAATCAGCCACGCTAATCTTGTGTTTGTGTCGTGAGGTGCAGATGTTGTCATCACCTGTCTGTCTTTATCACGGCTTTTGCATTCATGTTGACGATCTGGCCTGATTGTGAAACGGAGGACCATTTGCGTTCTGTTTTAAATGTTCACCAACGTTGCCTTTCCACCAACGAGAGGCTTGAATTCAGGCAAACAAAACCCGCAGATGACCCCCCATGTTGTGTATGCAAACAAAGTTGTTGTCGAGCGGCGCCACACTGGAGTCGCTATAAAAGCTGCAGGATGAACCTCGCCCTCTTCGTCGTGGTTTCATCATCTGAAAATGCTGAGCTTTGCCATCGTGCCCCACCAAGCCCCTTCCCCCATAACCGGCACACCTTTGGAACAGCATCGCAGACGGTAAAAGATTACACTGTGTGTGTGTTTGTTTGTGCGAGGGTTGCAAACACTGTGACTGGCAACATGTGTCAAACACTTATCTGTCAATGTCACGAGTCTTGTGTTTTGCATGCGGGCTCAGCTGACTGCCAGCTGCTGTTTCTTTATTTTCTTCTTCTCTGTTGAAACCACACTAGACATCTATTATTTCAAATATTTGCATTTTGCTGTTGCAAGACAGTTTAGATGGACGAAATGAGCCCTTTGTTGTCTTTTAAACAAAATATATTTGAACCAACCACCTCAGGTTGAAGAAATTAAATTTCTTCACAATAGGAAATAATAAGAAACCTGGCTTGTCATTTCGAAAAACTCACAGATTCACCACTTTGGCTAATTTGTAGGCCTGTCCCAATCCAATCGACATGATCGGAATTCGGGGTCGATTGTGCACTTTTCAGTTCATCGGCATTGGCTAAAAAAAGATCAGATGCTTAACATTTTCATTTGCAAATTCAAGAATGCCATTTTAGATTTTGCTTGATTATAATCACTGCTGTTTTACAGTCGTGTAAAAAGGTTTCATATGATCATAGATTTATTAAAAAAGGAAAAACAAAAAGATAATTGAGATCATTTGTATGTGGTATTGGGACGGAACTCCGTATCGTCAGCTACTCCAAATCAAGTGACTTGCACTCGGATGCAAAAAAAAAAACAAAAAAAAAAAGTGACATCAGGACATCCAGACTAATTTGTTGACAAACACCACCAGAAGCTGTCACGGGACAAGTTGTTAAATTTGATAACCGATGAATTATTTGAAGGCTTACCACTGAAAAATGACTTTCCTTTTGTCAGTTAACTCTTTGGAGGTTTTTGATCATCTAATTACAATCCTGCCCCACCCAACCCTGAAGGAAAAAAAATAATGAAAATAGCTAGTTCATGTTCTGGTCTATCCTCTTATTGATCTGCTTCCATTTTTTTTCCCCATGTCCTTTTCATTTTCTCCTCCATCCATCTCTTCAGTATCCCCTCCCCCAAGGCTTCCATCAGCATCAATGCTTACTGAACATCAGTATAGCGACTGCCTAAAAGGAGCAACATTTCCCGCATTATCCTTCGGAACAATGTATTCCTCTACTGATCTGATATTCCTGAATCGGTGTTAAGCAGCGTTGCTGACTGCGGGAGCCAGAGAAGCGGTCCCGGTTGGAACGCGTCCTATAAAAACGAATCACTTTGCCATAATGAAAGGATTAATTTAGCTCGCGAAAGCGTGGCCACGTACAAACAAACGCACATCTAATGCATTTAATGGATGCATAAGAACACGGCACACGCGTTCAATCTTTGGCTCATCTTTCCCGTCCTGTTGAGGCTATAAAAAAACACCGACTTTGCTTTTTGCTCTCCCTACCCGTGTCTTTCGAGGCACAAACCCATCACTCCAACGAGGGGCTCGCCGGTCCACGTTTGGTGCACCCAATTACTTAGCCCCCTCAACCAGCCCCCTCCCGCTTCTCCTCCGGGCGGGCCGCATTACGTCAGGTTTGGCAGGGTGTATTTTTAGCTTGGATGGGCCGTTGGCGCTCCCTGTTCCCTTGCGTGGGGATTAAGTTACAGCCTTGTTGCAAAAGGAACGCATCCCGGAAGCCTCACCATGCTCGCGACAATGAGGTGCTGGTCCTGTTGGGGAATTGAACTGAAACCTCCTTAACACAAGTGTCTGCAAAGTGGTCGGAGCCGAGCGAATGTTTCACTCCGACGCTGCATTGTGAATCGGTAGGAAAATCCTTGTTGACTAGAGTCAGCCGCAGTTGCCACGTTGGAGCTGTAATAGTACAACCAAAATATTTACGGTCAACACCCATATTTTTCCCGTTCCGTAACCTCCAATTCTCACTTGCTTTGTTTTAAAACCGATCCTCAGTTATTTGCTGAAAAACACACCTTATCGCTGTTCTTGTGCTAAGGCTATAACGTTTTTTCTTTGTCGCCATCTGTTGACATCTTTGTGCTAAAGTGAGTTGAGGATCTTCATTTCAGACAAAACTACACTTTTGCAGCCATAGTGTGGCATCTGAAAGCAAATAAAAACTCATTCAGTACCACCCAATTCTAGACCCGGTCTGAAAAGACGTTTAATAACGTCTTTGGGAGTGAATGAGTTAAAGTACGGACTAAACTTATGAGAACGCGATAGCATGGCTTGGTTTCCATTCCTTGCAAATAGCGGGGGATCACTCTCAGCGGGATATGAGCACAATTATTGCACAATCAGATAATCAGATGACGTCAGCATCAGCGCCTGGCGCTTTCAACAAGACATGGGCAGAAGGCGAGAATGTATCGCATGAAATGTATGAAGGCTACTGTGGAACGACAAGAATGTTGTGATTTTTCTCTGCCCTCTTCAGGGCTTCAGAGCAGCGGATGTCACTCACATTTGTCAACTGTGGGTGTGTGAAGCCCTTTAAGACGCTTGTGATTAAGGGCTATAAAAATACACTTGAGGGTTACTGAACCCTCTTTCACACAGAGACATCACGGAATTACCACAGCATATTCCAGCGACGTGGTCTATGCCCGCAATGTTTGCGGTTTCATACCGCGGACATTACCGCATCCCGAAATCAAATGATTGGATGTTGTCTGGCAGGTAGAAAATGGTTAAACGTTTGACAAAACAGGGCAGATAAAGTGAGCCTCGCAGATGGGAAGGATTTGTCCCTTTGGGGTCCGGTTTTTCACCTCAGATGGTGAAAAATTCCACGGTCAACTTCTTCTCTGTTCTCCTGTCTACAGACAGTGTGGAAGGGGCATAATGTGCATTCATGGCTCCCAACCATCAGCGCCGTGGTTTAGGTAGCCTGCATATATGAGGGCTTAGATTTCCGGATCTCTATAGAATTTGGTCTGCGGTGAAGAGTGAACGGATAAGTGCTAACGTTGCTGTCAGACACCAGAAATTATATGCTTGTTATAGAGAAAACGCTTTTGAAAATACATTGGACTATTTTCAGTTCCCAACCAACCCCCCCTGTCTTGTCTTTTTTTTTTTTTTTTTGCTAGCTGCTGAAATATGGAGAAGCCTGTTGTGAAGCCACCAATCTTTCCAACTTTTATCCATTTCATTGCCGTTAATACAGAACCGCAACATAGAATTGTAGTACGAAGATGTCCCAGTGTGCTGGATTTTGTCTGAAATTGTATTTGGATCAATGCCGGATTTTCCACTGGGACGTTTTTACAAATCTGTGTGTCGGGAACAGGCTTCAGTTGCCTTCAATGTGTTCCTTCTTTGTCCCGAAAGTCCCAGCCCACCGGAGAAGCCCACCCGTCTAACTAGAGCCACTGTTAGGACTTCAAAACAGCAATTGTGCAAGGTCTGCGTGTGAAGTAGGCTTCAGTTTCCCTCTGTGCGTTCCTTCTGGCCTTCGACGGTCTGTGCCCACTCGACAAAAACTTTCTGTATGCTTTGGTCTACTATTACGGCTCTGACGCAGTAATTGGTCAGTGTCTCTGTGTAAAATAGTAACTTAGCCTGAAACGGAAGAAAACCTTTCAGTCTTCTGAGATCTTCTGTCACAATTTTACCGGTTCTATCAGGTTCCACCCAGTCCCAACCCATCCTGAGAACTGGACCAAATCTTCCTGTCCTCTCCCTGCTGTTAAAATTCATATCCGACATCTTCGTAGATCTGTTGCGGCTTGGAGACCCAAATTTTGCGGGAGATCTGTGAAAGCAGATTATGGTAGCAACAAAGCTGCAACACAGCTGAGGCATCAGGAAGCGGTGATGACACCCAGACCCCATGCCGCCAGTAATGCACACAACGTCCCCTCTCAAAGAAAGCTTTGGAATGTTTTCACTCCGCGACCAAGTGTTTGCAGCGTAAACAGTGTGGAAGCAACTGCTTCACAAACAATCACTCCCCCGGTTGGGCCCCCCAGCATCATGACAATCTGCATCGAGAGGCTTGTGGCCAGTCGCCTGTTGCATTTTCTTCGCCGTCCTAATCACCTTTGTAATCTCTTTCTTGACCCGGTTCGCTCCGCCTGGCATCACAGCGGTCTTGTTTCCTGATTCTAAACAGCCAATCTGTTGCTTGACCCCCTGGTCCCCCTCCCCCCATCCATTTCATTCAGCCCTTTTTAGATGGCATCGGCAGGAGGGCATCAACAGTTCATACTGACGCCCCTTTCAAGGGTTTAGGTTTCCATGGCATTCAGTCACTTTCACGATCAGCGTAATATTTTCCTTTTTCGAAGGCGACAGAAGCAATGAGTCAGTCATTGCTATTTATGGCGGAAAAAAAACAACAACACACACAGTCAATGAGAGCTTTCCACTTTGTCCTCATGCGGAAGTCATGCCGATGTGACATTCGGTGTCGCATTTGGCTCATGTGTTGAGCCTTGAATGGTACTCAGTTCTGTGGGGAGACCCTGATCAGACCAATTAAGTCATTTATTTGAGCGCCGATGACGTGCAAATCATTCACGATTGCAATCGTTAGGATTACATTTGGCATCTGGTCCCATTTCGTTGCCTTAAATGGTCTTTTTGCTTCACCCCGCCGCCCCCCCTTTCGGTTTGGTGCATTATTTTTCGCTTAAATGACACATCTCCGTTCAGAGCCTTAAAGACACATGCGCTGTCTCAATATAGTATGTCAGCTAAACTGATAAAAGGATGATATAATAAACGGACGTCTGCATCCGAACGGTGACTCAGCGAGCAAAGGGAAAAAGCCGCGGGGAGACTGCGTATGGGCTGACAGTGTCTAAAGAGCAGGCGATAAGGCACCACTTACTGAATGATGCTGAGGGAATCTGGAAATTATAATTATCAAGCTATCCTTTCAAGAATTTGTGTTTCTCAAGGAGTTTAATCAGTTCTCAATGCAATAGCGGAGAGTCGAGTTGACGTTGGAAACGCAACATTGAGCAGCCAAAACAGCTGCTTTGAATTTCCTCCAAATCCCCAAAGTCGTCACTCTCCACACATGGTACACAATGAAGAGCAGGGCAACCTTGTCATCATGTCGAGTGGCCGTCGGGCAGCAGCCTGAAAGCAACTCTGGCTTTTGAGTTGGTTGTCCCTGTTTTCCGGCGATCACAGTTGCAACAAAGCGCAAGGTATGACGCTGATATCCCCTCCGGGTTACGCAAGTGCTAGCTTTCACACAGTCGCCGGTCTCCTCCGTCACACTTTGATGGAAAAATAACTCTTTGGAAGACCCCAAACATATGATCTTCTACCCAAAAGGGACATTTGGTTGACACTTTGGACCAATGCCTGCAGTGTCATTGATGTATGGATTAAACCGCATGAAAGGAATGACATTGGAACCTCCAAAGTCTAACATTCTCCATTGTGTGATGCCGGTCCATCCCATATTTTTTTGGAATTAACAGAAATGAAAATTTCTGTCATTCCTCTCCCTGCTCAGCAGACGGTAGTCCCACTTCATAAAATTATAATTGTGTCATTCATTTGCTCATTGCGATGCATTTAGTGATAAAAGGGCTCTTCTGGAAACTATGAAAACAACATCTCTTGTTTTCTCGTGCAAAAATTGACAAATGATATAATTAGGTAGGAAAAAAAAAACTATAATTGTGAAACCTACTTCAGCCACATTGTAGCAAGAGGACTTGAATGGACTAAAAATGGCCACGATGGAGCCTAAAGGCACAAAATAAAAATGAAATTCTGCATACGTTTAAAGAGCTGAACTCATTCATTCATTCATTCATTCATACATTCATCTTCCGAGCCGCTTGATCCTCACTAGGGTCGCGGGGGAGCTGAACTCAAACCATATAAAAATCAGGTTTCATTGCATTAGCATCCAGTAAAACGTTTCAAAATAAAGAGGATGCTAAGTCGGCAGAGGTGGTTTTGTACGTTTTCATGCTAACGTTGCATTCCCGCCAACAGACGTGAAGAAGGACTGGTCGGACCACGCGCTGTGGTGGGAGAAGAAGAAGACGTGGCTGTTGAAGACCCACTGGACGCTGGACAAGTACGGCATCCAGGCCGACGCCCGGCTACTCTTCACACCGCAGCACAAGCTCCTGCGCCTACAGCTGCCCAACATGAAGCACATGAAGGTCAAAGTCAACTTCTCCGACCGCGTCTTCAAAGCCGTCTCTGACATCTGCAAGACCTTCAGTAAGTGGAGCGGTATCATTTATTCCCCCGCCCCCCCGTCTCAATATTACGGAATCTCACGCGTTGTTCCCCCAATTCCTCCCCACTCATGTTTACCCAACATGCTCAGTCAGCTCTGCCAACCGGTAGCGCACTGTTTTCTCTCAACTCATGTTCTTGGAAGCCGGGCTCCATTTTGTCTTGTCTTCTATTTGGTAAACAGACATTATCATTTTTGGCTCGGAACACAGCAAGTGGAAATCATGCAATATCAAACGCCCGCTCACTAGGATTATTCCCAAAGACGGGGGAGATGAGAGGGCGGATGATGTCACGCGGTTGGATGTCTGGATAGGTTCTCGTGGACAAACATGCTGCTTTCGACACAGCAGGACAAGCGAAGTCAATTTAATGTCAGGTGTGACACTTCACACCCTTATCAGGGTACCACTGAAAACCTTTTAGGCCTATTCCTACTGTACTTGGATTTTTTTTGTGTTGGCTGCAGAGTAGCACGCAGGGATGGCAGCACCCCCCAAGTGTGTACTTTTCACACTTGTTTCTTCTTTTTGCATTGTAATAAAACACTTGCACTGTAAGATGATGCAACCGCGAGGACGGACGGATCAGGCCCATTATTGCCTCGGCGAAAAATGCAACCTGATGGAGATGGCGGTCGGAGACGAGAGCCTTTGCTAAAATTGTTGTGACGGCGACACAGGACACCTGACGGTGTTCAAGGGGCTGAAATTCTTGACGAGTTCAGAGTTGATTTCTCTAGCCCTTCACGTACGACTTTGTACTTCACTATGATCGTCAATTTTACACAGAGCACACCTGTTGCGTCATTTGAAAGGATGGCATTCAGCAAGCTGGCAGGATCATGTGACGGTGTTCCTGTTTTTTACCGGCCCTGTCTGAAATGTTCAAGAATGAAATCAAAAAGCTCCTCGACGCTATGATAGCCAAAGAGCAAATGACACATTTTGATGAAGTGTAGAGACACAGAGACATTGTTTTTGGAAGGCAACGAATGGTTGCGAAACAGGCCTTGTAGATGGCCCGGTGCGGAATGCGTTTGTAATATATCCATTTTTGCAGCTCAAAAATTTAGCACAACTTGTCTTTGGCAATCTTGGTGCATACCGAGGCGGTACTTGATAGTTTGGTTGCAAAACGCAGAGACGAATGTGCCCTTAGTCAGTGGATGTGAAAAATATTCAACATTCTGGCAGAAAGTCATGGACCAGTCCTCATTCCTATTAACTTTTTTATTAAAAGGAGCTTGTCATCTTGTCTTTGTTTGTTTGTCAATTCTTGTTTGAAATGAATCCTCGATGTTCTCTATTGACTTCAAAATTGGCACAAATCTCTTCCTATGATGCAAACAAACTGTAATTTCCCCTTCCAGCTACGTTATCACCACTCAAAACTCCTTTATACGTAGACTCCCATTCACAAGTAGTATCGGAAGTCCAAAGAACACTCCCATTGTAACAACTTCTCCCATGTTCTTGGGCAGTCCGACACGGATATCAGGCTTTGATGAGAATGTTGCGCTTTTAATACGTACTGTAAAAAAAATCGCACGGTTTCGCCCCCATCTTGACCTTTTTTCCATTCGGCACTTGCATGTCAAGTCATGAGGCAATAACGCACAGGGACTTTTGCAGTCTTTTTAAAACTCATTCAGTACCACCCAATTCTAAACCAAGTCTGAAAAGACGTTTAAAAACGTCTTTGGGAGTGAACGAGTTAAGGGATTGGCGATGACAATATATGTGGCCGTTCCACTCCAAACTCTTGCAACTTTAATGTAACCGTGCCAGTTAAAACGCATGGGCTGCAACGTTTTATGATGCCGTTCCACTATGTTGTTTTGTTTTCCACCAAAACCACCCATCTGCCACTAATTAGAATCGCCTCCTCGCCCATTTGCGCAGTCAGACATGGGCTCATCTTGTCTAGACATCCCAGAGTTGACTCCAATTCACCTTTTCCCGTGTTATAAACCCTGACACAGAGCGCCATTGTTTACCTCCTCGTGTAAGTGACTACTAACGCATGACCGGAGCTGCAAGTCCAAAGGTGCAGCAAAAAAAAAAAAAAAATTCTATTACCCAGCTGAGTACCACCACTTAATGTAAACAAGAATCAGGTTGCTCCACTTTAGCGGCATATGAACGACTTTAGCTAGTATTTGCGCAAAGACGGGCACGCACTGTAGACAATAGCAAGGCTCTTCAAGTGTGGAACCTCGCAATCTGTGCCAGGACTTTTTTTTTTTAGTTGCACTGATTTCAAAACTAGCCGATTAATAAAGGTCGGCTCATAAAACAAACTCTTGGCTTACACTAGTGGCAGTTGAATTGTGATATACGATTATGATCGCTACCGAGCGGAATCAAGAGTTTACCCCTCACAGACAGCGACTGGAATTTCTCCATCCGGCAGTTTATTAGTCTCATCTTCATTGATTCCAGTGTTATTGATCCTCCGAGCCAGGAAGGTTCATGAGTCACTCTCTTTGCATCGAAGGTGCGTGAGAGAAATATCATCAGACACAATCGGCCCTCATTTTAGTCCATTTAGGGTCTTTTTGGGAGGTGGGGGGGCTGCGATTGTGTTTTTGCTCCGTAAATTTAGAATGTGATGGTGTCGCGATTGGCCGTAGTCAAGCAGTGAATCATGTGTTCCAGGGAGTGCAACGTCTCCAGCACAGCTTTTTATGTTTTTTTTTCATGACTGGAACAAAGTCAAGCCCTCAGCTCTGGCTGTAAGCCTGCTCACGGCCACAAGTCTGCAGGATGGAAGATTGACTCTTCTTCTGGAGGTGTCAATTCCGCTAATGGATCCTTTTTTGTGTGTGTGTGTGCGTGCGTGTGTAAGCGTCAACATTCTAGGCCGCAAATATGTGGCATGTGTCGGTCAAGTTTTTCCCGCCAGCTAGTAAAATATTATGAACCTATAATTCAACATACGCTGACTGGGTCCATCAGCAATAAATTAGAAAAAAGTACTAGCGGGGAGCAGTGAGTCATTTGCGTCTCTATTGTTTCTCTGCCAGGTAAATTCTGCTTCTGCTTGTGTTTTTTTGTTTCGCTGAATAATCCCAGAAATGAAGTTGCAGCAAATGGAGACTTTGTGTCAGATTTGCTTTTGAGAAAGAAACACAACAGCCATTCATAAAATGTTGAGAACGAGATTAGTTGTACTACTGAACGTCAAATTTAATAACATTTTGAAGGTGTCATTTTAACCTTCTAAACTGTAAAGTCTAAAAATAAGTTGACTGCTGTTGATTAAAAAAAACTGAAAATATCAAATAGAATGTTCTGTCTCACAAGTTAAGCTTTTATTACTTTTATTTTAAGCAAGTTGTACCCGTCAATGGCATCACAAAAAAAGACAAAGACGTTTTAAAAGTCCACTCAGCTGAGGTCATTAGCAATAATATGGAAAAATCCAGGATTTTGTATGAAGTTTGAGCTGTTATTTTTCCTTCCTCAAAATGTTTGTATTATGTACTATACTTGGTCTTCATTATTTGGTTTGTTGCAAATTCCAAAAAGGGTATTGCAATTACTTCACCCCCCCCATCATCTCTCAGTCGTAAGTTAAAATGCCACGTGTCTCTCAAAACACACACACACAGACTTGCTCAGTGGGTCTGAAGCTCTGCAGCACGCCTGCACCTCACATGGCTGTATAAGGGCACAGGGATTGTGCTTGAACGCTACAGTGAAGCCAGAGGAGGAGAGAGAGAGAGCGAGCGAGAGTGAGCGAACTCCCATCTGGTAGTTTTTAATACTTTGGAATGCTTTTGCTTTAGTTACACAAAGCAAACAAGGAGCTTTCTTGCTACCATGTTCTCCCTCGGCTCACGCTTCCCTAAACAGACTCTTCAATCACACGCCGCCATCCGTTATCCCACTTCCACGAAACCAAGAGTGGAAGCTCCAAACGTTTCACTGAAAATGACACCTTTTGAAATGTGCATTTCAAACCATCGGGTGACGTTGACCGTTTGGTGGGAATGCCAAAAGCGCCATGGCGGATGGTTATCATGGTGGATTTGATAACAGAAGGACATTCATTGTCTGTTGGGCATCTTCAAAGGGGGAGCAGTTTTATTGTCGAGTGGTAAACTTATTTTAATACTTGCATGACTTGACACCAGCTTTCTGGCCCTGCTGGCACGTTTAGAGCCGTCTTGCTGCCCCCTCAGCCTACCATCTTGTGACATGTCTGCCTATGCGCGCCGATGCCTCCGTGGCCTCCGAGAAACGAAGAAGGGGGTACAGAGTGGAAAAGAACTGCTCTGTTTTAGTCATTATATCAAATTGAGAGCTCTTCGAGCACATGTGGACACTTGAACTCACACACACACACACACACAACAAGATGTGTTTAAAGTTCTACGATTCTGCAGCAACCTAATAGCACTTTTGCGTGTGTGCATGAGTTTGAGAAATGGTTGTTGAAAGTGGGGGTGGGATGGTTGAGGTTGTCTGGCCTGTCTCACTTGGGGATTACACTCCAAGCAAAGATTTGTGGGGGCCTTGAGAAAAGGGATTTGCCATTTTTCCAGTCCTCATGTGCTGCAGCTGTCTCTGAATTTCTTACCTTCTCCCGTGTCCCTTTTGCTGACTCTCTCCATAGTCGTTTTTCCACGCACATTTACAAAAAAAAGTACAGTAATTCTTAAGGTTGGCTTTTTAAACCCTGACTTTTCACTTTAGGTTCAAACAATGAACCGTCTGTTGATTGTTCATCCTGTATCTCCGCAGATATCCGTCACCCAGAGGAGTTATCTCTACTGCGCAAGCCGCGTGATCCCAAAAAGAAGAAGAAAAAGTTGGAGGAAGCTGAGGAGGATGATCTGGAGTTAGAGGGTCCGTTGTTAACCCCCGGATCAGGTCAGTCGCTGTGGATATTTTATCATCAACTCAAACGTGTCAGGCACAGATGGGTTCCCGCCGGGCCTCCATTTTGAATTTTGGTCCCACAGCCACCAAAGGTGCGTCGATCCAAATATACGAGCCCTTGCGTGGCCTCTCCTGCCCTGGCTTCCTTGGTGGGGAGGATGACGGATGTTTGAGATTCCACACATAGTTGGTCACGCTGCCATTTTAACTTTAACTTTAGCCTAGCCAGTGCTGAGTTACGACCCAAGTGGGCGCCGGACAAGGGTCAACACCACTTTCACTGTTAAACCTAAGCAAACAGAAAAAGATGCAATTAACATGTCAAAAACACACTATTATTTTTTATTTATTTTGTTTTTTTTTTGTTTTAATGGAGGGCAACGGCAACCCCCTAAATCCCACATCATTACATTTCCTCCAGGGCGTCTTCCTTTCGATGGGCAGATATATGATTTCTGTTTGATGGTGCCAAGGGTTCACTTATCGACAAGAATGTGCACAATCTGTTCCGCCATCCCCATCAGATCACATGCTATAGCTAGCCAAATTGCTCTGCGTTATTCCGTCCTGTGCGTGAGGGCCTGGCCGAGTCTCCTGATTGAAATCACAATGAGGGAGGAAACGATGCAATCACTTCCAAAGCCGACGTGGTTACTTACTCTTGTTGCACACTTAATGTACTCAGCATATTATTGCGCACAGCTGGGATGGACATTTTTCCTTCAATTCCTTCATCTGTCATTCATTAGGAGGAAGAAAAAAGAACCCACGATACATTTTTGCTTTCAGATGTTTTCCAACGGCAAACCATTTTCGACCTCTGTTTTCATGCCGGCGTCTTTTGATCACTGTCAGCACTGCCCCACGTGGAGTTATGCGTGAATATTGCTCAAATATAACTGGCTTGAAAGATCATTTCCACAAGAATCCTCTGAATTTTCAATCGAAATTTATGACCGTGCTCAGCAGGCGCCACTGTTTATTTCTTTATTTATGTTAAGTCAGATTCTCAACGGCTCGGGAGAAATGGCAGAGTGTGGATGTAACTAAACTTGCCTTAGCTGACCTCATGGGATGGCAAACGCATTTTGAGTGAATCAACAGTGCCTCCGTTGGTCGCTGCGAAGCGGCGGTGCTCCATTTTGCTGAAAATAATCAGTCATGTCCAGAGGTTTGTTTTTCCCCACCTATTATTAGCTTTATTTTAAATAGAATTTCGGTTTTGTACCCGCATTTGAAAATGATGTTGAAACATAAGTAAGAGCGACCTGCACCGGATGATAGGAGCCACAAATAACATCTGTGGATAGCCCTGAGGCTATTTGACCAATTATTTCCACTTGGAGACTGACGACTTCACCCTCTATCTTTGAAATTAGAAAATGTCTCGTGCCCGGAACTTTAAAGAACATAGAATGAGTCCATTTTAAAACTTGAGCGAGTGTCTCCCGGGCCAAGGCTGGCATGCCAGTCCATTGTGTTGAACATGGGTCAGCATGTTGGGACACTTGGGACTGTCACAACAACGCCTCGCCTGTTTTGACACTTGAATGAGTGTCTCGGAATGGGCGGGCCTTCCATGCCTCAACCCAGAGGCTAACTTGCCATTATTGCTCTCCCCTCGGAAAATGACCGTTATCTCCTCATACTTTTTTTTTCTTTCACTTCTGTTTCCTTCCCTCCTTAATATTCCCAGTGACATTTCCTCCGCTGTCCTCTCTTTTCCCTGCCTTTCTGTCCTCATTCTAGCCTCTGAGATAATACACATCGGACCCGTCAAAGGTAAGCTTTCCCCTCTGTCTTCTGCTGTTTCTGCAGCACTGCTTCCTCACCGACACCTTCCTTCTCCTTCATCCCCCGCCCCTACCACGGCTGCCGTGTGGTGATCACATGACATCCATAACCTTTGCAGGGCTCGCAGTCGTCCTGGTCGTCTGACTTTTCTGAGCGAAAATCAGCTGACCCGGAGGGCGACGTTATGGGAGCGTTGGCCTCCCTAAAACTGGGCATACGCGGTCGTTGGTGCAAATATTCATAAAGCACTGCATGAGTGGATCAACCGATTGAACAAAAGTCCTTTAGGTATCGTTGGCACGCATTTCAATTCATTGCCAACTGTCCATTCAAATCAAGAAAAAGAAAACATTTTCACTGTCCGTCTTTGAAATGCTAATTGCATAAACAAGACTTGCAAAAGGTAAAAATTTTGGTTTGGCAGGAATGAGACAAACTATCCATCAACTCAGACTAGTCAATGAATACTTGAGGTACGTATATGTTGACTCCTTATTGCTGCTTCACAAAAAAATATATAAAATTGAATCTCTGAAACTTTTATATGTTTGAGAGATTAAATTTCATGGGGGGAAAAATTGTGATCCACAAGGCCAATTTCAAGGTCAAATTATTGGTCAATTTACTAAAATATGCACCAATCTTTGAAACGATTTAAAATTCTGTGGGCCGGAGGTCCCACTGCTCCGACTGCCCGAAAATGTCAGATTTGGTCTCGTGCCATCACTGTCGACAAGTACAGCAATCTAAATCTGCCAAATTCAAATCAATGATTTGGCATGGAAAGATGGAATAAATGCCACTCATGTGTCTCAGATTTGCTAATTTCTCAAAAGTCTGCCTGACCACTGACCAAAATCCTCCAGTTTTCCAAGACTCGGCATACAAAATTCAGGCCAAATCGTACAGTTCATGCCTCGCTTTTGAATATAGTAGCTTGCTTTGTGAGCTCTTCACTGTAAAATCTGTTTTTAGAGGAAATTCCACCATTTTAAGGAGTGCGAAAGTTTACATTGCAGTCTCAACAGCCTTTGGTGGTCTATCTACAAATCCCCTGCGTGGGAGTTTTCGGGAGTTGATGCATGTAAGCATTCGAAACGACTTTGACTCGCGTATCATCGAGTTTGTAAACAGGATGGAGGAGTTGTGTTTTTGAACCGGCTTCTCCCCCCCTTGTACATTTTGGGATTTCTCTCGAGACGCTGATGGGAGTGACTGATAGTTCTCTTCCTGACCCGCTGAACTCGGGCATTAAAGAAAATCCACTAAGCAGTGCCTGAATAACACCCTTCTCTGCTGAGGATGTGCGCCCCCCCCCCCCCTGCCCCACACCCTCCAACCTTGCACCATGTTCTCATGACCTCCGTTTCATACCCAAAGCAAGCCCACTTCCTGATTGCAGAAGGGATTCAGTACAGTGTTGTTTGTTGACGGGACAGAAGGGGGGAGGGGCAGCAAAGGAGGGGAAACAAAATTTGATGGCAACAACAGGATCCGATTCACATACTTAATTGTTCAATATTGCGGCACTTGGGCTCACATACACGGAAAGCTTTCCGCTTTCTCCCTGTGCCGAGTTGTGCGATGTCGTGTTCTGTGTGGAGTGCACTCCTGCCCTACTCTACTCACAAAGGGGGTCCACACATAAAGGTAATCTGGCAATTTTCCAGCACGATTTCCCTCTTTCAGACGAAAGCCGGCAAATGCCTGAATCCGCCTTTCCAAAACAGACGTTATTTAAAATATATCCTCTGAGTCTTACCGAGAGAAGATGATTCGGTGCAATGGCGATACAAGATAAGCCAATAGTTGTCTTAGCTTATTTTTGCGCTGGTGTGTACTTGTGTGTGTCGTGGGAGGTCTCAATCTTTTGTGTGCACCCCCTTAAATTGGGTAAACCCTGATCATCTCGTGCATCGTGTGCATGCTAATCCACTTCAATCCCACCAGGACACCATTTTTGAAGCCACTTTATGTGCAAAATGTGGAGCTGGTACATGGCTCGGCTGCTAATAAGTGTGAGAGTGTTCACGTTCCGCATTTGTCAACGTGCACTTAACTGTATCGTGGAGCACCTAAACATGTTTTGGGGCGCAATCATTCAGGCGATGATGCAAGCATGGAATTTGGTATGACTATCAAAGACCATGATAATAATTTGCGAGGGGAAAGAAGTGCTTGTCATCAAAAACTTACAAGGACCATCTTACTTTCAAACACTGAAAACTGCCAGAAACGATATTAAGAAAAAAACAAAAAAAACATTGAGAAAGGGGTGACTCCAACTATCTGGATAGTCTATGTATGTCACAGGATTTCAATGATATTGGATGAGCCATACGGTTACGTTAAACGATAACCATTCATGATGTGCGATACATTCCAGAGTTTAACCACATTTAAACGTATGGATGCACACTGAAAGGCAATAAATAGTGTCATGAATCTAATTGTGTTGGCAAATATGTAGTCATCTTGAGGAACATAGCATATACCTCAAAGATGGTGAACATTTTGGCAAAGAAAACCCAAAAATAATTTCATTTACTGCACTTTGCTTATTCATCAACCAATATGTTGACATTTCTTCATGGTAAATGTCATATGATGTCATAAGGAGAGTTTGTTGGCCAGCACTTTTTTCCCCCCTCAGTCTATCCCACAGTGAGTATATCTCATGTTTGAGTCACCAGTTGAAAAATTTCATTGAGCTTTTGTGCTCCATTGTTAGTTGGTTTGTTCGGCCAAGTTTCTAACGCGAGCCTCTGAACGGATGACTTTCAGGAAGCATCTACTCCAGCCCGGGCTTGTACAGCAAAACCATGACGCCCACCTATGACTCACGAGACGGCAGCCCGCTGTCCCCCACGTCAGCCTGGTTTGGCGACAGCCCCCTGTCGGAGGGCAACCCCGGCATCCTCGCCGTCAGCCAACCCATCGCCTCCCCGGACATCCTAGTCAAGCTCTACAAGCCGCAGTCGCTACTGGATAAGGCCAAGATCAACCAGGGGTGAGTGAACCAACCTATTTGTTTGGTGCACGATATTTTTTGTTTTTTTTTCCAACACATGCCACTCTGTATGTCCAGTTGGTTGGACTCGTCAAGGTCTCTGATGGAACAGGACGTCAAGGAGAACGAGGTGTTGCTGCTCAGGTTTAAATACCACAGTTTCTTTGACCTCAACCCGAAGGTAATTATCCATAAAACACAGTCAGCACAGCTTGTTCGGAATATTGCGATCAGGTTGAACTGTGTTCAAACATTTCCATGACAGTGGAAACTCTGAAGACAGCACAATCTGTTCCAGGATGTTGGTCAAACTCTTGACTCTGTCACATTTCAAACAAATCAATCAAATTAATTCTCATTGTGAGTACTGTAAATATTAACATCCACTGTCAAAGTGTTTTCATGAAACAAACAATTGAATATGAAGTTTCACATTCCAAAAATGTCACGAAAGTACAAAGGAGAGTTCATCGGTGTATATTAAAACTCCGTTTCAATCACCCTTTGAAAACCTCTAACGGACACGTAAATGGGGTGGAAGGCAACGGGATGCTAGCGATAAGCCACAACGACGTGAACACGAGCAATTTTGATATATTCAAATGATATTTACGTGATTTATCATATTGCCGAGGTCTGGAACTGTCATGCAAAAGTCCATGTTAGGCTCTTGGGTTAGTGTCACCCTTTTTCTTCCTTCTATTTTTATTAGCATCTTCATGATAATTCTGTTTGTAATTTACCGTATACGGAAGGCTTTCCAATGCTGTGGTAAGTTTTACGGAAAGTTCCATGGTGCTCAACTGATATATTATTTTAAACCAATCATAGATCAAAATAAGTTCAGCCCTGTTAATATTGAGATGTAAAAACAATAAACGATTAACAAGACTCATTAAGTTTGTTCTTGAATGCTTGTTAAAGTGACAGTCTTGTGTGACGTAATCCTTGGTGAAGAAAAATACAATTTGAGTTGGAATTCAAAGTGTGACATCAGGGGCGTTTGACTTCATTAAACAACTTTATGCTCCCCAGTACGACGCCATAAGGGTGAACCAGCTCTACGAGCAGTCCAAGTGGGCCATCCTGCTGGAGGAAATCGAGTGCACGGAGGAGGAAATGATGATGTTTGCTGCGCTGCAGGTAAAGTTGACCTGACTTTTGATGCTTTGTTTTGGGCACGATGACGATGGCACGACGTTCGGAGTGGCGGTAGACCTGAAGCTCGCTCATAAAGAAGCAAGCAGGCGACATTTATGTTATAAATGGAAAAAAATTGAAATTGGGGCACTGGGAATTTGATGACTGTAGTGAACAATATTTTTCTGGGGGGAGGGGGGGAATGTAGGGGTGCGAGGATCTTTAGCACACCACCCTGTCTTCACCCTCGGGGTTAATTATAGAGCATCTTCAAGCCACAGGATGCCGCGTTTTACCAAGCAGTACCCGGCAGGCCAGTGTTGTCGCTCATGAGTTTCATCTGGGCGGTTATAATTAACTGGTTTCCCATTACTCCTCACTTGGGAGAGATGCTAATCCAACTTCGGTGTTTGGACGCTCCCCGCTGTTTGAGACTATTTTTCGTCAAGGGTAGCATGAGCTCACGGAGTTGGCTGAGCTTTCACGAGCGGGGAAGGTGGATACTAGAGT
The DNA here is from genome assembly GCF_025434085.1 of Hippocampus zosterae. NCBI lineage: Eukaryota > Metazoa > Chordata > Actinopteri > Syngnathiformes > Syngnathidae > Hippocampus > Hippocampus zosterae. The sequence goes on from NC_067464.1 coordinate 5,141,895, forward strand.
CTAAATAAAGAGCCCGCAATTCCCACATTCAGTATGTGGACGGCCACTGTTGGCGGCGCATTCAGATGAGATAATCAGGTGTTAGAAAATAGACTCTGGCGTCGTTTTGAACTTTGCAGCTAACGGGAAACAACCTCGCCAGGCCTTGCAAATGTTTAAAAGGCAGCCGCTAGGAGTGATGAGTCACGTTTGCGCCCTTTGTCCCACATTGGCTAACCTGAACGATGAGAATGTGTCTGTTTGTTTCGCGGGTCGACAGCTGTTCCTTCAAATAACAGAAGAGGATCGGCATTAGAACTAGAAATGATATTCATTCATTCATTTTCCGAACTGCTTTTACCTCACTTTATTTATATAACATTTTCAGTCTTCAAAAGACGTGTTTCCATGGCTTTTGGCACTCCAGTAGAGCAAATGAATGGCAAAATTTAGATTTTAAGTTGATTTCATGATACAAGTGATTTGTGTCGCGAGTGTGCCAGCAGCAATGAACAACTTCAACTGATTTCCAGTCATGGAGTGCAACGCGTTTTTACCGCCCTCCCTCTCCCCCGCCAGTACCACATCAACAAGCTGTCCATCATGTCGTCGGACAACCACATGAACAACAGCGAGAAAGAAGTGGACGAGGTGGACGCTGCCCTTTCCGATCTAGAGATCACGCTGGAGGGAGGCAAGACGTCCAACGCCCTGGTAGGGAAACGCAGCGCGAAATGACAATCCCCCGAAAAGTGCAACAGTTTGAACGTCCACAAATATTTTCTGGGGAAAAGACATGCATCAAAAGTCCAATTAAACTGCTGACTTTAGAAGGGGATGACTGACGGCAAAGATAGTTATCATTACATTTTACCCGATCGAGTGAAGCTCGATTAGTCACCACCTCGAGGGATGGAGACTTGCTGCAAATCGCAAAAAAAATTATTGACCTCAACCATGCTTTTAAATTATTTTTATTTTTACTGTAATTGCTCATTGATACCACAAGAAGGTGTCAAATGATAATTTTGTCCAAATGAAGCTGCTCAACTCATTCAACAGTTCTTTGGCACCAACATGCTACCCAATGGCGCCCCCAAAACCCATAAATAATTCAGTTAGGTTGAATGACGCCATTTTGAGCCTGCAAATGATTAATCGTCTTTTCCAATGGCAACACTTGTTTAACCAGTTGCACTCTGTCAGCTGTTCCATCATGGATGTTGAAACCAAATGAAAGCGCTTTATGCTCACTTGAGCTTCATCTTAATTGTTAGGATTTTCTCAGCTTCGGCTTACATTGATGTACGGATTTATCTTTTTTTTTTCTTCTTCTTCCCTCTTTTCCTCACAGGGTGACATCACATCTATTCCTGAGCTAGCAGACTACGTCAAAGTCTTCAAGTAAGTCCGCCGCCGGCTGATACCACAAGACGGCTTGCTCATTCAGAAAACACTATCAAGCGTGGGGGTCGGACGGTGTATTTATCCAAAAAGCAGGAAGCAGGAAATGGCCTTAAATAACTAGTCTGCGAACACGAAGGCCTGTTTCAGATCCACGTCGGGTTGTTTGCCAAAGGCCTTTTTGTTTAGCTTTGAAGTTCAAGAGTAAGCATCTTTGAAAGCATAATTACTCTGTTTTTTGGCTTTGTGCCTTTACTGACAGGCTGGTATATCTTGAAATGGCGGGAGAGGGGGGTGGGTCTCATAAAATGATTGGAGTTGATTAGAAAATGCATTTCCTCTTTGACGCCATTACATCCGACCTTGGCTTTCATTCCTCCTCTTTACTCGCTGCAATGATTCTCCAACTTACTACATCAACTGCTATGTACGATGTGTCTTCCAGACCCAAGAAGCTGACGCTGAAGGGCTACAAGCAGTACTGGTGCACGTTCAAAGACATCACAATTTCCTGTTACAAGAGCAAAGAGGAGGCACACGGGATGCCCGCTCACCAGATGAACCTCAGAGGTGCACATGCATGGGGGGGAAAAAAAAAACTAAACTGTTCTTTTCACACGCGTGTGACTATATGTACTCCATCGACCATTCAAACACTGTGCTGTCGCTGTAGGGTGCGAGGTGACCCCAGATGTGAATATATCAGGTCAGAAATTCAACATTAAGCTGCTCATCCCCGTAGCCGACGGCATGAACGAGATCTGGCTGCGATGCGACACGGTGAGCCCGTCGTCGTCACCGTCTGAAATGATTTTTGAGCATTTGCATTTGGGTTCAATGTTGCAATTGGTGGTACTTCATTTATTTGTAGGAGAAGCAGTACGCCCACTGGATGGCCGCCTGTCGCTTGGCATCCAAGGGCAAGACCATGGCGGACAGCTCCTACAACCTGGAGGTGCAGAACATCCTTTCCTTCCTCAAGATGCAGCACATGAACCCTGACCCGCAATTCATCGAGCCCATCACCACCGACATCAACCCCGAGTGCCTGGTGTCACCGCGCTACCTGAAGAAGTACAAGAACAAGCAGGTGAGTCGTCGTCGTGTGTGAAGACGTCACTGTTGGACAGTACGTTGAGTTGGGGACAGGTAGCCGAAGAGAGATGACATTTTTAAAAAAAACAAGCAAAAACAGTACATTGCCGTAACCAGTGAGTGTCGACAAGTAAGCAGCATGCGCTCAGTGAGACACCAGACGGTTAGCGTTGTGGCTGTGTGAGTGTTTTAGTGGGAGCTTGTTGACTTGTTGATGACTCTGCTGGGGGAGTGTGTCGGGACAGAGTGGCGTCTGATGTTTCCCAGATGGGCGCCTCCTGGCATCAGCCTTGTCTTTCCCTGGAATGCTCTCCCCTCCTCTCCTACTGAGAAACCGATACGATGCTAGACCACCGCATGAGAAAGACTTAAGGGTCCCCCTTTTTTACGTTGCCGTCATTTGCCACGGTTCAGAAAAAGTACGGAGCTTATTTTGACAAAGGAAGACTAGAAAGTACACATATTTATTTTCAAATGTCCAAATAAAAATCGCCAGAGAAATAAATACGCGAGTACAGATCCATGTAAAATCTAAATATTTTTACTTGGGTCTCATGTCACGTGTAAGCCATAATGAATTGTGGATTTGCATGTAAGCCTCAGCCGCTTGTGTGCACACTGGGAACAGCTGAGTACACGATAGCCATCAATGTGTTTGGAGTGGGATGACGTGGTCTCCACAGCCGAGGCACTCCATGTGGTTTGAGTTTAAAAAAAAAAAAAAACATGGATGACAGTAAAGTCCCATGACTCACGTGATTCCCTTTTTAGCAAACAGTACGGCTAATAGGGTTGTGGTCATCAAAACACCTGGAAATGGGAGTCGTGTGAGCAAAAACTGCTTGCAAAAAGCAATGTCAGCTTTGATTCCCCCCCACCTCCTAAAAGTCCCCACCCCCACCCCGATTCCTCTTCAAAGAGGACTTCCTGTTAGCAGAAAGTCCCAGTGGATACGCACACAAGAATTCCCCGTCCAAAGCGCACACATGTTCGGAAAAGAGCAAACAACACCACCATGACAGTCAACTTCCTGGGTGTGTGTGGTTCGAAAAACAAATGGCAGACATTCTGTGTGATCATTATTCTACATTGCCCTCTTGTGGTTCTATATAGGTTTGCAGCATCAAAATGTGAAAAAAATTATCAATTTTAACAATTTTTGTGTGCTGTGGTCCATATAATTTTCCTGATTGGAATTTTTTGGATTTTTTTGGATTTATAATGCACTGTGAAAATGCTTATAGTATGATGCTAAATATTGAATAAAATAACATAATAATAAACAGAAATAATAGCAATTTAGCTTTGTCCAACATGGGGGTCGACATGCAAAATGCATGTTACATATGTCATAAATTAATAATCTTAAATCCCCCAACTTTCTTTTTTATACCAAATATAATTGGGAGGGGGGGAAGTAAGGACAGTATGTGAGTGTCCTAAAGAATTCGTCAACAGCGCCTTTTAATCAGAAACGGTTTTACGTGTACTTAGGTATTTATTTTTTATGCCTATTTCAAAAATATCTCTACTTTTTTCCCCCAGCACATATATTTTAATTTTTTAGTTGTTGTTCAGTTTGAGCTGTAAAACTACACCCAAAAAAAAATCATACAGAAAAGTTTATTTGCATCCAATTTTTCTTTCTTTTGTCAATTCTGTGCAATTATTGGAATTAATAACGAAAATGTAGCAATTGAAACAATTAAAGAAAGGGGAGTGTCTGAAATGTTTGAAGGAATGTATCTCCAACACAATGTTTTGATCATTCACAAAATAAAGTTGAATTTGGCCAAGATGTGAGCAATTCTGCGATGACCGTAAATGTGGACGAAGCAGACATCTCTCTAAATTGCCACAACTGTTCTTTTCTTTCCTACCCACATAACTTGACTTCCTGCTTCCAATCGGTTTGATTCTTTCTCCTCCGTTTCTCACCCCTTCTCTCCTCCTTCTCCAGCAAGGCTTAATCAGGGATTTGGTAAGTTCATCCCGAGTGCCCACTGGGTGCATGTTTTGAGAAACTGACCACTTGTAGCTAGTAGCCTCCTCTCATGTAACCACATCTTGGTGTCAAATAGCGGCGAGCGTGCCAGATGTAGCATCTAACCCGTTTAACACGCAACTCATCGCTGTGTTCAAGGACCACCGGACACATTTTTATTGCACGAGATCATCCGCCGCATTGATTAATTCCACACGCTTTTGTCGTCCGTCCACATCGATGGGGCTTTTATCTGACCGCTTAATGCCTTGAGGGATGTAAAGCTCATCAGCATCTGGATCTCAGCTTTCCACTCCGGACCGGCTCCAAGTAGCCCGTTCTCATCCGTGCGCACAAAGGAGGCAGGAAGCGTCGTCTTCTCGATTTAAGCTCCAGCTAAAAAAATCGTCTAACAAAACAAAGCACAGAGAAGACTCTTTCACACGGAGAACCTGCGAAAACCATCCAAACCTGAACTGACATTTGTGCCTTTTACACGGAACCGGGTGAAAGCGGGATTTTAGTTGACAAACGGTGACACTTGCTTTCAACACAAAGGGGAGTGGAGGTAGTTTGGATGAAGAAATTTGTCCCGGCCTTAAACGCAGGGTTTGAGACCCTATCCCGGTTAATGACCATAACCCAGTCTTCAAACCATAACTCTAAATTGTAACCTAGTTTCGAAACCCTAACCCTGTCTTCAAACCCGAATCTGCACCCTAAGCACTTTTTGGGGGAAATCCTCATGTTGACATGGTGGGAAGGTGGTGTCCAAACACGGTGTCGTCACGGGTGAACGGTTCATGCATGCAGTGTTGCACGGGTTGGATTTTCCTTCAGCAACTTTGTCCAGCCTGATTTCTCTCTGTGTGAATCTTATCCATTAGTCATCAAACAAGTCACGTGTTTACTGTGTGTGTGTGTGTATGTATGTGTGTGTGTGCGTTTCAGATCTCGGCCCGCATCCTCGAAGCCCACCAGAACGTGGCCCAAATGAGTCTAATCGAGGCCAAGATGCGTTTCATCCAGGCGTGGCAGTCGCTGCCTGAGTTTGGAATCACTCACTTCCTGGCCAAGTACGATTAGCCCAGACGAGACATTTAGTGCCGTGAAAAAGTTTTTGCCCTCTTCTCAAATCCTTTTTTAAACTTATTTCTTTGCGTGGTCTACCCTAACTCTCAGATTTCATATCAACTAACAAAAAGGCATAACCCAAGTAAAGAAAATGTGGTTTTTAAATTCTTTTATTGTATTTATAAAACTATTCGAAGCTTTCGTTTCCCAACTCAGTGACTTTGTTGGGTATCAATCACAAATTTCCTACTCCCGAATCACTACAAAGGATTTTTATTATTATTATTTTTTAAATACAGTGGTTAGGAAGGGTTTTGCTAACACACGGCTGCCGTCAGGTTCCAGGGCGGGAAACGCGACGAACTGATCGGCATCACCTACAACCGTCTGATCCGCATGGATGCCGGCACCGGAGACGCCATCAAGACCTGGCGCTTTAGCAACATGAAGCAGTGGAATGTCAACTGGGAGATCAAGATGGTGAGGGAAAAAAAACGGCCTGTAACAAAAATGAGTTTGACACCCCCAGGTTAGGGTTTCAACTAATGATTTGGAGCCAAAGTTGAATTGGTTCCGCTTTCAAGTTAGGTTTCAAAGGTTTCAACCCAGGATTTGTGTTTCAATCTAGGTGTTAATGTTTCAATTAGGGTTTTGAGCACAAATAAAGATTTCACTTTAGTCCCGGAAAGTCGGGTTTGTGGCAGGTGGTCGAATTTCACGGCAGTCTTGAAGTAAGGTTTCGCATTAGGGCTTCCAGGCCGGTCGAGAGTCCAAGTTCAAAATAGGGCTATGAGTGGAGTTTATCCCAGCTGTCTTCGGACAGTAGGCGGGGGGATACCCTGAACTGGTTGCCAGCAAATCATAGGGCTGAATATCATCTTGTAAAACAAAATGAGGGATGAAAAGAAAGGTTTATAGTTTTAAAACCGAGTTACGGTGTCTAGACTGGCTGCTCAATTGCATACGCATTGATTTTCGACACAGATGTTAACATAACTGGCATGTTGCCTCAATGTGTCTTTGTGTCTGTCATCTTGTCCACATTCGTTTTGGTTTTTTTGCGCCCCCTGCAGGTGACCGTCGAGTTTGCGGACGAGCCCAGCCTGTCATTCATCTGTGCTGAGGTGGACTGTAAGGTGGTCCATGAGTTCATTGGTGGTTACATCTTCCTGTCCACGCGGGCCAAGGACCAGAACGAGACCCTAGATGACGACATGTTCTACAAGCTGACCAGCGGGTGGGTCTGACCACGCGTCACGCCATCGGGGCCACCCGTTCGCTGGCGACTTCACGCTCCATGGACTATCACGCTCTTGATTCCCACTAGTGAAGCACACAACATGCTAACTTGTTGAAGTTGATGGCGCTCGTAGTGTGCGGTTTCGCCTCACCAAGTGCCGCGTAGTCGTCCCACTAAAGAGGACAAAGAGCGTACTAGTACATGGACCTTAGGATGGATATCAAATTAATACACAGTCTAATATTTATTCAATGTCCTTTATATCCAGATGTAGCGAGCCAGTTCAGCACACTTGTAGAATAACTGTGTCTTACTCGTAATATTTTTTTCCACCACTGGATGAAATTTCTGCACGCTACGAGTACAACTATGGCATCCTAGTGAAACAAGTACTTCTTAGTAGTGAGGCAACAACCAGTGGGCACTTTGGTGCTATGAGTCGGATCCAGGAGGTTACTCGTGTGTGGCACAAGAAGTGTGATCATTTATTCCATTTCGCGTGTATTGTATTGTATTTCTTACCAGTGCGCTAAAGGGTCTCTGCACTAATGTGCTGAACATCAAGGGCAGTCGACCGGCACACAATGAGGGTGTACTAGTAGCATATCTACTTGGTACTCATGAGACAAAGCTACTAGCCGACATTTTGGTGCTACTGATACAGTCCAGGAGGTTACTAGTTTAAGACAAGCCGTTATCAAAATCCTTCTTTTTGTCTCTAGTCAGACAACGTGGCACTCTAGTAAAATGACAAAGGTGCATGAGTAGAATGATCATGGCATATGAGTAGGACAACTACTTTTACTTGTCAAGCTAGGCTACAAGTTGGATTTTGGCGCTGCTAGTCGGGTTGAGGAAACTAATTTGTGACACGTCTTTGAGCACATTAGCGAGACAAATAAGTCTACTAGTAGAATAAAGATAGACTAGTTTAAAACTAGGACGGACGAGCAGTTCTAGTAGCACAAAGTAACCTAGTGCACAGTTTTGCCTCACTTTAGCAGCACATAGTTGCTCTCCTAGTGCACAATAATGTCATACAGTCGTGGGAAAAAAACACAAGTTAGACACAGTCATTCTGCTAGAACTCTTTAGTCACTCCACTAGTGCACTGAATTGTCTAAAAAGGACAAAGAGCAAACTAGATTATGGACAATTTGGTGTACTAGTAGGACAAGGGAGTAAATGCTCAAATGGCTTCCCCTAGCCTCTCCCCCGGGTCCTAAAACCCACCATTTTCTCTGTCAGCACTTGAACGTCATCGCATTGAATTTGGGCAATTGTTACTCTTAAAACAGCATGAAACATTATGGCAGGGGGCTAGACCGCTTTCAATATCAAGCAAAATTATGAAATATTAATATCTGCTTTTTTTTTTTTTGTAAAACAAACGCTCTCACGCAACGGACGTTTAAGTGATCCTCAGATTACCTCTATGTGTCTCTCACGCCACAGTATTATTCCTCTTCTGATTATGAATTGTATGAGAACACACCAGCAAAGGCCCACAATCAATTATGCAAGCAAAATGAAGTATTATTATTTGTTTTGTAACTAATGTAAAAACACAGCTTTTATAGAATTGTACAGTCTTTTTCTCTCTGCTCTGAGGGGTAAATATGTTTTTTGTGTGTGTGTGCGTGTGCATGCGTGCGTGTGCTTAATTTGATGACTGTCATCGCGTTAAGATGAAAATATCCTAAACTCACGGAAATACATATGTTCTTTTACTCAACACTACTTTTGCAGCTTTTTGTTGTCGTCCGAAAAGTCTTTAATGGAATATGAAGGAGTTTGCTTCATATATATATATTTTTGTTAGTTTTTTTGTTTGCCGTTCTCGTGTCAGGAGCGACAGTGCATGTCCTGTTGTTTCCTTTTTTTCTGACTGTAAAAAAAATGCATTTATTTTAAAAGAATAAAAGTAATTTTTATTTAACACCTCACTTTTTGCAGAATTCTTTTGGTTAATTCATGATACTTAACACATTTCATGAATTTTCTTTAAAAAAATGACTTGGCTTCTAAAAATTTGAACTGAAAAAACCCTTAAATATACTCCAAAAACGAGAATATTTAACCTAAAAATATTAAAACATTTCATACAATAAATATTCATTTTTAAGGTTTTATATTTAATAATGTTCTTATAAGATCAAATTTACTTTTTTTTGGACCAACTACTGTAATGGTAGAAAAGCAATTTCATCTTCATGTAACAGTACTTTTATTAGAAACAGATTGTGTATTTCCTTAATGTAACTACCATTTTGGAACTTCAAAAAAAAAAAAAAATATATATATATATATATATATATATATATATTATATTATATATTATATATTGCTTGCAATAACCATGCTTGTCCATCAGAGGGGAGTGCAGTGCCTTGTACAGTATTTGGGTTTCTTTACTTTCCTCGCTCACCAAATAGAACACCCCCCACCACCTCCTGCGTGTCAACGACAATCAAACAGCACCCAGGGGAGTGATGATAGATTTGAAGATTGAAGAGTGGCTGCCTTGTCTTTCAATTTGCACGTTTCGATGAGCGGACCCGTTCTCATCGTCGTGGAGCAATGAGACAATGTCACACCTTTTTGGACACCTGAGTGGATCGCACAAAGATGATGGAAAAAAGTCAAGTGGGGTGACTGCTTACACCAGCTGATGTCCACATGTGTATTCAGTCATAATTGCTTTCTAGGAAAAAGTTTGTTTCAGCCAACGCAGGAAAAACAACTCACCACCCTGAGCATGAACACCAAATTTTATTACTTTATCTCCGTCGTGTCCCAGTCAGACACTTGACATAATTTATCAAAGTCAGTGTAGCCACATGAGAGCAGCCACATCAAAACTAAAGTTTCAAGTTTCCATGGAAAATGACGCCGGGCCAAGAAGCTACGGGCAAAAATCGTCAGTTGTGTGTCACAATGTTCTCATCTTGTGTCTTGTGGGATAACGATAAGTCTTTTCAACAATTTATCCAGCCTGATGTCATCCGTAAACACCATTACAAATGGGGAGTCTTTTGGACATAAATGACAATCAATGATGATAATGTTCCTTCTCGTCAATTCTTAAAATAACAATTTCCAAAAAATGACAAAAAGTCCCCCTCCGTGAGCCGTCACCTTACCGTGGTGGAGGGGTTTGCGTGTCCCAATGATCCTAGAAGCTAAGTTGTCTGGGGCTTTATGCCCCTGGTAGGGTCACCCATGGCAAACAGGTTCTAGGTGAGGGGCCAGACAAAGCATGGCTCATAGACCCTTATGATGACTACAATATATGGACCAAGGTTTCCCTTGCCCGGACGCGGGTCACCGGGGCCCCACTCTGGAGCCAGGCCTGGAGGTGGGGCTCGTTGGCAAGCGCCTGGTGGCCGGGCCTACACCCATGGGGCCCGGCCGGGCACAGCCCGAAGAGGCAACGTGGGTCCCCCTTCCCATGGGCTCACCACCCATGAGAGGGGCCAAAGGGGTCGGGTGCTATGTGAGCTGGGCGGCAGCCAAAGACGGGGACCCTGGCGGTCCGATCCTCGGCTGCAGAAGCTAGCTCTTGGGACATGGAATGTCACCTCTCTGGCAGGGAAGGAGCCCGAGCTGGTGTGTGAGGCAGAGAATTTCCGACTGGATATAGTCGGACTTGCCTCCACACACAGCTTGGGTTCTGGTACCAGTTCTCTCGAGAGGGGTTGGACTCTCTTCCACTCTGGAGTTGCTCACGGTGAGAGGCGCAGAGCAGGTGTGGGCATACTCATTGCCCCCCGGCTCAGTGCCTGTACATTGGGGTTCACACCGGTAGACGAGAGGGTTGCCTCCCTCCGCCTTCGGGTGGGTGGACGGGTACTGACTGTTGTTTGTGCATATGCACCAAACAGCAGCTCAGCATACCCACCCTTTTTGGAGTCCTTGGAGGGTGTGCTGGAGAGTACTCCTGCTGGGGACTCCCTTGTTCTGCTGGGGGACTTCAATGCTCACGTGGGCAATGACAGTGAGACTTGGAGGGGCGTGATTGGGAGGAACGGCCCCCCCGATCAGAACTCGAGTGGTGTTTTGTTATTGGACTTCTGTGCTCGCCACGGATTGTCCATAACGAACACCTTGTTCAAACATAAGGGTGTCCATATGTGCACTTGGCACCAGGACACCCTAGGCCGCAGTTCGATGATCGACTTTGTAGTTGTATCATCGGATTTGCGGCCGCATGTTCTGGACACTCGGGTGAAGAGAGGGGCGGAGCTGTCAACTGATCACCACCTGGTGGTGAGTAGGCTCCGATGGTGGGGGAAGATGCCAGTCCGTCCTGGCAGACCCAAACGTATCGTGAGGGTTTGTTGGGAGCGTCTGGCGGAATCCCCTGTCAGAAGGAGTTTCAACTCCCACCTTCGACAGAGCTTTTCCCATGTTCCGGGGGAGGCGGGGGACATTGAGCCCGAGTGGACCATGTTCCGTGCCTCTATTGCTGAGGCGGCCAATCTGAGTTGTGGCCGTAAGGTGGTTGGTGCCTGTCGTGGCGGCAATCCCCGTACTCGCTGGTGGACACCAGCAGTAAGGGATGCGGTCAAGCTGAAGAAGGAGTCCTATCGAGCCTTTATGGCCTGTGGGACCCCAGAGGCAGCTGACGGGTATCGACTGGCCAAGCGGACCGCGGCTTCGGTGGTCGCCGAGGCAAAAACCCGAGCGTGGGAAGAGTTCGGTGAGGCCATGGAAGCCGACTTCCGGACGGCTTCGAGGAAATTCTGGTCCACCATCCGACGTCTCAGGAGGGGGAAGCAGTACACCACTAACACTGTGTACAGTGGAGATGGGGCGCTGCTGACTTCGACTCGGGACGTTGTGAACCGGTGGGCAGAGTACTTCGAAGACCTCCTCAACTCCACCAACACGCCTTCCTTGGAGGAAGCAGAGCCCGAGGACTCTGAGGTGGGCTCTCCTATCTCTGTGGTTGAAGTCACCGATGTGGTTAAAAAGCTCCTCGGTGGCAAGGCCCCAGGGGTGGATGAGATCCGCCCGGAGTTCCTCAAGGCTCTGGATGTTGTGGGGCTGTCCTGGTTGACACGCCTCTGCAACATCGCGTGGTCAACAGGGAGAGTGCCTCTGGATTGGCAGACCGGGGTGGTAGTCCCTCTTTTTAAAAAGGGGGACCGGAGGGTGTGTTCCAACTACAGAGGGATCACACTCCTCAGCCTCCCTGGTAAGGTCTATTCAGGGGTGCTGGAGAGGAGGGTCCGTCAGGAAGTCGAGCCTCAGATTGAGGAGGAGCAGTGTGGTTTTCGTCCCGGCCGTGGAACAGTGGACCAGCTCTACACCCTTAGCAGGGTCCTTGAGGGTATGTGGGAATTCGCCCAACCAGTCTACATGTGTTTTGTGGACTTGGAGAAGGCGTTTGACCGTGTCCCTCGGGGAGTTCTGTGGGGGGTGCTTCGTGGGTATGGGGTACCGAACCCCCTGATACGGGCTGTTCGGTCACTATACCACCGATGTCAGAGTTTGGTTCGCATTGCCGGCAGTAAGTCGGAATCGTTTCCAGTGGGGGTAGGACTCCGCCAAGGCTGCCCTTTGTCGCCGATTCTATTCATAACCTTTATGGACAGAATTTCTAGGCGCAGCCGAAGCGTTGAGGGAGTCCGTTTTGGGGGCCTCAGTATTACATCCCTGCTTTTTGCAGATGATGTGGTGCTGTTGGCTCCTTCAAACGGGGCTCTACAACTCTCACTGGAGCGTTTCGCAGCCGAGTGTGAAGCGGTTGGGATGAAAATCAGCACCTCCAAATCTGAAACCATGGTCCTCAGTCGGAAAAGGGTGGAGTGCCCCCTCCGGGTCGGGGGGGAGATCTTGCCCCAAGTGGAGGAGTTTAAGTATCTTGGGGTCTTGTTCACGAGTGAGGGCAGGAGGGAGCGAGAGATCGACAGGCGGATCGGTGCAGCGTCTGCTGTGATGCGGACGTTGTATCGGTCTGTCGTGGTGAAGAAGGAGCTGAGCCAAAGGGCGAAGCTCTCAATTTACCGGTCGATCTACGTCCCAACCCTCATCTATGGCCACGAGCTATGGGTCGTGACCGAAAGAACGAGATCCCGGATACAAGCGGCCGAAATGAGTTTTCTCCGCAGGGTGTCCGGGGTCTCCCTTAGAGATAAGGTGAGGAGCTCGGTCATCCGGGAGGGGCTCAGAGTCGAGCCGCTTCTCCTCCACATCGAGAGGAGCCAGATGAGGTGGCTTGGGCATCTGATTCGGATGCCTCCTGAGCGCCTCCCTGGTGAGGTGTTCCGGGCATGTCCCACCGGGAGGAGACCCCGAGGAAGACCCAGGACACGCTGGAGAGACTACGTCACCCAGCTGGCCTGGGAACGCCTCGGGATCCCCCGGGGAGAGCTGGAAGAAGTAGCTAGGGAGAGGGAAGTCTGGGCTTCCCTGCTAAAGCTGTTGCCCCCGCGACCCGGCCCCGGATAAGCGGTAGATGATGGATGGATGGATGGATGGACAAAAAGTCACATGGGGGAAAACGTCTGTTTCTTGTGATGTGCGTCTGAGGAGTCGTGTGGCTCATGAGGCGCCGACAATCGTCAGATTTACACAACCACTCATGTCGCCATTTAAGCGAGCGGATTTTTGTAAAGCAAAGGGCAGAACAGACATCCGCTTCTTCAATCGTAAACTGTGGCATTACGAAATCAAGGTACCACTGTATTTTCTCGGCGGCTCAGAAAGATCTCAGCAGAACACGATGTTACTGAACCGTTCCGGCCAGTTTACTTTCAGTAATGCAAAATTCCAATGTTGGCGGCATATGAAAACGATTACGAGAGGCCGGCTCGGCACCTACACATGATGAATGGCTGATATCTGCTTTAAATCTCCGTTCAAGTGGTTGTCTCCACCATTCCAGAGGCACAGTTCATGCAATTTACCATCAAGGGGAACGGAGCGTATGAGAATATAGGATTAGTGTTTTTTTCAGAAGAGCCTGGAACTGTCATTTCTGTAATTGTGACGATCCGTTTTCAAATTATCTTGCCTTTTGAATGTTGTCCATACACACGTTAGTTTTGATAATGACATTGCAATGTTCTAAGTGGAACAGATGACGCAATTCGGCATGTTCCGATTAAGGTTATGTGCTGCCGATACCGAGCACCCATCGGTGAGATCAGTTGATACCAATTCCGATATGGATTAACTGCACATTTTTTTTTCAAATTTAGAGCTGCTCACTAACAATTTTTTGAATAATCTATCACTGTCAATTATTTAATTGATGAATCACATAAAATTAAAAAAACATTTCCATCTTTCCATGCATTAATTATACAACAACTTCAAGATCTTATTTCAAATTGACAGTGCAGAAAAGGCACAGACCTACAGTATAGTAGGATTGTTACTTTTCTGCAATAAAAAATTTGAGCAACATCGTGACGGGGACCTTCGCAACCTACAGACCCCTGTTTTAAATGTTATTAGTTATCCGAGCATATTAGGGAGTTCCATGTTTACCCTGCTCACCATGGGGACCCAGGCACCTCGCTCCCGCCTCGCTGATCCAGGCCGCACACAGCTCAGGCCCATCTCCATGTGACTGAGAGGATGTTTATGTATTCCAGGATTTGGGGAGGAGGAGGGACGTGGTGGGGGTCGGAGACGCAAGCCAAGTGAAATGGTGTGCCGGGTAGGTCTCCGATAGCAACCCTTCACCCGCCTCCTTTGGGAGTGCTTTTCGTGACGGAACGTCACCTTATAGGGAAAGGAGAAGTGGGGCAATTAACCTCTTGACCTCTCTGGTTCTTTGATGGCTTCCTTCACACGAATCACTCAAGTTAGGCGGACAAACTTTGAGGTATTATTATTTTTTTAATCTGGTTGTTTTGGAAACGCATGACAAAGTTTACTGGGAGATATTCCGTACATCTTGTCAGATTATGGAAACGAAAAATGGTCATCTCCTCTAGGGGGCGCCTGAAAGCTAAGTAAGTTTGTGAGAACATGAATCAAATTCTCAGATCTTTTGCCAGTTTCTAAGATTGCTTAAACTAACCGTAAGCGCTTTTGCACTTTTTTCCTGCACATCACTGTTCTTTTAATACGGACCTATTACAGTTGTGCCCGTAAGCTTATATCCACTTGGCAAATTTAAAAACGTGCATGGTGTTCAATGAGTTGCAGTTGAAAATTTGGGTGCACCTACTTTTTTCTGTCTGTGCACCAAAGAGAAAAAGTTGGGTGCACCAAGGAAACCCTGTACAAATAGTTAGTCTCGATACCACAAACGTGGCCCCTCGCTATGTTTGTGGTATACCCCACTAGGAAACAATGACTCATAACTCGGAACAGGCTTACTCATGTCGGAGAGGTTTCACTTCTGCCTTTTCCATAGAGTTTCCACAACCGTCTTGTTGTTGTCCATCCCTACGGACCTCCCTCGCAACACACCCCCTTCTCGCTCCTCCCCAAATCTCTCATCCACATTTAGCGAGCATGTTGAAATCAAAGTGGATGGTCTCAAAGTAAGCATAAAAACCTCAGAGGCAAACATTTTTTTGTCCCCCCGGACTCCACAAATGAACTGTTTCCACATGCTGCCGCAGATGGTGGAGCAGCTTGCTGTAGTCGTGTGCTCAAAGAGCCAGACAAACTGTAACTTGAGAGGCTTAAACAAGGAACATTCAGACTTGATTATTAGGGATTGCCAGCTGCCAAGTACACGGTTTCACTCATGCCGGAATGATTGCTGAATAATTCGTACCATTTTGCTAACAGTGAGAGACAAACTCGGCGAGTGTTCACAGTTGTAATGAACTCTGGTGTGATTTTTTTACATTTTTTTTTTTTGCTCAGTGCAGATTAACCCTGAAACCTGATAACATGGTAGAATGTCCACTGTAATAACCGATGTCCCGGAACGGGTTGAGCGCGAATGCAATCACCTGAACCCTGGTGTCGTACCAAGACTTCTTCAAAAGGTGAACCAACCAGCAGCGCTCTGGTGGAAGTTTGAAATATCGATTCTCATTTTTTGTCTCCACGGCGAAAATGCCAGCATGTCTGACATACGTTTGTAACAAGACATCTGGGAGAAGTTCTACATGTACATTTCACCGGTAAGAATGCAATTTTATATTTTCTCTACTCATTGTTACTCAAATTTGTGTTGCCACACGCCATTTTGACAGACTCATTTTTGGGTGGGAAATCTTGTCATGTTGCTATGTTACGCATCGTTCCACGCTCTGAAGAGCAAAAAGCTCTCCTGAGAATCCATTCACCATTATTGTACGCGATGGCTTCTTATTTGATTATGTGCTTTCGGTGACACTTTCAACCAGAGCAACACAAATACCAGTGGAGCCAATACAGATCCCAGTGGAACCCCTACAGTGTATTTTATGCTAAACTTTGAGGGGGAAAAAATGTCTTGTTCATAACATGGAAGTTCATTGCATGAACATTGAACTACCATGGGCACGGTAGAGATCTCCACAAAAAATGACCGGCGGCCAAAACAATCAGGAAAGGATTCCGTAACTGAGCACGGGATTGCCTCGGGTGACTCACAATTGGCCAAGCAAAGCACGAGACAGACACAAACGTACAGTACACACACAGTTGTAGACACTCTCACAGCTGCACAGCCTTGCCGTGTTAGCATAAGGTTGTGCTCGAATGGCTGCAGAAACAAAAGCAGCTGCCAGCTAAGGACCGTCATAAACACAGACACGTCCCTGGAACGTGTTCATGGAGCAGTCAGGAATTTGCCGAAGCCGAACGAAACCTTCTGTGGCGGACGGGCTGGTTACTGTTCAACGGACGATTATGGAGGGCAAGGGCAAGCTACTGTGTCGGCGTTATTGGAGGTTTAAGCCAGCGATTGGATAATTCAATCGTAAAATATTATGTTTGGCACTATTATAGGTCCGTCACGGCGGAACGGAATGTTTTTTATGGCCAATGAACATGGTCTCACAGCCCTATGTCATGTGCAATTCATGCAATATGTGCAGCCAAACCCCATACAGATAAATAACGCGCAAATACACCCTACTGCATCCTGTAGCAGGGACCACAAGGTAGCAGAAAGCGTACAACGAGGCAGGCTGCGGTTATCCTTCTTAATGTCGCTAGCTCGGTGGCAGCTGAAACGATCCAACAGGGGGTCTACAAGGTGTGTCCAATTATTTTCTGGCCTGGTTTTATGAGCCTCCGGAGCACTGTACATGCTCATAATTGCTACCGTGATGTTTTTGAGAAACCTTTTTTCGTAGGGTATTGGTGGCAAAGGTACCCTCAGGCTTTCATTTTTTATGACAACCTTGAGGAGTGTTCTTTGTGCTTTACGCTTTTCGAAAGAGTTCCATTACTTTGCTATCAATCAGTGGGTGTTCATGGTGCTCTTTGAAACGGCAAGTATAAAAAAAAGGTCTAAAACGCATGTCATTCTTGTTCTTTGCGACATTCTTTTGTGTACTAATGACTTTAACAACATACGTGTCCATTCGAAAGTAATAATTTATCTTACCTACAAGAGACCACCTCTCCACCAAACCATTTTATGGCTAAACCGAATCTTGTGAACTGCACTTATTAAGAACTAGACACTATTTAAATAAATATACAAACTACAGAGATACAGTGGTAGCTCTACTTATGAACATCTCTTCATACGAAAGTTACAAATCTTCTCAACAGGAAAATTTTGCCTCTTGTTTACGAAAGAAATTTCAGGATACGAAAGGTAAAAATACAGTACGGGCTGCTACTCACAGCTCCGAGTTTCCTGAACGCAACATCTCATAGCTGCTCTGCCATTGGCTATTACCGAGCATCATCCTGGCATCCCATTGGCTAAGAGTGACTTCTACTATATGGGTCTAGGTGTGTAGATAGAAATGTGTCGATGCTGCATCCTCGTCATTCGCCCAAGAGATGTTCCGATAGGTTTATGTAAATGTGAATCACCCAGAAAAAGTGTTCACCGGTCGCGATCGCTCATGACGCTGATGTTTGCCTTGGACATTTTCGAAGGATTTTTAAAAGGCGACTAAAGCAAACGTCCTTGGATCAGTTCTTTACAAAACGCCAGGCAAAAACCACTTCTGAGAGCGAACATGGACTAAAGTGGGCAAAAAACGATGAGGATGCAGTTAAAATTTAAATGACCATTTAATTTAATCTCTTCTTAGTTTATTACATGAAGCGCAACTCTCATTTATTGTGCAATAATCTAATTGTAACGTGTATTTGTTGCATATTTTGATGCATTTTTATGCTTTAGGAAAAATGTTGTCTCATTTTTTGGGGGGGGGGAGAGGGGTGGTGCTTGGAACGAATTAGGGTATTTCAATGGAAAACGCGTCTCGATTACACAATTTTCTAGTAAAGAAAAAATAATAATTTCAAAATAATTAAATCCAATTAATTTGTAAGTAGAGGTACAGTATATTTAAAAAAGCCTACCTACCAACCGAAATGAAGAGGGTCGCCCCCCCTCAATCCCCAAATTGCAGCCTTTCCGATTTGAAAACTGCATTCAATTTCATTGCAATGTCGATTTGAATTCGATTCTTTGTTCAGCCCCACAACAAAATACTGATAACTGTTTCAAATTGAATGGATTAAGTCATCCTGAAAAGAAATACACAAAGCCTTTGTACTTCGCTACTTTCCACCAATGATGGAGCACAATAACTGCAACTCCCCCCAAAACATGGCTGCTTCCGTCGAATGACAACTTATGTGAGTGTGCGCGCGCGCGTGTGCGCGCGCTTGTGAACCTGCTGCTGCTGCTGGCTTTTCATCCAAGCAGGCTGACGCTCACTCACTCAGTCGCAGTCAGTCCGACGACGAGACGACTTTTCGGTCGCGCTTCTCGGGGGTGGTGGCGGCGGGGAAAAAAAAAAGTCGCCTTTCACTCATCCGACTGTGGAGGAGTAGAAGACAAAAAGCGAGGACATGTCGGACACGACAAGTTAGCTTTTTGGGAGACGACAAGGACCGAATTTGCGGGGGCAGCACGTGAAACGTTTCAAAGCACACGAGCCGGTAAGTAAATAATGTGTGAAATATAGACGCGGGGGGGGGGGGGGGGCGTTTTTACGAATGTTCGAAGTAGTTTCCATGGCTGAAGTAATGTTTTTTTACTATCGCAACACGTGTGTGTGCAGGTAGCCAATTAACCGCCGTTATTCTTCCCACGTAAACATACGAATTGAATCTTATTTTGTCAACGCTTATCTTCTTAGTTTGGAAGTTCTCCGCTTTAATTGGAAATGTACATGATGTAAAGGTTCTGAGTGGGAGGTACACTACCCCTCACTTCATCATCACCTCGAGGGATACAAAGTGAAGTTGTGGCTTGGTGCCTCACTCACCTTTGAGCTCCCACGTTAAACTGACATTGCTGCCAAATGTGGCTTCATTCCCGATTCAATTTGTCTTGACATGATTCGAATGATTAATCACGGTTTGACGCAACACATTTTGATGCTGCACCGACGAGCGAATATTGATTTGACTGAAGTAAGCCGCGCGATATCAAAGGGAGTTTCTCATGTTGAATTTACATTTTTGCCAAATTCCACGTCACATTCACCTTATGCGATGCAAATTGTATTCAAATCCAATAAGACTTTACAAAGATCTATGCGATTTTTACATCAATTTAAACTGATGCTAAATTGAGAGGGAATTCTGATTCGCGTTTGTTTGACACTGTCTTCCGTGGTTCCAAATTGCTTCATCGTTTCAAATTCTATGAGACACGACAATGATGTTTGTGACAGTTAAATTAGACTTTTACACGTTGACTTCAAATTGGGGCGGCATAATGGGCGACTGGCTGGCATGTCCGCCTCACAGTACAGAGGTGCAGGGTTCGATTCCGGCTCCGGCCTTCCTGTGTGCAGTTTGAATGCTCTCCCCGTGCCTGCGTGGGTTTTCTCCGGGTACTCCGGTTTCCTCCCACATTCCAAAAACATGCATGGTAGGATGATTGAACACTAAATTGTAGCTAGGTGTGATTGTGAGCACAAATGGTCGTTTGTCAATGTGTGCCCTGCAATTGGCTGGCGACCAGTTCGGGGTGCACCCCCGCCCACTGCCCCAAGTCAGCTGAGATAGGCTCCAGGACACCTATGACCCTCGTGAGGATAAAGTGGTTCAGATAAATTTCCCCAGTGTGGGATTGGATTGGATGAATACACCCTACTGCATCCTGTAGCAGGGACCACAAGGTAACAGAAAGAGTACAATGAGGCGGGCTGCGATTATCCTCTTGCCGTTTAATGTGAAAATAACACGTGCAATGATACAATGTGTTAATAATTTCTCACTTAAGTCGCACCCCCCAGCCAAACTATGAAAAAAAAGAAACTGCAACGGCCACATAGAATTACGTGGCGGGCCGGATCTGGCCCACGGGCCTTGCTTTTGACACCTGTGTTGTCTATGATCAAGGGAAAAAAAAATGACCGAACCAATTCGATATTGAAACGCTTCAATATTTTTGATCAGTACACAAAGCCAAGATGACTATTTCTTCATTTTTGAGATTGCATGACACAGCATTCCACCATGTCGCCGTAATTTCTCTCAAAAAATGTTTGAATGTTGACAAAATCGAAAGGACAGTGTACGGATGTACAATTTGGTCTGTGCGAAAGGGTAAACCTGTTCGGCTTTTATTTATTTTTTCTTCTTTTGGCTCTTATTTGCCCGGAGGCTTCTTATCTGACCTGTGTTCCCAGCTGTGAGGCCCAACTAACCCACTTAGGAAAAATTATTGTCTCTTCCCTGGAAAGAGTTTCGGGGCAGGGCTTAATTTGCTCTGCTCCGCCATGAAAGATAAGCTTATATCTTGCTCTGTATTTCTTTGCCCAATTACTTCGAACATCACGTCTGCTGTTGGGTCGTGCGCTAAACAAACCTCATTTTTTGGGGTTGACAATGTCGAATAAACCCGCAGTCACAAAGAAGCATTTCTACCGGACTCTACCATTGTTCCAATGAATAATAGACTTGTTGTTGTCGTCGTGAAATATCTCCCGTGGTCACTCAGTACTTGCCGTATATATCGCCAAGAAAATAATTTTGGCGCCTGACAACGAGGTTTATTGATTTTATGGTTAGCGATCGCCGTGCTGGTCGTGGTTGCTTTCATTTGTGGCACGTGTGAGATCCCGAATTTTTCAGTGTCCCCCCGCGTATCTAAATTTGCACATGAGAAGTTACAACAGAGACCCATTTGTTTGCCTGACTGGACTGTTATTTTCAGAGTTGCCAGGGACGTCACGTGTACAGTCAACAGTGCGGTTCTGGCACAAGGTCGCTCATGAAAAGCCTCTTTATTTACTTTTCAGGAGCTCAAGATGCCATGTAAAAATTAAGCTAACTCAACAAAGGAAGAGAGGAAGTCATAAGGTATGAAATCACCTTCATAAAAGTGATAAATCATCTGTCTTTTTTTTTTTTTTTACTTGTTTGGACAAAATCTAATATTTAAGATGGCTTGAAAAACAAATCAAATGTTATTTTCCAGGAGATTGAATTCTTTCTGGCCTGGCTACGCAATCCTACTTTTGCGCTTGTTTTTCACCCCAACTTTGAGGTAGTAAAATATAAATGTGTTGCTTTCGATGCCAGGAGGGGCGGAAAAAAGTTTTTTTTTTTTTACGAGACCGCCTCAAAGCAAGAGAGATTTGTGCACGAGTCCCAAAGTGTAGCTTTGGAATGATGCATTGTAAGACTGCTCCAAAAAAAAAAAAAGAGAGAGAAAAAGTATCGTCAGGCATTCAAACCGCCCCTTGAGTCAGAGAGAGAGAGAGAAAGTTGTTCCTCGGAATGACATGACTTAAGAAGGCAGTTACTGTATTTTCCTTGTGAAAACGAGACACACTGGAGCTGTGAACCGTTAAGCATGTTGCAAAACAGAAAACTGGCTGGCCACCACAGAAACATAAATCTACCCCCCCCCCCCCCCACATTATTGTCCCGCATATCCCCCAACGTGGCCACGCCGCATCTACAGCTGCCCAAAGCAGCGACACCCCCTCAAAGGATGCTTGGGTCTATAAAATCCAAGCCTGTGAGTCATTAGGAACGTCATCTTTTTACGAGTATAGCCTGAAAACTAATTTCCGTATCTACGATAGTCCGTTTGGAACGCCATTGCCGCGTGGCGTCCGACAGCCGGGTCAGCTGGACGGTCAAACGGGGACGCCGTCGGCTGCTCTCTGCTGGCGTTTGATTGAAGGTGGCCTGCCTGGCCCGCGTTCCTTCGCTTTGCTCAAAACCGGGACTAACTTCGTCGCTGTTTTGCCGCATAAAGGAGCCGGAGGCATTTTTGAATTTGTCCAGTGGTTAGCACGTCGGCTTCACAGTGCGGAGGTGCCAGGTTCGATTCCAGCTCCGGCCTCCCTGTGTGGAGTTTGCATGTTCTCCCCGGGTCTGCGTGGGTTTTCTCTGGGTGCTCCGGTTTCCTCCCGCATTCCAAAAATATGCATGGCAGGCTGATTGAACACTCCAACTTGTCCCCAAGTGTGAGTGTGAGCGCGGATGGTTGTTTGTCTCTGTGTGCCCTGTGATTGGCTGGCAACCAGTTCAGGGTGTCCCCCGCCTACTGCCCGAAGACGGCTGGGATAGGCTCCAGCACCCCCCGCGACCCTAGTGAGTTACATCAAAACCAAGTTACATCATGTTACCAAAAAAAATAATTTCAAACCGGTTTCTGTCAAAATAAAACAAATTCTATGACCAAGCTGTGGTAGGAACACATCAAATCTATATTCCCCATTAAGATGAATTGAAATTCCATTAATCCGTTCCAACCCCCCAAAACCATCAGTTCTTTCGTAATGGATGAAAGAAAATAGTCCTGCATTGTATAAAATAAAAATACAATGCAGGGGAGAATATTAAAAAAAACACACACACACACAAATTTTATATATATTTTTTAAGTGTCTTACGCAAATATGCAAAATGTTTGTTTGTTTGTTTTTGTTTATTGAACATAAAACATATACAGTAATAATTTGACAGAAAATAAGGTAGATAAAAAAGTAAAGAAGTAAATCAGTCTTCATTCAACACAGTTATTATGTTCAAGGGAGTAGGATGAAGTAAAAAAACGTATCTAGTCCTACCCCGTTATGTGTTTATATCTACTAAATCATTTTTTTATCAATCAGAAAAGAAAAGGTAAGAAGTCTCCATTAAGGCTCATAACTTTACGTAAATATGCACATACTTTTTAAATATGCAGAATGTCGTTGAATTGGCAGTAAATTAATTAAAACAGTAAATAGGGAATAAAGAAACATTGAACATATTAAATAGAGATTCGTGCCATGAATTAAAATCGCCGCTTTCTTCATTTAATTTTAGCACATAATTAAATAGCAGTGGGAATGGTGTGATGCTACCTCACCTCCACCAACCGCTTCTTTATTGCTTTCTTCTGGAAGCTAAAGATTGTGAAGCGGCAAGATGCAGCCGTGTCTTTTGGGGCCAGCTGTTGCTTTTTTTTTTTCCCCCACCCGAGACAAAGAACGTCTACCTTGTAACCAAGCCAAGAAGCCGAGTACGAGAAATGCCTTTTGGCTCCGGCTCCGTAGACTAGGGAGGTAATGCCGCGCTTTTTCTTACTGGGTGATAATCGGCCGTGAAATTTATGTACGTCGTTTGGCCTCCACGGCGGCAACGAGGCCCGCTCTGTCCGCTGAACATTACGTAAGACGGCTCCGAGTCTTACGCTTGGCATCATACTTGGTTTCATTTTACTGCCTGTAGGCTGCGATCTGTTGTCTTTTTTTTTTCTTTTTTTTTGTTGCTGTTCCTCGTTTTCTAATGCTTCAATGGGCCACCTGGGGGGGGGAGAGGACGCTCGCCTTTGCCTAGTGACAGCTTGCGGGTAAACGCAGAGCAACCTTCCGGTTCAACTTGAGGATGGTGGATGAGAAGGAGGCTTTCCACTGAGAGCATCTTTCACGTTCGATTGCAATTTTTTGTTTTTTTTTGGGATCACATTTATTGAATAGGAGATTTTTTTTTATTTGTTTGTTTGACAGTCAGCGGGATAAAACCAAAAACACTTTTCTGCAACACACTCTGGAAGAGTGAGGCACGAGCCACGGATGTTTCCTTCCCCCGTGTGCACTTTGTTTGACGAAGAATCTATTTCGACGATGCAGATGTATGGTTTTTTTTTATTAACAAAAGAGGTCGGCTAGAGGAACGGAGACGCTTGTTCTCGTTCCATTTTGAGGCCGGACACGTAACAGTTGTTGCTGTTAGATCCCTATCACCTTAGCTTTGCGCGCTATGCTAAAAGGGCCCCTGTTATTGCGTTTGCATGATTCATTTCCAAGTCAGAGCAAAACGTTTCATTTTGAGTTTTTCCTCCCAGAAATGCTTTTTAGTCCGGCGCCAGAGCTTTTTATGTTCCACTCTGTTCCCCGGAGGTTGACGTCATCCCGACACAACAATGACCTCCGGCCAACAATAGCGCCCTTCCAGCTCCGACGAGACTCGTTTGTTTGTGTATTATTTACCGCTCCGCTCTAGCCTGCTTCTTGCTTCTTTGCGGCACTCGGCCCGCCACGTTATTACTTTTTGAAAGCTTGCAGAGATGTAACAAAGCAACTTTGTAATTTCTGAGTCTGTTGTTTATTAGCCAACTAAAAAAAAAAAAACAATCTGGAGCTTTTTTGGGACCGGCTTGGACTCACCGCACAGTAGTTTATCCACTGGGCTACAAATGACAAATTGACTCCTCGTCTGTAAGAGCGACTGGTGTGGTTTGGAGTTTTTGCCAGTGTCTCAAGCGTGTGGCCGATCACATCCACAGATGTCATGAAAGCATACGGATCTAATTAACCCACTTCTTTTGCAGCGGCATGGACTTCAGGCTTGTGAAGTTGAGGACTAGATAGACAATCGTCTGACGTGTTGCTTCTTGTTTGCAACAGACGATCCCCATTCAACACCAAACAAATGTCACTTGTCGATTCGGGCGTATTGATAAAGAGTTTTTCTTCCCCACGATGTCTGTTAGCCACGTACTGAGCTGGACTGTGTTTGTTTCTGGATTAGACATGTGGCTAGAGTATGAGGCAGTTCCACTTTCGGGTCCTTAATAAATACGTTCCCTGCAGGAACGTGGCATGCCTCTCTACTGAACTGAACTGAACGTTCTGTGCCGAAAAGTGAACTGTGTTCCTTTATTTCCTATTTACTGTCTTAATAGTTGCATATTTTTTTAGTTGCAAGACACTTAAAAAAAACATATATTTAATACATGTTTTTTTTTAATTCTCTCAGGTATTGTATCTTTAATTTTACACAATGCAGGGCCATTTTTCTTTATTAAAACTCCATTACGAAAGAACTGATGGTTTTTGGGTGGGCTGGAACGGATTAATGGAATTTCAATTCATCTTAATGGGGAATATAGATTTGATTATAGGAGTGAGTTCCTACCACCTTTTGGTCATAGAAAAAATATACAGTGTATATATATTGTAAGTAATTGAAAAGGAAATCTCTGATCAAGGCGGCCCGGTAGTCCAGTGGTTAGCACGTCGGCTTCACAGTGCAGAGGTACCGGGTTCGATTCCAGCTCCGGCCTCCCTGTGTGGAGTTTGCATGTTCTCCCCGGGCCTGCGTGGGTTTTCTCCGGGTGCTCCGGTTTCCTCCCACATTCCAAAAACATGCGTGGCAGGCTGATTGAACACTCTAAATTGTCCCTAGGTGTGAGTGTGGGTGCGAATGGTTGTTCGTGTCTGTGTGCCCTGCGATTGGCTGGCAACCGATTCAGGGTGTCCCCCGCCTACTGCCCGAAGACAGCTGGGATAGGCTCCAGCACCCCCCGCGACCCTAGTGAGGATCGAGCAGCTCGGAAGATGTAATTGAAAAGGAAATCTCTGTTCAATGTCGAACCCCTGTGGAAGTGAACCAAGATATCGCTCAGCATGTTTGTTGTGCTCTACAATTTCACGGCACAGCGGAAATATGGATCGATGTATCAATGTCGTATGGTGAGAGTGAACAGTACGATACATCGCAATATCCTTTTTGTACTTCGAAATATGCATTGGATTGATCACACTTCATTTAATTTAAGATTACCTGTCAAGACAATACTGCGAGTCATTTTGATAAGTTCAGGTCTCAATTTTCATCTTGCGGTCGCTCCCTTCCACCGACACAGCTTGAGAGCGCACCTTGCCGTCGCCCCCGCGGAAGCCCTTTGCCAGCCGACACGCCGGCTTCCAAGATGAGTGCCAAAGCCACCATCAACAAGGAGGTCTTCGTACCCCACGACGAGAAGATGTTGGCAGCCGTGCAGGTGAAGCGAAAGACCAAGAAGAAGATTCCTTTCCTGGCGACTGGCGGTCAGGGAGACTACATGACCTTCATCTGCCTCTCAGGTCAGACCTTTTTAAATGTCTGCCTTAATTCCCCGGCCGATGTCCGCAATCGTGAGCTTGTTTTCCTCTGCCGATGAAATGACACGCTAAATCAATTAAATGCTGAGCTGTAGGTCAATACGGATCCGATTAACGCAGAAATTGAATCATTGTTTCGTGACAAATTGGTTTAATTTTTGTTTCGCTGCCTGTAAATTGAATCAGTCATGCATAGCATTCATCGTTTGAACAGCAAGGGCCTGGTAATTTGGTTTTTCGCAGGATCATTGAACTTTGAAGTCTTGACTGCTGTAGTCGTGCTTGTGGGTTTGGTTATATGAAGATGAACTCCGGAGCGACAGCTCTGCTAGTGCGATCTATTTGGTCGTGTGTAAAAATCAATACGTGAACCGTGGCGTGCCCCCAAAAAGCGGACCGAGGGATGGTTGAAATATCTTCATTTCAAATTACCTGGAAATCGATTGTGCACCAGGAAAGAACCACCAGAAAGCAAAAGCAGCATTCACACTGGTTGTTCAAAGCATACTTCTGTTTTATATACAGTGGTACTTCTACTTACGAATTAATTGCTTCTGGAAGAAATTTCTGAACTCCAATATTTTGTAAGTAGAGACACGTTTTCCATGTAAATGCCCTAATTCGTTCCAAGCCCCGACAAAATTCAAACGTAATTGTATCCTTTCTTATCTTGTAATTTCTTTTGTAACAAGAGGCAATATTTTCCTGTTGAGATGTTTCGTAACTTGAAAATTTCATGTGAAGAGACGTTCGTAAGTAGAGGCACCACCGTATTTGTTTGTCGTGTTGTATGTATCTTCACTAAACTCAGCTCAGCGGCAGCATTTTGGACCAACTGGAGATTCTAGAGGGAGAACTGTGGGTGACTCCAAAATAAAGTGCACAAACCTAGACTAGGTTCTTCCTGACTACCATTGTATTCTCATATCCCAGGAAGACGGTCCCATCTGACTTCATCATTAGCAGATTTAATCAAACGGGAAGAAATCAAAAGCACACTCAATCAAGTCGTCTGTAAGTCTAAAGCAAGTCGGCCAATGTGTGTTGGGAACCGCACAGTCTGAGAGTACGACTGCTGCTTGGGAAAAAAGACATGAACCAGTCATGAGATGACAGATGTGTGATTTTCTTTGCTCGAGTGTAAACAACCGGGCTCCGTTCACACATTTCAATCTGTTTGGATTAACACCGTTGTGTTTCCTCTTGGCCAAGTGTGAACACAAAATGGAGGGTTAATATCGGAAATATCCATCCCGTCCTGCAACTCCTAGGTGCTCAAAGTGGCCCGGTGACATCGCCCGTGAACATGTGGCATTTGTTAAGGTCAACGTGTCCATTCGCTGTACGGCCACACAAAGAGTGATTATTCAGTCATAGTCATGGCCCCGTTGATGCTGAGTGAACACTCGGTCGACGCATGCCTTGTGCATTGCGCTGTACGTGCGAGTAGGACGGGGGAGGGGACTCTGAGACTTCCACCTACTGTAAAATTGAGGCCCTCGGGTCAGACAGTGGCCGAGTTATATAACGTGTGCTATGTCACAGCTGAAGCAGAACCGCAAACTAAGTGAGCAGCCTGACTGTGGGGACTTCCTGGTTCCCGCTCTGCTTTTCCCATCGTCTCCGATCAGTTCCGATGATGATCACTTCGGGTCATTTCGGGTGAATTTGACAAACAGGATGTCAAATAAGTGTCAGCGGATTGCCCCCAAAAAATAAAGATGCACCCTTCCTTTGGCAGCGAATGATTTGAACACCAGCTCAGTGATATGTGGCTTTCTGTTCATTAAATCCACCTTGAATCCTTAAAAAATGGTTGAATTCGCCCTCAAAAGTCCTTAAAAGGTCCATAAATAAAAAGCAAGTGGTGAGTGGGAACCCCGTAATTGTTGTTTGCCCTCAAAATGACCTTGTATTCCAGAGTCAGAACACCGCTATTGCTCTACTCAGCTTCATTCAATCCATTTTTCTTTCTTTTCGCGTCGTCTTTTCCAAAAAAAAGTGCACAAGCGAACCGAGAGCCTCGCGGGCCCGTGCAGCGGCGATAACGGCCAAGTCGGCTCGCACGGAATCGTTTGAACCGCCCTCACATCATCATAGGAGTGTTTGCTGGAAACGAGCCAGCAGCTCAACATGCTCCAAGTCAGTTAGCGAGCATCGTCTTTGATCACGGGGCTCCATGCGGTGCCTGACGGCCGGACCTCTGGGCTGAAAGGCTGCGCCGCCCACAGAATGTTTGGCAAGAGATAGACGAGAGGCCCGTTGGAAAAAAAGATAAGACCCAGTAACCGTTTCGCCGGCGTGGACCAGACGTTGATTCTCACAGCATCTCTCACCACTTGACGGTTTTTAGAAGTGCTGCTATCGGATTCGCAGCGTACGAGTTCATCGCCTACGACACAAAAATCAAAGCTAACGATCGAAGCGGTCACACTGAGATAAATGACTCGACACTGTACGTTCGGGTTGTTGCTGTTTCATTTGAGGCCTGCGGGTGACACAGCTTCAAAACAGTTTCATGTTGCGTGATATTTTGTTTTTGGGTATAATTTACCGCTGGTGATTTTCAGTGCTTTTTTTTTAGTTCATAAGCCAGATCTGAATATTTTTTTTGTTTTGCACCATGATTTTTGGCGCATCGGTGTTTTCAGCTGAACCGATACTAAAAGTTGTGTTGCAACACGACTTGGACAGGCTTTGTGGGTGTAACCTCAAACTGTCTTTCTAGTCGGGTTCACAGCAGAACTGACAAAAATGGACATTTAGATGACTGGAACTTGAGGGGGAGAACACTCTTATATTTGGAGATGTACTCGTGGATTGTCTCTGAAGCTGTTTTAATTCAACCTTTTAAATCGGGTCGGGTTGTGAAGTCAGAACGGTCAAAACACCTCAAGTGAAATTGTTCGTGTACTTTACAGATGAACCGGAAAATATCTCCGTTTCCGTTCGTCTACGAAAGGAAGTCAGCGCGAACAACTAAATGACTCACAATATACAGACCGATCTTCAGGTTGTCCCTGTTAGAAATCCTCGACGTGTCTGTAGTGCACACTTCAACCATCTGATTAATCAGGGACTACCCCACACTCCTCATTCCCGCCCGCACCCATATCCTCATTCATTCATTCATTCATCTTCCTAACCGCTTGATCCTCACTAGGGTCACGGGGGGTGCTGGAGCCCATCCCAGCTGTCTTCGGGCAGTAGGCGGGGGACACCCTGAATCGGTTGCCAGCCAATCGCAGGGCACACAGAAACGAACAACCATTCGCACTCACACTCACACCCAGGGACAATTTAGAGTGTTCAATCAGCCTGCCACGCATGTTTTTGGAATGTGGGAGGAAACCGGAGCACCCGGAGAAAACCCACGCAGGCCCGGGGAGAACATGCAAACTCCACACAGGGAGGCCGGAGCTGGAATCGAACCCGCTACCTCTGCACTGTGAAGCCGACGTGCTAACCACTGGACTACCGGGCCGCCATTATCCTCATTCCATTTTAAAAAACATCAAATTTCTTCTCTATCGACATCCTTGTTGATTTTGTTTTCGAGTGCCCATGTTGTCTTCTGAGCAAGGCAATCCGTAATCTGTTCCGACACAAGCCCGGTGCGTTTGTGCTTGTGTGAGAAATTCAATGTGGGCTGGAAGTAGGCGTATTCTTGGGAAGAGAGTATGCGGGCATATTGTGACGGTCGTTTGTTTGCATGTGCAATTTTAAGTGTAGGCCGTCTCATTCGTGCTCCCGGGAACCTCTTCGTTTGGGAACACTCACCAGCACTTTGGTTGGATTCAGGGACCAGGTTTTTATTGCTCTTTTCCGACTGTCTATGTGATGTATTTTCATGAGCGCCATACGCCGCTATCAATTGACACAACCGGCTTTCCCATAACCCGCGTTGGGTAAACAAATCGAGGAGGCCCTCTGTTTATGATTGATATCGGTGCAGGTGCCATACCAGCTGCTCCATAGACCCGCCCACCTTATTGCAGAAGTAAAACCTCTCCGCTCTCAACGATCTCCTTCAGGGAGTTAAGCTTGGTGCCAATGTTTTTGCTTCTGGCCACCTGGTAAATAAAATCTGCTGTAACTCCTCGGGCTTGTACGTTTCAACCCCTCCCTTTCCGTTTTCATCATCAGCTCGCTGCCCCCCAAGCTATTGATTACCTCGTGAGATGGATGGGCTGAGAGACTTGTGTAACTCGCTGATCAATGCAGCTCCATAGGCCACATAGATGTTTTATATATCATCATTTGCTTCCAAAAAGAAAAATCCTTGGTCTGACTTTCTGTATTCTATGTATTAATTATGCACGCAGCAACCTTCCAACTCTGGGAGAGCAGGTCAATGCATATTTTTCAAGAATGAAGCCGTTTTGGATTTATTTGCGCTTGGAATGGGTAATCGAATTTGGGTCTTTGCACAAATATATTCTCTCCTGTGGACAAGTGATGTAGCCAAAGGTCTTGGGGAGTTTGGGCCACTGGTGTTTAATGAGGCTACGCCAGAGGTGGGCGTTTGGGCGGCCTTACGTTCTGAAGAATGTTGCCTTCTGTAGGCCTTTTTGCAGGTCCCCGTGTATCTCCGGCGATTGATACCAGCCTCCCAAGTATGCACAGATTAACAGCCCACTCACGCTGGACTAATGGCACAATCTCCATCCGTTCCACACATGGACTTTCTGCGATCGCATACCTCAGTCTCTCCCCATCACGGTGCATTCGGCTCGTACTAATTAGCCTCTTGCTACAGTTTAGACACTTTCCAAAACATGGGCAAAAACAAAACGATGCTTGGGAAATGCCTTCTCGATTGAGTGACGAGAGCTCAAGGGGGGAGAGGAGGTAAGAGGAAAAATAACCTGAGGGAGGGCTGCAAAGAGTTAAGTGATGGATTTTAGACAAACTGTGACAGATTAAAGATCAGGTGCAATGCAGGTAGAGTGAAACATACGGTACCTATACAATATGTGCGTCGACGGTGGGTGGAAATGTTGCACCGCGGTTATATACAGTAGGTTTGCGCGTTTGCAATCCATCTGCACTCCGACATCTCCGCGTTTCTGTTTTATACCAAAGTCGGCGCTATCCATATTAATCAGCCGCTCCCAAGTCGAACTTTGATTCACGGAGGACCGTGTCGCTTTCTCCATAATCCGACAATGCAACTCATCATTTAAAGTTTTTCTTGTTTTTCCTTCCGTGCCACTTTTCTGTGTCAGCTGTAAGAGTTAAGAACTTGGGTACAAGAATCAGTTTTTCAACTGAATATCTTTGTATCAAGGGTGTGAAGCTGTTAAGTGTTCAAAATAATTCATTTGAAAATAATTTGGCCCGGTGGTCGAGAGGGTTAGTGCGTCAACCTCACAGTGCAGGGGTCGTGGGTTCGATTCCGGCTCTGGCCTTTCCCTGTGGAGTTTGCATGTTCTCCCTGTGCCTGTGTGGGTTTTCTCCGGGTACTCTGGTTTCCTCCCACATTCCAAAACATGCATGGCAGGTTTATGGAACACTCTAAATTGTCCCTAGGTGTTAGTGTGAGCGCGAATAGTTGTTTGTCGATGCGTGCCCAGCGATTGGCTGGCAACCGGTTCAGGGTGTCCCCCGCCTACTGCCCGAAGACGGCTGGGATAGGCTCCAGAACCCCCCCATGACCCTTGTGAGGATACGCGGATCGGAAAATGGATGGATAATTTGGCACTTGAGTGCTCATAGTTTGGTGTCCATGGAACAAAAGCATACCAACACGCAACAACCGAGTATTCCAC
This sequence comes from Hippocampus zosterae, assembly GCF_025434085.1. Classification (NCBI taxonomy): domain Eukaryota; kingdom Metazoa; phylum Chordata; class Actinopteri; order Syngnathiformes; family Syngnathidae; genus Hippocampus; species Hippocampus zosterae. Next base: position 5,173,884 of record NC_067464.1, read on the forward strand.
GACATTCAATCATCTCCCGCGAACAAAGGGCTGAGTGAACTACCAATACATTTATTCATAGCACACTGCGGGGAGGTCTGATTGAAAGCACATTTCCCTTTTGATTGGTTTTGTAGAAATTCAGTTTTGGGTCCAGATGTCACACTCCTGGATCATGTTGTCTGAGAACCACCCCTGAAGTGAAGTGAAGTTTGTTTTAATAGAATAGGATAAACTTTATTGTTCAGTCGAGGGAAGGAATTTGGCTTTGTTCCCACCGAGGCGAATTAAAACGTCCGCAGGATGTCATGTCAGGCAAGCCGCAAAAATCTCACTCGGTTCGACTACTCCTCCTCCGAGTTGTGCTTCCACTGTGGACAGAGTCAGCGTCCGCTCCCAGCAGATGAATGCAAAAACAAACTTTTCACTCGGCACCACATCGATTACATTCTGATCGAAGGAGTGTTCAGCAGATGGTTTAATCCAAGAGACGGATAACCTCCCCAATAAAAGAAATTTGACTTTGTAGCGGACGTGCAAAAGAGCCTTCCCACCTGGTGCCATCTCCAAGCTCATCGGGGGTCGGTTTTAACCACAGCAACAGGCGTGGTCTTCCCGTTCTCCTCGTTGACAGTCAACAGGTTGCATTTCTGGCCTCCTTGTCGGGATGAACTCTTGAACAGACGTGTTGTGTGACGTGTTGATGGCACCCGGCGGCAGGAAAGAGAGGAGGCAATTATTTGCGATGACCGCACCGCCACATGGTTTTGATCATGTGTACTTTGACCGTATGTATTGGATCGGACCTGACAACCAAATTCCCCCCGTACCTGGAAAAAGTCATCTTGGCCTTCGCAAGGCTTGCCCTACAAATTCCTGCTCTCATCCGCACAGTTTGAGGAGAAGCAAAGAATATCAGAAGAGAATGTGGATAATCAGTGAGGCCAAGAGATGGATCTTCAAAGCAAAAGGACGGGCATGATTCCACACAGAACTATGTCATAAAAATCTAGCCCTAGCTAGCTAGCTCGATTTTTCTATCTAGCTAGCTAGCCAGTGTTGTCTCGCACTGGCCTCTAGCTCGCTAGAGGCACTTAACAGAGTATCTCTAGCTAGCTAGCTAGAGGCCAGTGCGAGAAGCTAGCTAGCTAGAGGCCAGCGCGACACAACACCGGCTCACTCTGAGAATATTTGTACCTTTGTGCAAAGCATAATGGGAAGAAAACACACCAAGAGTGCAAGAAACACACTAAAATATAACCACTAATTGTAATTTAGTCAACTTTAACAGGTTGTAAGGCCCTTTGAGAGTGGCGAGTCCTAGGTTAGTCAGAAGTAATGGCGGATCAGTTGAACAAAAGCAAAATGGACCGTTATTAATGGCTTTGTGCCTCATCGCCTTCTCAGTTGCTCAAGTCCATTAATTCCTGTTGCTCAATTGTTTCTGGATGCACTTAACAGACTTTGGACTCGAGGCCATTGCTGCCGTCCAAGTAGGATGTTTTTAAGCTGCTCCCCTTTCACGAGCTTTTTTTGCGTGTTATCAAAGAACATATCTGACTTGACCGAAAATTCTTGTGTAGCTTAGGTCAATCCTTTTTTTTTCCCATTTGTTATGCTTCAGGTTTTTGGCGAGCTCAAGACCGACTGTAATACTCTACACTTTAAGGATAATTGCGGTAGCAGTTTGAGGTATTGTGGCTCTGAATTCTGTTGATCGTGAGTGGTTTGATCTTGGAAACTGAACTTTCAGAAGGCAATGTTTTGACTTCAAATGTACTAACGGCAATCTTAAAATACTGTTAATATGAGGCTGGTGGAAAGTGAATGGAGTGATGAGCCCAACGAAATGCAAACACTCTGTTGACCTTCAAAAACATTCCCATAAAAGTTCCCATTACAATGGAAAGCCAACAGTCTGCGGCTGCAGCCAAAAAGCCCCTTGATCATATTCCTTTTGAATAAAGCACATTAAGTTTATGGAAGGACATGACAGATATGACTTTGGCAGCATACCCCATCGTGTTCATCTACAGGTGCAGCCCGTAAATCTGCTCCCTTCGACTCCCCGGATGCTTCTCTTTGTCTTAAAAGATTTATCTGACATATTAGAGCACAATACCTGCTCCGCCACTGGGACTGGGCCGAGGGCGCGGTGGGGAGGAATAGGAGTGGATAATATCACAGGAAGCAGACATCTCATGAGTCCTAACCTCTTAAAGTCCTTACTGGAGAGTATAATAATAGTCCATTGTGCTTCAAATGGAACAAACAAGATGAGCATTTTTTAAAAAAAATTCTTTAAAAGGACGGTGGGATGACAAAAAACAAAACGAAACAAAAAACTCTGACTACCTGGCAGCAACCGACTGAGATGCCCTTAAATGGGCAAGTTCAGATAAGACATAATAAGGTAATAAACAAACAAAAAAAAAAAATATATATATATATTAATGTGCATCTTTAATTCTCCCAAAAAGTTTAACTGGGATTTCATCGAACAGCTTCCAGAACACTCTTGCAGGGCAGAATCACATGCACGTCGCATGCTTGCCGTACAAGCAGCATGATGCATTCCCAGAAACTTGCAAATGCACCATTGATCGTTTTTCTTCGATTCTAAATCTTTTACGATCATGACGAGCGAAAATCAAAGTCACTGTTTCGATTAATTGACCAACCCTATGAATGGCACTCGAGAATATTTGAATGGAGGGAAAATGTTTGTGCGCCTATTGTTGAGACCCGACGATGAGATGCTTCTATAATGCAAACGAACAGCCCGAATCCACTGCACTTGAGTAATTGGACCCCGTGGGCCGACACGCATACATACGTACCCTCGCGCCTCATCACTCTTGCTTTGCATTTATCAGATAAAACCAGCCTGTTGTGAGATTAGTAGCTCCGTGCACTATGCTTGCCTTTCTTGGTCGGCGACAAATCGAGCAACAGCGGTTCAGGCAGAGGCCGATTCCCATCGGGTTATCGGAAATGGACATCGACTTGGATAAGCAGGTCAGACTTGGGAGTGCTTTGCCCTTTGAGCAGGGGCAATGGCATCAGGCTAAAAAGTATATTGTCTCTTTCTGATACAAACCGTGGACAGGCCCGGCACACAAGGGTGTTAGAATACGTCCTGTAATTTTGACTTGACTACTGTGTTAGATAGAGTTGACACTGACATGTTCTGACCTGTTCCACTGTCGAAAAAGAACTTCACATAAACTCGCTGAAAGGGCGCATTTACATTTTTTTTTTCTTGCACAATAAAAGAAAAAAAATGTTTCCGGTGACATTTTACAATGCCGACCACAAATCGCTGCGATACAGCTTTCCATCCATCATTTTTACATGTTCAGTATACTGTTCCTTTTATGTTTCAGCGTATCTCTCGTCTCTTCCTGTCAAGGGCGGTTACCGACTTGTGTGCAAAGCTCTTGATGCATGAAAGCCTTTCATACGTTTTTATCCACATTTTTACTTCATTCATCTAAAGTAAAGGCCGTCGGCGTTTGCCTTGTGAGTCCAAGTTAGCTGTTAAAAACTGTCATAAAAATACAGTGACAAGGTTATCGGCCGCCGAAAGCACGCTCGGCATCATCGCTCTATATCAACAATGCCTTGATGACATTATGCCTGCGCAATCATTTTGATGAGCCATCGTTGATTGTTGCTTCTGATGATGTCTTTGTCAATATGTATTACAGTCGCATCATTTTACATCAACCAAAAGTGTATAGGAGTGTGTTTTTTAAAAAATTGTTATTATAAACACGGGCGGCCCGGTAGTCCAGTGGTTAGCACGTGGGCTTCACAGTGCAGAGGTACCGGGTTCGATTCCAGCTCCGGCCTCCCTGTGTGGAGTTTGCATGTTCTCCCCGGGCCTGCGTGGGTTTTCTCCGGGTGCTCCGGTTTCCTCCCACATTCCAAAAATATGCATGGCAGGCTGATTGAACACTCTAAATTGTCCCTAGATGTGAGTGTGAGTGCGAATGGTTGTTCGTCTCTGTGTGCCCTGCGATTGGCTGGCAACCGATTCAGGGTGTCCCCCGCCTACTGCCCGGAGACAGCTGGGATGGGCTCCAGCACCCCCCGCGACCCTAGTGAGGATCAAGCGGTTAGGAAGATGAATGAATGAATGAATATTATAAACACAAAAAAATGGATTTCTTCATCAAACATTGGCACGCCTCTTTGGGTTTCTTTGGTTTCATTATTATTTTTTTTAAACTCTGATCTGCTCTTTGTCCAATTATAACTGCACTGTAACCGTCAGTTGGACAATGACACATTCACGTCAACTTGTCTGTCGGTTCCCATCATACAAGCTCATTGATCGAAATCCTAAACAAAACCGAGCAATTAGGCCTAGGTTTTGTTCCCGCTGCTGCCTACGTCCTGGGACCGGACGGCTCAGGCATGTAGATGAATGACAGTGTTTGTAGAAGCAGAGCAAAGTGGCGGCTAATGGCCTCTTTGTTAACCTGGCTTGGCCTCAGCCGCATGATCGATTTGGTGTAGCTTATACACAGCAAAAGTGGGGCCCATTAGCTGTTGAGCAATATGTTGATCTTATTATTCTTATTATTTTTATTTTTTTTTTGAATCCACATTTATTTATTTTTTGACCGGTCTTGAAAGTCAGTTTGTGAGTCAGTGACAATCAGAAACTACCGTCATGATTTCATGAATGAAAACCAAAATGTATTTTTTCATCTCCATTCTTCCCATGCTTTCATCCCAGCGTAGCATATTAAGCATGTGAGTGGCACGCATATTAATTCTGGTAATGAAGGTCATCCGGGAGAGCAGCTGGAGTCGTCCTCTTTGTGGAAAACACTGACGGTGACTAAAGTAGCCGCCTGCCGCGTTCCAAGCCGAAGCCGTCCAAAGCACCATATGCTCCCTCGCCATCACCCGACAACCTTTTGCAATGTGTTGCCACAGCGAGTTTCAGCCAAAGCGCTTTGAAAGATTTTTTTTGGGGGAGGGGGGGCGGGGAATATGTGCTATTGGACCCAAAGTGACAAAACTCGTTAATTAAATTACCAAATGAATGTTGGCTACTTTTCAAAAGGGTGGGGAAAAAATCAGATGTACGTATTGCATCTGATCTCGCTCCCATGCTTTAGAGGCCACGTTTTAGTCTTTTCCACAACAGTTTTCCTTATTTAACATTGATCACGTCAGGTTCGTGGGAATGAACACGAAGACGGAGTTTTCCAGCCAAACAAACTATACACATGCAACACAGTTCATCAGATGGTTCGGATTAATTTCAGGTAAACTATATTTTGTGCAGATGTGTTGGGGAGTGGGGGGTAGGGGGGGGGCAGCAGGGAACTTGAGAAATATGGTATTTATTTTTTACTAATCCGGAGTAATAGCAGTCACTCACAACAATGTGTGAAGTGACTTGACAAATGATTTGATGGCATAAAGAAACATCAAGATAATAACCGAAACATGGCTAAACGATGATTTACCCCCACAGAGCAGTCCATGCAGGTGGCTCATCTCCCCCCCGACAAAATTTAAAGTGTCCTGGAACATGTCTAATGTTGAGTTAGCGCCAGTGGCTAAGGAATCAAAAGAAGTTAGGATAATCACTGTACGAATTCAAAGAGTGAAAGCAGACCGGAAAAGTGCTCCCCCGGTGGGCATGTCACCCTTCCCTGTGCACATTCATCAAAACGGTGTCATTAGAGGGCACAAATTGCCTCCTCTGCCAAGATGGGTCCCCCACACACACACACACACAGCGACACACGTTCACACATACAGTAAAGGAAGTTTCATTTGTTCGCCGTGTTCGTGCTTTTTCCCCCCATCTGGTCTCTCCGTGCAGCAGGAAAGCAGCTGGGAATTGTGTGAGTGATATTAATCTATGATATCATTCTTCCTTTGCAGGAAGAACAAGTTGGACACAAAAAAAAAGAAAATGAGATAACCTCAATCATTACCTTCATCACACACCCCCGAGAGTACAAACAGAACAGGCCTGATTATCATCCGCCCCCCTGGCATAAATTACACAACATATCTAGCAAAACCTTTATGGAAGTTAGTATGTGTTCTGAGTTAGAGATATGAGATAGCCTTGTTTCTTTTGAACAGGGGTGGGGAGGGTGGCTCAGCCATACCCTTAGTGTGAAATACCAGAGCAGATCCCACCCATCGTTTGACGCAGGAAGTCAGCGCAACATGGCAGCGGTGGCTCAGCAGTGTGCTGTCCCCAGGCTGTTCAATGACATCGCCTACTGAGGCTAGATAAATGCCATGGTGCCAGGCCACATCCTGTCAAACCTTTTTTTAAAAAGTGTCCATTTCAAATCGTAGCTTTACAGCCAAAAATCCCACCCAACCGTTTGTCATGTCACCTATGAAACCGGGTTCGCTGGGGTACGCAATCTATAGAGGGGTTGCTTGGTTCACGCAGGAGTTTGTTCCGACCTGAACATGTACAAAAGTCGGAACTTGCCTTTGCCGAAGAGTTGCACGACTTTAGAGAAGTTGTGATGATTTTCGCAGCCAGAAAACTCAGGCGGAATGAGTTTGCACAATTTGTCCAAACAGGGAAACGTTTTTCTGGGTCCACTGCAAAATTCAAGATTTTGGGAAATAATCATAGACAACACCCCCCCCCCACCCCCAACCCCCAGTCACATATCAAAGTTATGCATTAAGAAATAGAAGACCATTCAATCAATAAAGGTAAGAGACTAATTACATTCAGGCGCCCATGTTATTGTTAAAAACGCGATTGGTGACTAGTCAATGACACACTCTAAACATCGTGGAGTAAAGTAACGACTAGTTTATACAACCCGTCACTAACCTAACCGAACGTGGTAGTAAAATTTGAGTTTCATCTGGTGAACTATTTTCACCGTGCAGTGGTATGACCAGTTGTCTTCATTATCATGAAATTTCCCATAAACACAAAGTAATAAATCTAAAATAGTTCTTTTTCTTTTTTTGGGATTGGAACGGTGGCAAAAAATGGAAATGATTAGGGACATAAATAATTGGACTTGTTTGTTAGTCGGTTAATGGACCATTTCCTTACTTTACTTTCTGACAAAAATAGTTTCAAAAGAAGAAATATGAGCAGCCTTATTTTAGTTTGTTTTTAAACTCAATCATGGTCATCTCGATCTCAGCTCAGTCATGTCCCTTGATTAATCCACATAGGAAATAAACCTTTTGATTAAAAAAAAAAAGTGTAATCCTATATCTCATTTCCCCTTTGGAGCACGTGTAACGGTTCCATTATACACAAGGGCATGTTTTTATTAAATATCAACCTTGACGGAAGATTCTACCTGAGGAGTGGGCTTGTCAGTCAACAAAACTATTGATGAATGTTGTTTTCCAATTCAGTGATGTTAGCGCATCAATCACAGGCCTAAAAAAATCCAGCGTCCAAAACTTATTCACGCAGTTCTTTGAAATTTGATAAAAAACGAATGGTTGGGGATGCGCAGGCTGTCAAAGAATGGATGATTTAAGATCAGTCAGCTGCTTTGCAGCTGTGCGCCATTAAATATTAGCTTGCGTCAACAGTGCTTCCTCAGAGGTAAAATTTGTGTACTTTTGATTTTTTTTTTCTTCCCCCTTTACTATCTGTCAAAAATCCAATGTTTGTCATGCTTAGCGCTGTTGCGGGTATGTTCCAAACTTTCCTTATCTTTATTTATTTATTTTTCCTTTTCCATTCCAGTTTATTTGGTGGGGCTCAGCCAGGAGCCATTTATTGACTAGCTTTTCGTGAACAAACAAAACATTCACTTGCAGTTTTCTTGAGCCAGCTGTCAGCTTTGTGAACATATTCGTTTTGGTTTAAATATGGTTCTGTGCCTGATGTCCTGCATTTGAGTCCATCTGTTTGTGATATTTGACAAGCATCAACACCGAGTGAAGCGGTGGACTGCCACATTAGCTTCCCATGATAGCTGCTGAGTGGCTAACTGCCAACTTTTTGGACAAAATGTTTTGGTTTTAATATTATTACACGTGTCCCGCAGTTGAAGTCAGCTTGTTGTGCTGCTAGACAAGAAGGAACACCGAATATTGTATTACCGAATATTATAGATATTGTATAGAATACCGTAGCTTCTTGCTGGTTGGTTAGCGACTGAGTGAGAAGCTAGTTACTGAGTGCCGAGCTCTTACTTTTTATGAACCGACTATGATTTGAATATTCTGTGTCTGATGTTTTACATTTGAGTCTATCCGTTTGTGATTAATGACGAGGAGGAGCACCGAGCAAAGACGAAGATGTTGGCTTTCTGCGCTAGCGGCTAACTGGATACCTGTTGGCTGCCCGATGTTTTATGAACATTTTTAAAAAATGTATTTTAATATCTGTTTGGTGTCAAACATTTGAGTGTAACTTTCGGTGGTGATTGACTAAAAGGAATGCTGACTCAAAATGCAGACTGCGACATTCGCGTTCTCCACTGGGCTCTGATGGCTAACTGCTCCCTGGCAAGCTGCCAACTTGCAAATCAACGAATTTGATTTGGGGCTCTTGTGAAGGCTCGCCCGTCTGTGTTTGAGTCCATCGGTTTGTGCCAAATGAAGGCGTAGAATCTTTCATTAGCAATTTGCGCTAGCTGCTGACTCGCAAGGTGCGGTAAGCTCGTCTTTCGTGGGGTCCAAAAGTTATTTTTCAAAACGCTGCCGTATTTCAATTGTGTGTATGTCCTCAAGCATAATGCCATTCTTGGATCTTTTTTGGAGAGCGGTTGTGCAATCCTGATTCGGGTATTAGCCACCGAGACAACCTCCACTAGACCTTGTCTAAGGAGAACAGCTGGGCAAAGGAAATTAGGTCTGGAGACGGGCTGAAATGTAATGTTTTGATACATCACATGTTTTCACTTCCAAGGGGCTTAGAAGGGAGCATTCCCATCACAGTGAGTAACAACTGAAATCCATCACATAAAGTACTGCAATCATTTAATGTACGTTTTTGATGTAAATGATCTTTACCAAGTAACTTGTCTCATTTTTATATACATTCTCAAAACCAGTCACCATTAAAAAAAATCTGCCTTGTTGTATGTCATCCATGTTTAAATATTTTTTTTTGCTTCCTGGAATTCAGTTTAGATCATCCTGAAAGCATTAAGTGTCCAGGAATGTACTGTACCTTGTTTTGAAACATCCCTGTTTATTCCGTGCGATGACAACCGGACCGTTTATCATGACGTCTTCTCGCATGAAACACTCTCCAGAGTTTTGGCGTGTAGTACTGTGCCAAATAGGCATATTTTCCAAATAAGGCAACTATGTCTGCTTGGTAAATGTCCTTGAATTAACAAACTACAGTATTTTTTTTTCCGGAAGGCTCCTGTACTGTCACGGGTCAAATTGACTTTTTTTCCCACTTTTGGGGTTATACATGGATCAAAATACGTGAAAGCGGTCAGAGCTCGAAGTACACAGTCAAATATTCAATGGAACCTAAGACAAAAGATGACGATCCGTGCCGTTTTGTACAAACGAAATGGAATGCTGCTAGAGAAGCCCATTCATCTCATTACAAACATCATGGAGAGAAAGAATGCTAAAGTCAGAGCCCTGGCGTGATTAAACATTTGCCCGTATCCCAGAGCTTGATCTCCAGAGGAATGCATTGTGTATGTGGACTTGACGCGGACTGAATAGCAGCTTAATGAAGTGGCCCGAGGGGGGGCAAGGTGGGGGCAATCATGTGCACGTATCTGACTTGCAAATGACTTGAATATAATGTTTCCAGGTGCAGGGATGCAAGCTTGAACACAATGACTTTGGTTGTTTCTTTTCATAAGAACACAAAAAACAGCAAATAGGTGAGTTTTTTCAATAATTAGGAGGGTGGGCAGAGGGGTGAAATAAGTAAATCGGTGAATTAACCAATAAAAACAAAGTAAATATGGTGAGGTTCTGTGGTTGGAATAGATTGTGTGTGTGTAAAACGTAAAATTGCTGAAACTTAACGTTCACGAACAGAATTCCGGAACAAATTAAGTTTGTCAAGCAAAATTTGATGAAACATCATCACGCGGCAAGAAAATAACCTTGGCTACCACCATACTTTGTGTTTTTATTTCTCACATTCGCCATGTCACAAATTTGAGTCACCTGGGATCATTTTTAAATGTTAAAAGCGGCAAAGTTAATTTACCCTCGTTGACGTGGCGCAACCACACTTTTTCAGACAAGCGACTGAATACAGCAGCTTTGACGTTTATTTTCGTGTCTCCACGGACTATTTAGCCCCCCCCCGCCCCATTCATCTCCTGAAGGGCTAATTGTTCACCGAGGTACACGCAGCACGATTGACTGCTTGCGTCTTGTCACTGCACGGGCACCATTCTGTCTGGAAGCAGACTTGGAATGCAGCAGTCGCAGTATTCAAACCTTGTGAAAGCTCTCAAGAGGCCTTTTGTTCGGCGCCTTTGATGCTGGTCTCGCCACCGCTGACGATGAATCGCCTTGGCACCCTCTCTGAAAAGCGGCCGCGGCAGAGTGGATGATGTTGACCTGTAAATTCTGAGACACTCAAATGACTCCTGCACCTTCTTTGCTTTATTTTTCATAATGCATGAACTCGGGCCAGCAATTTGTCACACGTTGGCGCTACCTCTGGCTAATGACCGAACAAGAACAATTCAATTTAATGTTTCCCAAGTGCGCTGTACACAAAAGAAACCCGCATTTGCTCGGCAAACCATCGACTTGATGTTGAAATTAGAGTCGTTTGTCCCTTTTACACAGCGATCTCACAAAATTGCAACATTACAGAATCCTATCGTGCCATGTACATGAAAGAAATAGCAGCCATTGGCAGCTCCTGACCAGTTGCGTATTAAAATATCTTCGGGCTTGTCTGGCATTTAAAAAAAAATAATAATAATCTAGTTGCCCTAACGGTAGCGGCAGTTTACGTGCACCAAGTGGTTAAATCCATCCATCCATCCATTTTCCGAACCGCTTGATCCTCACTAGGGTCGCGGGGGGTGCTGGAGCCTATCCCAGCCGTCTTCGGGCAGTAGGCGGGGGACACCCTGAATCGGTTGCCAGCCAATCGCAGGGCACACAGAGACGAACAACCATTCGCACTCACACTCACACCTAGGGACAATTTAGAATGTCCAATCAGCCTGCCATGCATGTTTTTGGAATGTGGGAGGAAACCGGAGCACCCGGAGAAAACCCACGCAGGCCCGGGGAGAACATGCAAACTCCACACAGGGAGGCCGGAGCTGGAATCGAACCCGGTACCTCTGCACTGTGAAGCCGACGTGCTAACCACTTGACTACCGGGCCGCCCAAGTGGTTAAATGTTGCACTAAAAATCATTCTTTTGAACTGTTCTTTGTTCCTGTAGGCCCGGCTAGCTTTCTTTGAGTGCTCTCTGTAGCTTGAGCACAAAGGATGAAAAGAAGTGCGATGGCTTTTCAGCCTATTTGGCAAAGGAAAGTATTAATGCGCCTTTCCGTTGTCCTGTCGGCCTTAATGGTGTCATTGTCGCGCGTTTCGTCGTTCGCCATCTGTTTCCTGCGTCGGATCGTCTTTGCTTCACGAGCTGGGCTTTGGCCATTCCGATATGATAACACGCTCACGTGGCACCGCTTCCCTCGGTTTGCCCCAACCCCAACACAAGTCTGATAATCTTTCCGCACTGGGAAGTTGAACGTTTGTCCTAAGTCAAATTTTTGCCTTTGGGCTGCGACAATCAATGCCAAACATAACATGAAACTAATCCACCCGGTGGAAGTGTCTGCGTGTCGTCATAAGCGCATGGGAAAGAAACCACGGTATGGCCTTTCGCTGACAGCCAGCAAGCATGGGAACAATGGTGTTAGCAAGGCTCTTAAGTCATTGGCACTCGATTTAGACCTTTTTTTTTTGCTTTCAACAATGCAAGCTTCCCTTTTGAGGGAAGTGTGTCATTCTCCAATTTAAAATTGTGTCCGCATACAACCTGAGCTCAACCTCAACCGGGAAATCAATTTGTCACGAAGATGAAGAACATTTGTTGTCAGCCTCGAGCGTGTATCCTCCACTGGTTGATTGATTGTTTCGGTCAAGTCGGCAACTCGTAACTTTAAATAGTTGTTTAATGTTGTAGACTTCGGGGACAAAAAGTGAAAGTCAACTGAACGTGAAACTAATTTGAGAGCCTCAAAGTTATCTGGCACTTTTTAAGACCTCGCTGCCAATGTGGGTTTGTTCCGTGACCTTCAGACTGTCGTTTGCCAACAAAGTGTCAAGTATCGCGACGCTTCCTATTTAGCGGAATAAAACAAACAAGTGCAACAAGGCTGCCGGGGAATATGCAGCGACGAATATATTTTCACTGTTGCATAACCGCGTTTCTAATCCTCGGGCCCTCTGTGTGTGTTTACAATACAAAGCTGGTGTCAGTGAATATGTAACTAGCCGTACTGAATGTTTCTTTTCGCATACTTGGAAAGTGTCAGAGTTGCGCTCAGATCCAGTATCTTAGGAAGATGTTTTTTGGGCCACGCTGAAAGTGAAATAAATACGATTGCAGGCATGGGCTGGGGCGGGCGTGGCAGTGCGGGCGCTTTGCAATGTTGACTCCCGTGGGAGATTGAAAAGTGGATCTTGGGTCGAAAAAGGTTGCCGTAAGTCTGTGTTAATTATGATTAGCGTGACTTATGGGCGGGGAGGGGGGGATGGGGGGGGTCCAATGTGTACCAGCATATTTAGGTAGCGGGCATTCATTGTTTAGTCCTTTTGTTTTGGATGTAAGTTTTACAGCTACAGCTGGAGTAAGACGAAGAATGTTTTTACCTCGCCCCTTGTTGAAATATTTGCGCAACCTGATCAGATACCCTTGAATGTAGATGAGAACATGTTGGAGTTAATTTTCCCCCTACGTTGCAGCGACACTGTAAAACTGCCGTGCAACGACTACAGACGCGATATTCATACTTTTTCCCGTAAGATGAATGTAATGTTTTCAAGGAGAGTATTGTAATATACATTTTTGATTCAATAATTGTTCGGAAAATATGATCATACTTATTTTCCTTGTAGGCAACGAGCAATATTTGTACAGCTTTCGCATCATTTTTGATGAACTCTCAAAAAACAATTTTTTGGGGGGCTGCAGGAAGACGTGTTTCCCTGTTAGTTTCACATTTCCCGTTTATCAGGGAACACATTTCTCAGTCAGCGCTTTGGCTTCTCTTCAATGTACACTACCACACATGTAACAAATTATTCTGTTGTGAATTTGAGTAACTTGAATGTCATCAATCCAACGCTATGCCATTCCATTGGATCCAGCTGTCATTTTTTTTTTTTTCAGGGCCCCTAGAAATTCTGTTTTTGCGATGACATCGTTCACCTCATCGATTTGGTCATGCTCGTGGCTTTCCGGCAGCCTTTGTTCCTTCCTGTGACCGCAGGCCAACACCTTGCGCATTAGCTGCAGCTGTCCAAATGGACACACAAAACATCCCCTCGCTCACCGGGGAGCTCGCTCACTGAATATATCACCTGATGCAACAACGGGGCCCTGCCTATATTTGTATAAATCATATCTAAAGAAACGGCCAGCAGAACCGGCGGGAACCCAACGAGAGTCGTAGAGGCCTTACGTGATGGAACGAAACATGACGTGACCCGGCGATAGTCGCGACTTTCGTAGAGCGGTATTATGGCGCAACAGTGGAAGAAAGTGACCCGAACACTTTCTCTTATCCGAGGCGACACAATAGATCACGCCGGATGGCGGAAGCGGAGGTCTGCTCGCTGGGTTATAAAAGCAATAAAAGGAACAGGTCGGCTCCGAGAAGTACGCTATGAGCCCGGGTGATCCGTAAACAAACATGGATGTCCAGAGGAAGTCTACATAATCCTGTCAGATTCGGGGCCAGTTGAGGGCAAGGAGTTGAACGGACAGAGAAACCAACACCAGTGCTTCTTCTTACAGTACCTCTCTTACTTATTACATAGGAGAGTCTGAAATTTTGGTCCAGATTTTAGCAAGCATCATGGAAGTCTATGTTTGACTTGCTTTCGCGGGCCACATGAAATAATTTGGTGGGCCGGATCTGGCCCCCGGGCCTTGAGTTTGACACCTGTGGTTTATATTGGCACTCCGGTGGTCCCCTGCACATTTACTTTTCCATATGTAATTTCAAAACTTTAATTTTTTTTTTTACAGTGACAAATAAGAAGCCAGCCCACGTCTCCATCACCAAAGTGAAACAGTTTCAAGGATCGTCCGCCTTTGTCAAACGCTCCCAGTGGACTATCGACCAACTACGGCAGGTCAACGGCATTGACTCCAACAAAGTAAGCCGCGTCAAATTCAAATTTCTGACTTTTGCCTTCTCAAACCGCCACAAATTCTCTCACCGTTACTCCAACCAAAGGACTCCCCCGAGTTTGACCTGACGTTCGATAACGCCTTTGACCAGTGGGTCGCTGGTTCTGCGGGAGAGAAGTGCACCTTTGTCCAGATTCTTCACCACACCTGCCAACGCTACATCCCGATGCGGAAACCAGAGTTTGTCAACTGTCAGTCCAAACTGCTGGGAGGTGAGACCCTTGAGTGGCAGGGGGGGGGAGTCTTGTTTTATGCAACTTTTTATTTTATTTTTTTGCGTGTGTTGTGCTGCCTGACTTGAATTACTAGGTCGGCGCCTGAAGTGGATAAAAATACATGTGATCGTCTTAACAATCCAATGTTCTTATTTTAGGGATCGGCATATGCTTAAAAATTCACAGATTTATTGATGGTTATGGAATTTTGATGAATTATTCTTCGGAAGTCAAATTTAAGGCAAAAAGCGGCTATTTGTTCAACTGTGGCCAACATCCACTTGGAATTCTGCTCAGTGCCTGTCGGGAAGAGCAAAAATCCGCAGGCAATTGACACTCGCTCAAAAAGGTTTGCAATTTTCTATCGATGCTGCGAGATTGTGGCAAGGCACTTTTTTTCAGACAACATCACTTTTTTTTTTTTAATCACGATTTTGAACATGTATATCAGTGACACATGTTTCAAATGTGTTAAACGGACAATTTAACCTTTAATAAGCTGTCTCTGAAAGGGTTAATTATGGAGCCTTTGCAAATGTTGACGTGCAAAAAAATGTGCGGCTCCGCTGTAATCGGGTCGTGATAAAGGCAAAATGAAGTACTGTGGCTGCGATCACCAGAAGTGCTGTTGATTTTTATTCTAAAAATGAACAAAATGGCATCTGCGACAGGAAGTTGAGCTCCAATCCCGCGCAAATTTATTATGACGCTCCTATGGGAAAAATTATTTGGTTCAGTTCTTCAAAAGTTGATATTTTCATATATATTTTTTTAAGTCAATGCCCATCCCTAATTCTAATTGTGAATCATTCCAAAACATTAACAAACGAGCTGTAATAAACCCCTAGTCATTTCATTACTTGTTTAAAAAAAAAAAAAAATCCAGTTAATTTCCGCTCCTCGAAATAACCTTTAATATTCCATTCATCAATTCATGTGTAGTTGCAGCACTAGCAACCTGAAGCCCAACCACCAATTCTGTCATTTCCTGGCCGCGAGAATGTAAATGGTTTGCTCATAAAGCAAGCAGAGGAAGTAGCATCCTGCCCGGATGAATCCGATATTGATCTGTTTACCCTCAACTCTCATCTTTGAACACTGTTCCGCTTTTGTATTATTCATGGAGTTGTTAATCCAAACACATCTCGCCGGCCGGCCGGCCCCGCCACCCACACTCGGCCGGCTCGGCTTGGCTCGGCTCTCGCCTGACTTCCATCAACCGCAAGCACCTTGGCTCCGTTTGTGCAACCCCGCATAGAGGCAAACATGCCGAGTCACTTAATCTTCTCTCCTTGGCAAGGGGTAACGCTGCAGAGCGCAGTTGCTTGTTGTACGCTAGACTCTCTTTGTTGCCCGAAAGGACTACTCGTGAGTTTTACCCCCCGAACAGGGATGCTGTAGCTTTGGTAAGTCTTGACTGCTAAAAGTGTCATTTCGGAGACGGTTGTCGACTGGTATGGATCGAAGAATTGAAAAAGTGCAAGTGGCTTTACTATTTTAAGTCACTGTTTCCCTGAGGTGGAACCATCAATGCTAATTCAGTTGCTAGCTCGTTCTTTGGAATTAAAGTCTTAACTTTTGTCTTACCCTGCAAATTATAGTACGACTGTTCTGAATCACATTTCCCGTCATTTCTGTGCTCAATACGTTTTCATCAGTTATCGTTAAACAAAACAAAAAAAAAACGCAGAGAGAGGCAGAATTGTTTTAAATTAGGCTGCGGTAGTTGTTCAAGTAAGAAAATGAGTGTTTGAATTTCCAATTTCCAATTCTTTTGTTGAAGTCAGCGGTCCCAACCCCAGCCGAACTGGTCCGCGGGTCATTTGGTACCGGGACGCACAGAAAGAAGAAATAACTAACAAAACTTCTGTTTTATTGATTTCAGAATCTAAAAGATGTTTTATTTTAAAAAATTACCCAATTCTCTGTTACATCCGTCTGTCTATGTCACTCTTAACGCAGGTCAAGGTGCGCTTCTCGGTCACGTGATAAGTTACCGCAAAATGAAACCCAGGAGCTCGCAAAATTGGGGGGGGGGGGGGGGGGTGGAGATACCCACTTTGCATAATATGCAGCGATGGTGAGTCGTATTTTTCATGCACTTTGAATTTATGCGCTAGATCTTATTTTGAAGGCACGTTTAAACGTTACCATAGCGACCAGAGACTGTTGCGGCCAGATAGGACGTTCCTCGTGTTATGTTTCGTGTTTATTATTATGTTTCGAAAATACCGCAGTTTTCATGCAGGTCATCTCATATTATTTTTTTGTATTTATCCGCCGCGCCTTAAAGGCCGGTCCCTGAAAATATTGTCTGACTTGAAACCGGTCCGTGGGGCTGAAAAAGCTTGGGGACCGCCGGTTTAAGTGACCTTGAGCTTTATTGACTAGTCACTGACTTTCTTGAGGTTAGTTCGCTCGGAGGGCGCGACAGAATTCTTTTGTTTCTTCTTGTGTGTAAATGAGACCCAAGTTGCCTCACGGGATGCCGCCATTGCTGTCCACTCCAGTTTAAGTCTCACACCAGTGCAAAACAAAAATCATGACGCTGCTCAGGTGTGGGACCATAACTGTGGGAGACTCTTATCGGCCGAGACGTCTGTGATTGCCCCCCCCCCCCCCCACCTGCCCCCCCGCCCTGAAAAGTTAGATAGAATTGATGCCGCAGGTTGTCATAGGAGTAGATCTGGGCATCTTTGATCTCGATGTGTCAGGGTTTTTAGGTCTTCATAGAGGAGCATTGATGATGCAAGGTGCAAAATGTGAGAAGGAGGGAACATTTTTTTATGTGCAAGTGCTAGTCGTAGTCACGATCTTCTTTTTTAAGGTCCATTTTAGACTATATATACTTTATCGGAACGCTTTCTGCATATAAACGAGTCACAGATGAAGACAAATCGGGCAATTAGCGTTCCGATAGATTGCGGTCGGCCGACGCGGTGTTCTTTGCTTTTATCGTCTGTGGAGCTACACCGCTATTTGTTTCATGTGGGTGTAGCATATAAAAATCTATGAAAAAAAAAAAGTTGAGCGGTGAACTCCTGGATCGCATTCATTGTAAGATCGTTGTATTATTCTAACAAATGTTTTTTTAGACAAGGCGCCACCTCCTGGCGCAATGGAGGAAATGAACACGCTTTGACACTATTTGCGGGAATAGAGTGAAAACTAATAAACCTTGCTGCGGTGTCTCAGAGGAAAACTGTGAGTGACCTTGGCTGTCTTTTTACAATCTGGAAGGTATTTCCAGTTTACCCCTAAAGGTTATTTGTGAGTTATGTTCACTGTCTGGACCCCTCACTGTCAAGCCGGCGCGCCGCTGACAAATACCGAAACAGGAGAATTCCATTCCAAAGAGCAGCCCGAGATGGAGCCTTCTTCGACAAATTCACCCGAGTCGGGACTGTAATGAGTGAAATTATTCTCAAAGCACATGCGTAGCTGACGATATGCTTGATGGAAGATGCGGCGCTTGGGAATGGAGGGAAAGGAGAGCGTGAGGAGGGAAAAGAGCGACCAAAGTCAGAATCATTATCAGCCAAAGGCCAGGAGAGGACACATCTAATAGCAGGACAGTCGCTGGCAGATTGCAGAGAACGACAGAGTTTAGTTGCTGATATCTCGAAAAGTAGCGATTTTGGAGCTGCTCTGATTCCACTCGGCAGCCACGATATGTCGCTTGTCCTTGCTGAATATTTGCTATCTCCGAATGGTTTTATGAGTACATCAAGCCGCAGAATGAGCCAAGACTGGCGACCGCACATTACATTCTCTCGTGAGAATGAAAAGATCTAAAAGTGATGGCAAAGGCAGATGCAATATTTTAAATTTATATATATTTTTTAAATCAGGAATGCTTCGATTCTATTGAAGTAAACAGCTGCTGCTTGGTTTTAGTTCCCTTTTAAAAATTCAGTTGCCATTGCAGTTTAAAGGTCGACAGAACGCTGCCTCTTCAATGAGCTGCGATAGGTTGACCGCTCAGCCACAACCTGAGGAACGAGCAGAAAATGGATGGATGCTTGTGCCTCAAGTCAAAAATCAATCGATCAATTTATTTTATTATTTTTTTTTTGAAACTGATGAAAATCTTGTCTCAAGCCCACAACTGCTGCATTTGACGATAACCACCAACTGGTAGGAAATTGAATGTGGGGATTTTTTCAAAGCGAATGAATTTGCGACGCGGCGAGCACACAGTTCATCTCTCTCACGATGCCGTCTGATGGCTTTTCTCTCTCCTCCCTCTCGTGAACACGAGTCGCTGAAGGTCCTCCGACAATGCGCCACTCGTTCGGGAGATTATTTCGACGGAACTCCGTCAAGTGCAGATAAGTGTTTGCTTGCCAATACTTCACAGCAGAGACTATATTATAAAAACCACCCACACACACATTGACGTCATAACCCCCCCAAGCGATATCCTTGCACAGCAGCGATAAGACGTTACACTCGGGTGTACTCGGCCGTGTACACTCTTTAATTAACAGTGCTATATGGTCCTTCTTGAGCGTTAACGTGGCTGTTTGCAATGTGCCGAGTGGGTCTGATATTCCGATGTTCATGCACCGAAGATGTGCGCCTGCAATGTCAAATGACACTCAGATTTTACGATTGGACATCATGCAACCGCCATGGTATTGACCCCCACCCATGCAAATGCTCAATTTAGTCAGCCTATGCCCTTGACTGGGTGCCATTGATAATGTAGTGGTTCATGTTGACGACTTCCACGTAGCGGCCAAAATGACTTGCGGTATAAATCATTTAGCTTAGGGGTGTCCAACTCATTTTTGTCGTGGGTCACTAAAAGTCCCTCGGAGGGCCGTTAATGACTGCGAAAAGTCAACGACTGCAATTTGGTCACAAGAAAATGCTTTCAATATCTCGCTTTTTGAAAACGTATGAGAAGTTGACATTTTTGGTACGGATTTTAGCAATCATCGTAGAAGTTGACATGTTTGATTTGCTTTCGTGGGCCACATAAAATGATGTGGCGGACCAGATCTGGCCCCCAGGCCTTGAGTTTGACACCGGTGATTTAGTTCTTCACTGAGTTAAACTCTCGCAAGACGTGCATATGTAGAAATAGACTGTTTGAGGCCATTTTTTTTCCCAGCATAATCCAGGCTCATGCCCTCCAATCATTCATTCATTCATTCATTCATCTTCCGAGCCGCTTGATCCTCACTAGGGTCGCGGGGTTGCTGGAGCCTATCCCAGCTGTCTTCGGGCAGTAGGCGGGGGACACCCTGAATCGGTTGCCAGCCAATCGCAGGGAGCCCTCCAACCAGCTCCTCCCTAACACAGCGTCCCCCCCCCCCCCCCCGACCCCCCGGCAGTCTGTAATTGCTTTCCCCCCTGGAGGGTGAGGGGGGTCGGGCCAGGCCGGTGATGACAGGGGCCTCAGGAGAAACAGAGGCAGAAGACAAACACGACGGAGATGTGCTTCCCGGCACACACTTCTGGAGGGGTCAGAAGGGTTGAGATGATTCAGATGACGGGAGTATTACTTCCTGGCCTCCCTTGAAGGGATTCCGAGGGATCTGTCTGAAGTGGACTCCAAGAGGAATTGTCTCCCCAAAGACAGGAAGTGGGCAAGAATGCCATACTTCCTCTGAAGGAATACAAACTGTGCTTTCTGTGCGCTTCCTGGCTGTCATGCAACGCGCAATAAGTTGGATAATCGGGAATATTCTCCCCGACACGTCCTCGTCAAATGACAGATGACACCGCAGCCGGAACGCGGCAGCTGCAGACTTGCTGTTCCTCGTCTCACTGTTAGCATAGCGCGGTAGCGTCCTTGACGTGCTGCAGATGGATTGCCTGTCAGGTCAAAACCTCCACTGGGGGCTTCCGTGGAACATCTGACGTGAAGATCCGTCCACTTTTAGGCGTGCAGTTCTGGAGGAGTCATCTACAACGCACGCATTTCTGGTTGGGCTATGTTTACACCTGCACAGGTGCTTTAAAAAACATACTTTTCCGAACTCCAGGGTTAAAAAAATCAGAACCCGCGCCTTGAAGAAACAGGTTAACTAAACCATTAATTTCACATGATGGTTTGACATTTCGGTCCAGATTTTAGCAAGGATCATGCAAGTTGACGTCCATGTTTTAATTTCGTGGGCCAAATAAAATGACGTCACGGGCCGGATTTGGCCCCCGGGGCCTTGACTTTGACACCTCTGTCTGAGAAAGTCAAGAAGATTGCACCAAACTATGAAACGCTGAGTCGATGGTTGACACTTGTATGTGTGCTGCTTACTCAGTAAAACTTTATTAACAATTACAAAAAAATTCAACCTTTTTTTACCCTTTCTCTTCTCCTCGGTGGACCACAGGCAACAGTATCCTTCACTCGGCCGCGGACAGCGTGACCAGCGCCGTGCAGAAGGCCAGCCAGGCTCTGAACGAGCGAGGCGAGCGACTGGGCCGGGCTGAGGAGAGGACCGCCGACATGATGAACAGCGCCGAACAGTTTGCCGTCACTGCACACAAGGTGGGGCCACACTCGTTTGACGTGAGGTAAAATGGGCAAAGTGGGGACCGAGGTAAAATGGGCAAAGTGGGGACCGACTCCTTCTGTGAATTGATGAATATCAGAGGGAGAGGAACACGGTCTGCTTTCTTTTCGCTAAAAGTACAGATGAAATGTTTGTTAGGGCGGCCCGGTAGTCCAGTGGTTAGCACGTCGGCTTCACAGTGCGGAGGTACCGGGTTCGATTCCAGCTCCGGCCTCCCTGTGTGGAGTTTGCATGTTCTCCCCGGGCCTGCGTGGGTTTTCTCCGGGTGCTCCGGTTTCCTCCCACATTCCAAAAATATGCATGGCAGGCTGATTGAACACTCTAAATTGTCCCTAGGTGCGAGTGTGGGCGTGGTTGGTTGTTCGTCTCTGTGTGCCCTGCGATTGGCTGGCAACCGATTCAGGGTGTCCCCCGCCTACTGCCCGGAGACAGCTGGGATAGGCTCCAGCACCCCCCGCGACCCTAGTGAGGATCAAGCGGCTCGGAAGATGAATGAATGAATGAATAAATGTTTGTTATTCCAGGCAATACATTTGATGTGCAAGGTTGTACTGTGTATATATTTTTGTTCCGGCATTAATGATGATGACTACCTCACTGCTTCCACATAATGTCTCCCGTTTCCCCTCATTTACACTTTGGGATGCTCCCTCGCCTTCCGTTCATTCCGTATCTCTCATCCGAGTACATCGCATGCTGTTCAGTTTAGCGATTAGCATGCTAGATGATGGAAAAACCCAATTTGCGGTGTGGCTGATTACGATGGTTGCACCGCAGTTGTCTGTCTAATAGCGCAATGCATCACACGCCACCCAGGCAGACCCCGTTTGCACTTTGGCGGGCTTCGTTGCTCACATTTGCATTAATGTTTGACTCTTGTTGAGTTGTACTGCAGAAGCTATCCAAATGAACTTTATGTGCAGTTTGTGTGTGTGTTTGTGTGTTTGGAACATCATTAGGGACGGGTGGCGGCCAGCTCAACGAGAAAAAATGAGGGCTGAGCAGTAAAATCTCAAGGTGTTTCTTGGGGTTGTCTCCAAAAATCTCATTTGAGATCCTCCATACTTATAGAGGCGAGCAAATGACATCACATTATTCAAAACACGTTTTTTGCTCTTTGATTTATTTCCCATCTGGGATTTACTTCATTTCTCCTGATGCAAAACAGGTTTTGAAACTTGCATCAACCTCCACAGCAATGTGAGGGGGAAAAAATGCAGTTTTTCTTTCCATATATGTACCATTTGGTCTATGTTAAAACGTGTAAATACAAACACAGTCCCTTTATTAATGTAAAATGTTCAACAATTAACAGTGCCTCCGAAAAGTCTTCACATTACTTTCAATCAATGAAAATTAAAACTAAGTAATCACTTGAATTGCAAATGTATTGCACGTGTCTTTAAAATTCTGAACCTGGATATAAATTACCGAAAGAAAATCTTGGATGAGATGAGTGCACAGTGGCCACTCCTGGTCTTACATTGTCTCGACATTTTCTCCCATTTCGACAAGACAGTCGTTTTCCCTCCTCCATTTTGCCACTGTGCTTCCCACACTTGTGCACTTGGCTTGATGAATCTTTTCCCCGCTTGCTCGTGGCAGTCTGGCTTCCCCGCTGCGCGTTGAACGGCGGCTGTCGCACAAATCTCCCAGCAAGCCTCGTTTGCAGGTGTCCCCGATCTGCCCTCCCCCCGGCATGAAGCACTTCACTCTCCGATATTTTAACTTTGTGTCTTCTACTTGCTTATATTCGGCCACGTAGCGTGAGACGTGTACAGTAAAATGGGGGGGGGGGGGGGGGGGCGCTTCTCTTTCTTATAATTCCAATATCGAAGGAGTCATTAAGAATACTCATTCCTGTGTGATACTCTACCGCCCCTATCTGGCAAAGTTTGGTATTGCACCCTGCGTTCATCCTGTTTGCGTATGAGTCTGAGGCGGGGCTAAGTGTCAAGTCCAAAAGGACTGTAACCAAAAATCAAGTTAAATTAAGTCCCCACAAAGAGGCACGTCATTATTTGAAGCAAGCAAGCCGTGCAGGCTCGCTCAGTCACAATTTTCAGTCTCGCACTGCGGCTACTTTGCAGTCAGTGGGCGTTTCATTCTTTACATTCAACTTAATTATGGAATTCCTCAGGGCAATATTATAGTGTGCTATTATTTTGCAACAACAACAAAAAAGAACTCAAAACAGCCTCCTCAGTGCCAGTCGCAAGCCTGAATCAAATGAGAAAAGGTTGTAGTTTGAACGGGCTTCCGTCCCATAAACACCCATAGCAGAAGTTGCACGCTTGACCGGTTTGATTTAGCACAATAGCACTAAATCTATCACATAAACAGAAGGTAAAATTACTGTTGAATAAACTTTTTTTAACATGCAGTACAATGCTTCACAAAAATAATGTGCTTCAAATCCTGGTGCGTCTTATACAGTATAGGGTTTTATTTATTTAAAACTTTTTTCTCAATAGACTGATGTCTCATCATGGTGTCCAAACTCCTCCCTCACTGTGTTTTTCCCCCAACAGCTTGCCATGAAGCACAAGTGCTAAAACAACCACTGCCAAAACCAACTTGTCTCCGGGAGGGCACTGGAGGAGATTCTCGCCGCTCGCCAAAACAGGAACTGCGGATTTTTGTTGCGTCATATTTAAGTGTTGAAGAAGACGGAGAGAAGCGCTCAACGCGTTGACCTGAAAGCGAATGACCCCCTTCTGTTCACGAGCTTCTCTCATTTGCTCACTCGGAAAAAGTGACGACTGAAAGCCGAGGACTGTTTTCTATGGCGGTTTTACAGTATTTGTTATTTATGAGCGCTGCGGTGGGTGCTAGCCACGCGCGCGCATGCGCACAGACGCAAACGGTTCCTTTTTAAAAGTTGACCCCGTCTCAATGTTAATAATTCGAGGGGGGAAGCCGAAATGAATAATCACCTCCAGGGTGTAAACTGTAAAGGGATTTGCATTTACATTGCATTTGCTCGCCCTAGATTTGTGATAAATTA
This sequence comes from Hippocampus zosterae, assembly GCF_025434085.1. NCBI lineage: Eukaryota > Metazoa > Chordata > Actinopteri > Syngnathiformes > Syngnathidae > Hippocampus > Hippocampus zosterae. The sequence continues at coordinate 5,197,974 of NC_067464.1, forward strand.
GCAAGTGTCCACCGGAGACCTCCTTAGGACTTCTTTGGGATGCGGCACGCTTTAAAGTCGACTCTTGTTGTTCATCATTTCACATCATGCAAATGGACAACAATAAGAGTTGAAGGTTTACAATTGTAGGGAACTGTTTTTCCCGAAAAATGCGGTCTAACGATGTCCAAAATTTCAAGTTTGACATTCCACTGTGCATCATTTCACAAACTACGAGAAAGACTGAAAATATTTTTTCCCGTTTGTATTTTTATTTTATTTTTTACTGTGAGACCGTCCTGGCACTTGAAGAACAAGATATTCAGCTGTGTACTGGCAATGGGAATTTTTTTTATTTTATTTTACTTTTTGCGGGTAGCTCCATGCGTGGCTTTCGCTTCTGCGTGATGCAAAGCCCATCGTGTCAATCTTCTCTGGTCCGTGTTGTACACATGACGCCATTCAACGCTTTCTTTCTCACTTCAAAGTGCTCTGAGATGGCTGCTTCTTCTGTAACGGTGTTCACTCATCAAAACTTTCTTAAGGGAGGGAAAGAAGGCGATTTCACTGAATTCTGATGTATGTGATTTCAAATATGTTTTGTAATTGTCATTTTAACAGTCAGCAGAAATTGCTAGTGTGCTTTTTCGCTTCCTCCGTCTCGCGCCGCTCTTTTGATGTTTGTTTTTATAATAAAAAGAACTATGTGTCTAAGTCATTTCTGTGTCCCTTTTTCCCCCTGAGAGTTACTGTTATTTCATTGTGCTGTTTATGGTCGTATTGATTTATATCTTGCATTTTTTGTTTATTTGGTTTTGGGGGGTTTTTTTTGTCTTGCGTACGAGTTAAATGTCACTCATCCGTTATGGAGCTGTGCATGGTATGAAGACATGAACGTAATATTTTTCAAAATAGAACACATTTCAGGGATGCTTGTTTACGATGCAAGACTACCCCCATGTGCTTGACTTGAAAACAATTTGTCAATGTACTGTGCTGTAAAATGCTTGCAAACACACTATGCAGTCGAAAAGCATGCGTCTCGTTTTTTGTTGTTCATTTTGCATTTCACCTTTTCTTTAATTTTTTTTAATATTGAAAAATGATTCTGATTTCCGTTAGCAAATTTTAATTTTGACAAAGATCATAACATTTATTGTTTCTGACAAAACATGGGGATTTCTATTTTGAACTTAATACGAGTAGTTTTTGTGTTCTACTGTACGTAAGAATAAAACATTTTTATTTTGACAAATTAATTTTATTTGGGCAAAAAAGTGACTTATTTTGACAAAAATAGGGATGCTTTTTAAAATATATATATTTTTTCCAATTCAAATTTGTTTTATATCGGCACTATCAATCGTGTGATTAATTTGTGCATCACTAAATTAATTATTGTTGAGTCATTGTACATCTTGGTCCCCTCCGTGGTGAGCCGGCTATCAGTATGCAGGCGGCGTCTTTCGCTTGTGCCAAGCAGACTGTGAGAAGCCTCTAAATTCTAAAATGATGAAGGGACATGCGAGCGGGGAGGCGGGGGTGTCCCCGGCCCCGCCCCCGGCACGGACGATGTGTTCTGTCTCTTCCGGTTTGTCGGTGATCCATCAGTGCGGCCTCATTGATGTTCCCCATATTATTCCACTCGGTTGGGTCACGCCACAAGAGTTTTTGTGCTGTCCCAAACCGCAATGTGACTTTGAAAATACATCGTCCTAACTAGGTGCCCAAAACTGGAATTTAAGGTGAAATAACAGCATTTTTACCAGCCTGTTTGATTAGCTTAGCATTGTTAAATCAAATTATGTTTCCCAGTTGGAACATTCTGACGTTGGGAATTATACACAAAGTCACCTTGGACACATTCTGTCAGTAGAAGGATAAAGCGAGGATATGGTTTGTTTTAGTAAACATTGAAAATACTTAAATCTTCTGTGGACTCTATATACACTTTGATCCTCTCCTCTTTCATCTATAACTGCTTCAGACAACAAAGTGTATGCAGAAAAGTGGTGAAGATTGCACGACTGTCTCTGTCCTATGTGTTGTCTTGTGTTATTTTTGTTATTTTGACTTCAAAATGGCGCCGCGAGAGTGGCTGCCTTTCCAGCAGCTCCTATTTTTTTGTTGTTCTACTTCTTCCTTTCATAACTTTGCTGCTGTGAATCTGGAGTTTCTCCATTGCGAGACTAATAAAGGTTTTCTTAATCTTAATATGAAGTATTAGGTTGACTGAAAACGCAAGACCATAGCACGCATTAGTTAAAACATTTAAGATAATTTAGACTTCAATTCAGCTAATATGAATGTCGTTGTAAGAAAGCCATTTATAGTCCTCTGTTACCCTCGTGTGCATGTTTGGGGCGTAAAACCATTTTAGTCTTTAAAGTAGTTCGCTAGTTGACCTAACAACCTACATTTCACTCTCCAAATTGTTTTAGTCTTCAATTACCGGACAGATTTTCAGAAGCGTTAGCGTAACTGTTTCCTCTTGTTGCAGCCAGGCTCCAATCTTGCCCACGTGTTCCACTTCTCACCACTGGGTGACGCTGCTGCACCAGCCAGGCGCCTCCATTTTGACGAACCCGTCTGAACCTGCTCCCACCCGCTGGAGGACCAGTTGCAAAGCAGCCAGCAAAAGTTATCCGGTATGCCTAAATGTGCTGAGACGCAGAATTCTATTATTTTTTTCTTATTTCGTTACGTTGCACTCTTGCCTTGCGCTCTCTTGTTCCCCCGCTCTGTTTCGATCGTCCTCTTTCTTTCTTTGAAACATAAAGTCCGATCCAGCTGCAGTCAAACTAATCCCTCTAATTCGGTTAATCAAATTTTCTGGGTGAACACGCTGCGGATCTGATGAATTTCTATGTGTGTGAATGTTGTCCTGAATACCCCCACAGTGCGTCTCCAGTCTATCCTGACCCGATTTTGTTTGTATAGTATTCATGCCTCGCATTTTTAGCCTGGCTCTCCATGTCGCACAATATGAGGGGCCAAATCTGTTAAATGCCCTTCTTTTAACAACGGCAATGCTGAATTTGATCAGAAAGTGGTCAGTTGTTGCAAGACAGAATTCGTTTTTGCCCACTCACCCAATGAAACATTCAAATGTCTGAAACCCTCTGAAACATAGCACGTGTCCCTGTTGTAATTAAAGACTGTTGTGTGTAGTAATAAATTCCCCCGGGCCTTTCAAAATTAAACATTTTGCAATAAGGCTGAAACATAAAATGTGGAAATTGAAGCACTGGGACTTGCGGTGTCGTTTCGAGCGGCCTCATCAGTATTCAGCAGCAGCTTCCCGTGTATATGGTACATGCGTGTTTGAGGGATTAGCTTGCTCTATTAGCAGATAAGAGGGGACTTTCTCGGTGGAAATGGCGGCAGATCGCCGATGTAGGTTAAATGACACTCGCTTGTTAATGACGTTGACGGATAAGCACCCTCGCCACTTGTTTTAAGCAGACTTCTCTCTCACTGTTGGGGTGGGGGGTGTCATTTAAAAGTAAAGGGAAATCCAGTGGGCGGCAGCGGGAGGACTCGTGACAGGACACAACCTCATGTTGCTTTCTGCTTGGGTTTCTTCTGCCTGGCAGCAAAGACAAAGCACGCCATCATGTTCATCAAGTTCCCAAGTGACGTCTCTGAAGGACAAAGGGACACGGCCAAAAGAAAAACTCTAAAATGGCCGCTTGAAATCAAAGCCGACAACTTACTGTGTCTTTTTAGGCATTGACGTCTTGAGACTTGGGGTTCAGGTGCCGAATATTCAAAATCTCAAGGACACATCTGTCTTTGAAGGACACCTGAAAATGAGTCTAACACGATCGTTTCAAAGCAAAATGGCCATTTTCTTCCTGCGTCCTTTTAGGTGTGGCCTGTTGAGACTTTTATGAGCATTTACTTATGATAGACATCCCAGACACGTTTCTGGTTGCATCGTGAAACTGGCTTAATTGGACAGGTTTGCCTTTGGAGAAACCCTGGAAATGGCCAAAATGCCTCTAAAATGTTCAGATTAAAGCAAAATGGCAGACGGCGCTTGTCATTTTATGTATGGCTTCTTGATACTTTTTTTTGTGGGTCTACGCTTGATGGACATGCCTTTACACATATTGTCTATACAAGCTATGCTGAGCAGAGTTTATTTCATGTAATTCTTTTGTCAAGTTAGACGCTATCAGATCGTATCCAGCCTAAAATCCAGCTTTTCAATAAACGCACCGTGCGGAAAAATTTAGTATTGATCTATTGACGGTGATTTGGAGGTTTGTCATCTAGTATGTACACAAAAAAATGCTCTCAAAATAATTCAATGCCTCATTTGCATGAAGCATCATCCAACATCTTGAGTGTGCACTCGAAATGGAGCACAGACGAGTCTCTTAACTCATCCACTCTCAAAGACGTTTTTAAACGTCTTTTCAGACTTGGTCCAGAATTGGCTGGTACTGAATGAGTTAAGTGAACCTCCTCGTGTTGAACGCTGAGCCTTCCTGCGTTTTGTTCCACCGGGTCGATACTCTTTGTTATGTCACGAGTGTGTTTCCATACTAATCGGCATTTTGAGTTGATTGGCGCTGGAGGAGATTCAATGCAGTTCAATGAGACTTTGGGAATCCTCAGTGGGGCTGAAAGACGAGTTATGTACCAAAGAGGCTGAAATCGAACAACAGACGGAGGCCGCTCTGCAGGCAGGCAGGCAGGCATCTTAATGACTGACCTACATTGGTTTGTTTTGTTTTTTCAGATGTTTGAGCGTGAACATTTTGTACCTGGCACCATTTTGACTGTTGCTGATACGAGCCGGTGAATGATAGGTCACTGACTAAAATGTAATCAACTGAAGGCCTAATTGGGGGGGGGGGGGGGGGGGGGGGGATAGTGCTGGGATAGTAACTTTTGGGCCTAAGATTGACCGTCACCGTCAATGAGCTTGTTATTAAATGAGCTTGACAGTCTTGCCTCTAGATTGACACCGTAGTTTTTCATTTTTGGCTTCAGATTTGTGCATAGTTATTATGTATCCAACCATTCTCTGTGCTGGTTGTACTCACGAGGGGCCGCGGGCGTGCTGCAGCCTATCCTGGCTCTTTTTGGAGAAGCCGATTAAAGAAAAATAACAGCAGTATGCTCAGTTTACATTTTATTTTAGTCAGTGCGGCCCGGTAGTCCAGTGGTTAGCACGTCGGCTTCACAGTGCAGAGGTACCGGGTTCGATTCCAGCTCCGGCCTCCCTGTGTGGAGTTTGCATGTTCTCCCCGGGCCTACGTGGGTTTTCTCCGGGTGCTCCGGTTTCCTCCCACATTCCAAAAATATGCATGGCAGGCTGATTGAACACTCTAAATTGTCCCGAGGTGTGAGTGTGAGTGCGAATGGTTGTTCGTCTCTGTGTGCCCTGCGATTGGCTGGCAACCAGTTCAGGGTGTCCCCCGCCTACTGCCCGAAGACAGCTGGGATAGGCTCCAGCACCCCCCGCGACCCTAGTGAGGATCAAGCGGCTCGGAAGATGAATGAATGAATATATTCAACTTAAATCTTTAGCTACATTAAAAAAAACAAAGAGCTTGTAGCATGCATGCTGCGCCTCTTTTTTGGAAAACTGTGTGAATGAGTCTTCTGTTATTTTCCTGTGTGATGTGATACAATTTGTCCTCATAGTGAAAGAGTGTGAACATGCGCCACGGAACATTTTAAAAACCTGGACATGTCCCTGAACATGTCCCTCTTGATAAACATGTTTGTATTGTTGTGTTACCGTATATCACCATCGCTGCAACCTTATCGCGCAAATGCTGAATTCTAAAGTGTTCACCCCCTCCCACCCCCCTCTCTTCCTGTCAGCCTTTCTTGTCTCTCTATTAACATCAGCACTCCATCACCCATCTACACCCCCCCACCCCCCTTTCCCCGACTCCCTGGAGTACCGTCGTACAGCTGATACATCACCACATCCCCGGAATTTGTTTAAATGACAGATTAGGCGCAGGACTCCATTTGCGTACTCTATGTAGTGTCTGTTACCAATCCAATAAAGCTCCTCCAACTGCCTTTGCTGTTAAAATGAAAACAAAGAAGAAAAAAAAAACACCCGCAGGGGTTGTAACACAATCTCAAACCCTCCGCCCCATAATTGAACCGTGCAGGCTGGGGGAGGGGGGGGGGGTGAGGTTTTGGGCATTGATCGGCGCTAAGGGGGCTTCGGAAATCTGCTGGGCGAGTCTCAGCCAATCAATCAAACAATTAAGCCGTCTCTCCAGAGCCGCCTGTTCTCCGTTTAAGTCTAACCTCCTCGCTCCCCGGTTCGCCGCACTCCAAATTAATTGCTTCTCATAGCACAGGCACACAAAATAAGGCCGGAAGCTTCCTCTCGGCTCCCTGTGGACATCCCCCAGCCCCTCCCACCTCATCCCCTCGATAGAATTGCGTGAGGTGGCTATGACTTTGCATTGTTGCACGAATAATGTCGTGACAAAACCATCCCTGCACAGTATGTCAATTAGGAAAAATGAGCCAGACAGCAAAACGCACACAGACGCTCGGGACTCAAATGCAGGACACCAGTTCCAGTGTTCACACCAACAAATGAGACTTCAACATCAGCGCCCCGGCTCTATCGGACGTTTTTAAAAGGCGTAGTCAAGCAGCAATTTTTTTTTTCCTCAAGAATATGTTTCATGCCTACTCATAGTTCGAAACCTACAGATTCTCTGGAATAACAATCCGAGTGACAATAAGGAGCTTGTGACAGTGACTCAGCACTCTTGCAATGATTGATGGTCGCATATGCGTGTGTGTGTGTGTGTGTGTGTGTGTGTGTGTGTGTGCGCCTGTGTGTACGTGCGTGTGCGTGCACACATGAGCGTATGCGCAGTGCAGCCTCAGCAGCCGGACAGCATCCCTGAGGGACGCCTCTGCAACGTTGAACACTGTCAGCAGTCTCTGGATGGGACCGGCTTCTGCTCTGCTCTGCACGCACACACACACACACACACACACACACACACACACACACACACACACACACACACACACACACACTTTTGTACTGTAAGTGGTGGAGTTTTGCGTTTGCATTTTAAACAGACCAAAAGCGCCTGTTCAAATCAACTCCTCCTCAGGTCGAATTAGTCAAATGTTATAGCAAACACAGCAACGAGACTGTTTTTCCGGGTTAACTTTTACCCGTGTCTGCTTCCGCTAGATTTACATGTCATTATTTCCTTTCCCTTGGAAATGAATTGAAATGCCACTCATCCATTCTAGCCGTGCACCAGTTAAGAACAACCAAAATTGTAGTTTGTCTGTTTGTGATATGTTCTTTGAAATGTCTCAACTCCTCTCAGCTCATCAGTACGGCACTAATATCGGGCATTCTATGAAGACGATAAACAATATATGGTTGTTGGTACGATCATACTTTGTTGGTGTTCAATCTGTCGCTTAAAGCCCTGCGACATAGATGCTCTGCAGCATTAGCATTAAGCTAGTAGACTGAAAGGTGTAGACAATTATGAGGCTATTAAACATGTACCTGCAACATACAGTAGAATGTGTTCAGCAGTTTGTAAAACGGACAATGGCGATAGCTTCAATTTAACACTAGAAGGATGACGCATTGATCCTGCTTGGAAGTGGTCAATAAAATGAGCCTCACGATAATCAAAGAAAGATCAATACATGACCACGTTGGCCTAAAAGCACATTGATTGGCCGTTCTCGTTTTTATGGGAATGAATGCTCCTTTTTATGTGTGCTGCGGTAGCACTGCAATTGCTCTACGAAACTGTATTGGCAAAACTGTAACTATTATGGATGGATGGATGTGGCATGTTTTGGATCATGAGCTTTCCTTTCCGCGGTTGGATGGATGATAAATAACTTGAAGCATCATGAGCTTTTCCTATGGATGAGTGATGTGGTATGATTTGGATCAGTAATGGACGGATGGCATCATGAGTGTCCAATTAGATGCTGATGTGAGGCCACCCCACAAATGTATCAAAATTGTGCTTGAAGTCATTTGAACCAAAAAAAAAAAAACACACACACACCAAGGCATTTAATGCGCTTCGGTTCTGGGGAGACAGCGTATTTGACAACGACTACTGTTCCAGTAACCTGACGTGTGGTCACTCCACAACGTTTGCATCCACGTTTATGTTAAGTTGACTTAAAGCAGGTCGCAGAGGATGTGTGTCATGACATTGCATGCACGTGATTCACAGGAACAAGGTCATGTCTTGTGATTCAGGCTTATGATGTCATTGAACTCCTCGAGCTGACAGGGCGACAAGATTGTGTGTGTGTGTGTGCGTGTGCCTCTTAGTGAATAATGTATCCGTGAGCCAAGAAGAAGAAGAGGAGGAGGAGGATGGAAGAGGGGTCATGGCTGTCGAGACATTTGTGGGAAAAATAATGGCACAGACCCCCCCCCTACTCCCCGCCCACCCCCAACAAACAAACATTTACTGTCACTTGGGAAATGGTTGCATAAGAATGCACCAGCGAAAGCAAAAGCTCATGATCCAAAGCATACCACATCATGTGTTGTCTGTTTATAAATCCACGCAACCATGGAAACTAAACCGTCATGACCCCAAAGTTGTTTTGGTGAACAAGTGGCTCAACTTTGTGAAGTAAAAAAAAAAGGGAAAGGGCAGCCATTTATTTGCCTTCAGCTGCCCCGCGTCTGTGCAGTGGGCGGTGTCGTTTCAAGGGGCGTCCGTCAGTCTGTCTCGATTTTGACGACATGTCATTTATACCTCGTCTGTGGCTTCCGATTATCCTCCATTTGCTCTGATGACATTCTTACAATTGAACTATCGTCAAAAGAAAAAGACGCCGTCAGCACTCGCTCGCCTCTCACCTTCCATCCCTCATTGAGTTTACAACCTCTGGTAACAAACCGCTTTGTTCATCTCGGCAAAACACGGACGCGTCCATGTGCTATTAGGCGCTATTGTTGCACCCCGCTTGTTCTGAAACTTGTTCTGAAACTGCTTGTTGTGCGTTCATGTAAAAAAAAAAGCTATCGATTCCCGCCGCCCACTACCCAGCTCGATCAATAGCTGTCCGGGACGATGCATGTGAATATGCAGCTGCAAACAGGCTACAAGGCTTTTTTCATGTCTTTTTAATCAGATTTTGTAGCATAAAAACAGCATCGAATGCTGTCTCATACGAAACGTTTGCCTCCAGAGTGTTAGCATTTAGCATGGGCGCTAAATTGATTCCAGTGATGAGGAAGTACAGAAAAAAGAAATTGCAAACACAAAAGTCTCATTACTTGGCACGACATAAAAAAGACAAAGTCAACAGTGGTTGAGATATTGATGACTGATTTTTGTTTGTTTTTTGTTTTTTCTGAACCACATAAACATGGCATGATTGTCAAGGAAGAACCGGACGGCCATAAAGAGAGATTAGAAAGTAAATGACAAAGTGTGGATATTTTGAGAGGGTCTCAAGATTGATAAATCGCTCGTTCACTCTAAACACAGAAAACATTTTCGGTCAAATTTGACGCAAGGACCAAGCCACACACAAAAAAAATGTTATTCAGTTTGACCCAAACTTTCGGTTAAATGAGGACAGGAAATTGAGTCAAAATGCATTAAAAAAAAAACAACTCAACTCAGATTTAATTAGCAAACTGAGCCAAGTGGCAGTCAATCCCAGTAATTATATTTTACGTTTAAAAAAAAAAAACGCTTATGCTATTGTTCCTTCAGGGAGTGAGACCCCTTCAGTGTGGGCTACCTTTCCTTTTTTAGTCACCATCCGAATGATGTCATGCCGATGTCGCTGCTGTAGATCCTGGTCGTGTGGATCAGGGAGTCTGTCCCTTTCGCTCTTAGCATACAGCTTTATGTCATCCATGTAGAGCAGCCATGTCCAAAGTCCGGCCCGGGGGCCAAATCCGGCCCGCGGTCGAATTTCATCTGGCCCTCGGCCCCTGTCATAAAATCAGTGCCGTCTGGCCCGCAGGTTGGGCGCAATGGAACACGTGTTGCATTGACTGAGGTCTCGTAGACTGGTAAGTGATGTTTCATAGAGTACTGCTTCCCTCTAGTGGCTAAATGAGTAATAGCATTCACTAAATGAGTAATAGCATTTAGACACTAGAGGGCATCACTCACGAGTTAACAAGACATCACTCCGTGTTTATATTGACTGATATGTCATATTTCAAATGATCCTTGCAGTTGTGGATATGTGTATTGCTTGTTCATTTCCCTGTTGTTCGAGTCAAAGGTTTTGTGACTATTGAAAAGTCACGGTGATACATTTTATGTTTCAAATCAATCAATTTGCACTCAGGAGACTTCTGTTTAAGAAAAAGTCAAGTGAATAAGCAGTTGCATGCGATATACCTGTTTCAAATGAACCAAAAGAAATTCTTAAAGATTGTTGAAATTAAAATAAAAATGGAAATGTGAAACAGACTGGCTTACTAAAATTTCTTGAACAATATTGTTGTTCAATGTAAAGAACGTCAGCCAAGGTCGGCCCCCCGACATTTTACTACATAAAATCTGGCCCCCTTGGCAAAAAGTTTGGACACCCCTGATGTAGAGGATGTGACTGATTGTAGCTCCATTTCTGAGGCGGTATCCATAGCCTGTCTGGTGATTACTTGGCTTAGGGGGTTTTATGTGTATGTTACACCCAAATGTGAAATTTCAGTCAGTCCAGCTTGTCCTGAGCTCAGCATCCCTGGAAAACCTCAACAGCCACTTGCATGCGACTTAAGGAGGCCTATTGTAATTATAAATGTACGGATATAACCTCAACCTAAATCATATATGTTGGGTTAAATGATGAGTCTTCAACTGCGGTGTTTGTGAATGAAAAAGACACGAAAACAGGATAGCGTAATAGCCAAACCAAGAAATAGCCGAGGAGCCGAGGATGTGTGAGCGTCATCTCGCTTGCAGCATTTTAAAAGAAGCCAACAGGTCAAGGACGACATCTCCGCAGTCGCTACTCTGAGGAATGATGTCACGTAATGGCGCCATTAATAGACTGTTGTACGTGGAAAAGATTAGACACGGCCGCCACATTAAGAATATCTGAACGCGGTCTGGGCGGAAATATACGGGCGCACGTTCTCAAAAACGTGGGCGATGCGTAAATAGGAGAGAATTTTTTTTCCCCTTAACATTCTCGACTCTTCATCATATTGTCTCATGTGTGACAGCCTCAACTTTCATGCCCAGATCTGCGGGCCGCCGATGCTAATCCTAAGCGACGCAAACGCAAAGAGATATTCACGGATGAGACAATTCAATCTCGTCGGACGGAGCAGAGGATGTTTTTTGTTTCATTTATTTATTTTTATTTCAGGCTCCAAATCATTGCCGCGTGTAAATATGTCAAGGAAATTGCTTCAAATTTTGAAACACACGCCTGTAAAAGACAGTACAATTGTATTCGGGTCATGCACACACCAAAAAACCCCCCCCAAAAAACACTTGCACAATAATTCCAACCCAAAACAAAGAAATTGCATGCACAAACACACACACACAATCCGACACACAAAAGCATGCACTAAAATACAAAAGCAAACACACACACGTTAAAAAAAATGCACACACGCAACAAAGCGTAAGCACAAAAATCACGCCAACACAAATCTGGCCAGATCAGCCTGCTCTTCATCACTTATTCACCAACGCAGCACGCCGCGACCAGGCCGACCTTTCGCCAGAACGTTTCTCCTCAGCATTCTTCAATTTCCCCCGTCGAAGCTCTTTTCATTCGCGATGCAACGCAGCATTCGTGTTCGAAGATAATAGCCACTGTTAGCCTGTTGTCGCGGTGTCAAAAAGTGCTGAGGGTAGTTGACGTCGGCGGAACTCGACACGTGCGTCGACACGGAGTTGCGTTTCATACCGCGAAGGGCGAATTCCAGTGGATTTGTTAAGCACGCCATGGTCACCATAGGGAACTGTCATATATATAGAGAGGATTTTTTTTTCCAACTCTAAAAATGTTTTTTAGCACTTTTTTTTTCTGGCAACGTATGAATCCAAGCCTGTCTCACGATTTGGAAATCCATATCAGAGCAGCCTGGAGCCTGATACGCAACTTATCTAATTGCCTCAATTTTCTGGCATGGCAGCGGCTCAACCCACATGGTGACAAACAAACTGCCTGGTGCAACAAAAACAAATCAACCAAAAAACAACAAAAAAGGAAGCTCCTTTCATACATTTCCAAGGAGCGTCTCAACGGGGGATGTCTGTGGTGAGGTCATGGTGTCCCCGCTTGTATCCGGGCGGGGTTGATGACAACTCATGGATTTACCTCCCTCAGGCTGGGTGAGTGGCATCCGCCCCCGTAAAACGCCTTCACTTCCTCCTTCGTCATGCGACTGCAGATCGTGGCTGTCCACGTGCGAGTCCAAATGGTGTCCGGCAATCGTTGCTTTGACTTTGATGGATGAATTTTCTCATGAGGCCTTCGTGGGATATATCCCAGCAGCCATAGAATGAATGTGAATCAGCTCCTCACTCAAATAAAACCCGTTGCGAGGAAAAAAAAAAGCAGGTAATAGCTGTTCAGTTCATAGGCGCAAATGTTGAACTGTATCAATTTCTCAACTTTGTGAAAAGCAGCGGCGCCTATCGGGGGAGTTGATATGCGTTTTGTAAATCAGAGATTAGCGTTCCAGTATGCACGACTTGTCCTTTGAACTCTGTTGCTGACCAAAACAGCAGCACCCACCAAAGCATAAACCATATTCAAAACTATCACTTCTTCCATGGGGATGGCTTTTCGAACAGTGATTTACATTCCTGGAGATTCACATGTGGTCATCCCATAATGTCGTGTGTTGCGTCCACCGTGGTCCTTAGAACTGTGAACACTCCCGCGTCTGCGGTCGATTAGAAAACTCGCCCACTGTTTGTGAAACTGTATTATGAGCTGACATTGTTGTTCCGCATGCTTTCTTCACTCTGTGTGCAGTTTAATATTTAAATTTTTTTCCGCAAGGTGTTATTTTTGAGATATGGCACGCCCAAGCAGTATTGACGCCTGAATAAAAACGTGGATGTTTGCTCATTACTCACCGAGCTGTTCTATGCGAGACAGGTTCATAACACATGATGTATCGTGTTGGGAGGCGAATAAAGTGCACGCGTTGGTTATTTTTTTTGGGGGGGGCCGTGTTACTGCTAGCATCTTTCCAAGTTCCATGTAGGACATTATAAAATGAACTGCTGGGCCCATTTGAACTCTGTTGCTCACCAAAACAGCAGCACCTACTGACACAGATAGCTGGTATGAAAGTTGAATTTGCTTTGAGTGCACTCGGCATATTTAATGATGATTTCATGATCCAGGAGACCTCAAGTGGTCGCTCCACAATATTGTGGAGACTTTTAGTCAATCTATTCTAATTTTTTTTTTTAAACAAAGTATGCATTACAGTTGCAGGATTGAGCATGGTGTGCTGGGTGATGCCCCCCCCCCCCCCCGACCCCCCGAACCCAAGCTTCTCAAAGAAGTAGCCTAGCTTTAGCGCTTGCCGCTTAGTTATTCACTTGACCTTGGGGGATCGATGGCGAGGCGCTCCATCCGAGCCGGGCCTCATAAATAACAATGAAGGATGCGGCGGCGGAGGGTGGGGGGTGGGGGGGGTCGTCACACGACACCCACGCAGGCAGTCCAAGCTCACACAAGTGAAGATTAAAAACCGAGCCGTTTCCACACACCCCCCCCCCCACCTCCTCCTTTCAACCCGCAACTCCGTCTGCACACTGCTATCACGAATGCATCGCTCCCATCTCATTTTTGTCAATTTGGGATAAGCGGTTCAGATAATGGATGGTTGGATCGTTCATTTTTATAAAACCACTTTATTTTTATTATTATTATTTTTTGGGGTGGGATGTACTGTAGGGCTGAACAGTTAGATCAAAATCAAATCGAAATTGCAATGTGGTGGTTTGCGAAAATAGAGTCAATTGATAAAAACAGGAGTCATTATACCTCCTATTGGCTGCCAACCTGAAGAAATTCTAATCTAATCTAGTTCGTATGACAGGCCAATATTTGCAGTTAAGCAAACCACTTAACCTGTATCGTATTGTTTTGTATTTTTTGTTATTGTAAAGTGTCCTTGGGTGTCTTGAAAGGCGCTTATAAATAAAATGTATTATTATTATTATTAATTGCTAAACGCATTTTATCTTGCACGCGCCTCTTTGTGGTCAAACAATGCCCCCAAAACCCCCCCACAAAAACCAACAGTGTCAGTCAGGCAGTGAAATGTGCTGAAAAGCGAGAGAAAAGCGATAACAAGAAGAAAACGGCAACATCAGCCTGGATGTTTGAACTCACGATAAGGATTCCATCTGATCCATTACACGAGACCCTTGTAAAATCAGGAGCGATCATTTTCCAGAAAGCGTTTCAAGCCATGCGCATTAATTGGAAAAATGTCAACTTTCTGCTGATGTTCGAACATTTGCCGACTTTATCTCTTGACTCCAAACTTTTTTTCCTCAGCTTTGAAAAGATCCCCCAAATCCTCCTCCTCCTCCTCCTGGCGTTTCCTCCACGCTCCTCACGCTGCGAGAATGCCGCAATTACTTGTGTCACGCTTCAATAGCACCTCCCGGTACATGGAAATGTAATCATCCTCCAATATGATTTGCATTGTCTGTTGCTAACCAAAACAGCAGCACTGACTGAAGCATGGAAGCATTACTATCATAAGTCTTGACCGCACAATATTTTTTCTGCATTATCCATGACAGTTCTTCGCGCAAACCAAAATAGCAGCACCTATTGACACGTGCAAAGATTGATTGAAAATGATCCTACGTGTGTCACGACCATTAGCGCTCCAGTCGACTCCGCCATGTTGTGTTGATCCATTTTTCTTGCTGCGCTTTATTTCCCGGTTAAAATCCTTTTTCTTTTTTTTTTTAAATTCAGTTTCATACTGCAGTTTCCCTCGCTCAAGTCATCTCATCGACTGTGTTGTCTCCTGCTATCTTTTCACATTGAGGGAATGCTACATGTGCCAGTGACTTGGAGTGATGCTGCGATGCTAATGATTTTCCCGGGGTAGCTTTTTGTTGGCGCACCCTTCAGTCAATGTCTGGGGCTCTCGGTATGAGCTGCTACTCTTCTTCTTAGAGAGAAGCTCGCTAGCGGCGGGAAAGCCCGAGATAGAGAGTCTCACTGAAAAGTTGAGTTATAAAAAAAAAAGTCTGCAACTTTCACCGCTCTCTCCCTGCTAATCTTTGCTGCGGCATTGATCTTTACGAATAAAATTGGAATGCAGCGAGTATAACTTGTTGAAACGCATGCAGTGTATATATATTGCTAAAGCCTCCGCCGCCCCTTTTTTTCCGTCGAAATCCTCTTTACGAAGAGGATGGAACATTTTTGAACAGCACGTCCCAGAACGCTGCAGTGTCACGCATTCATTTTTTTTTTACTGCAGTGCAGTAAGAGGGTTATATTGATCTATGTGGAGGCTCGCTTCTCCCGAAATAGCCGCCGTCAGAGTCGTTGAAGGAGAGGAAGCAGGCGCGGGGTGTTGTTTCAGGTCTCCTGATCCGATTCCTGGAGAAATACCTTGACCCCCTCCCGCCTCCTCTTCTCCCCCAAGTGCACACTGGGGAAATGTGTGTGTGTGTGTGTGTGTGTGTGTGTGTGTGGTGGGGGGGATCATAAATCACACTTTTGCAGTTGCCAAACGTGTGTGGAGGCTGTAGCCTGCTGATGATGACGCTTTGGTGTCGCAGTCAAACAGGACCGTCATTTGGATACAAACTTTTGCAGAAAATGTGCAAATAGTTAATGATTTGCAGAGGCAGCTCCTTCACGATAGACACCAATGTTTTACTTACAGGCGACACATGGTCAACTGGTTGGCACGTTGGCCTCACAGTGCACTGGTGCAGGGTTTGATTCTGGCTCTGGCCTTCTTGTGTGGAGTTTGCATGTTCTCCCCCATGCCTGTGTGGGTTTTCTCCGGGTGTTCTGATTTCCTTCCACATTCCAAAAACATGCATGGCAGGCTGTTTGAACACTCTAAATTGTCCCGAGGTGTGAGTGTGAGCGCGGATGGTTGTTCATCAATGTGCGCCCAGCGATTGGCTGGCAACCGGTTCAGGGTGTCCCTCGCCAACTGACTGAAGACAGCTGGGATAGGCTCCAGCGCGACCGCGACGCTCGTGGAGGATAAGCGGATTAGAAAATGGATGGATGAATGTTTTACTTTTTTTGCGAAAACATCTCATGTGACATTTTCAAATCCAAATCATCCCCCAGCCCCCCACCCCCATTTTCATTCCTTGCCAATTTTGATTGTCACAAGTATGGATTAAAGAACCTCAGATGAGGCAAATACACCTTATCTTCTTTTTCTTCCACCCACGCCTTTGGGTTTCAATCCAGAAAAATAGATTATGGGCACTGAGAATATAGAAAAGGGAAGGAAAATGTTCCATGAGAGGATTCACAGTTGAGATGAAAGATTTCATACGCCTGCATATCTTTGTGCCTTGTTATTTCTGCTGCGTGGACTCACAAAACATTTTCCAGCCAATATGCTTGTCATCAAAAT
The DNA here is from genome assembly GCF_025434085.1 of Hippocampus zosterae. Classification (NCBI taxonomy): domain Eukaryota; kingdom Metazoa; phylum Chordata; class Actinopteri; order Syngnathiformes; family Syngnathidae; genus Hippocampus; species Hippocampus zosterae. The sequence continues at coordinate 5,214,550 of NC_067464.1, forward strand.
TTGCCCGTTTGCGCATGCAATTACCAAAAAATAATATGCCTCTCAGTTTGTCGTTGCCTATCTAGTATGTAGGTTTCAGATTTGGAAGTTATTAAAATAAAAAATCTTTTGGAGTAGTCCACATATTGAAGGACTGAAATGGCCGTTTCAAACCAAAATGGGAAACTACCTGCGTTCCGTTTTTTTTTATTGAAGTGAAACTGGCTTGAGAGTCTTCAAAATGTTCTTCAGGGGCTGAATTTTCAACGGATGACAATCGACTTTACAAGTTGAAGGCTGTTCGCAGGGGCTTCGTTCAGTCCTTATTAATCCCAAATAAAGAACTTGGCAGAGGCAGCTATTCGCGCCATTGAAATGACTTTCTTCACGTTAACCTTAAATGCCTTTAATAACTCATCCTGTCACCGCCCTCTAATGAGAACATCTGCTCTGTGCTGCACATGTACGCTGTACTCATCGGTTTGTACAATTTGACAAGAAGGAGCACTGAGTGAAGAGAAACTAGTCTGGTGCGTTATTTTATCATGATAGCTGCTGACTGGCTCGCTGCCATACGCCTGTCACTTGAAGGTAGAATGTGACTTAACTTTTCTCGAGCCAACCATATGCCATATTTAACTCCTACATTAGCATCTCACGCTAAAGTTACTTTGTGTTTTATGTTTTAACTCTTACATTAACATCTCACGCTAGCAGGTAACTAGTTAGCCACAAAATGTCTAGCTACCATGTCAGAAAGTAGTGTTAAATATGTGCCTCAGGATATATGCTCTTAGCTTTTCAAGCTAGCCCCATAGATAGCAACTGACAGGTTAGCTGCCATATAAGAACTTGTGAGCAAAAGGTAGCACATTATACACTTTCCACCTTTATATTCTTTTTACTGCTGTCTTAGTTTCTTCCATTATCCATGAGCTAACTTAGCTATTCTATATTGTCACTTGTGGTCGAAAGTTTGAGTGCTCTGTTAGCTTCACGCTAGCCACAGCTACTGGCTAGGTGCCATATGCTTGTCATAGTTTATGCGTGTTTGAAATGATAACATGCCATTTTGTGGCCAGCTGGAAAATGTTATTCTTTGCGTGTGATGTCTTAATTGCTCCGTTATCTACTTGGGCTAGATGCTAACCTGCCACATTACGTGTTATATTTTAACTGCTAGGTTAGCTTCTGAACTCAGTTTGAGCATGCTGCTTCCTGGTTCCCAGGATTGACTGTCAGACCACTGGACCGTACCATTTTTTATTTTGGAGAAAGGGGTGGGGGGTTTCCAAAGGGGTTTTCCTCCTCTCTGTGTTGTCTCTTCTCTTTTTGTTCCTCTGCCCATTTTCCTTTTTTCACCTCCATTCTCTCTCCTTTTCCCTTCTTTTCTTCCATTGTAGTCTTCCTCTCCAATATCCTCTTGATATTTCCTTCTTTCCCTCCTCTTTCTCCTTCACCTTTCAATTCCCCTTTCTCTTCTTCCCTCGTTCACCTCTCTTCCTTTCCTCTTCTCACTTAACCTTCCCCTCTTTTGTTCTTTCCTCACCTCCATCTCTCCTTTCCTCCTTTCCTTTTCCTCTTCACTCCCGTTCTCTTCCACCTGTTCTGTTTCTATTTTCTTCTCGCTTCTTCCCACCTTTTCCTCACCTCTTATTTCCTCCTCTCTTCCTCCTGTCTTACCCCTGCCCTTTTCTTCTCCTCCTCCTTCCTCCTTTTCCACATTCACCCCTCCCTTTCGTCGTCTTGTTCCATTCTTCAACCCTCCTTGTCTTCTTCTTCCCACCTCCTCCCGTTTTGCACTCCCCTTTCTCCTTTCATTTTCCTGGTCCCTCCTTTCCTCTCCGAGCCTGCTTCTCCTCTCCTGTTCCTCTTCCCCCCCCCCCCACCACTTCCTTCCCTTTTCCCTTCACGTGCTACTTTTCTTCATTGTCCTTTTCTGTCCTCTCCTCTTGTTGTCATCTCATTGCCCTCTCCTTTTCCTCTCCTCGGTCCCGCTCCTATTTTCCTCCTTTACCTCTCATTTTCTTCCCCTCCCTTAGCTCCCTTCTCATCTCCTCTTTGCTTCACTCCTCACATCCATTTGCTGTCCTTCTAATCTTCTTTCTGTTCTCCCCTCCCAGAAACCGCCTCTCCTCCTTATTCTCAATCACCTTTCCTCACCTGCTCATCTCCTTTTTAATCTCCCTTTTCTGTTATCTCCTTGCTGCTACAAGCGCTTGCATAACTATTGCATGACGCAGGACAAACAATAGTGCACTGTCGTGTATATTAGCTAATTGTAGTGCGCGCGTGTGTTTGTGTGTGTGCATGTGTCTGGTATCACTGTGATTTCTTTCAAGTTGGGTAACATTCTCATCCAGGTACAGTCGCTGCAGACAGATCCCAGATCAATTACAAGGTAATCCACTTTAGGGTCTCTTCTTCACATGATAAACACACACAATCTGGTTAGCCAAAGCCTTCTTAACTTCCAAGGTGAGGCCGCCGCCTGCCAAGCTGATTGGCCGTGTGTGCGGCTGTGTGTGTGTGTGTGTGTTTTTTTTATACACACAAGTTCCTCTAGGGGGGGCGTCATTTCACAGGGATATCGGATCATGCCGACAGAGGTGTTGATGTCACTCACTCACAAGTCTCCTCCTGTGGGATTCTTTCTTCCTTTACACATACATTACAGAAAGTCAGCTCTAACGGTGTCATTTATTTCTGCGGCGACTGGCCCTTTAAAACAGCTGTTGTGTGTGTGTCAGAGAGCGAAAGATGGGTCAGCTTCATCTCCTAAGTCAAGGTGATGTAAAAGAAGCCCTGCTGTCTGCTGACCTTTGTGTTTTTGGGCATATATCATGCTGAGTGCATGCTTGTGTGTCACGCTCATATTCAGCCGGGTACGGGCAAACCAGCAGCCGTCGCGGCGCCAAAAAGCTGTGTGGCAGTATTCCAGCCCACAAAGCACCATCAGCGTCAGAAAAAAGGTATAATCAGAATAATCGTAAAAAGAAAAAAAAATGATTTTAGATTTAGTTTTTATAGGTACATAAAAGTGCAAAGAATCTAAAAATAGTAATATTTCTCTTCATAATGCTCAAGCGAATAAAGAAAATTCCGTTTCAGAAGTAAAAAAAAACGTTTTGCTTCACTCTCTGCTCCATATCAAGATCTGATTTGTAAAAATTCACAATAATGATCCTCAAGTGGCTCTTTTTTTTTAATTTTTATTTTTTTGATTTGGGTTTTTGGGTGTTATATGCACATCAACAAAAGACTTACACTCACCGTTCTTACCAGTCATCAGTGTTGCTCACCCTCTCTGTCACACCACGTAGTGCTACTACGTATTATCGTGTCCTTTTATGATAAATCATGTTTCCTTGCAGAAAAGCCATCAAGGGCTATCTATGTATTTCCAAGAACATTACAGGCATCAACATGCCGACATGCTTGGAACGCCGTGGTGGCACCTCGGAGGGGATTAGTGCTGCTGCCGAGTCCCAGCGGGTTAAAGCTGCTGCTGCGTGGGTTTGATGTGTTTATCGCACCGGGCGTTCCCCAAGGCTCCCTATTAGAGCCACTACTGCTACTTTTCTCTCTTTCTATGACTCCTTTGAAGAATAGCCATTTAATCTCACGCCACCCTCCTTCTCTTCCTCTGTCTTTGTCTGCCTTCTTGCCGTTACACTGCTGGTGCGTGTGTGTGTGTGTCTGCGTGTATCCCGGCGATCACTCTAGGCTGATTTAACGCCAAAGGTGCAGGAAATTGGAGGTCAGAACACATCATTAGTGGCCGATGAATGCTTAATTAGGGAAACAAACGGCGCACCCCCTGCAGTCAGTGGAGCCAGAGCAGAAATACAAGTCAGCACCAGCCTTTCTCATTATGGGATATACCGGTACGACTGCCGCATTCCATGATTTTATAATTTTTTTTGTACAAGAGGAAGAGCTCTCAGTAGTGTGGCGGTGCTATAGTATTCCAAGAGCCCTCAGCGTTCCGTACCATTTAATGAGGATACCAACGCTGCTTTGAGACAGCGACGGCATCTTCTTTGTCGTTTCCCAGAAATTTAATTTATCAGCGTTAAATGTCGAAGTTTCTTCAGCTGGTTACTACTGTGCGAAACTAGATTTCCTTTCGGAAAGGATGTCAAGGGAAATAATTTGTCACAGGCATTTTATCCTTGTGTTTATTTCCGTTTGATTTATTTTCCCACTTCTTTATGAAACTGGCAGTCCTCCGCATGAATCGGTGCCAAAGAATTAGCTCTCAGTTTCCAAAAAGTTGATGACTACAGCACAGTGTTTTCATCATTAAGCAATTCCAAATCGATAACCGATGATATTGTAGAACATTTTAATGCAAAATAAATTCCCATCCAATACAACAAAGTGTATGCAGAAAAGTGGTGAAGATTGCACGACTGTCTGTGTCCTATGTGTTGTGTTATTTTGTTATTTTGACTTCAAAATGGCGCCGCGTGAGTGGCTGCCTTTCCAGCAGCTCCTATATTTTGTTGTTCTACTTCTTCCTTTCATAACTTTGCTGCTGTGAATCGGGAATTTCTCCATTGTGAGACTAATAAAGGTTTTCTTATCTTATATTATTCGATTAATGTATGGAATAATCTATTCTACGGTTACTTTTCTCTAGAATATTTTTCATCCTCTACCATATCCCAAATTATTCAAGTGTCGTGGCTGAAATGTAAATACTGTTTCTCACAAGGGGGCCTACATGCAGCACGTTAACCTCGAGACCCTTCAAAATGTTTTTTTTAACGTTTAATATTGAGCCACCTAGAATCATGACGTACGTTATTTTCATGAAATGTTATTTTCTACTCATTTATTCCTTCTTTTCCCGCAATCTTGCCTCCATCCTCCTGCCGTCCATCAAACGTCCTTATCCTTGTCGTGCGCTGACAAGCTCGCGGGCTATTTTGAGAGGGGCGGAGGGGGGGCAAAGCCTCCCCCCCCCCCCCACCCCCCGTAATGTCCGAGCGAATTCACTCTGTTGAGCGGTCATCGCGGTTGACCCATCTGGAGTAAACAAACCACCGGGGCTGTTTTCCTCTATGCATCTGTAATCAACATGAAACATCTCGGGTGTACAAACAGAAGGTCTTGTTGACGTTAAGGCAGCTCTCAAAGGACACTAACATAGCCATGCTCAACATTGCTAAAGCAATTTCATGAACACCCGGTGTCCGCATCTAGATTCTGTATCTCGATTGCCCAAAGCTTATTATTATTTCTTTTTTTTTTTTTCATGAAACAACAGTCTGATCAAGATCCCACGTATGGATTCAGATCAATAACACAAACTGATCCTTGTTTGTTCCAAAAAGCTACACACCAAATACTATCATTTCCAACAATTTTAGAAAAATGTCTGATGATAAAATGATTTCAAACCAGATTCCAGACCGGGATTCTATTCATTGATTTAGATCCAGACCAGAAGTTGAGTACATCTTTCTCGATTCATACTCACTGTTTAGTTACGCACGGAATGTCATCCTTTTACAACTTGTGGAGTTATGGCTGTGACACAAAAATTGACTTCAATCAAGAGTCCAGATCTGGATTCCATAAATAGATCAGGATCATGAACCAAGTCTATGAATTTGGTCCTTGGATCAAAATAAATTTGCACATCCAATTTAATGGAAAGCTTTTCACTACTTAATGACGAAGGCCCTTGTTGTAAAAACAATTTTGATCTAGTGTTTTCAAATCAATTTAAGATAGGGATCTGGATAATGATCCAAAGATAAACCATTTGTCCTTGAATCATACCAAGTTCACTTAGGACTAAGTTACGATTTAAATATGGATGTGTTTGTCCACTGTTAGCACATTAACAAGCGGTTATACGGCTAGCCATGCTAGGATAAGATGATGTGTTTATGTCGAAAATGGGGTGCTTTTTCCCTTTATTTTGTCCTCATATGAACATCTGGCATGACTTCCCTTCCGATCTATTATTGAGTTTTGTGACACGCACACACACACACACACATGCACGCACGCACAGTCACAAGTGATGAATAAGTAAAGGCGACACCACGAGAGTTGGAGATGAGCCCAGAGCGAATGACAATCACACCCCCCCCTCCTCCCTCTCTCTCAAAAATGAAAAAAGATTTGTTGCTCTTCGTTATTGGCTTCTTCCCTTTGGGCAGAGAAAATGATCTCAGCTAATCAATCTCACTCCGCTTTCCTCAGAGGCTTCTTCTTCTGCATTTTCTGCTTATGCTCCTTCTGTGTTGGCATGCGAGTGCGGGTCCTTGCTCTTACACCCCCATATGAAGACAGATAAAACAAACAAACAAAACTGTTCTTTCATAAAACGATCTGGATCCAGATTTGGGATTTGGATTACAAGGGGTGTACATTTGATCTGTAAATCATAACAAATGAATCCATATGCAAGTTCCAACAGTGAATCTGGAATTAAATCTATGCTGTATTTTTGGATCCGGATCATAACAAAGAATACCAAAGCTACACACCAAACGTCATCCAAATCTGTTCACACGCATAGTTTATGTGACTAAAATAACCAGAATCAAGATTGCACCCAGATCATGATTTAAAAGTTTTTGTCCTTTGGTCACATCAACACGATAAATGTAATAAAAATCATAGTCACTGATCTAAAAACACAGAAAAAAATCAGTTTTTGCTTTGGTGGAAGTATGATGCTTTTCTGAAACACAATCTTCCTGTCACACATACACACACACACACACACACACACACACACACACACGCACTGTGGCAGTGTCACCCTCCCAGTTGGCCAGAGGGTATCACGGCGGAACGTGACAACAGCCCTAATGAGCTCGTCGGACTGGGTGACCATGTCGCCTGGCGGGAGAAGTGCTGTCGCCATAGCGACAAAGAGTCATGGTATCATGCAGGTGCTTGAAAATGGTTTGCGATAAAAGTCGATTATATTTCAAAAAATATCTTCATTTGCTTTTGGGGATTCACACGCACGAGCGCGTCGCAACTTTAGCCTGCAAAGCTTGAGGTTGCTTTAGCAGGTTGAGCAGGCGGCCATTATCGTGCCTCGTAGTTTCTGACTCAATTTACTTGTCCTGAGACCAAAACTAAAAAACACAAAGAGAAAAGAATGCTTGAAAATAGATCTTTAAAGACCCACATAAATCTGGATTTCCCCCTAAAATGCAAATTAAACTCTTGCCCCACCTTGCACCCCCCCCCACCCCCCACCCCATGATGTGTGAAATGTAATCTCCAACCCGTAAGGAAGCGGTCTGGTGTTTTCCACACATGCACAAAACAACACTGCTGCTCAGGCAACAAAACACTGGTGTGAAAAACGGAGAGAATCGGGGAGCCAGAAAGTGACGGGTGCGGGTGTGTGAGGGGTTTAGGAGCTGAAAAAAGCTCGGGGGGGCTCCTCTCGCCACGCCGGGGTGATGATATGCGGGGTAATGAACTCCTCCACTTTGCGCATTAAAGGCGTGACATTCTCCTCTCTCTTGCCTCAACTGTCAGAGATTTGTCCCCCCCCCCCCCCACCCCCCTCCCCTTCCCCCGACTCCCTTCTATCATGGACGAGGCCTTCTCTAATCTCCTTCCATCCACTCCGTGGCAGCCCAAGTGGAGCCTCTGCTGACTTAAAGCCTGCATTTCACTTGTCAGCCTAATGGGGGAATTTGTAAGGCGTTTAAAATGTAGAAGAGCCATTCCACCCACCGCTCCAGAGGTGTCAGGAGGAACATAGAAAAGCCATTTCTAGAAAGTTAAGACAGAGTCCTTGGAGCTGCATCATGTTTTTAGCATGTAGCAGTCATGTAGCCAAGCTGCCAGCTGGGGAACACAACAATAAATTAGATACTCGCTCGAATTAACATTAGCGACACAGAATAAAACGTGAAATAAACATTGCAGCTAATTAGCTAATAGCAAGTGCGCTATACGACGCTTCCTAACTCACCCTTGCAGTGCGCGCACGTGAACTAACATACTTACATACAGTATTTACAGGTATAACATGTGAAGGGGGCGCTGTTGAGCCATTAAATTAATCTGTTGAGCCATTAAAGTAATCGATGGGGGGGGGGATCTTCAATTAACATAACCTCAGATCTTCAATTAACATAACCTCAGCGAGCCCTGGTAAAGCGTTCAACCTTTCCCCCCCACTTTGATGCCTATGGAGCCGTAGACTGAATAACACGGCCACAACATTTAAAAAGTTAACTTCCGCTGTTTCTTCCGCTGTTTCTTTCTCCGTTTCTCTGTTATGTGGACCCACATACCAATACAACACCTTTGTGACATCCAGAAGCCTGTTAGCCTTCAAGCTAGCTGATGGCTAGCACCTCCAAACGCTTCCCAGTGACTCAGTGGCGTATATTCCAGCCACCGGTGGCTTTAAACTGATATATTTTCACAGCTTAGACGTATATCTCAAACATTTGAAAGTTGAGCAGAAAGTATTCAGTGGATTCAATAGACAAACTGACAGGGTCTCGGAGCAAAGGGAACATCATTTTGAAGTCTGCTTTAATGTACAGTATTTTTTTTATTCAAATTTGGCAGCACATTTCTCCAAATTTCTATTTTTTTATTTATTTATTTTTTACTTAACAGAAGCTTTAACTACAAAGTCAATCGAACATAGTGAATGTTGCGTGTAGCGCGTGACTAGCCCCCTCTGCATCTGTGTTGATAATACAGTGCCATGAACAACTGGAGGAAGGCTGGTGGGCTGTGCCACGGTGGTCCAGCGCCACGCATGCGTTGACATCACTTGGCATTGTTGTCCTGCGGCGGCGAGAGGCAAGAGTCTCTCACTGTGCATGAATAATTAAAACCTTTGCTTTCCTGCAGGGTCAGCGACCAATAAGCAGGCAAGGTCGGAGCAGGGGAGGGGGACTGTGTTTTGAAGTGCGTGCGTTTGTGTGCGCGTGTCGGACAGATGAAAGTGTGGGGCTGAGATTGGTCGAGGACGGCTGCAGGAGGGCTGGTGCACTGAGGTGATGTTGAGGTGTAGAAACGAAATGGTTGTGGTGATTGCAAAACAGGATCGAGCTCTTGTTGGAGGGGCTGGTACAGTACTGATTGATGATGATGGTTTTAAGGCAACACTATGTAGAAGACCTGTGCGAAATGGCCTTTAAAACAATTCCTCCATATTTACTTTACAATACAGTCTAGGGTAGGGGTTCACAATATTTATCAAAAACATACCTTCTTTCTTTTCCTGTGTAAGCTAGCTTCAGCGTGTTGTTCCTACTGCACTGACAGTGCCCCAAATGAACAGTATCCGGGTGGAAACACGCTAGCCAGTCACCACGTTGGTTAAACTAGCCTCATAAAATCCAGTTCTTGAAAAGTGTGCTTTGAATATGATTTAAAAAAAAATCCGCACTTGACAGTCTTCTGTACTGCCACAAGATGGCGCCAATGTCCTCGGGTAGTCGAAGATATGTCGAAGTGGAGAGAAAGAGCGGCGTCGAAGAACAGTGAAGCAATGTAGGCGACAAAAGTGTGCTCAAAGCAGACTTTGTTCAGGCATGGAAACGAAGGTCATATTTGAAGGCGAAATTCTTAAGGCTGCGTGAATTTGGACACTAGCGTGCGGTCGAGGAAGTTATGTCATGTGGTCTTTGAATTTGGCCTTTAGCGGGCAAAGCCTACGAATTTGGACACCGGCTGTGATATCAACATATCATAGTATTGTTTTGGCGCCATCTGGTGGCACAGTGTCATAGAGTTGTGTTGACGTTAGTTGAGGAGTTTTATCGAGACGGTGGCAACTATTAGGTATCTACAAACATTTCTTTTTTTTTTTTGCATGGGATGGACGTGAATTGCTTTTTTTTTTTAACTAACTAGCCGACTAAAGTATACAGCCGGGTTTCATTTCACCACCGGCTGCATCAACTTTTGACTTTCATGTACTTAAATTGCAATGCTGGCATGACCTCAGCTTGGTGTCCACTGTGGCCTTTCTCTTTCTCTCTCTCTCTCTCTCTTTTGCTCTCTCTCTCTCGCTCCTTCTTTCTCTAATCACCAATTGGCAGCAGAAGGGGCGTGGATTAGACGCAGGAACAGAAATGTAAAAAGGTTTGGCCACACAATGCAACGAGCTGGCATCACGTGCGCCCGTTACTTACAAGGGGAGGGAAAGAGTTGGCATGCGTGTGATGCCAGTCCAACACTGCTGTCAGGCATCGCTGAAGGCACAATAGGTCCATATCCAGATTGGAGTGCGTGTGTGTGTGTGTGTGTGTGTGTGCGCGTGCATGCATGCATGCCTGCTGTTCATGTGTGTCTTATGTGATCGCGTGTGAAGTGTACGATAGCTTGTGCCTCCTCAGAGACGTTGTTTTGCAAAAGGCTATCACTGTGGATCATGCTCACCCCTTGAAATCACACACACAGACACACACACACACACACACACAAAAACACACTTACTTATCCACTCCCTTATTGCACATCTAAAAATAGATCCACCCCCATTTTTTTTCCTCAATGATCTGTCTGATTCTCAAATGCTGCGAGAGAGGCAAGGTTAACTGCAGCCCATCCTCTGCAGTATGCATGCATGCTTTAATTCATATCATTTTTACCGCAACTTAACTTTTTTAACAGGGGGCTTTAATTCTGACAATTTCTCCAGCAACCGAGTCACTTTTAGGGAGATTCAACATGGACACATCAATTGCGTTTTTATCAGCTTTAATTCTTATGATTTTTAGGTGACTAAAATCCCGTTTCATTAGTTTTTTTTTTTATCATTAAGGCCTTTTTCGAGGCTTATATTTGTACTTTTTTTATGACAAGTCACCTTTCAGAGGACTTTAATTCTTATTTTTATGGCCACCCGAATCCCTTTTTTAGGGGTCTGCAACACATTCAAAAACTCTGCCAATTTTTGCAAACCTTTGCGCCTCGTTGGCGACCTTGTTTTGCTAAAGGCTATCACCGCGCATCATGCTCACCCCTTGTAATCAAACAAACACACACACACACACACACATCTAAAAATAGCCACCCCCACTTTTTTTTTCCCCTCAATGATCTGTCTACTTCTCAAAGGCTGTGAGACAGGCTGGGTTAACTGGCAGCCCATCCTCTGAAGTACATACACACACACACACACACACTTCCCCATTCAGGGTGCAGATGGCAGCCAGTGTGTGTGAGACAAGAGACCCCAGCTTCTCTGCTCATTTACATGCAGGTGGCGCTTCCAGTCTTGCAGTCTGGAGGAGTGAGCTTGGCACACCAACGCTGTCAAAGCCATGTTGCACCTTGCACCCCCCCCCCCCTACACACACACACCCCTTCTAATCCTACCGTTCCCTCACCACCCTTCACCCACATCACGGAGCGTTGCGCACCTTGCCTCTGATTCGACCTGCCACACATCAAATACTGGCACTTGTCAAGGGTCATCCGAGGTCATGTGGAGTGCGGACAACACTCTGCGTGGGAAAGCCAAACAACTCTGATCCGATTGAGCTGCAGCAAAGGTATATTAAGGTAATTGGTGGCATTGTTGCCAGGGAGAATTATTTGTTCGCTCAAAAGTCCAAATTAAAATAAAGCCCCCCCTACACCCCTCAGCAGTCAGGAAAAACAAATCAAAGAGACAATATTCCATTCAATGATTCTGACATCACTACACAGTTGAATAAAAAGAATACCGCAATACACATTTTCTTCTTCAATGCACATTGTGCTGCTCATTCTGGTATGCGCTATGGCCACCTACGTATACTATCCTCAGCCCCCTCTCACGGTTACTCTGCACAATGTTAGTCGTTCTTTGCAGAGGATAAAGAATAAATGCCTCTGTGTTGTTATATGCATTGCTGCACTGCTTGAAAAAAAAGTCATATGTCAGGAGAGCACTGTAAATGCATTATTTATTCCCATTTTTCAAAGGTAAATTAGTGACATTTTCAGGGGGCTTTTTATTATTTTTTTACAGCAACCTAATCAGCTCTATGGAGAAGGTGTTGATAAAATTTGAACTTTTTATGCTACCCAATTGTTTTGAGAGCTTTCACTGTGATGGCAACTAAATTGCCTTTTTAGGGAGCTTTGATTTTTATTTTATTTTATTTTATTTTTTTACAACAAGGGGCTTTACTACATACGATATTAAAGCAAGTTAATGCCATTTTTCAAGGCAATTGTTTATTTGTATTTTTTTTTTACACGTCGTTTGTCTTTTACAGTCCATGGGTGTCTTATGACCTCGCGTTAAAATTGTTCCCGTCTATTTTTTTTTTAATCTCCAACTCCTATTATTCTGGCTTTCATACTTCATATTTTTAATCGCAATTTGTACACCATCTGATTTTTTTTTTTTTTTATGCGCCATGCACGGTAACATATTCACCATTTGTGGGTGCTTTTGAATTAGTTTTATTCTCCGGAGACTTTAGCTTGTGCTCACGCAGCTCACGTTCGTAGTAACTGGGGTTCATGATGGTCCATTTCCTCGACATCAGACAAGATTTATACGGTGTCCCTTTAATGGCGACCAACGAGTCATGTCGAAACACCCCATAAACTGTTCTGCCGTACACATTTTTTTTTTCCTACCTCCTCTCTCCACGCGGTGTTAATTAGTAACATAGTCACTGGTCATAAATTGAGATCATTTCTAATGCTTCCACTGGCTGTGTAATCCTCTGTGGGGATGTGCCTTCATGACGGCGGCGGCCGCTCAGTGTGTGCTCAGACAAAGTCGCGTCCATCATTCTGCCTTCGATAATAATTGGGTTAGAATAATTGGGCCATGATTTGGGAAAGAAAAGGGAGGAGGGGAAAAAAAAAATGAGGCGAGTTAGCCAGCAAAAACAAAGCCAATGATGGTTCAATAACTGAGTGAGCCAAGTGGACTGGGGAGGAGTGTGCTCGGAATAAAGATGAATCTGTTAGCATCCACAGGCTCTGCAGAAATGCGCAAAAAAAAAAAAAGTGTTCATTTATTCCCGTTTTAAAGGCTTCAACTGTGATGATTTGTATGGCAACTTCATTGTCTTTTGGAGCGACTTTAAATACTTCTAATTTTACGAGAACTAATTAGGGGGGGCTTTAATTCTTATTTGTACTGCTACTTATTCACCTTGTTGTGTGGTATTTAATAATCATTATTTTTCCAGCAACAAAGTCGGTTTTTGAGGGGTTTGAAAGTTTAATTATTAAAAAATTCATCAACTTTTTGATGTGGTAACTTAACCACCTTCATAGGTGGCTTAACTTTTTCAGGGAGCGATCGTTCGTGTTATTCAAACCACAACTCACAACTTTTAACGGCCTTTAATTTGTATTTTTTTTTTTTGGGCAATGTCATTACTTTTTTTAGGGCCTTTAATTTTTATGCTGTTGATGCAACTAAATTGCCTTTTAAGAGACTTTTTATTTGTACAGCAATTTTATTGCCTTATATGCGGGCTTTAATACTTACTGAACTGTTGAAACTAAATTGTTGATTCTTAGGGCACATTAATCGCCTTTCTATTCACTTTAATGCGTTTTATTTTTTACACTGATTTAAACACCTTTTCAGAGGGTTTTACTTATTTTATTGGCAACTCAATGTCCTTCTAGGGGGTCTTAAATTCTTATCATTTTAACTGTGATTTAATTAGAACTAAATCAACTCATTGAAGGTGCATTCATCCCCCGCCCCCCATCTTACCAGGGTCCCGCTTTATTTCCAGTGCCTTATAAAGGGTTGCTATGACAATGTAAGAAGTTGGCTGATGGCAGAAACGCGCATTATGTATTGAGTACGTCTCGTTTTTAAACTCAAACATGCATGCACGCTCCGACAATGTGTCGTCCCCACACATTCACATAACAAGGTAGCGGCACTTCCACACATATTTGATCACCACTCAGCTCGGACAAATGTCATCATACGGCACGCTACTCATATCTTTGAAGAGATGAACAGTGTTGTCGTTTTTGAGAACGCGAAGCAGCGGATGGGATGCGGCCATGTGTTGCATGGTCTCCCGAAAGTCACACATAATCTGCTTTTAGAAACAATGGAGACGGCGTCGCCTTTCACTGGTCGCCTTTTTTTTTAAGCCACAATGACAGGAGGGAGATATTGTGTCGCGCGTGTGTTTTTTTTATTCATTTATAATTTTTTTTAAAAGGAAAGATTTGGCTTCAGTTCTGTCGACTGCATTTTTAGACAGAAATAATCCCCGCGAGGTGCTGCCGTGCTTAATTTTAGCTTAATCTGCACATTGATCACGTCTTGCGAGGACGCTGGAAGTCGAAGCGACAGTCGAACAATGCGTCCACTATAATGGCAGTAAAAGCTCTTTGGAAAATGGCCGTACAGTGGAATGATGTTGGAGCCGTTTTGATACTTGGGAGCTTGAGTGGGTGATTGCCATCACGTCATTCAGTCAAAGAGTTAAACACACACAAGCAACCACACTTTTCGACACAAATAAAGCATGGCGCCATATCGCTGAATATTTATTCCGGTGAATATGATATCACTATAATAATAAATACAAGTATGTTGCCATCATGGCACGTTCAAATGGACAGAAAGATGGCAAGTATTCTGTGATGAAATCTGGCGTGGGGCCACCTTTCGTCTAACTGTACATTTCCCGTGAGTAGCACAATTGCAGAACGCAGAGCGCAGTGCGTCTTGAGAAAACAACTTTCACTGATGACGATGCTCACATTACTTTTTTTTTAAAGGACCCGCAACAGCGGAGCTTTTAGTCTCCGCATGGAATAATAAGCTACCAAGCTCTATCGTGCGAATTCATATCAAGGCTCCGTGGATCAGGATGAAGCCTTTTGAACTCTTGAACCTTCAATGCAAACACGGCTTAAGAACACACACACACACACACACAAGGGGTAACGATGTGTGCGCTCTATACACTTAATCTCCGCACAGCCAATGAAGCAGAATTATTTATGATGTCAATTTAGACCATATCTTACGTGTTAGTAACATGGCAGCTTTTTATTGCCTTTATTATTGTCATTAGCAGGCTGCTGGTGTGTGACATTCACTTGTGCTGCCTCTCCAATGACTGCGGTCCATACACTCAACCTCCTCCTTGCTTACTCTTTCTTTTTTTTTTTTTCTCCCCTCAGCTTTTATTTGTATGGTAATGTTTGATGAAGACGCGTGGAGCGGAATCACATTCCCGCATTACTCCGAAAACAAAACGGCCGCACGTAGAATACCAATGAGTGCATTTGGGCCGCGTGGGTGCGAAGGACAACGGGACGCACGCTGCGAATTGTCCCAAAACATTCGACACATGATTGACTTTTATCTCATTGGGGAGAGAAGTAGGCATAGAAAAGCGATCCCAAAATTCAGATATGTTTTTCCAGTGGTGATAGCGAGAAAAGGTTGTTGGATCATGATTGATATCAAACATAGTGTTTTTAGTTTAAAAACACTGAAGAAGAGAGGAAGGGTCAAATCACCAATACTGCATATTATTCCAGTGCACAAACACCCGACTAGTAGTGCTAAACTGAACGGGTTGGAAATGGGTGGATCGATACTACAATATCGATACTTTCATGTGCATGGTGATATCAAATGATATCAAACAATTTTTTTTAAGGGTGCAAAATATGATGAGCAGCGATGATAGGGAGAAAGCATGCAGATGGATTGATACTGCAGTCTTGGTATTCCAATACTTCTGACAATATGGATTGGTATCCTACACATGTATCGTAAACATGCTGTTTTAGTAGGATCCAAAGACTGAAGAAAAGTGTTGGTTATCAGGTGTAGGATTTCAAGCTGAGTGGAGCAATAATACAAGGTCACTACTTCTGGACTCGTGGAAGTATCAAGTGGTATCGGAGCATAAAGATGGAAGAAAATCTGTGGTAAGGGTCGATACATAGGTCGATACATATCGAGGTACAAGGTACTCAAAACAGGTAGCCGGTGCCGTTCGCCATGTCTCATTGAGTTCTTAGCGGGCATAGCAAGCGCTCGCACAACCGGTGTTGTTGCAACATCATTATCGATTTGAAATGTTCGTTATCCCTCATCCTGTCTAACTAAACAGGCGCCGCCACATTCAAAAACAAGCCGGCCGGGGCTTTAATCTTGAGCAGGTGCACGAACGGTGAAAGGGAAAATGCACAGCTAGGAAGGAAGGAGGGAACAAAGGTTAAGTGGAAAAAAGGCTTACCAAAAAAAAAAAAAATGGCTGCCATGGCAACCTGCTGCAGGTATGGAGTGACTTGCCTGTTGCATAATACCGCCAAATTGGCATCCACTCCAGCTTTACGCAATCCCATTAAGTGACAGCAGCTTAACTTTTATCAGCCGTAATCAAGAGAGCCATTTATAATAACGCCGATGTTAGTCCGGTTCAATTTTCTGCCTCTGCTCTGACCTGTCAGCTCTTTTTCACCATGGAGCATGTCAAAAATATGATTGCGATGACAATTTTTTTTTTTTTTTTTTGTCATGCCTTGCCCATTTTACATCCCATTACTATAGAAGATAAGAAAATGGCCAATTTGAAACGTGGTCTATCAGTGCGTTGGCAATCATTTTGGTGGTTCCATAAAAGGAGGCGGGGCGGCCCGGTAGTCCAGTGGTTAGCACGTCGGCTTCACAGTGCAGAGGTACCGGGTTCGATTCCAGCTCCGGCATCCCTGTGTGGAGTTTGCATGTTCTCCCCGGGCCTGCGTGGGTTTTCTCCGGGTGCTCCGGTTTCCTCCCACATTCCAAAAATATGCATGGCAGGCTGATTGAACACTCTAAATTGTCCCTCAGTGTGAGTGTGAGTGCGAATGGTTGTTCGTTTCTGTGTGCCCTGCGATTGGCTGGCAACCGATTCAGGGTGTCCCCCGCCTACTGCCCGGAGACAGCTGGGATAGGCTCCAGCACCCCCACGACCCTAGTGAGGATCAAGCGGCTCGGAAGATGAATGAATGAATGAATAAAAGGAGGCGGGGGAAAAAATGCACTAGAATTGCTTAAAGTTGTCATAATTCCACTGTTATCCAAGCTGCCATTTCATTTTAAGAATCGGTCTACCACGGTTATAGTAAGAACTCATTTTGTGTTCCATCCATCCATCCATCCATCTGGATGGATGGCATGGGAGTTTGTTTGTTTTTTTATAGTTTGCATGACCTTGTGTGTTGTCCTATTCCTGGCCCACATTCTTCTATTCTGGACCACTTCACTGATCCACCTTCTGTGTATGTGTATGTCTGCCTGCCAGCCAAGCAAACACTCACTGTCACTTATTTTTTGCTGGTCAAAAGGAAAAAAAAATGGCTGAGAGGCCTCCCTCAGGCTTTCTATCTCCCCATCAGCCAAACAGCGCCTGTCCCCCTTTTTTGTCCCAAAGTACGCGTCCCACTTTGGACTCTCAAGTGACAGCAAACAACTGATGCCTTAATCTTGTTGTTTGACCTGATGGCGACGCGGGACTTTCAGATGTCCGTCTTAGGAGAGACTGGATGGATAGAATTGTACTGGACACTCTATGCTGACCTCAGCTCGACCCATAAAATGCTGAGTCATGGTGTCTGGAGAGTCACCCTCACAGCGCCGGGGTTCCGTTTTCTGTGAATAATTGTTGAAGGGCACAAAACTTTTTCAGTTGGTCGCACCAGCACAAACTTGGTTGCACCCTTTTTTTTTGTGGTGGGGGCAATGTCCTCTCAATTGGCATAATGTCGGTTCATATGATGTAAAGATAGTGAAGAAAATTAAGCAAAGACTCTCCTTTCTCAAGAGCACTTTGAAACAGTATTTCAGTCCTCCATTAGGAGTCTCCAGTTGGTCCAAAATGCTGCTGCTCGCCTCTTGACTCGTACTCGTAAGAGGGAGCACATCACTCCGATTCTGGAATCCCTTTAGTGGCTTATATGTAACTTTTTAAAAAAGACAAAAAGGAAACCATACTACGGCAAAAACGTGAACTAATAGCTGACGGCGAAACCACTTCAAATTAGGTTTTTTTTGTATTCGTTCAACAAAACACAATGAATATACTCTGCAGAATACTTTCAAAGCAATTTACGTTTTGAACGTTTTTAAACACTTTAAATGCTTTAAAATGTTCAAAATGTAATCTAAAGTTTTGAACAAAAAAAACCAATTCATTTTCATACTGTACTACAATTCAAAGTCATAGGGCACCGATTAAATTTTTTTTTGGAGCCAAGCGTCGCTGATTGTGGGAAGCAGGGTGGTAAACATCTCAAGATGATGCAGAAAAAGGTCCAGGTCGCTTTTGGCATTGGTGGAAGCAACTCAGTGTCAGGTCCCATGAGTGCGCAACTAAGGAGTGGCTACAATGCAAGTCAAGTTTTGGTGGCACAAGATATGATAATGATGAGTTGAAAAAAAAAATACTGATTGTGTGATTGGCACCTCCATCAGTCAAGTCCCTGATTGGTTGTTTTTCCTCTATTGTGGCTGGTTTCTTAAAAACATCTACTTAGAGGTACAACAGAAGGCTGATTTTTTTTTTTTTTTTTGCTTCATTCTCGTTTGATTTTATGATCAAAATCAGGGAAATGCATTTTTATATTGAACAACTTCTTCCCTTACTGAACTGAATTTGAATCTTAGTGTGAGCTTACCATCCAAGTAGGTCCCCAATACAAATTTTGGGCATACCATTAATAAAACCCCTGAAGCAAACCAATTAGCTGCTCAGGTCTAACAATTTGTTGTTGTTGGGTTTTTTTTTAAATACAAAGGGGCATACAAATACAAACCTCATCTGTAGAGAAAACTGGAGATCAACCTCCGTTCCCCGGCGTTTTGATAAATTATGCGCTTTTCGGCTCATGCCAAACTCGTTTGAGGATTTGGCTCTCTGGCCGCGGTAGTAAACACTGCATGATTTATCAAAGACTCGATGCAGATTGAGCGTCTGCTGCAGAGGACGGGGAGGAGGCAAGCAGGGGATTGCTCCAAAGCCGCCTTCCTTCTGATGCCGGATGGCGACAATCCGTGCCGGGTGAGGTCATATTTTGTGAGCCACGGCGGTGAAGTAACGTCTGCGAGGAGCCCAGCGCTCGTGCGGCCCCTCCTTCAGGTGTCCGTTTGTTTTCCTGCCGCTCGGCGTGTCCGCTGCGGTGGTTTTGTTGTGATCTCGCGCTGACTCACAATGCGGCGGCGATGTCGTGTTGAATGAATGACGTTGGCGTGGAAATTTCACACTCGATTTCGATCGGATGACAATCCAGCGTCCCCCATTCAAGCGTGTTCTCGCTTGCGTGCCATTTATGCTTCTAGAGTTCACTAGGTGGTGATTTTCCGATCCGATTTATCCTCATTAGGGTCGCGGGGGGTGCTGGAGCCTATCCCAGCTGTCTTCGGGCAGTAGGCGGGGGACACCCTGAATCGGTTGCCAGCCAATCGCAGGGCACACAGAGACGAACTAGCATCCCCGCTCACAGTCACACCTAGGGACAATTTCGAGGGTTCAATCAGCCTGCCGTGCATGTTTTTGGAATGTGGGAGGAAACCGGAGTACCCGGAGAAAACCCACGCAGGCCCGGGGAGAACATGCAAACTCCACACAGGGAGGCCACAGCTGGAATTGAACCCGGTACCTCTGCACTGTGAGGTCGAAACGCTCACCACTGGAGCACTGGGCGGGCTGTTTCACTATGACTCAATGTTGATTTTAAAAAAAAAATGTAATATTTGTCGAGATTAAAACAACAACGCGACCAAGGAGGAGCGCTAAAATGAATGGAAGGAATTGGGAATATTTCATTTTTAAAATTTCAAATTTATCACAAAAAATTGATAAATATGGCAAAATAAAATAAAAATAATATATAAAATAATATACAAAATAATATATACATATTCAACCCGATTCAGGGTGTCCCCCGCCTGCTGCCCGGAGACGGCTGGGATGGGCTCCAGCACCCCCCGCGACCCTAGTGAGGATCAAGCAGTTCGGAAGATGAATGAATGAATGAATGAATGAATGAATATTCAACCCAAACCTTGGTCTACATGCTACTCACCACTTTTTTTTTTATTTTTAGCTTTAGTGCTAAGGCATGAGTGAGTACTGCTATTCATGTTTTATGAAATATAGACACCACGGAAGCAGTGGCTCACTATCACAAAAAAAAAAAATCGACATTCGGTGGAATCTGGTCTTGGCAAAACTGCAAAACCACATGGATTGTCATAAAAGAGATCCATTTCAACCTTGCGGTCGCCTGCTTGATGGCTTCGCCGGGTTTACACGTGGGACAGGGTTCAAACGACGGCTCTGCGCATGCGTGTTGAAAACGGCAGCTCTGGCTTTGCAGAAGCGCTTGCTGCCGCCGCAGGGCACGACTGCGGGCCAAAGCTGCTCGCTTGCTTGAGTCATGTGAGCCCAAATCTGTGTTTGGAGGGAGAACAGCTTGTCTCCAGTTGTGCCTCCTCGGGCCATGCGAGCTCTTCCAGAACAGCTCACTGTTTCCTCTCTTTTATTTTTATTTTTTTATATATGTGTGGAAGATAAACCAAGCAGAGAGGGGAAAATGTACATGGAAACCTTTTTGTTTCGAGGTCATATGGTGACACGGTTGAGTGCAACGTGTGACTCAGATCGCCCCATCGTGATTACGTCTTCGCCATCGCAGCTAATTAATGATGAATGAAGTCAGCATGACTTTGTATGATGACCTAAGCTGAAAGGCTCATTGGGTCACGCTTGCATCAGATTTTATTTCGATGCTTGAACACATACGACGGTGACGGACCGCCACGCAGCAAATATCATCGCAGAAGCCAAAAATTGTGCTCAACTAAGAGTGTTGTTCGTTTTGAATGATATGACTCAAGTCAAATAAATAAATAAATAAGTGCCAAGTCATTAAAAAAAAACCCTTTCTAATTCAAGGAATGTTGGATAAAATATTTAAAATTTAAAGTTTAAATAGGCAAATTCAGATGTGACTGAAAATATCACTTAATACATAAAATACCAAACGATAACTAAAAAATTTAGAAAATCACCAAAACTACCCAGTCACGTTCCATTCATTCATTCATCTTCCGTACCGCTTGATCCTCACTAGGGTCGCGGGGGGTGCCGGAGCCCATCCCAGCTGTCTCCGGGCAGTAGGCGGGGGACACCCTGAATCGGTTGCCAGCCAATCGCAGGGCACACACAGACGAACAACCATTCGCACTCACACTCACAACTAGGGACAATTTAGAGTGTTCAATCAGCCTGCCACGCATATTTTTGGATTGTGGGAGGAAACCGGAGCACCCGGAGAAAACCCACGCAGGCCCGGGGAGAACATGCAAACTCCACACAGGGAGGACGGAGCTGGAATCGAACCCGGTACCTCTGCACTGTGAAGCCGACGTGCTAACCACTGGACTACCAGGCCGCCCAGTCACGTTCCAATTCCTGTTAAATGGTGCCACCAAAACTAAAATGTATACATCGGGCCTTACAGAAACATTATTTGCTTTCATCAACTTAGCCTTCGAACTTACGCAACCAAAACAAGAACAACAAGCATCAGGTTTAGCGGCGCATGGGCGGAAATCAGCTGAGGTCATGAGAAAACGGCCCCTTGGGCCGGTCATGTCGGCCATCTGTTCGCGGAGTGATTTGGTATTGATCCTGGAATACCATGAAGGCTTTCCTTGAAGGATCCCGCAACATCAGCAGCCAACCGACCACAGTCGCCACTCGATTGGTCGAACCCCGCTCAATCATCATTGGCTTGTCTCCCCTCAAGCAATCACACCCATTGCCCTGTATTTGCCACGTAGACGTAGCACGCCCCTTTTCGCAAAAAATTGTCTGTTGTTAGCAGTCAATGAACGTCCTGTTAAGTAGTCAGACGAATCAGAAACGTGAATATCATTGCAAACATTTTAATGCTGGGTTCATTACACGACACACATCGTGAAGGTTAAATCTGGCATCTGTTTACTTTTACTCCTTGTAAATGGAGATCATGTTGGCTTTTCCATTGAAAGATTTGTTTGATGCTCTTCTTCAGCAGTCGAATCGGCCAAGATTCCCCAAAGGCTTTTGTGATATAGAACTGTCAGTCATCTGCCGATGCAAAGATATTTTTGTTCCTGACTAAGTGTTGAACACTAGAGGACTAAGAACAGAGCCCGGGGGGACTCCACATCTCATCTTTTTCTTTTTGTTGATTTGTCTGTCTCCGGCGCTGTTTTCCTGTAATGCTGCTGTTCGATGACAACCGTGTAAATCCCATTTCTGGTTTAGGCAGCCAATTATTTGATAAAAACAACAGTCGAGCAAGTCTTGTCATTTTGGCAGCCGCCACCGTAAACTGTACAAATAGCGTTTTTAAGTGAAGCGGAATAGCTGTTTCCGAACAAGGAGGAATAGAGTTGGGTGAGAACAGATCTAATTATGTGACACCTTGGAAATATGTGATGGTTTTAAAATGGCATTTTTGTCATACAGCTGGTTAGCATCAGTAGCGCTGCTGAAAAATTATGCCCCCCCCCCCTCTAACATTTAAGTTGCCCATCCCTGGCCTAAGATGTCAAATGCTTGTGGTCTCACGTCTGTTTGAAAGGTGCCTAAAACCACTACTAGAAAAACGGAAACAGACTTGCGGGGCATCTTGTATGAATGAGCAGATGTGAGCAAAAGCAACAAGCACACTCATTGTTATCACTTTTGCTTCAAAAGCTTAAAAATAATAAATCGTGGCATCAATCAAACCCTTCTGAGCCTCGATTGTAACGTTTTTGGGGCGTTTTTTTTTCTCGGTGAAAGCATCACAGGGAGAGATAAGAAGGGTTCGACGGAAGAAAAGCTGAGGTGAGCAACAGACTACAAAAACGATGGCGAGAAAGACATGAGGTAAATTTGTGAAGCCAGAAAAAAAATAAAAATGTTGGATCAGTGGCAGCCTGTGGAAATGTATCTGGTTCAAACGGAGTCCAAAGGTAAAACGCAGGCGAATAGATTAGACGAAGCACAGACAATGAGACCTTGCGGCATTGTGTAATCTTACAATTCCCTCGGGATTTGCAAAAAAAAAAAAAAAAAAGTCGTTCTTTGGCAATGTGGCAATATTTCTCTTCATTTCCTGTATTTGCAATTTCCTTGTAATTTTTTTCTTTTCTTTTTTTTTTTTTTTATTCGCCGTTCCACACATTGTGCATTGTGGTGATTCATGTCCTCCCTCCGTATGAGACTGTATGTTCGCGTCGCCGACTGTAAAAGGAATATCAATACTTGTGACTCCTTCATTTTTCCCCCGTTGCGCCGCATCAAGTCCAATTTTCCTCCCAATGTTCGCGGCGTCTGATTAGGGCCTGCCCTTGATTTTTATTGACCGCGTAATGGCGCAAAACATAAACATTAATCAGAAACAATGGTGCCGCGTCTCGTAGGCTATTAGGCAGTGTGAGGAGGCGTCCGGGGGGGTGGGTGGGGGGTTTGAGTAGTCGTCGGAATGAACTGTCACCTCTGCGGGGAAATGAGTGTGGTTACCGGAAGGAAATTCTTTTTGGTTTACTTATTGGGGACGTGGCGCTGCATCGCAATGAAAGTAATTTAGTGTGAGCCAATCCAAGAAATGGAAATGTTTGCCTTTACGAACGCGATAATGCTCAGGTGTTTATTGACTCAACCGCAGAGGAGACAAGGCAGCAACCGTACTTGGAAATCCGATGCAGGCAACATCGTGAAACTAGCAGAGAGGCAAGTGGGAATGCTGAATAAAGTCATTTCATTGAACGAAAGAAATAAAATAACCAAAGATGAAATTGAGAAAAACATTTTTGTCAACAATGTAAATGATTAAAAAAAAAATACTGAAACTACATCTTACATTTATTCAAGTAGCTAAAGTTACAGTCAAAACGTCCTTATATTTTGTCTTTGTCACTCGACATCATACGCTTTCAGGGTATTTTTTAGGTATTTATTTTGCTATTGCCGCAAGGTCAACCAATTGTTTGAGAATTGTCATTAATTTTTCTATATAATGGAACATGGATTTTATACTCAACAAATACTTCATATATTTAAAAAAAAAACTCGTATTAAAACTAGTAAAAACTAAATGGAAAGATTAGTGAAAACCAGCAAACCAACTCCCCAAACTAATTAAAAGCGACTGAAATAAAATGGGCGAAAGTCAAAACAACATAAAATGTAACTCTCATGAAAAGTCGTTGTATCTACAGTACACCAAGGTTATAAATAAAATGTATTATTATTATTATTATAATCGACGTGTTTTATGGAAAACACGTTTTTCCAAATTTGTTTTTACAGCAGGTTTATTCGTTTTTTTTTGGGGGGGGGGGGCATGTTTCCTTTTAGTTTAGCGCTGATTAATTTCAGTGTTGGTTTTCTTCCCACAGTTCGACCTCGTTTTCTTCTGTATGGCCGCGCAGTAATACTAAAATAAATACATTTAAAATAAATCACGAAAGCTCATGTCCAAAATTAATTAAAAACAAAATTGAAGGACTTTTTTCTCTAATTAGCATTTTAGTTGATTTTATAAATGGAAAATGCAGTTTCAGTTCATTTTTATTTTATTTCATTCATCCCAAAACTTTTTTTTTTTTCAATTTTAATCTTATTCCTAATGAACGTGGTCTACACTTACTACCAGCATCTTAAATGGAGTGCTACTTTCATACATTTCTCTCAGTGTCAATCAAAATGGAGTATTATTTTCAAGTGTTCAATGTCACCCTATTTCACACCACGTTAACCCGATCTGGCTGAGCGATGAAAACCGAATCAAATTTCCATGGCGCGAGGTATACATTTTTGTTTTGGCTACATCATGTCCCCATCCAGGTGTTGACCATCCCACCGAGAACCTGCGCTTTTGGCAAACCTGAGCATAATCCGCTAATGTTCTTAATCCCAGGGGTGAGGGGGTCACAATTTCTTTTTTTAAATGGATGAGAAATTAATCTTCTGTCAGGTAGAACACTCTGTCCACGCCGGTGAATAATATTTGCCCCCCTCCCCCGCACACCCAAATCCTTCTGTCATGTGTGCTGACTGCAGGAGCAAAAACCAGAACACCAAATTTGGTCTGGTACGGCCCATCAATGCCTATTTTGTGCGTTGGAAAGCGGTTGGAAATGTAGCCTATTGTCTGTTGAAAATTAAATGTACTGTGCTGTACTCACAACATACAGCTTTAATCCACACTAATATTCCAGGGGTTTGATTTGCTTTTTCGCAATACCGCAGAATCCTATCAACGATAGCCATCGTGCCAGAAACAGAACATAGTGTCACCAAAGGAAGCAAGTGCGGATCAAAAGCAAGTCCCGCTGAAGACGATAAAAGCATTTTCCCTCATGGAGGCAGCACTTCATATGTGTGTACGTGGCACATGGCATTTCATTCATTCATTCATTCATCTTCCGAGCCGCTTAATCCTCACTATGGTCACGGGGGGTGCTGGAGCCTATCCCAGCTGTCTTCGGGCAGTAGGCGGGGGACACCCTGAATCGGTTGCCAGCCAATCGCAGGGCACACAGAAACGAACAACCATTCGCACTCACACTCACACCTAGGGACAATTTAGAGTGTTCAATCAGCCTGCCACATATGTTTTTGGAATGTGGGAGGAAACCGGAGCACCCGGAGAAAACCCACGTAGGCCCGGGGAGAACATGCAAACTCCACACAGGGAGGCCGGAGCTGGAATCGAACCCGGTACCTCTGCACTGTGAAGCCCACGTGCTAACCACTGGACTACCGGGCCCATGGCATTTCAGTGATAACAAATACCCCTCTGCCGCCACTGTGCCGATTCTTTACACCGGGCAATCAAGTATGTGCGGCTTAACGGAAGCTGTTATTAGTTTAAGATTATCTGTGCATATAGTCTAACTCGACGCAGCTCTGCTTACCCGAAGGATAGCAGGGAAGTCGCACCTGTGGGTGTTTCTGCGTGGCGGTATTATAATGTTGCAGAAAAGGGGGTTGGGGGAGCAAATTCTGGCCTGTGAACTACATTTGGGCTACCCAATTTATTTATTTTTTTTGAGCTGGCCCCCCAGCATTTACATCCGGTAACATTATAATGTATCAATTCATGTTTTCCATATTTTCATGAAGCTATCGATTTACATTGAGTTAGATTGGCTGACAGAGCCATTAAGCCATCCATCTGAGAACCATGGTGACCCCCCCCCCCCCCTCCACCACCGCCCCTCGCACAACCCGCATGTGTGCATCCAAATCCTCTCTTTTGTCTGCGTAGAGTATCAAATACTGTACGTGCCCCGCACGCCACACACATGCCTCTCCCTGTGAACATTCGGGATTAAGAACGTTCTCCGGTGCAGGTGCACATGTCCCACACGCGGACGCGCTCGACGCGACAGGGTTAATCTTTAATCAACGGAGCTGAATAACACATTGTAAGGTGGGATTCGGCCGGGAATTGGTGGCCTTGCTCCGAAAATAGCTCGGTGCCTTCTGCTGCAGTTGTCACGGTGACTCTTTGCCTCTGAGGTGATTTTTAGGTCCACCAAAGCGATCCAGTACAATTGGCGCTGGACACAGATATTTTTTATTATCAAGATAGAAAAAAGGCAGTACATGCAGTACTTGCAAGCATCACATGACCAAACCTGGAAAATCGTGATGGTCGTGACTGGAGCCCTGAGACATTGTGATGACATTTTCAGTTCACGGCAAGTTGCAAAATGATGGAGAAAAACGGCAGACTTTTCTTACTGAAGTCATATTCTACAAACAAAATTTGACTCAGAATCTAAATATATATATATATATATATATATATATATATATAAATTATATGATGTGAAGGAAAATTGTAAATAGTACTGCGATTTATCCATTTTGTGTTCATATTGCATTTAATTGAAAGATTTTTGTTGTTTTTTTTCTCTTTCTTCTTTCTTCTTTCTACATAGATTCTTGCTACTGGAGGCTGTAAATTCCCCCTGTGTGGGACGAATAAAGGATATCTTATCTTATCTTAAAGATTTATGGTGCAATGACTGAATGAATTTTTCATTTTTAACAAAGCCCGATGCCGGTGGTTCTTAACCTGGATTTCGATTGAACCCCAGGGGTTCGGTGAATCAGTCTGAGGGGTTCGACGAAGCTTCTGCTATGCTAAGACACAACAACAAGTCAATTAGTTATGACACGCCCGCTTGGCCATCACTGGCTGAAGATAATCACATTACATCGCTTGTCCAATCACTGTTGCGAGGAAATTTAGTTTACTCAGTAGTCATCGTGTGATTATTATTTTTTTTTCTTCATATTTTTACACATGCTATGCCGAGCAAAAAAAGAAAGTGGTCAGACGAGTGTGTACAACATGGATTCACATGCATTACGGAACGTGATGGGACTCGGCGTCCTACCTGCATGATTTGTCATACCAAGTTGAGCAACTCTCATCTCGCACCTATAAAACTGAAGGAACACTTCTCGAATCATATTTTATTTTTCACAAAGGGTTCGGTGGATCTGCATATGAACTTGTGGAATTCGGTACCTCGAACAAAGTTAAGAACCACTGCATTACGCCCAGTTACAACAGGGTGTGCACACTTGTGCAAGTTACATTTGACAATTTACAAGTGAGCTCTCATTTATTGTGCATTCATCTAATTCTAACATGTATTTGTTACATATTTTGATGCATTTTTATGTTTTAGAAAACATTTAGGTCTGAATTTTGGCGGGCTTGGAACGGATTAGGGCATTTACATGGAAAACGTGTCCCTACTTACAAACTGCTCTAGTTAGGAAATTTCTTGTGGAAAATATTAATTTCTTAAGTAGAGGTACCACTGTATCACAAAAACCTGTGATTTAAACAGGGGTGTGTAGACTTTTTATATCCTCTTTTAAATTTCAGCCTGATCTCAAAATGGCACAAAAGTTAAGAATTAAAGCACATAGCTTTTGGATGTCAATCGATTGTGTCATTGATCGAATGAAGTGCATTTTGCGATGTTCAGGTAGACGGAAGCAAGCGGGACGTTTTGGTACTCTTTGTGATCTTTGCCGAGTGCTGTGTGTTGTTTAAAAAAAAAAAAAAAAAAAAGTGCACGGCAGCGTGCATAATCGCATTGCACCACAGCCCAATTATTTCTCCTGGCGTTTGAGAGGCGAGCGAAACGACCCTCTGACCAGATGAAAAGGGGTCAAAAAGCGTCCCGGCTCTCGGCTGCGGCAATTTGTCATCGCGACAGACGCCGATTGTTCCTCCATTTTGTCACACTTGTGAAGAATGAGCAACAAGAGAGCATAACATCAAAGTCATGTTTTGCCTCCCCCCCCATTCCCTTTTTTTTTTCTCCTTTAGTTTTTCTTTGCGTCAAGTGGAGCATACGGAAAATGGATGCGCCACCCCCGCTTCTTGTGCTGCTGGTCGATTTCCTCCCGACTTTGCGGAGTCACGCCAGCGAGGGGACTTGGCCTTCACTCGTCACCTGTGGTGGCCTCCTGCAAGTACCTTTTTCTTTTTTTTTCTCTTTCTCTCTCTCTATTCAGGAGGCGGGGCAACCCTCGCTCCGTTTCTTTTTTTTTCCTCTTCTGACCTTCAGGGTGCACCCTTCCTCCTCATCAATCCAACCTCTTCTTCCTCTCGCAAGTGAGAGAGGAAAGGTGGAAGTAAGCAGAGCCAAAATGGTCTGCTGCTCATTTCTAGGCGAAACCGCAACGGGGATGCCAATGCACGGCAATTATGAAGTCGAATATTAGAAGAGTGGAGGAAATACTCCTTTTAGAGAAAAAAAAAAACATTATAATGAAAACCCTCCACAATCATCAATTGATGAAATAATATAGAAACATCGATATGATATGCAGTCATACAAAAAAAAGACAACAACCCATTTTTGAATAATATTGTTAATCCTAACAATCAACAGTGATTCTCAAAATCTTCCCTCTCATGCAAAGTGGAAGAACTTTCAGCATTTTAAACGTGAACGACAAGCAAATATCTTCAAAGGAAACTTGTCGGTTGCCTGTTTTGAACCGATCAGTCAGATTTCATCTTCGGCTGTTTTTTTTGTTTTTGTTTTGAAATGAGCGCAATTGTACATCCAAATCAAGGTTACAAATGTTCATGTGCCTAATCTCCTTCCTATTTTTGAGGAACGTTTACGCCTACGACATGATTTTATTTTAGTGTTGGTCATGAATGGTGGTACTTGAAGGCTTTTTTTTATTTTATTTTTTTTAATTTGCTCTTATTATTTTTTTGTTATTATTATGCTATCATGTTTTCCACGTAATGTCAGATCATTGATTCGCTGACTAATCTGAGATTCTTTTTTACCTCTCCTCGGTAGGTGCTGCCGTTTTGTTTTGCAACTGAATTCAAATGGGCTCAGCAATTGACTTTTGAATGTTTGTGTGTGTGTGGGGGGGGGGGGGGTTGCATCTGTGAGCTCAGGTAACGAAATTTACTCAGCTGTATCCGCTGCATAATGTTGAGTTGCGCATCAGTGATGCGGCACCACTCGTGTAAAAAGTCTGTCCTGTAGTGGTGCGGGCGTGGCTACTGCACCAAGGACACACACACACACACACATTCAGTAAGAGGCCAACCTTTGCACAACCCAAAAAAACCCAAAACTGCGCCCCACATACTAGTGGTGTACAAGAATCCCACTTTTTATTTGCTGGTCATTCCTTTATTCCGATGTCTTTTTTGGTTACAATTTCAGACCATTCTTTGAAACACAAAGCAAAATTGTAGCACCAATTTTTTTTTTTTTAAACAAAAAACCCAAAAAACAAACAAACGTCAATTTGTGCTACTTTTCTTATTTGGAGCTTTGTGTGAGTGTGCGTGTGTGTGTGTGTGCGCACGCAGAGGAGAGGGAGGCATTTAAAAAAAAAAAAAAACGTAATTTCTTCATTTCCCAAGGTTGAAATAAAGCTGTCCATATGCATTTTTTTATTCATTGAAATTACAATAAATCCAGTGAAAGCATTTTAAAAATATTAGCATTAGTTCGCATCAAGCAAGGGAAAGAAGCTTCTCATTGATGGTAAAATATATATACTGTATATATATATATATATATATATATATATATATATATACAGTATATATATATATATATATATATATATATATATATATATATATATATATATATATATATATATATATAATGTATGTATTTTATATATTTGTATTTGTATACATTTATGTCTATATACAAGTATGGCACTTGATTACACATCAAGAAAAGTGAAAAAAAAGAAGGCTTAAACAAATCATTTTAAAAATCTGTGGGCGCTTTGGTGTGTCCTACCAAAAAAAAAAAAAAAAAAATATGTTCAGGTAATGTCACAGACGTTAGCATTTGCAGCGATGGTTGATATAAAAAAAAAAAAAAGCAATGGAGGTGCTGCGATGATTTAAGGTCCAGTGGTGTGACACAGGCAACAAAACTACTGATGTGTATGTGTGTATACATTTATATATCTATATATATATATATATCTATGTATCTATATGTGTATGGATATATTTGTGTCCTTTTGACGGTGCCATTTAACTACAGGTAGAGATGGAATCAAAGCACATTTTGGGATCAAGCTTTCAGGCGTTTCCCTCCTTTTAGTGCATTTCCAAAAGGGGGACTTTGTCACATCGTGAGCTACATCGAAAGCATTTAAACGATCGTAAGGTGTTCAGAAGCTTCGTTTGCCGTCCACCTGCACTCCTAAGCATATTGTTCGGTAAATTCCTCCAAGAAAATAGAATACCGTCATGACTGGCGTAGTTGACGAAGTGTCCAGTGCGTGGCGGTCAACACGTGGTTGCTCTTATATCGGAGTATAAACTCCGAAAAGATGCATCGGGTGCAATCGTTAGCATAAATTAGCAATCCGAGCCCAAAATTCGCGGGAAGAAAGGGGGAAATCAAACTTTGGCCCACCGTTCAAAAGTCGCGTTTTGGGGCGTGCGTCATCGTCAGAAGTTCCAGGAGGGCCGGACGGAGGAAGGGCTTTTCCTCTCTAGACGTAAGCCGAGTCGCTGGACTGCGTGCGTCCGAAATTGGGCACGCTCATCCGCGGCAGGTCCTTGTTCCGGATCTCGTAGATGGACTTCCGTCGGGCCTGCACGCCGCGCACCGCCGTCTTGATCTTGCGCCAGCCCAGGTGGTTGAGCTCGGCCAGGTTGAGCACCACGCAGAAGCCGCTGACGGCGAACATGAAGACCAGGAAGACGGTCTTCTCGGTGGGCCGCGACACGTAGCACTCGACGTCCTTGATGCACGGGTAGCGGTCGCACTCGTAGACCGAGGGCACGTTGAAGCCGTACAGGAAGTACTGACCCACCAGGAAGCCGATCTCCAGCGCGTTGCGGAACACCACCTGGATGATGTAGAAGCGCGAGATGCCCTCCTGCCGCCTCATTTTGGACTTTGTAGTCCTGGCGGCCGCCGAGTTGGGCATCTCCTTCACCTCCAGGCAGTCGGGCTCGGCCTCCTTGGTGGAGTTCTCCGTGTTCTGCAGCACCACGCCGTTGACCACCGTGTTCTTGATCTTCTTGGCCGAATCGTCGCCGCCGCCCCCGCCACCAAGCCCGCCTCGCTTCAGCAGCGAGTCCGGCTCCTTATCCAGCGTCAGGTAGACGGTGGAGTAGCGCCGCTCCTTCTGCTTAGCCGACTGGTGCACCGAGTAGGTGATGAAGCACAGGCTGGGCGTGCACACCATGATGATCTGGAAGACCCAGTAGCGGATGTGCGAGATGGGGAAGGCCTTGTCGTAGCACGCCTGGTTGCAGCCCGGCTGAAGCGTGTTGCACACGAACATGGTCTGCTCGTCATCGTACACCGTCTCCCCGACGATGGCCACGATCAGGATGCGGAAGATCACCACCACCGTCAGCAGGATCCTTTTTCAATACGCGCAGAAGAGAGAGAGAGAAAAACCAAAAAAAAAAGTGAAAACAAGTGAACTCGTTTTGAGGAGGACTTTAAAAAAAAGGGGCACGCATGTTGAGCGCTCGGGAGCTGTCCGGTGCTGAAGTGCTTTTCTGGCTTACCGTTGAACCCGAATTCAACATTGACAGTGCAAATCACAACACACACACACACGGAGATGAGAGTGGGGGGGTTACAGACAAGGTCCTGCAGGGGGGGGTTCACAAGACAGAAGCTGGGGGACTGTTGACCATGCTAAAGACGATCCTGGAGGCTGCTGTGGTCTCTCCCGTCCTTCTTCTCGCCTTACCTTCCGATCATGGTAGAGTGCTGCTGGACAGCAGCCTCCAGGAGCCTCTCTAGTATAGTCCATTCCCCCATTTCTGAGCATCCGGAGGGGCAGAAGAGGGCACAAGTGGTGGTGGTCCACCCCCACCCCCTTCAAAAAAAAAAAAAAAAAATCTTCCTCTTTGTCTTCCTCTTCTTGCTTTTTTTTTTGTTTTTACTTCCCCCCCAGGAAGATTCCGAGCCTGGCGTCAGAGCGCATCCCGCCGTGCCGAGCTTCTCTTTGTCTGCCTGCGCGTCCCGCCGCGTGTGCCACGCGCTCCCGCCGCCACGCCGCCGCCGCCACGTTGGCCCCCTGTCATGGGGGTGGGGGCGCAGGAGGTTGCCTCGGAAGCCCTCCCGACTTGCGCTGATCCTCACATCAGGTGTCTGCGTGGATGGGAGCTCGCCTTGAATGTCTTTGCCGGCGTTAATCCGCCTTTAAGTACTGCCCCCACCACCTTCTCGTCCTCCCTGCTCCTCCTCCTCCTCCTCACGCGCTTGCACGCACACACGTGCGCAGGCTTTCTGCTTGGGAGTCATTCACTTCACTTGAACATAGGGTGAACCTGATGCGCAGGGCCAATTAAAAGTTTTTTTTTTCAATTTAAACCACTTTAAACCACAGGTGTCAAAGTCGAGGCCCGCGGGCCAGATCTGGCCCGCCACATCATATTATGTGGCCCGCACAAGCAAATCAAGCATGTCAACATCCACAATGCTTGCTAAAGTCTGAACCAAAATGTCAAATTATATATTAATTGATGATATAAATATGATATAAAATTTTAAATCATATTTAATCCATAATAACAATGTTTGAAAAAGCAATTATTCTTGACTTTTGATTTCAAAACTAGCTATTCATCAATTTGTTGCTAGCCATGTATATAATTTATGGAGGTGGTTAAACATTGATATGGTTTCACAAAATTCACTAATGGCCATGAAAGGGAAACCAGAACTACAACGTGGCCCGCGACAAATTTGAGTTTGACACCCCTGCTTTAAACATAGTAATATATTATTTTGTTTCCCCAATATTAAATGAAACAGATGAATCGTCCACAAAAATCCTCCTATAACTTTATTTTCGTAGTATTTTAATCATTTAAATGCATTTATTTTGTCTCAGAATGATACAGAATGATTTGGTTTGATTTTCCGCCTATGACCGCCTTTCCAAATCTGGCAGGTCGTTGTTCCCACTTGGCACCAATGCAAAGTAAATTGTAAATTGTAGTGCATTGATACGATCGCAATACTTGACTGTCATGATATTAGACTTTTAAATTGGATTCTTATTATTGTAGTAGGCCAGAGTGACGTTTTTGTCCATCACTGTACCGAAAAGGATTAGCGAGGTCACATGACCACCTGTGTTTTCCCTCAATGAAACGGCACGGTGGCTTATCTTCTCCGCTCGCTCTAATCTTTTCTAATTCAAATCTTTAATAACCTTTATTTGGCAGTCACGTGGACAAAGGACACATTCTTTTTTTTCTTCTTCTTCTTCTTCTATGCAGTTTTAATTGAAGAGCAGCTCACCGCGCATTCGCCACCTTCGTTTGTCTGACTTCCACTGCCCGGGCAAGCCGTAATGAAGACAAAGAGGCGCATGAGGTAAGTCCCGGGTTCTTGTTTATTTATAAAGCTATACATAAAATTGTAAACAAACGGCTGGATGGTAGCCGAAGAATTGCCGCTTTAGATAGAAAGAGAGGGGGTGGGGGGTGGGGGGCTGCTGGCTTAGAAGCACTTCCTGTGGACGATGGAGGGTCCGGCCTCATCGTACTCCTGCTTGCTGATCCACATCTGCTGGAAGGTGGACAGGGAGGCCAGGATGGAGCCTCCGATCCAGACGGAATACTTCCTCTCAGGGGGGGCGATGATCTGAATGCGAGAGAAAAAAAAAAAAAAACATTAGCGCATTTCTACATCTTTTCAATTTCGACACATCAGTCCGTTAAAAATGAGGAAACGTGAAATAAAGCAAGCTAGCCGTGTTTATGGAGGAGGAGGACCCAATTTCGTTTTGGAGCTCAGGCGAGGGGGGAGGGGGGGCGTGCAACAATAGATTTCTTTATTACTTAATCTATCCACAATGCAGAGGTTGTGGGTTCGATCCCGGCTGTGGCCTTCCTGTGTGGAGTTTGCATGTTCTCCCAGTGCCCCTGCGTGGGTTTTCTCCGGGTACTCCGGTTTCCTCCCACATTCCAAAAACATGCGTGATTGAACACTCTAAATTGTCCTTAAGTGTGAGTGTGAGCGCGGATGGTTGTTCGTCTCTGTGTGCCCTGCGATTGGCTGGCAACCGGTTCAGGGTGTCCCATAGTCAGTCAGCAATTCTTGAATGCATTCAGCCCACCCCCCCAAAAAAAAAAAATCTAACCATCCAATGAACTTTAAATGATGAAAAATGGATACACTGTCGTGTTTCCCTGATTCAGTGTGTCGTTTTTCAGCACCATTTTAGCGGTGCAGGAGGACCCGTTTCATTTTGCACTTTGGGGCGGGGGACCCGGGTGACCACATAATGCGGGAAAAGGGAGGTGATAACCAAGAAAAAATATCTTTGTGTCATTTACAGAAAATTAAGTAAATTTAAAATTAATTAATTAATCAAAATTAAGTAAGATTTTATCTTTTTTTTTTTTTGTCGGCCATCTTTGGGAAATGCGTTGCCGTAGGATGTTTTGAGGTTGACTTTTGAGGTCATACGCATTCATTTTGCTCAGTCACTCTTGCTGGAAAAAAAAAAAAAAGTCCAACGATGCAATAATGTGATGCTTAGCTTGGGGACAATTTCCGACTAAAGTGTCACGTGTCGTAGCTACCTTGATCTTCATGGTGCTGGGGGCCAGAGCGGTGATCTCCTTCTGCATGCGGTCAGCGATACCCGGGTACATGGTCGTGCCGCCCGACAGGACGTTGTTGGCATACAGGTCCTTCCTGATGTCGATGTCGCACTTCATGATGCTATTGTAGGTGGTCTCATGAATGCCGGCCGACTCCATGCCTGCAGAAGCACACGCGTGAGGAGTCGGTGTTGCGGGAATGGGGGGGGGGGGGTGAAACGTATCCGCGCCCCGTGACCCCATCACAGCAGAAAAACTGTCATCGCTGTCAGCTGCCGTAACACGCGCGACAGCAGACGGCTTCCCCCCCGACAGCTGACGGCAGCAAATGTTAACAGTATGCGGCTGCCTTGTAGAAGACGCAAAGGGGGCGTCGGCAAAACGCCGCCAGCGATAAAGACTTGACTGTACTTTCAAATTTTGGACAGTTGGTGTCTATCTGCGGTGAGGCGCTTATTTGTTTGTCGTTGTTGACTTAGCAGTGGCGGGGAACGAGGCACGGTGGTTTATTAGCGTTAGCTTCCGGGCCACATGTGAACACCTGCATAGTTGAATGATCTTTTTCCTTGATTTCCTTGGAAAAAAAAAATCACCTATTCGCTGATTTTGTGCTTTGTCTGGTGACAAATATTGCCAATTCTTGAACACAAGTCTATGAATGACTTCCTCTGAGGCGGCGGCTTTCTACGCACCAATGAAAGAAGGCTGGAAGAGCGTCTCCGGGCATCGGAAACGCTCGTTGCCGATGGTGATGACCTGCCCGTCGGGCAGCTCGTAGCTCTTCTCCAGGGACGAGGAGGACGCGGCGGTGGCCATCTCGTTCTCAAAGTCCAGCGCCACGTAGCACAGCTTCTCCTTGATGTCCCGCACGATCTCACGCTCGGCTGCGGAGGCAAATTATCATCCTTAGTCAAGCGGAAGCAAAAAAGAACAACTTTTTGGGGATTGAGGCGTACCCGTGGTGACAAAGGAGTAGCCGCGCTCGGTCAGGATCTTCATGAGGTAATCGGTGAGGTCGCGTCCGGCCAGATCCAGACGCATGATGGCGTGGGGGAGAGCGTAACCCTCATAGATGGGCACGTTGTGCGTCACGCCGTCGCCAGAGTCCAGCACGATACCTGACGGCGAAATAATGGCCCGATGAGATCAATCTGGCGGCCCGGTAGTCCAGTGGTTAGCACGTGGGCTTCACAGTGCAGAGGTACCGGGTTCGATTCCAGCTCCGGCCTCCCTGTGTGGAGTTTGCATGTTCTCCCCGGGCCTGCGTGGGTTTTCTCCGGGTGCTCCGGTTTCCTCCCACATTCCAAAAACATGCGTGGCAGGCTGATTGAACACTCTAAATTGTCCCCAGGTGTGAGTGTGAGTGCGAATGGTTGTTCGTTTCTGTGTGCCCTGCGATTGGCTGGCAACCGATTCAGGGTGTCCCCCGCCTACTGCCCAGAGACAGCTGGCATAGGCTCCAGCACCCCCCGCGACCCTAGTGAGGATCAAGCGGCTCGGAAGATGAATGAATGAATGAATGAATGAATGAATGAATGAATGAATGAATGAATGAATGAATGAGATGAATGAGATGAATCTGTCATCGGCCGGCGCGTGTGTCTGATTGACAGCCACGTAATCAAATTTGACGACGTGATCACTTTCCGTCCGCCGTTGACAACGTACCGGTGGTACGACCGGAGGCGTACAGGGACAGCACGGCCTGGATGGCCACGTACATGGCGGGCACGTTGAAGGTCTCGAACATAATCTGGGTCATCTTCTCTCGGTTGGCTTTTGGGTTGAGGGGGGCCTCGGTCAGCAGGGTGGGGTGCTCCTCGGGAGCCACCCTCAGCTCGTTGTAGAAGGTGTGGTGCCAGATCTTCTCCATGTCGTCCCAGTTGGTGATGATGCCGTGCTCGATGGGGTATTTCAGGGTCAGAATGCCCCTCTTGCTCTGGGCCTCGTCGCCCACGTAGGAGTCCTTCTGGCCCATGCCCACCATGACGCCCTGTGAGAGAACGGAGCAGGGCGGGGGCTCGCTTGAGGGATTGGCGCAGACGCGATACAAAATCGGCCCTTCAATCTGTTGGTTGCTTGTTTCGGTTGTCCCGTATAACCGCAATGCGGATCTCTAAAGAGGCTAAAAATGTTCTTCCAAGACGTATTTAAGCAAAATCCTCATCGTCGATAGTTTTTTGTCAAAAAGAGACCCCCCCCCTGCCCCCAATATTTCCTATTGATCAATCTGCACATGTTATTTGTACAAATCACTGACAATTACTGAAGATTTTTTTTTAACCCTGGAGAACCCAAGAACCCTTTTCTTCTTTGGAAAATGATGAATTATATATTAAATGACTGCTATATGTTCACTGAACACCAAAATATGTTTTTGTCAAATTTTTAATGCTTTAATCCTAATTTACGATTAGGGCCAAAATTGACCCTTTGGGATTTAAGGGTAGCAGAATTTTTAGGGGCCCAAATTTGACCCCGTGGGTTCTCCAGGTGTTTAAATTCTGTCTTGACAAATATTCTCCCAAACCGTTTTTGTGGTTTCGCTTTTTCAACAGTTCGGCATACAAACGTTTACCCTCTGGATCTTATCTCTTCAATTCCAAGACATTAACGGCGGCCTCAATCGATGGAAACGGTTGGTATCCTTTTACCTGGTGACGAGGGCGGCCGACAATGGACGGGAAGACGGCACGAGGCGCGTCGTCTCCGGCGAAGCCGGCCTTCACCAGACCGGAGCCGTTGTCGCACACGAGGGCGGTGGTCTCGTCGTCGTCGCACATGGTGTCACCTCTGAAACATACGGTAAGTCAGATAGTCGGCGATTAGGATATGGAAGGATCCCCCATTTGATTTTCTCTGCCGCAAATCCTCAAAATACAGCAAAAATAACGGAGCGGTGATGAAACGAGAAAAATGAAAGGCTACCACATTATTGACGACATAATTAGTCAATGGTAGCGGGTGAAAAAGCAAGTTGCATCTTGGCATAAATCCACGCTTGCATGGGTTCCCCCCGTACTCACCAGATTAGCACTGGGCACTGGGGAGGGTGTCGACCAGGGGAGGGTGTCAGAGTGTCAGGTCATGCCATTTTATAGTCTGAAAGGGGTGTGAGGGGGGGGGGCGGGGGCTGTGCTTTGGCCATGTATGGTCACTCGCCACGCCATTGACAACTGCGCTCCATGAATGGCATGAGAGGCAACGGGAGGTCCGTCTGTGCCATGTATGGATGGTGCGCCGAGGACAGACGGACGAGCGTCTTCTTTCGATCTTGGCGAATCAACACTGAAGACGCTCGAGTCCCTTCCGTCCTGTCAACAGCGTGTAAATTTTGGCTGGTCAGCTCATCTTTTGCCTTCATATGGACATGTGGAAGAGGGACAAGATTAGAATGCTGACATTTTTATTGCATTGAGTTGATTTAGTATGAAGTGTAAACCAAAAAACATCAATATATGTATTTTTTTTCCACATCAATATTAACCATTTCGCGCAGCCTGTAACCTGATAACCTGATTAACTGTCCACTGGAGTAACCGCTATCCCTCAAAGGATTAAACAAACAATTTTCACTCGATAATGACTTTTAGCATTTTAGTGTGACCAAGTGAAACAATTTTAGCACAACAGGTGTGTTTATGGAGGCTCTGCTAACTGTGTAATGTCCAAACCCCCCTTGACATTTTGGCACAGTTATATAATATTCATTATTTTTATTTTTTAATACATAAAGACAATTTTTATTTAGTTAAATGCACATTGTTAGCCGCTTCGAAATTGTGGCCTATTATACAAAACGTGTTATCATATGTGTAGTATGTTTGTTTTTAATAAATCATGTTATAATACATTAAGTACATGTCAATTATGCTAAAATAATTTCCTCTATTAAAAGAGGAAAATCTTATTTTTGAAAACTGCTATGACATAAAATATTTGGGCTAACTGTTAAGAATTGATAAATCTGTTGATTATTTTGTTTTCAATTAAAAATCAAATTTTGATTGCCATCCCTTTATTCCAAAACAGGACATTATTTCAAATTGACAGGGCAGAAAATGCACCAACAACAATTAATTATGATGCACTCCCCGGTTTTGCACGTGTCAGAAACTAGGCAACATATTGATCATTGTTTTCCACAGTAAAAGCAGGTGTTTGCAAACGTCTTATTTTGATGAAACAAAGCAAGTCCCTTTTCATGGAGAACGAGAGAAATCTGAGAACAGAGGCTAAAATTTCGAGGATAAAACAATGGCTCTGATTCATCAAAATGGTCGTTGATGAATCAGTTCATCTTTGCATCTCTAAAAAGAATCAATTTGATGTACAAACGCGTACGTCAACATTTCATCCAAGTATTTGGACACATTTTCTCACTGCATAGTGACATTCTGAGCCACTACGTTACGACCTCACAGCTTCTTTGTTGTGTTTATTTTTGGGGCGTTGTGGGGCCCCGGCGTTGCAAGGATCAAGTTCGGCTCTCTGGATGCCGTGCAACATGACGATAGTGTAACGAGTGTGCAGCACTTGTCAAACAGCTGGTGTCTGCAGCTGTTACCTGTTTCAAGGCCTCAAGGCACAAAGAGGGGGCGGAGCTAGGGGGGGGGCACGAAGATCCCTTCCCACCACCGCAAAAAGAAAAACAGCTTGATGCATATGTTCCTTCTCGGGACAAAAATAAACCGAATGTGGTCAATGAGCTTACAGCGGTTTTGTGCTCACGGGCCATGTATGAATGTATAATCATTTTCATTTTATGATTTATGGAAAAAACACTTTTTGTGGTTTTTGTAGTTAATTAAATGTCATCATCAATCATTTCATCACCATGTGCTCTCCAAGTGGGAGAAGAGGGGGGCAAGACAGTGGAGAAGCAGCAGTAAAACAGGCCTAAATATGGTTCAACTAAATGCCAGAATGGACGCCACTCTAATTGTTTGGTTATCCTGAATCGACTCTGCATGTCTGCGGTTAGGAAACAAAATCCTCTCCACCCTGAACAAAAACTTTTTTGCAGATGCTGACAACGTCTGTTCTTTGCAAACCCAGCACGGCGAATGCCCAGGGGACATGTCTTGTTGTGACATGTGCCATATTCTGCTTTTATTGGCCACGCGGGCAAAGATGGAGGCACGCGGGGGTGACATTGCCACTCGGCGCCAAACGGGCGGTGACGTTGCGGAAAAAGGGCCACCGGCGGAGGAGCTGCGGTCGTTCCCCGCCGCCGCTGCGCGGACCAGGAGGACGGGATAAGAAGGGCACACAGCGAGCCGTGAATCATATGTTGTTGTCAACGGACCGCCAGCCATGACCTCTCTGCTTTGTTGGCCTCTTATGTAATGAATGCAAGCTTCAAGCAGCCACGATTCCAACACTGGCAAAACAAAACGTTGTTTACCCTTTGGAAATAATGGATTTTTTTGTTTTTTGTCTTTTAACATTCTTAATATTCCTCTCAACATTTTTGTGATCACAAGCATAGAAGTTGGAACAGAAAAGACACTGGGCTTCGAACCACATGCTTCTCCACGATGTCGAAAGATCTCCATCATCTTGGTCATTTTTCTGGAGCTTTTATCCTCATGCGTGTCATGTCACTGTATTTTCCGCACTATTAGAGGCTTCGGAGAAAAGGAGAAGCGACAATGAATGGCCTAATGAATGCTTGTTCTTTTTTGGCTAAAAACGCCTTATCTTTTTTTCGGCTAAAAACGCCTTCCTATATACATGGTCGTTTTTTTCGGCTAAAATGCCTGAGTTTCCATGGTCGTTTTTTATCAGCTAAAAACGCCTTACTATACATGGTCGTTTTTTTCGTCTTTTTTTTTCAGAAAAAACGCCTTACATCATGGTAGTTTTTTCGGCTAAAAACGCCTTACTATACATGGTGGTTTTTTTCAGCTAAAAACGCCTTACTATACATGGTCGTTTTTTCCGGCTAAAAACGCCTTACTTATACATGGGTGTTTTTTTATCAGCTAAAAACGCCTTACTATAAATGGTCGTTTTTTCGGTCTTTTTTTCAGAAAAAAACGCCTTACGACACATGGTCGTTTTTTCCGGCTAAAAAGGCCTTACTATACATGGTCATGTTTTTTTTTCGGTTTATTTTTTTCAGAAAAAAACGCCTTACTATATATGGTCGTTTTTTTTTTCCAGCTAAAAACGCCTTACTATACATGGTCGTTTTTTTCAGCTAAAAACGCCTTAATATACATGGTCGTATTTTCCGGCTAAAAAGGCCTTACTATACATGGTCATGTTTTTTTTTCGGTCTTTTTTTTTCAGAAAAAAACGCCTTACTATACATGGTTGTTTTTTTCGGTCTTTTTTTCCAGAAAAAAACACCTTACTTTACATGGTTGTTTTTTTATCAGCTTAAAACGCCTTACTATACATGGTCGTTTTTTTCAGCTAAAAACGCCTTACTATACATGGTCATTTTTTTCGGCTAAAAACGCCTTACTATACATGGTCTTTTTTTCAGAAAAAAACGCCTTATTTTTTATCAGCTAAAAACGCCTTACTATACATGGTCGTTTTTTTCAGCTAAAACGCCTTACTATACATGGTCGTTTTTTTCGGTCGTTTTTTATCAGCTAAAAACGCTTTACTTTTTACGCCCATGGTCGTTTTTTTTCCGGCTAAAAACGCCTTAGAATACATGGTCGTTTTTGTTCGGCTAAAAACGCCTTACTATACATGGTCGTTTTTTTCCGGCTAAAAACGCCTTACTATACATGGTGGTTTTTTTCGGTCTTTTTTTCAGAAAAAAACGCCTTATTTTTTATCAGCTAAAAACGCCTTACTATACATGGTCGTTTTTTTCAGCTAAAACGCCTTACTATATACATGGTCGTTTTTTTCGGTCGTTTTTTATCAGCTAAAAACGCCTTACTTTTTACGCCCATGGTCGGTTTTTTTCCGGCTAAAAACGCCTTAGAATACATGGTCGTTTTTGTTCGGCTAAAAACGCCTTACTATACATGGTCGTTTTTTCCGGCTAAAAACGCCTTACTATACATGGTCGTTTTTTTCGGTCTTTTTTTTCAGAAAAAAACGCCTTATTTTTTATCAGCTAAAAACGCCTTAGAATACATGGTCGTTTTTTTCAGCTAAAACGCCTTACTATACATGGTCGTTTTTTATCAGCTAAAAACGCCTTACTTTGGTCGTTTTTTTTTCGGCTAAAAACGCCTTAGAATACATGGTCGTTTTTGTTCGGCTAAAAACGCCTTACTATACATGGTCGTTTTTTCCGGCTAAAAACGTCTTACTATACATGGTCGTTTTTTCCGGCTAAAAACGCCTTACTGTACATGGTCGTTTTTTTCTGTCTTTTTTTTCAGAAAAAAACGCCTTATTTTTTATCAGCTAAAAACGCCTTACTATACATGGTCGTTTTTTTCAGCTAAAACGCCTTACTATACATGGTCGTTTTTTAATCAGCTAAAAACGCCTTACTTTTTATGCCCATGGTCGTTTTTTTTCGGCTAAAAACGCCTTAGAATACATGGTCGTTTTTTTCGGTCATTTTTTCCGGCTAAAAATGCCTTACTATACATGGTCGTTTTTTCAGCTAAAAACACCTTACTTTTTACGCCCATGGTCGTTTTTTTCCGGCTAAAAACGCCTTACTATACATGGTCGTTTTTTTCTGTCTTTTCTTTCAGAAAAAAACGCCTTACTATACATGGTCGTTTTTTTTTTTCAGAAAAAAACGGCTTACATCATGGTCGTTTTTTTTGGCTAAAAACGCCTTACTTTTTACGCCCATGGCTAAAAACGCCATGGTCATTTTATTCGGTCTTTTTTTCAGAAAAAAACGCCTTACTATACATGGTCATTTTTTTAATCAGCTAAAAACGCCTTACTTTTTACGCCCATGGTCGTTTTTTTTCGGCTAAAAACGCCTTAGAATACATGGTCGTTTTT
Source organism: Hippocampus zosterae (assembly GCF_025434085.1). Taxonomy (NCBI): domain Eukaryota; kingdom Metazoa; phylum Chordata; class Actinopteri; order Syngnathiformes; family Syngnathidae; genus Hippocampus; species Hippocampus zosterae. The sequence continues at coordinate 5,257,600 of NC_067464.1, forward strand.
GTTCGGCTAAAAACGCCTTACTCTACATGGTCGGTTTTTTCGGTCTTTTTTTCCAGAAAAAAACGCCTTACTATACATGGTCGTTTTTTAATCAGCTAAAAACGCCTTACTTTTTATGCCCATGGTCGTTTTTTTTCGGCTAAAAACGCCTTAGAATACATGGTCGTTTTTTTCGGTCATTTTTTCCGGCTAAAAATGCCTTACTATACATGGTCGTTTTTTCAGCTAAAAACACCTTACTTTTTACGCCCATGGTCGTTTTTTTCCGGCTAAAAACGCCTTACTATACATGGTCGTTTTTTTCTGTCTTTTCTTTCAGAAAAAAACGCCTTACTATACATGGTCGTTTTTTTTTTTCAGAAAAAAACGGCTTACATCATGGTCGTTTTTTTTGGCTAAAAACGCCTTACTTTTTACGCCCATGGCTAAAAACGCCATGGTCATTTTATTCGGTCTTTTTTTCAGAAAAAAACGCCTTACTATACATGGTCATTTTTTTAATCAGCTAAAAACGCCTTACTTTTTACGCCCATGGTCGTTTTTTTTCGGCTAAAAACGCCTTAGAATACATGGTCGTTTTTGTTCGGCTAAAAACGCCTTACTCTACATGGTCGGTTTTTTCGGTCTTTTTTTCCAGAAAAAAAGCCTTACTATACATGGTAGTTTTTTTCAACTAAAAACGTCTTACTACACATGGTCGTTTTTTTCGGCTAAAAACGCCTTACTCCACATGGTCGTTTTTTTAGGCTTAAATTGCCTTACTATACATGGTTGATTGAAATGAAAAATTCAAGTACTGTATGTAAGGAAGGCCAAGCGTAAAGCTTTTGCGAGTTCCTCCCATGAACCAAGTGACGAAGAAACATTCAGTCAGCAAACGCAGGCACCAGTTCAAAGCAGGTTTAATCGCATTAGAAGTTTGCATTTACAAGTCAGAGCGCCGCCATTGTTAAATTCTTATCTCCTCTGTGCAGCGTCATCGCCAATTCGACACTCTGAAGCCCCTTTCAAGCTTACCGAATGACAAACACATGCTCGCTTCCATGCTCACGCCCGCCATCGTGTCAACCTTTTTTGACATCGCCGTAGCATCAGGGACACGGTCCAAAAAAAAGAAATAAAATTAACACAGTGGCTTGCAGTGCCTCATGTTGAGGGCGCAGGTGCGGCCCAAGTTGGCACCCTCCAACAGCAGGTCGGACAATCGGTCCAGGCCCAGGCAGGTGGTGAGGGGGCTGAAGAGGCCGTAGAGACCCCCCAGGGTGATGCCGATGGGCCAGCCCAAGAACAGCAGCAGCACCAGCCACACCAGGCACCACAAACACGAGCTGGCGTTCGCCATCCTGCTGTGGAAAAAAAACAACAACCATAAATGTTAGCATTGTTTCAAAAGCTTCAATGGTGACTCCTTAAAACGATCAGTGGATTTTGACACTGTGTTGTGCCCAAAGCAGATGGAAATGGTAAAAAAAAAAAAAAAAAAAATTTCCTAGCAGGACCGTTTGAAATCAACATCCTTTCTGCTCAAATTTGGACATTGGCCCTTGAGACTATTTCGTGTGCCTTGCGCCTGTGCACCAAATTCTGTCTCGCTCTGCGTATCTTGGAATAAGGGACTATTCTTTTAAAAAAATTCAAAGCCTGCAATTTACTCAAATATTTGGGTTTTAGAACCAAAATGTCTGACTTCCTGTTCAATTTCAGGCAAAGGTCCTTGAGACTTTTTTATGCGCCTTGCTATGGTGAACATGTACACCAAATTCAATTTGGATCTGTAAAACTAGTGAGGGAGCTATTTTTTTTTCAAACTTTCGAGCCCTGGAATTGACCCCCAAATTTGGTTTTACAACCCAAATAGGCAACTTCCTCTTAAATTTTAGGCAAAGCTTCCTAGACACTTTTTCGTGTGTCCTGTTAAAATAGATACCTTCACATAAATATGATTTATTCAGACAAACTAGTTTAATTGGCCAATTTCATTGAAGCCCCGGCATTTTCTCCAAAATGGCGGCTTTGAACCAAAATGGCTGACTTTCTGTTGGATCTCTTCACATGTTCACCAAAGTTTGTGTTGATTTGCAAACCATGTACTGGGGTTAATTTTTAAAAACTGATTCCACGTTGTATTACTGAATGAGTTTACAAGCAATACTTGAAAAACGTTTGGTTTTACTTGCCAACATTGATAACGGACTCCTGTTTGAAGCTCGTTCCCGCAAACTAATTCTCCATGCAAAGTCATTCCGCAGTGTTGTTGTAATTTTGTATCCCAGATAACACCGTGAAAAATGTGGTCAAAAGCAAACGCCCTCAGGCTTTAAGGGGAAAAATAAACCAAGTGCTGAGTGTAAATGTGATGGAACTGGGCGATCGTGGAAGGTTGGTTGATCGAAAAGTAGAATTTGGCTCCAAAAAAGCCCTTCTGATCAATATGAGCATAAAAACATTTGATGAAAAGGACTCATTTTGTCGAATAACCGGTTATGGTCAATAAGACAATGTCAAATATTTTGGGGAATGTCGTCTTATTTAAGCATTTGTTAACAGAGCGGTGTACGGGACATCGCAAAAAATAACACATATCCAATGGAAAAAAAAAAAAGACTACTATCACTATCCTATGTGAGCATTCACATGAATCCTGATGAGGAAGGCGCTCCATCCGCACAGTTGAACTGCTCGTGTGTCATATTCCACAAATTTATTTTCACTTCCTACCCAAACAGGAACAGTAACCACCCTGAACTTGAAACACGAACTGAACCTTACCCGAGCACATCCCCAATCTTAACCCGAACACTTTTGTCGCAGCACACTTTGAGCAGCGGTTGGACTCGCTCCACATCATTAGGAGGCGCGCGCTCAGCAGGAAAAAGTAGCAATGAAAGCCAATCGGTACCTGTCGCGGGACAAGATTAGACATGTTCACCTTCAAGCAGGAGCAGCAGCAGCAGATTCGTTCTTCGGTCGTCGGTTGCCCCGCGAGTCGCGTCCCACCGACTCAAATGAAATAATTGAGCTCGACGCCAAGGTGCTCAGTTAGTGCCAGAAGGGTGAACGCCCAAGTCCTAGTGAGAGGCCAGAAGGAGGATGTTACACAATGCTCGTATTCATGTGACTACACAACATTAAGATTGCAGTCATGGGGTTGACCTCCCCCGCCCCCTCGCCCTGTCACGGGGAGGAAAAAAAAAAAATTGTGAAGCTTTGCAAGGGACATTTCAGTTGGAGCAATTTCTGATCTGTTAAACCGTTAACATTTTGCTGGTATAAAGTTGCATTTTTATGGATGTTGTTAAAAATGATCAGACAAAAATGAAATTGCTGCAAGAAAATGAAAAGACTGTACAAAAAAAAGTATGGAGTCATAACTATGAAAAAGCAGAAACGTTGGAAGCTACTGTAACATTACGAAGCTTATATGTGGCGTAAAAAAGGTTCCAATTCGATTCAAAATGTAGCTATAACTTTTTAAAAAACAGTAACAAATATGCAAATGTATTCAACTTCAGCTATTTCGTTACAGGCTGAAATTCTCATGCGAATATCTGAATGTGATTGAGCCAGTGTACCCAATAATGTGTCCGATGTGAATAAATAGAGAACATTTCTCACTTGTATTTATTTCTTTTTATTCAAAATGACTAAAAATGGGCGTGACATGATGTTTAACCATGGTTATAAAAAAAAAAAAAGGATCCACTTTGTCCTTTCAAGCAGTCCCAACTAAGCGTCCTCCATTATTGCTTTTCATCGACTCCCTTTCGACAGTCCTCATTCTCTTCGTCGCTGTCGCTGTCCCGTCCAGGGTGTTCGGGCATCTTGTTTGCTTCCCGCTTTACTTCCTGCCCGCTGGCGTCCGCCTCAGACGTTTGGTGGGCGGCGTCGCTTTCTCCCTTCGCTATCTCCCCTGCTCCATCCTGGCTCTCCGTCTCCATGGGGGTTTGCTCCGGGGCCGCCGCCCCGTCATGCTCCGGGGCCGTTGCCTCCTTCTCCTGCTCCGGGGGTGTCTCGCCGTCCTTCAAGCTGGCCGCCGAGCTGTCAGTTGGCTCGGCCTGCAGCGGAGGCTTGGCTAGTTGCTCCTGTTGCTGAAGAGGGAGAGTGACGATTGAAATTTGGATGGCGACAAACTCAAGCGGCCAATCGAACCCCGACTCGATAATCAGGAGCGTTTGTTACCTGTCTGTACTTGTGTGAGGTCTGCATCATGTGCATGTACATGTTGTACACCAGGTTGGCCATCTCAGGCATGTTTTGAACCACCTGGTCCGGCTGGTCCGAAGCATCTCTCTGCAAATGACGACAACAACAAAACAAAACAAAAACATTCAACATTCCAGTTGTGACACATGGAAGGGGAATAAAAACATGGCAGTTATTGTTCATAATTAGCCTGAATGTCGCGCTCGACGATTAACAGAGGCAAGGCGTCGAATAGATCGGAGGCCGTGTTGGTTGTTGTCCCCCCCCCCCCCCCCAATGGCATTTCTTTTCGTTTTTTTTTTTAAACAAAAAGACCGGCATCTACTCTCGATGCTTTTCACAGGACACTGATGGCCTGCCCGTGTCTACACCAAGATTTGGAATTGTTGACCATGACAGCTCGGCGCAGTGTGCCAGCCACTGGAAGACTTGGAAAATCTGCACCGGTGGGGTGGGGCTGGCTTTCAGACTGAGCGCTTAAGCGGGGGCCGCATGTGTGTGCCCAAAAGAGCTGTCCCCCCCGGTGGGGCCCAGCCAACACTCTCCGGTCACAGGAAGTGTCAGCGACCCCCGGGCCTATTTTGGACACGCGTGCCAAGACATGCTTCAAGGGCCAGACATGTTGAACCAGACGACCGATGCGATGGGCTTTCGGGAGATTGGGGGGTGGTGGTGGTGGGGGGGGGGGGGGGTTGACATCTGACCTTTGGGAAGGGGGGGTTAATAATAACCAGGGTTCGTACTTTCCCAAGCTTGCAGAATGCTGTTAATAGAAAAGGGGGCTGGAAGTAAGACTTGAGAGCACAGCACAAGGGGGAGATTGAATTTGCATATAGAGCCAAGACACAGAGTACCTCCTCCATCCATCCATCAGTCTGTCCATTAAACCGACCCATCCATCCATTCATCCATCCATCCCATCAGTCTATCCGTCCATCTATCCCATCGATCCATCCATCCATCCGACGTACCGGCTGCTCCTGGCTGTAGTACTCATGCGGCCGGATGTGCAGCTGCAGGGGGCGCTCCGTCAGCTGGTTGAAGGCGGGCGTCAGCTCAAAGCAGTTCTGGAAGAGCGCCACCCGGGCGAAGATGTAAAGGCCCAGCCGCGCTCGGGACATGGCCACCACCAGTCGCCTCACATCCCTGAGGAGAGCGCGGGAAGATATTAGTGGGCGGCCGAAGAGGCCGGAGAGTGTTTTGTGCCGACGACCGCGGAGATGCCACCGCAATGCATCGAATTATTTGAAAATGAAATGGCGAGTCCAAATGGTTCGGACTCGCTTGTCGAAGGCTTTCAACTGGGGCTGATTTGAGATCAAATTACGAGCCGGAGAAATTGACCAAAATGTCCGCTTCTGAACCGCAAGCAAGCTTCCTGTTCAATTTCGGTCACGTTGACTTTTTTTGTATTGACTGGATCTTGTGTCAATCGGTGAAAAGTGGTACAAATGCATCCAGTTTCATCAGGAAACACTTTATAAAAACGGGTTGACTTTTCGGGCATGCCGGAACGTATCGAAAGTCGCTGCTGATCCAAATGAGGATTATTGCGCCTTGAGGCCCTTTTGACTGACATTTTAGTCGGTTTTTTTGAAGCGTTTGAGGAGCTTAATGGAGCAACTTAAATGAGGCCCATTAACCAGCTCATCTTGTGTTTGGATGACGTCTGAACATTTAAAGTAGGGGGACGGGGGTGGGGGGGGGGGCTTTGGCAGTTATTCCAGGGCCAGTCTTTGCTTTGATGGAGAGGAGTCTGGCATGACCGCGTGTTTTTTTTTTTTTAAGTAAACAAAATGCGCAGTACGTCCATCTGATTAAGAGGATTAATGTCTTGCGGGTGTTTGGTGAGTTGAAGATGGCGTCCTAGTGAAGCCAAATGTGTGTGTGTGTGGGGGGGGGGGCAACAAAACTCCACAGCACAGAGACAAAGTACAACAGCCACGACCAATGAGGAATGAGCGATGAAAGGAGAAGAGCCAATCGGGGCGCACGCTAGCCTGTGGACATGGCACCGACCAAGAGACGCCCACCTGGGCAGCGCTGTGTGACACGCCAGGGCAAAGTGGACCAGCACTCTGTGTGTGTGTGTGTGTGTGTGTGTGTGCGTGTGTGCGTCTAAGTCAGAGTGTGTCTGCATCTGTGCATCTCTGTCAAACTGTGTGAGTGTGTGTGTGTGTGCGCAGGAATGTTCCCCACGAAATGAAAGGGTTGGCTTGTCATATGGTCGGCTGTACTTCCTGTGGTTGTCACGGCAGCAGATTGCCAAGAGGAGAGAGTTGGGAAAGAAGAGGGGTGGGGGGAGGAATATAAGACATTGCTAAGTGGCCCGTCGGCGGTTATGCCATCCCGAAAAATTGGCAAAAAAAATAAAAAATAAGACTTGACGTGGCCAAAAAAAAAAAACAAACGGAAATAGCCTGTGTAGTTTTGGCATTCTCCTGCGAGCCAGTAAATAAACGAATGACCAAAGCAATAATTTAACAACCGATAAAGGGGGGGGGGGGGGGGAATGACACACAAGAACACCTGAAAATGCTCCATCAATGCATGGGTTAAAAAAAAGCTGTCACCAACCAGCAGGAGACAAGATGGAGCTCGCCAAAATTTTTATCCTGCGGCCTGCAACATATTTTGTTGTTTCCTTGCTTACATTGGGAATAGAGGTTTAAGAGTTTGCCCACAGCAAAGTGTGTGTGTGTGTGTGTGGGGGGGGGGGCGTGTATTTAGCTGCAAAAAAGGATGACTTATTGTCTGGCTTGCTTCTTTTTCCTGACAGTGCGATGTGAGCGTGGGTGAAAATTGCTGAGCCAAAGCGGCGATCTGCGCAGGTAGAAGGCATATTCCGCCCTCGGGCCGGCAAAGTATCGTTGGGTTCCGTCTCAATTATCCGCCCTTACAAGACGAGACGTTGCAGCTGAATTGAGAGGACAAAGAATGACAGCTCCTCTGAAAGAGTGTTACAAGTCGGACCTTTGCAAGTCTTTGTCTCGGCTCCATGTTCGACTTAATTAGCGGAGAACAATGGCATCTCTCTCCAGTCATCTTCAGATGCGCCGCTTGCAGAGCGCTCATCTAATTGAATGAAAATTGTGGGGGACCGTAGTGGTTTGTTTATCGACTGAAGTGCAGTTCATTTTAAAAATTTAATGATGCCGAGCCGTTCAGTCAAATCAAAACCGATTTTCCGCGATCGGAGATTTATTTCTCATCTGATAAAAATGAGAAACAAAGAAGGTCTTCAGATGACCACCTCAAAAGACACACAGTGGAAAAAAAACAATTCTGAGAGAGCGAAGGATACATTTTCCAAACGTTGTTACCTGAGATGTCCTACGGCTTTGGTTCGGACCAGCGAGAGGATGATGTAATCGTTCTGTTGACCCTGGAACCTGTCGACAGTCGTCACCTGTAAAGACACACCATAGTGTTGTTACTGAGCACCCGAATGGAATAAAAGCGCTTGAGCTGATTCCTCTATGCAAAGTAAATGAGAGTGCATTTTAGCTCAGCAGTGAGATTTAGCCTGAGAGGGGGGAGGGGGGGAGGGGGGGGGAAATCCTTCACCAAAGAGACAAGAAGGTGTCTGCGCTTGTGTGGGTGTTATCACCGCGTGACACACTGTTGTCTCCAAGAAGGCTTACGGGGGCATTTGCCGCCACTCTGACTCTTACCTGGACCCCGGAGACTCAAGTGGGAGCCAGGGCTGCTACAGGATCAGGGATTAGTGAAAAGTGGTGGCAAAAAGGAGGGGAACGAGTCAGCCAATTTGCTTTGACACGGTGGTAATCCCGTCACGGCAAGAGTGCGCACCAAGGATACTTCGATGGCTCACATACAAGCCCGGCAGCACAACAACGCTTTGAAATCTAGAGAATGCAACTATGGATGTACGCCAACTGTACTTTGCCACACTGGCTGATGAGTCTATTTCAAAGATCGGGCCTTGTGGCACGAAATGTTAAGAACATTGGCGATGAAGCTGTTGTGTAATGCGGTGAGTGAGTGATCCAACAAACTGACAACACAAAACAAAATAACACAAATGAACCAATAATTTACTAACTAACTAAAAAATGACATACCGAGCAAACTAACCAAACAAACAACAAAGGGACTATGTTACCAATCAATTAGCACACCAAGAAACAAACTAGACATCCAACCATAAAAAGAATCAACTAACCAACAAACTAGCTAACCAAAGAAGCAACAAATTAACCAACCAAACACCCAATACAGAAACTAACCAACCAACTAAACAACAAAGGCACTAATTAAATAACCAACCAACCACCAAACTAACCAATAAAGAAAGAAAGAAACTAGCTAACCAAGAAGCTAGCTAACCAATTAACAAACCGACCAATGAGCCAAACAACAAAGTAACAACTGAATTACCAACAAGCTAGCAAACCAAAAAACATTAAAGGAATTAGCTAAGCATCCTAAAACGAAACAAGCTAATAAACCAACCAACAAATTAACCAAATAACCAAAAAGAAACGAACAACTAACCTAGTTATACAACCGATGTGAACAGAGCAACATTGATTATGTCAAAGATTAGTTCCAAAATTGATTTACTGTTTGTCATTTTCTGTGTAGTTTGAAATTCTATCCACCCATCAGAAGCCGTATTGAGCAACTCATAAGCATTATTTCTTTGTGATAGTTAAAAAAAAAACAATAAAAGCCCACTAATCTCTCAACAGTTAAATACATTTTTACAACTAACACCTATCTTATGCTCGGAGTACCTCCTGACACGTTTGAGCCGCAAAAATATGCGGGTGGCTAGAATAGAGCCCAGCGAGTCGTTGCCAGTCTTTTACCCTCCATGACCAGAGGCACGAGCCGCTAGCCAGCTCACAGGCTAACGGGCTAACGGACGCCGCGGCCATACTTCGGGCTAGCCCAATATATCGCTTCCCCGCTTGGTGCTATGTCAGTGTGTGAACCCACATAACAGAAACCCTCCATAATTGAGTGTTTATTAAAAAAAAAACACTTGAGGAGAGGGCAGAGGTTGACTTGGCTCAATAGGACACTGGGCAGTACGGAGAAGCCAAAGTGGCTCACAAACGCAGCAAGCAGCGCGCTGATGCCACAAGCTGAAGCCAGCATGAGTGGAGCGACATGGCTAACGTGATGGCGGGCCAGTATTATTTAGGTCTCTTGTTGCTGTGCGGAACAGGTGCAGCACCAGGGGCAATAACGTGCTGGTCGGCTCTGGCTGCGGTTGGAGGATGGCACGCGTGCTCTCAATCACACCATCCAAGTAGGTTACGAATGACACAATCCCGCCATTGGGATTGCTGACTGAGATGTTGGAATTTCAAGACGATGTGTGTATTTATTTATTTGAGGCTGAAATAAATAAATACATAAATGCATAAAAATAATAATTGGTGCTGTTGTTTTGGATAGCGATCGAGTTGAACTGGGCCAACAGTTCATTAACATCCGCGTGTGACCAATATCATCTATGAGCAGAGATCATTAAGGTTACTCTCATTTTGCTCCCATGGGAAGAGGGATTTGTTTATTTGTTTACCTTTTAAAAATAGTTCAGCCCTGCATTGGGTCTCATTACATCTGTTTTCTAATTAGAATCCTACCGTTGACATTTTCTCCATTTTGGCCCCGATGACACATTGTCGGTACACGGTGGAGCCAGCGCTCAGGCACGGTGACCTTTTAAATGTCCATCTCCTTCTGCGGCCATCTTTCTTTCTCCTCAGATCTCCCAGCCTTGTCAACCCCCCCCCCCCCTCCTGTGCCTCCCACCCACTCCCCAGCTCGCCCCATCAGCTTGTCATGAGGCACGCATTCTGACTAAAGCCAGCAGCGCACCCAATGACAGTTTTATAACGTCCTGGGACATTTGGCATGACCAAGCACAATTGCTGACTGACTGTCACAACAGAAGACATCGCAAAAGACCAAGACATGACAGTCATGTGAATGCTGAGAGATGCTGTTGCCAAGCTAAAATGTCCACCCTCCCCTCAACCCCCCTTTGAAAAAAAGGACAGCAATATAATGATTATTACTACATAAAACAGAAAGAGAAACGAGAATCACTGCCAGAGTGCCGTTATGCCTTTGTGTTGAAATTGCAGCTGTCGTGCCGACATCATCGGACATGATTAAAATTGATATTAAAAGAGCAAAGCGCATCGGAGGTGTGAAGGTGCTCTTTGGCGTCTTCTGCCCACCTCTTATTGCAGTGAGAAAGTGGCTAGCGCGAGTGCAAATGCGAGTGGACAAAGTATAACACCTAAAATTTCAAACGAACAACGCGTATGCGTATTATGAATTATGTGAGGAATCAAATTCAACTATTTTTTTTTTTTTTTTAACATAAAACTTATGGGACACACAAGACCTCCCGAGGCACGCTGACCCACACCCTAACGACGTCTTGTGGGCGGGGCCCTACTTGCATTCTTTGGACTTCATATGAGTAGACGGTGGAACAATTGTGGGTTGGAAGGAAGAAAGAAGAGGAGAGCGGTAAGCTTAACCTGAGGCACAGTGTGTGTGTGTGTGTGTGTGTGTGTGTGTGGAACAAAAAAAAACGAAACATTGGCAAGCAGCGACGTGGAGAATGTGGCCTGGCTCCAGAAAAAGCCGATGGCATCCCCGTGACAGACGTCGGAGCTGCCGTTGCTCCGCGCACAAAATCCTTTTTAATCTTACGTGTACACGCACTCACGCCCCCCACTTTGTTGAGATGGGGCGGCGACAAGCCTCCGCTGTGGATATGACGTTGACAGCTAACCTTGTTGGGCTGTCCGAAGAAGTGATTCCTGGCGCAGCGCTGGTTGATGACGTCTCGGATCAGGTGCTTCTGCCCGTTATAGGTGGTGAGGATGCTGATGCGGTCGGCCGGGTAGCCCAACAGACGCATGTACATGAACAGGGCCACGGAATATTCGGCCTCTGCCAGGTTCTTTGCACGGAAAGAGAGAGAGAGACAAGTGAAAATTGTTAAGGATGCATCTGTGGAGGACAATTGCTGTTTCGAATTGCCAAGCTGCTTTGAGGGTTCTTTTTTTTTTTTGAACTCAAGTTCAACCCAATTTCAACTGAATCCCAAGCATAAATATACTCCGTCCAAGGTTCCCCTCTACCCTTAAAATGTAGCAAAAAGAGAGAGAGAGAGAAAAAAAAGAATGGCCAGCGGTATGCATTATTCATTCTGTTTCAATTAAACCAGCACCGCAAGCCTCACATCTTTGCTAATTATCGATGCAGCCTCATCAACAGTTTCGGAATCCAGCCACACCAGTCGCACCTCAGGAAGTGTGACTTTGTTAGCGCTTTGTTGGCAAATGGCGCACGTTCAGATGCTCGATGCTATGCTGACATTTTTTTTCTTGCCCACCGTTAAGGTTTCGTGACTGTGGTCGCATTGACGTAACCTTACAATCTAACCGGACAAGATAACTAAACGTGTTTTGACTGTTATGCGCAGTAGAAGTAAACAGTAACGCGAGACGGTAATTAGACTCCGCCGGTCCTCTTAATTATAGAAGGGGCTTCATTAGCACTCCCGAGAAGTGCAAAATCTTGACAATAAAGTCGAGCGAATGGTGTGCACAAGGCCAGTTGAAAACTACATATCATGCAAAAGGGAGAGACGGGTGGATCCAAACGATGAGTTAAATATTCCACATCACATCACTGCTACTCCAGATGATCAACACCGAATTACTGTAGTTCTTCAAACAGATGTTCGAGTGTAAATGTCCTCAAGGGTCATTTTGAAAGATAACAAAGAGCGATACTTTGGAATTCAAATTGACGACTTTTTTTTTTTTTTTAAGATCCGGGATATTTGTTCGAGTCGATGACACAGCCCACCGTCACTTGAAGTACGGCATCGATTAGAGCGAAGGCCAGTGTGCCTGCGCCTCGTCTAAGTCAGGGATCGTAGGTGATTCCCTGAAGGAGGGCGGAAAATGGCAACAGTCAAACAGAGTGGAGGTTCATGTGACCCGGAGGCTCGAGAAGCGCACATGTTCTGCATTTTGGAACAATCGCAACGTTCAGCGAAACACGAGCCTGCACGCTGTCCACCCGATGACATTTACGCAATGCATTTCTAAGCGGGAACGGGGACATTTTAATTTCTTGGTTGGCGCGGAGGCTCATGATTTAGCACCAGTGTAGCATTTTCGACCCGACAGGCTTTACGGATAACTGCGGATTTTTCGGGAGGGTGGAAAATATAATTTATTAGTTCCTGCCCTCTCATTTTTCCATGAATATATTACAAACAATTCATCTTTTGTACATTTTACAACTGTCAAAAGGAAACATGGTGGCGGTAGTCTGTGTGCTGGTGTAGCGCGAGACAAATGGCTTTTGTTAGGAATAGATTGCGTTTGAGGAAAGTATGAAATATATGTTGCATTGATTGGTGGTTTGCGCAGGCCACATTGCAAGGCTGCCTTAACTAACCTGGTAGAAGTAAGGGTTGGGCTCCGACTCGCCCACGCCATTGAAATCCTCCACGTTGATGAGCTGGAAGTCAAACGTCAGGCCGGGGTTGGGTACCTGGAACTCGGGCAGCTGCTGGACGTGCGGCAGGTTCCCCAGGTGCTTGTAGCGCCAGTTATACAAATTACACAAACTGGAAGGGGGGCAAGCGACACGGACGCGTGTTACAAACCACGAGACAACCCCGCAAAAACGAAACGGGTCCCATCGGGCGACCGACCTAGCGCGCGCGCGGCCCTGCGCGTCCAGGTCGATGGTTGGCACGCCCAGCCGCACAAAGCGAGTGAAGAGCGACTGCTCCATGTTGGAGTACTTCTGGAAGGCCATGTTCTTGATGACGGGGGGCAGCTGGTGGTGGTCGCCGATCATGATCCAACGTTTCAGCCGGCTGTAACCATCCTCTGGGTTCTGCCAGCACGGAAAAACACATTTGACATCTGGAACATATCCCCTGTGATACATGGGGATTCACGATATCTACATTGTAGCCACAGTTACATTTTCCCCTCCGTGTTGTCTCTGGGGTGCTGCAGGTTTGCCTTCTGCAAAGTATCAGCCAAGCATGACAGGGTCTGTTATAATATGTATTGGCTTTACGGCGAGGAGGTCGTGCGGGGAATGAAGGATTTTATCTTTCTCTGACGTACACCTGCCAGTTAAGTATGACTCACTCATTCAGGAAGGAAAAAACAAAAAAACAAAAAAAAAAACAAAGCACATCTTGAAGAGACGAGCTCTGGCGTGGTTGTTGCGCGGGCTGATGTGCTTAATGATCTCATCTGTAAACAGACATTAGCGCTATCACGGACAATTAGGCGCAACTACCAAAGAAACGCGTCATTACTCTGCCCGGCGGCCATCAGTCAGACAGTAATGAACACGGAGAGTCAGGTGGTGGGAGGCTTGATGATGGGCGTCGTACTGTCCGGGGTAAAATGTGAGGGTCGGGCAGCGGATCAGATCATGAAAACATACTGAGGGCACACTCTCGCTATTTATGATTTGTAGTGCTTTGGTTTATTTGGCCTTTATCGTTAATTCTTTACACGTCGTCGACAGCAATATACGCCAATGGAAATCTTAACGAGAAGCGCTGCTGACTTTTTTTTATGGGACTGGGCGGAGAGGAGCCTCGGTCAACTCTGGTTTGATAATTAAGCTGGCAAATTGTTAAAAGTAAATAAATATATAAATAAATAAAAATGTCAACTCAATGAAGCTATCGTTTGTGGTATCGCGCACTGAACCCCCCCTCCCACCCGCCTCCCCAAACAAACCGGTGCCTAAAAAAGGGAAAATGGTACTAATAAGTTGAACACAACTGAACTGTACTTGGGTGGTAATTCTTTCAAGTACCACTTGAGGGAGCCATTGCGCCACGAGTAGCACAAGGACAACACTCGTATAATCCCGTTTCTCGAAAGTCAAAAGTGAAGAATACCTGCAAGAGAAGTGGGATGAAGGTCTCGATCTCCAGAATCTGAGCGGCTTCCTCCATCAGGATGTTGTCGTACTGATGAGGACAATGAGCAACTTTAATACACCGACATGAGCCGCGGAAATAAAGACCACAGAGAGGGATAAGGCGGCCTAACCTTGAAACCCAGTTCTACCAGGTCGTGACGTTTGAGGGCAGCGTGTGTGCAGGTCATGGCGATGATTTTAGCTTCTTTCACTAGCAGGTATTTGGTGCGGTCCAGTCCGCTCCTGAGCAGCTCGAAAGCTCTGAATTCCTACCGGAGGAGACGGGAGGCAAGGTCAGACTTTGAAGAAGACGAAATTGGCCACCAAAGACGGCTTTTTTTTGCCATCTAACTATCCAACTTCACTTTTCAGTAGGTGATGCTGGCAAAATGATAGATTGCTGAGAATGATGATGGATAAGAGGATTGCTGTACCAGATGATGGATGATAACACAACAAAGAAGAAAGAGGCTCTTCAAAGAGTGAGACACCAGCGCCCAAATGTTAATATGTTAAAAACTGCCTACACAGCTCACTAAGGCTTTATAATAGCAACATTTTGACCTCGGAATGGATTATTTCCATTTCGTATGGGAAAAAAAATGTTTGACAGTATTGCTTTTGACCTTTGGTTCAGCTATAAAAAAAATATATATAAACGGTGGAGAAGATCCTTCTGCCTCAAAGTCTCAGCGCACTCTGCTCTTTGTCATGATGAAGTGCTGCAGAAGGAGTGGTTATCGCTGATTGACCCCACCGACGCGATGCGATCGCGATGCTCGCCCGAGATAAAGTGCAAGTGTGTGGTTATCACCAGGCAAATCGGCAAATCCTTATCTGTGTTAGCGAAGAAGGAAACAAAACCTGAATTGGGGGTGGAGAGAGAACAAGGCTGGGGGGCAGCGACCAGGACCACACGGTGGGTCATACATATTTGATGTATTACTATTTTCGTCGAAATATGAAACCAATCACAACCTCCAATATTTATGAGGTTTACTTTTAAGCCCGATGGGTCCGGGCCAGATGAAGTTCACATGCACACGCAGGTTTAAAATAATTTCTTGGACAAAAAAAAAGAAAAAAAGTCATTCTATGTTATTAGTGTACATTTTTTAAAAATACAGAACAATAGTGTAGGGTGTTATTCTTATAAAAAACATTTTACAGAAATTTTAATTGGCATGTTGTGGAACGGATTCAGGACAGTTTCATTCATTTCAGTGGGAAAACATGATTTGAGATACGAGTGTTTTGAGTTAAAGTGGGGTGACGAAATGAACTGAACTTAAGTCAAAGCAACACTGTACTTCCTTGAAAGCAGATACTACTCTTATGCGGGGGGCATCTTAGGGAGTTTCAGAAAGGCTACAATAGGTGAGTTTTTCAGCAAATGGCTGAACAGAGTAGAAAGTAACATAAGAAGGTACATTAGTCAACCCGAGGTTGCGTTTTACACTGCATCATGAATGTAGCCTGCTAACTCTAATGAACAAATGACGCACACGGGATGAAGTATGACTTTTCTACTTTTCAGATTTTTTTTGGGGGGGGGACCTTGACTGAACAATCTCTCTTGCTCCGGAATTAAAAATGTTGCACCCGTGTTATCTTTACGATGTTCTGTGTGAACCAAGAAGTAGCCTACAACGGAGGCCACCGAGTCTCAGCCCATTCTGTGTTGTGACATTTGTACTGTACATGGCAGACAAATCCGCAAATTCAGCTCTCGAGAGTGGGCGTCCTGCTGCTGCATGGGCGAGGCCGAGGGGGGGTAGGGGAGGAGGAGTGAGAAAGGGGGAGAGGTGACGGGGCCGGATAAATCAAGGGCATAAATCAAGGGCATGTTGGGATATTACCTCCAGTCAATAACGCCTTTATTGCTTTTTCGCAGGGCCTCCTCACGGTTCCCATAAATCTGATATCGTATTGTTGTCTCTATAAGAATACTTGATGTGCTAAGTAGAAATGATAACAGTGAAAAAAAAGAGGCAAAACAAGAGCACTCTGTGGGACCGCTGCCAAGGCTTCAATTGAAGTAACTGGATGTGGAGACAGTACATATGTCTTTTCTGCGTTTTAGCCAAATGATTTGTCACATACTCTACACAAGCAATTGAGGACCAAATTCACGAAAAGATTGCGCAGCGCTAATGCTAACTCCACTTTCACTTGACATGAACTGTAATACATCAGCAATATATGATATCATAATTTTATAATGCTATAAATCAAACCCTCCCCGCAATTCCTTCATCCTGTCATCTGCAGGGGAGTAAATAAACACCTTCAGCCCGTATTGGCTGTTGGAAGCATGACATCATATCTGCAAATAGTCAATATAGTGATGATTTCTTTACACTGGGGACCAGTCGAGGCGCCTCTCCACCGTCAACGCTGATTACACGTTCACATCTGTTATTTGTTGTCGCGGTTAGGTGAATGAGCTCCACCGTTAATTGCAGTTCTATAAATAACACTGTCATTCCGGAATGAATGCGCGTGAGTGTTTATGAGCATGACGTTCTTACCTCCAGCTGGGTAAATATCTTTTTAATGTGCCGGTAGCAGCCCTCCGCAATGTCCATGTCCTCCTCGTAGGAGCGGCCCTTGAACACAGGCTGGGGAGCGTTGGAGAAGTACTTGTGGAAGGGGAAGAACGCCGCCACGGCCTCCACCTCCGCCTCCGCACCCTGTTTGGGCTTCACTTTGCTCAGGTACTCTTCCCACCGTGAGATCACCTGCAGAAGACATGCGGCGGATGTTACGAGCCATTACGTACAGCGAGGGCCAGAAGCATGGGGCCAGTGACTGAGGCTTTGAGATTGCATGGATTTTATATTAAACGACCGACATGTGACTGACATGCTTTCATTTAAAATGTTGGAACAAAAAAAAAATACGGCATGTAACATTTTGAAATGGCAGGCAATTAAGGCATTCACCTCTGTGTTCAAGGGCTCAAAACTATTTTGACAAAAAGGCACATAACATCTGTGACAAGGCAGATTTTAGTTGACCTTTGAATGATACCAGGATCGAGTATCTGTGGATCGAGCCCGTCACATACACAACGGAAAAGATGTCAATTCTTTAAAATGTCCTCTATTTGGCCTCTAAATACAAAAGAAATCCCTCGAAACAAGAAGCACAGAACTGTCAGATGGATCTAAGCGCTCACTACGGTGGTGTGGGGGTTGGTTCTCCGGACGTTTTTGCCCACTCCAAATGCTACATCAGACAACTTGCCTTGAACTTCTTTCTTTTTTTTTTTTTCTTTCTGAAGCCAAATGAGAGCAGATCGGCACACGCTTGGGGGGGTGCTCCAGCTGTGAACCTAATAAAGCGGCTTCAACCAACCAGCAGGCAGCCTCGGTCTAAAAGTATCTGTACCCTCTGTGGAAAGCGACTTCGACAGCGACTTTACCAATGCGGCTCGGGAGTTCGGTTTTACGCAATCTTTTTAAACAACTATGAAAAAACACAATTTCAATACATTGGTACCTTGACTGATGAGTACAAGTGAAAGTAAAGGTAACTTGTGTTTTCTGAATTCCAGCAGCATGCTCAACAGAGTGGATGACCAGGGCGACCGAAAGATTATGATGCCTCCTAAAAAAAAAAATGTTGTCGGAGTGGAGGTGGGTGAGGGGTGCGGATGGAGGATTTTGAAACTCTGTCGATATCTAACCGCTGTATGTGTTACAACAGCGGGGCTTCAAAGTAAAAGAGACTGGCCTGCCTGCAGTCCAGACCTGTCGCCTGTTGAAAACGTGTTTCGCTTTAAGGAAGCGGACTGTTGAATGAGGAAAGAATTCCGACTACAACGCTTCAACAATTCGTGTCGTCAGTTCCCAATCATTTTTTAAGTCTTGTTAAAAGAAAAAGTAATGTAACAAAGCAGTAAATTTTCAGCTAATGATGATTTGCTAAACACAAAGTTCATCAGTCTGAACATTAAATATCTTGTCCGTTGTAGGATATTCAATTAAATATAGGGTGAAGATGATTCGCACATCATTGTCATCTTTTTTTTAATTTATGTTTAACACATTGTCCGTCATTGGAATTGGGTTTGTGCAACACATTACAACACAGTCTGGGGATCTCTTTTTCAGAGCTTGTCATGTGCAGGGGGGATGCAACTTCAATAAACGGCATAGAAATGAGGACTTCTTTCCAACGACGCAAGAGTCAGGTGATAATTAGGTCTTGGGAATAAACACTGAAGGCTGACACCGTCTCGCCGGCTCTGCGCAAGTTATTTGCGGTGTCAGGCAAAACATAGCAACAAGCGGATGACAATAAGGTATTAAATAAATCGTACTGATAATACGGATAAAGATTACACACCACTGAAAAAAAAACTAAAACAAAGTTCAACACACATCACTCGGTTTAAATGTGACACACAAACTACTGGTGACACAAACTCACACGTTTGAATGATTGTCCTTTGTTGAGGAAGCCAATTGTCAACCGTGAAAAGTTTTCATAACATTTGCATATCCCGCCCATAAATGCATGACTGCTTTGCGATTGGCTCAGTGCAAATCTGCGGATGCATTCATGGGGTTTTGTGAACTCAAAATAACACGAGACTTCAGCTTGCAGGCAAGATTTTGTTCGCACGGCATAAAACAAAGAAACAAAAAAGAGCAACCGCTTACCTGGTAGAGGTAGAAGTGTCCTGCTGTCTCACAGGTATAGGAGACATCACCAGGGACACCCAAGCTCTCCTGAAACCTCCCCACCTCCGTGAGTAGCTCCAGTCGTCGGGCTAGGACGTAGTTCACGCGGCCGTACCTGCAGACCAACAGCAGAGTGTGGTTCATCAACAGTCATGTTCAATTGCAGTGTTTTTGTCAAATGTCAAATTTGGTTTCACAATTTGGGTAGAGAAACTTTTTTTCAAATATGACTTTTTCAGTCACGTAAAATTGCAAACCTTTTCTTGCAAATATGTCAAACGCTTTTCTGGGGAAATGGCGACAACTTGGTTAAATGTGCTCATAACAACATGGCTTCAGCCATTTAACATGGCTTTTTTCCTAAGACTTTCTTTGTATTGAGAGAGAGAGCTTGAGAGAGAGAGAGAGACAGAGGGAGAGAGACATACGCTTAAAAAAAACAAAAATTAAATCGCCGCCATTTCCTTTTTGGATTTGATGCCCTCATTTGAAGTATTGACAGATGTAGCAGTTCTGTCCTTAGGAGAGGAATAGCAAGTTTAGCCCATCCTTGGGGGCTGTATGTGTGCTCGGCTTCATGCAGCTGATTAGTGTTAAAGCAACGCAATCAGAGAGCGGCATTAGGTACACACAGACAGGAAGTGGGAGATTCAGAGGTTATGCTATTTTTAGACGGTGTGCAAAGATCCTCCGTCAACACAGGTTTTAGTCCGGTTTTAGACAATGGCCCAGCGCCATCTCTTTTTGCCTGACTCTTAAAAAAAAAAAAATAAATAAAAATAAGGGAAGTGACCTTGATACACAGGAGGACTCACCTGTGATGAAGCTGCTCTCACATACAGGTCAATACACGTTACTGCTTGTAACCTTGGGCTGGAGACACAAGACTAATTCACACCAAGTAGCATCTATTTGGGTAATTTATTTATTTATATTTATTTTGCTTAGACCTCTGAGCAAAAATGTAAGATATGAACAGAGTATGGTTGTGGGGACTCAACTGATTTAAGGGCAAGCAGCAGTTTGGCAGTCAATTAAAAAAAAAAAAGGGTTTTAGATCTTCATTGCTACTTCAAGTTCACCGTCAAAGTAAACATAAAACAAAGACAATTATGTGCTCTGTGTTTAAAATGACCACGTAGCCTCGCCTAACTTAATGCTAGCACTAAGGAAACTGCCATTGACAGGTTGATAAATAACGTGAGATGGTGTTAACCCTTTCAGCAATGTATATTTGAACACAAAAAACAATGTAATAATATTCACAGGCATCATGTGTCTGTATGACTTCAGCAATTTGCATACGGGCCGGAACAGGACAATGTCCACTGCACTGAAGCAAAAAAAAAAAAAGAACAAAAATGGTTGAGTTCTTTATGTGCTATTATTGCATGTTTTAAAAAAGGACCCTTTTATAATAATATTTTTCTCTTAAAAAAAAAAAACACCCATAAAAATGTGTTGCTTTTTTGGCAGGCTGGACTGGACGAGACTAATGGCATTTCCACTCTTTTTAGTTGCTTGGCATTCACCACATTTTCCTTTCTCGCATACGTGGTGTTAATTAAAAATCTCTAGCGCTCAGTGTCACCGGGGTACTAAAAGCAGAGGCGCTCGCATGTTCTAATGAGACGTCCAGCGGCAGACGGAGGCCGCATTAAACGCTACTACCGGGAGTGCATTTCTTTTCATGTAACCCCGCTTTCCCCATTCTTTTTTTCCCCCCTGCATAATTTACAGACTTGCCTGGCCGCTATTCATAAGCGCACGCTACGTTCATTCTGAACAGCGCCCATACACGAAACGAGGCACGACGGCACATGCATAACCTCCCCTGCCCCCCACGTTTCTCCCACTATAGGGTGCAATTTGCTCTGCGCTACAGATGGATGAGGCGGTAATTAACAAGGTTGCCTATAAGGGAACTATAAATAGTAACGGCAAAAAAAGTTCATTAATACTCTATGGCACTGGCCTATTTATATGGAAATGCTGCCTGAAAAAATGTAAAGTTTAGCAAGTCATATTTGAGAAAGCAGATTCTGGTTTTATTTTTCTAGTTTAACATCGAGATGCAAGACCAACATGCCCGTGATTTGCGTTCATTGACATATCCCAAAAATCTAGCACTATGGTTTTTATTTTCCAACCTCTCTTGAGGTCTTTGCTAAAATTATCCTGTTTTAGCAAATCAGTGACTGCTCCCCCCCCCCCCCCCCCCACACACATCCCTACTAGTGTGGGGTGTGCGACGCGAGAACAAATTTTGGTAGAATGACAACCAGGGATATCGTTTTTGTATTCTATCTCACAGCTCATGATGAAAAAAATGGTCTTGCATTACAATTCATGCCAGATATTATCGCATTCGTTGGCTTGAATAAAATGTCTCGAAGTGGACCTTTTTCAATTATTCATTCAGAACCCCTGCACTAAAACCATTAAGAGTTCACCGGCGACTCCAAAATGACAGGCTGAAGAATTTATGTAATATTCTAATGCATTTAAACACTGACGCGTACTCCGTCATGCCTTTATATTTGTGTGATTACAACATGACCTGCAATTAGTCATTGCGTCGGTGCTGTAAAAATACTTAATGAATAATTAATCAAAAGGGGCCTTAATGTATACCAGAGGTTTTAATGCCAATATTATGGCTCAATTAGATTTCTTCTCCCCAGTGCACTGTGCGGTGAGGAAGGACTGAGAGCCTTGCTCTTACTTTATAGATGCATCTTGCTGAAAATAGAGCCTGATTTCATTCGGGTCAATGTGTTAAAAAAAAAAAACACACACAAAAAACCCCCCCTGACAATTAAGTGATTAGCTGCTAATAGGTGTATATACTATCTAGATGAATGTGATCAATATTAAGTAGCTGTGGCTGGGCTGTAGTTTGCCCACCCCTGTGCCAGCACCACACAGAGTATTTGGTGATCCGAAGTAGTGACAAGTGGACGAAATGCTGGGTGAATTGTGGGAGAAGCCAAAGAGGCTGAGGATGTCTCACCAAGATAAACACATGGGAGTATCAGGTGGCTCTGTCTCTCTTTTGGCGAAGACTTGTTATACTTGCGGGCAGCTGGGCAAGTGGATATGTGTGTATGTGTGTGTGTGTGTGTGCGTGTGTTGGCTTTGACTGAGTTATAAGATAGTTCTTGGACGTTTGTTTGCATAGACGCCATCGCACGTCACGATCTGTGGCGTGCCATCACCGCCTTAGCCGTCCTCACCTGCTAAAGTCCTTCTCGGTCTCCAGCTCCTCCTCCCCGTGGCCCAGACGCAGTAGGTGACGTTCGTCAATGTCCAGGGCCATGATCTTTTCAAACAGCTGGTTCAGAGCCTGGTGGACGAGAGACGTGCAGGGAAAGATGTGAGACCCAGCTTATAAAGATGTGTAAGGTCATGTACATGACAGTGGGCTAACCTGGTTGGAGTGTGTGACTATGAGTGTCCTCTGATCGGGAAAGTTGTGGTAGATGTTGGAGATGATCTGAACGGCAACGTCAGTCTTGCCGGTGCCTGGCGGTCCGACAACCTGGAGACAAAACAGACAAACAAACAAACACAAGGTGAAAAGAGAATTAAAGAAGAAATGTGAGTTAAAGGCAAAACAAATAAAAATAACAATAAATAATAACAATCGTACTGTATATAGATAAAAAATAATGCTATCATAAACAATCCACGTTTAAAAAACACACTAATTTGTAAAAAACAAAAATTTTTAAAAAAGCATTTCAAATCAGTTTGAAATGACACTTTTTGGATTGATTGCTTGTGACACATATATTGTAAGATTTGCAGAGATTTACTGTATGACTTAAAACGCTGCCTGTACAGTAAATGTTTTATGGCTGACAATTTGACACTGACGTGAATGACGTTCATTTCGCTTATGTTGTCAGATTGGATCAAAGCATGCTGAAACCGACTGTGTGTTCAAAGCTAAAGGAAGCATCAGTATCCTTGAAGCCTCCCTCCCATCAGCATAAAATAAGGCTTGTTTGAGCAGGGGGGCAGTTGTTACAAAAAAAAAAAAAATCTCATCTAAGCATCTCAGGTGAGTCATTTCCGCTGCAAAATAATGAATGCAATTTAGCATCCCCGAATAAATCAACGTATAATCATCCGAGATGAAAGAGGAGGCATGCGGCCGGGGGGTGGCCGGAGTGTGTTTATTGCTCCTCCTAATGATGGCGACAACTATCAAGAAGCAAAGCGTGTTTGGCCGTTTCATGACTTGCATCCTTAAATGAACTACAAGCTTTTGTCAAGGACCAATGACAGCACTATCGCTAGAAAGGTACGTGTGAAGTTGTAACCGCCTGTAGAAACAGGAGTAGTGGGCTGGAATGGTGGGGTCAAGGCTGGTTGAGTAGCACATAGACCATTATAGATGTGCAAATCCGGTAGAATGTCCACTCCAAAGACTCGGGTTGAAGAAGAAAAAACGTCAAAAAACAAAAAATTCTCCTTCCCATGACACTTTACATGTTCGCATGTGTACGACTGCCATTCAAATGATTCAGTGTCAGGCAACTTACCATGGTGAGACCTGGCTGCATGCCAGCTCGGATGGCTTCGATCTGAGTAGGCGTGAAGTGAATTGTGTTCCTGGAACGATGTTATTAACGCAGATAATTAGCCAGACAACATAAACTGATTTGAGGTTGAAATTGGACAATGCAATTCAGAAACATTGAACCCAGGATAGAACAAGAGGAAGAAGATAAGTGCAGAATGTTAATGACAGCTAAATGAATAAATAAAATAAGTTCTGAGGATCCGCAGCTACAAATGACAAATAAATACATCCATAAATAACAAGCTAGCATTAGCACCGCAATGAATACAGAATATACAGTATAATATAACATACAGCTGAATCATCATTGCATCATCGACCAGAATAAACGTAAATGCTAATAATTAGCTTCACAGACCAAAACAAGACTCTATGCGTGATTCGTCATCGTCACTTCCGTGTACCATTTGAGGATGGCACAGCTGGAAAGGCGCGGAATAAACTAATGCGAACGTTACGCTTGCATGCAGAGCCAGTCTCACAAAGGTGACGTAAACAAGTGCGGGTTGCTCAGTGGTCTATCACGGTCATCAGTTTTGAGAATGTGCAGTGGGAAATGAAAAAAAAAAACACGCAGGATTAGCTTGAATTTAGCGTGCCAAGGCAACAGCATATGGGCGATTTGTCTCTTCATTGCTATTTTTGAGGATGCATTACAATGACCAAACATGTTAAAATTAGTGGGAAAGTGGCTTTAAGAATGGATTGTCACCTCTTGGGCTGGTTATAAGGGTAGGGCCCACGGTTGGGGGTGACATAGGGCTCAACAATCAAGGGTTTGTCCTCCGCTTCCTCCTCGACTTCATCATTTGCCTTCCTCTTCTTCCCTTTGTCAGTTTGGCTTGAGACCGGAAACTTTATTCTTGTAAGACAGAGACCAAAGGATGGATAAGATACCCGTTTCTTTTCGAATTAAAAACAATGATTTGACATTCACCTGAAAGGCGGGACTTGAAGTTCAGGGTTCTCTTCGACCACCTTAATGGATGAACCGGGGAAGCAGGAGCGTAGGTGGTCCAAGGACAGAAAGGTGTCGTTGAAGTCCAATGTGGAGATCTGATTGGGCATCTTGGAGTAGTGGGCGCTACCCGGGTCGCCGTAGCCGAGGATGATGTCATGGAGCCAGTCCGGAACGACGCACTCTGTGTTCATCAGGTTTCTGATGGTTTCCAGAACGGCCTAATGTGACAGACATCCAGTAGAAAGACAGAAAAATTGAGGAGGTTTCGTGTTTTCATGACAACATCCCACAGGAGGCTTTGATGGGACGGCGTAAAACTTGTACATCTGTCAATTTGTTTTTAATGAGCTTCAAAGGTGCTACATGCCCCGTGCGCCAATCAGCAGGAAAGAAACATGTTTGCTTTTATCTGTGCTGAACATCAAAGATGCAGAAGAATGCAGCCTAACGAAAAACATCTGTCGTTCTTTCGGCGTGGGTAAAAAAAAAAAAAAAAAAAAAAAAAACGGCAAATTAATGTGCCCCGCATTGGAAAATGGCAGATTTGACAAAGCCCCACTTGAGTCTCTTTCAAACAAAAACACGATGTGGAGTTTGACGCATGAGCTCTTGTGGGGTTTAAACTTAACGTGACCCACATAAAAACATCGGGACTTTGCCTCCGTTTAACCTTAATAAGCCTTTATTTTTTAAGAGATTGTTCCTACGCTAAGCTTCCACTGAGAGGGGCCTTGGATAGGCCGTATCTCAGATGCCCTGGGCCCAACCTGAGAGTTTCCACAGCCGCATGAAAGTCAGTGCCACAGAAAAGGAAAGACATGAAAACTGTTGTTGCGCTTCTAACCTTAAAGTTATTCTCCTTTGGCTTGCGTCTCATGATGATGTTGAACGTTTCGTACGGGTCCTCGGTGCCCGCCTGAATGCTGCTCGTCATGTCTTGCTGATACTGGTTGGGGTCCAGCCAGACGCGGAATGTTCTTGAGTCGCCCCGTAGCTTGGGCTTTGGTTCGGGACCTGTATCGGACCAATGTGACAATTACAATGTAAAGAAACAAAAATGGGAGCAGTGGAAAGGGAGCGGGAGTCTTGTCCGGTCTAGTAAACAAGTAGTTTTCAGACATAGTCATGCTAAGTGGTGCCCAAAATTAAAAATAAAAATAAAAAAAAAACCCAAAAAAACAAAGAAGATGGATTAAAAAATTTAAAAAGTGCCAGACTGTTGGCTTTGGACAAGACACTGATTCAACAGGTTAGGCCGCTGGGACGAAACACCATAAATTATGTTTTCTGTGCATTTAAATTTAAGAAGTTCAGTGCCATTCAGGCTTTGACTTCCTCCAGACAGGACAAAAGTGTCCTTAGAGAGGAAGTGTACTTTTTCCTTAGTGGGACATAGACCTGACTGTCATCTGTATAGCAGTGAAGTCAAGTACAACTTTATTGTCAAATGTGCTGTATTCCTCCCTCTTAAACAGACAACAAGAGGAGCCACTGCGGATGCCCGCGCCGCCATGAAAGCCAGGGGCAGCAAATCCAATGAAAATGGCAGGGGCCTCAAAATTGAACCCTGTGGAACACCATACGACAGTGGGGCTAAGCAGGAGTCAGAGTAACCAAGGCTAACACAAAAAATTAACATGAGCATATATCGTTACTGTACATATAATGACTTGACTTTGAGGAATTGGTCCAACCAATCAGTGGTCACCCATATGGTATCGAGCTGGAATGCTAGCTAAGCAACCTACATTGTCCAGTGCCAAGGCACATAATAAGCCAATTTGGGCATAAATGTGTTTTTTTAACCTTTTCTAGCAGTGGATGCACAAATGTAATGAAGTCCGGATTCGGTTAGCAACTACGAATGCTGAGAATGCTGTTTAGAGCAAATAGTTACTTAAAAGGCTCATTTAATGCCTCACGTGTAAGACGGCTGCAGTAACTCTTACAAAACAGCTCTCCCTGGCCTGGTCTTCCTGCAGTGCGTTGCCTTTTTTTAGGATGAGGAATGTGGATGTGGGGCCTGACAGGCGGCCATGCTGAGAGATGCTGCGAGGTATATGGAGGGCAGCTCACTGACGGATGTCTGAGAAGGTTCATGTGTGGCGGATTGGGGCAGGCGGGGGAGGCCAGAAGACAGTGACACTCGATCCTGCTGACCTCCTGTTGTGTGTTTGTGTGTGTCTATGTGTGTGGCTATGCTGGGATTGTCAAATCCTCCTGGCTTATTTAAAAAAAAAAAAAAAAAGCGATAGCTTAGGAGTGTAAGCGACACCCTTGCCTTGGAGGATAACACTTTGGCCAGCTGGGCCAGGATGTGACTGAGAGCCCTCATTGTATTTAAACTATCACTGCAGCATTAAATCAAAAGCACTGCAGGCTACTTTAGATCCTCAGCAAGATCATCAGACCTGACATATCATGAAAAAAGCATGCATTGACCAAGACATTAATACTTAGCTTTTGTTTCGAGCGATCAACCTGGTATTTATCAAACAATGTTTATTATCATTATTAACATCAAGTTGTGTTGCTCTGTATGATCCATTGTGATATATAAGCAATATAACATTGGTCAAAGAGATGAAGGAATAGGATGAACATGTTAAGAATGATCTCATCCTACAGATTTTAAATGTTCAGTCCCTGAACTAGTTACACTTGGGAGTGTGAAATTTGGTTTGAACTTCAAACAGCCAGTTCAGGGTCACTAAGGCCATTTTCAGCTGCCCATCAAAGAGAGACACGGGATTTTCAGAAGACAGATTCTGAAAGGTTGGGAATATTTTTCCAGCCGGACTACTATGCGGAAAAAAAAAACGCTTTGTGCGCTACATATTTAATGCGAACAGAGAAGAGAAGGGCGAGGGCATACCAGGGATACGTGCTCTGACAAACAGGAAGTGCAATAGAAACACTGACGGCTACCGGCGATGTTCGGTGCAAGCGAGGAACAGCAATCGCCAGAGGCGAAAGCGATAAATATCATATCATCACGTTACTGTTGCATATTTTAAATTCTTGGGAACATACACCAAAGAATGGCTGAGTTAAATATTTTTTCCTCTGGTGTATTCATACATAAAGCATGGACTTAATGCAATACAAAAGTGGAATCATGTGAAACTAGCTTTTTTAATGTGCGTGTGAACAACAAATGTCTGTGAAATGAGTGGATTTTTTCCTGGGAAAAAGGAAGGTGTTTTTTTCCCCCTTTATTTTCTTGAGTGGACAATGGGTAATGACACACTGGGACGAGGCATCTATTAGAGGCATGGCCAATACTTGAGGAAATAGTACATGGACATGAACAAAATTATGGCGCAAAAACCTTTCCTATCGTGCACTGCTAATGATCTTTAAAGACGTCGCGACTTTGAAGACATTGAGTTCATAATGGCACCACACTTTCATGAATGTAATACTCCACCTTGGTGCTGCTGTTTTGGTTCGGGAAAAAAAAAAGTTCAAATGGGTTCAGTTCACGTGTGACCAATTGCATCTGTGATATCAGATGGTGACAGTTACTATCAGTTTATTTTTTTAAGTGAAAAGTAAGGCTTCTGACGAAGGGAAATGTTCATGTTTACTGACTCGGGTATGGCATGTATTCGCAATGCAAAACGTCAGAAATAATGACGTAAAAAGTAACCCTAGATAATTGCTCATGTGTTTTTCTTCATGTTCGCCTGCGTATGAACCTCCTGTCCTGTCTGTCAAGCTGCCTCAGGAGATGAAGCTGTCGTCGGTGCGTCGTGTTGTATATTGGGTTGTCATGGCTCCAAGAATGACTGACGCACTGTCACCGTTCCGGCGGCTGGTATCTCAAAGCGGAGGGGAAGCAGACAGCCGCTTGCGCGAAGTCAGCAGAGATGACACCTCGCCCGCGAGCGCTGGCACCCCCACTTTAGTTGAAGCCCAACTCGGGGGGCAGAACTAGGCTGAACTAAGTGTCCCAGATAGAGTTTAATCACATCCCTCTGGCTTTTAACTGGCCACTACTTTGCCCCTGAGGTTGTAGAATTCAGAAAGCGAGCAAATTTCTGAGAAAATAAGGCTCCGTATCCAGTGAGACCTCAGCAAATCGCACGAGATCTGAGGAAAGCATTCAATCCACAAGTGACTAAACAAACCCCAATTCCATTGAAGTTGTGTAAAAAGTAATCAAAACAGACTGCAATGATTACTAAAAGACCTGGACTGTGAAGTCACTCAAGTTGTACATCAAGAAAGACTGGAAAAGAATCCCACCAACAAAGCTTCAACCATCAATGTCCTCAGTTCCCGACGGTTAATTGCATGTTGTTTCAACAAAAGGTGACATAATATCGTTGGCATGGTTCTGTAGGACTAGGACATCCTTCAAGGTTTACACATCCACCATCCAACCTACGCGGCTAAATGAAATGAATCAAATCACGTGGCGAGGGTGGGTGAGGGCGGGGCCTGCAGCTCTCAGGGCGCTGTGTCCGCTGACCTCAGGTTAATGTCATGTTAATGCGAACAGGTCAGGTCTTACAGTGGCTGTCGCCATGACAACGCCACTCGTGACCCTCTCCCAAGGATCAGCTGCTGGAGATGATTGCTTTGATGGCAAGGATGGATATTATGTGTCACTCTCCGCGTCGGTGTGTGTGTGTGTGCACTCTCATGAGCCGTACCTTCCTCGATGACACGCCCCCGATCATCCAGCATGCCCTGCACCTCGCAGCCCCGCACGTACACGAGGCCCGTCTGCTCCACGAAGGCTTGGCGACGGTCGAAGCGCGTGCCGTAGGGCATGTTGGGCCGCACCGTGATCAGAAAGCAGACGTCGTGCTTACGCAGACCTGTGGAGGAGAGAGAGCGAAAGTGTCTGAGAGTCCGGTAAGACAGAAAGGTGGACGGGGACAGATCAGTAGCCTGGGGGTGGGGGGGGGGGGGGGGGGGGGGAATGTAGGCATCAGGCAACGAAGGAGAAAGTGCCCTGTCAGCGTGCGCCTGATCTTTAAAACATGAAGTCCTAATTATAGAAGTAGAGGGCAGGAGAGGAGGTGATACTTTAGCCTGTGTTTAAATTTGAGGAAATTGATTATTAAAGAATTCAATTTCAAATGGTTTTGCTGCAGAGGTAGAAATGGTAGAAAAAAGTACGTGGAAGTTTGACATTTGTACTAATTTGTAGAATTTCTGTAAATTCTTAGCAGGGAATCGTATTCGTCAAAATGGACACCACATGCTTCACCATGAGATGAAACTGACTGAAGAAGAAATGCTAACCTAAAAAAAATAAAATAAAATGGAGCCCAAACACTTTCTGTGGTTAAAAACAATAATACAAACAAAGTCCGATAACGAGGTCACATTTTCTTGCACCTTCAACAAAATAAACTACTGTACAATCACAATGTGGTGCTCACATGGTCAGGTTGTAATAAAATTCAGGTCAGTTTCAACTCCTACGCCGTTACCTTCCCACTCGTGCTTGATGTGGTCCTGCACGTTGAGGTGGACAGTGACGTCGGCCCGCACACGCGCAGGCCAGCTTTCGCCAATGTTGGGCTTGGCCACCTCCACGATGGTGAAGGCGGTGATGGTCTGGGCCATCCTGGCCCAGCCGCCGAACACCACTCCGCCGTACTCGGACTGCCTGTGGGTGTTTGCATGTGTGGAAGGACAGACAGAAAGGAGGGAGATTGTGAGAGGTGTGACAAGTGCCGCGGGGCCCTGTCAAGCTTGAAATGAGTTGGATTTGGGGCAGCGACAGACAACGCTGCCGCTGAGTTGTTTACTTTCCGCCGGAACAACAAGTAAAAAGTTGCGACACCGCTTGACATAATGGGAGCACTTATTATGTTAAGCAATGGGTTTCCAAATGCGCCGTCACAGTCTTTGAATTAAATATAATCAATGTGCCGTGCCGTCGCAACGGGAGAGGGGTCTTCATTCGTAAAAGTTAAAAAGGAGTTAAATGCGCTCTCAAAAGGCCGGGAACAATACTATCGTCAACCCCCGCACCTTCTTGATTTCGTTTTTTAAAGCCATCGTGTGTTATTTGCAACAACAAAAAAAGTCAACAATTCATGTGAGGGTAACTTGTACTGAAAACTGAAGTACCGAATATAGCTTTTGATGTAATATGAGTTCATGATTATGTCCATGCCAGATGCATGGTATTGAGCTTGAACTGATCATTCCAAGTGCCATGATTTGGAGGCGGCGACCATTCGTAGATTTTTTTTTTTTTATTCCTGTGGGTGCTTAGTCGCACAGTAAACAGTTCTTGTTGCAGATCGTGGACGGCCTACCAGGGTTTCATGCGCCACACCACGTCTTCGATGTCCTGTCTGATCTCGTAGGTGGACTCAAGGCGGAACAAGTTAAAGTTCCTTAGCAGGTAGTCGTGGAGGGTCAAAAACTGGAGGTTGAGTTTGGGGAGCGCAAGGCAGCCTGAAAAAGACAAAGTGCAGAAAAGTAAAAAAAATAACAGCAGGTAGGACAGCCGATCAACAGATCTCACATGTATTTATTTGCATACCTTCGCCAGAGAAGTACTCAGTTGGTACGATATTCTCGTCCCAGATGATCTTCTCGGTCGGGTAAAGGGGCATCTGGTTCAGTTGCTCAATCTGAGAGATTCTGCGCTCGTGACGGGACACCTACAAGTGAAAACCGTTCAAATGCATACCCAGTTAGTGTCTGTTATCTTTATGAAAGGCATACGATTGAGACAGATCACGCTTCCGATGTGTTTCAACATGCCTGTGAACACTTTCCTCAAAATATAACAAGGATCAAGAATGACTTGATCCTTTTTAGCCTCACCGCACTCAGTCTGTTATGACAGGGAGGTCCTATGTCATATAACGAACCACTGCTCGACCCTCCCCTCTCTCACTCAGGGCAAAGACTAAAGGCAAGCAAGACATTTGGATTAAATTTGCGACAACCGGCGTCAGGGGGTTAAACATTGCCTTTACCATTAATAATTATTTCTAATAGCTAGAGTGGGTCCACGGAACACAGGGAATCAACTCCTGTTATTTCCTAGAGAAATAGATTGTGCTTGACTCTGAATTATCTGTTGTACAGTACTTTGAAAGTAAGAATAAAGCAAGTCGTACAAGTAGGTGTGTGTGTGTGTGTGTGTGTGTGTGTGTGTGTGTGTGTGTGTGTGTGTGTGTGTGTGTGTGTGTGTGTGTGTGTGCGTGCGTGTGGCATGAACTTGCCAGAAGCTCCAGAAGAACTTTCTTGTCATGGGTGGTGTCTTGGTCCTTGGGCAGTTCAGGCAACAGACACAAGTAAGATGCCACCCGGTGGAGCATATTGGGACTGCAGAGGAAAAATAAAATAGGGGTGTAATTTGAGAAAAAACAAAAAAACAAATCTCGAATGAATCAGAATTGTTTAAGTTGTAAAGCACTAAAAATTGTTGATTTAAGTATTGTCGTGAAATTTAAGAAACATTTTGCTCAAGGTGAACTTAAGTCCCATTAAGATCCATTTAAGCCCTGCTTTCAAACTGTTGCTGACTGTCAAAACAAAACAAGAAGGAGGCATTTCTCTGTGGTCAAGGAATGCTCATGCCCTACTAACGCCACGAAGGTTTCTCCGGCGGTCATACCGCAGTATGCGCGACATCCGACGGCCTTATGCAATTCACCGCTTGTGTTAGCACTGCGGCACAAAGCCGCTCCCTCTGTTGGCTTTGACACTTGTGGTCCTGCTATGTCAGCGGCGTGTGCATTAAATGGCTCGGGCCGCATTGATGCGACGGGATTATGAAAATCAAAGACTTGGCGAGCTGAGGCGTGGCTTAATCAGGTTGACATGCAGTGACACGGACAGGGTCTGCGCCACAAAAAAAAAAAAAAAAAAAATTGCAGGTCGGGGAGGGAGACCAGGCTCAGGAAATAAGCGTGACAGGTTCTGGACAGCCACACGATGCCCTTGTATACGTGTGCATACTCATGACAAGGAAACTGGATGACAATAATGCCACCGTTGCACTTTGCTGGCCAGTGGATGACCTGTCAGAGGCCGTGTAAGAAGACACAACAGCTCGCTGGCAGGGTTGGCGATGACTGGACCATGTCGTGATTGACAGCTGAGCCACTGGCATGTGCTGCAACTGGTGTTGGGCAAGTTTATGTTACAGCCCGGCAGGGTTGTTTTGACCCTATTGATGTGTAGTAATCCGGTGACTTTAGAAAAAAAAAAAAATCATGCTGCTGTTTTTGTTTTCTGCTAGGCACAACTGACTGTTTGACACAAATAAAAGAATGAGGGTCACTCTAAGGCAAGTGTCTAGTTACCAAGAGGAGAATTGCAAATTGCATTCTACTAAACTGCTATTTCGATTTCAATTTGATGAATTGTTCAACTCCAGGCTCCAGTTATTTATTTGTCAGGGCTAATTTCATTTCGAGAAGTGGCTCAAGGCCGAAGTACAACTGACTCAGTCGACTGAAGTACAACTGAGCAGCTATATTTGCTTCAGTTTAGGGCATTCGAGTACTATGCGTAACAAGCTCGAGCGGGGAAAAAAAATCAAATTGTAAGTCAAGGTCACGCTGTGTTAGCATATGGGGTGCCACCTGACGTTTTTTTTGGTCTTCATTTTGTCAGCGGTTGACATCTTTGTCCACGTGTGTGACAAATTCACTTAAGACAACAGGGAAGTGATGACCTGAGGTTCAACTGGAAATACCTTGAAAAAAAATTTGAATGTACCACGATATCAACAAAAAGGAAACGGCTAAAGTAAGGAAGAAACGAAAAGCTTAGCACAAAATTAATACAGTAACGAACAATCTTTCATTGCATTTCCCAAAATGCCGTCTTTCATCGTGTATTAAATTCATTTGCTGGCCTAAAATGACACTTGCCGGCGCTTTATGCAAGTGTCAGAAGTTTCTATTTATAGGCAAAGCTGAGCAATAATACTCCGTTTGTGTGTTTTGGGGAATTAGTGGAAACATTCGGAGCGACGGGTGACTGGGAGCTTAGCGAGAGGGTTGCGCGGCAGGAATAAAGTGGCATTAGCATGAGTTGCTTGCATGGGGGAAAAAAATTGCCTCGTTAAATCTGATAGTGGCTTATTTCAGAGGCTGGTGCTGGGGTGGGAGTTACCCAGGGTGACAGTTGCGGATCAGGCAACAATGGCGCTTGGGCTCCCGCCAAATGCTGGAGGCTGGTGGGGAGCGTTGTTGGGAGCTGAGCTTGCCGCGAAATGATTCAGAAGGAGTATTAAACCGATTCATCAATGCTCGGCTCATAACCCTCAAAAGAGATGCAGTGTGAGGGTCCAAGCACTTGAAATCGACGACCGTAGAGGATGATGGATGGTGACTCGGCCATGGGAAAGAGGGATTTTATGTTGTGTCAAGCCAAAGGTTAGCTAGATGGGGGTTTTTTTCCCCCTTCATGGCTAAATAACACACACAGAGTACACTATGATGGCGTCCGGCTGAGGCCTCATACGTCTAAATTTGGTCAATTTCATCAGTATTTTTCTCCAAAAATCGGTACTACTGGCCAGTCCCAGTTATTTTTACAACTTCTTCACCAATATAAAGTGTTGAAAATGGCCTTTGATGATGCAATGTTAATGGCTCAACAATCCAGCGGTTTTTTTTGGTTTGTTTGTTTGGTTGTTTTCCAGACAAGTCATAGCTTTGGAGATGCAAGGCTTCTGCCAGACGCCAGCAATTAGTTTTTAGGAATGCAGATAATGATTATTTGTCTCAGTTCATGTGTCCCAATGAGTGAACCACGAGCTGCGCCGATCCTCAACATGCAACGTCAATCAATTCATCGTTCTAAATATCTATGTACGATCCATGCATCCATTTAGAGCCAAAACGATAAGACAAGGGAGGTCCAATATCTGATGTATCGGCCGATATCCGATCGCCCAAATATGAAATTATAACATAGACCTTTTCTGTACTGCACATGAACACATTAAAATACGATACGATCCAAGACAAAGCAATCATTCACAAAAGTATCTGAGAAATATCCATTTGTCATATTTAAGGACTGAAAAGTTCCATCTGCAAATGTCATGGCAGTAGGAAACTTTGATGAGAGATAAAAAAGGACTAATATAAAATTAATATAAAGATACTAAACTGCAATCTAGTGGACCGGTGGTCCTTGTGAGTGAGCCATCCATCGTGTCGCTGACAACATACGACACACACTTTGGCTGAGAATATCCATTCGTGTAAAACCCATCTTAAACACGCGTTATAAACTTCCGACCACCACCAAACAATTTGTCCGGCTTTAAAATTTTAAAGGAGCCAATCAAATTGCGCTAACACGGCAAAGCGCAGCAATTAAACTATACCAGGATCAATTACGCACGCTTAATAGCTCCACAAAATCAGTCGGAGCCTCGTTTAACGAACTAAACTTTGCGAGGCCCTCATTAATCTGAACATGATGTTCATATTCAACTGAAATGGGAGGAAAGGCCGTACAACGGAGCGTTTTATGAAAGCCGGTGTGCTTTTTGCCTCTCTGGCGAGCTAATACGATGTGACAAACACAGCTGTTCAAAGGGTTTATTCTCAAGCCGCTGCAAATCGATGAAATTAATGAGGCGTGCCTCTCGCTGCTACCAGCTGCTCGTTGGGGGGCAGTGGTTGCTGCCATTTAGCGGCGGCGATCAGGCGGCAACAGCCGTGTCGTATATCACAGATTTAACACGGGGGGAGGACATGTAATGTGGACTTCTGTGTGTCGGATGAGTTCCAAACGGCAACTTATAAAAACATCCTATTGTCTCGTTTACCTGAGCGAGCCAAAATGTTTCGTCAGGGATTCCCGAGTGTCCACCGCAGCTACGTTGGACAAGGCAAAGTCGTGCAGCTCCGGGAAATGAGCGAAGGCTGCTCTCTGCAAAAAAAAGGAAAGGTGACATTCACGTGAATTAATCAGTGTGGCTTTCTAGCTTTGCATCCTCAAATGTCAGAATTAGAATTAGAGATACGCGCTCGACCAACAGAACGTCGTTGGTTCACAGCATCTCATTAGCCTCAGACGTTTAGTGTCTGGTTAAAAACAATGAATGGCAAACGCTATCTGGTTAGCATCGATGATTAGCATAAGCCGACTTGAATCACACACACATACACACAATTTTTTTTTAATCCCTGTAGTTATATTAAGCCAATTGGCATTATGCGGTTAGCATCAATCATTAAGATCATCTAGCTAGCATCTGTCGGTAACGTGTTCATGACATCTATTTAGCATCTGCCGGTCGCTTGTGGTGGTTACCTGCAGCGATGTGATTCTGTCGTAGTGCACCGTCGTCATCTCCTTCTCCGTCAGGGCATTTCCCGTCTGGTCATTAATCTCGAAGCCCGTGTAGAACTTGAGCATGTCGAGCAACTGCGCAAGGGGAGAGAAGCACAGGTCAAGTCTTTTTCTTGGGTGCCGTTCAGGCAGAATGAACAGTGATTTTGTTAGGGTTGTGGCCTTGTACCTGACAGAAGAGGTGGCCCTCCTTCTCCCGCTGGGTGAGGCTGGAAAGGTGGCAACTGACGACCAGGTGGGAGTCATCTAGCACCGTGTTGAACCACCGCCTAGTGGGCAGCAAGGCCTAAAAAAAAAAAAGAAATAAATAAAGAAGACATTCTGGCAATAAACGCAATTACAGTGGACCCGTTACTCGACCTTCCAAAAAGTACACCTGCACATCTGTTGAGATCCAATTGAAATAAATCATGTCATCGAACATAAAAAGAAAAGACGCCTCCGTATGGTCTTGCCCGTGAGAAGTTTTTTTTTTCTTCTTGAATTTGCCATTTGAACGCTGGCGGAGGATTGTGGCAAAGTTTGACGTTTTTTCGTATGCCCGGACTATTGTGAACCGATGAGCTCTGTATTGGAGGAAACGAGGTGTTATCTTTCTTGGCAAGTGTCGTATGAAGGGAAACCTTACAGGAGGCGCACAAGCTCAACAATAGGTAAGCAGAATCCGGACTGTGATCTCAACTGGTCCGGATTTTCTTGACAGAATACTGGCAGCGACACGGCATTAAGCGAAGAAGGGAGGACTTGATTTAGTTGCCGGTGAGCACAGGAGCAGGGAACAGGGGGTTTGGTGCTGAAAGCTGTCAAAATGAGATAGTGGAGCTGCTTTGGTGGAAATAAACCAGCTCACCTTGTTGACAAAGTGGCAGCCTGAGCGAAAGGGTCACTTGGTGGCCAACAAAACAAAAAGCTCCCATAGAATATGAATCGTGAATATTTTCAAATGCATTGACAAGATAGCTTCAAAGTGACACCAAGTGCAAGTGACACCACCTCTCATTTATCCAGCAACAATCTTCTTCCCCCCTCTGCCTTCATTTCAACAGAGGAGCGAAGTATAGATTTCAGGGCGATGGAGGCTTTGTAAGAGGAGAAGGCTTGAAGGACAGGACGATCGTCTCTGGAGACAGCGGGCGGGCGGGCTGGCCAACGGCCGATGCCAGGAACGGCAAGGCCGGGGCCTGTCAGCAAGATGGAATCTATAGAGCGCTCCCGGTTGTAACGTGAGATGTGCACACACAGCAACACCTTACGGAACAATGTGTCTTTTTCCTTGGTATATACTGGGGAGTAGCAAGTGTGGATATTTAGTTTTAAGCGGCTGACTTGATGGCTCGTACTTGCGTGCATTTCACTGTTTTATCTACAGGCAGGCATACAATAATAATTGTAAATTACGGAAAGTATTGTTTTAAATAAGGGGGCCATTGTCAGTTCGGGCAGGACCGTCACATCGTGGCTCATGATGGGCCTGGCAAAAAGGCTTAATGTCGGACCCTGAGGTTAAACATGCAGACAATACGACGACACCTTTGTTATCCTCGGAGAAGAATGACCAATACTACTGCTGTACTGAGAAGCAGAGAAAGAAGCTGATCCTACAGTACAGTATTTCTGTATGCCTGTCTTACACTGACCCCAATTGGTGAAGAGCACACAGACAGAGTGAGCAGCACAATGTGAATTGCAGGAGCCAAGTGTAACAAAAAGGACAATACAAATGTCATTATTTATCCGTGTGGGGACTGGCGAGTATGTCCAATAGTGTATTTTCAACACATTTATTGGACTAAAAAAGAGAAAGATAACTATAAATTGAGATATTAACTCATTCAATACCAGCCGTTAGAGCTGCTGCTATTTTTCCGTGTTCTCAACGCCACATCGCTTCCGTACATCAACTCGCGACGTAGGATCGCATAACCGCACCCCACACCCACTCCCGTTGTGTGCGATCAAGATCTGTTCAAAGCCACTCCTGCCATTTTGTGGTCATTTAACATACTAAAATCATTCCCACAGCCTCGATATTGATCGAGGAGGTGCGCAAAGCACTTTATTCTTTTTTTTTTTAATAAAAAACATCCAAAACATATTTGTATGCTATGTCACTAAACATATTTTTACATTTTGGCATTAAACAAGTTAATAGTTCAAATGTAGGCCACCTGTACATTTGATTATGTGGACCAAAAACCAAGCATGTCAAAGCATAAAAAGTAAGAATTCACTTATTTTGGTTCAACCCCGCAAAAAATAAGGCTGTTGTGTCTTACCTCAAGGTCGATCATGAGTTCAACGAATCTCTCACAGTAATGCACCTTGTCCATGGTGATGCTCCCTACATGGGGATGGGAAGGTATGCACATGTTACGTTCATACAATGATGAAACACAGCAAAACTGAGAGACAAACAAACGTGAGAGGAAGGCACACGCAAACACGCGTGTTGACAACGCCAGCATGTGCAGCGGGTGCTGAGAGTGATGTGCCCCCTGCTGGCTTTGCGACTGTAATCTATTGTGTCAGCTCGGAATTCCACTTAAACACACAAGTGTTCTGTTTTTAGCGTTCCAGGTGGGTGGTGAGGGCGGGGAGGGGGGCCTCGGTGTCGGCCCGCATTACGATTACGTGTGGCAGTGGGGGTTCACGTTCCTTCTAGATGACCGCGAAGAGGGAGGGACTAGCATATCTGATAGAAAAGCTATTGTATTGATATTTGATCTGTGTTATTCCAAGCTGAGTGCCACCACAATGGGGGGGAATAATAATAGTTTGTTTACCTGACGCTGGAATTGACTCGAGGACCTCGTGAAACTTTTTAATGAGAGACGAGAGGAAGGTTCGCTCCTTTTTGGCTCTGAAAGAAGACAACAAACAAGAACAAAGAGGAAGTGAATCAGAGGCAAGATTTTTGTTTGCTAGCCCAAGCAAAAGGGAATTGGATTAACTGCTCGGCCGCGTCGGCGTCCATCTTGTCGAATTTCTTCTTGATGAGATTCCAGAACTTCTGCAGCTTGGGAACTTTCTTCAGCTCGTGTTGGAGCCGGGACTGGAGAAATGCGAGAAAAACACATTGAGCCTTTGGAGTGATTTCCGCATACAAAATTCAAACAATTTAGATTTCGCTAAAAACATTCTGGTCAAATATGCCTCAAAAGTCAAACACTGTTTTTTTTTTTTTTGTGGCTTCCGTAGTCAAAGCAGATCTTTGCTAATGTACACAGACGACCCGGTTGACATGACAGTGAACAAGGGGGAACAGGCCAGCATAGGAAAAACAAGCATCCAGTGGCTGGATGATAGGTGCTAACCACTAAATGGTAAGACGCATATCAATTCACTTCACTTATTGCAAAATAAAATACAGAGTCTACAATCTTACTGGTATGAGGCACATCCACATTGGCAAAGAGATGAGCTGCTGCACCTGCTCTCTTATCAAATCTACCTCCTGGGAACAAGAAAGAGGGAAAAATAGAGAGCGTAAACTATGTGCCGTCTCAATGCAACATTTTTTTTTAAGTTCCAGCACTAAAATATTCAGAAGGCTTTACAGGAGCACGTGAATAGCAAGTATGCAAGTATGGCATGTTTTCAAATGAGTCGTCTGCAGTGCTTCAATGCAGCACTGGACAATACAGTAGCAAAAAATGACGTGGCCCGGTACAATACTGCCACCTTGTGTACAAAATACAGCAGTGCAGTGACTGGTGGTGTGTAAAGTAAGATCATGATGTTTACAACTCGCTATTATAAGAATTCGTGGGCTTTTTAATATCAGATTCTCCAGATTTGCAAAAGGGTGGCAAATGTCCAGTAAATTCCTGGAAAAATCAAGCTGCAGAATTTGTGTTAATATTCTAATTTGATTTTTTAAAATATTTTTTTTTCAGTAGGGAACAGTGTACATTAATTTAATATTCACAAAAATGTAAATGCATTGCTATTCCATCACATTCAAGCATAAATAAATATACAGTATATTTTATGGATTTTTTTTTTGCGGGGGGGTCATAAGCAGAAAACAATTCAAAATAGTTAGCATTCCCCACTCACATATGACAACCTTAAATGTTCTATTTTTTTTTCACTTCACTTGAGCGCCAGCATACCCGACTGAACCTCAAAAGACAATGATGAATGTTTAAACAACGAAAAAAAAGTTATCTTTTAAAAAGCCTATGAACAAATACTCAATTTCTGTCATTGATTTGTAATGGAATATGTCTTTTTTTCAATGTTTAATAAAAAAAAATATATATATACTGTATAATTGAGTACATTCTCTTTTCATGGCATCGGTCAGCCCTTACATGTAATGTCCTGCTTGTACCAATTTGTATGTAAGACGGTACATACGAGACTATTGAAGCAGTGGTCGAGAAACTCCAGGAGCACTGTTTGTTCCTTCAGGGAGAGGCCGCCTTCGTCGCCCGCCAGCAGAGCTGCCATTACACATTTGAAGAAGAAGGAAAAATGGTGCGGCTCCTTTTTGAACACCTGAGATGAGAGTTGTTGACATTGAATATAGCAGGTAAACGCATGATCTCAAATTGTATTTCTTACCTCCCAGGCTGGTACATTTTCCCTGAACTTCTCATTGACAATGCAGCAAATAGACATGAGGAAGGCGTTACTGGACACCTCCGGAGTGTAGTTGACCCAAAGGTAGTTCTCCAGGTATTGACTGCAAGGAGATTGCATGATATTATTTTGACCTTGCAACATTGTTTTGTTTTTCATGAAAGAAAGGGATCAAAGGTTGCACCTGAACTCCAGCAA
The DNA here is from genome assembly GCF_025434085.1 of Hippocampus zosterae. Taxonomy (NCBI): domain Eukaryota; kingdom Metazoa; phylum Chordata; class Actinopteri; order Syngnathiformes; family Syngnathidae; genus Hippocampus; species Hippocampus zosterae. The sequence goes on from NC_067464.1 coordinate 5,298,116, forward strand.
CATGATTTTCCTGATGGCAAATCTGAATATGAAATGTGAAAATAAATATGTTAGTGACAAAATGTGAAACAGATGGATTGGCCATATGTTAAGTGTAAAAGTCCTTACTTGGACATGAGAATCTCTGTTTCATAAATATCAACCATCACCTACACAAAAAAGGCCATATTTGTAATTATCTCACATGATTTATGATACCCATCAAACTAAAAGCAATCAACAAAAACTCACCTTTGGGTCAAAGGGCAATTTGTTTTTTGCATGAGGGGCCCAATATTTGTTAGCCAGCTGAAACAATACAAGTCAAAACCATTAATACTCAGTTTAATGAAAAAAAGTAAATAAACAATACATCCAGAAACATCTCTTTTTTTAAACGGGCTACATTTTCTGTCCGGAGAGGGATTCGGGATATTGGGTGGGGGCTAACGAATACGTAAAAAGAAAACAAAATAGAACTTGTTACTCCGACAACCGAGAACAATTCAGATATTTGTAAAGCACAGTTTCATGTGTGTTTTCTTGAGTGACCATATTGCACATTAATTACTACTGCAGCCATGCGTGTACTGCTGAGTATTACCTGTGTGACATGTTCGGCATTAATCTGCGACACAGATGGCGCCGCAACTTTTTTAGATGGTGTTTCCTTCTCCATCTTGGCTGTCCCAGGAACTGATAGTCCAATAGATCATAAATGCGTATGTATAAAAGAAAAAAAAAGACACGTGAATGAATGAAGCGGGATTTTAAGTAGACACGGTCGGGCGCCAAAACTCACAACTAACTGAGCAATGATAATATACATTAAATGCCTTTACTATTAACTTTAGTCCAAAATCAAGACAAAATTATAAGACTAGCAGCTTTCCAGAAGAAGACGACGGCGTATTTAAAACTTTGGCTAAGCTAATGTGAACACATGAGATGATCATTTCTCAGAGTGACCGAGTCTTCGCTATCTTTTGAGTGTTATAGCGAACATAATATTGAAATTTTAACATAACAGACCTTTTCTGATTTTATTCTTTCAGTATCGATAAGGAGCAACGTTGTTTCCAGATGGTTTACGCATGTACACAACAAAACGCGTAGAACCCGACACACTTCCGGATTGAAGTCCGTCAGAAATGTATTCCGAAATGAAACAAAAACAAACGGCAACAATTTTCCGACAGATCGAGTACTGTATTCGTTCTATTTTAATATTATTTTTTAGAAATACTGTACAGTAAAATCACAACTAACTATAGTTTTGAACAAAACATATTCCCAAAAAATTAAGACCACTTTAAGATATTGTAATATAATAATAATATTAGTGGGTGCCTTGAAAGCCACACCCATTCAGAAAGACAGCGAGTCACAGCAAGTTGTCTTGGTCCTGAGATGGCTAAGCAAACCCAAGAGCAATTATTTTTTTCACATAGAGGCAGATAGGGTTTAAATTTCCCCCCTTTGGTAAATGAAATCGTCATTTAGAAACTGTATTTTATATTTTCTTGGGTAGTCTCGGTGTGATATTAAAATTGGTTTGATGAACTGAAACCTTTGTGTTTGATAAAAATGCAAAGAACACAGAAATCATTTTTCTTTTACAGGAAAAATAAAACCTACCAACTGTAAAACTACGAGCATGACTACAGCTTTTTATGTTCGTTGCTTATTTTAGGCAGCAGAGGGAGGCACACACCATCCAATGGACCCATTTGAGGGCCTCTTGATTCAATATAGCAGCAATTTTTTTAGGCTTTGAGCTGAAGACAAGGCTTTAAAAATATGTCAAGCATACATACACACAAAGCAGCCATTATAAAACAGAAATCACTCTAACATAAAAAAAACAAACAAACAAACAGACCAAAGGATGTCAGGAGGCATCTCCAGCAGTGAGGTCACTCCCTAAACTCACTTTACTGTATGTAGCTATGGGGATTGAAAGTCTCCCACGCACGCACACACACACGCACACACACACGCACACACGCACACACGCACACACACACACACACACACACACACACACACACACACACACATCATCAGCCTGGAAGGCCTGGAGGAAGCAGCACACAGTTAAGTCCATGTGCAAGGCCAAAATGACAAGGGCCGCAGGCTGGTTGGTGCTAGGCGGTACACAAAAGACAACAATGTTGGTCACACCAAAAAAAAAAAAAAAAAAGCCACGTTTTGTATGTGGAGCGGTCGCATCTTGGCAGACAACGGACGCATGAGAAAAGCAAATGTCAGCCTGTCTTTAGTCATTTTGCAAGCCAGGACACAAAGACCGTCTTGTCACGGAACATTACGTCGGCCCAGCCGCGCTCGGCATGATTACATCCTATTGGCTGTGGGAGCATCTCTTTGGAAGCAGATGGAAACAAAGGTTTACGAACGCTTCCTACAAGTGGCGGTTGATAGGAAAACACTGCCTTATGTTTATTTTGTTGTTATTTCGGGCAAGGGAAGCAACATCAAACCAGTTGTTACATAATCAAAAGCTGATTAGGCTAGTATAATGTGATTTAAGTCTGATGGGCAAGACAAATGCCTTCCCGTTGACAATTTTCCTTCCAAATAATCAACTCCATGGTCTTCATCATTTTCATTCACGGCTGTTCTTCACTTTCTTTTGTAAATCCCAAAGACAACTCAAACAACCCCAGAGACTGTTCATAGTGATTATGAAAAATAGCAGATCACAAGAATGAATGCAACAAGTCATCAACGACATTGGCGTGATTATTTTATTTTAATTAAATGTCGTTCTATAATTTCCGACAAAGAGAGAATGTCGATGATTGAATTTACTTGCATATATGATGTGATGGCTGCATCTAAAATCTATTTCGAAACAACTCCCCCCCCTTAAATAAGAAACAGGTACACACTTGATAGAACATTAGCCTGCTAGCTCATAAATAATTGCTTGTTTGTGTTGTTTCGACTTGCAATAAAGAGAAAAAAAAATCTTCAGGCTCCATTGGCTGCCTCCATTGTTCAATTTTTGAGAGCAACAATCAAAACAACGGCAGGGCGGGTTGAGGATCGATAGGTAGGCGCGATCCTGCCGCCGTCTCGGTTGCGTGCTTTGAGGAGTGAAGATGCATTTCAACTCTGGTTCATCAATATGGTTAGTGATCTTTGAGAAAAGAAATGTTCCAGGAATGTTAATAGTGTTATTTTTTTTCCTTGCGCGCCGCACACACGCTTAATTCCTTGCCTGCAGCGGTGTGAGCTGAAGTCCCTCTCCTATTAACCAGGCTGCCTTAGAATCAATGGAAAACATAAAGAGGCTTAATCTTTTCGGGTGCCTGCTGCTGATTGCCTATTACAAAATAATAACACACCTCCAGTCCTGTGGAGAGCGAGAGGGAGAAGACAGTCGCATTAAAAGACTCGCACTGAAATAACACACAGCAGCTCTGTTGCTTTCCTACGACTGCGGCGGTGTTGTTGTCAGCTCGCGTGTTACCTGAAAACAAAGGGAGATTAGAAGATGCTTTGTTGGAGCCTTTCTTTTGTCTTCACAGACGACAAGAGTTACGGCGGGGTTTTGCAAAAACTTGCACGCTGAGATCTGCTTTCAAATGTGTGTGTCATGTCAACAAACGGCTGACAAACACCACGTTTTTCCACAATTGGAAAGTGAATTTGAAGCTTGTCCTGATTTGGCAGTGGTTGCTAAGCTACACAGCAGGTAAGTAGCCTGGTGTCACAGGCTACTTCGCAACGAACTGAAAAGCGATCGGATCCCAAAAATGTAGACGCCAAACAAAACTCTGTAGCAAAAATATTTATTCACAAAAAAACGCACCGACAACGTATCAATAGAAATGGCTGGTCAACAATAACCAGGAAAAACAATACATGAAGAAAAAGGAAACAATTCATCCGAAAATACCAAACGAGTTCAATTAACACGGAAAAAAAAAAAAAAAACTAAGGGAACGAATATGACGAGTTCCAGTGCGAGAGGTCTAGAAAACAAACACTTGAGCAAGAGCAGCAACAAGGTCCAATAATCCGACAAGCAGGAGGCTCGCTAATTCTCATTCTGCTTCTACGAGCTGAGCCAGCAGGACAGGTGGAGGATGTTGGAATCAGGCAAGTCCAGGACTGGCACCGGGGCCACAGACGGACTGGAGTCTCTGAGGAGATTTTTCAAAGCATCTTCCAGTCCTGGTGGAGGAAGGAGGGTGACATTAGGGCAGCAGTCCCAATGGGGCGACACTGAACCTTGTGACCGGGAGCTATTTGTAAATTATTGATATTCTTAAACTCCCTTTATATTCATTGCAATGTCGACACATGTTAGAAAGGATTGAATTACACATGCAGACCAGTCAACGTGTGTGAACAGGAGGGGGGTTCTGTCATTATTGGATACATTTATTGTCTTTAGTGTGTGTGTGGGGCGGCCTGGTAGTCCAGTGGTTAGCACGTCGGGTTCACAGTGCAGAGGTACCGGGTTCAATTCCAGCTCCGGCCTCCCTGTGTGGAGTTTGCATGTTCTCCCCGGGCCTGCGTGGGTTTTCTCCGGGTGCTCCGGTTTCCTCCCACATTCCAAAAATATGCATGGCAGGCTGATTGAACACTCTAAATTGTCCCTAGGTGTGAGTGTGAGCGTGGATGGTTGTTTGTCTCTGTGTGCCCTGCGATTGGCTGGCAACCGATTCAGGGTGTCCCCCGCCTACTGCCCGGAGACAGCTGGGATAGGCTCCAGCACCCCCCGCGACCCTAGTGAGGATCAAGCGGTTAGGAAGATGAATGAATGAATGAGTGTGTGTGTGTGTGTGTGTGTGTGTGGCCGGACTACAGATGGAAATCAGACATGTGAGAAATCCAAATGTCTTGATGACAGCCTGTCTATGGGCGGTCCGCCGGGATCACCGTCCGGTCCCGATCTGTAACGCTAATTGGCCACAAGTGTGTTTGTCTCACGGTTGGCTCATTCCTTTCAAAAGGATAACACACACCAGGTATTGTAACTAGGAAAAGGCCACTTTGCGAAATGTCGATGACCGCAGAAGACAGCGAGCAAGTCTCGGTCCTCACGAGACCAAAGAAATCCGGTCTATATTACGCCAATCCGAAAGGCTTTTCGCCAGTTCCCATTCAGCTGTAGATTCGATTTTTAAACTCATTTATAAAAAGCACAAAGACCCTACCTACATTTGAATTCATCAGAGAGAACGGAATGGGCTGAGCGATCGGTTCCTAAATTCCGAGGATGATCAGTTGAACCATTTTCTGCTATATTGAGAAATACATATTCCACTTTATCGGTTCATGGGACTTTTATGGCACAGTCTTGCAAATTCGGCCATTGTGATGCAAGCCGAACGCCGTATGTCATGTTCGCTCTGGGACGAGCCATCCGAAAGGAGAGCGTGAGCATTTCTTGATATATTGAGGCTGCGGCGCAACTGGAGGATTACCATGATTAATAGCCGATACCTTCGGGGCTCATTGGGCTTTTAAAGGAGTGGCCGAAGCCCGCGGCCGTGTGAGTTTTTTAGTTGTGCTACGCTGCCTCCCAAATGGATCAAATTAGTCAAATGAACTGGCGATTATAGCAAGTGTTGGCCAATGAACATTGTTCATTTAGTAGAGGATGAGTAAAGATGCTGAGGGGCACGTAAAGACCTCTTTACCGTTCATTTTTATGCCTTCTACTTCCTGAGGTGACAAAAGTATTTACAGTCTGCGTTTAAGGATAAACGCAGATACTCGTTTTAGTATTATTTCATTGAATGGCCTCACGGTGTAGAGTTGCAGCATTCGAGTCCAGCTCTGGCCTTCCTGTGTGGAGTTTGCTAGTATTCCCTCTCCCCTGTGCCTGCATGGGTTTTCTGCGGGTACGTAAAAGTTAAACAGGGGGTTCTCGTCTTTGAGACAGAGGTGGGGAGGCTTTGGATCGTAAGTAACAAGTTGAGACAAGATGTTTAAAGGTTTCATTCGAAGCATATGCCACGTCTATCAGCTGTGAATCCTCACGCAAATAATGAAAAGAGGGAAGGGGGTTGGTGGGGGGGGGGGGGGGGGGTTACATTTTATGTCGTCTGGGCTCTGACAGCTGCACATCGCGACACTGCGAGCGCTGACGCCGGAGGTGTTACTTTTTCACCCTTTTGACTTTTCGGATTCAACGGGCCCAATGAGAGTGGGCTGTGACCCATAAAGATGCCCATGGGTGGGTTTTGAGGGGGTGGGAGAGTACGAAGGGGGCGGGGGCTTCGCTGCGTGTGCGTGCCAGCCAATTCCAGCTCCTCCATGATGAGTCAGGGTCTGTGTTTGCAGGGGAAGCGGCATCATCAGAGTGTTGACTTTGCTCCAGTTAACCAGCTAATGCGGTTATTCGTTTTCACGTGCTTCCAAAAGTATTGGAACGAGCAGTCCAGTTTTGTTATTATTATTGTTATTGAATATCAGACAAGTTTCGAGTTATTTCTATCTGCACCGGATACACAACTTAGTTCATTCATTCATTCATTCATTCATCTTCCGAGCCACTTGATCCTCACTAGGGTTGTGGGGGTGCTGGAGCCTATCCCAGCCGTCTTCGGGCAGTCGGCGGGGGACACCCTGAATCGGTTGCCAGCCAATCACAGGGCACACAGAAACGAACAACCATCCACGCTCACACTCACACCTAGGGACAATTTGGAGTGTTCAATCAAGCCTGCCATGCATATTTTTGGAATGTGGGAGGAAACCGGAGCACCCGGAGAAAACCCACGCAGACCCGGGGAGAACATGCAAACTCCACACAGGGATGCCGGAGCTGGAATCGAACCCGGTACCTCTGCACTGTGAAGCCGACGTGCTAACCACTGGACTACCGGGCTGCCCCAACTTAGTTCAACTAATTTATATTAAAATCACAATATTGAGGAAAATATCTTTCTCAAAATTGTTCAGCTCTAGCGACCACGTCAGTGTCTACTGTAACACTAAGGGTCTTTGCAAAAAATGTAATCACCACGTTAAAATAAGAGGGTCACTCGGCGCTGCTGTTTTGGTTAGCATCAGACCTCAACGGACAATTCTGGACAAAGCAGACAAAATTGCGGGCCGACCACATCGGTCTCCAGGTCATTCACATGCACAAACTCTTTATAACGTAGTCTCTTAACTACGGCAAAGAGAAATCAAAGTAATCTCCGCTTCAAATTAATTTCTACTACTTCTCACGTGTCGCATCATGGATAAATATGACCTTATTAGCATACGTTAATTCGGGTGTGCACAAACCTTCTGTGATTTGTTTCGCCAGCGCGTGGTGGCACTTGTAGAAAACCCGGGCACACAGCGGGACCAGCTCAGCCTGCGTCTTCTTGAGGGCTTTCTCAAACGTAGCGCAGATTGCATCCGTGACCTTCCGCACGTCCTCGATGACCACAGGGTGGACCTCGGTTAGGTTTAGGGACAGCGAGGCGGAGCTTCGGTCACCAGATGTTAGGGTGTGGCACTCAATGCGGCAGTGCTGCAGTGCTGTGGTCATGTGACAGGAAGTCCTTTGGCTGGGCTCATCCTGGACGGCTGTGACGTGGAGCTCGACGGCGGCGCCTTTGGGTAAAGCCGGCACGACCACCACCACCAATGGAGGGGCTTTGTTGTCAGGCCCCATAAGCAACTCCTGCAATGTACACAAATGGGGTGTAAATTGTTCAATGATGCACAATGCCATTGAAAAAAAAAAACTAAACAACATACATCCAAAATGATATTTTTTTTTTTCCAGCAGGAGTCATAATTTGTTCCAAGGCCTAGTTGTACAAACACATTTGACAATTTAACATTAAATATAAAAGAGTAGGACGGCCCGGTAGTCCAGTGGTTAGCACGTCGGCTTCACAGTGCAGAGGTACCGGGTTCGATTCCAGCTCCTCCCTGTGTGGAGTTTGCATGTTCTCTCCGGGCCTGCGTGGGTTTTCTCCGGGTGCTCCGGTTTCCTCCCACATTCCAAAAACATGCGTGGCAGGCTGATTGAACACTCTAAATTGTCCCTCGGTGTGAGTGCGAGTGCGAATGGTTGTTCGTTTCTGTGTGCCCTGCGATTGGCTGGCAACCGATTCAGGGTGTCCCCCGCCTACGGCCCGAAGACAGCTGGGATAGTGACCCTAGTGAGGATCAAGCGGCTCGGAAGATGAATGAATGAATGAATAAAAGAGTAGAGCAAATAATAACAAAAAGATGGCATTAGCATTGCTAATGCTAATTTCCAAGATCAACCGATCAAAAGGGATTCCATGTCCATATTCATTAGCGAAACGATTTCTTATCCGATTGTTTTTTTCTCACAAAAACCTGACTCTTTAGCCAATGCGGTTGTTTGTCACATGAGCGTAAACAAGACCACACACAGATATCAAACTGGACCACACGCAGACGGACCAAGCGTCCCCTCTTTACGTGACAGCTGTGACAGGCCTTCCATTACCCGCAGATTGTGAGGTGACCCCGGGTAATGATAGTGTGCAAACAACTGCCGGCAGATCCATCAAGCTTTCAGCCACCATAAACAAAATGCTAACATGACAGGTCCTACTCGTGTCAACTTTTCACCTCATCGCCAGGATCACTCCGTGGCCACACTTTAAAAAAAAAAAAATCTCTTTTGTACCCCAACGGAGCGGCGGCCATTAGCCCAAACTAAAAGTATTTGGTACGGCACCCTCTAATAATACTTGCGCTGTCATCATCCGCTAATGGGACAAAAATGAGTGTTTTATATAAGCGCCATTTCAGCCAAAGTCGATGGGGTGAAAACACTTAACCCCCTTTTCAATTTGCTGGATCAATTTTCACCCACTTACACGGCACTCTGTAAGTGCGGAATAATAACAGGTTACTCTCGTTTTTTTTACTTGGATGCCCACTTGACACACACACACACGCACACGCGCACCCACACACACACAAAGAAATAATCGAAAAGAGCAGCAGAAACTATTTGTCCTCACTTGGTCACCTTCAGAAACAACTTTCCTAAATGAATCGCAAATCTATGAAATATGAGAACCAAACGGGGGAAAAAAAGTTAAAGGTCCTAATATTACAAAAAATCAAGGGGTACATTTTCAATATTCAAATCGTAATGCAGTGGTGCCTAGACGTACAAGTTGAAGTCGTCGTCGCTTGTGTCGAAATGATTTTGCTCGTTGTATCTAAAATTATGGTCCAAAATGAAAATCGGCGATTCAGTGAATCTGTAATAATCGAGCCGTAACGAAGCAAGGGAACATTGTATTGTAACCCATACAACCTTATTCCTGAAAACGTATGACTAGAGATGGCAGAGTATTGATACCAGGTATCGGTATTGGTCTGATATAAGATAAGATAAGATAAGATAAGATATGCTTTATTTGTCCCACACTGGGGAAATTTACAGCCTCCAGCAGCAAGAATGTAGGTAAAAGAAGAAGAAAAAAAAAACAACAAACACCGTTCAATTAAGTGCAATATGAACACAAAATGGATAAATCGCAGTGCTATTTACAATTGTCTTTCACATCATTTAATTATTATTGTTGTTATTTTTATTGAGCAGCCTGACAGCAGTCGGTAGGAACGAGCGTCGGTATCTCACCTTCTTGCAGCGCGAGTGTAACAGTCTCTGGCTGAAGGAGACTTTGTTTGAAGATATTGGGTACTCATAGAGGCTATTAATACCAGCCACCGATACTTAAGGCAGAAAAATCTGACATTGAACAAGTCCACCTCGGCAGAAGTTGAAGCTATACTTTGGCAGATTGACACATCATCAACTGTGTCAGAAAGAAAGGTCGATAGTCACAACTTTGTTGTCACTGTGTTAAATTAAACGCAATAGACACTATCAAAAGTACTCTATAATACTGGGACTATTTTTGTAAATTTAAAAAAAAATACACTATTTCACAAGTATACAACTTTATTCTTATCAAATTATGATTTTAATCTCTGACCTTTTAACAGTAAAATAAATCTTTTAAAAAATTATCGTGGGGGGTAGAAACGACTTTAATCACATTATTAAATTTAATTTTATTTTTCATGATGGTTTCAATACTCGATCAATTCAAGAACAACGCGGCTCCCATGTCAAGTGACAGCACATATCCACGGCCCACGCTTTGATAAATGTTACGTTAGCACTTCTAGCTATTCCTTGTCAATCGCGATTGAACATGGAGGAGAGCAGGCGAATGAGGAGGGATGTGACAGGACTGAAGGGGTGCATTGCGGGGCGGGGGTGGGGGGGGGCGTGTGCGCGGACTCTTGCTCAGCCAGGCTTAAAGGCCACCCTGCAGGCCTCTGGGATACCCAGCCCCGGCCCGGTCCGCCAGGAGAGCGGCGCGGCGCTCCGGGACTTTGTGGTGACACGCGACTTGCTGACTTTTTAAGCTGTCGGACAAGCTCACGTCAGCCTCACGTTTGTTCTTTTATTCATGTAAAGCACAGAGTGGAAGTTGAAAGCGGTGGAAAACGCAGAAAGTTGGCATGGTGGAGCAACTTCAACTTCCACAGCAGCAAGGCCAAATGGGCAATTTGGGTATGGGACTCTCTTTTTTTAGTAAAAAATACTTTAAAAAAAAGTATGAAAGAAGCTTAATTACTAAACACTAAGACAGGGGTGCCCATTAGGTAGATCTAAGACAGGACCCAAGTAGATCCGAGGAGTGTCGAGAAGAAAAAAACAAACAACCATTTGTGTGTCTTTGTACATTCATTCATTCATTCATCTTCCGAGCCGCTTGATCCTCACTAGGGTCGCGGGGGGTGCTGGAGCCTATCCCAGCTGTCTTCGGGAAGTAGGCGGGGGACACCCTGAATCGGTTGCCAGCCAATCACAGGGCACACAGAGACGAACAACCATCCACGCCCACACTCACATCTCGGGACAATTTAGCGTGTTCAATCAGCCTGCCACGCATGTTTTTGGATTGTGGGAGGAAACCGGAGCACCCGGAGAAAACCCACACAGGCCCGGGGAGAACATGCAAACTCCACACGGGGAGGCCGGAGCTGGAATTGAACCCGGTACCTCTGCACTGTGAAGCCGACGTGCTAACCACTGGACTACCGGGCCGCCTGTTAAAGCGTTTCGTGCCAACACCCGAACTTGAATTCACCATGCGGGGCTTCCAGTCGTTTATACATTCGGCTATACATGTTAGCAATATATTTTTTGTGTTAATATACACTGCACACTAATCAGTCTCATTTTTACTAAAAAAAATATTTAAAAAATAAAATAAAGCAGCTAAATCTTAAATTTGTGTGTGTGTGTGTGCGTGCGCGCGCCGGTAAGGGTAGATTCCGTGAGGTTAGTTGATCAAAAAGTAGATCTTCGAACTTGAATTCACCATGCGGGGCTTCCAGTCGTTTATACATTCGGCTATACATGTTAGCAATATATTTTTTGTGTTAATATACACTGCACACTAATCAGTCTCATTTTTACTAAAAAAAATATTTAAAAAATAAAATAAAGCAGCTAAATCTTAAATTTGTGTGTGTGTGTGTGCGTGCGCGCGCCGGTAAGGGTAGATTCCGTGAGGTTAGTTGATCAAAAAGTAGATCTTCGATCCAAAAAGTTTGGGCACCCCTGCACTAAGATATCATGTTGTCCGGACACAGACACATTTTTTGGGGGTCAAAGCATTTTAGTCAAATGGTACATTTTTTTTACTACTTCAGGCGAATTGGACTTTCCACTGTGTCCCACAGAGTAATTTGTCCAGAATTAATTTTGGGGCGGCGGCCCGGTAGTCCAGTGGTTAGCACGTCGGCTTCACAGTGCAGAGGTACCGGGTTCGATTCCAGCTGCGGCCTCCCTGTGTGGAGTTTGCATGTTCTCCCCGGGCCTGCGTGGGTTTTCTCCGGGTGCTCCGGTTTCCTCCCACATTCCAAAAATATGCATGGCAGGCTTGATTGAACACTCCAAATTGTCCCTAGGTGTGAGTGTGAGCGTGAATGGTTGTTCGTCTCTGTGTGCCCTGCGATTGGCTGGCAACCGATTCAGGGTGTCCCCCGCCTGCTGCCCAAAGACAGCTGGGATAGGCTCCAGCACCCCCCGCGACCCTAGTGAGGATCAAGCGGTACGGAAGATGAATGAATAATTTTGGGGCCTGCTCTATCAATTTTGATATGCAGATATTGCACTTTTTATTGCACAATTTGCAAATTAATTTCTCCCCCCAGAACCTTTTCCTCTTTCCGGAAATGTGTGTGGCTATATCATGGGTCAATGACTCATGTCAATTACTTTTATTCTAGGTTTAGGATTTTTACCGAGTACACCGAAATAATTTGTTGACATATTATTATTTTCAACATATTTGACTTTTTAATACTTTACAGCTTTGATGTATGGCAGATTTCATGTCTATATTCACTTCACTCGCAGGGCGTGCGGCCATCATCCCTGCCGCGCTGCACTTAAGAAGTGTGACCCACCTCTCTCTTCATGTTTGTTTTCCTTCTCCCCGCTAACCGCTGTTCCGGGCACACCACAGAAAGAGAGGCGTGAAAGCCGAACGGTAAACACGGTAATAAGGAAGCGGTGTAAAAGGCAGCCGAGCAGCAGGGAGCTGATGGAACCGCGCCGCTTATCCAGTTCCCCTACATTTCCTGCTCAGCGGGACGCCGTCGGCACCGAGCCCTCGCTGTCGTGCCGCTTGTCAGTCTGCCATTGCGTTGCCTTACCGCTAGCCTTCCGTGAGCCAGGATGTTTGCGGGGAACACACGTGAGGCCTTGTAGCCGTTTACAGCAGGCCAATGGTCGGCAGCCGTGTGAATATTTTTGACAAAATCATCAAGTGCCATTAAAGAGCAAGTAAACGCATCTAGATCATAAGCGGGAAAGCGCTGAAGTTGTCACATTTGTACGTGTACAATTTGAACCAACATTTCACCAAACTTTGGATCGAAACTTAATTTTCGAAGCGAAAACTCAGTCCGAGTAGAATCAAATGCAGCACCTTTTATTTTTTTTATTAGCCTTTTTTTTAATTTAACAGTGGCCTAAAAAAGGGGAATTCCTTTTTAAAATCCTCGTTCCTGTTCAAAAACGCTCAAACTTGGAGAGCTCATGCAAATTTAAAGTCCCAGCAATTCAATTATTGATCTTTATGATAAATATCAAAGAGGTGAATTCTGTATGAAACTCCTCATTCTTGTTGAAAATGAAAAAAAATTGTACACATTTAAGCACTTTGAGTTGCTGAATGGTCACTGAAATGGAAATTGTCCACATTAAAGTCCTTGATGATGACTGATAGTCTTTTTTTTAAAAAACAAAGTAGCAATTTTTGTTTAAAAAAAAAAAACACGATATTATCTGTGTAATTTCTCATTCTTTTTCCGAATTGTAAAATTTGGAGAGCTCACAGAACCTGAATGAGTCTTGCATACCTTTTTACTGGAGGTTTTTTTTGGTCTTCAAGTAGTTATAAGTTATTATGGCAATTCACTTTTCATTATTTCCGATGAGATAAAAAAAAAAAAACACTGAAAACTTGAACTGTAGACGCAGACATTTAAACTTTATGTCTCTCACGATCTGACCCAGTTTGCATTCCTAAGCGCTGACATGTTGTCAGTGCTTTACATATTTCTGATGCTATGGAGTTACAAAACGTCAAAAATCACAGCGGCTTGTGAAATCTGAATATTGAACCCTTAAAAAAAAAAGTCTAGAAATCGGCAAAAGCAGCAGGAATTACCGCATGGCTTTCCGGGAAGTGACACAAAGTTGACATCCTCTTTGCCATGGTTTTCACCCCCCCATGTCCCCCGCCCGCTCCAACTGAGCCACAAGTTGGATGTGCACTCTTGCCTCTCTCTGTGCCCCCTTGGGGCCTATTCCCACCACAAGACATATTACAGTGGGCGGAGAGAGGCTGCCAGGGAAGACACTGGCGCTCGGGTTAGACGCATGGGGTTATAAGCCGGGGCGGGGGAACGGAGGGTGGTGGCAGGAAAAGAGGGCTGGGGTAAGGGGAGCGGGGGGGGGGGGTGGATAAACTGCTCTGAGAGTTGAACCTAGATCCAAAATGGTCGGGGGGGTGCAAAGGATTAGGGAGGCTCTGAGGAAGACATCTGCCTCTGTGCCAAGCTGCACATTATCAAAGACGCCGGCGCTTCCCACATCATCAAGTTTTCATGAGAAACGGCGGCGGGAAATATCAGTCGCAGGGAGCGCTAACCCCCCCTCGGGACACAGAAAACTCTTTACCTATTTAGGCCTCTACACAAACATGAAAAAAGTTTCGGGACACCGCATCATCGCTACACCTGCATCACGTGAGAATGGGAGCGGGGGGGGGGGGGGGGGGGGTGGTTGACCCTTCTAAATTTGAATGACACCATGTAATTTAATCTGAAGATAAAATACAATTTGTATTTGTTGAGCAATAACATAACTCAACAGTCTGCGCATCCCATGACATCTGTATGCGACTTGGCCACTAGGGGGCAATATATAATCGTCATACAGACAAATGAATAAGAGTTACAGAACTAAGAAAGGACTCAGCAAAATGCAGTTAAGAGTTTTTGGCAGAGGTCAAACAAATACATGCCTGTGGGTATTATTGTATTATCTGTCTAGGCACCGTTGTATTTAAAAATAGATAAATAAAATAATGGTCAAACCGACTTACAGCTTTTTCTTAATAGCAGGAATTATTGCTGAATTAGTATTTATTTATTTAATAATTGTATAAATGTTTTTTACACTAGATTTATGTATTTTTATGTAAATTATATACATATATTAAATGTGTTTAATGCAACTACATTTGTGGTAAGATTCTAATGTAGACATTTATTTTTTATGTTGTTCAATTTATTTGCATTTTATTCACAGAAATTCTCAAGGATTGTAGAGTAGAAAATGTTTTCAACTGGGTATAATATTTGAATATTTTCTTTTTTTTCTCCTTCAACTTTCAGCATTTAAATGTGCAAACAACACCCAACTTTTCTGCTCTTGCTTGCAAATCAGGACAAAAGTATTGGGAAAAGTCACCCTAAGACCAACAGGAAGAGACATTTCCTTACGTTAAACCTCACTCGAGTCGCCTGCTATCTATCTATTGACTAGTACCTACTGACCTGATCATCATCCATCACTTCCAGCATGCGCTTCCACGCAGCCTGGATGACGGTGACGTCTTTGCGTCTGGTGGCATAACAGTGGGCCTGGACCACATGGACCAGGGTCAAGCTGCTGATCGTGGCCTCCAGAACCTTCTGGACGTGGCTAAACGCCAAACTGGCCTGTATGCGGGGGCCTGCCTTCACCAGTTGCATAGTGCACGGGACCAGTGCGATTTGGCCCGCACAGAACACTGCATCGTCTACCTACGGAAGAGAACCAGAACAGGACAACTGTCATTATCTCACTTAATCACATATTTTCATCGATAAATACCACACCCCAAATATGCATTCTTTTTAACTCTGGGTGGAACACTAGGTGGCTAGAACAACCGCTTTGATTACTACGATACCGCTATTGTGGCACACATGGCATCTGTAAAGCTGCCGTCTATATGTACAGAATATATGTATTATTTTTGTTACAATAAGTTTAAATATATATGTATTTAATTTTAAATATGTATTTGAATTGGACATTGAACATTAGATTATATTTTATTTTTTAATATTATATTTTAGGTGTTTTATACACTGTTTAATCCATTCTTCATTAATTTAAAAAACATGTTGAATTATTTTGAACTATTTTTGTATTTTTCTACTTTTTTATTGGATGAATCCATTAAATTTTAAATTCAGAAATATTTTTTTTAAATGAATGAAACTTGCATTGCATTCAGGTACTTATTTTAAAATGTATACATTGTTTTAGTGTACTTTTCATTTATAAATGTAATGAAGCAGTTGCGTATCTCTTTTTAACAAAGTATGTTAAACACTGCATTTTTAATGCCAAAGAGGAGGCAAACTTAAAACCCCTTTAGTCTTCTAAAAAAAAAAAAAAAAAATCAGTAAGATGCTATATCAAATTAACATTCATTATGAATATCCCTTGGTTAGCGGTGCATTAATCAAGCGAGGCCCACCTCCTGATTTTCGGCTTCTTAGCGCTAACAGTTTTCATTTCACACGTCACACAAAACCTGCCGTTAGCTTCCCGGCAACACCAACGTTATTAATAGGCACAATTAAGCATGTGATAATAAGCAAATTCTTTGTTAAATACCTCTGCCTGGGGTCTCGCATTACAAAAGTTGGGCTTGGATCTATCTGTTTAATGCGTAGAGACGTACGAGGATAAGGGATGGTATTAAAGAGGTTAGGTCTTTAGAGACCCCGCGTGGGGGGTCAGAGGCGAGGCTCGCGGACACTAGCGTGTGGTCAATGCAAATATCGGCTCGTCATAATTGCTGCGCTATGCAGGGAGCCGGTGTGCCTAAGTTAAGCCTCGCCGGGGAGGATCGAGATAATACCTGGATCAGTTGATGCACAACAAGACAAGATGCTTTACTTAGACACCAAAAAATGTTTTGAACATATAACTGAGCATGTTGAAAATAACCACGGTACGATAATAGTTGGGTCCCAACTTCAAAGGACCGAGCTCTCCATCGATTATCTAAAACGCTTCTCCTCACCGGGGTCGACACCCCGAAGAAGTACATCATCCATTGTTACATGAAGATGCTAGGCGGCTACATGTTAGCATTACTTAGAGGACTGCAGTGATACACCAAAGTCAAGATTTGTATGTATCTCAATTCATCAAACTGTATTTCCTTGTCTTTTTTCAAAAGAATATACAAAATTTTGTTCTGATTGTCCTTTTATGAGGCGCAAAATGCTCTGAAAATACATAGCGAAACCGCTAAATTCAAGCCTTGCATTCCAACACATTGCCATTAGCATTTGGAAGCCAACAAAGATGATCACAGGAAAAAGAAAGCTCGCTTGTCCCTTTCTGCTTGGGACGACTGTCCGGAATTTTTAAAGCTCTTCCCGGTGACATGAGTTCACCCCATTTGGAATTCACAAAAGCTCAGTGAGCATTTTGTCAATTTGAATATCAAAAGGTGCTAACAGAGGGCTCCCTCGACTGTTAAAGGCAGACTCCCATTGCTGCTAGCAAGCAGGTGTGTGATGATCAATTATTGACGACGACGCTCTGGTTACTCTTTGTGGGAGGTGGAATTGGGGGAGATTTGAGGAGGGGGGCGACACGGGCGAATACTATTAACATAAAATTAACAGTTCAAAAGAATGACTTCACACACCGATCAAACTTGTTAATTGACTGTCAATGCGGTGTGCCGCCGCATATACGCAAAACGCGCACACACACACACAAAGCTAAATTATTCATCTCGGACCCTGACAGGGAAGACAGTCCAATTTGCATGGGCGTTCCCGACGTGATCAACAACCCCTGACGCCGCATGCATTTTTAATAGCAGACCCTCCTTAATATTTACGAGGGGGCAAACAATCGCACGACATTAAACTTTCTATAACAAGGTAAGTAGTTTTCAAACGCTCATCTTAACCGTCTAAACGGCCCGCGGAGACAAGACAGGATGCGACGCATTACCGCAGATGCGCTGCACCCGTGCGGCCATTTTGATCTCCTTTATTTGTCGTTGATCGATATTGATGATTGAAGATGATGTCATGCGGTGGTTGTGCACTTTCAGTTTTTTTGTCATGCCAACAACAAGCTACCACAAAATTTTTGGGGGGTTTTTGTATGGCGTTTTTGTTTCTCACAATCTATCATGACATTGGAAGACTTCATTGCCGTCATCTCTTCCCAGCCAATCTTTCCAAAACTAGCGTAACAGGGTTTCTTTGCTGATGGGTGAAATGTCTAGCGAGGAACTTTGGAACATGATGCTTCCGCCGTAGCAGTGATAAATGATGATCTTAAACTGCCATGACGTTAGTTGTGTCCGCATGGCACCGGCAGTTTGTACTTTATTGCTTTGCTGCTGTATATTTAGCCATATGCCAACATGTTCTGACCATGATATATTGCTAGAAAACTGCTCCCCATGACATGAAGCCCTCACATCAGACCAAAAAAAAAAAAAAAAAGTCTGGTTGCTGTGGGTATGTCGTCGCTTCTTAAATACACTTTCCCCAAACAGAGTGTATCATTACCACATTTCCATGTTGTTTATCCTTAAACAAATATGACTCATGTTAGCATCGGTTAGTGGGATTTTGATGGGAAAATCGAGTGGCATATTGCAATTTTTAAACAAAATGTTATGGTATTGTAAATGAATTGTATAAGCATGAATAATAATAATAATAAAACATTTAGGGAATGATAAATCAATATACCTTTGGGGCAAAGACACACACAGAATGTATGTCCCAGATCTGTGCATTCCAGATCCCAGATCTCTGCATTTCGGAAGCAATGGGGCCAGTGGTTGAGGACCAGCGATGTAGATTTTTACGTTAGCTTATTGCATTAGCATGTAGCTATCAGCTATTGGCAGTTACGTGTGTGTCATTTCCCTGTCTGATGACATGATTGGTTGATTTGATTTAACACTCGTGTGACCCGCAGAGTACGAAACCGAGTCACACCTACAGTACCTCTTTTGTATGAACTAAGCCTCATTTTTGCTTCTTGCTTATCTACGACTTGTTAGAAGGGTTACCAAAGACTTTCTCTGTGGATACTAAGTTCATGTAAATGCACCCAGGGAAACTCTGTGGAGCACTAATGGTGTCTTCTTTCAGGCTGAAGTGTTTCTAATTGGGTCTAAGTTTTATTTTTTTTTTTATTATTATTTTTTTGTCAGACACTTTTCCACAGATGACCAGATAGCACCGGACTGTACTTGTTCTCAGAAGCCCTCTGGGGGCCACGCTGCATCCATCCGAGGAACATCTCACGGTGTCATTAGTAGAGTTTGGAAGATAGCTGAACTGGGATAAAATTACCCACTACTGTATTGATGAACAGTCTGGATTTCCGGCTGGTTCCAAGGACAGGAGGAAAGAAAAGCATCTCGAACGCACCTTTCAGCTATGCTAATGGTCACGTTTGGCCCCACAGAGGTCTCATGCATAATTTAAGCAGGAAAACGAGCATGCAAAATGTGTCAAATAGGTTTAATTAAATGGGTATAATGTTGCTTAATGTAAGGGCACATGCAAACTAACTGCAGAGGTAGTGTTATGCATTAAGAGCTCTTGTTATTTAATTGCATTTTTATTACCGTGTAATTACCACTTATGTATATAAATTTCAATTATTCTGTACACTTGTGCAGTGGTTAATTAATTCCCATTTCAAAACATATTTAATAATACTGAAATGTCAACTCTGTACACTTATTCATATTTTCATCACAATGACTGACAAACTGCTGTGAGAAACTTTGCCCAAATTAGCCCCAAATAGGAAGCACATAGCCAACACAGATGGACAATGTTAAATTGTTAAGCTTTTTTCAGCCCTCCAGCATCTAATCCGGACAGCATATGGTGTTAGAATTCAATGTTCATTTTGGATAGCAGCTTCAAATGGCCTTTAAAAAAAATTGCAACAACAATCCGGTAAATGGGTGATGGACTAAGGCAGAGAAAGCCATTTATATAGATTCTAAATGAAGGGGTCTTTGTTTGAATTTCCAACCACACAGAGAAACATTTGTCATTTTTTTCCACGGTGTCATTTGTTTCACAAATGTGGAGTTAGTTAAGGGGTGAAGGGAGACAAAACGTTGATGCTTGACTCCTCTTCTTTAATTTGAAACGCTGGAGTCTTTGCTAGAAGAACTTTGGATCCCTCTCGGCAACATTTAATGCATGGTCTTTTCCACTCTCTAACGAATACTTCAAGTACCACAAATACAGTACGTGGCAAAAATAAATGAATAAAAAATCTGAACAATGTCAAAACCCTTCAACTCGAATGACATTTTGATAAGAAAATATGTCTTTATAATTATAATGATTTGCTTACATTTCTGTATGACGCAAACAAAAAAAAAGTTTTAGAAATTGAACATTATGCTTTGATTCATTTCGTATTTGTCAAATTTGAGAAAAAATAAATAAATTTCTCCCAACCGAAATGGCTGACACCCTGTGTCTTTCCGGCCATGGGTTCTCCAAATTTTTTTGTGGGTCTACTCATGAAAGACAATCTTACCAAATATCACACTGCTACATCAAACTACCTTCAGGCTGTGAATTTTCAAATCATTATCTGACGCACCTAACCAGGGAGGTCACAACAAGCAACAAAGAAATACATTTTCATCAAGTTCAACACACCTGAAAATTTTGGTGAGTTTTTGAGTGGAGAAATGCTTTCAAAATGCCCATTTGTTTCGCGGATCATTATAAAAAAAAAAAAAAATTTAAAGGATGATGATGCGGGACGTACGGAACAGGAAATTGGCAAATTTTACCGCAAATAAGAGAGGACTGCAACCCCACCAAATTAGCGAGGGTTCCCTATATTTGCATTGTTTATCTGAGCTATAGTCATGCACAGAATGTGCTGTGCGGCCATGTCAACCAAAATCTGCATGACTTTAACTGCCCCATAAATAGCTCTATGAAGCGCTCAAACCTTTCTTAAACCCTTTTCACGTTTTAGGGGGCTAATTTATCAGAAAACAAGTCAAACGTAGCCAAACGTGAGCTAAATTTTCATCTCCCTCTCCATTCAAAAACATTTAGTGAATACCAGACAGGGACAAAAGGCCGTCCCGCACAACCCTGCCCCTCCTCCCCAAGATGCCCTCACGTCTGCCCTTGACGTGACCACTCGACATACACAGACACACACTCCCGCATACAGACACACACTGAGAGTTACACACTGTCATGTCAGCTCTGGTCAACTTTATGCTGGTCGGAGAGGGCTGCCGCTCAGTCTCCAACCAAGGTCAGGGTGCGGGGGGACGGGAGGGGAAGCCTGACAGCGGGACGCTCAGGGGAGGCGCATCGCCAACGCCGCCGGGCATGAATAAACAAACACGTCCTCTTGCCATCACTCAAATTTGAGCTTGTTTTTTTTTTCTGCTGAGATTTTCAAATGTTTATCTCTGTGTTGTGTACAAATGCATCATAATATCGCTTCTATCCGGAGTAGGATCAAGTGGCGATTATTATGCACGATAGCTTGATACAATACATGCCTCCATTTAAAGGATATGATGACATGATAGTTTTGACTTTTCAATATATAATTAGCGAAAAATCAAACTTATGAGGTTCCCTTCACGTTGACATTTTGCATACAAAAGGTGCAGTTTTTTTCTGGTGTGAAGGGAGAACATGATTCAAGTCCTCATCGTATGACGAGTTTGAGGGCGCCAACATTCTAAAATTGTAATCTCGCGATTACAACATGGGATGATGTCCCTCTTTTCGATTCTCACCTCTAATTCTAATGTTGTGATGGTTCGAAAAATGATGCAATATCCCATCATGAGTTACTATGTGATTCCCACACTTTCTTGCTCTAAATAAAGCTAAAACACAACCGGGGGCGGACTGATGGAAGGGCGATTTTTTTTTCATGGAGTTAGGCAAATGGTCCTGGCTGCCTTCAACTGTCGCCACCTCCGATTTTTTGACAAATTGGTTGTGAGGCTTTTTAGGACTGATGCACATATCGCAAAAATCATTTCTGCCAAGCCTCCCTTGCTTGCTCTGTGTGTGTGTGTGTGTGTATGTGTGTGCGCGCGTGCGAGTGTGACCTGCCCGTGGGGACATGACAAGCACTGCCACGCATCGCTCTATCAAGCCCGATCTTTCCAGGACAATGCAAATGATGACAAATTCCATCATCCTACATTATGCGCTTTGCCGCTAATCTCCCTAATTCGAGAGAATCGCGGAGGGTCTCGCCATTTGGGCTTGAGGGGCATGTTTGTCTGATTGAATGATGATGAAACGGCAGCCCCTCAACCCTCCCTCTCCCCCGATGTCTCCCATCTTTTCCCTCTTCTCCTCTAGTCTTATGATGCTGTTTTCTTGGGTGTTTTTTTTGTGTGTGTGTGTGGAGTAAGGATAGTTTATAACGCACAGAATGTGAAATGTCCTCTCTAAGAATACTCTGTATGAAGACAGCATGATAGAGTTGAGAACTGTTGATTAAAAAGATGAGCTTTGGACAAAACAAAGAGTGATATCAACAAGACAAGTGCTGAGAACACAGGAGTGCGTGTAGTACCAGCTAGTCTCGACAGATGGCAGTATAGCTGCGTGGAAAGGACAAGGGACAAACCAGTTCAAAAAGCGACTGTCAACATTTTTTCTTTTGTTGCCTAAAGTCAAAATGTTCATTTTCATAAAGTACAAAAATTCCGGTAGTGAAGTGCAGTAATATTGAGAAAGCTGTAAATTGTTGTTTGTGGGCTGTACTGTGGAAAACCACGAGAATACCTGTTACCTGTTTTCATTATTCATAACATAACTACATAGGAATCTGTTGTATTGATGATACAGGAGTGTCAATAAAAATATAATTATAAAGAAAATACTCGCTAAGAATAATGTCCTTTTTTATAACGTTTCCTGGCTATTTATATTGCTATTTTAAATATTGTCATAGTAAAACATGGAAAAAACTCAACATAATCCTACTAAATGCAGTAAAAAAACATTTCCTCAAGGAATTATTTTGTAACATATAATAATTAAGATAGTTAAGTTGTGACTTTAAATGTACAAAAAACCCAAACATAAGAAACAAATAAAATACATGATAGAATGTTTTAATAAACCAAAAGGAGATATTACTTGCAAAATTGATTTTTTAAAACAATTTGACAAGATCTGTAATGTCCAAAAGTATTGCTATGAAAACAAAACAAAACAAAAAATAATATATATATATATATATATATATATATATATATATATATATATATATATATATATATATATATATTTCATATATATATATATATGAAATGAATGGAAACAGTTTATCCCTTACCATCTCAACTCCATTAACTATGGGGCCCTGACACTCCACACTGATAAATCCACAACATCAACAGAAGATTGTGAAATAAAATAAAAGTAAAACATACTGAAACATAAAAACACAAGCTGCGCTGTGTGTTATTCATCCATTTTTTTTTGTTTTTAGCTCTCCAATGGGCGACCGGATGACAGCGACAGTTGAAAAATGAATGACCCTGCGCTTAAAAGTTCCCACTCCTGTAAACTGCCTCCCTGTTCAATTTATGATCAAGTAAGCCCCCCCGCCCCCCCCCCAAAAAAGACTAAAATGTAACGTAAACGCTAATCTCTTCTGAGTCGTCTGTGGTGCTGCTAAAAAAAAAATGGAAATGCTGGCATATTGTTGCATGTGGATGTAATAATCATTTCTAACCAGAGGCAGCGACTGTCACTTCTAATGTGCGCAACTTAAGGAATCGTAGAACTGGGGCATAATAATCACATACATCATCTGCTGCTGGAGCAAATTCCTAAAATACAAAAAAAAAAAAAAAGCCTGAGCAGCATCAGCATCAGCGCTACACTTGCTAGTCCTCTTTCATTAATCTTGTGCTCTCCAAATAAACTACTAATACAACCCGCAGACCATGAATAAGAAAATACTCAATTTAATCTTTCTTCTTGAGGGAGGGTGGGAGTTGATTCTAGACACCCTAATATTACATGCTGGGCCCTTGTATTAAGGGGCTTTGGAAACATCACTTTTGTTTCTTTAAATATATTTAATTTTAAAAAAAACTTAAAGTAAATGTGGGGTTTTTTTTGTATTGACCTCTGAATATTTCACCAGCAGCATCTGTAACATGCTTGAATAAGGAATGTGTATTTTTTTTAATTTACATTATTTTTTTTCTTGACAATTTTATATTAAAATTAAGGATGTTGACCGACTTGAAATATTTTACAAGTACCAGTATGTTGAATATTCTGAATTTATTATGGAAAAAAAATAGGTGCATTTACACCCTAAATATTAAATACAGGACTTTTGTATCACTTGATCGGTATACTGTATATTTAACAAGGAGCATGTTAGAAATCCTTCAAGCGCATGGGTGTGTGCCTGTGTGTGCGCGCGCGTGTGTGTATTTGGGCCCTGTCAACTCTCGTCACTGCGAGGGGAAGAAACACACACAGGCAGCTCTGAATATAGAAGCTAGTTACCATAGTAATGGTATGGTCATATATCGCTCTCATTTCAAATGGTCGTAGGCGATGTTTTTAACCATGCATTTCTTGTTCACTTACTGGAATGTACAACAAAAAAGAAACATGTCGACCTTCACTTGGGGGGCCAATACTGATCATCCAGACATGAGAGCAACTAAGAATAATTGACGTGTTTTGACTGAGTGTTTGCCGTTGTTGATAGCAGGAGTGTCACGGTGGATAGCGGCGGCGGCGGCGTAAACACACACTGGCGTTTCTGTGAACCTCTTTCTTTCCACTGCTGCATGCACACACAAACATGGAGCATGTCCTTAAAAAAAAATCTAATTGCACTCATACTACTGCACAAACATTGACCCTCACTGGGCTCAACATTATTGATTGAAAGAAAGAAAAAAAAAGGATCTATGGTAAATACAAATTGAGAACATTTATTGTGCACTCACAAATGTCAAAATCAAAACTCAGGACTCCAATGTGAAAGCAAACAAATATAATTATTGGTATTTTAAATATTTTACACTAAATTAATATTTTTAACCTTGTAGGTCACTCCTAGTTGTAGCGTACAGTAATTCATTTCTGTTTCTGGTTCTGTTTAGCGAGTAGATTTTCACTCCAGACACTTATTAATTTGTCTGCTATTTTGTTTTTCAAAGTTGGATGTTCTCCGCTTGAAGGCGGTTCCAGCCAGGCGTCTATGAAAAGTGGACTCGCTCACCCAAGCACTTAATTTCAGTGTTAAACGCGCTGACCGTGACAATCTTAGGTTAGCTTAGCAATTAGTTTGGCTTCGCCGCCTTCCTTCGTCTTTCCTTCGTGAGAACAATGCTTGTCAGATGTGCAGCTTATTTGCCGCCGTGGAGGTGATGATTACCGACTCAGGAGCGAGTCTGCAACGTGTTAAACCACAAAGGTAGCGAGCAAAGGATGTTGCTATATAGCTGGTTCCTTTCCCGATCACGAGTGGCACCGCCTTTACCCTCCATATTTTCTCTATCTATCTATCTATCTATCTATCTATCTATCTATCTATCTCTCGCTAGCTAGCGAGCTATCTATCTAGCTCGCTAGCTAGCTATCTATCTAGCTCGCTAGCTAGCTATCTATCTAGCTCGCTAGCTAGCTATCTATCTAGCTCGCTAGCTAGCTATCTACACATACACATACATACTGTGTATGCAAAAAGGTACTGTAAATATACACACTATCTAAAGACAGCACTCTGTTGATTGGATAACTGAAAATTCCTGCGGCGGTTATAAATTTTATGCGACTAACCTGACAATGTGACATTGACAGTAAGTATTTAATTACAGTATCGTATTGTATATATTGTAATAAATCTCATCAATAGTGCATACGAAACTCATGTTGTGGCCATTTACAAGCCAAGCATGTCCACTAGCGACTGTACAAGCGCATAATCCTATTAATAATTAAATATAGGGCGATATGTGGGTCTGCTGCGTTTCTTGCATCCGAGGCAGTCAAGCACCAATAACAATACACGGAAGAGCCCCTCAGAGGCAATCATGCTCAGGCCCATTAATGAGTGGGAGTGTGGCAGTGGACAGTAAGCCACCGCGTTGACAGAAGATGCACTGTGACACATCCACTCCCTCCCTATGTCCTCACTACATGCTAATACCAGCCCGTATTCACCACGTGATGCTGGCTGCAAAAGATTGGCGGGTATGTGGTGGGTCGACACGAGTCCCCCCCATTGAAATACTGTGTGTGAGACAATGACCCCCTCAAACTCGGGCCATTCGTTCCAGAGTTGACTGGTGCTTCCAAACCACGTCAATGTTGATAGGTACCTCTCAATGCTGGGAAACCTCAAACGCGCGGGACTAAATTCCACAAGCATGTTTGTTGGATGTGTTCTAAATGCAAGCAGACCTCCACCAAGGCTGAAGTCTGTCTCTGTCATGTGCGAAGTCGATGAGGTGACGATGCCATTTTGTGATTGTCGCAACAGGGAGGTACAATGTGGTATCTCTATGATCTGATGCCATTTGACAGACTGGGAACATCTCATGGAGATCTTCGATATTCAATTGAAGGTGCTGGGGAATGTCAATTCTGGATCGGGTCTGCGACTTTGAAACGGGTAACAGAAAATATTGCGCCATAGAGCATCCGATTTTTTAATAATATGTATACATGAGCAACATGCTGCTTCACCAGTATAAGACAAAGACGTGATAAACCTGTTAGACTTGAGAGTTTATGATAATAACCCTGGGGAATGATCCATAAGCTGTTTCACTATTTCTAAAGACAAAAATACATGCAACATCAAAACACCACCATGATGACAAACATCCAATTATTTACTGTCAGTTCCAATTCAGCTAGCAAGAACTTTAAGTCTGAAGACAAAGACATGTTTATTACATGTTTATTACAGGTTTTAAGTACTCTACAAATACAGTTGAGTTGAGTTGAGAGAATCTCCTCCTTCGCTTTCTCTGATTCATGTTTAGTGTGGTACAAACCACATCACTAAACTGCAGAGTGGCGACTTGCCAGCCTTGAAATATGCCCATTGACTTTTTACAAGTTGAAGATATCTGTGATGATAATTAGAGGATCCACCCTGGTTTAACATATCCCGATGGTCCAATTTTTTCCCCCCAACGTTTCTGGAGGCAAGATCATTTTTGTCCATGAGTTTGTCGTTTAAAATAATTCTTTTGAAACGCATATCAAAAGCAATGTCTGTTTGTCATTGGTTCATTTTGCCAGCTAACAGGTTAGTTCTGTGAACACTCGATGTGTAGAACGCATCGAGCCGTCTGTCACATGACACGGCAATTTGGCGAGGTCTCACTGTTTTTGATGAGTGGCTTTAGTGCGTGTCCACTTCAAGGGAAGTCACTTGACCTCAGAGTTTGTGTATTGGATGTATAGGTGGGAGGAGGGGGGGTGGGGGCAGGTGGGAACTCAATCAGTCGTCATCCTGAACGTTACTCAACAAGTATTCGGACAAAAGGTCCATGCCACCACACGTCATTCTGGTATTCCGAAAAGGAAACAAGTGTGAGTTAACATGAGTGACGACAAGTTTCTGAGCAGTCCGGAGCTCATTTTTCATCAAGTCATTAACTTTTGCGGCTTTTCCCGTTTTCACGCAGCACCGAAATAAATCCGTAAATTGCGACGAGCGCGAGAGGTGAGATAAACGCCAAGTTTTACAAGATGACAGCCAAAAAAAGGGGGAAGAGGCGTCAAGGTGCTGACAGGCAGTGAGATTCGTCGGATTTCAACCGGATTCATTTTTTTTTGGGTTGTATTCAAAATAAAGGTACATTTCCTAATTAATCCGTTAGCACGGTAGGAAGAACTCGTACTAGACGGAGATAATCACTCTGGTGCTAACTGAGGCGGATGGAGTCTGTCTGCGTGGACTGAGACGTGCTGCTTGCTGGCTTCAAAGCTTCCGTGATGCTGGTTGTCTATCGAGTTCTCATTTCAAAACAGGTTTTCCCCGAGGGAACCCAATATCCAATCAGAAGTGACACAGTAGGCAGTGTTTTAATGAACAATTTGGCATTCTTAATGGTGGCGCGAGTAGCCATATTTCTATCACGCTAAGTGGGTGGAATTGTTTAAAAGCTTCGGCAATGAAACCTTCGTTGCTTCGCTTTTTGGTCTGAGTAGCGGTTTGACGTCACCATCTTTGGTTCAGCGGTTAATTGATGGATGCACTAAAGCGGTAAAGCATCTTAATTGGATTATGCAAATAGTGTCAGGCACAATTGGCGGACGTCTTTGCAATTGGATCTCTGATAAGACAGCGAAAACAATTAATGGCAAGATGGTCTGATGCAAACAGGCTGAGAAATAATGAATGTGAATCAGGTATGTGAAGGGCTGAAAGGCAAAGCGCACACACACTTGTGCCCCCATCGTCCTGATTTGACAACCTAAAGGTTAACTCATTCTTTAAATCAAAATTCAAAAGAAATATGTCAGGACTCGATACTCCGCGTGACAAGGCGGGCTGCTGGATGACAACTTTGAAGGTCTCGCGTCCATCACGTGCCAAGCTAATCAACATGTTTGCGACTGTGAGCCACAACAACGAATGAGGATAATTCCTGTGTACAATAACACAGAGGAAAATGGCTGTCGAGCAAGGGTGGGAAAAGTATGGCCTGGGAGCCAGTTATGGGCCGCTTTTTTTCTTTTGATTCTTCTAATTAAATCGTTTGATTTATTATTAGTATTTTTAAAAAATTGATATAGTAATTTCGATTAATATTTAGCAATTTTCTAGCACCAGACTTCTATTAAGTCTCGATAATGGAAAAACCAATGACTAGAAAACAGATTTTGAGAAGCAACGTACAATATACAGTACCATCTTGTATTTTTATTCATTCATTCATCTTCCGAGCCGCTTGATCCTCACTAGGGTCGCGGGGGGGGGGGGGGGGGGGGTGCTGGAGCCTATCCCAGCTGTCTCCGGGCAGTAGGCGGGGGACACCCTGAATCGGTTGCCAGCCAATCGCAGGGCACACATAGACGAACAACCATCCACGCTCACACTCACACCTAGGGACAATTTTAGAGTGTTCAATCAGCCTGCCATGCATATTTTTGGAATGTGGGAGGAAACCGGAGCACCCGGAGAAAACCCACGCAGGCCCGGGGAGAACATGCAAACTCCACACAGGGAGGCCGGAGCTGGAATCGAACCCGGTACCTCTGCACTGTGAAGCCCACGTGCTAACCACTGTTGGCAGGGATTGATCGCTCCATTCATCGACTGCACTTATGCATTTCAGCGACAGAGACTCGTCGCGCTTTGCTTTCAAGTTCGTTGTTTAGCTTACCGGAAATAAAGATGTCCTTGTTAATTTTTTAAGGATTCAAATGACTACGTGGTCTGTCTAAAATTTGAAGACCTTGGAAGGCTGTGAATATTTGTTGTGTCAGTGAATTTACAATTTTGCGCTGATCCAAAATTAAATTGTTCGCGTTGGCAGGGGTTTTGTAGCAGTTCTCGTTTTAATTATTTCAAGCAAGACAAGTTTATGACAAATGTTGACGAGGCTTTTTGGAAAAAGCAGCCAAGAATAAAGACTGCCGGGAATGCACAACAGGAGCGACGGGGGTTGGAAAGCAATAAAGAACCCCAAACCACACGGAAGAAACACGGTCGTGGATGTTCCTTGGTATCTCGTTTCAACCACGGGATTTACAAGAGTACGCTTTTACGCGATACTGATGTATTACAGCTTCTCTTATTGAACGAATGTTATGGGGCAAACAGATGATGTGTTTGCATGGACCCCCGACACACCTGTTGAAATCTTTACAAGCAATAATAAGAGGCTGGGCTGCGAGATGCGAGCGAATATGATGAATGAGAAAGTGCTTCATGGGGTTTTAAGCAGGGAAGCCTGTGAAAAGTCCAACACAACACCAATTGCTTAGCTTGAGGACGGTTGTATAGCCTTACCCATTAATGAGGTCCCAACAGCATAGCATTATATTACCGATAATAAAAGTGAATTGCTTCACTTGGAGAATGAGAAGGCAGCACCTGTTGATTGTTGACAGATTGCAATAACTGAATGAATTGAACCGAGATCTTTGAGAAAATTGTTTTAAATCACATATCAAATCCCAAAGGCAATATTATGGGGAATCACAATTAGACTATTTTCCAGGCACACATTTGTTACAGTAATCATGTTAACATAGTCAGGAGATATTTCATTTAATTCCGCTTTTAATTTATTTAATGGATTATACTAATTATAATCCCTCAAGTGGAAATCTTAATCACCGTAACATATTCTACCTACATTCTTGCTGCTGGAGGCGGTAAATTTCCCCAGTGTGGGACAAATAAAGGATATCTTATATTGGTTCCATAATTGTATAAACCTCCTTAAAAAGGCTGAGATAGCTTTTTTGATTGCTGATTCTCTTCCAACTTTTATTTTTTTTGGTACCACAGTCTTTTTGTGGTTTGCTAGGGCCACGTCGGCTGCCGAAGAGGAGCGTCGCCGAGATGGAGTTGGTGATGACAGGTCCCCAGTGAGGGGCTAATTGTATCAATATGTAACAAAATGATCCCCCTTTTCACTGAAGCGTCCCTTCATACATGATTTTGATTAAATTAAGTAATTGCGGCAAAGAGGAGCTGCTGAACAAGCATTGTTTTCTCAGATGGCTTGGAATGGGAATAATCATTAGCAGTGGGGGTGAAGGTAAGGAATGTATTTGGGAAAACATCACGGCATGTACATGTCCATATTCACTCGGATGCTGAATATGTATCTTGACAATTTCAAACCATAACACACAGAACCAAATACAACATTAAAAACAGTGTTGTGTAAGCAGGCCCTCGAGTAAATGTGACATCGCGAGAAGTCTCTAGGCTGCAGATTTTAGGAATCCGAAGTGCGCTCGAGTCCGGGAGCTGTGTTGAGTCACAGGCATACGTGCTGTCAAAGCATCTAAGCGAATAGCTAATCCACACGTGTTGTAACTCATACACAGATTTGGCAGCGGCATCAAGGACGGCATGCAGGACATGGACACTATCCTTGTTGACAGTACCTTGACAAGTCTAATCCCGGATAATACACACTGGGTAGACAAACAAACAAACAAACAAAAAAAAACTTGGGGACGAGCGTTTAACCACCGCACCGCAATTCCCACAGTTCCGACATTGGGATATGACATTCTTTCTGGGATCCAAGTGACAAAAATGGAGACACACTTCCGACAGTGATGGACAAAATACAGAATCATACAAAACCACAATCATATGCTGCAGCACACATAAACGGCAATGGAGGCAACGACATAAAAAGCATCATGGGAACGTCCGCTAAGATCCTCTGAATCCCTGCATTTGTCCACCAATTTGACGTTCTGCTTTTTGCAAACCATGACACGAACGCAACAATTATAACTCCTGTCTGTGATGTGTCACTTAAAAACAAGGAATGAGTTGTGGAAAATCACTGCAAAAGCAAATGAGTACGTTATCAATGTGGGTTACATTTGGAACTGGACTCTTTTCCAGCTGCAGTGTGCCACTACAGCCAAACTTATTTCAAAAATAATAAATAAAATTAAGTACTCCAAAAACATGGCAGCCATGGTACACAAATAAATGGGCCCCAAAAAAATGACCATAGAAATGCCTCAAAGTAAACGGAATTTAAAACACGAATATATTTGTGTATTTTATTATATATTACAATTAAATCACATTTTAATTCATTTGAGCATTTTTTTAACCAATTAATTGTATTCTGAAATATGAATTACTAGCTGGTTCGCCGCCCTGCGGGCGGCTCATCAGCTAGTTCCTGCGGAAGGCTGGTAAGGTGGGCCTTCGGCCCACAAAAGTGTTGTTGCTTGGTTCAACTTTTTGTTCATCTTCATTGCTTATCGCGAAAATAAAGAGATGTTTAGCTCTACTAAATAACTAACAATTTCATTGCAATGCTTGTGGGTAGACAACATTTTTTCGCTAAGATGCCCGCGCGATCGTAGTGAGCCACTGCCTGAGCGGCGCAGTGGCGGCCCGCATGTGCGGCGCGGTGAAGTAGGTACGTTTTGAAAAGGGACAGACGGAAGGACAGACCGCGTGCGGGACAACGCGCAATATATATATAGAAGATGGTACGTTTTAAAAAATAATTTGAGATAAAATAAAATAGGAATGACAAACCTTAGAGCTACATGCTTTCTGTTGGACAGTAACAATCACCAAAACTATTACATTATATTTTATGATCTCAAATGGTGGCCAAGTGTAACTTCCAGGCAGCCATACGACCTGTGTGCCTCCGTTTTTTTAATGCAATTTTAATCATCCCAAAAGCCCATTCAACTACCACAACACACCATCCGAGCCACATTTTCTCAAAGTGTGATCAAAGCGCAGTCTTCTTACCCTAAGGGCTTGACTGTAGGGCCCAATGTTGGCCGGGGCCCAGTGAGATAGACTCTGCACGTGCAGCGCTTCTCTCCGATGAAAGCGATCCTCCGTGGCGGGCTCTGTCCACTTATGGAGGAGACAGTCCATTTGCAGCAGATGGCCAGCAGGCAGCGAGGCCTGGACACATACCCTGGATGGCAAAAAGGAGTGTTTTACAACAACCACTTTGACTAAAGATGTGGTTCATTGCATTTGTACCTGGCAGGAGGGTTGGTGGCAAAGTGGTTCTTATAGACGCCATTGAGTGGACCAAAGTCCTCCATGTTCCTCACATACATGTGAACAAGGACAATGTCCATCATGCTCCAGCCTCTGGCATCCAGCTGACCTGGACGCACGTAGCAGCGGTGTGAATCATCATTATGAAAGTTAATAGCCTATATGCATATAAAAATTGATGCATTTGTATCTATTTGTTTAGATACATGCCTTAATAAACAGCATTTTTTTTTAACTTGAAGAAAATTGTTGTTATTTGGATAAATAATTTCTGGGGGAGATATGTTTATTCCTGAACAGTGATAATAAGGTAAATATATTAGCAATTGCTAGTTACTGTGCATTTAAAGTTCTCTTTCTAAATTATTATGTATTTTTAGTCAAAATTTAGGAGAAAATATTTTCGAAAATGGGCAGCCCGGTGGGCCAGTGGTTAGTACGTCGACCTCACAGTGCTCCGGCCTCCCTTGTGTGGAGTTTGCATGTTCTCCCCGGGCCTGCGTGGGTTTTTTCCGGGTACTCTGGTTTCCTCCCACATTCCAAAAACATACATGGCAGGCTGATTGAACACTCATTTATAAAAGCGGGGTGGGGGATGATACTGTACATGTTTTTTACTGAATAGTGATAATAAGTAAATATGTTACCAAAAGGTTTGTTTAAACACACATTTTAGAAAATTAAAATGTAATATGTCAGACAAATTTGACTGCTATCGCGATTCCATTAAAAAAAGCCATTTGTTGTTGTTTTTGTTGCTGCCTAGTGAATACATGTCCACTTTTTCCCTTCAAAAATGTATTTATCGGGAATCAACAAAAAATTTAAATAACTCACAAAATTGGCACTAAAAAATCTAATCACATTTTATACTTAAGAACAACTTCATATTGTATTTAATTGAAAGATGTTTGTTGTTTTTTCCTCTTTCTTCTTTCTACATACATTCTTGCTGCTGGAGGCTGTAAATTTCCCCAGTGTGGGACGAATAAAGGATATCTTAAGTATAAAATGTGATTAGATTTTTTAGTGCCAATTTTGTGAGTTATTTAAATTTTTTGTTGATTCCCGATAAAGACATTTTTGAAGGGAAAATATGGACATGTATTCACTAGGCAGCAACAAAAACAACAACAAAACAACTTCTTATTGGTCAGTTGAAACGATTCCGTTTGAAGATTCGCTCAGACAATGCGCAAGTTTGCATGCTTCAACTCCTTTTTTTTCTTTTTGGGTGGATGTGTGGCTCCTCGAGGCAATGCTTATCAAAAAAAGCCAACCTATGCATTTGCAAAGCATCGGCTTTGTGCTGAAGATCGTTTTGTTGATGTATTTTTAACATGACTGAAACCTCAGGAAAGCGCTAATGGTGTTTGTCCCTCCCTGTAAGCATGCGCCGCGTGCGTGCGTGTCGAGTGCAAACACAGGCTCAACACACAAAAAAAAAGCGCTCAAAGCCAAGTCTCCCCTTGCAATCATTTGAAAGAGCTTCAAGTTTGTTTTGCCTTTGCCAACAACCACCGTCTCGCACTACTTCATCCTCATACAAAGAGGCCGTTCATTAAATATTAACTTGTTTAATATTGTCTCGACGTTGTGCAGGCAATTCAGCCCAGCACCGCGATAAACATTAAATATGCTTTTCATCTTTCGCTCCTCTTTCTCCATCAAAAAAAAAAAAAAAAAGCAGCAAGAGAACGAGAGTGAGATAGACTGGAAAAAGCGCTCTCTTTAAAACATCTGCAGGGCAACAATGATAACTCCGCCCAATGTGACTTCACTGTTTGGATGCCTGCGTTGAAAAAGCATCTGGCGCAGGGGTACATTTGAAGAGCTTGTCCTTGTTTCGTGGCGAGGTCGCTGTTCGCTATTCCGCTCGAGCAGCCGTCGTTGCACATGACACAAGGCCTTGGTCTCCTGCTGTGTTGTCGAGCGCTTTAAACACGGGACAAGACCTCAGTCAGGCTTTGTCACTACACCTCATGCATGCTAACAAAGAAGAAGGAGAATGGAGAAGCAATGGCGGGGAGAAAGAAATCCACTCGCCCTCAATGCTTCTGTCGATGTGCAGCCCAAAAAATACACAATGCAACCTTAAAAAGTACCAAAACATATAGCGATAAAAGCATCTGCGGTGCCGTTCCAAACACAAATGGCTTGACAAATGTCTAAGTCGAAAGAAATTCATCCAAGAGGATACAAAGAGGAGCAAGAAAACCGTCCACCACCATCACTGTGGAGTATAATACTGCAGTGTCCAAAGCTAAGGAATTGCTCCAAAGCGAACCCAACTTTAGCACAGAGTGCCTTGTAGTGTTTATAGAAAAGCATCAATAACAATTTATTGCTGAAATATAAAAAAATAAGTGAGACAACATCTATCCAGACTGTGGATAATAACGATACAGTGTACGGAATGAAGGCACATGGCCAAGGTGAGCTAACATTAGCATGTGTGTTATACTTGTATAAGTCCCTTGGTGTACCTTGAATAACATCTTTAGCTCACGGAAAAAAGTCAATCGCGGGTACTACAATGGTGCCTTGAACTTATTGAGTGAGTATGTTGGTACCTCCAAATAATTCATATTCATTGAAATGAATGGAAATCAAGTATGGACTCGAATATGGCAGCATCCAGATCTAGCGGGGTTAGCTAACATTAGCATGTGTGTTTAGTTTGGACATTTCTAGGCATCCCAAAAATGTCACAATGGCGCAATAATGACAAATTCACCCAACCAATGAGACATTGCGGTTTACGGCACTCATATGGTGTCTGCTTGTCGTACTTGGTTGACCAGATACTAAAAATAGCGCTTCAGCATACCTTGTTTCGCAAATAGAAATATGCCAATGGAGAGAGAGAGAGAGATAGATAAGCACTTATTCTGGTTCTTTGCTTACTTTTCAAGAGTACAAAAGCTGCTGCAGCCTGGCCCTGGATTCCGGGGTCTTGGCTTAGCAACCCGTTGATACCAGAAATCCACTGATAACCCAGAGAAGTTCCGGAGGAGCACGACGGAGGCATATCTGCGGGAAGTGCTGTAAATATGATGGAGGAGGAGAGGGTGAGAAGGTTTGCAATCGAGTCCAATTTAGAGACAATCAGAAAATCAGGCCTTTGCTGATCATAATGATCGAAAAGTTGACCTCATTTTTAGTATCTGTGTATGGAAGCATGAAGGAAGGGTGGGGTCCTTTGTGGCCCAAAAAATGGTGCCCGCCTGCAGCATTGAAGTTGCCCACCTCTGGACTGAGTCTTATTTTTCTTTACAACCTTCACGTGTGCGATGCAGGAGGTAGTACATGTATAGACGCATCGAGGCGATAGAAATGCAAGCAGTCACTCAAACATGGAGACATTGCCACGCACAAGACACAGATCCGTGGCGCGCACAAGGATATCATGTGACTAGCCCCCCCGCCCCGCCCCTCCATACACACACATGTGCAACGTAGACATAAATAAATGGCTAAACGCACGCTGGAACAATACGCGAATCTCACCATGGCCTCGCTGACAACTAAGGTCAGCGTCTGATGTAAATTGTCGCTGGTGATGGTGCTCGTCTCCGGCTCCATCAGCATATTCCGCCTCCTCCGTCATCTTGTCAATGGCATTCTGGCAAGGACAACGAGCACGGGCCACAGCTCGCGCCACCACATCCTGCCATTAGGGGTGAGAGTGTGGATGGAAAGGCGGGGTGAGGGGGTGCGGGGGGGAATACATGAGGCCAAAGAAGACAAAACGCTGCATAATTACTCAACCTTTTCAATGCGTGTCAGTCTTGTGAGGACCCGGGCACATGTAACTTGAAGGTGAATGAATATGGAAACAAAGCATTGACATACTTGTGTGTTGGGGAGAGCAAAGATTCAATCACGCCGGCTGTCAGTCAAATGTGACGACCACATGGGCGCGCGCTCTGTTTTGGTCTTCATCGTTTCGTGTCTCCTCTAAATCACAAATCATTAGCATTCTCTCCAGGCATGCGTATTACCTGCCAAAGCCTGCCTGCCGCTACTACGGCCGCTGCATTTCTATACATATTTCATATTTCATCCACACACACCCCCCGTCACCGCCCCCCCCCGCCGCCGCCGCCCGGCTTCATGTGCTGTCAACTGCATTAGGCCATAAGATAATCAAATTAATTATACTTCAGCCCCTCTCCTCTCCTTGCCAGCATGAAAAATAGCTTGACTAGCATTAACGGAGGGCAAATGACGGCGGTCCGTCCCCACCCCCTGAGCCCGGTGCCGTTTCCTCTAGTGCTGGTGTCACCGCCGATCTGTCACCCTGACGAGAAGAGTTTCAGAAGGCTGAACCGGGGCAGGTCCTCCCCTGGTCGCCCCCACCCCCCCCCTTCCGCCTCTACTATCCCTGGATCTTCCTGCTCTTCCCCCAGCATCCTCGGGGTGGGGCGGGGGGCTGTGGGATGGCATGTGATGTGAGTGCGGGGGGTGGAGGGAGATGGGGGGGGGGTGAGGAAATATATAGCTTCAGGGTGCAAGGCTGCGGGGTCACGGGTGCTGTGCAACGGGGGTATGTTTTCTGTCCATAACAACCCAACCCCCCATGCACAACACAACATGAAGACACACAAGAGGCAACAAAAAAGCGGAACACATGTTCCCTTCCATATGATCATCCAGCGAGTTTCGTACATTACCGTGAGGCGTTCAAATCACTTGACTTATCCCAGAGACGCGATGCCTCAGGCTAGTGTGCGCGCACACATCCAGTTAACTTGGCACAGTGAACTTCTGTTCAAGAAGTGGTTCGCGAATCGCTCTCCTCACCGCTTCAGAGTTTTGGTGTACTTTCTGTAACACCCCGAAGATGCCATGAGGCTTCTGAGGAAATTGGACGTTAGTGTCGAGTTGTACGATTTTTTTTGTTTAGCCTGGGTTGTTAGTGGAAGTTACGAGGAGACTTTGCTGCAATTTTTTTTTTTCCTCTGGTGAGTGTCTAGTAAAAAGCAAAATCAAGTCCTCTGGATGCAGTTTATTTTGTGGGTGAAGTTGTGAGTTTGAAATAATATTCAAACTCTTTAAATGGTCTCGCCCCACCTTACCTGCCCGGTGTCAAAGGTCAGAGGACGCTACTGGAGACCCCAAAGACTGAGTGGAGCCTCAGAACGGCTCAACCCATCACTAGTTTCTCCCTTTGGAATGACCTCCGATTAAACTTTAGGCAAGCCCCCTCGCTGTCCATCTTTAAAACTTGTCTTTTTTAAAACTTGTCAAATTTTTATACTTTGGCTGTCGACTCAGCATCATTTCAGTGTTTTCTGTTTTTTTTTTTTTTTTGCTTTAACCGTCTTATAAATTTGAGTCGAGTTCAACCTCACAGTCCGGAGATAAACACTAGCTTAGCCTATTGCTGCATAATTCTACTCCGCCACCTCCACTGGGCTTCAGCCACTCTGAACCTCCTAAATAATAATTGACCAACTTACGTCAGGTTGTAGATACACAACGTAGTTTTCACAGTGTCCCGCAGTCTTACGTTGAAGCGGAAAAAAAACAAACGCGGTCAAACCTAATCTAATTAAATTCTTGCCTCCATAAACGGCTCCCTGACACTCTTATAGGCATCGTTCGATCGAATGCTCATTTTAAAAGTAAGTAAAACAGTTGCCACCTCGCAGCTCTTTTCTTTGAGCTCCTTTCTGGCGAAGCACCCCCCAAATAAATAAATAAATGAAATTAAATCTTACTGCATCCCTGCAAACCCCGCCCGCGCCCACTTAGCCTACTACCTGAATGCAAAGCGGCCTAATGCGAGGGGACATGTTTATTAAGCTGGGCCTAGTTTGGGGCAGCAGTGAATATTGCAGACGTCAAAGTAGGCCATGTGGAGCTGGAGGAGGGAGAGAAAGGAGAGCGAGAGAGAGAGAGAGAGAGTATGTGAGAGAGCGGCCCCTCTGGAAGCTGATCTGAACTCTAGCCTCCGGTTCCGTGCTCCTCCTCTCCTCCTGAGCAAAGTTATAACACACCAAAGGCTTTTGTTTTTCCATTTATTTTGCTCTGAGTGTGCTTTTGGGAGCAATGAGCACCAAAGAGGGACAAATGTCATTTTTTTGTTTTTGTTTTTGTTTCGGCCGCCATGTTCATCGCTTTGTGTCGAATAGCATTTGAGTTCATCCGACAAAACGGCGTTGGTTGTACTCACGCTGGCTTTGCTCTCTGTGTGCATGGCGGTAAAGCGCAGATAGCCGACTGGAGCGAAGGCATCCGCCGAGTGGATCACCGTCTCGGATGCATCGCTGCCATGCATTAGGGAAATGCAGTCAGAGGTTGAGGTCAGGGTGAGGCATTAAGTCATAAATTTAAAAAAAAAATAATAATAAATAGCGTGGGATTTACTCCATTCTCCCACAATGCTTTTAGCACTATTGAGTGATTTAAGCCACTGTTGGTCACTCATGGAACATTTATCATCATCCTCATATCTGCGTTGGCTTCCAGAATCTCTACTTAGCTGCAACAGTTGCCCTAAGTCTCCGCTTGGATAAAATTTGTCTCCTTACCAAGGCAACTCCTGGTCAGTCATTAGTGGAGCAGATTCGTTATCATCATGTCAGTATGATATTAACTCCATAGTGTCTGTTTTGATGCTACATTCCATTTCATTGCCGCCCTTAGTGTCATTTGAAAATTTGCCTACATACCGTGATGACCCCGTTTTTCAAGTACCTGGCTCAGCTGAGCCTTAGCTCTGGATGCTGCAGAATTTACTCCACAGTCTCCCCTTTGCTGCAGCACTTAATTTTCTTGCTGCCCCAAATCTCCTTTTGGATAAATTGTGTCTCCTTCCAGAGACCTCCTGACTTTTTAGTACCTAGCCAGCTATGCCTTAGGCCTGAACGTGCAAGCATCACACTCCACAGTTTCCACTTTTCTGCAGCACTGTGTTTTCTTACTGCCCTCAGTCTCCTCCAAAATTTGTCCAATAGAGATGGAATTTTTGAACGTTAATACTCACATGACAAGCCTCTTTTTGAAGAGGGGGCAATCTAGGGTAAAGGTTTCATATTCTCCTCCTTCTCCGCAAATATGGACGCCGTACTTCTGGGAAAGCTACGCAAACCAAAAAAAATATACATATATATGCTCAATAACATTAAATTGAATTAAATATGTTCATGTTTGGTTTTCATATATTCACCACTACTCTTACAATGTACTGCATGTAACACAAATATGACAACAACAAAAAATATAGCTCATAAATAGAACAATGAATACAAAAAGAAAAAAAACAACAACTTAATGATTATTTCGAACATAAGATGCCTGATGTTTACCATTAGCAGTCCGTACAAGAACACGATATGACCATTAAGAGCATCCAAAAAGGTTTGTGACCTGTTTCAGGTAGGGTGCCATTTCAGCCAGAGATTTTCCCAGGTGCTTGTCGGGATCCAGGCCTAACACGCAGATGGCGAGACAGAATCACAGATTACTGATTGAAGATGGCAGACGTCAACGCGCAACAAAATCTGCAGAGAGCATCTGTTTGTTTGACTTTAAAAGTGGTGTATATACATCTCTGAGGGCAAGGCTAACAGTTTTCAAAAGCATATGGCACACCAAATTTCATACTCATACGTGCAACATTCCCACCTCATCTCGTTCACCCCCTTGAGAACATAAACTGTGGAAAGAGACTTTGTTTATTTGTCTTTTTCCCTCCCAGTGCAGGGAATCGACTCAAGGCCATGGGGAGGGGGGAAAGGTGGAATACCCAACGTGCCTCACTCTCCTGAGCCTCATACCGTCAACATCCTATGGCAACCCAAATAAGGGGGTCGACTTGATTACTTTAACCAGCCAGATAAGAGCTCACCAAGGAAACAAAGGAAAGTTGCATGCAAAGCTTACACCAAAACCGCTGGCATGGCACTCATGTCTACTACAGTGAAAATTCAAAATCTGAACACCCCCGTTTGAATTCACACCCGGCTCAACTCTCAATGAACCCTTTCAGGGACAGCGGTTACTGCAGTGGAGAGCTTATCATATTATCAGGTTACAGGGTGCATGAAAGGGTTAAATACCACTTCATCTAGCATTTTTCTTATGACGACACATCCCTACATGTTTGAGCCTACAAAGCAATTTGTCTTCAAGTCTGCGATGGCTGGAATATACTCCCGGTGGCTATCCATGCGGTTTTGAGAGGCATTAGCCACGAGCTAGCTCACAAGCTAATCGGAGCTCCTCGGAGGGATGTTGCGCTCGTCCGCTGCGTCACCTTCTTTCTCGGTGGCGTGTCGGTGTGTCGGTGTGTCGGTACCCCAAGAGATAGGCAATGATGCGATTAAAAATTCAGTTTCAGCAGTTAATTGTTCATATCTGAAAACAACGATTCCATACGTCACAATAGCAAGATTACATCCCACCACGACTGAAAACCTTTCTTAATTGATTGACGTGATCTTTTAACAAGTGGCCGACCCACCCTTAATGATCGCCGAGATGGTCCGTGAAACCCTTCGCCCCGCTGCGGGGGGTGTGTGAGGCGGTGCTGTTCTCCGGCACATCGACGTGTCTCATTAAAGAAGCAAAGTTAATCGTAATGTGAGAATATCTTTTCCCTCGTGGCCTGACAAGCTCAAAAGGTTAAAGTGGCAGTCGGCGCGAGCCCACCCGTAGGGAGCCGTGGGTGGGAGGTGTGAAGGCGGGATTTGGGGTTCATCTTAATCCCAGTTGCGTTTCACGATGGTCCAACACACGGGGAGGGTTAGAAAGAATGGGGGCGCGACGGTAGAGTGAGCACACATCCTTATTCTCATCCCGGGGGACCCGTGCTCTTAATTAGAGTGAGAATTTCTAATCTCAACATCCTCTCATCTTAACCCCGCCGCAAAGGTAATAAGGAGGGACGCATTAAAATTCAATCCCTTTTAAATATCCTCTATAATTAGTCATGTCTTTTAACAAAATCTTCATAATTGGCTCCAAATTGCAGAGAGGATGCCACTTTCTTCTCCTTTTGTGATAGTTTCATTAACTTCTCGGCTCTTAAATGATTAATGATCCGCAAGGAGACGTTTTTTACAGGCCGAGGGTTTAAGGACCAAATGTTCGCAGGAGCCAAAAATGTAAAAAAAGCACGAACAACGTCAACACACTTCACCTCGAAAGGCCCTTATTGATGCTCCCGACTTCCTTTGAAAGACGAGCCTTCAGCCAGCTCACGCTAATTTATTTTAAAAGCGCCGTCTCACAGTTTTACAAGTTGACCGTAACCAAATTGCTAAATGATCCCGTATCTGCCGCTGGAGACACTTTGGATGGGAACGGAATTTCTGGAAGATGGGCCTTTGATTTCATGGCATCTCTTCAATCGCAATTAATAATGGTGAACTTCAAAGCTAAAGAATCCAGTGTCGGTGGGGATCAAAATCCAATGCTGATGGCTTGAAACTGTACGTGATGATACGACACATCACAATATCGGATTTTGCCCCGGCGCTAGGGCAGTGACAAAAATGAGGATGTTTCTATGGTCTTGTTCTAAAAAAGGTAACCACATGAATAAACTGACATTCCACTTAGCATTTCCCAGAAATTTTCACCAAGTTCTAAAAATGTACAATTTGTTTGGAGAATCATGGCGTTGTATTTCTCTTCAGTGTCACCTGATGGTCTCGGTGGGTCACAGTTTGAGTTGGCCCCGCTGCAAGTGGACAGTCGGGGAAAAACGTTTGTTTAAATTAAAAAAAAAACAAAAACAATAAGAATTGTCGGAATTAATGGCTTAGGCCCTGTGTGACCTTCCGATGTGACTGTTAAATGAAAACCAGACAGTTTGTAACTCTGCTAATGAACAAAGCATCAAAATAGTATGTCTCAATATTGTGATTTTATGGTTGGCGGATGTAATTGATAGCGATTAAAATTTCTTTTTTTTTTCAGGGAAAATCTGATGTTTCGGTGTAATCATGTTTTTTTTTCAATTATCATTTTCAAATAAAGTTGCAGACCAAAAAAAAAAAATATCTGTTGCAAGCAGCAATTCATCGCAGACAATGCCAGGCAGTGTAACCAATTAGAACAAGTCTTACAGAATTTCTTTGTAGTTTCATTGACCTTTGCCCATCGCTAAGAGCTTTAGTTCTGTGAAGTTGCATCGTTAGCTCAATCTGCTTGCGAGTTCCCTTTCGCGTGTTGAATTAAAAGCCTGGAGATGGCAGATAGCATCTTAGCCAAAGCGAGCCTCGCTGTGGGAGCGCTATCGCAGACATCCACGGGGTTTTTCCTCCCAATCTGGTGACAGCTCGGCTTTAATCCCCCACCTTCTCCGAGCAAATTACATTCGGAACGTGTGGCACTTTAGCCCACTAAATGGATGGAATGAGCGTCTCCCCTTCCTTGTCAGTGAGCACTTTTAAAACAACACTCAAAAACAATAGCAGTTTGCTATCTCCTCACGTTTTCCTTTTTTTTTTTTGGGCGGAGGAGGAACACCTAAAGAGGAGCCGAGACAAGTAATATGGAAAATCTGTCAGGCTCTTTATCAGAAATTCAGTGTCTGAAAGGAATTATGGAAAGCAGAAAATATGTCCGATGAAATCTCGTCAGTCCTGGTAAAGAAGGGAGAAACTTACTGATAACAGGCGACACTAAATCCACCTCACGTTTTAATACGTTGATCATACGCTCGATCATCAGTCAGCTCATCGCGTTGCAATATAACACTAAATAGTGACACCTCTAATTATGGAATTATTTGGTTCTGGAAGAAATTTCGTAACTAGAAAATTTTGGAAGTAGAGACGCGTTTTCCATGTAAATGCCCTAATCCGTTCCAAGCCCCCCCAAAATTCAGACATAAATGTTTCCTAAAGCATAAAAATGCATCAAAATATGAAACACATATATATATATTTATCTCCACACATAGACACATTCGATAGAGGTCCCTCTTAGCCAATGGGATGCCAGGATGATGCTCGATAATAAATAATTTGATTTTGCACATGCCAATTATCTTTGGAGAAGAAGCCCAATTAACCGGGCGACCTGTGGTGCCCCTCAATCGATTACCTAATTACATGAATATTTGATCATGACTTTCAGAATAGCCAATTACTCTACCTTTGTGCGTTCGAGATACTAAGCATGTATTTCGTCTTTTTTTTTTTTTAAATGTCATTTTGAGGCACACAGAAAGTGGATCCCCCTTTCAGCGGTAGTGCACGGACAGTGATGCTTAACTCATTCATTTCCTGCCAATTTTGGACCAAGTCTGAAAAGACGTTTAAAAACGTCTTTGGGAGTGAATGAGTTAAGATGAATGGCTGTTTTACAAAATTTGATGCAAGACACATTTTAAAATGCTCTGCCATTTGTTGTCCACAGACTGTTTCGTTGAACATGCTCAGACGGAGGATGAATCGTTTTGTAAAATGTGCAGGTCTGGCTAAATGATTTGTGTTTCTTCTCAAAACAATGCAAATGGATTTATGAGAAAAGCGCTATTTATAGGTTTGTGCATCAAGATTGTTTTCAATAAACAGAAAAGTAAAATAAAAACAATAGCTTCGAAGTGGGTTTTGGTGAGCACCCTTGTATCAGCCTAATTTGTTTTGTTTGAATCTGTTTTTGTCTTATTGACGTTCCAGTTAAGTTAGTGACCACTGGAGCTTTTTTTTCTCTTTTTGGGTCCACATCCGCAAATAGTATAGACGACATTTTCTTTTACCGTATACTTTTCTCCTGTTACATGGTATTAAGTTGCCATCAACCCAGATTTCAAACTTGCAGAGAATTCACTTAGGGGATTATCCCGCATTTGGACAGCTGTCTTTTCACAAACGGGGATTTGTCATCAAGCTATATCCTCCCTTGAAGAAAAAAAAAAAAAAAGATACTTTTCTTGATCCATTCACTTTTAATTTGCACCTATCTTCCCCAGCAGCAAACGATGAAATATTAATCTTTATTGACTTGGCAGGAAAGCGCAGGGACACATTTTGTCTTATTATTTTGACAGAAAATCATAAGCTGTTTTAGCTGTCATTTCACAGGGAGACTTAAACTTTGACCTCCACGTTTTCCTTTTTTTTTTTACCTCATAAAGTAAATCCCTTCAAATCGCTGTCCTTTTCTGTCTCGTGTGCGCACGCACACACACACACACGCACGCATACACACACACACACACACACACACGCAGAGGCCACCAGGTATGCTGTTGTGCTGTCACACAATCT
The DNA here is from genome assembly GCF_025434085.1 of Hippocampus zosterae. Lineage (NCBI taxonomy): Eukaryota > Metazoa > Chordata > Actinopteri > Syngnathiformes > Syngnathidae > Hippocampus > Hippocampus zosterae. The sequence continues at coordinate 5,342,729 of NC_067464.1, forward strand.
CCCTTAAAAATGTGACTGACTGCCCAGACCTGCTCCCACCAAAAGCTGCAATTAGAAGAGCACTGCCTAAAGGCCCCCCCATTCAAAAGTCTCCTTTCTAATTGTTTGTGCCGCGGGACAAGGGAGGAGTCAGGAGAGATCTGATAAGATCTCTTTACTTTTTTTAACATTTATTTATTTTTTTACCTGTAGCCAAAACACGCGCACACACCCACACGCAAAACGCCAATATAGTGGGAGGCCTCGTTGCACGCTAAAAAAAAGACACCCGAGGTGATGTTTCTTTCTAATTATAATCTCTGCAAAAATGTGGAGGATTTGCTTTCGGATTAAGTTTTGTTTATGGTTGAGGGCAGCGGAGTTACACAGTAACTGGCTGAAGGTGTGGCTTTTTTTTCCTTTCTTAAATTTAACACATGAAAATTTTTCTCATTGTGCATTTACTAGAATTACAAAAACTCTGTATGGGGAACTCAGGATTTTTTTTTCTAAATGTATTATACATGGCAGCCCGGTGGACGACTGGTTAGCGTATGGGCCTCACAGTGCAGAGGTGCAGGGTTCGATTCCGGCTCCGGCCTTCCAGTGTGGAGGTTGCATGTTCTTCCCATGCCTGCGTGGGTTTTCTCCGGGTACTCCGGTTTGCTCCCACATTCCAAAAACATGCATGATTGAACACTCAAAATTGTCCCTAGGTGTGAGCGTGGATTGTCAATCGTCTCTGTGTGCCCTGCGATTGGCTGGCAACCGGTTCAGGGTGTCGTTTCATGTTTATCATTTTTTAATTAAACATGAATTGTTGAAGTGGTATAATCACAGATTTGTTCACATTACTGTTGTAATCTGACTTGTTTGGTCAACTTTTCTGAGGTTGTCATCGTAAACGCTTACAAGACGGCAAGTCAACGTGTTAAGTACTTGAACAAAATTGTTTTTTTTAAAAATATGAATTCATGGTTCAGTCACCTTTATCTTAGCTTAAACGTAGACTATCCTATCAAAGAATTTGTTTCATAAAGCTAATCGTTGATTGAAACACTTGAATGTATTGCTTGTGTTTGTTAAAAATAAATACATACCATGTATTTACTTAAAAAAAATGGGAAGAGGGCCTGAAAAAATAGGTCAGTATGAAATTGGCTGGGATAACAAAAAAAAAAAAATCATGAATTGTTTTTCGAAATCCGTTCAGCGCTATGAACAACTGATGAGTCCCGATCATCATTAAGTGTGGTGAGATTTTCATATCTCGCCAGAAAACTCAGGAGTCTCTACCAGCACCGCCACTTTGACAAAAGTGAACATTTGAACACCCAAGAAAAGTCAAACTTTTTTTTAGGGGGGGTTGTTTTCCTTAACATCCTCCCATTAGTCAGTCGTCGCCTCACCCTCAGGCTCCAAAACAGGCAAGGTAGCGCACCGATTACAGCACATTTACCTCAACGCGGAAGCAGTTGAGAGACACAAATGAGCGCTCGTCCGTTTTTATCGCACGAGGGTGGGAAGTGGGTATTGCTGCGGCGCGGCGAGGGACACGTGCCGTTTATCGACGGGCTAAACGTGAAACGGGGAGGAGGTGGGCGATCACCTGCGATTACTTCTCGGCTGCCAGCCAGCCAGCCCGACGCAATCGTGTAGGCGCCTTCCTCCCTCTGCGCTCCTTATCTCCTCATATTGTTCTCCGCTTCAATACCTTTGCCTCTGGCGTACCGGCGCTAAGCCGCAGATTGGCGATGAGGCCGTGATTCTGCCTTTCTCGCTTTTCTTCTCCCCTCGTCCTATCAGTCACTGATCGAAATTCTTTGATTCCCGTGACTGCTTCACAAAGCCTCAAGAGAGAGTAAAACGACTGACCGTGAGGGGAAGGGATTGCGGTGCGCAGGGGCTGAAAGCGGGGGGGGGGGGGGGGGGGGGGGAGAAGAGAAAGCGGAGGCCATCTCACCGAAGGCGGCGACTTTGATGAGGATAGCGTGGACGTCAGATGATATCATCTCTGAGAGTAGCAACTCCTGATCTCGCCGCCACAGGTAGGCCAGAGGCTGCAAACCAAGACGCAAACACCTGGTGGGGGGTGAAAGTGGGGGGGGGGGGAGGTTGATTACAGGGGTGCCAAAAGTTTCACTAAAGTTGCAGAACTAAAGAGTTCAACCGATACATTTACTAAAAAACATGCAACAAAATTTGATTCGGACCTATTGAAAGTCTGCATTGCGTTTTATGATTAAAAATATATTCATTCATTCATTCATCTTCCGAGCCGCTTGATCCTCACTAGGGTCGCGGGGGGTGCTGGAGCCTATCCCAGCTGTCTTCGGGCAGTAGGCAGGGGACACCCTGAATCGGTTGCCAGCCAATTGCAGGGCACACAGAAACGAACAACCATTCGCACTCACACTCACAATCAGCCTGCCACGCATGTTTTTGGAATGTGGGAGGAAACCGGAGCACCCGGAGAAAACCCACGCAGGCCCGGGGAGAACATGCAAACTCCACACAGGGAGGCCGGAGCGGGAATCGAACCCGGTACCTCTGCACTGTGAAGCCGACGTGCTAACCACTGGACTACCGGGCCGCCATTAAAAATATATACATTTTACAAAGTACACGTATGAAAAGAGTATGCCTACAAAAATTTGAAAGACTGGTAATTTTGTGGGACACACGCACACACACACACGCACACGGACACACGTAGAATCATTTTATTCCAAAAAGTATTATTTTTTCATTCATTTCATATTTTTTGTCGATATTTTTGGTTCAAAACTAATTATTGCCGAACAAAATAACTTGTCATCATTGGCTCCAGCATGTCCGCAACCCTTGTGAGGAGAAGCGGCTCAGGTAATGGTTGGATGGCGAGATGGATGGATGGATATTTTATTCTGACATTTAATATTGAGAAATAATGTCGGTACAAAACTTTCAGCTCCTTCAAATATATACAATTTTCGATCATAATATTAGAATTTAGGACAAAATCTTCCAGGATTGCAGGAATGCTTGGCAAAGCAAGCTGGGAAAGTCTGTTCGACTCCACCGGGGCTAAACCTTCGTGACACCAGTCCTAGAACTTTTCAGACGCATACCGTAACTCGAAAATGCTTCATCACAACAGACCCGCATCCGTTTACTGAGAAAATCATTTCAAGAAATGGACGAAAGTGCCATGAAGGAGCCGACTCGGAGCTAATTCGGGAATGAAGTCTAACATCAACTCAAAAGAGGTGTGTTCTACCACCCCGAGTGTGTATACGTGTGTGTGTGTGTGTGTGTTGTGAAACTTACACGTTTTCAACACGGACCCTCTGGTAATCAGAGAGAATGGCCCCCACTGATACTGCGTCGACACCCTCCTTTTCCTGTGGAGAGAATGAAGAAACCTTCAAATACAAAGCTCCCCCACCACACACGCCCGCCTCCACTCCCATTTTCGACAATACGCGCGATACGTTCCGTAAAGGCAATGACGTTTGCGTCCCGCGGGTCTTCCAACACTTGTTTGCTCAACCTACAATGGTGTTTCTAATCTGACCCGGGCCGCACACAAACACACGGTTGACATGCGCTCGCACTCATGGCAAGTCTTTCCATTCACTGTCAGGATGTTTACGTTCTGGTCACATCAAAGTCACCGTGGTTCAGCCCGCTCTCCCTGGAGATGGATTTATTTATTCAGCTATGAGTCTTAGCTTGGCGGCCCGGTAGTCCAGTGGTTAGCACGTCGACCTCACAGTGCAGAGGTACCGGGTTCAATTCCAGCTCCAGCCTCCCTGTGTGGAGTTTGCATGTTCTCCCCGGGCCTGCGTGGGTTTTCTCCGGGTACTCCGGTTTCCTCCCACATTCCAAAAACATGCATGGCTGATTGAATGCTCTAAATTGTCCCTAGGTGTGAATGTGAACGTGGTTGGTTGTTCGTCTCTGTGTGCCCTGCGATTGGCTGGCAACTGATTCAGGGTGTCCCCCGCCTACTGCCCGAAGACGGCTGGGATAGGCTCCAGCACCCCCCGTGACCCTAGTGAGGATCAAGCGGTTCGGAAAATGGATGGATGGATGGAGTCTTAGCTTCAATTTTTTGATGCTCTCACTCTCTTGAAAATATCGTCTGCTTATCTCCACTCAAAACTTTGACGGCTTTACAAATCGAAGCCATTTATTGTTGTGTAAGCAGGGTGCAGCGGCGCACGCACACGTTCCCTACCTCGGTGCTTCCTCCCCCACCGACACACACCTGCAGATTCATTAGAACATTACACGCGCTGTAATTAGAATGCCAGGCCGGTGGCGGGAGCGCGGCGGATGGAGCGGCCTCCAGTAAATTACCTTGTAGACATTATCAATTTCCCTGGCTACTGGTCCTTAAGATAACCCTGGCGGTCGTCCTCCTCCCTCCTCCGCCTCCCTCCCCCCCCGCCCGCCCGCGCTTGCTTCCTGCAATTTTTCTCTGCCTGATAAACATGCTGATTAAAGCGAGCAGCGTGTAAACCTTTGATACTTTCCTAAATGAAATCCATGCCCTGCCTGGGGCCTGATGCTGTGCTGCGTTGCACACAAACCGACACACACAACTGCAAGGCGGCATGCCTGCTAACTGCTAATCAGATAAAAAAAAAAAAAAAAAAAAAAAAAAAAAAAAAAAGAAAAGAAAAGATGCACCATTGTGTGCGTATGTGTGTGTGTGGGAGAGTTTTGATGCAAACTACCGCGCGGCAAGTTAAAAACACGTAGATGAACGTGGATCAGGTTTAAACATATTCGGGCCTCAGGATTCAGTTGGTTTTAATATCCTTCCGTTGTGAAAATTAAAAAAAAAAACAAAAAACATTACAGTCAATTCCAATGGCCGGTGACAGTAATTAAGTTGGACTGATAGCGTTTCAGTCCCGGCGTCGCGGCGAAGGGAGCTGTAGGCACACTCGTGTAATTCGAGGTAAGCCTCCGGCCCGGCGCTCTCGTCTAATGCAATGACAACCCTTTTGCCTAAATGCAACTGTCACTTCCTAAAGAGGCCAATTAGGAGGCACGGATTGGCATGAGGAAGGACAAATAGAAGAATATAAGCGATCGAGGTTGGCCGTATCGAGTGAATCACCATCCGTGGTCCATTAAGGGGGGAGAAAAAATCATTTGGTTGGCTTTGAAACTCAGAGACTGAAGTTGCATAACGTCGACCAAGTTGGAGTGTGGAACGAGACCGATCTTTCGGAAGACAGCTTAAGAAGATGACTTCTTTTGGGGAGTTTGACATGCAGCGATGACCAGAACTTGACAACAATCCATCACAAGGGATTCGAAATATATCAACAGTTGTGCATTCAGGTGTATCTCAAATTTTCAATAACATGGCAAAACAATTCAAAGGTTCATCAAAAGTACAAGCCTTAGCGCCCCTTTAAACCAAATCGGAAGACTTCCAGTCCCATTATGGGCCAGCCTCCTTGAAACTATTCCGCACGTCTGGTAATGACAGCACGTCCAGCCAGTACTGAGTCGATCAGTGAAACTGATGTCGGGCGCTTAATTCTTCCTAACGTCCCACTTTCTTGACTGACTGACTTAATAGTTCATTCATTCATCTTCCGAGCCGCTTGATGCTCACTAGGGTCGCGGGGGGTGCTGGAGCCTATCCCAGCTGTCTTCGGGCAGTTGGCGGGGGACACCCTGAATCGGTTGCCAGCCAATCGCAGGGCACACAGAGACGAACAACCATCCGCGCTCACACTCACACCGAGGGACAATTTAGTGCGCCCAATCATCCTGCCATGCATGTTTTTGGAATGTGGGAGGAAACCGGAGCACCCGGAGAAAACCCACACAGTCATGGGGGGAACATCCAAACTCCACACAGGGAGGCCGGAGCTGGAATCGAATCCGGTACCTCTGCACTGTGAAGCCGACGTACTAACCACTGGACTACCGGGCCGCCCTGACTTAATAGTGTATGTTGTAATCAGAATAGATCCGTTTTTCAGAAATGGATGAGCATTCAGGCATGTCCAGACCCCCAAAAGGTAATTCGGAAAAACAGAAAGCTCTAGCAATGATAGTTAAAGAAATCCAAATAACTGCAGCTGCGAGCATAAATGAACAGGGCTTCAGCTTCGCACGCATCGTTTTCATGGCAAAATCCCGATGTGACCTTCAAACTTTGACGCCATTTAAGCATAAAGCTTTGGTACAAGGCCTGGGATTCGCCCAAAATGGCGGCCTCAAGCAAAAACAACCAACTTCCTGTTTCAACTTCGGGCAGGAGTCCGATTCATGGCAGGCATCCCAATACAAACGCTTATACTCATTCGTGTCAATGCCAGCAGGCATTGGGTGAAAGGCGGCGTACTGTACATCCCGGATTGGATGCCAGCTAATCACAGGGCATCCAATTTATAGAGACGTACAGACAAAGAATCAGTCATACGTTCACATCTAAAGGACAATTTTGAGGCTTCAATAAAGCTTCGTATCCAGGGATACCCGAGGCTGAGGCATCCGGGGGGCGCTTCATTCTTCAGGAAACTACTGCGAACAGGGTTTGCGAGGGGCCTGAAAAGAAATCCAAATAAAACCTGATAAAGAGGCAAGGTCGAGCCATAAATAATCAGCACGTTCAGGGCTAAGCGTCTGATGGGCTCTGACCTTGTATCTACATGACCGCTGGCAGATACGCCCCATTTCCATGTCACGCTTTCCCCGCTTTGTGAAATGCGAATTCACCTGATGCTGGACCCAAGACCACGCAGGAACTCAAGCCCCGAGATGGACGAATTCTAATCCGGCATTGTGCGACAGCACAACCCCGCAGCAAGCCCTGTCGAGGGACGACCGTACGAAACAAAGGCTAACTCTCCCTCCTGTCCTCTCCATCAGGCACAAAAAAGCTATTAATGAGGATCTATAGCCCTCAGCAATGGAAGCCTCGGTCCCCAGGCCATGTCCATCAGGGTACTTAGGGTACTTAGCCTCATGCAGTCATTAACTCCCTGTTACTAATTGTCAAATTCATTAAACTCCTCCTTACCCCTGCATCCGGATGGTCCCCCATGTAAATGGATGGAAAAGGGCTGAGTTATTAAGATGTCACCTGCGGGGCGGGGGAAGAATAAGGCCACGAGGCACGCTTCACAAAGAAACGACACGGCCATTAAACCCGATCGCAAGGTTGTGTGCGTGATATACTTTGTAATTATATGCACATTCGTCTTGGTAGGGGACGTAAAAGAGTTGTTGGATTGTATTCACGGTCACGCTGCCTTCAGGTAAGACCGATATTTGTTTGACCTCTTGTAGGACGGGAGGAAAAACATCCCGTTGATGGTTCAAAATGGGTCCCCTTGTTCAGTGGGATCTCTGGAATCAAACCGAATTTGTTACGTGACGCCGGTTGACTTCAAGGTTGTTGGGAGTTTCCAAACAATTTCTCCGTAAGATGACATTGAAAGCGAATCAATACAATTTGAAGATTCATTCATTGTCCCTATCTTACAATAAATACCGTCTGCTCCATATGTAAAAGGGCCATATGGACTTTTGAGTGGCGGCAAGTAACTAGTAATACGGAATGAATTACCGACCTAACAGAGCCTTATGCCCGCGTGCAAAACGGTGCATTCATTCATTCATTCATCTTCCTAACCGCTTGATCCTGGACAGCTGGAGCCTATCCCAGCTGTCTCCGGGCAGTAGGCGGGGGACACCCTGAATCGGTTGCCAGCCAATCGCAGGACACACAGAGACGAACAACCATTCGCACTCACACTCACACCTAGGGACAATTTAGAGTGTTCAATCAGCCTGCCACGCATATTTTTGGAATGCGGGAGGAAACCGGAGCACCCGGAGAAAACCCACGCAGACCCGGGGAGAACATGCAAACTCCACACAGGGAGGCCGGAGCTGGAATCGAACCCGGTACCTCTGCACTGTGAAGCCGACGTGCTAACCACTGGACTCAAAACGGTGCAATATTGAGGAATACAAGCCATTAAGCGGCAACCAAGACCATTAGAACACCATGAAATATTAAAAATTCTATATTCCGGCAGAATACATCAGAACCCTCATTAGCTCCCTCCCAATGGCTGTCAGTGTGACGTCTTAATTATACTGCTTAACAATACAAAAGCTCCTTTTAGCCAAATGCCGGGTTTCCAAAATGCCTCCTTCAGCCTATTCTGGTGTGATGCCCGAGTTGGCGGATCTTGACTATTATGCGCAGCCTTGACAGACATTTCCATGCAAAAGAGCGAGGGAGGGGGGGGTGAGAAAACAATCTTTTTATCGAGTCCAAAGTTGTTGACGCACTCTTTCCATTATGTTATTGCCTCGTGTGGACTTGAGTGTGATGGCGGGGAAGGAGGAAGGGGTGCGGAAGGTGACAAGATAGAGAAATTAATTAAAGTGCTTTGAATGACAGCTTGCTCAAGGGCATCAGGGCACCATCACACGCCGTCTTGCCGTCATCATATCGACACCACGGTTAACCTATATCCTGTAACCCCCCCCCCCCCCCAACTCACCCTCTTGTCAAACACTCCTCCTCGCCATCCAGCTCTTCGAGGACCCATCAAGTAAGTAAGTGACTGGCCACTTTTAATGTTCTCTCCATTAGATCAGCTCGGCAGCCCATAGTCGCGTAATGTAATGACACGGTGAGAACATGGAGAGAGGGGTCGGGCTCGCTCAAGTGCACGGAGGAATAAGTGGGGGCTCGGGCCGTCTTGGGTCAAGTGATTGTGTTTAATGCGATGAGGACGAACCGTCCCGAGGCGTGGCTGGCTGTCCCGACAACTCCAGACATGCCACGTCGACGGGAAGCTGAGTTGTTGGCTTGTTTTGTTTGAAATCATCGTCATTGTCGGTGAAAGGTGGACTGAGGCCGAGGTGACCCGGATGATTTTGTAGGCTCATGAGTGAACCGGGTGTAAAAAGACACGGCAAGTATGCTGTTCAGGGTTGAAGCGCACATATTAAGGTCATGTTCTGACTTTCTAGGGGTCCTTTAAAAAAAAAATGGTAGACATGCATTGAGGTGACTCGCAAAGTCACACAAGGCGTAATAGCAGACGTGACAGGAAGACGTTCTGATTCTTAAGTCCCCAAAATAAGCATGCCGAGGTTTTTCCATATTAATTTCTTGCATATTCATCAAATCCACCTGCAAAATTACATTTGGTTTTTCACTGACAATGTCTATAAAATCAATTCTGACTCTCATTCTGGTCACAGTCACGTTGTCCATTTCTAGGTGTGCTTCAAAAATGGCATTTTCAACTAAATTTAAACCACATATACTCGACAATTGGCATATTGTAAAACATATAAAACACAAAATAAGGTTTATGTTTTTCTTTTTGCAAATTGTAAACTGCAAAAGCTGGGACCCCCCCCCCCCCCCCCCCCCCCAAAAAAAAAAAACTCAAATCAAGGTACAATGCGGCAATGTACGACTTGACATGCAGGCTTAGCAGCTGTCTCTGCAAAGCTCCGGGAATCTTTCACAGTCATTCTCGTTGGCAAATTAGCCAGGCTTTCTTTTCCCGAGCAGCTGTTGAGAGACTGCTCTGAAGTGAACTCACGGGCGGGGTTCCTGATGTGTCACGCATCGGTCCGCAGCCGATCAGTTTGGCAGGATGAGGAAAAACAAAAGTGCTCACAAAACGGGTTCTTGCAATTTGGTGAGGTAAAATGGTAGTCTCGACGCAGCACTCTGGTCTCATCGACGATTGTATTTTTTTACCTTTCGTATCTTGACATTTCTTTTCTAACAAGAGGCAATATTTTCCTGTCGAGGTGTTTCGTAACTTGAAAATTTGGTATGAAGAGACGTTCGTAAGTAGAGGTACCACTGTATAGTCATTTATTTCACGTCATATTGCTGGTGTTAATTTTATTCTCCACTGTTCATAGTGACTTTATGTGCCGCTACTCTCTGTCCACTTAAAGCTCTTTAACAAGAATTTCCCCCTTTGGGCTAGTAAAGGCTTATTGCATTATGTTACACATTCATCGTTCCCTTACAATGATTCAGACACATGGCCTAAGTGAATATAGAATAACAGGAATGTAGGAAATCATGTAAAAGGAAAAATATACAATTAAGAGATTAATGTTTCACGAATTTCCTCTTGGATATATATACGGATACATAAACACGGGCCTTGCCAGAAGCGAGGTTGGGCCGGGGGGGGGGGAGGCTAAAGCCACGGCCAAACAAGCACAAAGACCAGGTTTCAGCGAGCCCAAGGACGACGGAAGCGTTCCATATCAACATGGATGGAAAACTAAATCCAGGGCGCCAGGCTGGACGGAAGGTAGTTTATCAAACTACCGTAGACCTCTGAATACTTGCAATTCAAGCCGTGAAAACCGACACAACAATGTCGGACCTTTGTTTTTCACATTATCAGTTGAGATTGTTTTTGGCAAAGAGAGGAAGCCATGCAGTGGCCTCCAAACATCCCGGATATTGCGCGCCACCAATAAAAGGAGAACGTTTTGTGTGTGGCGCAAAGCAAAATGAAGTCGCAGCTGAAATCTTGAACGTCCGAGACAGAAAGTAAGAGTCTCCCATGCCGTGGAGAGGTAAAAAAAAACAAAAAACATGTCAGTTGCTTTTCACGGTGCGCATCGACCGGCCGTTTCGCAGAGGGTCCATGCGCACTCATGTACTGACATCCATGTGTACATATATACACACACACACAGTCCTACGCTGATCTCTAAACATACACACTCGCCAATGTAAATGTTTTTTCTGTTGAGGTCAGGTTCCAGGCTCTTGGCATATTGGCCCGCTCTGTCCGTTCTGTCGTCGACAGCTCGTCGCTCCAACCGACCATCACAGACCCCGGAGAGCGACTGCAGGATAACATGCTGGTTTAACCGATTCTCCAGACTGCAGGTGGTGTTTTTCCATACGGTGGCTTACGACTTAAGCTTCGAAAACGTAATGGGGCCTGCCACAAATATTTCTTGTGGGGAACGGCTCACAAAATAAAACATAAAAGGAAATCGTTTTGGACCGCTCGGCTGTCTGTTGCAAAATACTTAGCCTGACTGGCCGTTGATGCTTGTTACGCCCCCCCTCCACCCCCTCTAATAACAAGCCAATAAGTGATGTTGAAACGTCTACACTAGTTTCAGGTTTTGCCTGGCAAGAGAAATTATTTTAGAGGACCAGAGAGCTGTCTGACTGAAAAAGAAGCAACTGTAAAACTCGATCAAGCTCCTGAAGACACATTGATCGTAGCCAGTTCAACTACCGTATTTTCCGCACTCTAAGGCGCTCCTAAAAGCATTCCACGTTCTCAAAAGCCGACAGTCCGCCGAATAATCCCATGCGCCTCATATATGGATCCATATTCTGATTTCTTGGCCATTCCGTAAAGTGCGTTGTTACAGCAGCAGAGGTTGTGGAAGCCCGATATAAATACAACTGTATTGTATTGTATTCCCTTTAGCATAAGCTCCATCTAGTGTATGCATAACGTAACCTCAGCCACCCTATATATGAAAACAATTTTAAAATAGGCCATTCACTGAAGGTGCACCTGATACTCCGAAGCGCCTTATAGTACGGAAAATATGGTACTTAGAATAAAACACTGGTGTACAGGACTAGGATGACACTTGACCACAGAAAGGTAAAAATATTGAAAGCAACTGTCGATGTATCGTACTACAAACAAGGGCAAAATGGGCAAAAACATTATCATTTGCGTTTCCTGCATAAAATAATTCCAGCCTCTTTATAGCCAATAAAGGCAAAAAACATGGGCGGAATTGGTTTGTTTTTTTGGGATGGGAGGGGGGGGGGGTCAAAATGCACAAAAATAAATGTGTTTTGAAAATGTGTCATTAAACTTGCTAATCGATAACGCAAACGCCCAAATAGAATATTGTCAAAATGTGCTCAAGAGAGCGATGAACACGCAGAGCTGAGCTCATGGAACCAAATGCTAATGCAGCAGTGGTTAGTGGCTCATGCCCTTGGTCAGGCAAGATAAGGCTATCAGCTTCCATCATCGCTAAACACGACAGAGTAAAGTACATTAAGCAGAAAAATACAAACAAATTAGAACGACTCAAAGGCCGGGCTCTTTATCCTGTTGTTTGTGGGGGGTTCCCGCTAGCATCAATTTGGGGATGGAAAATGGGTCTCTTTCTAATAGTTGCCGCCAATTCCACGCAGGGAACGACAAATATCCTGGACTGTGTGCCATTTTCTAGGCACTCGTGGTAAAATCACGAGGATACAGCTAACATTAGCTGTGAAAGGTACAGGGACCAAAACACCGACATGGAAACAAGTTTTGGCTGCTTGTCAGCTCATTCCAAGAACAGCATTCGGCGGTACCCCTGAACCGCAAACAAGCTCCCATTAGCTCGGTTATCGATCGTGTCTCCTAAACCCTCGCCTGTGACCCCTGAGGTCATGATTTATGTATTAAGCCGCTTTTAAGAAAAAATCCATTTTTCTGTTGAGCCCCCCCCCCCCCCCAGCCCCCCGATGAACGGCTAATGCGGCACCGCGCCGGTAATCAGAGAAGGGCTGTATGTTTGATTTTGACACCCGCCCCCACCCTCCTCCAGCAGTTCACACCGCTCCGACTTGTCTTCCAACACCTCAGCTCCCTAATCGATACAACTAAGAGATTCCTCCGCCTGGCCGACAGCCTTCTTTTTACAGCTTCCCTTCATCCCTTGCAGCATCTTGATCCAGAAAAATGTGCGACGACAACGTAATAAAAACAAAGTCAAGGACCAGTAAGGACATTTGGAATTTTGAAGTTTTTCTTATCTAAAGCCGAGCGTGCATTGTACTAACTAAAGATATTTGTAGCTGACTTTTGAACTGGGGACCAGTTCCGAGTTTGGCCTGGGTATTACTTGCAAGAAGTACTTTGTCCAGAAGAAAATGAGGAAATACTGGCAGCTCCTGACCAAGTGTACATTTCGAGGGTGTCTGAAATTTGGTTGACTGGATGTCCCCCATCATTGAGTGAATGAACAGTGACTTGTGACAACTCAGCTTCCAACTTCGGCTACCTTTACAAGATTTGGAAACAAACGTCAATCTCACCCTTACTCATATTTAAAGACAAGTTCTCGAGTTTTTAGTCACAGCCTAGTCTGACGATAACATTTTACAAAGACTGAATTTTGGAGGACGTTGTATCGGTCTGTCGTGGTGAAGAAGGAGCTGAGCCAAAGGGCGAAGCTCTCAATTTACCGGTCGATCTACGTCCCAACCCTCATCTATGGTCACGAGCTATGGGTCGTGACCGAAAGAACGAGATCCCGGATACAAGCGTCCGAAATGAGTTCTCTCCGCAGGGTGTCCGGGCTCTCCCTTAGAGATAAGGTGAGAAGCTCGGTCATCCGGGAGGGGCTCAGAGTCGAGCCGCTTCTCCTCCACATCGAGAGGAGCCAGATGAGGTGGCTTGGGCATCTGATTCGGATGCCTCCTGAGCGCCTCCCTGGTGAGGTGTTCCGGGCATGTCCCACTGGGAGGAGACCCCGAGGAAGACCCAGGACACGCTGGAGAGACTATGTCACCCAGCTGGCCTGGGAACGTCTTGGGATCCTCCAGGGAGAGCTGGAAGAAGTAGCTAGGGAGAGGGAAGTCTGGGCTTCCCTGCGAAAGCTGTTGCCCCCGCGACCCGGCCCCAGATAAGCGGTAGATGATGGATGGATGGATGGATGGATGGATGGATGGATGAATTTTGGAGGGCTGCTACTTACTAGTCGACTACGACTAGATTTTATCCCAATTTCTTCCATCATGCTCAGGTGCGTTTTCACCGCTGTTTCCCCTTTGGTGTTATTAGAAGGGTCAGAAGAGTCACTAGATGTAGTGAAAATGTCGCTAAGTTGCGACGAGTTGTAGTTCTTGCTCGCTACTGTACTAACGTCCCATGAAATATGTACCCATGAAACAAATGCACGACTTTCAAAATAAAAGCACAGCAAAGTTTACATTATGCTTTGACTTCATGGGGACTGTGAGGGCCGACCAGAGACCGTCGGCAGGCCAGATCAATCCCCCCAGCTCAGAGCAAATGTACATCCACATAAGCTTTCTTACTTTCTCATGTTGCCAGCGCGAAGGTCAGAATCAAAATTAGAGAGCAAGCACCACAAACGAAACCATCTGCAAACGGAGCGAGTGTAAACCTGGCCATCCTTTCCAATGTTGCGCCGAAGGCATTTCAGCGCGGCAAATTCAACTCGAAGGTAACATTTCCATCCTCCCCAACGCCGGCGCTCAGTGCGACAGAGATGTCACGCCGCCTTAATTAAAGCTGGCGGATGGCAAGGCGTGCGCGGAGATCATCTATAGTTCCTCATCACTCTAATGAGCTTAAATGTCTTTGTCTGCAGTCGTCAGCTCAAAGGTTACCAAGTAATACAGTCACTGAGGCGTTGGCGGCGACTTAGATTATAACACGAGCATTGCATTTTTTTATTTTTTTTTGCCACTGTGTGGTCGCAAAGAAGCTTGAACAGCAGTGCAAATGCAATGCAAAAACTTTTAGTTGGGTAGCTTTCGCCATGCCAGGAAAAGAAAGTTATGTACCACCAATAAAAGTCTCGGTGGGATTACTTCCTGTGTTGTGGAATTGGGGTTCAGGTTTCGGTTCGGTACAGTTCGATATATGTCATCGGCATCTTTTAGAAATAAATCCTCAAAGTCATCTTTGCTGTTTGTGCAAGAGCCAAGGAAATGCAAGATTACTTCAGTAACTGGACTGTGTCCATGGCAAATGTGTGATGACGTCAGGGCCAGCAAGGAGGAAATGCTTTTTGGACACCAACGTCGCTTTCAGGACAATGTGGTGGCGTAAGCAGAGTAAACCAAGTCAGGGTTGTTCCTCTGTTTATGACATGAAGGAACACCTTTGACAAACCCCAAATTAGAAAATCGGAATGTGTCATAAACGAACACTCACCTATGCTAGCATGGGAATGCAGTCATGATTCCGGTAAACATTTGCATGAAAAGCCTTTTGAGGCCAAAACAATGAAATGAAAACCTGAAATAATCCAGAAACGGAATATTTATAGGACAATTTGGTCATCTAATTCCATCAGTGACTTTCGGAAAAAAAAAAACAGCTTAAATCTGATTTCGGTAGGTGGAGTAAAAATGGATTACAGCAAAATGATACGGTTGCGATATGTTCGTGAACTTGCACAAAAAATAAATACCAGCCTTCCAAAAGGAATCAGTTTTGTATTTTCGTGTGTAATTCAACTACTGTAGTCATGCTTAACAAAGAAAATGGGGAAAAAAAAGTAAATACACTATACCGTGCCGATTATGAAAGGCTTATTAGCCACATCAAGAAAAAAAAGTGCAGGCGAGCCGGATCAGTCGGCACACAAGCGAGCTCAGCTTTTACCTGACCTTGAGCAAACACATCCACATACATGTGCAAGCGGGGGGTCATGGGGCACAAAAAGCCCCCCGTGTCAGGTCACAGAGCACAGCGAGAAGGATAAAGGATTTGAGGGATGTGATACGACTAATGTGAGGGGTTTTGCAGGCCTTCGGGGGTTGGGGGTGGGAGCGGGGAGGGCAGGGTGGGGGGGGGGGAGTAGGGACTCGGCGTTACAGCCAGGGGTGACTGACACTGCTGATCTGTATCACACATCAGAGCGGATCACACACCCGTGGAGTATGGAATCATACGTGGTATGATTTACCCCCCCCCCCCTCCCCATTAAAATCCACAATAAGAATATTTAAGCAAAGCTCTGTAAGGTTCGTCAGATTTAGGATGGGGGCAGAGTTAGGTTCAACTACTCCGGGCAACAGTAATTCACATCATCGGGAGTTGAAAACTTTCAATTGAGTCTCTCTCTCGTTCTAGTTTCTGCCCACTTTCATTGCCACCTGTACTTCCCCCTGCCACTCTGTACTTTCTTATTGTTTTGTTACAAAAGGAAAAAAAATTGAGTGTTGTTCAAAGAATTAAAATGACATGGAAAAACAAAAAAGATTTTTAAAAATCCTTAGTGAGAATACGACTTGAAAAAAGTCCTAATAGTATTTAAAACATGTTGTAGCCTCACCAGAAGTCCAATTTTTCCTATTTAACAAAACTGTAATGCGAACAAAGTAAAGCACAAAGTCTCAAACCTAAATAAAGTATTTTTTTTAGACTAATGCCATACTATTTTAATAAATTTACACGTGTGGTATGAAAGCAACCGTCAAGTATACATTTTCAAGTTTAAATTTTCAGAGAAATAAAAGTAA
This sequence comes from Hippocampus zosterae, assembly GCF_025434085.1. Lineage (NCBI taxonomy): Eukaryota > Metazoa > Chordata > Actinopteri > Syngnathiformes > Syngnathidae > Hippocampus > Hippocampus zosterae. Next base: position 5,358,990 of record NC_067464.1, read on the forward strand.
TCGTTTTTAAAAAAAAAAAAAATCAACCTTACAAAAATATTCATTTATTTCCAACAAAATGGATCGAAAAAGAAAAACGTCAAAGCTACAGAATGATAAAATTGTAACATTATGATGATCAATATTTAAGAATAGCACCGAATAATATTTGACGGGTCACCGAATCTCAGACTTTTGCATTGATGTCAGGAATGAAGACATTCTAATGACAACATGAAAACTTATTCTGATATGATTATGACTTTTATTCACTTTTACTAATCTATGTCTCCCAGACACTCCTTTGTACTTACTATTTTATTTGCCATCTAAAATTATTTGAACCCGGCAATTAAGAGCACTCTAAGTGCATTAAAAAAAATTAAAAATAACAATTACCTGATTAACTGCTGATTTATTCTCCTCATCTAGGACACCAAGTCCGAAATGTCTATCCTTACTTAGGACACACAAATGTCATCAAATAAACAAAAATATAGCCCGAGAAGAGAAAGAGAGGGCTCTTTTTTTTTTGTCCGGTCTCCTTTTCCTACCCCAAAACAAGACGAGCACCTTGCGGGATGGGATCGGATAGGATAGGGTGGGATGGGCGGCTGGCCCACTGCGCATCGATCGGGTTACATAGTTCAAAGGCACGCCGGCATGCACGGCCAGCGGTGAGAGCAAAGAGGCCGAGGATAGGGCCGCATTGTCCTGCTGTCATTAGCGCCGCTGCCAGCAGATGGATGGCTCATCCCCTGACCCCGCGGCCCCCCTACTCCCGACCCCCTCCGCTATTATGATTGGGATTCTTCTTCCTCTCCTCTCTGTCAACAAAAGGTTCTGAAGAATATGATCTCTTCCTTTGATTCTTTTTGAATGGCCCCAAACACGCCAAGTCGAGAGGATCCACTTCCCTGTTGGGTCCATAGAGGGCACTGTTGGCCCACGTTGGCAAAAAAAAAAAAAAAAAAAAGCAGGAGGGAGGCGGGAAGAAAGCTGTGACACTGAAACTCATCAACTGCACGAGAAATCTTTCATCTTTTGCTGTGGTGTCATTTGCCAAATATAATCTTGTAACTTCTAATTAATTCGTGAATCTTTCAAAACATCACACTTTATGAACAGAACTTTTTTTTTCTTCTACGTATATAACTTATTCCAGTCAACAGCTTGTCATTAAAAGGGAGGGGTGGGGGTTCTCACTTCTCAACTTTACTGCATATGTGTTGAGCATAACAAAAAGACGTATTTGAAATAATGTATTCCGCCAACCATCCAATTTACCATTGTGTGAGTGAAAACTTAAAAAAAAAAAAAAAAGACTGACATCCAAAATCACAAAGTTGTCCTTTTGGCTGACTACATTCAGTAAGAGCGAGCGAAAGATGGAGGCAGCCCGTTGTTTATGGTTGCAGGTCTGCCGATGATGGCGAGAGGGATAAACGAGGTGATCACTGGAGGTCTGAAAGCCCACCAGGGGGACCCGCGGGACTGCAACTGCCGTGATCTATGGCCTGTGTGAACGAGGGGGTCAGCGCTGAGAAGCCTTGGGAATGGGGAAATTAGCAGCCTTTTTGCAATTATAGAGGACTGACCAAGGGGAAGATGGGATGACAGTATATCGCATACCAAAAGCATGCATACAACGCTGTCAGAAATAGTTGGAGTTTACATCACAATTCGGTCAACTAGAATTTGTAAAAGCTTATAGCTTATATAATTTGTAAAAACTTACATTAAAATATGTATGTGTGGGGAGGGGGCAGGCCCCCCCCTTCAAATTTCCCACTAACACATTCTCTCGTTCACGACGATGATGCAAAAGAAATTTTAATGTTGGCAGAAAAAATGAGCGACAGTGTGGACTCGGGTAGCAGACACGGAACGGTTTTAAGTACCCATTATTTTTATCCCACCAATTAATCCGATAAAAAAATATTCATCATTACTGATACTAATACAAAATATATATACTGTACATTTATAATTTGGGGTTGCCATTGTCACAATCCACACTGCAGCATCTGTGACTTTGAATGTGTGTGTCTTTAAAAGAAAAGGCCTGGTCGGGGGAATGTTATTAGGAGGTTATTGTTAGCTCAGGTTAGCCAGTCCACACGTATATTTTGTACACTGTTCAAGATTAATCACTATTCCCACGTCCATTCGACTGGCCATGATTGTCACGGGACACCTTCTGAAAATTGCTTTTTCGCCCATCTGATTGGCTAAAAAGCGCTTGGTTTGAAATGGCAAGTAAGTGAGACAGCCTATCCTGTAAAAGTATTTTTTCATAAACCAGGATTTCGGTTAACTCCCATGTCCAAAATAAACCCATATGTAGTCATCTTACCATAAGGGTGAAATAAAATGAAATGTGAATGTATTTTTGTAAAAGGATCATCGTTTTGTCGTGGAAAGCATCGAGTTCCAACTTTCTCGATAAAACTTTAATTACGCAATACAGCACTTTGAGAGTGACTTACCAAGTACGACAGATTCAGAGCACCGACATGACTTTGTCATTGACCGTGCAGTTTAGCAGCACTTTACAACATAGGCGAAAAGTACAGTGACCATTGAGCGGGCCCAAATGGAATCAGACAAGTAAGACCCCTTTGAGACGGCACTAATGGGCTACTAAGTGAGTAAAAATCCAAAGAGGAGGAGGACTTGTAAAACATCTCAGCGGTGTGACATGTGTCGTGAACCTAGGCTGCCGGGAGAAGTTTTAGTGGCGCTCGGAGAGCTCGACAAACATGAAGAGCGGTCGGCGGAGCACATGTCAGCTAACATGCTTTGGAAGTAGAAGAGTTACATGCGTTTGGTGTGCTGTGAAACTTCTGTTCCATGTCAAGAAGACTGCAAATTTAGTGTCTCTATAAAAAGAATACATCATGATTTCTCCATATGCATGGCTGGGAATTGATTTCAGAACCTCACACATGTGCGGCACATTCCAAATTTTTCAAGGCAAAGCAGTGCAGGGCAAGAGGTACCTTGACAAGGCTTAGCAGTTGATAAAGATCCTCCACCTCATCCCCGTCCGTCTCCCGATAGTCTCTGCCGGTGTCCAAGCTGGAGCCCTGAATGGTGCGTCGGTAAAGGGGCACGTCCATGGCCTCGGCATACAGCTCGATGGCCTGATGGCCCACTGTTTGGTACATGTAACTGTCCAGTTCATCTGTGACGTTTTGCAGGGGGGTGGGGGGGGGGGAGACAAGGTGTGATGACGTGAGGAATTTAAATGAAACTGCCATTTTTTTTAATGAGGTGTTATTATTTATTAGTTGTCGAGAAAATGATCAAACTGACAAGTGGCACGAGGAAAAAAAGCCGATTAAAATCGTAGCACGAGGAAAAACAAAATCAGTTACAAGTATCCCAGTAACATGAGTGAAAAAAATATATATAAAATATACTGTAAACATGTCTACTAAATATAATATTTTAAAAATAAATACAAATATTCCAGCTTTATTAAAACAAAAAGAAAAAAAAAATCTGGCCAGGATGGCCCTTCGTCTCTATTTTACCAAAAATGATTGTTGTCACAATCATGCTAAAACACACACACAAACACAAAAAACAAAATACAATGTAGAAGTAAAACTTTTAAGCAGTTTTAGACTGTAAGAAATATTTTTGCTAAAATTTATATTTTAAAGCAATTATGTTTTGATGCATACTTGCTACACTTCACCTTAAGTGCACCTGCATGTCTACTAGAGATGGAGAGATGTTCTTAATGTGTTTCCCCTCTTATGTAGCCAAAAAGGCAACTACATATTAGAACATGCACTTCTACACTACTGCAAACCACAACAACAAGCACAATGCATCCTCACCTTTATGTGCTGGGCGTAGGTTGGCCAGAGCGACAATGTGATGCCCAGCAGCCACACACTGCATCATGTTGTAACAGCTGTCTTTGCCCCCACTGGAACCATAACACAAATAACCGCATCTTCACTACAGGTCATATTAGCTCAAATATTAATGCGTAACATGCCGTGTTCCTCTTTCAAATACAATTCAGCAAGTATTGTGTACTATTAATGGTGGAACTGCAGAGGCCCCAAGAAGTACCAATACTTAGTATGTACAGTCACAACTACTGTATTCCATTACTTCCTACCTACGATGCAGCTGAAATGCAGTGCGTATATCTAGTTTCAAAAAACCTTTGGTAGTAGTAAAGAGAGCAATGGCATGCCGTTTACCTTATTAAAGCAACTACTTTCATCTTCACGTGTACTTTTGGTATTGATTCCAAAGGTATCACTGTAATACTGTATTGGATTATGCGACATTCCAAGCCTGCCGGTGCTCGAGAGTGCCTGTTGATAACTACACGTGATAACACTTCCGGGTTGGAAGGACCCAAACATTTAAGAGGGCGTGCTTCAAAATGTGCCTGATAGAAATACGTGACCAAAGCTCATCTCTCTCTCTCTCTCTCTCTCTCTCTCTCTCTCTCTCTCTCTCTCTCTCTATCTCTCTATCTCTCTCTCTCTCTCTCTCTCTCTCTCTCTCTCTCTCTCTGTCTCTCTCTGTCTCTCCGTCTCTCTGTCTCTCTCTCTCTCTCTCTCTCCGTCCCTCCCTCCCTCTCTCCCTTCAGGATATACTGTATATAGTGAGAAATAATAAAGTTTTACTGTTTTGTTGAAATTCGAAAGCATTCTTTGACAAAAAAAATTAAAGGCGATACAACACACAAACAATTTATCCTTGCCTCCACCCCCCATCATTTCCCGAACCCATCATACCTTTTTCAAAATTCTTGGTGCATTTTATTCAGGTTGAAGTGGCCATTGTCGCTCGACTCAGTATTTTGATAAACTGTCATTTTTGGGAAATCTCGTAAATGTTTCCATTGTTTTTAAATGTGAGCCACCTAAGGCGCCTGTTGATTTTTGAATGATTCAACCGCATATCATTATTTAAAGCACCAATGCACAAACATATCTAGCCAAAGTGGCGATAAACCGTACCTCTTCCACCCACACTGACACACATCCTCTTGCCTCACATCTCTCTGGAGAGACCCCAAAAGTCCATGCGCTGGTATTTGCACACATAGGTTGTGTATTTTTCCTCTGAGGGAGCGCTTTTTCGCTCAGAGGAAAAGCCTTTGATGCTCCTTTTGCTCTCTGTTGTTTTGCCAGAGACGAATAATTGCTCCTGCTTTCGTGTGCGCCGCTCACCTTCTGCCCCTAAGCGGGCCAAAGGCAACGGATTCTGTTTGAGTGTACAAAATCGAGGAAGGCACCTCCTCACCCTTGCACTTTTAACTGCATTCTCTTGTACTTAAAAAAAAAAATAAAGTTGTGAATATGGGGCAAAATCTAAATGATGCACATGAGCAGAATTTGACTGCAAAGACTGAGAAGCGGGATCACTTTTGAAAAGAACCAATGGATGTGGATTCCCCAAAAGTACAGTTGAGCACAACAATGTATATTCTCAATTTTCTTGGGTCTCTTGTGTAAGCCCTTTCATTAGGCGTAGTGTTGATATTGTCGATGAGGCCTCAATAAGAATACACGCTCCCAAAAGTCAGATGGGTTTTCGTAGACACATTGCTCGACAGGTAAGAGTTCTTTTTAACCCTAAACACACACACACACACACACACACACACACACACACACACACACACACACGCGCGCGACTTGACTCGAATAAACACTGCTCCTTTGACACATGTTTGAATAATGACCTTATTTTAGGAATATACTCTCTTGGGTTTTGGTCATCCTTGACTTTTCATTATTTGAGCTGCAATATTGTTGCTACTTTGTCACTTGCATTTCATAAAACAGCAACCCCCCTGCCTCCCCGCGCGATGGCCTGCGTGGCAATTTTCATGAAAGCTCCCCCAGCCCCAAGGATGTGAGCAAATGTAAAATGTCCCCGCTTATTGTTTTTAATTTATACAGTTTATTACACAGACAAATAAAGAGGCTCCGATTTCACTTGCGCTAGCCTTTTTTTGCTGATGTAAAAAAAAAAAAAAAAAAACAGTTTATGTCTGCATTGTTGGTGCAATGGCGATAAAAAATAAATAAAAAAAGTGTTGATAGATAGCCCAACGGTTGTGAATATGAGACGCATAAATATGAAAGAGCGGCGGCGAGGCGTCAAATGACACCCTTGGCCCTTTTTTTTTCTTAAAAGAGCCTGAGCACATGACAAGTGATTTACACACACGCGCCACAGCTAATTTCTGTCGTGCAAGGACACAAAAAGTTTTGTAATAAGACGCCGCGCCTCAAATCACCGCCCAATAAATTGAGTGTCACAACAAACAAGCCGGCCAAGGTTGCACTCTCCGGTGGCCCCAATTCACACACAAATGCACAAAAGCGCGTTGGCACACACTGGCACACACGCGTAGAGTCTTGAAACACAAGTCGTGGCAACACAGGATGCATATTCAGCACGCCATCATAATGCTCGTTTTACCATTTTTATCATTAAATAGAAGTGAATGAGCACCAAAGCATCAAATATGCGCCTATATTTAGCTTTTTCTTTGTTTTTTTTTACTCAAAAATAACACGTGCATTTTGCCCCCCTTTTTTTTCTTCTTATTTTTACATTTGTGTGAGAATAATATCATGGGAGGAAGTGACCTTTTAAGACATGTCAATATTATTGCACGCACTTACTCATAACATTGACTTGATTCTTGTAAAACGGAGCATTTTGTGGAATAATAGTACAGCCACATTTACACTTGTGCTGCTTTCTTTCACATGAAAAAAATAACTGCACTCACATCCATCCATTTTCCGAACCGCTTAATCCTCACCAGGGTCGCAGAGGTGCTGGAGCCTATCCCAGCCGTCTTCGGGCAGTAGGCGGGGGACACCCTGAATCAGTTGCCAGCCAATCACAGGGCACACAGAGACAAACAACCATCCACGCTCACACTCACACCTAGGGACAATTTAGAGCGTCCAATCAGCCTGACATGCATGTTTTTGGAATGTGAGAGGAAACCGGAGTACCCGGAGAAAACCCACACAGGCCTGGGGAGAACATGCAAACTCCACACAGGGAGGCCGGAGCTGGAATCGAACCCAGTACCTCTGCACTGTGAAGCCGACATGCTAACCACTGGACTAACGGGCCGCCCTGTACTCACATAAGATTATGAAAATTTGTTCCAAGGCTCTGACTTTTCCTTTTTTTTTTCTTTCACCTTTCAGTCTTACATTACAGCTGTGTTTGACAGTTAAGGCTTGCAATATTTTGGTTAAAAATTATATATATATATATATATATATATATATATATATATATATATATATATATAGAACATATAGAATTCAAGATTATATATATATATATATATATATATATATATATATATATATATATAATCTTGAATTCTTTCATTTTATTCTCGCAATATTCCACTTTACCGTAATTGTCCATTTGTAAGTTTCCTCGGAGTAAAGTCCGGTATTCTTACACTTATACTGTATGACAGGTAAGACTGATAAAATGTTACTTGAAAAAAATTTGCCTTTACATTCCTATATCACCACAGTTTGTATCAAAACGTGAGAAAAAAAATTAATGAGGCTGAATGAGGTTTAATGACAACCAAATGTTATCTTCAGCCCGTATTCCATTTGCTCAGGCGTTGTTAACTCCCCCTCAATGACGTTGCCTCCATCAGGGGCTCATTTTGCAATGGAACCATCAACATAATGATACCTCTTTAGGGCCTAACCTCATCCAAATCAGTTAGTAAACAACCCAAAAGGGGTGGGGGGGGGGGGGATCTGTACACATTTTTACACACAATTAACTGTTATCACGAGAGGCTTAAACGGATTAGCAGGCCCATTAATGTCGGGGGCTAATCGCTCCTTGATTAGAAATGCGAGACAACGTGAAATCAAGTCAAAAAGGCCTTTGGATCCCAAATGGTCTTTGACGGTGTTTTGGTCTCAGTGGCCTCATGAAGGCTTGGCTCTGATGCCGTCTTTCCATTTGGCTTGTAAACCACTTTCACATATACGCAGATGATTAATGTTTCGCTTTAAACCCCCCACCCCCACCCCCACCCCCTGCTTTTTGCTAACTATTATTTCACTGTCAAAATCAGGAATTAGATAAGGAAACCAATGCTTCTTGTATTTATGATCATATTAAGATAAGTCGGACAAATATGGCTTCTATTTAATCTTGGGACAGAGTTTATTTGCATAATGGAAAATGAACGAACCACGCAAACAAAGCATTACAACGCCAGCCAAATTCAATTACGGGCTACATCATTTTGGGGCTAATTGGCATTTGGGAAAAAAAGTCCATTGGATGTGAGACACGTGCAAGCATTTTCTTTATCTTAAAATAATAAACATGAGGATTTAGGAACGTGTGCATCGCATATACAAAACACACACAAACAACATTTTGCTTCAGGATTAAATATTGTACAAGACCTAAAATATCACTGCTACTCAAGTACAATTACGACGACAACTACGACTACCAATAACAAGAAATTAAAATAAAACAGTACTACAAGCTGCAACATCAACCACTACTACAAATGTGACCACTTAATAAATAATAATACATCCATACAAACATATAACAATAAGAATAATACGAATAAATAACACTACGAGAGTGAAATACTATTATGTTCTATAAAATACTGCTACAATATCTCCTACTACTACTACGACTCCTAGTTGATACTTAACAATACTCTATAGAATAATGAATAATAGTAATAAATAACAAATATGCTCCTGGTACCAGACTACGACTACTACTACTACTACTACTAATAATAATAATAATAACAATATCGATTCTACTAAAGCTACTCCAACTCATAATAATGATGATGAAAAAAAGTAATAAAAATACATGAAGTAATAAAAGTGACATGTTAACGATATTTATGTTCATAATATATATAATTCACTTATATACACACACACATCTTTTACACTCCTACTACTATGAATAATAATAATAATATTAATAATGAAAACAAAGTATTGAAAAAAAACATAGTAACTAAAGAGTTAAATGTTATTTTTTATGTTATGGTGCACTGCAATTCTATGCACCTATTATTTATTTATTTTAGTAAGTTATTTTAATTATGACTGCGACTGGCTTTACCATTTTTTCCCTTAAAAAAAAAAAAGACGAGAAACCAAAATATACTCCTAACTCTTCAAGTTTCATCAATGCTCTCTAAAGTGATAATTTTCGTATCCGTTAAAGACAACTTTCCAGCATCCAGGCCAGCCAAAACTCCTTTAGTACAAATGTAATTTCCTCGACGGTTGTCCTTGATGTGAAGTCTTCTGGCATCCCTTGCAACAATCCCGGAGACCCCAAATTACAGCCTCGGCACTGTGAAGCTACAGCTAAAAAGGATGTGGTCCGTGAAAGTAGGCCCCCGTCCCGATAATTATCACGCTGCCAATACAAACTGCACGCACCGCCATCACCTGAGCCAAATGCTGATACAAGATCTTACGCTAATGGTTCGCAGAGACGCTCACTTCTGGAATTTGCCCCTTTCCAAGACGCCTGAAGACACGCACCGCTCCACTCTTCAAAACCACCAATGTAAAACTATTGCACAAGCCCATCTACTATTTCCTGCACCCTTTGATTTGTCCCAAGATTAATTAATGTAAGAAGATCCACGATTGGCTCATCCTTTGTATTTCTAAATGTTCACGGTTGGGTCAAAAATAAACTAATTATGGGTTAAAAAGTGATCGACCTCAGATGGGTCAATTTGACTCAACTCTTCAGGTTATTCATACCCCGAATTTTGCCTCAAAAGGATGAGCCGAACAAATTTTTTGGGCGTTGTTTTGGACGAAACAATCAATTTTTTCAAGTTGTTTGGAGGATTATTCATCAATTGACTCACACCACCCAATTATGGACCGGTATATTCCGAGCCGCTTGATCCTCACTAGGGTCGCGGGGGTGCTGGAGCCTATCCCAGTTGTCTTCGGGCAGTAGGCGGGGACACCCTGAATCGGTTGCCAGCCAATCGCAGGGCACACAGAAACGAACAACCATTCGCACTCACACTTACACCTAGGGACAATTCAGAGTGTTCAATCAGCCTGCCACGCATGTTTTTGGAATGTGGGAGGAAACCGGAGCACCCGGAGAAAACCCACGCAGGCCCGGGGAGAACATGCAAACTCCACACAGGGAGGCCGGAGCTGGAATCGAACCCGGTACCTCTGCACTGTGAAGCCGACGTGCTAACCATTGGACTACCGGGCCGCCTTGTTGTGTATTATTTTCATAATAATTATTTTGCTTACATCTTCATATCAATAAATTACTGACATAATCCTTTTTTTCCCCAAGATGAGATCTTATTCATTAAATTTATATTAATAAGAATGTATTCTTATTAATATAAATTGATAACCTTTGGCAATCAGGTGCACCGTAATTAGTTTACTCTCCCAACAACATCTGCCAAATGAGATCCCAATGCAGTTTTACTGTAGCTTGCAATCAGAATATTGGAGCTGACATCAGAGTTAGCTGATCACCCCCACCCCCTCCTCCCAAACCCTCCCACCCCCCACTCCACACACACTCACACAAGGCTTCAAAGATCCTCCCGGGCCTGTTATGGCTCTCCCTGGTGATCAAGTGTGACACTCGGCAAACACAAAAGCCTCAGCCTTCTCGTGGCTGCGCCTTGCTTTTCTTGGACCGCAAAAGTCCGCCGGCTGCCAAGTTGGTTTGGCCAAAATGAGCTCCCATATCTCGGGAGAGAATGTGTGTGTGCGCATGTGTGTATTTGTGGTATGTTGATGCGTTGTAAGTGTATCACAAGGCCCCATGTTTGGATTTCCATTTTTAAATGATGTCACCTGGATTCAAAGCTTCCACCACCACAAAGTCTGTGAGGCTCTCCAAAAATACAATTTATTTGTATTGAATCATCATAATTTAGGTGACTAAATATCTTTGTGACCAAATGCAATACTTATTTTATGTGAAAATATTGCTTAAAAATACTGTGCATGACTGTTATGAGTTGCCTTGACGACAGAAATTATTTGTGATTCATAATAAAAGTTTCCAACTGTAACAAAATGCTAAAGCCCACCAACGTAGATCAACAAAAGAGCTTGGGTGGCACCAATTTCCTGTTGCTAGGCAGAGTTCATAGAAGCCAACTCATTACTGTGAAACAAAAAAAAGTTGCATTCATCCAAAATAATAACATTTCAAAAAAGCATAAAAAGATGAATTTTTGTTCTACTTTAACAATACAAAATAGTGTGGCGTCAAATTTTTAATGCCACAATTATACAAAACTGTTGTGAAACTGAAGTGTGAAAAATATCCGCCAAAAGTCGCATCTTCGTGAAAGACAAAGGATTAACTCCTCATTGTTTTGGCATTTAACGAATTGTATTTTGAAGAGAGCCTCAACAAGAGACGCACAAAACACAAAAAACAAAGTATTTCAGCGCCATGTTAACCAAAGATTATGCAAACGGCTAACTGTTGCTAGCTGCTTGTTGTGTCTTGTTGCTAGGCGGAGTTTGTAGGGTTTGATCAAAAACTTCCTCTCTGATTTGAGTAAAGCTATCAAACTTTAAATTGCATTCTTCCAAAATGACCCCCAAAAAATGTAATCAGCCCACTCAGTGGCTCAGATGTATTTTTATATTAACTTTATTTGACATTTCTATTACAGTTAGTAAATTGAAACGCTGCTTTGCCTGTACAGTTAATCACCATTTGATAGAAATGGGTTGACCCGTGTAAAGGTTATTTGTATTTCCATGATTTCCAACGGGAAGAACATTTGAAATAACTTCCCACTTGACTGCAAATATTCAAAAAGAAAAACAGAGCGCCATCTCTCTCGCGTCACCACCACTGCAATGATGCAACTCCTTCATTTTCCACATTAATCCAGCCATTTTACCCATCCCTTTCCTTCTCTTTGCCACACGTCCTTTCATCTCTCCATCGTCTCATTTGCGGTTTTGTTCGTTTCCTTTTTGCAACACTACGTCACCTGCGCCAGGTCGTCCAGACCGACAAAATCGACGCCAGGGCGCCGCGAGCTCAAAAGTCTGCAGTTCGTCTTGTGGTTTTTGGAGTCGGGACATCTTGGTTTGACGCACTGTCCAATGTCAACACTCGCGCCACATACCATTCGTGCTGTTGGAAAAGGAGCGATTGCTTTTGGGGAGGATTATTGGAGAAGTGAGAGTGGGGTATAAGGATGGGCTTTGAAGGAGACAAGTTGGGGCAAAATGTGTTTTCCAAGAAGAAGAATGGCACTCTATTTGGTAAAACATACACTAATTGACATGTTGTAAACAGAATTTAAATCATTAAACACTTTTGGCCACATTTCTTTTATTTTTTTGTTGCTTCAATTCAATGAATATTGTACTGCTCCTTCTGGTGTGTGTGTTATGGCTTCCAAGTAGCAGTATAATACAGAAAGGCATACAGTTGACCATGGAGAAGGTCACAGCTCCTCAGTAAACTGCAGTAATGTCAGTGATTTTTTGCAGATGATAAGTAATATATGCCAGTGAATATTGTTATATTCGGTACGTACAGTCGTTTGTGCTCAAATATCGCTAGCTTGGTGGGTTATAACATCTTTATTAGCCCTTCTATGGGATTAAACATGATGTGTTCGCATTAAGATAGCGGACTTTAAAATTTATTCAAATGAATGAATAACAGTTTTACAGTTTTTTAAACGCACACAGAATGCATTTCTCTTTGGTAAATGTTTAGTTTGACGGGTAACTTCAACTGGGAGTGGCGTTAGAAAACCCGAAGCCTCTTTGCAGTTTGTAAATGATATTTTTTACATACTGAAAACGTACGTAAACTGAAAAAAAAAATGGTCAGTTGAATTAATCAATTTCATATTGCCAAGTGGTTTCATGAAATAAGATCCTCTGGTATAGTCATGTGACTCCTTTGCCCGCACCTGTGGCGTGTCCCAGCTGTGTGGATCTGCAAGTAGGAGACGGCCTCTCATGGCCCATTTTTAAAGGGGTGACTAACCGTAAATAACAAACAAAATCCAAGGCCTCGTCCTGCAACGACGCAACAAATGACCTCAAGTTTATGACCTGCAACCTGTTGGTCCTGAGCGATGACTTATCAACCAGCACCAGACCCCCCCCCCCACCCCCCACCACAAGATAGATTCTCACCATGAGAAGCCCATCAGCAGGCCCTGCTTCAGCTTTTATGAGAAGAATTTCACACACTGGGCCCAATACTCCTATACTTACTGGAGTCTGATGATTAAAGTATATAAAAAAAAATGGGTGGAAAAAGAAGGGTGCGGGGCCTCTAAAAGACGGTGATTTAGTGAGCTGTCACCACAGTTTGGAAAAGGGGACACCAGTTCAAGTACCCGCTGGAGAAGTGTGGTGAAAATACACATAACAGCAATGAAACCAGTTCTCACGCAACTGTCACCGAGGGTGTTTCTTCGCAGCATTGTGGTGGACATGGCAGATGGTTTAGTGCTACAATTCTTAAAAAATAGATCATAATAATCACAAAAATTTCAAATAAAATAAATGCGTCATTGAAGATGTTATATTTGCACTACAGGGCTACATTTTAATTGTCCAGAAAGTTTTAATTAATTCTAATTCTTTTTGAGTGAGACTTACTGAGAGACATTTTCCAGTTGTTGCAGGGCACACAGAGACAAACAACCGTCGGCGCTCACAGTCACACAAAGGGACAATTTGAAGTGGTCAAACAGCATGCCGTGCATGTTTTTGGAAGGAATCCGGAATACCCGGAGAAAACCCACGCAGGGGAGAACATGCAACTCTACACAGGAAGGCTGGAGCCGGAATCAAACTCCGTACCTCTGCACTGTGAGGTCGACGTGCTGACCACTGAATCACCCGATATTTATCTTTATTTATTTATTTTTTGACAATTGTCCGGCAAAAGTCCTCCAAATTTGGACTCACATCCCTTAAAATGAACAGTTACTCTCCTGAAACTCAATTAATTGTTAACATGTGTTGAGTGCTGCTGTTTGAGATGCAATCGAGTCAACAGACTTACAGTCAGACTGGAAAAAATAAAAACAGAGTGCAATGGAACACTGAGTGCCTAACCTTCTGCTCACCTTCCCGATCACCAAAAAAAAAACTAAAATAAATAAAAAATAAGAAATAAAAATAACGGCGAGCCCATCATTTCCACCTTTACAGGATTCATCTGCTGGCCTCTCATCTGACAGAGTGGTCCGCAAAGCCTTCAAGTGGCAGCCGGGCTATAAAAGACACATCCTGACAGGCCCATTTTCCTCTGTTGTGTTTAATAGCCGTCGCTTCACGTCTTCGCCCCCCCCCCGACCCTCCAGCCTGCGCACCACCCACCATCAGACGCAGACCCTTGTCTCACCCCTCGCGCTCAGAGTTCAGGGTCAGGGCAGCAGACTTGTCAGCCAATTGGGCCGCTGCCCAGAAGAACTGAGGACGTAAGAGACCCCTAAGACCCCTGTGATGTCCCGAGAGCGTCTGACAGAGTGTTTATAACATCTTAAATACATGGAGAAGCAGACATTCATGTGAAAAGCAGGTGAGCCAAAAAGAAAAATAAGTGTTATTCTTTCTTTGAAGACACACATACATTAACTACACTATGAAGAATTTTTTTTCAAATGGCAGACTATATTCCCGGTCCGGCAATTCCCCACGGGCAGGAATGTTGGTCAGCAGTACCTCCCACGCCCATGAACCGATTAGTTGCAGAAAAAAAGTTGCGGGTTTACATGCTTTGCTAGATGCTGCAGTCTGGATTCAACAACCAAACTCAAAAAACTGTGAAGGATAATGGAAACACAACATTGTGGGATGACCACATGTCAGCACCACTGGAATGGTCATCGTCAATAAAGACAGTAAGTAGTTAGATCATGTCGAATACAGTTAGCGTGTTTGGCTAATTGGCTAATTGCTAATGTTATGGTTAGCAAAATAGTTTAAATCACTGTCAGGCATGACTCACGCAACACTGTGGGACGAACACATGCCGGAGTCGACTGGAACACCGTCTCCACATAAGATTTGGGACAGAGGATTTGTCGACATATATATATATTTCCCAGCTCGCGAAGCATTATTTAAGATCCTGGGATCTGCCGCTTCCTGCTTCAGGACAAAGCGAGCGCCAACATCCATGCACTTGTCTCATATTTTTAGACTGCTTGTCGGTGAATCTCTTGACACCGTCAATTTATGTGCGCAGTCCTTTGGTTTCCTGTTGTAACTAAAAGGCACGAGGTGTAATCACACTGCGGGCCAGCACAATGGATTTCTGTCCGGGGTGGGAAAACCTACCGCCTGATAAAAGGCAAAAGGTTTACATGAACTTACTAATGCTAATGTGGAACCATGGGAAACCATATTTGGTAACTAAAGGGCTGAATGAAAAACATGAATCCTTGCCTTAATAATTATAAAGGGTTCAGTAACCTATTTCAAAGTGTCAAAGGTTCATTTTGAGGCGGATGAACCATGTTTGGAAACAAAAGCATCATGTTACTCTATCCGTACCTTTGGAAACAATTAAAAAAACTGTGAAGACATTTACTTGGGAAATTAAGAAAAGGTTTCTTTCCTTTGTACTGTACAAACAAAATCTGAAGCATAGTTGGCTACCACACTGATTACATCATCAACGATTTTTTTTCAATGTCAGATATTCCATTTGGATGTGTGAGGAACCATATTTCAAAACTAAAGTAGTGAAGGTACTAATTGCTTGGTTGGTCAGATATTGAATTGTTTGACTGAATTGACAAATCCTAACCCTAACCCCAAAGCCCTAACGCTAACCCTAACCCTTAACTTCTAACCCCTAACTCCGAACCTTAACCCTAACCCAAACCCTAAGCCCCCAACCCTGAACCCTTCCCCTAACCACCTAAACCTAACCCTTAACCCTAACCCTGAACACTAACCCCCCTAACCCTAACCCCAAATCCTAAAACCCTAACCCCCTAACCCTGAACCCTACCCCTAACCGCCTAAACCTAACCCTTAACCCTAACCCTGAACACTAACCCCCCTAACCATAACCCTAATCTCAAATCCTAAAACCCTTAACCCTAACCCTGAACACTAACCCCCCTAACCATAACCCTAATCTCAAATCCTAAAACCCTAACCCCCTAACCATGATCCCTAACCATTACCACTAACCCCTAACCTTAGCCCCCTCACCCTAACCGAACCCAAACCCCAACCCCAAAACCCAACCCTAACCCTACACTAACCTTGAGTCAATTGATTGGGCGGTTTGGTCAGGTTACCTATTCATTGGAAGATGCCAGTTTTTTTCATAATTTCACTTTTTTCAGTTTTTTTTCTTCCTTTGCTGTTATTGGCCCACATAAATCTGCTAAATGTATTCATTTAACGTTAATCTCGCACCTGATATATCACACACCCAGCGCAATGTCAGCGCAAAACACTTTCAATAATTGCCCTGATTAATATTCAAAGTCAAACCCAACCTTCATCTATCTGTCTCGAGTGACGCGTGGTAAACGGCCAGCGTCTTCACACGCCATTTTACGTTGCTCTAAATTACAAGGACATAAAACAACGCGGATCTTTTGACAGTAATAGTACAGGCGATGGAATGGCGTCACGAGAAGCATCTGCGGGGTCACTTTTTTGTGGCGGGTGCATGTGAAATGCGTGGATGCGACAGTGTTTACCCACGTTCATCCTGTCTGTGTTGGCCGGCCGCCCTGCAGTCGGCTTGGACGGCGCGTCAAGATCTGAGGGCAGGTTTCCTTCTGGCGAGCTCGCTAATTGTTTAGAAGGAAGAAGGTGAAATACAATCTATAAACAGCCGTGTTGTACGGGGGGCCAGAGGGCCTGGGACAGTGGCTGACCGGTCATATTACTACATCAGCGGTATTTAAAGAAAACCATCCGCACAAACACCGCGTCATAAACTATGGCGCCATTGTGAAAACACATACGAGACGTGACCAAGGTGTTACTTCACCTTGTTTCTTTTGTTCCAATTTTTCAATTATTGATTTGGGCTTGCTAAATAAGTGTGAGGTGAAATTGCTGCGGTGTCAGATACTAATCTGGCGGTGTCTGCAACCACATCTAGTAACTGCAATAGTTAAGATACCAAATGTGTTTCTTTGGCTTGGTATATTTAAGAGGTACAAGGACTTGGATCAATGTCAAATGCTAATTTTGAAGGGTTTGAAACAGTATTTGGTAACTAAAGTGGTTAGGTTTATAAATATTAGGTGAGTTTACCTTACTGCCAGATGTCACTTTAGAGGTGTGGGGAACCATGTTACGAAAGTGATGCAGTCACCAAATATCAAGTATTTGTTCACCGTAGTGTTAATCTTTAGAAGTACTCAACAGCGAACAATATTGGGTCACCAAAGTGGCTCGGCTATGGGTCTTCCTCCTTCAATAATGACATGAACACAAAGATTTCAATAAACTGTGTTCAATGTCAGATGGAAATTTGGAGGCACGGAGAACAATTACTCAAGTGGTGAAGTAACTAAATATGGTCCTTTGCCTGAATAATGATTAATAATGATATTTGGTAAATAAAGTAGTTATGAAACTAAGTTCCTTGCCTCTGAAATAAAAGGTTCCATCCACTTTCTCTGATGTCAAATGCTACTTTTCATGTGTAGGAACCCATATGAAGGAACCATAATGGTTTGATTGCCATATATGATTCCTTGCTTTAAAAAAATAAATAAAAAAAAGGGGGGGGGGGGCTATTCTAGTATCCGGTGCTAATTTTTGAGAGGTCAAGAACCATATCCGGTAACTATAGGAAATAAGTGAACTTTTTTTTTTCCAGTGCCAAATGCAAATTTTGAAGCGCGAGGAATCATATGTGGCAATTAAAATGGTTGACTTACCACAATGGTCCCTTCCTTTATTACATATAAAGACTTCCATGTCCATGAAGAACAGACATTTGTCACATTTTCTACTGATTCAAAAGTCTTTGTGTGCAGCCTCAAACGGGAGACTGGGATATGAGCGCGGCAGCTCTCGGCACACTGCGAGGATATTAAGACAATCATGTTCAGTGTGACAAATTGATCGGAGTCAATTGAGCTTCTATTATTAACCTCCTATGGTTCACTGTCAATTATCTGTCCCATTAACTCTGCAATACTGTATGCAATATGTATTTAACATTCTCCAGTATCCAGCATGGCTGTAGCTAATCTGCAATTGGTTGATGGTGGTGAGAAAAGAAAAAAAAAAAGGTCCAGAAATGATGGCGGTTAATGTCAATTCATTTAATTACATTTAATGAAGTGGTTAAGGTCATTTATACCTCTGTTGCTGAGCTCTTTTAGGATTTATAGAAATAATAAGGAGCACTTCACTTATAGAAAGGCCATAAATTCGCCTACATTGGTTCTCAAGGAATGAATGTTTTTTTTTTTTCTTTTCTGCAATGATGACCACATTAAGTATAACATTACTGTCCACTTCAGAGATGGTTGGGGATTATTTGATCTCTTTACAAGTCGTTTATAAAGTGAGAGTAAAAGACTCGTGTTGGAAAAAGAAATTGCTGGTGGGCAACATGGGTAAAATAGTGACACGAAATAGGAGTGCAGCCTGTGCAAAAAAAAAAAAAGAGGCTTTGCTTTAGCGCAAATTACAAAAAACAAAATGCAAATAATTGACACTTTTTATGAAGAAAGAAACGTAAAAAGTGGAGAATATCAACAGAGCAACAGGTTAGGCTAATGTCAGCACATTTATTTTTATTTATCATTCCTTGCATCACAATGTGTGTATATATATATTCATTCATTCATTCATCTTCTGAACCGCTTGATCCTCACTAGGGTCGCGGGGGGTGCTGGAGCCGATCCCAGCTGTCTCCGGACACCCTGAATCGGTTGCCAGCCAATCGCAGGGCACACAGAGACGAACAACCATTCACGCTCACACTCACACCTAGGGACAATTTAGAGCGTCCAATCAGCCTGCCATTCATGTTTTTGGAATGTGGGAGGAAACCGAAGCACCCGGAGAAAACCCACACAGACCCGGGGAGAACATGCAAACTCCACACAGGGAGGCCGGAGCTGGAATCGAACCCGGTACCTCTGCACTGTGAAGCCAACGTGCTAACCACTGGACTACCGGGCCGGGCCGCCCCTATATATATATATATATATTTATTTATTTATTTATTTACACACACACACACACACACACAGAGTTGTAAATGTCAAAAACCAGCGAATCTCCATGTATTCACTTCAGTGCACTGTACTTTACTGATGTTTCTCCATAACGCCTTTTGGTGATCAAGCAACATGTGTTAGGCCTCACATGCTAGCTTGTGAAATCAAGTATCAATTTCCTGCACTGATACTAAACGTCCGCAAAGTCTGCCTTCATACCCTAATGTCTTCCTTTTCAGCTCGGAGATGGTGTGTGTTTAATGGAAGCCTCCATCTGCCCATGCCGCCCCCGCATTAGAGCTCCACGGCGTGGGCCCCCGGCGATTTCTATTTTCTGGGAGTGTGATTATTGAGGGGCTGATTACAATGTCTGCAACCGGGAAGTGTAGCGACGCTCGCTGACAGCTGGGCAATCTCAAAGCGAGGCACAGACTTAATGACGCTTGAAACTCGGGCGCTCTTTGCGAGGACTGCCAACGTACAATTCATCCGCTTTGTCGGTATGTTGGGCTGATGTCTGGCAACACGTAGAATCCGTTGGACTGAGAAACAACAACCAAACCTTTGGACTTGACTATTGTAATGACACTCGTCGCCGTTGCCGCCTTCCCGGGTATGAGTGGACCAATGACACAAGTGGTTAGGGAGTTAGTAACTAAGTTAGGCCTGGTCCACAAACGAAAGATAATAAGACTTTTTTTCTTTTTTTTAATCCAGATTGTGTGCCTTACCAACCAAGGAACAACAAACCCAATACTATTTTATGTCCTATAAGATTATCCTGTGGTCTAAGGTGTGTTAAGAGTGGATTTGTCCCAATGATAGGGTAAAAAATGGGTCAGGCTGACAATCTTAAGTGTTAAACCTGTCAATATTTACAACTACAAATCTTTACATGTGAGGGAAAATGACACGACACCCGACTCAGGCCTCTGTGAAATGTGATGTGAAACAGTAAACTAAATAAAAAGAAAAAAATTCTCTGAGATCCCCCCCGCCCTACTGTCTTTTCTGTTTTTGAAGTTTTCTGTAAAATATAGTCCCAAGACCACCACCATTCTCTCATTTCCTTCAATTTTCTTAGATCACATTTGATCATGTGAGATTTCTGTCTTGGAGGACTTGATTCAAGATTTGCTGTGGAACAAAATCTTAATGTGTGTGGCGTGCTGCGTTTAAATTATTAAAGCACACAGTACCATCAAAATTGTTCCTGAAATATAATTTATATTTATTTATCTTTAGGTGTGGGGTCTGAAACTGATTAAAAAGGAAACCAAAACAATCTCACAAGAATTTTTAATTTTTTATTTTTATTAAATCATTATTTGTCTTGGGGGTACCTTGTCGAATGGTTGCATATTAGCCTGAGTTGGCATATTTAAACCGAGAAGACGGGGCTAGTTGTTTGTAGATGCTAGCTAGCTAGCTAGCTAGCTAGCCGGTTAGTTTGTTCCTTCTTTTGGTAAGTAGTGGGTCAAAGCAGACAGCATCAAATCACACAAACCGAAAGAATACCTATGAGAGCATATAGAGAATGATATGGTCACCCGCTCACAGAAAGTGCACGCCTCTTAGTGTTTGACATACACCCGAAACGCCCCCATGTTCTTCCTTCTAGCAGTGCCTGTGGTGGTCTCCAACTGCCTGCTTGTTTTTGAGGAGTACTCATAGCCTCATCCCTGCCTTAGGGCAAAACTTCATCCCCATCTCTGCTCTGTTTCATTTTTACACCCCCCCCCCCCCCCCCCCCCCGCCCACTTCTTCTACCTTCCTCTTCCCTCCATTCATCAAATGCTGTCTGCTCGATAGACAGTATGCTCTCGGTGTGTCTCCTCTTTTTCCTTCTCTCCCTCTGCATCCCCTCAGGGCAGAAGGTTTTGGCGAGGAGTCTATTGCGGCGATCCGAGCGGGCAACCTGTATTCTGGACAGGCATGCCACATGGGGGCACACCTTGCCCGAGGATAGGTCCGTTCACGCTGAGGGTGAGGGAAGTGCTTGGGCCGCGAGGGCGGGTTAAGGCCAGGCTGGTTGGCTGCCTGCATGAGGAGCGGGGAGGTGGAGTGGGGGGGGGCAGGATGCTGAGACGGCAGAGCCTGAAGGGGAGGCCCAGGGAGGCAAATGTAGGGGTGAAGGGGGAAGCGGGGAGGGGCTAGAGATGGCGGAGCCAGAAGGGGTCAAGGGTTGTGAGGAAGGTCTGCATGGTCCAGCTGAGGCTCTACTGATCCATGCTTGAGTGGAGCTGACAGGTGAGAGTGCTGCACCATCGCTAAGGTGGAGATGATGGCGGTGGTGGGGCAGAAGCATGAGATGGAAGACCGAGGGAGGCGATGGAAGAAACTATTGCAGCCTGCTGTGAAAGGAGAGATCAACTGGAGTGTTCGGTGTCACTAAAAGCATTTAAAAGTCAAGCAGTCTCACCGCCGAGTCGCTTTTCGTTCACAGCTCCACCGAGTGTGACAACCGGCCATGTGTTCTTTCGCTAGGCGTCTCGAGAAAAGGACTTTCTGTCACTTCGGCTGCGGATCACATGCTGGGCTAGCGGGTCTCGTAGTTGCCCTGGAATTGCATTTGTGCATTTGCGACAAACTGCGTGGTGGAAATGCTCCATCTGCTCACCCGCTTGAATTTCCATGTCCACGCCGACCTGATTCCATCACCTATGCCGGCGTCGGGTGGGGGTGGAAGGGTGGGGGGGGGGGGTGGCTTGTGGTGGCGTGGCGGTGGGGGGACTGTACACAAAAAGTCACCCTGAATCTGCCAGCTGATTAATCAAGGGCGATTTGGCGGCAAGTGCAGCCTACCCGCTCCTTCCTGGCTAGTCCGTGTGTATTTATTCAGAGTAACCCGTGGCCAGTCATGCCTGACCTCAAACCATCAGGAGCAGCCACAGTTGCGCCCAAGCATAAACAAAAAAAATGTGTAATGAAGCTAAGAGGACAGAGCACGCAGGAGGGAGTCGATGGGTGAGTAAGAAACGGGGGGTGGTGATAGGGGGGGTGGATAGGACCTTGTGCTGTTTCTTTCCTCCCAGATAGAGATCTTGAGCTTCACAGCAGAGTGCACGGATCCAGACACGGAGACCCAAATAGTCGCCTTGCGCACTGGTGTTTACTTCTCGGTTGACATGGGAAGGGAAGTCATTGACCTATGTCAGAGCAGCCAGGGTTCATCCATCTTGCAGGCTGAAGGTATATTTTGTTGGGATTCGAATGGTCGATGGGAGAAGGGGAGGAGGTGAGGGGGCGGGGGGATCTTTTTAATTGCATGAAACAAAATCGGCACACTGGTGGAACCACACAGTCTACAGGCCCTGAGACGCTAGCATGGAAATGATTTTTGCAGCTTTACCTCATGAGGTGAACAACAACTACAACAGTTAAGCCTGTTCAAGGTCATGATTAAGATGCAACCACTTCCAGTGGACTTTGCGTCAGAGACGCGGTGCCACGGACTGGTTTCTAGTCAATATAGGCATCGCTCCATCAGACTCCTTCAATCAATCACATATCCAGAAAAGGTAAATCACGCTATCGAGCAAGCAAACACAATGCAGAATGGTCCCAAGCCAGAATTTGACCCACGGACCTTTGACCCACGGACTGTGCTAGCACAGTGAACCCGCGATCAACACATCTGTCTTACAGTTCTGAGGTTTGGGGTTTGGAACTCGACTCCGGGCCTCCCCTGTGGAATTTGTGATGGCTTTCTTTGAGTAACTTCCATAGGTTGACTGAACATTCTTAATTGTCCATAGCGATGAAAATGTGTGTCTATGGCAGTTTAGAGTGTGTGCCCTGCACCTGGCTGGTGACCGGTGTGTAGCCAGCCTCTGTGAATAAATTCATCAGAGATAGGTCATCTGTGACCTTATCGAGGACAAGCGAGATAGAAAATGAATGGCTGGATGAAAAATGAAAGATGTCCTGCCACCGCCTACTACTTTGTAGAGTGGATGGTATCTCAGCCAATTACGGGCAAGACGTTGTTCTATTCCCCGACAGGACTAAGCTCCTTTAGGCAAGTGTCTTCTGTTCCTGTCGTTTCCAAAGCAATCAAGTTCATACTAAACTGACGCAAAGCAACAAGCTTGATCCATTTCATCATGCAGCCATGACAGCAGGCTGGGGAACTCCAAAGAAAAGGAATTATTGATTGAACATGAAGGTTCGCCGTAAGTCTGCCACGGTCGAGTCTCAATGATTCTGTCTGGTAACGAGAGATTTGTCTGTTGTTGTCTTTTAGCTAGAGAAATTTAAAAAAAAAACATACGGGTAAGTTAAAAAAAGAAACAGCAGCAAAGGTACACGGCGGATCGGATAAAATGAAGGGGAAAAATGGTCAAGTTTTGAAGTCAGTAGGGTGGTTTGCTTATGTATGCAATGACAATTTTTGTCATCCTTGTCTCTGTGCCAATCTAATATATGAACTCTAAAACATGGAGGGCAACTTCAAGTCAGTCCATGAGTTGACAGAGACTTCCCTTAGATTCTGCAAAGTTAATGAAACGGGAAGAGTGACTATTACACTTGTTAGATGTCTCTCCTAGCCAGCTATTTAACAGCTAGCAAAGCATAGCTAGCATAAGCGTAGCATCATTCATTATGCGCATTCCAAACCGTACTGTTTAGACCACTTCCCGGTTTGCAGAGGATTATAAAAGAAAGTTTGAGTCTGGGGGATTCATTTATCCCTCAAAAGGTCAAAATAGAAATCAATTCAGAGAAGAAAAAGTCATTTTAAGGTTGTTTGTTTGTGAGTGAGCAGCTAGGCTAAATTCCACAATCTACAGTCACTTAGCGGGATTCCATTCCACGCTCACTTCAATGTCAGCCATGCTGAACACGCACACATGACTGGTGACATCAGTCTGCAAAATTCTGTTTTGAATTTAATCCTCGCATGATTTTTAAGTGTCATCAATTTCTGGCGAGAGTCACCAAAGTTATTCTAAAGGTAAAAGTCATCCGCGACAAGGGCAGGTAGCAGGTGTCCTAGTGTTTGGTAAGTAAACTTCACTGCGCAGAGTGACATTTTCAGGCGAGCGCTCAGCCAACCGCCACCTGGTGCTGGCACCGAAGAGGAGAACAGGACGGGCGAGGAGCACAAATGCGTCCCAGCACAGCTTGTTGGGTTCTGACCCGCCACACAAGCCTGCAACCCTCGAACCTGCATTTTTTTTTCCCTTACTCCAAGTAGTAGGAAGCCGCCTGTCTCCCGTAGTGGCAAACAGGTGATGAGAGGACAAGGGGAAGGGCAAGGGGGGAAGTTATACGACGGTAAACAACTACGTCCTGCATCTGTTCGGTGACGTTTTGTGATGGTCTGCATCGTCTGACGGAGAACAGCTGTTGACGTTACCGCTCGCTTTCTTACCATATCGTACAAAGTGCTGCGTCACTTTGAAAAATGCAAATAAACAAGTGATGCGAATACCAAAATGGCATAACTAGGCTAAAAAGTATTTTTGCTATTTCTGTTACTGTAATAAACACTGGGAAATAGTTGATGTACTTGCTAAAAAAAAAAAAGGGAGGAGACATTGTACAGAGCAGACGCAATATGTCATATGTTCATTTGGGTCAAGGTCTCAAGTTTTGGCCATTGCTAAATTGTTCATGTAAAATAAGTACATAAGACATATAAATCGAATCCGTACAATAAATAAAAAATACAAATGGTCCATAAAAAAGATGAATCTACGTTTATATTGTCAATTTATAATCTGCTCTGGCTAATGATGCTCTATCCCACCTTGTTTCCAATCCCATAATGCATTATTAATGCTGGAATATTGCAATATTTTCAGGCAGGCATACAATTGGACAACCTTAAGCTTCCACCGTGGCTGGGTGACAGCTCGCCAAAAAATACGCCCCCCCACCCCCCCTTCCCCGAACGCAGGTTGTCAGTGTCAGGATGTTAAGTAAAGCGGGACACATGTGGCTCCGTGGGGGGGGGGGGGGGGGACGACAACTCGAAAGTCACTCATAGACTTCCTGTCATGGCTAAGTAGACAGGTGCTTACTGTTAACACCTCACTAATATCTGCATGCATATTTATGAATCCTCCATCCTCCTCCCTCATAATGCCCGTTAATGCCGCAGATGACAAATATTGCCTTTTAAATAAAAAATAAAGCTGGATTTTAAAAGTTTGCGACCTGCTGAAATGTGTCTTTTTTTGTTGTTGTTATTCGCCAATGCAAATGCTAATTATGAATTTTCCTGCGGCGCTCTATTTTCTTGCTGTCCTCGATCTTCTCCGGGGTAAAAATGTGACACACACACACACACATACACAGACCGGTTTATGTGATTTGTGGGGACCACTTTTTAGTTCATCATTTTCGGGGACCACCCTTACACACACACACACAACACACACAAAAAAAAGTCAAGAAATATATCCATGCCTTCATCTCGTCACCCTCTGACAAGTGCGGTTTTAGATGTCCAAGTGCTCTTGTCATGGCAAATTTATTGGGGATAGAAGGAAAAACGTGCAGCTGGCCTCATAGTTTCCTGAGAATTTGTGCACTGATTGGACCCTAATTCTAACTCTCATTCCATAACTGCGCCGCTCTATATTCCCATGAAATCTTGGCCTCGGATTGCTATACTTACTCCAAAAGAAAGATGTGGATAAAGTGAGTTCCAAGTGTGACGTAACAACAGAATATTCCCATCCGATATGAAAGCGGTCTTAATCACAGGCCTAGTGCACCATGCGGCTGCAACTTTATATACACATTAGAGCAAAACGCATGTCGCTGCTGTCCTGTGACAAACACGCACGTCCATATATTCCCTAAAAAAAAAAAAGTCTAGTTAAGAAATTTCTTCCAGAACCAAATAATTTTGTAAGTGGAGGTACCACTGTACCTTGATTCGAGGCACTATTAGCAACCGTTAGCGGTGCTTTCATGACACCCGCGTGTCACCACCCTCCCGGGGGAGTCCGGATAATTACCAGCATCTTCTGGTTCTCGCTTGCCTTTGCCATAATCACGCCGCCGCCAACATCTGCTCCGAAGCCCAAGTGGCCTAAGCCTGTCACGCCGCGTCTTCCCGTGTCAGGCTTGAACTATGACCCTGCCGGCGGGCTCATTTGTTTATGGGGAGCGAAGGGAAAGGGTGACGTGACACCGCAAATGTAAAGATTGTCCGGCTTTTGAATATGGATGTGAGTGTGGCTGAAATTGCTTTGAGCCATTTTTAAACCGGCACTGCGTGTTTATTGAGGGTTGAGGTTGCGGCAGTTGTTCGGATTATTATCTGTGCAAATTTCTGTTGTTGTTGATCCCTTGTCTTCGATATATCGATTTTCACAGGTGTATGGTCGTCCTTATGTCGTTTGAACGCACATTCAAAAGTTGAGTATGTTATGACAGAGCCATATGAAAAAAAAAAGAAAACTGTAAGACATTTTAGCTTTAAAAAAAATGTGACTACGCGATCAACATGTCTTGAAATGAGCGGAGAACGTCTTTAAGTGCAGCCTTGGCGGGACAGCTTGTGACAGGTATGTTTTGGTCTTAGTTGACAGTGTGTGATGCTGAGTGCCCCCGCCGAGCTCTTAAAAGCACAATAGCGGACCCGAAGTGTCAGAGCGCATAAATGTCGACGGTGAGAGCCACACAAAAAAAAAAAAAAAACTTTGACAGCACCAAAATGGTTTCTTGTGCTTTTCCACGGACTGGAAATGCGTTCGGACCATTCATGTCGTTAATGACCGTGCTCGTGTCGTGAGCGGCGTTTGACGACTGATGGAAGAAAAGTGTGTTTCGACATCGTTGGAACCACTTAAATGGCTTCCGATAAAGAGAGTAAGGTTAAAAAAAAAAAAATACGTTTTTTTGTCTGTTCGTCATTCGTCTGCGGCGTCGCACCCATCCGTCATTGTCGGTCCGTCATTTTTTACATCAAGCTCTCCGATACGAATTCCTGCATGTTTTAAAATTGAAAAATGTCAAATAGCGTCATCGTTAAAATGGAAATGAACCCTGCATGCAATCTAAAGCCCGCTCAGGTCAACTTTATCGACTGCTCGTAACCTCAACCTCATTTAAAGGGCAAGTGTGAGCGGATTAACGCGGCGCGTTACTTGATTAGCAACCGGTCGCCGCAGTCCCGGCTGTATCGCTTTCCACTGTTAGCGCTCGTCAAATCTAATCCCACGTTGTCATATCCTGCCGGTGGGCCGCGTCTAAACTTATTTGTCAAGGTTTTGTCGAGGCTAATCGGGATGAATCCATGAGCAGGTTTGCCCTTGATCCGGCGCGGGTGGCAGCGATCACTTGGGAAATTGATCAATAAGTGATATCGAATGCGTTCGGGGAGGTCAGCTGATCTTGGCTAATCAGTTTAGGTCGCCCACAGGCATGGAAATGGCGGCTAAGTGAAGATTAAGTAGCAGCGCGGCCTGTAGGGAGAATCAATGTCAGGGAAGATCTAACGAGGAACTAAACAGTATGACAGATTGTTTTTGACTTGATGGAAAAATTAAGCAGCCATCAACCAACATTTGATACTTTTGTGACAGGTGTTTCAATGTTATTTAAAGCATTGCCTGTATCGTTAATTAAAAAAAATATTATATTTGCTTTATTTTTTAGGCATTTGGATGGAGGTGTGCGGCCCGGTAGCCCAGTGGTTAGGACGTCGGCTTCACAGTGCAGAGGTACCAGGTTCGATTCCAGCTCCGGCCTCCCTGTGTGGAGTTTGCATGTTCTCCCCGGGCCTGCGTGGGTTTTCTACGGGTGCTCCGGTTTCCTCCCACATTCCAAAAACATGCGTGGCAGGCTGATTGAACACTCTAAATTGTCCCTAGGTGTGAGTGTGGTTGCGAATGGTTGTTCGTTTCTGTGTGCCCTGCGATTGGCTGGCAACCGATTCAGGGTGTCCCCCGCCTACTGCCCAAAGACAGCTGGGATAGGCTCCAGCACCCCCCGCGACCCTCGTGAGGATCAAGCGGCTCGGAAGATGAATGAATGAATGAATGAATGGATGGAGGTGTCTGATATGAATACAGAATCAGGACCCAAGTGCAATCCATCCATCCATCTATTTTCGAATTCACTTCTCCTCACGAGGATCACAGGTGTGCTGGAGCCTTCAGTTGTGTTTAACTTTATCATATTTACTTTGAATCCTTAAGCCAACAATTTTCATCCCCATTTTTGGGATAATACTGCCCTCTGCTGTTGACTGAAATTGACGTCAAACTGGCCTCGGGCTCCTATTGCGAACGTCACATGATATTTGTAAAGCAAGACAGAGGGCAGTTTGATGACAATTTTGGACAAACACCTCCTATAAATGGCTCAGAGGATAAAATATGCTTGCGAGTATTGTTATAGGTTCTGTGGACTTGTGTTGCCCCATCATTTGTGTTCCAAAATCCATTGCTTCTAAAACACCGATCATTGATGCTAACTGTTAGCATTAGCATATGAACTGCATTTTCCAAAAGTTAAAATGGCAGACCGTTGAAGTGGTCATTATTTTCCAAACTGAAAATGGTGCTGAATGATGGCTCGCATCTTGAAAAACTCGTACGGTTATTTTAGTTAGTGAAAACTAATGAAATAAATGAACATTTGAAGGAAAAAAATCCAACTTTTTTGTATACCTTGCACTTTACAAACATTCAAAGAAAAAAAACTAAAACTAAAACTCACAAAAACTAATCTAAAATGTACCATTTTTGTAAAACATAAAAAAAAAATGTCAAAACAAAATAAAAACTAACTACTGAAAACCCCCAAACTATTCAAACCCCGCTTGGCAACTGCATTGCCCAAGCGGCACGTTAACGGTCAGCCAGTGTGATAAATCACCTCTGGCATATAATGGAAAGCACGCATGTGTACCCGCACCTGACCACCTCTCGTACGCGTGGCCCCGCCCAGTGTGGAACAACCACCGCTCGCCGGCTCGGACACAAAGAATTTAATGGGTGACCCTGGGCTGCGAGCCGGGTCCCCTGCCCGCCGCCTGGACTCGTCCAGCCGTAAAATGAGACGCAGGCCGGACCGGGCCGGTAATGAGAAGTGGCATTTTGCGCAGGATAACCTCGGGAAAATGACTTCTATAAATACCTTCTACAAATAAAAAGTGTACCTTGGCCCAAGACGAGGGGGGGGGGGGGGGTTCCTGTGGAAAGGTCATCTATTGCCAAACTCCGCCCTCCTCCCCATGCGTGAGCTCCTGTTTTTCTTTCTCGCCTGCCTCTTTTATCTTCCCTCACAGTTTATGCCTGACGTGTACGGTGTTTTTAACGGCAAAAAGACACTGTTATCATTCATGTCATGTGACCTTCAGCAAAGCTTTCTCATACGT
The DNA here is from genome assembly GCF_025434085.1 of Hippocampus zosterae. Lineage (NCBI taxonomy): Eukaryota > Metazoa > Chordata > Actinopteri > Syngnathiformes > Syngnathidae > Hippocampus > Hippocampus zosterae. The sequence goes on from NC_067464.1 coordinate 5,388,590, forward strand.
CTCGTGATTCCTCGTGTGCCCGTGTGACCTTGATGCAAACACATGCACGTTAAAGCATTCCTATTTTTGATGTAGTTGATGTGACAAAATGGTGATTCATTTTTTTTGGGTTGTGGGGGGGGGCTAATAACATGACAATGTCGCTCTAGTATTCCATTTTGTATCAGGCAAAAATATGATTTTTCATTGTAAAATGATTAAATAATGTATATTACAACTTTATTCCCTCAATATTATTTAACTCTTGAAAAAGTTATTCCTTTCCGTTTTTCCTTTCTGAATTATGATTGTAATTTCCCCATTGCAGGACAATAAAGGATATCTTAATCTTAACCTTAAAAAACTCGTAATGTTACAACTCTATCAATAAAATATTCCAACGTTTCTTTGCACATGAATGTATCATGTCCGAATTGGATTATTTTATTTTATTTTATTTTATTTTTTCGAGAGGGCGGGCTGTTGTTCTCTCTTATTTGTTTGTGAAAATTATGACTTTTTTTTACAGAAATAATACAATAGTAGTGATAAATGTAATAAATATAAATAAATAATCAACTTTCCCCCCCCCCCTCGTATTATTAGCACACAGCTGTCATAAAACTACTGTCAGATGATTCTTTTGTCATAAAATCAACTTAATTTTTTTTTTTATTACTCATTCAATTCTGACCTTGGTCTTTAGCAAATTAGAAAGATGAAGTTATCAAATTAGAAAGAAAACCAATACATTTATGCATGACGTCAATTTGTCCTGCACTTACTGTCCTTCAACCTTCTGTAAACATCCCGCATGTGAACGATGACCATTAAAACATGTAAATCGCAACCGGCACCCACGTTTTGAAACCTCTCGACGCGGTGCTTCCCTTCCCACAACAAATTCGACACCCCACCTGTCATTGCGCTGAAAAACAAGTTTGCTGTTAATTATCTTTTCCCGTCAGGCATTTCCAGCTAACACGCATGCACATCTTGTACTGCATGTCTGGTGTTGAGTCTGAGAGGTCTGCCAGGTGAGACACCATTAAGGCCCGGTCCTGACAGGCTGCAGGTAATGACGCTCGCCCACAATCATCCGCTCACTATTTATTTATTTTTTTTAAACAGACAAGGAAAGTCGTACCAATCCAAAGCTCGGACCAATCAAACAATGCCAATTACCTGCGACCATGGACGTTTTTGTTGCACTTTGTCTTGCAACACAAAGTCATTAAATCTACAGTGGGTGCGGATTAAAAAGCGGTGGCATCAAAGGAGAAAATTGGCATGCGATGGCCCTTTATTTATGTCTCTTGCTGTGAGAAATCATGCGATGAGAGCGAGTTGACAGGTGGAGAGCAGGAAGTGAAAGAGATTAATAAAAAAAAATCACTACTTGGTGTTAATGCCAAATCAAATGAGGCTTTCGCAGGACATGCTTGCGGGAACAAGTAGGGTATCGTCGTTGGCTCGGAGATAACGTCATTGTCTGACTGGGATCAGACTATTATGTTGGAAGTCGCACTCATAAGGTAAGCAGTCAAATGAAAAATGTGATACAAACAAACTAATAACGATTTTTTTTTTAAATAACATGCATTATTCTTCATATGACTCAACATTGGGCAGGGAGTCAAGACTACCTTGGCTCATTTGATAACAATACAGAGGTACTGCTTTTGGAGTTTGCATTCGTCTCTGTGCCTGCGTGGGTTTTCTCCGGGTACTCCGGGTTCCTCACACAATCCAAAAACATGCATGACGAGGTTAATTCCATCCATCCATTTTCTGATCTGCTTATCCTGATCCTAAGAGTCGCGGAGTGTGCTGGAGCCTATCCCAGCTGTCTTTGGGCAGTAGGCGGGGGACACCCTGAACCGTTTGCCAGCCAATCGCAGGGCACACAGAGACGAACCACCACCGATGCTCACACTCAGACCTTGGGACAATTTAAAAGTGTTCAATTAGCCTGCTGTGCATGTTTTTGGAATGTGGGAGGAAACCGGAGTACCCGGAGAAAACCCACACAGGCCTGGGGAGAACATGCAAACTCCACACAGGATGGCAGGAGCTTCCATAGGTGTGATTGTGAATGCAAATGATGGTTTTGTTGTCATGTGCCCTGCAATTGGCTGGCAACCGGTTCAGGGTGTCCCCCACCCACGGCCCGAAGACTTCCAGCATGCGGATCAGATAATGGACCGCCATGACACTTCGCACAGGAAAAACAAGACAACATCAGTCCCTTCCAAGTGTGAATCATCTTGAGTCTCATAATGAAGCGACATCGCCATCCGCTCACGTGGCCGGCTAACTTTTCGTCAAAAGCCCCCTCCTGTTTCACACCATTCCGATGTTTTGGCATTAGAGGTTTGTCCCTAAGGGCTGTTTTGCCCTCCCTCCCGCCTGTCTGACATCATAGACGATGGCGTCTCCTGATCCACCGGCACTGCGATGAGACGATGTGACAGGCTTAATTTACAGTGTCAGGGCCTTTCAAAAAGCAACCCCCCCTCCCCCTCCTCATCCTCCTTTGACAGCCCATCCCCACATTTATAAATTAGCAGAAACATTAACCTTTCCGCAGCGTTCCGAGAGAGGCAAATTAACTTGGGTTTGTTCGTGTCGCTTTTTTTAAGGGTGGACGGGAGAGATTGAAGCGAGGGGATGGACGAGATATGATATTTGCATGATGACCGTGACACCGTCTGCGAGGTACGCAGCAGGTGACGCGTCATATAATTGCAGTCGCGCTCTCGTTGCGATTTCATGACAAAACATGTCATAAAGTGTCACTTTCCTTTTGTCTCCTCATTACACGACAGTGGATTAAAAAAAAAAATCGGAACACCCCCCCCCCCCTGTGTTTTCCAGCATTCACACAGTTTTACTCCCTGTTCGCCCACAAGAACAGCTGAACTTTATTTGGAGGTACATCCCTCGGTGTGTGCTGTTTGAGAGAGTGTGCACACTTCTGCAACCACATGATCACTGATGATGGGTATGACATGAAAGAATGCATTAGTTCGAGATTTTTTTTTTTTTTAGGAATTTCTATCATGATTTGTTGATTTATTTCGTTTTAAAAATCTATCTTTAAAAACCGTCTAAAATATACTATACAAATATACATTACAACTGAAAGAAAAGGTCAAACACAACAATAATTTTACATGAATGGAGGGTTTCCCAAATTGAGGATTGCTGTTTTCGTGGCATCAACAAAGCTATTTTAAATGGCTATAATCATGTTGATTGTAATTTTTGTTATTTATCATTGATTTGCGTATGGCATAGGTCCACATTGTGGCTGACATTACACGTTTAATATTTAGTCAAATGTTTTATAAGCACACAAAATAAAAGACCCATCAGGTTTAAGTGCTGCATATACCCCCCGCCCCCAAAACATTCCTCACTTCTATTCATGCAAAGTGCAAATGTGTGACTTTCAGTCTGGGTGAAAAGTCTCAAAATAGGAACGTGAACAGCTTGTTGCAAAGCGTGTTTTGCGTCTATTAGGCTAATGAGAGGAAAGCACACAGATGGTGTTGTTTCACAAACTCGCAGGCTGCGAATCAAAATGTCATCACTGCCATAATTAGTGAGAAAATAACTCTAAAAGAATGAAAGAAAAAAAAACGGGGGAAAAAAAAACATGCTCATCGCTCATTCTCACGGCCTAGTTCTTTTCATTGTAGCTAACCCAAATGGAAGTGACATTAAATAGCCTCTTCTTGTTCCGTCTAAAACAAAAGTGGCTGTTTAGCGGTGAAACAATGGTACTTGGCTAGCATATGCTGCATTTAAGCGCTTTGAGGCAGCTGCAGTGCTTTTGTGGAGGCTTTCTGGATGAGGGCCAGCTCCCAGAAGAAAAAACCGAGAATGAACAGGAAGTAGCTGAACTGAAAGGTGCAGTCGGGATACAAGACGTCATGATGAGGCGGCTGACACACTCAGTGATTCAATCAAATATCAAGAATTCAATGTACTTTTCAAGTACATTGGTATTTACATAATATTTAGAATTGTGAATAATAGAATATGTATACATTTTAGTCTGGATAAGCACCTGTGCGAGTTCCAACGTTGACTTTATTACTTTGTCTGTCAATCAAATGATCAGAAAATTCCAGCCAAAAGGTGTGTGTCGCTGCACCGCCCCCATCGGCAGTGTTACATTGTTCACTCCACGCAAAACACGTCCGGCGTAGACGACTCAATAATAACGAGGCCCAAAGGTAAGGCGCTCCCTTTTGTCCGAAAGTCTTCATATCGGCAAGGTGAGCCCTTCAAGTGGGTAAAATGCGGTGAGAAGTTTCCAATAACCGCGCGTTGCCTTGGGCCGGGATTAAACTGAATCTGTGCCCGGCGCCGGAATCTCGAATTACAAACCTGCCAAAGGGTTGTTGAACTCATCACTGACATTCCAGGCTAATACCTTCTCACAATTATGGTAGTTTTCTCAACCGAAAACATTTTTAAAGACTAACAATGAAGTCTGATGAAGCAGGTTAAAGTTGAGCCCATGTTGTGTTTTGGATAGCCGTAAGGCTAAATATATCCATTTGGGACGTCTGCTACACTAATCGACGATCCCAAAAATTGACAATATTATGTAGACGCTACCATACATGGCAAATGCTTGGGAGAGTGTAGCACGTTAGCTAGCGCTAATGCTAACGCTATCACGTTGTGTCGATTGCAAGAGGATTGGCAGAAATTTGCCAACCTCCTTACAACTGTGGCACCTTTTTAAAAAGGGGGAAAAAAACTGGCTTTCTACCTGTCCAAAAGTTAATGAACAGAAACACTCCCTTTGGGGTCCAATGTTTTGCTAGCTAGCCACAGTCATAAGGATATACACCAGCAGGCATTCACGCACCGGCCGGTTTACCGTTCATACATTCATGTCCACACTGACATCAGCTAACGGGTTGGTTGAAAGAGGAAGAAACACGAATTGAGTAATTCAAGAAAATTGTTCCAATTGTAGCAGGTAAAATGTAGCAAAGCCACACATGCTTCACTTGCATCACGCCTCCTTCTCAAGATAAGCAAAGCCCGGCCGGGCTTACCTTCGTAACATTGACAAATACCCATCGCCAAGCTGCAGCCTACCTGATGTCTAAACCCACCAGAAAAAAACCCCATCAGGCTACTTCCTGTTCGGTGTCTTAACAACCAACGCCAAATATGGGCAACCTTACAATGTGCCGCTGCTGTTGTCACCAAGCATGGGCACCCCGAGGCGCTCACGCGGGCACCTAGGAAGAAAAAGGTCACAGAAGACAATGCAATGTAGAGAAATGTAAGACAAAGAGAGAGAGAGAGAGAGAAAAGAGCAGACCAGGTAAGGAAAAAGAAAGAATGAAATATTTGTAAGGGGAAGTGGGGCGACCCCCCCCCCCCCGCTTCAAGACTTGACTATGAGTATTGACTTTGGCCTACAGTCACAAGCGGATAACATGTGGTGTAAGGGCTTGTCCTAAGTGATTACTGCCAATTACAAATCTGTCTGCGTGTAACCCAATCTGAGCACTTGAGTTCACAAAGCACTCAGACACACGCACACACCTCATATTTTTTTTTTTTGCGTGCACACGGCACAGGCGTGAGAGTCCACCACCACATGACACAGAAATGAAAGAACACAAATAATTATAAGGAGAGAGGGTTTATAAGTTTAGGATGACTGGATCAGGCACATGCACGCACACATCACGTGCACACACACACACACATGCACTTGATGGTTCATGCGGTGGAGTCGGATAAAAATCGGGAAACAGGAGGGCGATTGTGACCTCAAGTTTACCCCCCTTATGTATTTTGAGTATTGTAACACACGGTGAATTTCAGGGCGGCCCGGGTAGTCCAGTGGTTGGCACGTCGGCTTCACAGTGCAGAGGTACCGGGTTCGATTCCAGCTCCGGCCTCCCTGTGTGGAGTTTGCATGTTCTCCCCGGGCCTGCGTGGGTTTTCTCCGGGTGCTCCGGTTTCCTCCCACATTCCAACAATATGCATGGCAGGCTGATTGAACACTCTAAAATTGTCCCTAGGTGTGAGTGTGAGCGTGGATGGTTTTTCGTCTCTGTGTGCCCTGCGATTGGCTGGCAACCGATTCAGAGTGTCCCCCGCCTACTGCCCGGAGACGGCTGGGATAGGCTCCAGCACCCCCCGTGACCCTAGTGAGGATCAAGCGGTACGGAAGATGAATGAATGAATGAATGAATGAATGAACGGTGAATTTCAAATCCGGGCTTTATTTATGACTAGGTGTCTGACGAGTAAACTAAGGAGAAGCGGGAGACCCGTTTTGATCTGCAGTCGACTGTTCTGACAGTAGAAGTATTGTCACTCAAGCTGACTTCCTGATTGGTTATATTTTGTCGCTAGGTAACGAAAACAACAACAAGAAGAAAAGGAAACGCATTTTGATGTACAGCACACTTTTTTTCTGAGAATTCTAATTGAAGTATCACAGTTGAAGTGAATTTTGGCTCTTTCTTAATGAGGGACTCGAGAGGCCGCTAGAAAATTGTGTTCGAAAAAGGAGGCTTATTTTTAACTGGAGTTGATAGAGGTCTTATATTTTAAGTACAGGTATTGACATTAGGAGGGCTTCACACACACACACACACACACACACACACACACACAGTCCCACTCAGTCACAGAGTGTTGCTCTTCTTGTCTGGTCATGACAGGCGAGTTTTAATTGGCCGGGGTCGGTGCGGCACGGGCCGCTGTCATGCTGCCTGGCGTATTGGATGGGGTGGAGGCGGGAGGGATCTGGGGCGTTGCGCCCACCCGCCCACCACGGGGGCCTGTCAAACGGCCCGCGGTCTTCACGGGAACCCCCTCCCCGCAGCCGCGGGCGTCCCGCCTCATTTAGGAGCGTGCAGACAAAAGCGCCAATTAAGGGGGCTTTAAACAATCAAACGGAGTTCCTCAGGGCTCCTCCATCCCCAGACTCTGTGCAGGGCCGCTAGGAATGACTGACGGAGATGTGCACACGTACAGCTGTGCCCTGATAGAACACACACACATACACACGCACATACACACACACACACACACACACACAGAGCTGTAAACATAGCTCGATGATGACTTCATCGGAAGAACTTCATAAAACAATGATGTCAGCGCCTCCGTTTCCCCGGTAATTTTCGAGTTGCCACTTGAGCCATGAATGAAGAGTGAATCAGAAATTCGGATAATCCCGAGTAGCAGGTTAAAATAAGGATCCCCTCTTGTATTTGCTGCCCGAGCCGTAAATTGAGAAGGGATCAGAAATTTAGTTTGGTTATATCAAGAGTGTATAATTTTGCTTGCTTTACATTTACTTCATTTTTAAATTTAAACTGGGATTGACAATTAAAAACCTTGAAACAAGCATACTTGTCCTCTTTTTTTAAGAATAGTTCCCTTTTTCTCAAACTGATGTTGCTACTTTATTCCTTTTTGATTAATTCACTCAGTTCAATTGGACATAAATTAATGTCATGTAATTAATGCGTTATTTGTGTCCGTTGCAGTAATGTATTTTTTTTAACACCATTTATTCAAGTTTTGTAGTTGCCCTAATTTTCGAAAAATTGCATGGTATATAAAAAAAATAAATGCATCAAAATGAGCTATTCTTCGCAAAAGATGAAGAAAATATGACCACCGGTTATGTTGTCTGTGTTAGCATTAAGCTCGCAAACTTTTCGCTTTCAAGTTATGCGGTTTGCTTAAAATACACAATGAAGAAATTTCTGTATGTTTAACAGTAAATTTTAACTCGGAGAGGCAAGAGCAAAAAAAAAAACCAAAAAAATGGTACACTACACACCAAACAAAGCTTCCCTGGTTCCCCATCATTTTTTTTGTCACCGCTCCAGTCATCAATTACGAATCTGAAAGAAACTCAGCATCAAGCAGACGAGCCTCACAAAAAAAAAAAAAAAAAAAAAAAAAACTTTAATGTATATTCTCTCTCTTGCCATCTTCTGCTCGGAGCTTCCATATGGCCCCGCACCCTCCTGACAAGCCCGTCGCTAAAGTCCATCCATCATTCTGCCGAACACGCACACTTGTTATCAGCTCAGGCGGGCGCTGGGGAGAACCCAAAGGAGAGCCTGGGATGGGAAGAACAGATTCCCGGCAAATTGCCCCGGCCTACCGCTTCTGACTATTTTGTCACACACCAGAGCGTCATTTGGCTGCGGGGATGTTCGATTTATTTATCTATGCTACCTTTTTTTTTTTTTTTGGTCGACCTCCAGTGATTGCAATGACAGATTGGAGAATCTGAGGGATGGAGATGTGAATGTGCTTGGCAGTGCGGGGACTAGAATGAAGCTCGTCCTGGAGGGGGAGATACAAGCACGCAGAAACACTCCACGCCGTGGTGAGCGGGAGAGAGAAGAAAAAAAAAACAAAAAAAAAAACCCTAAGATGACAGACGTGAGCTCCACCTCAGCGGGATACAGACGGAATATTAACACTCCCAACCTCACACTCGTAATCATAACAGTGCAAGTGGACGTGCGCGGTCCTGCTAAAGTGCGTTTATAGAACGTCTCCGGTGATTTATTGGAAAAGGAAGAAGAAGAAACGTCCCCAAAAACCACCCAAAAATATCACCTCGCTCTTGTACAATAGGAAAATAAACACGGCTCTTAAGACCAGATGCTTGCCTGACTTCACCATGTTTAGTAAAGGCCAGGATAAGCACAGACAGTTTACATTTGCAAAAGGAAGTTCCAGGCAGTCATAGAATTGCTTTTAAAAAAAATGAAGGGAGCCGGGGGGGGGGGGGGGAGTATTTCCAAGAAGTCGGCACCATTTTGAATTTTTAAATCAAATATTCAAGTGGGAAAGCAAAAGTGCAAGGATCGCTGACATGGAGGTCAGACGTGTAAAAAATAAAATAAAATATTGGGAGTACAGAAAAATACTACAGTCGAACCTCTACGTGCCCTTTTCTTGATTTCAAAGTCTCGATTTCACGTCATTCATTTTCCATTTGCCGATTTGGCTTACAACGAACACCTTGATAATGTAAACTTCATTATAACGACTGAATTGTTGACACAAATTGCAAATGACTTTGATACAACCCACCGTGGGAATCTAACTATCGACGCGAGCATACTTATGAACAAAATGTACCACGCGGGATTTTCCTCGGTTGCTTAGCAACACTACTGATCAACTCATACATTGTTGCACGGCTTGTCTGGTAAACGGAAACAAATCTCACTGTCCGCAAAGGCTGAAATTGTCTCTGACTTTTGAAAGCTGACGCTCAGCCGAGACCACGAATTGACAAAGTCAACGATTTCGACAATCATCCCTCATAGCAACAAAAATCATGGCAGAATTTGAGGTCAATGTGACAGTTGTTTTTTTCACGTCTTATAAAATACTATCTGGTTCGCCGCCCTGCGGGCGGCTCATCAGCTAGTTCCTGCGGAAGGCTGGTAAGGTGGGCCTTCGGCCCACAAAAGTGTTGTTGCTTTGTTCAACTTTTTGTTCACCTTCATTGCTTATCGCGAAAATAAAGAGATGTTTAGCTCTACTAAATAACTAACAATTTCATTGCAATGCTTGTGGGTAGACAACATTTTTTCGCTAAGATGCCCACGCGATCGTAGTGAGCCACTGCCTGAGCGGCGCAGTGGCGGCGCGCAGCGGCGCGGTGAAGTAGGTACGTTTTGAAAAGGGACAGACGGAAGGACAGACCGCGTGCGGGACGAAGCGCAATATATATAGATATATTTTTTCTTCATACCGTACACACGAAATTGACATTTTTATACCATATTGCATGTTTTTACATCTCAAAATGTTCAACTACATGACATGACCACCATTGCTTCAGGTTACAAAAATAAGCACAACAACGTCAAACATCTCATGCGATGGCAATGTGTTGGGTGATAAACGCACTTTATATTTCTTAAAAAGTGTAAAAGGAGATCGGCCCGCTATTGAAGGTACTCTGCGCTCTCCCTCCATGCGGACAGACATGGAGCCTCCATTGCACTCGTTCTCCATTGCACTCTCTCCACGGCGGTCGCGCATTACGGTTCAAGTGGGAGACCGTTGCGTAACATTAAACCCCATTAACAATCATCATATTTATTTATGAGGCTGCTATGTACTGTTGCTCACACTTCCTTACTTCCATGGGAAGGGCACATGATCCTTGTCGAAGGCTTCCTGGGAGGACCAGGAGCTCCATTTCCTTGTCGACTCGCTGATAGCATGAATTATTTAGAAGGTGTAAGGAAAGCCTCATCAGATGCCTTCTTACGAGCGTGCTTTGGTGGCAAAGTGGTTCATATAAAGCTGCTCTTCTTTTGAAATTCCTTTTTCATTTTATTTTACGGCGCAATTCTGCTTGGATAGTAGTTTTTTAAAAGAATTTATCGTAAAATAAAAATGTTGATGTTACACTGCACCCATGTGGACAAGGCGTCACACAATCACAATGAATTGTAATGCACAAACTGTTTCATTATTGAGTGTTAGTTTAAAGTACAATAGAGGGCTATTTTGTTTAAAAAAACAATTTTGTAAAAAAATTAAATGAGAAAATTGAGAGAGGGTGGAATGAATTCATGGCGTTTCCATTCAACGATAGGTAAAACATGATTTGATTTCTGAATCTGTTTTGAATGTATTACTACATTCTGTAGGGCTCCATGTAAATAGTCAATCAGCCATTTTGTCATAAAAGAGGCTAAGGCCACTGTTGTGGTCAGAACTGTCGCTCACGTGTCATGTCGGATGATGTGGCAGGGCGGGGGTGACGTGTTGTCTGTTTTGATGTACAGCGGAGAGGGTGGTGGGGGGGGGGAGGAACATTTTTGTAACCTCTTAAAGGCTTGTGGTGAATGAATCAGTAGGGGAGAGAGGGAGATGCTCAAACGCAGCGTTGAGCCTCCTCTCCGTCAAAGTCAACGACCAAAACTGACAATTGGGTGACACCGTTTACATAATATACTCACACAATGCACGTGAATAAGTCACGATATGTAAAATCAAGATATCCACACTTTAATTCAGATATGCCAAAACTCACTCACTATCGGCTAGCATTTAAAATGGACACCAAAGGTTTATGTATAGCATGGATGAAGATAAAAATGAAGACTATTTATTTTTAACTGACGCACCAAGTCACTCAACACAGAGTGACTAATGACGTAGCCACATCGACACTCTCATTCACTGACTCCAACATACACACATTCAGTCATACTGTTGATTGTCACAGATACTACAGCACTCTAGAATGTCTATCCATGCATTTTCTGATCCGATTTAAACTCACAATCACACCTAGGGACAATTTAGAGTGTTCCACTAGCCTATCATGAATGTTCTGGAAACGTGGGAGGAAACCTGAGTACCCGGAGAAAACCCACACAGGCACGGGGAGAATAGGTAAACTCCACTAAGGGAGGCTGGACCCTAAATTGAACCCCGCACCTCTACACTGTGAAGCAGACGTGTTAACCAGTCATTGTAGTGGACAAAAATGATGCCTGAACATTTTTGGTATTTTCATGTTGGTATTATGCATAAAGCTTCTTGCGGGGGTGCGTGCGCTTTTTAATTTCCCCCAAAAATACTGTTGTCATGCAAACTTGTTAAAACATGGCCGCTTTTATGGGAATTAAATAAGTTCTATTAAAGCGTCGAGAGTGGTGCTGATGGCTACCTTTTAAGAGTCATGAAAAGAAAATATGCAAAAGAAAAGCACAAAAGGCCCAGTTCATTATTTAATGTGAGGTTTTGTACGAGTCTTGGGAACCAGAGAGGGGCTATTTCCAGAGCAGGTGGTCTTCCTCAGCTGTCATCTGGATGATGCAGAGATAACCTCGGCTATTTTACAAGCCCCCGACTTTGTTTAGACAACCCCTGCAAGAGCCAACTCCTTGCAGCCATCATTCCGGACGGACTTTGGGAAAGTGGAAAATGATGGCAAATTTCTACAAAACCGCCAAAGGGAAAACCGCCGTAAACAAATAAATGACGGTAGCGTTTTGCATAGCACAAAAGAAGGGGAGTCATGTGGACATTCGTGCTTCTGCATATGAATGAGCTTCCCGTTTTAAAATAAAAATAATCACAGCATTCGCACGTTGGGAATAGGAAGCAAAGTCACTTAGCTCGTATGGCAACTTTCCTCATTCATCATCTCGTCTGAAGAGCGCCATTCCCTCAAAATCCAACGTGATATCATTTAGCTATTATGCTAGCACGGATAAGGCCGCTCATTTGCGAATGATAATAATTTCATAGCGGCTCTGTGGTCCAGTGGTTAGCGCGTCGACCTCACACTGCAGGGGTACCAGGTTCAATTCCAGCTCCGGCCTCCTGCGTGGGTTTTCTCCGGGTACTCCGGTTTCCTCCCACATTCCAAAAACACATATGGTAGGCTAATTTGAACATTCAAAATTGTCCCGAGGTGTGACTGTGAGCGCCGATGGTTGTTTGTCTCTGTCTGCCATGCCGTTGGCTGGCAACCGGTTCAGGGTGTCCTTTGCCTACTGCCCGAAGATGGCTGGGTTAGGCTCCGCCCCTCCCCCGCGACCCTTGTGAGGATCAAGCGGATCGGAAAATGACTGAATGAATGAATAGTTTCATATTGACGATTGGGTATGGTCAAAAAGTAGGTCGCGGATGTCGAGGATGCGCCCAAGTTCAAACACCCTTGACGGGTTTGTTTTAATCCTTCATCCCGCCGCCCCGGATCATAATCGGGGCCGACTGCGTGACTTCCGCTAAATGAAATATGTGTCTCGTCAGTGCGCCTCATTCATTATGCGCTGCGCCGCCCCCCCCCCCCCCCACACCTTTTTTGCTCACATCTGCGAAGAAAATGAAAAGAAAACAAAAGCTGTTTATGGCCTTGTGGCTTTGGAAGCGCACTCGCTGATGTCATCCGGCGGAATGTTGTGAACCTCTCAGAGAAGGAACGGGAGGTAGATTTGAGGGAAAGGGCCCGTCAAGGATTGGGTTGCCATCCGAAGAAAAGCCGGACAGTTCAAAGCAGATAGCATATGCTTCTTCCCCCTGCGCGCTGTGAGTCATTACAAACGCTGATGTAAAGCCGCGACGATAGCGCCACAACCGAACCGTCGATGACTTCCAGATGTGCCGACAGGCTAATGCGTTTTCTCCAGCTATGCAAACAGTCGGGATGGCGGCGAACAGCCGCCGTTGTCATTGCGAGTGGAACAAAACGTCAGAAAGACGGACAGTCAGTCACGATTTAAGACATCGTTGATTGAGAATCGATTATTAGGCCCATACCTAGTTGGAAAACAAAGACGTTTATTATTTTTTTTCCTGGTTCTATCACACCAATATTCCATAGCTTTATCTATTTTATTTAACCGTTTCATGCACCCTTGTAACCTAATAACAGACACAAATGGTAACAGCACACGCAAACCGAAAATGTAACAATTCAGGCAGGCATATATTATTGATCATCTGCAAAAAATAATGACTAATATTATTCTGTTTTAGTTGTGACGGTCTTCAACAGATCAATGTGCAGTATATCGACAATTTATGTGTAAATCAGAATTTTTATGGATTACAAATTAATGTATTGTTTGTGTTTGTTAAAAAAAAAATACAAGACTTGGGAAAACAATGGCATAATAAATCGCAAAGACAATTTTGAGGTGGCGATTGGAGGAACAATATTGAGGGGGATGGGGGGGGGAACAAAATGGCAGTTAAATTATTTTTCACAACCCCTAAATGTTTTTTTTTATAAAATGCAATCCTTGAAAGTGCTCTCTTCCTTCTTTAGAACATGCTACAAACATTTTTTGCTCGGGTCTTTGGGGTGGCTGGATTACATTAATGGCATTCCCACTCATTTCAATGGAGAACGACAATTTGATCATTTCCAAAGCCACAACTGCTATTGTTGAAAAAACAGATGGCGTTAAAGAAATAATAAGCATATCAGTGTAATATGTTTGGACCCTTGTGTTTGGAATTCCCAATAAATGTGTTGTGAGTGCAGCCTGGAGGAGAACGCTGGAGTAAAGTGGCGTGTGTATGCGGGGAGGGCTGGAGAGGGGGGTCAAGGGGTGTGGAAGAGAGGATCATCAATCACCTGGAGGTGACACACAATGAAATCTGACCGCGGCCCGAGATGTTTTAATACAGCATCCATTAGAGCCCTCAAATAAATTGCAATTTGGAAAACAGAACAGAACAGCGGCCAAGTTTTCCTCATCCATCTTGCTGCCGTGTCATGTAATGTAATTGCGTTGTTCATTTATCCAACAAGTTCCCCCCGCTTCGCCATTTCATCCGCATTGCTTAATTTCCCTGTAGAGTCCATTTTCTCTCTTTGTCCCCCTCCCTCCCTCGCTCGCTCCTCATCCTCCCCGCTAGGCAGAGTAATGTTTCTGCTTAGCATGGCATTAGTCGAAGGGCTAATCAAAGCGCCGGAGTCGGTGACACTTTATCAATGGAGCGGACTGGGCAACCGCCGTACGGATTGGATCGGGGGCTTTCCGACGCCCACTGACAGGATAGGCGGGGTGGGGGGAAGCTAACGGATTACATCCATACTATTGACAGAGTTTAGAGGCATTAAAAAGCGGGCCAACGACAGAGCAAATACACGGGAGGAAAGGGCAGTGTTTGGAATGGTGAGGGCTTGCCAAACACCTCCAATCGGAGGACATTTGCTGTGGTCTCTCGTGGAATTCTTGACCCCCCCCCCAAAAAAAAAGAAAAAACACATACAGAGCCAGGGCAAAGGTCAGTGAATGCAACACATGAACATTTGTGAGATTAACAATTGCCCCAGATTTTTTTTTTCTGTTTGTAGCACTTTTACAAATGTTCTTTTGACTATAGAGGTCAGAGGTCATGGGTTATATTTTTAAAATATTTTTTTTCTTAATTCAGTTCAATTGTTATCTTAACGGGGCGGCCCGGTAGTCCAGTGGTTAGCACGTCGGCTTCACAGTGCAGAGGTACCGGGTTCGATTCCAGCTCCGGCCTCCCTGTGTGGAGTTTGCATGTTCTCCCCGGGCCTGCGTGGGTTTTCTCCGGGTGCTCCGGTTTCCTCCCACATTCCAAAAGCATGCGTGGCAGGCTGATTGAACACTCTAAATTGTCCCTACGTGTGAGTGTGAGTGCGAATGGTTGTTCGTTTCTGTGTGCCCTGCGATTGGCTGGCAACCGATTCAGGGTGTCCCCCGCCTACTGCCAGAAGACAGCTGGGATAGGCTCCAGCGCCCCCCGCGACCGTAGTGAGGATCAAGCGGCTCGGAAGATGAATGAATGAATGAATGTTATCTTAACGCTTTCAGGAATATCAGTTACTACAATGGACAGCTTATCACAAAATCAGGTTAGATGGTGCATCGAAGGGTTAATAACATAATTGCCAATGTATTTTTTTACACATCAATTAAAAAATACTCATGTGCTGGCAATTTATGTATTTATTTTTAATACAGTATATTTGTAGTTTCTCCATCATGATGGTCATCTGTTGTCTTCTTATTGGTTAAATTTGTTGTAATTTTCTTTTTTCAGAAAAAAATCAAATATGACTTAGGCCCAACTGTTATTAATAATGACATGATTAATATATGTTTTTTAGCAATAACAAAAAGCATTAGAACCTGTCACGTAGTGTCTGTATTTAAATATTTCACTCATTTGGATTTCAAGGGCAATATATGAGGCAAAGCACTGATCTTGAGCATCAGGGCACCCCCCTTGGATTTTCGGCACCCCTGTCACCTGACCGCGGCTCTTTCCAACGATGGGGCGGTGCGGGTTTGAAGGTGATAGCGGTGAGTGTGTGGCATAAGGCCCGGAAGAGCTGAGAAGAACAAGAGGCCCAACGTGATCAAAGGATGACAAGGGGAGAGAAAGGAGGAGAGTCGACTAGCACAAAGCATTTTTTTTTTGTTTGGTTTTTTTTTTGCCCAAGTTCCCTTGTGGAGGTTTTCTATCGGCTGATCGAGAGCGGGGGTGACGTCGAGTTCGCCCCTCAGTCATAGTCCATTTCTGCAACATACGAGTCCATTATATCTGACACGCGAGGATACCTTGACAACACAAAGTCAGGTAATAGTTGGTGCCGAAATTTTTTTTTTTTTTTTTTTTTTTTAAAGCACTTTGTAGTTGAGCTGCCATTGCGGCAGTCAAGAACCAAACTCCTATAAGGTTGAAGGATTTATCGTTTTGGGATCAAAGTCAGACGACGTCCTTCAGCAATGCTTCATATTTATTTATTTATTTATTTATTTTTAAAGCCCTCTAACGTAGCCGTTGCTAACGGGCTGTTGCGAGGAACTTGAAATCCTCCCGTTGTCGGTTTCAAAACAGTTGTCATGTCCCTTTATTTCATAAGTTAGTTTCAAGAGTGTTTTCTCTCATTTTTCTCCTCACCTTTAGCCTAGGGTGTCAAACTCATTTTTGTTGCGGTTCGGACTTTAATTTCAGTTTCCCTTGGAGGGCCGTGCAGACTGAAACCATATAAAGAAGTCATAAAAACGATTTATTCACCTGTTATTTAAGTTATGAGGGGGGTTGGGAACAAGAAAATGCTTTGAGTATCGTTTATTTATTACAAATGACAATTTGAAATGTTGGTACAGATTTTAGCAAGCATCATGAAAGATGACATCTTTGATTTGCTTTCGCGGGCCACATAAAATGATATGGCGGGCCAGATGTGGACCCTGGGCCTCGGGTTTGACACCTGTGGCCTAGGCGAATAGAATTACTGACCTTAAAAAAATATGAAAACAAAATCCCCTTACATTTCTATGGGAATTATGGCAAGTGATTGTAAATAATTCAGAAGTGAGTTAAAAAATGTGCCCATGATTGAAAAAAAAAAATGGCCCCAAAAATTCATCACAAGGCATGCGTTCTGCAGTTAATATCCTTCCAAATTGCATCCAGGATGTCTCGTAACTTCTTGACAAATGAGTTGAATGCGTACAGAAAATCAGTTTAACGCTCCGACTACACGCAGACAGATTTATCTTCTGGCATTTCTGTGGTATTTATAACCTGATGCGAGGATACGGAGAAACAACTGGCTTTGAAATCCTCTTCTTTACCTCCATGTGTTAATCTTGCGCATCTGTAACATGTAAAAGGCAATCATAGATTGCTTACAGGATCCCACACATCCCATCACACTAGATCTTATTTCCTCTCTCTTCTGTGACTCTCACCAAATATACAAACCATCATTTCCTTGATGTGCAGTGATCACATGACAAAAAAAGGAGGGGAAAAAGTGTTGATTAGCATATGTGTGCAAATAGTGGTCGGGTATGACACAGCAGCGTAGGTGCCGCTATTAGAGGAAATACAGTACAGGATTTTTTTCTTATTTGTTCACTGACCCATCTTGAGAGTCGGACAGTGAAACTTAAAAGAGAGCAGCCTTCACCCTTTCCCTTTACTCGTATTCAAGTGAGGAAAATGACATCTCAAGAGGAAGAACTTTTTGGAAGAGATGCGTGAACCCCGGCTCAAGAGGACTGGAAGGTGCAAACAAGCATTTGCACGCCCGGCGTCATCCTGACAGGTGAATTGAAACATTGACAGGTTTGAAATCACCTCTTACGCCTCTTGTCAAGGCCCAAGGGCGTCCCAAGGTGGAACGGTGAGGAAATGAATTAGTAACCATGTTTTTCCTGTCAACGACACAACATGAACCACTAAAATAAGATACAGGGGCTGCATTGAAAAGTTTTCACTTTTCATGAAAATATGCTTGACTGACTTAGGAGTGAGCTTTTCTTAAACCATGATGCCTATTCTGCTTTTACGGATCATGCTATGAGAAATGTGCCTGATAGAAAATAGTCCTTCAATAAAGATGCGGAGTGTTGTTGCTTCAGGTTGCGTATTACCATTTCCAATTGACATTTAGTGTAAAACAAAATATGAGTATAGCAGCAAAAAATTATCGGAACAATGTTTGCTCGCTAAATGCTAATAGCTAACGAAACTAGCATAGACATTGCCGTACATGAACCTTTTTAAACAACGCTCAGATGCATGTATTCTTTCTCCTTTGCTTTAAACGACTAATATTACTCCATTCAATTAAAGAAAAAAATGATTCCAAATCAATTTCTTTGTTTGTTACAGTTTATTTTAATATTTTTACACAGTGCGATACGATAGAGTGCTAGTTTTCTAATTAAAGAAAGAAATGGTTGACGCTGGGCGTCAAAGATTGATTATGGCAGACTAGTTAAGAGAAAAAGCAGCATTTGACAGACATAAAAAAAAATCACTCAAAGTAAATTTGTAACATAAAAGGGCCGCATTTGTTGTTAAGATGAATATGAGGTCAAAAATGTTCTTTCCAATGGGACATTTCTCTTTTCCTAATTTAGGAACCGAGATGAGAATTCAAAACATTGCAATACCTCAAACTCCAACTCATTTTCCTTGTGAGTAGAGGCCAAACGCAGCTAAACCGGCGAATGCTTTGGAAACCAAATGGTCCGTGAGGGATCGTCGTGGAACTTTGCAAAAGGGTAAACAAACATTGAAGGTCCAAACTTGACATTTAGTGTCCTTATCCATAGGGAAATCATTTGGCTTCAGGTGTATCAAATGTCCGCCAACCTTTAAAACGAGGAGAGGAATGCACTTCGAATTGAATTTGCAATCAACTTGGGTTTCAGCCCCACTGAGTCTAAACTAATTTTAACCTTTGCAACGCTCCTTGAGAGAAATAAAACATTTCAATACAATCTCCTGTGGAAAAAAAAAAAATCTACCATACGTATTGACAGTTACTTTACAGGCACATGTTTCTATCCTTTTTGCAGCGTACTCAACAAGCCTTATTTTTAACTATCAGCTTTTCACAGCCTCCTAAATCTTTGCGAGGGAGACAACAGGCTGGTAAAATGGTTATGACCTCTTTATCTCTTTTATGGACTCCTTGGCCATCTCACATGGAGGGAGGGGGAGAAAAAAAAATCAATGTAATTTTAAACCAAAAAAAAAAAAAATCAATGGCATCTACAATACAATGCCAAACGACAAGGACTGCTCAGCTCATCAATCCTTTATTAGAGGGGAGATGGTGTGGATTGAATGAAAGTTTGATCAAGTTCAAAAGAATACAAGGATGGAAATCAGAGAAACTTCTGATATGGCATGAGTGTGATATTTTGCAAAGGGAAATAAAACAGAGTCATAATTATGTGAGTGATGGAGGAAAAACTTGTACAATAAAATATAGACACCTATATATATAATATATATTATAGACATAATATATATAATATATATAATATATACTATAGATATAATATAATATCTATATTATATAATATAGACACCCTATAGTCTATATTATAGACACCCATAATCGCTAACCTTCCTTAGTACTGGCAATGATGCACAGAGTAACCAACAAAGTACCTCTACAGTCCGAATTCCCTCAGAAGGGACAGTCAGGCCGGGAGAACAACAGATTAATGACATAGATTTATCTTTCTTCTGTCATTACACATACAACCACTATTGTTTTGTCTATATACATCCCATAATGCCTTGGGAGAGGGCTGCTTCATTGAGACCGATAGATCAGTGCAGTCCGACACCACCGTTGTATTTCCCCATAGACAAAAATCCACACGTGTCCGTCACGCATATACATTGGTTAAGAAAGAGAGAAAATTATTAGCGAATATATGACAAATAATTTGACCCGTTAACAAAAGTCATAGTACAATATTGGTTTGCGTTAGACAAACTCAGTATTCCGAATACACGTTGCTCATTTTAGTGCTCGTTGTAAATGAACATACGACACAGATTGCAGCCATTAACATATCACAGCGCGTTATGAAACAACCCAGAGCCACAAATATAACCGGATAGACAATTACGTAGTCTTTAGGAAAGCCGTTATCAAAGGCCAAGAGGCTGTAATGGCTTACATGTTCTTTTTTTCCCTTTTCTTTTTTTACTTAACATCCCTGGGAAATTGTTGGCTCACACAGCCTCGAGGTTTGACGTAAATTAGTCAAGAATTTACATTACAAATGCGCACATGATTATATGGAGAATTGGATACACATTTATACCCATTAATTACTTATAAAATATGAGAAAGTCACATGAGTGAAATGTTAGTGAAGAGGACTGAAATACAGTGAATAGGATTGAAATACAGCTAGCTAGTCAGCATTTAACTTGAGAAGCTAATGTAGCAGCAGTATACAACTCGACTCTGTGTTTCTTTTCACAAACAACACAACCAACAGAATGTATGACACCGGGCACATAATGTCTGTGTACTTTGTTCGTAGAAAGTGAGCAGCTAGCCGGAGCGGGCTAGGTGGCGGCTATTGTGAGAAGCTAACATCGTACACCTTGACTCTACTTCTCCTTGTCAAACATCACAAGGAAATGGTGGAGTCGTCGGATGCATAGCACCTGTCACAGAAGATACAAACTAAAGTCATTTGTTCACAAAACCTTGGTGGCTAGCGTGTTGTGTAAAAAGCTAACTTTGTGTCAGTGATCCTTCTTGCCAAACGGCACAAACAGTTGTGATTCAAATGCAGTGGATCCAGTCCTGGGTTACAAATCATGTTATTCGTTCACAAAAAGTTGGCAAAAATGTTCCAATTCAAAATAGGACGACTTTTGTATGTTATTGATACGAAGACACAAACATAAAAATGTAAGTAAGCCATGTTCGGGCACATCTCCTCAGCACCTGTTTGAATAGTCAGCTGCTAAAAATGAGAGGGCACCCTGTAATTACACAGCGAATGAATCATACAGACACCAATTCTCCACAACGCATTCCATCTTGGGTGGCAACCACCCGGTGACCCCGGAGACGAGAGCCTGCGCCGCTAACAGGTGAGGATGCAGCTTTCAACGCGCTACGGATCGAGTTTCCACAGAATCACCTCGTGAGTGATAATGTTCGACATTCAAAGTGTCTTCCCCCCCCACCGCCCTAAATCGTAACGGGCCAGAACAAATCATGCACTAATCCCAGAGTCCTTGACTTCCCGCTGGTAACGTTCCCTGTTTTCAAAACATGGTGAGAGAATCGTCAGCTCGTATTGCAATGTTTTCGCACAAAAATGTAGCAGCGACGATATGCAAAAAAGTCTTTGTGCAACGTCGGGCCTGGATTATTTTCCAGTAGATGTGAACAGTAGAATAACACACAATATTAATTAAAACACCGCATTAATAAAACTGGACTATTTTTCAGACTGCGCAAATTTCAAAATATATGTTTTCTTTCTTTTGATTTTTGGAGCAATATCAGCTTGCAAAGCCATTACTTACCTGTCCTCTGGGTTTGATCACGTAGCATTTGCTAGCCGATCCCGTGGCCATTGTAACGTCAGGTTCAGTTGACAGCAGGTGGTAGGAGAAGACAAAAGTGCAGCCACCCTGAGATGGACATAAATGTGTGAATATTTCATCTTATTTCATATTCTACACTATTAATCAGAATATTGAGCGTACACTAGTGGAGGCTCAAAGGACATATGAAAGAAAACTCAATTGTTGACTTGACCTCCGCTTTTCAATTTAACATTTTCAAGTTCGCTAAATTTTCAAAATGTGATCAATTTGGGAATGTGGTTAAAAAGACACAAAATCTTTCAGAATGTAATTATATATACACTATATACTGTATATGTATGTGTATATATATATTTAAGACCTACTCAGCATTGCAGTTCCATTATAACCTGTGACTTCTACTCCTTTGTCATCAGCAGGTTAATTAACTGTGAAAAGCGCTCACCGCAAACCGTAAATCACTCATTCAGCGCTTTGTCACGAGCCGCCAACTTAAGCGCCTTGACGAGGGAGTTCTGCACGACGGTGCGTTTGGCTCTATAGGTACGAGGGAACGCGCCCCTCGGGTGTCGCTATAAATGTACTCGTATCGCTGCGGTTGCAGGCCGCCACTCTTTGTGCGGCGTGCGTCCTAATCTGTCCATTCAGACCGAAGGACAATAACAAGTGGATTGTGTGGCGCAGTCTACGCTGTTTTTTATTTTTGCTGGAGGAGGCGCGATGCCACCCACACGGCACACCATCTTCTCCTTTGTTTCACCTAAATTCCACATCAGCTTACAGTAGATGTGAGAAGCTATATTTACCCCAGTCCTCCCGCCTGTGAGGAATTCACAACATTTCGTGATGAAGAGGGCACAGCAGAATTATCGTAATTTTATTTCGATTTTTCATAATAGTTTTTATTTCATTTTCAGAGTTTTTTTCGAATTTGATTTTTATTCTATTATTTATTTTTTAATGTTTCACATTATTTTGGTTTTATTAGTTTTAGTGTTTGTTTTAGTTTTTTTTTTTTTTTTTTAATTTTTAATATGTGGAGTATTTTTGAGTACGACATGAAGAAAAATTTGCAATTTGGTGACAGGGAGTACACTTGTCAATAGACCAGATAAAAGCAGGTCTAAGTTGTGGTGCAGGTGGTATAACGTGATTTTTGTTGGGTTTAATTGAGACACAGGCAGTCAGATTCTGAGATCTGCCAATGTGTGTCCATCCATCCATCCATTTTCTCATCTGCTTATCCTCACAAGGGTCACGGGTTTTGAAATAGTCATGGAACTCCAAAGTCGAGACACCACTGTACTAAACAAATCACATGAAACGTGCTCAAGTTCTCCTTGGCAACATTATCCCGACTGCAAACAAGCTGACCTCACTACCCCCTAGCGTGTGTCCTAATGTCCCCCCCCGCCTCTTGGGCTTGACAACGATCTTATTCCCGAGGAATATCACCACCATAAATCACCTCCTTTTTTTTTTCCACCCCAAATCATCTCATAAACTTTTTCTTCTCCATGCTCATCAACATTTCTTTGTTTAACATTTATGTTTATTGATAAATGAAGATGGCCTTAAATAATGCAAAGCAAAACATTAGCCGCGAGCGAAGGGATATTAATAATTGATGGGCAACAACGGGGAAGGGGAGAAGTTGTGAGGGGGTGGGTGTGTGGGGGGGGGATGCACTCTGGGAATAGATAATATTAGCTTAATGCAAGCCGGTGTGAACGGTCCAAGTGTAATGGGCCTGCTGCCTTTAACGGATGATAGTTATTGTGGCCCGAAAGTTAGGGAGAAAAAAAAACAGAGGATAGTGGTGGTGGTGGTGGGGTGGGGAGGTTAGGAGG
Source organism: Hippocampus zosterae (assembly GCF_025434085.1). Taxonomy (NCBI): domain Eukaryota; kingdom Metazoa; phylum Chordata; class Actinopteri; order Syngnathiformes; family Syngnathidae; genus Hippocampus; species Hippocampus zosterae. The sequence continues at coordinate 5,411,812 of NC_067464.1, forward strand.
GGTCATAGATTTTGCTCATAGAAGCTGACAGTGCAAATAGTGTTTTTAATAGCAGCAGCTTGACACATTCTGCAGAGAGGCCCTATAATGGTCAGCTCTGTGCTTAGCGTAAAGGGAGAAAAATGGCCCGTCGCTATTAAAATGAAACGGGAGAAGGTCCATGCTCTTACTTTGCTGTTTTCTTTCCCTCGCCCCCACCCCTCCATCACTCATTTTGATCCCCTCCTGTCCATTTCCTGTCTGCAGTCTCACGTGACTTTGCCCTCGCGTACGCACGCACGCACACACACCACAACACATGAACGCACTGATTGTGCTGGCTCATATAGGAACCCTGATCTATAACCCCAAGTTCAAGGGGGTGCAATGGGGGCTCATTTTACACAGTGACCGAGGACACGGAGGATATGAGCAGGTCACTTATTATGACATCGTCCCTGCCGCAACCAATGGGGGAAATTTAGTAGGCGAGCGTACAAAAACTGAAGGTCCTTCTGGCTTAGATTCACGACAGGCTGTTTACGGTCACGCTCGAGGGGGGAAAAAGCCTTAGAGAACAAAATAAAGGCCGACATCCATCCATCCATCCCTTTTCTAATCCGCTTTATTCTTTATCAGGTTCGCGGGTGTGATGGAGCCTCTCGCAGCTGTCTTCGGGCAGTAGGCGGGGGACACCCTGAACTGGCTGCCAGCCAATCGCAGGGCTCACAGAGTCAACCAACCATTCGTGCTCACACTCATACCTAGGGACAATTTGGAGCGCTCAATCAGCCTGCCATGCATGGTTTCGGAACACGGGAGGAAACTGGAGTACCCGGAGAAAACCCACGCAGGCAGGGGGAGAACAAGCAAAATCCACACGGGAAGACCGGACCCTGCACCTCTGCACTGCGAGGCCGACGTGCTAACCAGTCGACCATCGTGCCACCCAATAAAGAACTCAAACAAGGAACATAACTACGTGAATTAAATAAAATTGGAAAAAATAACAGTAAAAAAATATGAGAAAGAAATTAATAAAAAATTACATATATATGTATATATATATATGTATATATATATATATATATATATATATTTCACATAAACATATTTTCATATTTTCTTATATATATATATATAATTTTGTAATTTTTAATTAATATATATGTATTAATATATATGTAAGAAAGAAATTAATAAAAAAATTACATATATATAATTTTTAATTAATTTTTTCTCATTTTTTAACTGTTATTTTTTCCAATTTTATTTAATTGGAAAAAATATTTAATTTTTATATTTAATATATAATAAATATTTAATATTTATTTAATACATACATATATATATATATATATATATATATATATATATATATATATATATATATATATATATATATATATATATATATATATATATATGAGCCCTGCATGTCCATTAAACTTTGGTACTGCTCCAATGTATTTCCATTGATGTTGCAACTCTTACATTGGACCTAATTAGACTGCACTGTATTGTTGTTAGTGTAGTAGGCCACAATGTAAAAGCAGTTAGAGCTGATCATTCATTCATTCATTGGCATTTATTATTAAAGTCGAAGATGTGCATTTTCTACTTAGTACCTTTCTTTTTTTTTTGTGGTCTTTTTCGTTGGTGTGCAGTCCTACTGAATTACGGTGAGAAAAGGCTGCTGCAGGACAATCCAATAATCTTGCAGTTACATTAAATATGAATTAAGAGGAGATTATTGCTCCTTTGGACAACAACAGAGTAAGCATGCGCAACGCAGTCTGATTACCGAGGTGCCATTAGGCGCAAGTTGATGGGCGCTCGGTGCCTTTAGGTCAGTGGATGGAGACAAAAAAAAAAAAAAAACTAAATGTACTCCCCAAGGGATCGTCTGATTGTTATGCCAGGCTTGTAAAAAAAAAAAAAAAAAGATACAGGAGGAATGGGAATGGGGGGGGGGTGTGTAATGGGTATCAAAGGCTGAGGAGGACCCCCTTCCTTCAATATTGCCATCACAGCAGCATATTAGCATCTAAACAAAGGAGGCAGAATCCCCCACAGCGCCGCCTCTGCGTTTCAAGTGGTCACTCGCAGCATTTTATTTAGTCCTCAATCTGCCACCTTTTTTGCTGACTAGAACAATCATTAAAAAAAAAACACGAGAACAATCCTCCTGTGTCTTCACAAAAGTTGCTGCTTCTCCTCTTTTTTCGCCCTCTTTTCACACTCTCTTCTCTCTTTTTTGTTTTTGCTCCCCCCCACCCGTTTTGCTTCATCACAGCAGCTATATGACAGCTGTCATCGCTCCTCGGCGGGCCTCAGATCTGCATTTCAAGGTTCGAGGGTTCACCGGTTCGCCGCGTTCCGCTCGGGCACGCGAGGCGTCTCTCAGAAGGTCCTGCTCGTAAACAATCGTCTTGCGCACACACGCGCCGCCCGCTATGCTAGCAATACGTGACAGTTCGGCGGGTGTTCGTGTCACTCGAGGATTTTTGTTCGCCGTTTATAGACACTCGAGTTTATTCGAAACAATGTTAAATATAGCCGTGACATTTGTGTTACCTGCGGTGCAAATGCACACCTGGTTTCAAAATAGTCACGGCTACATACACAAAACAACAAAAGTGGTGTGTTATGTAAGAGAAAAAGTTTTTTTTTTCCTCACGAAAACAATCTTAAGAGAGTGTTCTAAAGAAAAAAGTCATCATGTTCGGGACAAGACGAAGAGCAAAAACTCCTGAATAATTTATTGATTGTAATTGCCTATAAATGCCACAAGATGGCAGCAGAGCATTTTTTTCTTTTTTAAGAAGCCAATAAAAATCGTACATTTTATATCTTAATGATGTACCGTAATAAAATTACAATAACAGTCATAATATCCATCGATCCATTTTCTGTACTACTTATTTAAGACAAATAAGTATGCTACATATGTACATAGTGGAAGAGTTTTGGGGGGGAAAAAAATTCTGAGAAAGGAGTCATAATCCTACAATAATCATTGCTGTGTATCAAACAGATGCAAACGTGTTTTTTTTTTTGTGTGAAAAAGTTCAATGGGAAGAAAAAATGGCACTGTTACGAGGAACAAATTGTTTATCTAGGAGAAATATGTTGGAATCTTCAGTTGAAATCTATTCGAGGACGAGAGAATTGATGTGCAAATAAATCGCTTCAAACTTTCAAGGTTGACCTCTGACATTATCAGTTGCAGTTTCGTGTCTTTTTTTTATCTCCCCTCTTTGGAAGAAAATTCCAAGGTCACTAAAGGACCATTCGGATGTGACGCTTCTTTTTATGATTATTATTATTTTTGGGACGCGGTGACGGACTTGTTTGTTATTGACCTCCACCGTTACTGTCAGGACGGACGGAGAATGCCCTTTAGAAGACAGCCGGTTTGACAGATCAGCTGTTCTCCGGGCCCCACCGCTTGCTGAACGGACAACGAGCTAGGACGCGGCTTGCTTATTTGGCGCAGCTACCTTTTGACAGTAAGCCCAGGTTAAAGATCGATAAAAATGTGTCAGGAGATAACTCCCGTTCCCTCCTGTTAACTGATCAACGCGACGGGCCATCGACAAGATGGGCGTGGAAACGAGGACGCTGACAGCTGGCCTCATGAGTTGAAGTATTGACACTTTAAGTTCATGTCATATGATTTTTGAAGTGTCAAGATATGATCGATCTGAAGATTATTGTTATTTATTTATTTATTTTTTGCTTTGACTAACGCAAACTTGAAATGTTTTTTTCCAAGCGATTTAAAGCCACTCTCAGTTGTGATTTACCGTTTTCTTTTTGGGAAAAACGTGTGTTCCGAAAATATGTTTTTAAATGTACTTTCATGAGTCTTTTTCTTTTTTTTTTTTTTTGTCAGAAAAAAAGTGCATATTTTTTCTTCTCAAAGATATAAAGGAAATCTTGCGAGAAAAAAAATCTTAATGGAACAAGAATAAAGCCTTTTTGAAATTCATAAGCTCAGAAAATGTGTTCTTTTAACAAAAAAGCCAGATTTTTTTTCAGCATAAAAAGTTATCAACTCTACAAATGATTTTTGGGGAAAAAAAGAAGAAATAAAAGGTAATCCTTGAAATTAAAAGTCAGTACTGCAGGAAGAAAGGTCATTTTGTGAGCAAAAAGTCAAAATTGAAAAGGAATAAATGTGGGGATTTTTTTGGGATAGAAAAAAAAAATCTTTCTTTGGAGAAAATAAGAAAATAAGAAAACCTTTATTAGTCTCACAATGGAGAAATTCCAAATTTAAAAAAAAAGCAACATCACCGGACTGGCGCATGACCCGTGGGCATCGCGAGCTTGTGCATATGTAACTGGACTAATTTACACCACGCTCTGAGCGAGCTTCGCTTTGAAGCTTTTGAAGCCTCTCGCTCCTCATCTGATCCGCGGCCACAACTTGAGCTGGTGCGAATGGCCGCGGGCCACAACTCAAGACGGATAATAGAGCAAAGGTACAAAGCGAACACACGTCTCTAAACATGCGTGAGCGCCAAGTACAAGGTCGTTATGGAAGGCCCAGGTCCCAGCGCCCCGTCTGATGGGCGACGTGCTATTGTGCTCGTGCTTGGCCTTAAGCCGTAGCTCCTTTGTTAGCGCCCCTCAATGCATAACGCTTACTTGTCTGGACCTGGAAAAAAGAGGACGGGGTCATCGCGGGTCAAAAGGCGTGATGAAGTCATTTTCAGACAGGCTTATCATTTTATCAGACGTTTGGATTTTGAAACATTTGAAAACAAACCCTCAAAGCTTATCTATGGAATTGGCAACGAAGAAAAGTACGGACATTTTTTGTTTTTGTTTTGTGGCTACAATTGAAATTATATTAAGTAGCTTCAGTTAGCTATATTTTTTAAAGCACTCTAATTTTTATGTAATTTCATCACGACAATATTGTTTGAGTTTAAGGTTTGTCATTTCGTTAGTTTATGTGAAATATAATAACCTTGTTTTGAAAAATAAAATTGCTTGTTTTCTCAAAGCGAGTCGCGTGTATTTCTGGACTTCTTGACGCACAACCTGCCAAGTCATCTTTGGTTCAAATATAAGAAGGAGAATTAGGGTAAAAATAAAAATGAATTAATAAACATTTTTTTGTGAAAGATGTCATAATTCTACTAGAATGAATTAGAATGTTAAAAACAATAGAAAAAAAGGGGGTGGGGTGGGGGGAATGCAATGAGGGAAAAATATATCAATGCCGGCAGAGCCTGATTTTCATACCAGCGCGAGACTCACCGCGTGTGTTTGAAAGTGGCCAGAGTAGTCTTCAAAAAGCTCGAATCTAAATTGAGAACAGAAAAATATGTGCATTGTCGAGAAAAAAACAAACAAACTGCAATGCCAGAATATTATTATTTTTTCTCTTTATAGGATAGCCCGAATGCTTTAAGACACCGTCCACATTTTTGTACAAAACTGATATTGAAATGGGAAAAAAAAAATATTAAAAGAAATTCAAATTTTCAATCTTGACACTACGGTGAGTTTATCCTTTCATTCATTCTCTTATCGCAGTTGCTCCGCTTCAAAAACGACAATGTGCCGAATCATCCGCCTCGCTCGCAGCACTAACGGTGTCTGCCTCCACCACTTCCACAGTGTCTTGTCACAGCCCGTCTTCTGAACTTCCAATTCCTCTGCCAACCTAGCCTGTTTCTTTTTCCATCAGAGAGTCAACCGCAGAGCGCTTATAACCATTTCAACACGTTCAATGTTTCACTTTCATGTAAAAAGAATGGTGGACTCTTTAAGAAAACTTTGCAGGCGGTTAGAAGTTAAATGAAAGCAAGCATAGAGAGAAAGTAAGGCTTTTAAAAGCACGCTGGTTTATCTAATTGCCATCAAGTGCTCGGACAGTTGTCATATCAAAACAGTACTGGCTGCTATTGTGTGCCGACAAACAGGCAGGCCCTTGAAAAGAAGCACTTTGAGGCTGCAGCTCCAGCAATTACTGGCTTTTATACGGCGGTACCACAGAGATGGAAAAATAACGCAACCGAAGGATTGATCGCAAGCGTCCTTTGCCAATATGACCTCATTCTTTTGAAATAGTTCTACAGTGACACCCAGACTTACTTTATATTATACTTCTTATATTGTTTTAGGAGTGAATTTTCTTATCGTTAAAGTGAATCAGATGTCACCATGTTTGGGGTATCGTATTTCCCGCACTTATAAGGTGAACCTACAAGTATTACATTTTTTCAAAAGCTGACCCTGTGCCTTGTAATCCGATGCGATTTACATATGGATCAATATTCTGACTTTTTGGAAGTAGTATTTTAAATGCTCTATAAAGTGTTTGTTATAGCTGCAGCGGTTGTGAAGATTCTATATAAATAGAGCTGAATTGTATTGTATTTCCTTGAACATAGCTCCATCTGGTGGATGCATAAATCAAATGCAGCCACTATTTTCGCTTCTATTCTGCGCCTTATCATGTAGCGCACCCTGGACACGAAAGCAGTGTTAAAATAGGCCATTCATTGGAGGTGCGCCTTATACTCCAAAGTGCCTTATAGTGCGTTTATCTTGAGGTGCTAGCAAAAAAAAATAATAATAATAATAAGTAGGGGTCATTTATAAGTTACGGCTATTTAAATTGGGAGTATGCGGTTTTAAATATGCTAGCGAGATTTGGATGGAGACTCACTTCACACTTCATTCATCCACTCCGACTAAAGCCCCGCCCCTAACGAACAAGCGGGTTGTAAACAGGTCGACATATCGTCCGTGTAATTGACGATCATTATTTGTTGAGGAAGTAAAAAAACAAAACAAAAATCATGAAAAAAATGGGGATGCATAGCCAATACACGTTTTATGCAAAAAATGGGACTCCCCCCTGCTCAAATAAATAAATAAATAAATAAATAAATATTGATTAAAATTATATTTTAAAAAATAATATCAGTTTGGGCCTGCTCTTTTATTTATTTATTATTATTATTTTATTGCAAGTTTTCTCATTTTTGTATTTGTGTGTTTGGCTGTTGCCATTTCTCAATTGGAGCTCTTTTCGGTTTTTATATCCTTGTTTTGAAACATCATCAGTTAAGGGCCAAATCCTTTTCCACTTGAAAGTACACATAGACCAAAAAGACACGGATTACTCTGATGCTGTGCCTATCTGCTACCTTAAGCCAAGGACGCATCGGTTATTTACTTGCCGAGTTCACAAGACCAAAAAGGAAAGACATTGGATTTCAGAGGAAGTTACGTGACAACGAAAACTGGTGCAGATGACCCAAAGTTTTATGCCAGTTTCCCTATGTTGGCTGTAAAACAGCGAGAAAGGTTTTTCTTGCGAAACAGCCCAGAATTCCATTGCAGGAGCACACAACTCCCAGTTTTGCGAACATGCTGCATTAGAAGGAAGACACAGGGGACATCCTCACATGTCCAGATGTGCTTATCAGTTGTCACTGGTTGCACCAGGGTCAAAGTTGGAAGGAAGGAAGAGGCAATTTTGTTTTTCGGCAACACGGCCCCAAACTGCTGATGGATGCACTTCCTACGCAATCCAAGTGGGAACCGCCAGCTAATAACGCCACAAAACCAAATCTCAACGTTGACATTCATCGCCCGTGTTTGAAAGCCACAAGTCATAACTGTCAAGTTAGGGGAGCGACTAATCTTTCACTGGTTTCTGTGGCTTTCGCAGCATTAAAACTTGATGCATCTCCTCGACGGAGAACAACTGTCTGTGGACCTGTTAATGTGCAAGTTAAATGCTTCGGCCGGCTTGGATTGACCATAATGGATTCGACTCCAGCGACAGACATCCAACACTGGAAAAATTGATTTGATCTCGGGAGGACAGACGATGGGATATCATTTTTTACAATTGAGACGTCAATGGAGCACGGACCGCAATAAAGAGGAGACGGTGAAAGTCAATCCCGCTTCAACCCACACCGGAAAAATGAAATGCGTCAATCTGCTTCCACACACTTGGCTATATTTATTTACATTGACGGAATATGACAGAATATGAACAAAAATAGGTGGCACTCTTTCAGTGCCACCTAAGTTTTTTTAGACTCTTCTTGACCCTATTAATGGCATTTCCAGTTCTGGGCCTGGAGGGCCACTGACCTGCCTGTTTTCCATCTCTCTGGGCTGCAACACGCCTGATTCAGATGATCAGCTCATCAGCCAGCTCTGAAGCAACATTAGAACATTCCTGATGATTTGAATCAGATTTGAAACAGGCGGGACAGCGGCTCTTGAAGACTGACTTTGGACAACCCTGCCTTATTACAATGGTACCTCTACTTACAAAATGTATTGGTTCTGGAAGAAATTTCTTAACTCGAACATTTTGTAAGTAGAGACGTGTTTTCCATGTAAATTCCCTAATCTGTTCCAAGGCCCCCCATAATTGAGACATAAATTTAGAAAACATTTACGTCTGAATCAAAAAATGAATCAAAATATGTAACAAATACATATTACAATTCGATTAGTTAGATTACGCCCCATGGCTCGGGGGCGAATGACGAGGAGGAGATCTACACACATGGACACAAACGGTAGAGGTCCCTATTAGCCAATGGGATGACAGGATGATGTTCAGTAGTAGCCATTGGCAGGGCAGCTGTAACTATGTTGCATTCAGGAAACTCTGAGTTGCGAGTACAAACATACTGTATGTTTAACTATCGTATCGTGACATTTCTTTCGTACCAAGATGCAATATTTTCCTGTTGAGTCGTTTCGTAACTTGAAAATTTTGCATGAAGAGACCTTCGTAAGTAGAGGTAGCACTGAAGAAAACAAGAAAAAATACATCAAGACATACCAAGCATGATACCTGCATCATGCAGGTATCATGCAGGTATTATGATACCTGCATTCTTTTAATTTTTTTTTTAAAAAGTAAAAAAGTCCTTGGCATCGAACAAGTTAAAATAAAGACGCAAAATATCATCAACGACATGAAACCGATTTATACTGATTATACTTGGTGGCCAACTATCATGAAAGATGATTCAGTATGTATCTTGATCCATGAGGTGCAACATGATTCAAGGACGGTTCGTGTCTGTTTTAAAAATCACTCAGCGGGCCGACAGAGTTGTGTCGCTCATAAAGTGAGCAACGAATAACTTGATGAGATTACATGCAATACTTTTTTTTTTGTCTCCCCATCTGTGTCCGTGGACCTCTGCCATGAATTCAAACCACCTGAAAGCAACTGGAGTGCATTTCATTTCGCCTTGATTCATGAGTTGTAATATAAGCCCTCTCTCGGCGCCCGGTGTGGCACGGGACGGCCAGATTGGACTCAGCGTGTAGATATCAGATAATATAGTGTCGATGTAATGCAAGCGTAAACAAAAAGCTGTCAAGGTGGGCGCGACGTGCTCGTGAAAAGCCTCCCATAGTCGTCATTGTCCTTCCACAAAAGTGTTTCGCGCAAGCCTGTCGCTCGGCAAGTTATGAACAGGTGACTGAATTACACACCGGCGTTGTTTGATGGCCGGTGAACAAAAGACTGTCGGAGTTGTTATGATGGGAGGAACTATTGTGCAGTGGCAGATAAAAAGTGTCGTCCAAGTCGCAATTTCTATTCACTTTAATGGTATAGACACGGTTTCTTATTTTGAAACCGGTGAACTGCTTCTCCTGGCAAGGTGCATTGGACTACACTCCACAATTGTTGGTCTATGCACCACCTTTGCATTACGTTTTGTGGTAACTGGTTTTGCGTCATCCTACTTATGACGGTATCTGTGACGAGGGGAAGACCGAGCAGATACAAGGCACACTACGGTCGACCAAGAATGCCAGTACTTTCCTTTCCAACCCGTCACATCTGATAGGGTGGAAGGTTTGGATCCACTTTCTAGCGCTACTGGATGACAAATTGTGTCCAAAACCTGGCCTGGAGTTCCAGGGCTTTCAAACCGCAAATCAGCTTTATTTGGCTGTCAACTAAATTGTAATGCTGCAATATGGATTTGTCAGCGTTACAACGAAAAGCCCTGACTTTATTTTGAACAAAAACGAGGAAGAGACTTTGAGCAGTAGAAAAAAGGGAATGGGTTCATCCGATTATAAAGGCAAACAAGGATTTCAGGTGTACCTCAAGCTTCTTCAAGTTTCTCCGTGTTTTGTCATCACGGTGGCGCTACAACCACAATCCACGCCACAATGGAGGCGTTGAAGGTGCACAGCGCTTGGTCACTCTGCGATTAAATGAATAAGTGAGTAAGTTGGTTGTTAGCTAGCTGGCAAGTGATGTAATAAGTCAGCTGGTGAGTAGTTTGAAGTGAATCAGTGTCAGTTACTTTTGTAATTCTTCAGACGGTGAGCTCGTTTTGTTAGTTAGCTCAGAAGTTGGTGACTACGTCAGTTTAGGGAATGAGTGAGAATTTAGTGAGGGAATAAGTGCTAGCAGCTAGTGAGTGGGTCATCAGTGAATGAGTTTCATTTTCTGCGGTCGGAGTTTAATGGGGGCAGTGACCCACCAAATCAGGAAATAGAGCCATTAAAAAGAAAAAAAAAATCTGCCGCTGGCATGGAAAACAGAGTTCAGACGATACAGTCCTGGAAATATTCTAATGGGAATAATGACGACATCAAAGTCTTCCACAAGGTCAGATTAACATGCGTAAAGCACTTTGCTGAGGCCAGCTTTACACCTTTGCGTCCTTATACCACAGTGATAGATGGCTTTTCATTTTTAGCGCAGCCTGTTCGACCGCCGAATTGGCACTGACTACGGCCACAACTGCTAAGTCTGGCTTTTTTTTTCACCTGCTAGTCACTTGTGTGCTTACCTTGATCCTCCTCATAATCATGCTTCAATATCACAAAACAAAGTGAGGATAATCATTTTATATATTCATCCAATTGTGAATCTGTAATGAGGGCTTAAAAAAACTCACTCACAAGTAACTTGCTAGCTAGCTTGTTCACTAACCAGAGTCATGAATGAGGATAATCATTTTATATATTCATCCAATTATGAATCTGTAATGAGGGCTTAAAAATCTCACTCACAAGTAACTTGCTAGCTAGCTTGTTCACTAACCAGAGTCATGAATGAGGATAATCATTTTATATATTCATCCAATTATGAATCTGTAATGAGGGCTTAAAAAACTCACAAGTAACTTGCTAGCTAGCTTGTTCACTTACTGGCTAATAAAGTAATTTTGAATAATTAATTCAAATATCACGTATAAAATTACTCACTGACTAAGTGAGATGAAATTCAATAAAATATAAATGTAAAAATCAATATGCGTCATTACACCAATAGGCACAATAAAATATTAACTGGTATGGAAACCGACCTGAGCAGATTTGCTTCCCTGCATGAGCAAAGGCTTTGCCGGTAATAAACACCTAGTGCGGGTCAACTAGCTGGGGAAATATCAGATTTATGACCCGTTGTTGCTGTTTTCAGTGTCGTGCTGTGTGCTATTTGCCAAGACAAACTTTGCTTTTGTTGTCAGAAGGTGAAAAAAAGTGTTTTTACATGCGGTTGTGACGGGGCTACAAAGTATGTGTCCGAAAACGGGAAACTGATGATATCATTGATAGCAGATCAGCCCTGCTATCATAAGCTATTGTCAGAAGGGTTCCCAGTGGAAGCCGCAAAGGGGATTTCACAAACAATTTCTCCCAAATTGAGGGAAAATTGGCTGCAGAGAAAAAATGCAGAATGAGGTTGAGATGATCCAACAGGGTTTTATTCACTCAAGCTCTCATGCTTGTTCAACAGGCTTCTCCACTTTCAAAATAACCCACAACCCCAATGTCCCCCCTCCCCGACTGCTCTCCCTTTCATTCGCCGTTTCAAATGTATTAATGGGCCGGAACCTTCCCGGATGATCTTGGCCCTCTACCTAATGAAAACGCTCTGCGGTTGGATCCCAGCGCAGTAATCAGGGCCCCTGGCCTCCGGAGCGATCGGGCCAGGCAACATGCCGATCAGGAAGAGTCCCAAGTGACGCCACGCTGAGTCCTTTAGTCACCCCGTGTTGCCCTGTACCCTTTCTTGCCTCAACAAAGCCTTGAGTGGGGAGGAACAAGGAGAAAATCCTGAAACTTGTCGACTAGGAGTCAACAAAGAGTTTCAGAGACTGTGTTATTGATGTGTTTAGGTGTGTCTTTAAGGTGAGTGGCCTCGTGAGTGACGTCTGGAGCTCTGATTCCAGCTCAGGTTGGCCATTTTACTACACAAAATGCTCTGAAATTGCTGGCGAACGAGGGGTTATCTTTTCTGAAAATGGCTGGCATAGCAACCACATTCCCCATGTTCTGTAACTGGTTTGACAGACTTCCAAACGTGCAAAGCTCACTTTTCAAGTACTTAGACAACCGTTGTTTTAGGTATGCCAAACTGATACGAAATGGTTAAACTAGTGCTGGTCCCACGGGTTTAGGATTCTGTTGTTTCTGAGGAAGTGTGGCTAGAAATGATGAAAATAAACAGACATGCTAACATTAGCCACTTAGCTCTGGACACAGCAGTATGTAACACAGTTTACACTTATCTCTCAGAATGAAAAGACAGACAATACGCTGTAGTATCCGCTTATACAATGACAAGTTCCAGCTGATCAAAAAATAAAACGTTGGTGTCGCTAAAGCTAACATCCAACAAGAGTTTCTCCCTACCACCAGACTGGCTCCAGCTAACTCGGATGCAATCCCCTTTTGTTGCTCTAGTACAAGAAAGCAAGTCGCGACCCTGTAGGCGTGTTACATGAATTGGACTTCGGGTTCTACAAATTGCAACTGCACCTTGAAGGTGTCTGAATGAGAATGAACAATTGAAAAAGCAACATCATCGATGAGTTGACATTGACTTGACTATCATCATCTCAGCGCCGCCCTCGACTATGGAAAAAAAAAATTACAATCCGCAAGTCGCTGGTCGAGTGGCTTCGTCCTCATAGCAATGTTTGCTCTATAAATACTGTTGAATTGACTTGTTGAAGATAAAGGGATAGAAATGGTAACCACTTCAAACCAAAGCGAGCAGAGCTGAAAAATATAACAGCTAGATATGTGGTACTCTACAATTTATTTTACGAATAGAAATATCACCGTATAGGGTGTATAACTTGATATAACCAACATTTCTGAAATATATTTCACATGATTGCATCCCTTTTAGATGCGTTTACAACACGCCTTCCGTTGCGTGTCTCAGCAGCATCGTCACGTCCGACGTGTTAGCCACATATGATAAAAACACTGAAATGAAAGACATCTACTTCCAAAGGAGGCGTCACAATGAAAGCCTTGATGGAGAGAGGAGAGGAAAAAAAAACAGTAGCAGAAACACACTTGGGTCTTCTGTGTGTTTAGCCTGTCGTTAGCCAGCAAGATTTTGTTTTGTCTTCTCTGACAGCTCCCCCCTTTCGGCACTCTTCGTCAAACCCTCCAAGCTCCGATCCTTGTCCAAGCTCCGATCCTTGAGGTGAAGCCTGGCCAGATGTGGCGACCCGGGGGTTCTTTGTAGCAGCATGTGTGAGACACGTTACTTGCATCATCTGTTTTAACTTGTCCGACTGTGCCGACAGTCCCGCCGAGTGTCCTTTTCCTTCTAGTTGGATATATTTTGCGCTTTGCCAACATTGTCAGTGCAACACAGAATTTACCTTCTTGCGATGTTGTCCATCACGACAAGCAGACATATTCAAAGGCCTGAGGTGCTAACTAGCACTAGCATACATGGATGGATCAGTCACCAATTTGCAGGATGATAATTTTCCAGATGGAGAGCAGAGTTCTAATTCTCTTCCCATATTCCTGCATTCCATGGAAGGGCAAAAATGTCACATTCGGATAAAGTGCGATGGAAGGGCTCAAGAATGTATTCTCTGCAAATCGATGCCTCCCAACTTCTACAAGATGATTCCACGCAAAATGGTGTCGCCCACAGAAATAGCGTATTTTCCGCACTATAAGGCGCTTCGGAGTATAAGGCGCACCTTCAACGAATGGCCTATTTTAAAACTGCTTTCAAATATAGGGTGCACGCATTGTAAGGCGCATAAAATAGAAGCTACAAGAGTGGCTGTGGTTGCGTTATGCATCCCACTCGATGAAGCTACGCTAAAGGGAATAGAGTATAATACAGCTTTATTTATATGGCACTTTCACAAACACTGCAGCTGTAACAAAGCGCTTGACATTTAAAATACTGTGTCCAAGAAATCAGAATATTGATCCATAGACCTGCATTATAAGGTGCACGGTCGGATTTTGACTGAGTACATTACAGGTATCGAGGTCAAACGTGTCAAACTCAAGGCACGGGGGCCAGAGCTGGCCCCCTATGTCATTTTGTGTGGCCCGCGAAAGGAAATCATGTGTATCAACTTTCATGACCCTTGCAAAAACAATAAACTGTTTTCACTTGGACACTTTTCAGACAATACTAAATGAATCTTCATCTGCAATGCTAGAATGGAGGGATGATGCTACTCAAAGCGAAGGGCATAAAAGTATTGGACAATTTTCTAAAATCATGAAAAATGCTCCTTTTAGTTCACTTTATGTGGGACACAATTTATGTGCAAGCACTCCTTGGGGGTAATTTATTTGTGGGAAAAAAAAAGAAAACAAAGCAAGTGAGCAGCAGGTCCTCCAGTGTGTGTTAGTGAAGCGTATGACAACTCCACTATGGTCTGCATTTGCTTTTCTTGGCAAAGTCCTCTTACTCTCTCTCCTTTTGTGTGACCTTGGGGGAATAAATACCGGCAGGCAATTGTCTGCTGTCTTACAGAGTAAAGTCAAGCAAAATAAAATAAAATAAATATTTGTAAAAAACATCTTCACAAAGCAGTGGAGAAATTATGGAGAAAGGATCATAAAAATAAAATGTGTCAGGTTTGAAGATGGTTTTTGGAGTCATTGCTGAGCTGGGCACAAACTGCTCCATTTAGTGCCAGAAAACAAAGTTAAGATGGTGATTGGTGAAAAGATTTTCCATCTCGACTGCTTTTTTTTCCCCACTGCAGTTTTTCTTCATCACGTGCCACAGACTGAGAGACAAACTTGCCCCCACCGCAAAAAAAAAAAAAAGAGCAGGAAATGAATCTTCAAGTTGTCTTGAACAACATAAAAACAGTCTGGATTTCCATTATTCAGCCAGACCGCTCTTTGCTTGTTTACAGTGGAGCGGGAGAGGGGGGGGTGGGGGGGCACGCCGACACCTGCGCACCGCATGGCCTGACAGTTTGATGGGCCCCTTTTAATGGTGATTCACTGGCCAGATCTATGTGGATAAAAATGGAATTCCGGGAGAGCAATCTAATAAGAAAAATAAAGCGGCGAGTGGTCGGTCGTCGCGGCTGCTCAACAGCCCGGCGCTGGTGGGCAATCAAATCCAAACTTTGATCTCGGATTGAGGGGGCGGGGGGAGGAGGAGGGGGTTATTGCACGCCATCAGCTCAGTCCGGTATGCTCTTTCTCAAAAGGAGAGTCGCCGATGGTCAAGTGGATGGTGCTTGAGTTTTACCTTTGAAAGCACGTGCGTTAACCTTGATGCTATGTAAACAGAAATTCGAGCTCAGCGTCCGTGGCAAACAATCTCGGGGGGGAAAAAAAGGATGTGGCTGGTATGAAACTATATTTGCATTGCAGGAATTGTGGTGAAAATAATTATACACCTTCTCAATTTGTTCCATAGACCTGTATAAGGCGCATCGCATTATAAGGTGCACGGTCGGATTTTGAGAAAATTGAACACTATTAGATTTTGACTGAGTACATTACAGGTATCGAGATCAAATGTGTCAAACTCAAGGCACGGGGGCCAGATCTTAATTTGGCTTAATTTTTTACATTTCCATCCATCGCCAACACGTCCGAATCATGTTTGCCCCTCTTTTTTTTCCCCCTCACAATTCAGAATAAAAATGATCAGAGTATGGCTGGTAATTCAATCAATTCTGAAGTGTGCGTACTGGGGAGTCAAGGTCATGAAACGTCTTGTACAAAACGGCAACTTCTCTGCAATTAGCTGCAATGACCTCCAAAGGCATCCCGGCCTGGTGTTCGTATCCTCTGATGGGAGGTGTAATATATCCAGAGGCGGTCCGGTCTTTATGCCACACAACAGCATGTACCCATTAAAGGCATTCGCACGGAATTGGAATACACAGCCACATATAAACACACCTCCACAGGGCTCTAACTTGCAGTCTTGCATTGATCGCACCTCTTGTCATATATCATTAATGAGGGTATTAAATCCATGTTTAGGAAACAGAAGGCTGCCTTAAAGAGGAGACGGCAGAGTAATGCATGAGACCCTCACCCCTCTCAGGAAGGGCCCCTCTCTGGTTCTCAGCGGCCACTTTAACAGAGTGATGTCACGGTGGCTCATATCACCGCTACTGTCCAGGGATGGGACACCGTGACCCATAAAAAGGCCTCAAAAAGGCAAATGATGATGGATAATCATCAGGGAGGGGGTTTTTTTCCTATGGGCCGTGCCAGCTGCATCGAACATATAAGAAACGGTACATCTCATCCATTCTGAACGATTTTAGGAATCCCGTCACACTGTTCACCGGCTGTATTGATCAGTCTAAAGTTTTCCCCCTGTGTACCTCGCCCTCGCGTGATCCTCATATCATGCCCCATCCGCCGTTTGCCGAGATCCTTGTGTGTGATATGGCAAATGGACTCACGATCGATTAAGCAACGAAGGCCCGGCAGATGGGGAGGAAGTCACACTCGAATATCTGGAAGGGCGCGAGGGGTATTGGGGGACAAGGGTGTCCCTTCATTCTCATTGTGCGGCAACCTCTAAAATAGTCATATCAATGTCAGACGGATATTTATGAACAGGAAAAACACATTATTTTTAAAGCCTTTTTGTCAGATTAGACATGATTAAAACGTATTCAGTACCAGCCAATTCTGGACCAAGTCTGAAAAGACGTTTAAAAACGTCTTTGGGAGTGAATGAGTTAATTAAAAAAAAAAAAAGACAATGTCAAGTTTTATTGCAGGAAATCAGCAACTGTCCTCTTACTAATCCCATTCGGGGCGTCTTTTGCGTTGGAGTGGAACTGAGGTGTTCATGTGGTGAGAAGTAAGAGTGTTTAGGGAGGATCAAATAAAATATATATCGATAAAATGGGCCAATCCCGCCTTTACAGGAGAGGATTTCCTGAGGCACGACGATACAGACCTTAAGTGCTGACAAAGATGATGTTGTATTGTTGCAGTAATCCCTTTAAAGACCTTGGGGCAGATGCATACAGTACATTTTATTGAAGGAGGTCTTCTCTTGCGATGTGAATAATCGCAAAACTATCAGACGCAGAGCTCCTCAAAAATGGTCCAAAAAAAAAAAAAAAAAGTCAATATTATCAACCGCTCCGCACCACTGGCTCGGTTTGTTTTGTTCTGCTTGGTTTAGCAAGAACGCTGGAAACCAGGAGCAGTGTCCAAAATATTTGCCGTGCATTGAATACTTTTGCAGGCAATCAAAATCCTTTCAACACTTACTGAGAATTGGCTTCGGGTGAAATAATGCGCTTGGCAGGCTGTTTTTTTTTATTTTTATTTTTTTTGTAATTCTTCTCTCCCGGAAAACATGTCAACGATTCATCACAAGCAAAGGCTCCTGCTGTCAGGTGCTGCTTACTAGAGGCTACGATTAGCATGGATCTGTGTCAAGCACCCTAACCTTTGACGTTTTCTAAAGCACCCGCCAATCATTCTGCACCTAGAAGGATAAATATCGATTTGTAAAGCTCAGCTAGCTAATAGATTGCTTGTATTTAGAAAAAAAAATACTTGGGAAGACAACCTTGAAAAAATAAATCATATAGTCAATCGCAATGTTGTTCCGTTTTATTTTTAACATCGACCGCTAGCTAGAAACTGAGCAGCGTGTTTCAGTTTCAGTCCTGTCGGTCCTGTCGTGCGAACTCCTCCGTCAGACCGGTGCCGCCAGGTTAGTGAAATGTGCAAAGTGAGGAAACACATTTTTGTCAATACATTAACTCTCGGGAAGTATCTTTCATAAATGTCTCCGTAATTGGCCGACCCTTAAGGGAGGAGTTTAGTGAGCTTAACCCGCCGTTCAAGGTAGAACAGTGTTGCTTTTCACCAAGAGATAGGAGTCAAAGGTTATTTGCAAAACGGTTTGCATTAACTTTGCACGCGGTGACTCGAGGCAACGTTTGTCAACATTTCCAACCGTTAATCACAAAACACCGTAAGTAGGACGACGGCAAAGAGGAAACGAAAAATGACACACAACCAATTAAGAGGTGCGTTGTCTGCCTGTGCTGTTGCGTCATGCTCAGAGGAATACAGGAAGTCTGACAGCTCTGCCAGGGGAAGCCGACGGTGACACGGGCCAACATCGCCGAGATGAAAGATGGGCCGAGGCGTGGTGAGAAGCGCGGGTGCACCTCGCAAGGGAGCAAAAAGGATTTCACACCAGTTGTGGCTTATTGTTTGGATGAAAGCGTCCCTGCCTATTACAACCGGTCGACCGGCAGATTGGAGCAGCATCCAGGGTAACTTCCATAAAAAATACACACATTTGTGACATGCACAGTTATTCCATTTCAGGATTGCCACTATCATCAACATTTTCCTTGACCTAACATCCATCCATTCATCCATCCATGTTCCTTTCCGTTTATCCTCACAAGGGTTGCCGGGGGTGCTGGAGCCTATCCCAGCCATCTTCGGGCAGTAGGCTGGGGACACCCTAAACCGGTTGCCAGCTAATCGCAGGGAGATGAACAACCATTAAAAATTCATTCATTCATTCATTCATCTTCCGAGCCGCTTGATCCTCACTAGGGTCGCGGGGGGTGCCGGAGCCTATCCCAGCTGTCTTCGGGAAGTAGGCGGGGGACACCCTGAATCGGTTGCCAGCCAATCGCAGGGCACACAGAAACGAACAACCATTCGCACTCACACTCACACCTAGGGACAATTTAGAGTGTTCAATCAGCCTGCCACGCATGTTTTTGAAATGTGGGAGGAAACCGGAGCACCCGGAGAAAACCCACGCAGGCCCGGGGAGAACATGCAAACTCCACACAGGGAGGCCGGAGCTGGAATCGAACCTGGCACCTCTGCACTGTGAAGCCGACGTGCTAACCACTGGACTACCGGGCCGCCCCCATTAAACATTTACTTGTTTAATTTCACACTTGGCGGGTCGGCACGCCATGCGGAAATCCAACTATTTGCGCAGCGCCTCGTTTTTACCGACTTTTGGAAAAACACAAGCGAAATCAGTATCTTTTGATTAATATTCTACATTTCTTAGCTCTCTATTATAGCGGCATAATTTTATTTATTTATTTATTTTATTCCCGAGCGATGACACTGAATGCTGTTTTTGTCTCGCCATTAGGCTAGTGCGCACAGGCTTGATGCGTGCCATTCTTTGAGGATTACGGTTTTGGCGGATGCGCTGAAGCTGTCAGTCAGCGACACGTCTGGACTCATCGCGTGCTAATCATCAAGAGTTCCTCGCAATCAGTCCTGCGTATACCTGACATGTTAGCATGGCTCACATCCTCATCATCGGTGGCCCTCGTCTCGACGTGCACTTCAGCTGAAGCCTCCCTCCCAATCAAAACAAGATGAAATGGCCGCACCCCCGTTTGGATCACCCGTTTGGGATGAAAACCCCCGGATACCCCCCAGTGGGAAGATTAATGAATATTCCTCGTGCCTTGATGGCATCCAGCATGTAGACTTTGACAAAGGCTGGCATTCTCTTTGACGTCGCCGAGCCGTTGTGGCTCTTGAGGGCGGGTGATACGAGTGTCACGGCGAGGTACACGCACGCCTGCCGGTGTGACGTAAAGGCCAGTGTTTATGGGCATTCATAAATATGCATGTCGCTTTTGTGGTTTCGATGGACTGGGAGGGTGCATCGATGACAGCCAAGTGACAGCGCGAGCGCTTTCAGAGGTCGTTTACCCGTCAGTCCTCGGAGAAAGTCAAGATGAACAAGGCAGAGGACAACCGCAATCAGGTTCCAACCGACGGGATCGTTTTAAAAGGGTTTAAGCTGGGGATCAAAGGGATTTCCAAATCAGTGTTTGAACTTCATAGTGCGACTTTATCAGGTAATTGTGGCTGTGGTCAAAACTGTTGATTCACTGCTAAAGTAAAGGATAAAAATGTGTGATGAGGAAATGCTTACGTAACGGAACTCCGTCGTGAACTAAGGACCCCCTTGTCCTATTTATCCAGGTCAACGTTTTGTGAATTGACTCGTCGCAGACAGCCTCCCCCTATTTATTCAACGTGACTTAAACATTCATTCATTCATTCATCTTCCTAATCGCTTGATCCTCACTAGGGTCGCGGGGGGTGCTGGAGCCTATCCCAGCTGTCTCCGGGCAGTAGGCGGGGGACACCCTGAATCGGTTGCCAGCCAATCGCAGGGCACACAGAGACGAACAACCATTCGCACTCACACTCACACCTAGGGACAATTTAGAGTGTTCAATCAGCCTGCCATGCATATTTTTGGAATGTGGGAGGAAACCGGAGCACCCGGAGAAAACCCACGCAGGCCCGGGGATAACATGCAAACTCCACACAGGGAGGCCGGAGCTGGAATCGAACCCGGTACCTCTGCACTGTGAAGCCGACGTGCTAACCACTGGACTACCGGGCCGCCCTGACTTAAACAATATAGTTGAATAAATCGAAATAAAGATGAAAGCCAACGTACACAGATCGCAGAGCGAATGTCACCATCTCATTGCCTGATAATACGAACATAGGCGATCGGAGCTAGCCTTGTTAGCTTAGCTGGGATAGTAACAACACTGATGATCCCGGTCGGTGCATTACTTCTGGAAGCCTATTTTATATGATTTATTATTATCATTTTATGTTTGAGCATTATATTATTTCATGTTACAATTACCTAAAGGGCATTCTGTTGTTTAATCGTTGCTTTGACATGTTTTGATGTTGATCGCTTCTGATGGGCTGATGAAAAGGAAAGCATGAAGTGATTCAGTTGTCGAGAAGGTGTGTTTTCGATCGCTCTGCTGTGTAGAGCCATCCATTCATAGAGAACGAACCCCTTAACTTACACTTCCCTTTGGCTGCCTGTTGATTTTATGGTGTAAAACTGGCGATGGTTTTCATTTTCACAACAAAAAAAACCCCTCCAGCTATGGTGTTGTTCATTCATAACTGTTGGACAGCTGATCTGTGCCTCTCTATGATTGGCTGGGATGTGTTTCCCGAAGAAAATGGGGGAAACCGATGGACTGTTTCAGGATAATGAGACAGATTAGGTTCAGAGACGTCGTGTCCAATCGAGCGGCGGTGGGATTCACCTCAACATTACGCTATTTGTCAAACCCTGTGGTGCTTTCGAGTAGTCATGGACCCCGACCCAAAACAGCAGTTAAAGTATTCAATATCATTTCGCTGCAAGGCCGAGACTCGTGACCTGGACAGATCCTGTGAATGTTGTAAACGTCAGCCGTAACGTCGCACCTGTTCAACCAAAAACCCCATGGGAGGAAGTGCTGTGCATACAATACATAGTCTGAAAGGTCATGCAAGAGAAAAGAGTTTCTGAGAGTCGAAGTGGCTTATATAGCTTGTCCAATCAGTTCACGGTAAACAACCAAATATGGAACGTCATCTTTCCATATAAATAAGTCTTCTCGAGGGTTCATTCTGTGGATATTTGGGTGAATAACACCCCTCTGATACTGCCTCCTGCTCCCAGAACAAACGGGGTTCTGTGCACGGCTACAGGATGTCCAAACGATCACAGGTGCTCTGATTCGTCCTGCCCGAAGACCATCTGGCCCAAGGGTTGCACCGATTCTCTAAATCCAATGTCAACAAGGCAGCAAACGTTGAATCTGTATCATGCCAACCTATTCTGTATGCTACATGAGAAGGAAAGAACAAAAATTTATTTTTCCACACAATAAGTACAAGACAAGAAAGAAGTATTGTGCCGCTAAGTGGAAACAATAACAACGCCGCGGTGTGACATCCAATGGCTCGCTTGTTTCTACCCTCACAGCTGCAAGTCTCAACAATCCTCTCTCTCGGCAGTCCAGAGCGTTGCGTGGCACAAACCCAAAAACGGGCCTACGGTTAATAAAGAGTGCTGCGAGTCCTACTGCGGCTGTTTGGATTGGCCCCATGTGCACGTCATATGGACTAGCGCGGACCAAGAAATGCTGAATTCACGACTTTAAGTGCGGCGTGCCCTCGTTAATACGCTGACATTTATCTGACACTTTGGCTCTGCGTCATGCAGTGAGTGTCACACCGTCACATGCCCAACCGGATGACTTTATATGCAAAACTGCTCAGGCATTGACTTGTGTGACAAGGCCTTTTGCTTGCGGGTTGATGATTAGTTGCAAGTTGTTGTGCACATATTTTGGAATAAAATGGAAAAAAAAATTGAAAAAGTATACGCTTCCGGTTTGATTCCAGATCCGGCCTTCCTGTACGGAGTTTTCATGTGCTCCCCGTGCCCGTGTGGCTTTTCTCCGGGTAATCCGTTTTCCTCCCACATTCCAAAAACATGCGTGGCAGGTTGTTGGCACATTCTAAATTGTCCCTAGTTGTGTTTGTGAGTGTGGATGGTTGTTTATTTATCTGTGCCCTGCAGTTGGCTGGCAACCGGTTCAGTGTGTCCCCCACCTACTGCCCGAAGGCGGCTGGGATAGGCTCCAGTAGGCCGCGCGACCCTTGTGAGGATAAACCGGATCAGAAAATAGATGGATGAATATACACTTCCAGGTGATATTCTTCCCTTACCATCGTCGGCGAATGCACAGAAGCTGGATTGGAGCGAGAAAACAGAAGGTGAAGCGGACATCCCGTCAAGAAGAAAATACACAACCCAAGTCTTTGGGCGAGTCCCAAAATGTTATCATGGTGGCATATTTTTCATTCAGATTTGAACTGGACTGTGTCAGTGTAGTTTATTGTACAGGGAGGAGTGTCAGCACCTTGGTCCCCCAGGGCCGATCTGTCCCTGGCACCGAGACTACAGAAACAGCTCCTTAACATGATCATTCTGAAGAATAGAAACTATTAACAGTCTTTCATCCCTCATATTTGAAAGACTCATGAGGGAAAGGCTGAGATGGAGTCGGAGTCGGCGGCTGGCATGAGTCTGTTTCTGCCTGTGTTCGTTTGAACAGAACGAGCGGCGTCGAAGGTCAAAGCCCCCCCCCACGCCACTAAAATGGTCAGGCAGGACATGATGCAATGGTGGTAAAAGACAAACCGCCACTCGATGCTTGTTTTCACTGCATACCACTAAAAATGGATCGCGTCGAGTGTGGGGCCCTGAAAGGTTGAGGCCTGATGCTTTGGAAGTGACCCAGTGCTGCAAATAGCCCCCCTTGTCTCTTTGCAAAGTTATTGTTTGAGTTCCGCTTAGAATATAGATAGTTTCTGGGAGGGGGGGGGGGCAGGATCCTAAGAGACAGATATCCACCCCGTGTCCATATCTACAGAGGAAAGAGAATATTAAACAACTCTGCTTGAACATCGATATTTCTGACCGGCACTGTTTAGAGGGCTTCCTGAGTGAGATCCTGCAGACCCAGGAAACACCACAGCACAAGGCCAGATATGCCTTTCTCCAGAGTGTCTCTTTCATCATGTTAAAAATAGCACCAAACTGAGGATGAGCAGAGAAAGCTTTTTTTGGACAAACACATAAAGATGAAGATAAAGTGTTAAAAACAGGATGATGGCGGGAAGCAATTGGCATGGATCAAACTGTCACTTAATGTGCTGCATTTCCATGAACTGCAGGAAGCAGACAGGCTCAGCGAGGCGGTCCCGTCCCCCCACCCGTTGTAAATCCAGGACCCTCTGTACTCCAAAAGAAGGCAAGGGCAAGAAAATGTACTCTGGAAGTGAAGTGAAGTGACGGAAAGCCATGACTCAAGTGAGTCCTGATGAATTGTTCAGCGTGAGCATGTCTATCCGCCGCCAACTGAATGAAATCATTCCATTCTATTTTTTTCTACTGTGCTTCTGAATGCTAATAAATCGAAGCGCTAAACACAGAGGGTGTGCGAGAACACACAGAGTGCCATCGCGCAGAGAGCGCGGCGGATAATCGGAAACATTTCCAAGGCTCGGATGGCTCGGTGCCCTGAGATGTTACTAAACACGCTAAATCCCTGAAAAAGAAGAAGAAGAAAGGATAACGGAGAAATCCTTCCAAGAGCAGACCTCGACCCGTTGCTTCGGGTTTACGCATCCGAGGTAGCCCTCACCTGTCCGCGGAGATCCCGACATACGTGTAAACATGCGTCTCGGCAAAGATGGGACTCGTTTGTGACTCGTTGCCAAAAGCGCAGCTGCCTTCGTTCTGATGCATGCTTCCACTCCATCTGATCTATCTATCCAGATAATGAACAACCCACTTTTCCTTCCTGTGGTGTCCCGACCCCAGCTCCCCCCTCCGGCCTCCCTCTACTCTCTTCTCTTTCAATTTTTTTTTCCATTACCCTCACTCTTTATCTCATAATTTCTTCCAGTCCTAATGTCTGACTCTTCCCTGCAGTCTCAAACTGCGCCCGGGACACAACCTAGAGGCCCCCGTCTTCTCTTTGGAATGCCATTAATCTCCGCGTTCCCATCTCTGTTTTCTGTGAGATGGTGAGGTTTGATCCCTACCCCCATTCTCAACGCCCGACCAGAGATTTAGGATGGATGGTCCCGGTTTTTCCCTCCCCCCATACAGCAAACATTTAGCAGAAATGTTCATGGAACCACAAACAGAACAATTCAACACTGCATATTTGTAACTGGGTGAGCCCGGTCGCCCCGTGGTTAGCGCATCTGCTTCACAGTTCTAAGGTTCGGGGGTGCCAATCTCAGCTCGGCTTCAGTGAGGCCTCAATGACGCTTGCGTGGCTTTTCTCTAGCTACCAGACCAAGACTCGCACGTGGCCACCACAATGCTTAAAGTGCCGATTGCTAATAACAATTATCCTAGCAGACGAACCTTTCCGTTCTACATTTAGAAGTCACGCGGGGGCTGGGGCTTTGGAATCGGAGGGTTGCGGTTCATGCACTGCTGGGTACAAAATAAACCGCAAATAAACCAAATGAGAAAACAAACAATAAATAACTTTGCTTGTCAGGCATTGTGTAAGTTATTCGAGTGTTTCCTGCCGCCGCGTGTCATGACTTGTACTTGATGTCACGGCCACTGTTGCGCTTACGTTTGACTTATCGTTCGTCTTTCTGATTCCTATGAAGTCACTGGTATGAATGCGAGACGATGAACATCATCTTCATTTAATTCCAGGTCAGTTGGTTCCTGGATAAGTTGGTAGTTAACCCTTTCGAGGACAGCGGTTTCTACAGTGGACAGCTGATCGGGTTAACAGGTTACAGGGTGCATGAAAGGGTTAAATTGGGTCGACAAATTCTTTTTTTTTCGGTTTTAAGAAAACAGAAGTACCCCAATCAACCCCAAGCGGGGAAAAGTGGTCAAAGTCATTCGTCGCACAATACGGACAGTGTGTGTTCATCATCAAGACAATCTGGTTGACTGACCTCGTGATTATCGACTCCGCCTTTTGAAGTTCTAAAGTCTGCACGTCTCATCGCTATTCTCTCTGATCCAAAGCAGATGAACAAATGAAAGCCATTTTGCACCGCCGCCACGCTTGCGACTCAATTAGGCTTTTTAACCGAACCGTGGCAAATTAATCATTTTGCTGATCAATGTCTTCAATAATTAAAAGCTGAGCAATAGCTTTTCTGTTTGGCTGCTGTCAATACGACTGAGATTTATTTATCTCTGCTTGTGCAGGAAGTCAATGTTTACGGCCCTTCGATTTTCAACCGGCAAGGCAAATAATGCGAATGCCGCGGTGAGGGAGGAATTAAACAGTCTGTCTGCTGTGGATGTGTGTGTTTTTTTTTTTTGAGGGGGCGGGGGGGGGAGACACAGAATCAATATCTGAATTTATCCGGCAGCCCTAACCCCTGAATTCAGGAGAAATGTCCATATCCAGACTGCATGACAGACATTGAGAATGCTGCTCTCCACAATAGCACAGCAGAAACCCGATGACATGTATCATCTGCAAGCGTTTTGAAAAAGTTTTGTTCGAAAAGCTTTTATTGTGGCTCATGCTTCTTCTGGACAAGACATTAGTTTCTCCCTCAGGCTATTGACCATAGTCTGCGCTGGTGAAATAGCTTACTTTCCGTCGGCAACCCCTTGCCCTCGTTCTAAGGTCATTTCCCTGACGGAGAAAGAGAGGAAGCAAAATGGATGCATTATCCCCAGTGTCTCGACCGAACGTATGTGGACAACTCACATCTACAAGGCACAGATCTGATGACAAGACGGTCGAACCTCTACGCCGGTTTAAGCAAACGTGTCGTGTGCGAATAATCACAACAAACAGAAAATAAAAAATGAAGCTGTCAACCGATGGCAAGAAGGAGAACGCGGGGTACATAAATCAGATGCATATCACATTGTGGCACCTCTCCTTTGGGGATGAAGAGACTTAGATCCTGGACTCTCTCACAGCGGCTATGTAAATCATACCTGCCCTAGGAGCCCTCTCCAGCAGACCCCACTGACCCCACCCCTGCAGACACAAAGTCACAGCTTCCCCTGCCCGACTGTTAATTCAAGCCAGAAATGGCGAAAGCCCCACAGCACCCTGTGGCACTGAGGGAAATATCAGAGGAAGCGCTCTAAAGTGCCAGACCTCTAACCTTAGCTCCTCCAGAGCAGTAGCTCAAAGCCTGGTAATAAGTCTACAGTCACACTTGTAGCGGTGTCTCCAGTCTCATTTCCACCAACAGTACACTTTACTCTCAAAGGCGTGATGCTTACCAAGATTCCAGATCTTAAAAGTACAGTGGGACCTCTACTTACGTCTCTTCATACGAAAATTTCAAGTTAAGACAGGAAAATATTGCCTCTTGTTACGAAAGAAATCTCAAGATATGAAAGGTAAAAATACAGTATGGGCTGCTACTCGCAACTCCGAGTTCAGAGGGCTTGGAACGGATTAGGGCATTCACATTAAAAAGGCATCTCTGCTTACAACGTTTTCTTGTTAAGAAATTTCTTCGTAGTCGTGGTAGAGGTACAATTGTATATCTTGTTGGCACCCTTCCATTGGCGTAGCAACCACAAAGCTATGGAATGATATGCGGAGGATGGAGGAAGATGCGTTGCTCTACTGGAGCTCCATTAACACAGGCCACAAGTCATTTTTTTCCCCCCAGTTCAGTGTTCTAGGCACGGGGTTCTGATTCTGGATTGGGAGACTGAACTCAGCACGTGGGTTTGTTAGATAGAGTGCCAAAATTCAAGAGACTCACTGCTGACACATGGTAGAGGAGTCGTTAGAAGGTTTGCATCACAGTCAAGAGGTCCTGAGTTCAAAATCTCCGCACAGGGACCTTCCGGGTTTGCATGTTCACTATGTGTGGTTGTGGGTTTTCCTCCAGGTACTCTTTCTTCCACCCGCCTTCCAAAAATGTGAGGTTCACTGAAGGCGACTCAAATTCTGATCAATAGGTGTGAGGGTGAATGGTTGTTTGTCTACAAGTGCCTTGAGATTTACTGCTGACAGGTGAGAGGTGTGCCTCACCTATCGGCCAAAATCAGCTGTGACCCGAATGACAACAAGTGTCGATAGAAAATGGAGAGATGTAGCCCCTGCTCATTTCATTTTTTGTTGTCGTTTTCAAAGCAAAAGCAACAGCAGTGGTTACTATCGCAACGTGCTCAGTCAGAAAACCTTTCAAGTGGCATTTGGTGCATCTGCATTTTTTTCCCCTTCCCTTGCAAGGAATTAAAAAAAAAAAGTATTTTCTTGGTGTTTTTCAGCTACTTTAATCCAAAAAATATTGCCAACCACACTAGAAGGAAAAATAACATGAATATGATTAAAATGTAACTAAACATAGAATTTGTAACATCTTCCTTTACAGTGTTACAGCAAAAGGTGATGTCACTCAAGATCAATGACATCATGGCATAATCCTCATCTTGAATTAATTCAAACATTACAAATAATGTCACGCTGCAATGATTACACACTATTCATGCAACGGCAGTATGACCACTCCGCGCCAAATCAGGCTTCACTATGACCGTGCATTATTCACGGGAACAAACATAGAATAAGTCGCCTCAAGGATGATATTTTAAGTATGATGAAAGTTCATACTTTACCCTTTGAAACAACATTTGATCACTGGAGGCAAATGAGTGGAAGCTCAGAAGTATAAAAAAAAATGGCGTTGATGGAATGCAGCCATTGGGCTGACCCTGTGGCCATGAGAGGGAGGAAGGCCGGAGACAGGTAGATATATGACCGGTTTGTTATTGTGAATTCCAGATCCTGTGATTATCTCCCGACTCTTCTAGAGTTCTTTAATCCGGGGGATTCCTGAGATGCAGTTCAAGGGCTGACGTCGCATCCAGCTCACCTCTGACTGACCTCCCCCAAGCGGACCACATGCACACAGGCTACAGGATTCCGTGTTCGGCGGAAAAAAAAATAAAAAAAATTCCAGGGCTAGGGTCAGGTTTCGTTTTAATGTCCGTTTGCATGTGGATGAGGGGCTGCAGTGGGGAGCGGGGTTAATGTGGAGGGGTGCGGGGTTAGCGGGAGTTCCCAGTGGCTGTGCTGATGTCACTCATTACTACCCGCCAGCTCGGTTGACGAGAACCATCCCGTTTGAGCGCCACCAAAGTCGCGGCGGCGCATCTAAAAACACTTCGGTGGCTTGCAAAAGACGGTGACAGACAGGACACACAAAAACGGGGAGACCCCCTGGATGTAGACAAAAGGCATCGGGTTTCCGCGGCCCGCTCCAAATGAGAGGCGGCTGATTGAAACCAGATAAGGTTCAAATGGAACCGTTAGGTCCAGTAATGAGATTCCCCGAGTGTATGTTTGGATTAGGTGATTACAGACCTTGCTTTCCTCCTCAGCGTCACTCACACATGCTGACTGACACACATACCCCGTGCTCGACTCGACGGAGAGACGCACAACTGGCACTGCGGACAAGCGCCTCTCTCAGAAGGACAAAAGTTCAAGATAATCGTAAAATGCAACTCGGTCTGTCTTCCTGTGCTGCACTTTAATGGGGAGGTGTCGCAGAACAAAAGGAAAATGGGTTATGAAAACAGACACAGCTGGCGTGGACCTAAACAATGGTCCAGCTGGTTCTTTTTGGGAAGAGCGCGCCTCCTCTCAGTCAGCAAAACTGCTCGCTAACATGCATTTCTAAGCTAACAATCAATGCTAAACTCAGAACCAGAGCCCAAAAATTGATCACAGGATCTTATGTATTTCTTTCTTTATACTGCAAAAGCATCCACTTGGGGCTGATCAAAACGGGTGCCACACTAAACGAGTCTTCATGTGCGCGTGGCCGGTACCAAGCGCAAACCATCAATCAACGTTTTTACGGCAAGAAGCCATTTTCTGTAGCGCTTCTCGTTGTTCAAGTGATGGTTGAATTGAGTGCTTATTTTAAGACATGGGAGGAAAAAAAAAGTACTTCAATTGCAGGTTTCAGTTAGTCTTTTCATGGGTTCTAATGTGGTTCTCGAATGTAGAACATATGTACCTAGAAAGAAAATCTGTTGTGATTTGGTGATGGAATTGAACGAATCTATGACGTCATCTATGACGTCATATATGACGTCAATCAAAGTGTGGATATCCCCCCAAATGGGAACGTGAACAAACTTCCATGAATTCTCTGAAGACGCAATCAACAGGACGTTGCAAACAAACAAGGCCACAATGATAACCTAACCTCCTTTGTGGAAGTCATGATCCGGTTTTCCTTATAAAACCTATTTTTTTTTGTGGAGGGAGGGGGGTCTTTAAACCACATAGTGCTCTACTGCAAGCATGTTGACAGACGTTAAAAGTTTAAGCTTTGGGTGAAAGGAAAAAGGCGTGCATAATTAGGTGATATTTCTACCCCCCCCCCGCCCCCTCCAACGATCGGGATGATGCTGTCAGAGCAGGCTGGCAACAGCTCGCTTCAATAATACCGTGTTGTTCTTTTGAAAAGTTTGTCACGGTGACAGCATCGCCGCAGCTTCTTGACATCACCTGTCACGCCGGCAGATCTGGGCCACCTCCGTCACGCTGTCACCCCTTATCAGCACTCATTTCTTAAGTTTTTTTTTTTTTTTTGCACTCACACATATTCAAAAACTATATTACCATAACCCAGTGCCGCCGGGGGGGCAGATATGAAAGGAGGCAATAATCTCCCCGTCTTTATCTGCGAGCTATCCTTCAGCAAAGTATTCAACGTTCAACTTTTTTTTTCTTTTTCCCCAAGTAATGCGACTGAGAAGGATATTAACGTTTTGATTGTCATCCGTTCTAAAAAAAAAAAAAAAAAAAAGTTATTCTTTCCTCAATGCTACTCCAAATTATTCCGTTTCTCCTTGGGGGCAATGTCACAAAAGAGTGCGTATCAAATTATTAAATATGCCAAACAATAGTCAGTAGGTGTGCGGAGGCGGCTTACACGCGCTTTTAATTGCATTACAAGACAAACACTTCGTGCCATAACGTGCAATCACAGCGGTACGATTTCACAGTGCTTCCGAACACAGGGCCTGGCACGCTTTGTTTTTATCCTCCTGGCATATCCGTCACAATGCTCCTATCTGCAAGGTGCAGGGTAACCTGATTTAAGGGCAATTTATTGGATTTTGCAGGAGGGACTGAGAGGAAAGAAAGGGGGGTAAAAAAAAACAAAAGGCGAAGGATTAATCACGAGGCGGCGGCGTGACAGCGCCTACAAAAGGCGGCCGTGAAAGCCTTGCTTGACGAGAGAATGATGGCGGGCATGTGCGAGTAAACCGCCTGCCACCGGCGATGTTCTTCCTCCAACTCAACTTGTCAGGTGTAATCATTTTGTTAAGCTTAATGTTTTATGCAAATGCACTTGGGGAGACTTTTGTCAAGGGGGGGGGGGGGTGATCGGTGCTTCTTGTTGGTTTGTTTGTTTTTGTAGCCCCCCCCCACCCGCACCCCCCATCGTACCTCTGTTGTGTGATGCCTGTGCAGGGATGCATTGTGGGTGTTTTTAATGTGTGTGGTATTGTTTTATGACACGCTCGGAACATATTTGCATTCGTCTGAACCCAGCCTGCACGGCCCCGATTATTTCCTGTATGCATCAGGGTGTTGCAGTCACATCAGATGGTTGCCTGAAGAGGACAACGTCAGTCTGAGAAAGGATCAAGGTGCCGCCAGCACATCCGATAATAACCCACTGTTGGCTTTGGGATGTGGCGTATTGATACAAAAGCCAATGTTGTTATGACATACGGAATCGGGTGATCCGTCTCTCCGTGGGATTAAATAGGGCTTCCGAGTTGCCCGCAACAACTCCATTTGGCGTTTGACAATTCGGTTTCCAATAGTGTCTGTAGAGTTATTTTCAATATGATGACAACGTTAAGGCGCCATAAGCATAAATAATCGACAATCGATCTTTAACAATTCATCCAAAAAGTAAGAATCAATACAATATATGCATGTGAGGTGTGGCTCGTGTTTTTGTCCACTTTGGGTCGCCACACGTTCTTCAACATAGTAACTATGATTGCACGTGTGTATGACGGTTAAAGGTGTGTATATTCCGCTGACTGACATGGAAATGGGCATATGAGAACGTACTTATTTCACCTGACCAGTGCCTTAATTCTACTGTACTGTTTTACAAAACAAACAAAAAAAGTGAACCACGATATAGCAAGAGGCGGCCCGGTGGATCAGTGATTAGTGCGTCAACCTCACAGTGCAGAGGTCATGGGTTCGATCCTGGCTCCGACCTTCGTGAATGAAATTTGCATGGGCCCGCGTGGGTTTTCTCCGGGTACTCCGGTTTCCTCACACATTTCAAAAAACATGCATGGCAGGCTGATTGAACACTCTAAACTGTCCCTAGGTGTGATTGTGAGGGCAGATGGTTGTTCGTCTGTGTGTGCCCTGCAATTGGCTGGCAACCGGTTCGGGGTGTCCCTTTTACTGCCCGAAGACAGCTGGGATAGGCTCCAGCACCCCCCGCGACCCTTGTGAGGATAAAGCGGATGGGAAAATGGATGGATGGATCAATCTAGCTAGAATAAACTACAATGACAATTAAATAAATGAGTGAGCTCAAAATTGTAAGGCAACGAGCTCACAAAATTTCAGATTGGGCAATTTGAGTAAAAACTCAGCAAATAGTTTTGTGGCCTAACAACTTGTTTGCTTTGTTGCGCCAACCAACACTGTTGCCCATGAAAAAAATTAATCAAGTGGGTTTTCTCCGGGTGCTCCGGTTTCCTCCCACATTCCAAAAAATATGCATGGCAGGCTGATTGAACACTCTAAATTGTCCCTAGGTGTGAGTGTGAGCGTGGATGGTTGTTCGTCTATGTGTGCCCTGCGATTGGCTGGCAACCGATTCAGGGTGTCCCCCGCCTACTGCCCGGAGACAGCTGGGATAGGCTCCAGCACCCCCCGCGACCCTAGTGAGGATCAAGCGGTACGGAAGATGAATGAATGAATGAAAAATAAAAAATCTTGTTACATTTCCGGTACTTGCGAGCTGTCGAGTCACAGACGGCCAGTCACTGGCTTGGCTCCGTGTAAATCTTCCGACGGATTACCCTCAGCACCATCGTCGGTGTTTATTGTAGGATCGTTCAGACGCGTGCGCGCGCGAATGAAATGGAAACAAAGAGGCACGTGCAAAGTCGCCGTAATCAAAAACTGTTTCGTCCATAAATATCCGAGGTAATCATCTCTAAAAGCCAGCAGAGGGAGGAGAAATGCATCGAAGCTAACATGGCCCTCAGGTCCTCTTTATGAACTCGGGCCTTTTTGTACTTTTATTGAGCTATATCATTTTTTATGGTTCATCATCGTCAGAGGACCCCGTGTGAGAATCAAAGTTGAATGTCGGCGCTGAGGGAAGAAAGCAGTCAGGCTGAATGCAGTCTCTTTGCCCAGGGTTTCATTTTCAATCGTCTTTTATATTCCACACGGGCCTTAATTCGCTGCCAGATGCAATAGAAACGGATGTGGCCCGTGGAAAGCTGGGTGGCGTCTTATCTTCAAGATGATATTCGCTGCCTTGCTGTTTTTATCACCTTTAAAGCTGGCATGCACTTTTTTACACAGCAGCATGTTGTTCATCCACACTCGACCCTTTTCGGCACACGCTGATTGAAAAGTGCTTTACACACCTTTGTGCTTTGATTGGAATTTGACAAAAGGCTGCTGCTTTTTTTTTCTTTTCCATTTTCATTTTGAAATCCCCAAAGTGTACACGCCTGCATAGCTCAACGACTTGGGAGTTCAGGCTACATTTTGTTCGCTGCATTCTTGAACAGAAACGAGCAGGTTTACTCGCTATGTCAAACATTGGCACTGGCGAAAATGTTGGCACTCTAAGGGGCTGTTTAGGTGGTACCGTTTTAAACGGAAGCTGCAAAAATCTGTAGATTTTCTTTTTTGCCAATTTATTTCCTTTTTTTAACACATCAACTCATTACAACACGTGACAAAAATGACATTTAAATAACAAGTCCCCCCACCCATTCACCCCCCAAAAAGTTTTTGCTGACTTTTCTCTCTACTGAAAGGTGAAAAAATACATATATATAATCCATACATATATAAAACAGTCCGATGTTCTCCCTCTCAGTCTAAATTATATCTTTATTGTTGTTAGGATTAAGGGACCAAAATATTATTGATTATATATATATATATATATATATTTCTTTTTTTAATCAAATGATTAATTGGTTCCCTGCGATTGGCTGGCAACCGATTCAGGGTGTCCCGCGCCTACTGCCCGAAGACAGCTGGGATAGGCTCCAGCACCCCCCGCGACCCTAGTGAGGATCAAGCGGCTCGGAAGATGAATGAATGAATGAATCTTATCTTGCCAAATATCGGAATCGACAGTGGCCTAAAAAAAAATCTGGATCGGTTATAGCGTATTATGGAATACTTGAGCATAGATTGGTATGACACAGAGTCTATGTCATAGACTTTGATATGATGCGATGTAATATATTGCATCGTACGATATGGCATGACATTGCATGGAATGGCATAATATGATGAAAGCATGAATGATATACTATGCTCTGGCATGATATGGTGTGATGTGGTGTACGGTATGACGTATGGTTTCTTGTGGCAAGGTACCGGAAGATATGTCATGATATAAGGCATGACATGATGGCATGCTATGAAGTGATATGGTGACATAATCAATATCTATGAAATATGTGGACCAATCAGCGGTTGACTGAATCCAGGATATTTTTACGACCACTTCTCGGTGTTTGCAAAAAGACAAAAGCACGGGCAAACTCGGAATAAACTACACGCATGGACAGCCAACAAATGCACACAAGCATGGGCGGAGTTAATGTTCATTCTTTTTGCCGGCTGGTTCTGATGCTCGTCCAGCTGTGAGTAAACAATGAATTAACTGTAGCTTCCCATAAACGCAGAGTGGTGTGTGAAGTAGATTTGAAGTGGTGGAGAAAAAAAATAAAGTAAGCGCGTGTGTTTGGTCGGGTTAAATCTCCTGAGCAGCGAAGCGGTCTGGAAAGCACGAACGACGTTGCCAATGACAACAAGAGGCCTTCAGTGGCAATGCTGCAATAAAACAGCATCCATGCAGATTTGCTAAATTGCCATTGTGGCTTTTTCTCATTAGAATATTACCTCTGGCCTCCCCGACTGCAAGTCGAAGCCCATTAAGGTGACCTTCACTGGTACGACGCTCATTACGCAACACCGCAAATGCTCCGAGGCCGGAATGAAGAGACCGGTGCGCAGTACGCAGCAATACGAAATCAAGAAGGGTCCAGCCTGCAATTATAAGGACCCTTTTTTTTTTTAAGTTCACATCTATTATCCCCCGCCGCTACCACTGGTAATGACATTGCGGCCATAATGGTTCCCCCTGTAAGTTAATATCATATATGAAACTGGATATCTGTGGCCCTGGAGATTTTTGTGCACACCACCCGTGTGTGTGTATGTGTGTGTGTGCGATGGTCTCCGTGTTGTCTGCATGTAAGCACCTCAGCGATATAAGCGGGCGCGTCGCCTTCATTGCATTGTGTTGATATTACAAGTCATTCATCATTCCACCCTGACACCTGCATGAAATAAAACACACAGTAATTAATTTGGTTAGACGCAGGGGGGGCTGGCGTGTGATGGAGGGGAGAGTGATGAAGAGGCGGAGAGGGGATTACGACGGGGGAAGGCGACGACGCGGCAAAATTAAGAGAGAATTTATGATATTTTACGTGTCATCGGTAAGATTTGTCTCTCCCCGGTTTTAGACGGGTGTGCGATCACGAAGGGGAGAGGAGAGACTTTAGCATTAATATAATACAGTAATTGCATACTTATGAGTCCTGGAATACATTGGATATCTCATTTATCAACACGGAAGCTGCAGATTAAAATAGTTTTGCCAGGAGCAAACAGAGTGCTGACAGATACAAATTGTGACAAATCCGAAGAGGGAAACTTGGCACATTTTCAGTGACAACTACTGTCACTGTCAGGTGGAAACTTTCTATATCCATATTTGGTCTAGATCATGTTTTTACACAAATTCATACATATAGTCAGTCCTCTTTTTCTTAAGTCTTCTGCTATGGCACAGGTGTCAAAATCAAGGTCTGGGGCCCAGATCCGGCCCGCCACGTCATTTTATGTGGCCCGCAAAAGCAAATCATGTGTGTCAACTTCCATCATGCTTGCTAAAATCTGAACAAAAATATCAATTTATCATGTGCAATACATAACGTTGAGATTTTGCAATAATTTTGTTAACACTCACTTGAACAATAATTGAACAAACTATTATAGTTGACTTGACTGATTTCAAAACTAGTCATCCATCAATTTGTTGTGTACAAATAATAATACGATGCAATAAACATTTATTTGGTTTCACTTTCATTACGGCACTCTGAGGGAAGGCATAACTACAAAGTGGCCCGCGGCAAAAATTTGCTTGAAACCCTTGTGCCGTGGTATAGTTTGACGCTTTTTGGTATATGTGCCATGCTATGATACAGTATGACAATAGGTGACACAATAGAATATGGTATATTATACATGGTATGATCCAAAAAATTGTCCAGTATGATGATATACTGTATTATATGCTATGCTATGCTAATGCTATAGAATACAGGTTCGCATTTCATGGCTTTCAACCCCTAACAGAAAGCGCTCCGTGAAAGCTGCGCAGCTTTTCCCAGTACAAAAGGGATCATTACTCTATCGCACACCTGCCTCCACCTGTCAGTCGCGGGCTCCCACATCAGTCAGCCGCACGCCGCCACGCTCTGGATGCTCTAACGGCGCAGGCAGACAGCGGAGACGGATGCTCACGCCGCGGAAAGCGCAGAATTAAAAGGCAGAGGCTGATAAATTGACAGCCGGGGCCTCAGGAAAGGGATGCAGACGATGGGATGATCAACCTGACTGCAAGGTGAGGCGCCGGCCCGCAGAGAAGAGGCTCACGGCTGCGGAAAAGGGGGATGCTCCATTACACTTTCTTTATGGCATTTGGGATTTACATGTTTTATTTTGACCGTATGCACACATTCTCTGAGATGGATGTTATGGAACATGCAATAGGATCCCCGCTGCTTATCTTTCTAATGTGCCTTTTTAATGCTCTATAAAACAACAGCTATTGTGAGTGCTCAAGGGGTTGAGATGTTTCAAGACATATTACCTTGAAGTGATAAAGCTGGAATAAAAATAAAATTTGATTGACTTCATAATTACATTTGGGACTGAAGGCTATTTTACATCTAAATGTGAGAGGTTGAAAGCCGGTAATAAACAAACCCCCAAAAAATTTCAGGTGTTGCTCAATATTCATTTTGTGACTGAGTTTTCTTTCCGAGTTTGGTTATCAAAAAATAGAGGGAACGCATGATGCGTAAAGTCATTCATTCATTCATCTTCCGTACCGCTTGATCCTCACTAGGGTCGCGGGGGGTGCTGGAGCCTAGAAATGAGCATTTATACACACCACACCGAGGGCAGAGGGAGATGTGAAAATTCGCTGCTATCGTAACTGTTCATTCATAAAAATTATCCTTGAAAAAAAAAAAATAAAAAGCTCCGGCCACCCTGCGTGGAGTTTGCATGTTCTCCCGGGGCCTGCGTGGGTTTTCTCCGGGTACTCCGGTTTCCTCCCACATTCCAAAGACATGCACGGCAGGCTGCTGAATGAACAAATTATTCATTCATTCATTCATCTTCCGAGCCGCTTGATCCTCACCAGGGTCGCGGGGGGTGCTGGAGCCTATCCCAGCTGTCTTCGGGCAGTAGGCGGGGGACACCCTGAATCGGTTGCCAGCCAATCGCAGGGCACACAGAGACGAACAACCATCCACGCTCACACTCACACCTAGGGACAATTTAGACTGTTCAATCAGCCTGCCATGCATATTTTTGGAATGAGGGAGGAAACCGGAGCACCCGGAGAAAACCCACGCAGGCCCGGGGAGAACATGCAAACTCCACACAGGGAGGCCGGAGCTGGAATCGAACCCGGTACCTCTGCACTGTGAAGCCGACGTGCTAACCACTGGACTACCGGGCCGCCCATGATGCGTAAAGTCATACATAACATAATTGCTGGCCAACAACACGGAACATACAAAACAAAATGCAGGAAATCATGCAAAATTACTGGTCTAGACATTTTATAGTACAATATAATACAATATTGTAAAGTACTATTTTCCTTTCTAAAGAACACATATTTTGTTGGTGGTCGTAATTTTGTTGGTGTTTTTTGGGAGTGCTGAAAGGACTGTTTGCATTCTACACAACAGCATCACATCATCGTTTGACATTACAATACCTAATTTCCCAAGACCCGCTCTTTCTCAGCAGCGAATGCACGGATATTGTGGGCCATTGTGGAGTACTGTAAATTCGGACCTCCCCCTCGCCTTGGCTTCCTTTTTAAACAGTGGTAGAACGCTGCCCTCCCACCCACTGCCCTGACGTTCACCCCAACACAGGTGTTTCCCATTGCCAGTCACAACCCGCCGCCCCCTCCCGCGCACCAGTACCAACATTGTTTTAATGGGGAGCGACTTCTGACGCGCCATCGTGCTTTCTGTTTATCTGTATCAATGTCCACTCAGGAGGACTCCTGGGACAACACATGGTTTTAACATCTTTATCGTCCCCGTGGAGTCAAAAGGATCCGGTTGGGCATTCGCTATCACGGGAAAGAGCGTAGATCCGGGACAGAAGGGGGAACACCAGGGCAGCTTACGATATACACAGCACTTGAACCTCTGAAGTTCAATGGTCCAAAGGTTGTCATTGTGCATTCGGTACACAAGTGTGCCTAGCCTAAAGTTCATAGCAAACATGATGAATCAGCATTTAGCTGATGGAATAAATGCTTCCAAAAGTGAAGTCAGCCACACGTGTGAATGCGTGTCCGCATATCTATGATTAAGGCCTTTTAAAGCATTTCTAAAATATACATACATACATACATACATCTTCCGAGCCGCTTGATACTCACTAGGGTCGCGGGGGGTGCTGGAGCCTATCCCACCTGTCTTCGGGCAGTAGACGGGGGACACCCTGAATCGGTTGCCAGCCAATCGCAGGGCACACAGAAACGAACAACCATTCGCACTCACTCTCACACCTAGGGACAATTTAGAGTGTTCGATCAGCCTGCCATGCATGTTTTTGGAATGTGGGAGGAAACCGGAGCACCCGGAGAAAACCCACACAGGCCCGGGGAGAACATGCAAACTCCACACAGGGAGGCCGGAGCTGGAATCGAACCCGGTACCTCTGCACTGTGAAGCCGACGTGCTAACCACTGGACTACATATTTTTGTATAATCCCGTCCTTGCAATGCATGTTCATTAATTTTAGTAAGCTACTTTTTATTCTGTACTTTGTTTACAAATATCGTAATTTATGTGAAGCTCATTGAGTGTGCCTTTTGTACCTTGCTTTTGATTGATCCTATTGATTAATTGGATGGACAATTAATTGGCAGATAGACAGATAGATAGACTGACTTGACGGCTAACTAGCTAGCTTGCTAAGCTAGCTCGCTAGATAAGATAAGAAAAAAGATAAGAAAACCTTTATTAGTCTCACAATGGAGAAATTCCCAATTCACAGCAGCAAAGTTATGAAAGTAAGAAGTAGAACAACAAAATAAAGGAGATAGATAGATAGCTAGATTGAGATGAGGACCTTCAAACTCCCCCCCCCCCCCCCCCCCCCGAGAACGTTTTGCTGATTTTTGTCTCTGTTTTGAAAAATCGGTCGGTGAAGGCCCTCGTTATCGAGGAATGCGGCCCCCAGGACAGGGCGACGGCTCCTGGTGTTTGTGTCTCCGATGACTGTGGAGGCCCAGTCTTCCCCGAAAACCCCGAAAATATTTTGACAAATACAGTACTTGTTACTGTATGATAGCAATGTTAAAATATTACTATGATCACCATTGCAATTTTTTTCTGTTGTTAACCAGTGTCCCGGAACTGATGGTGTACGACCTTTGAGGTTCCACTGTACACTTTTCGAAAGTCTAACATAGTCCAAGCGCAACGCTCCCGCTGTTACCGTAGCGGAGTTAATGAGGCCACCATGCACATAGTCATCTTGATAATTTAATTTGAGAGCACCCTGAGGTGGAGCAATCTTTATTTAATCAGCTCAGAGCCGTTTATTTCATTAAAACGTCGACTTGTCCATCAGTAAGAACCTGTTCCTTTTGAGATAAGCGGGCAGAATTCATCATACTTGCAAATGTTTGCCCGTAATGTAAAGAGCTTGTGGGGTCTGGTATTCTTTTGACATGAAAAGGCCTGTCACGCATACAAATCAGAACAACTGACAGTAATTCCCTGCAACATTTTTCTGACGGGCAGCCATTCACTGTGTGAGAGTTGCTCGGACCTACGGGCGTTATAATTTTACCACTTGGGCCTTTTTTTTTTTAATCATTACGATTAGACATAATGAGCGTCTTTTTTTTTCTGGTCCCATTTCCTTCACAACAACATGCCAACACTTTTGATTTATGTATGGCTTTAAAATGACTCGAACCCTCCTCCACTATTTTTGTCCTTCCGTGCACGTTCGTGTCCACATGAACACGTGCGCAAACACATACGTGCAGCCCGTCACCCCCACGCACATCTCACGTCGTCGGGGGCTGAGAGGGGACGGCTGACGGCGACTGTCGGGTAATTTGAGCGATCATGATTGACTTTACGATCATCACTTGGGATTGCCAACTGGTCTTTATGCTTTCAAGAGATGCCAAAAACTTTCCGATGCGGAGATATCTGGCGACTGCTTCACTTTGTAAAACCACCTCCCCCTCAACCTTCCCCCCCCTAGACACTTTTAATGGTATTAAATTATGGGCCTGCACCAACGACAACAACTGTCGAGGTTTAAAGCATGATAACTTGCCATGAGTGACACGGCCATTTTCCTCCTCCGACTTCAAGTGCTTGGATGTGGTCGCAGCAGCGGGTTGCAAGTTGTCAGACGTCACTTCCTTTTCTCATGTACTGATATAAAGTGACAACCTTTGGGACGGATATCTTGACCACATGGTTATAAATCTTTAAAGCGAAGCAAATAACAGAATGAAGGTTGGAGAGGAAGAGTGGTTTATGAGAACGGCGACGAGTACATTTATTGATTTAACTTGAGGCTTCATCTACAGCCACAGTCTCAGACAACGTTCCAACTGAAAAGAGTCACGTTGACCGAGAGAATTGTGGAAAGGAGCGACTAAAATCTTGACAGGTCGAATATAAAAAAAATCCAGACTTGAGTCACAACACATTGTAAAGTAGTAGGATTGTTGCTCCGCTCGGAAAGTATCATTTTAGCAAAACCTTTTGGGGAGCTGAAAATAACTTTGGATGGGTTTGACTTTCAACCTCAGCAAACAGCAATAAACATCAATAGTGTTTTCGATTGAATGAAAATTATTTGCTGAAAGTACAAAACAGTACCTCAAACAATTGCAACTGGTAGAACGTCAAAAAGAAAATGTGGCATCGAAGATTAGCAGTTGAAAGCTGTAACTGGTAGAGGCCGCACAGATCAAATTACCTGCATGGATTTGACCATTAGCCTTGGCTAGGTGACTCAAAATGCATTCAAAATGAATAAGGCTGTAACTTTGACTTTTTTTTTTTTAATTAAAAAAATGTATCGTGAGCATTGCCGCAAGTGGAGGACCAAACAAAAAAAGGTGACTGAATGATAGACAGTTGCGGCAATTGGTAAAGCAAGGGGAAAAAAAATCTAATTCTACACGGATACCTATAACATTAAAAACACTGGAAAAAAAACTGATTATGGCATACCGAGGCCAAAGTCTGTGTAGATGCAAGCATTTTCGTTGTACTAAAAACCTCACTATTGCCCCTGTGACAAGGTCGCCGAGGGACCGGATGTAAAGTGGGCTGTCAACCGACCACCGGGGCGCAGTTCAATCCCCTTAATTGCATCCTTGGATGAGACGCCTCATTCTCCTTCACACACCTGATGGTAAGTAAATGGTAGCTGAAGAGTGAGCAGTGGCTCTCACTC
Source organism: Hippocampus zosterae (assembly GCF_025434085.1). Taxonomy (NCBI): domain Eukaryota; kingdom Metazoa; phylum Chordata; class Actinopteri; order Syngnathiformes; family Syngnathidae; genus Hippocampus; species Hippocampus zosterae. The sequence continues at coordinate 5,453,518 of NC_067464.1, forward strand.
ACGCTGCATCTACATAGAACTCCGTTTTGTAAATGTATGGAACATGGAAACAGATGATTGATGAGAGGTCAATTCATGACTAAAATTGTCCATCAAGAGACATTGCATACGACTTGAACTAGCTAAAATTGCATAACAAGGTGTTAGGGCTGTTATTGTGGTGAGCGTGGAAAAAAAAAAAGTGACGTGTACGGCCCAGGAAGTCTCCCCGGTCTATATGGAGCCTCATTAGGGACATTGATGGATGGGCTGTTCCCACTACCAGGCTCAGCCAAGGAAGGCTCTGCGTGTTATTAGCATTTGTGTGTTTATAAACCGACATTTAATTACAGGTGCGGTCACGTTCCCGCATTACAATTTACACGTATGACCCATTCAGCCTGTTGTGATGTTTTGATGCCGAGAATATGTTAGAGACATAACCCATCGTCGAAAAGAAAACAACTTATCTTGAAATGAAATACTAGATGGGTTACTTTTACATGAATCGGAATCACCACTAGAATCACCACTAGAGACCCCACATTTATAATTACGGTTTACTCACATACGGTTGTATTTTTCTTGTGAGCGTCCAAAACGGTGACGTCATCAAACTAATGAAATAATAATACTTGGATGCCACCTTTGCAGGAGCTGTTGATTCGTTGGTTGACAACGAGTGGGCAAACATTTTTATCATCGTCAATCGAGGAAATACGGTTTGTAGAAGCAGCCCATTAAAAAGTATGAATGTCCCCATATGACCGACAATACAAACCGAATAAGCTCACAGCAGGAGCAACTGATCTTGATTGCCCTGGCGATCTTTATGGAGAGCCCGCTTCCTTCCTTTCCGTTTTAACACACCCCTCCGTAGTTGTGTATCGGATTTACAGCCGATAGTTTACTTTTATTCCTGAGGAGGTCATACGATATGATATTTTCTGCTTCCCAAAATGGCTGCGGCCGCCGGCCCAGACGTATAAAACACGCTCTTGACAGCGATACATCTCGAGTGATGACACCACTCTGAAACAATCTCGATATTGCCTTTCCCGGCCATAAACAAAATCTGACCACAGTTCCGTGCAGCGATAGCTGACGGGTGTGCGTGTGAGTGCGTGTGTGTAGGAGGAGGAAAGAAGAGGCAGAGGGATATACAGATGAAAGCTCGGCGGCAGAGCGAGCCACTAAATGGATTCGCTCTTGGGAGAAAAGTGGGAAATGGCTGTTAGCGACACAATCCCGAGGAGGCTTTGGATGCGAAGGGATGGCACGAGAATGGGCTGCGAGGAAAAAAAGGAGGAAGGCGAGGCGAAGGGATGCGAGCGGGGCAGACAGAACGGGACGGCGCAGACATGGGGGAGCGCTGGCAGGTGCTTCATCATCTGCTCAGGCATGGTGGCTCCGCCCGTAAACAGTCATCGGGCCTCTCTGGGGAGCAACCTTCTCCATAACTAGCACAGGTATAAATCTGCCTCTTAGCCACTAAATTAGACACATTCTTGTGAAGGGATTCACTTTGCAAGTGGCGCAAAAACCCAATGGGAAAGGGGTAGGGAGAGTGAGGGTGGAGGGGGGTGGGCGGGGCAGCAGGGAGCCAATGAAGCCAATCCACCAATGGTGCGGGAATAAGGTTACGGCCTCTGTGAATGTAACTACAAATGTAAAATGGTTATTGTTTTCACAAGCAGAGCTATGTTATGAAAAGAGCTTTACACTGCGTAGGGCTTCATTTGTCCCAAGCCGCCTCAGAGGGAATGCCTGCCGAGGCTCAAAAATGAGGACTAAGTCCAAGGTCTGCTCTCAGTCACCTCCCCACGATGTCTATACCTTAATTATGTCCCAAACATAACACACCCGCATCCATGTTTTTTGTTGTTTTGTTTTGTTTTTTTTTTTGATGGCATTAATTTTATCCTGTTTCAGGTGACGTGAAACCAGACGACAATGCAAAACCTGTATTGTTTATATCCTATGATCATTTGGAGTTATGCTATGGTTACTGTGTTCTGTGGACTATACTAAATTGTAGTGCTGTAGTCAGGAGCACATGAACTGAGACCGATGTCAAAACCAAGGCTTTGTTGAGTGGAGTCAAGGCCGAAACAATGTGAGGCCAAGTGAAGAATGACACCATGGCTGCTCATGACCCAGACTTTAAGGTTTTGAGACCAAGTCAAAGTCAACTGGAAGAAAAAGAAGCAAGACTTTGCAGAATTGCAATGAAGTCAAGGCCAATGCAATGCGAGACCAAATCGTAAGCGGGGTCATTGCAGCATGTGAAGACTACGGATGGGCACTGTTTTCGTAGACAGTGTAAAAACGGGTGCATCTTTATTTTTGTGTTGGGGCAAGTCTAGTTAACCATGTTTGGGAATTTGGCACGCCGGGTGCACCTGACAATTAAATGACAGAAGGGAGACTGCGCTCTGCGTAAAAATGAGGATATCTTCATTCTGGGGCCAGTCAACTGCACTTGACCATATTCTTGAATTTGGTAGACCGCACTACACCTTGATAGGTATTCTACTGCATTCTACCACACGCTTACAATGATTCTGGCAATTTGGTGAACATAAGTAGATTTCGGACTAGCTAAAAGCAGGTCTAAGTTGTGGCGCAAGTGGTGCAACACAATTTTTGGTGGATTTGATCGTATTTCATTCATAAATATGACAACAGCATGGGACAATCACTCTTAATCTTTGGAGCAATCAATTCAGTGAAGAAATTATGATAATTATCATCTTTAAAATGTTTTAATATGGCCACCTACAGCCAAGGAGATCTTCTTGCAGTCCCTTTTACTGTAAATGCACTTTGTCCATGCCAATCTCCTGCTGGGATTTCAGTGATTCCTTCCGCCATGAAAATGGTGCGCAGCTCTCTGTGCACTGTATATAAATGGAATGAGGGGAGCCGCTTTGATTGGCCTCACCACAACGGCGCATACGCCCTCTTCTATCCGCGCTAGTTGAGCAAACTACCAAAAGAAAGAAAACTTCACCCATGCACACAATTAGCGTGCACATTGCGCTAGACTTACGCTGGACATGGATATCAAGCCCTATGACTGAGGAATAGTTACCAAATATTTTCCTTAACATCAATGGTGCGTTTGTGCTTCACAGTCATATTATGATGAACTTAAATAAACGGAACTATATTTTCAAAGTACAACTACGGTACGCAAATAAAAATATAAAATGAATGAAGTTAGCTCATAAAGACTTTTCTGTCCTTCATTTGGCCTCACTCCTGAACAAGCACATTGCTCGCAGGAAGCCCAAATTACACAGCCGTGCATATTTTCAATAGCGGGGGCGAATAAAAATGAGATAATGGACCCTATGTTACTTTTTTAACTATAATATTTTTGACCTTGCATTAGTGCACCTTTTAAAAAATAATTGCCATTTCAACAATTTCTACGGCATACTGACAAAAATATATTTTTGTAAATCCTACTAAAATGGCAAGAATATAATATGAGGCGCGTTAAAAAGCAATAGTTCACCGGTCTTTGGTGTAGACGCATAAAACAATTCAAATATTTGATCGTTTTCAAATTGCTTCTGATTGATCACATTGACAACAATGCACACTTAATCCATCGAACCCATGATCAAGATTTGATACAACAAGCCTGACGGCGACAGAAATGTCCACCGTTGGAAATGAATAATTGAGGTCCAGCTGAAGAGACTAATGAATGTGTGTGGTTTGGCTTTGACTGATAGCCCTCTTTGCTCCAGAAGCCTTCCCAGCGGTGGTGGGCCGCAGTGGAGGCTGAGGTGCCATCCTCTATAGCCCGTCTAATTGCTCCTTTGACATGAGGGACTTGACGGTGTGTGTCCGCGCACTTGCCACTGGAGGCTGACCCTTTTTAGCCTGCTGTTTATTAGCACCGTTCCAGGTTATCGCCCCAATTAGGGCTTGGGATAGCTCTGATCCGGAAGAAACTGGGGCAAAAAAAACAGGACGTATAATAATGCATCCTATCAGCTACCTATGAGGCAACGGGAGGGCCAGTGCAAACGCGGTAAAAATTGAGTTGCATGAACTTTTAGCAAACGCTAACCATTTACAGCTAAAGAAGCATATTTGGTACCTTCGGCTGGATTTACAATATGTATGAATTGCCCAATTGGCATTTTTTGCCGATAGTGTACTCGCATTGTTCAAATGTGCCGTTCGGTTAGTCACAGTGTGTTAGGCAGGACAGAAGAAAACAGTTGAAGCACTAGATGCTGATTGCTTTACAACACGGGTTGCATTCAAAAATTAATGGCCTCTTCGGACACAACAGAGTGATGTTAAGGCGTCAGGTTGGATTTCCAAATGCATCGTGTTGACAACAGCAGTAGCAAACAAGTTCCGGTTGGGTTCGATACTTCCGCTTCAAACTACCTAGAACGTTTTCTTTTTAGTTGAAAATGGCTTACCCAAACCAGAATCCCGCGTTGCATTGTGGCCAAAGGTAGAATCGTGGTTGGTTCCTGTGACTTTCGGTGTTGTAAATCCTTGTTGTGGCAGAAGGAACCCACATGCTAAGCTAACAATACGGCGTACATTCATTGCGCTGACTTCTGGGGGCCAGTCCGAGCTCTAATTTGAATATATACAAGTCAAACCTCAGTATAAGTAGCCCGACCAGACCAACTAAGACAAAAATTGTGACCCTAAATGACACCCAATACCTAACATTATATTTTGAACCGTTACTTCATAAGTAAATAGACACGTTAGTACTGAAAACGTTTTGTTGGGTTAAATTGTTGCAAGTATTTCACTAAGTGCCCCATTGAGGCTCGTTCCCCACTTGTGCTGGGGGCTTGCCCAAACAATCATACCTACATTTTAGCGCCATTATGCACACCCTCCGTGTCCACAGGCTCTGATAAGATTCTCACAGCAGTTTCGGTGTGGCGCTCTCGCCAAACAATACCTTATTGACACGGGGCCCTTTGGTTCACAATAGCCACAAAACAGTCAGGGTTCCTGTTTTTGTTGACTCTGTTTGAGGCCACCATTGAAGCAAAAAGCCACTGTGGACACACTGTGGATGCATAATGGGAGCTCTCTGCCATACAATACAACAAATCAAGCCTTAAAATGTTTGAGTATGATAAGGCAAAGAGAAGAAGGGGTGAAGGGAGGGGGGGGGGGGTGCGACAGTGGCAGGAGTCAGGTGAAGTTGAAGGAAATTCAGGGTTGAGGAATGAAACAGGGGAGTCTGACACCACTAGGGGACAGTAGTAAGTCACGGAAGGTAGAAAACTGTGATTGCGCTTCTAAGTGTGTGTGTGTGTGTGTCTGAGTGTGTGTGTGTCTCACTCACTCTCTCTTTTCTCCCCCTTTCTTGATAAGTGTGTGTGCGGCAAAGCGTGAACAAAAGACTTTCTTTGTTGCGGATAATAAAAGAATGCCGAAATAGCTCCTTGACTGCTTTAGAAAAGATCTTGATGATGCGTTTGGCCCATAATGCACAGCAACAGCACTGGATTTGCATAATCACGTGTAATGTAAAGCAGGCAACAAACAAACAGCGGCTGACGGGAGAGATGCAGGGCTGCGCTTTGTACCCCCCCCCCCCCCAACCCCACCCTTCCCTCCTCTTATGGACTTTAGATGCACACTTAAGAGTACATTTAATCTCATCCGCTCGTAACATAAAGGACAACATTTGTGCATTGTGTGAGATCAAGTGCTTCCGGAAACAAAATAAGTCAATGAGAGGCATCCATTTCCCCAAGTTTAAGGCTCACTCGGGGTGATTTACCGCTTTAATTAGGGTGTTCTTTCCAGGAGACGTGATTGTGATTCCACAGTTAAAAAAAAAAAGACATACCTCGAATGTTTGTTCGTAAGGCACGCGAGTGTCTCTTTAGGCTTCGCTGCTTATGAGTGCATTCCTCCTATTGTGTGAGGCAAAAGAAGGCTCCTCTGTTTGTTAACTGGTTAGACCAGTGAAGTTAATACCTCGAATTGCTTGGGAGTGCTTCTTATCGTCATGGTAACCCAAGAGGTTTGTTCAAAAAGCATGGCGCCCACCTTTTTCCTAGTCAGGGCAATTAAAAGCACAACAACAACTGTTTTGCCCAATGACAGCGGCGTCTAGTTATGCCCTTCGTTAGTTCTACAATGTTCCTCATGAATTAGTGAAGTCTGTTAATTGCACATTTATGATGCTCAAGGCCATGGAGAGTTGCATTAAATGGAGAAAAAAAAAAGAGCAAGAAAAATAAATTACACTTTTAGATTACTGCTTAACCTAGCGTGGCAAAGAGCATCGAAGGTGTTTTTAGCTGATTTTTGGTGTGAAAATACAAAATTACAATTTACTCTGTTCTATTTCTCCCTGATATCTATTGATCATTTTTAATGACCCCATTTTTTATGGTCTGTCGGTTCTTGGGAAATTGAAAAACAGCAACCTCGTCATTGCTTGGTGATTTGCCTCATACAATAAAATAATGATGCAACGATAACATTTAAACTACTATAAAATTAAAAATAGAAATTGTATCTTAAAAATGCACTATTCAATTTTAAATTTGAAAATGGTTACTTTCTTTTTTTTTGGCGGTGGGGACATAAATTTAATTCTTTTTTGTGCCTCAAGAACCATCCAGTTGCGATCATGTTTACGCCGAGATAAAATTTAAAAAATAGGGCAAATACAAAGTACTTTTTTTTTTTTTAAAAACACTCCTGCGGCTTGATGTGTGTGTGTTGTGTTTGCACTTTATCGTCGTCTATTCTGATCTCTGGCGTGTTTCATTATTAAGTGACTTTTGAGTGACACCGAGCCGGCTGTCAACGCCATGTGCTGAGGCTCCCTCTCATTTCCAGCACCCGCGACGGAGACGACGACGATAATAATGAGCGTCTCGGTGTAACCGTAAGACCTCACTATTTGTGTTATTGTTGTGGGGGTGTCTCACACGCTGACACACACACACACACAAAAGGCCCTGACGTTTGCTCTGCTATCAGCAGGAGTGCACAAATACAAACACATTTGCCTGAGTTATTGACCTTTATCTCCCCACTTTTCCTGACAGCCATCTCCAGTTATTGACAATACAAACATGTGGGACGACGCATAACCTTTCATTCATAGAGTACACACGCTTTCTCTCTCTGCTTTCTATCTTCCTCTTTGCCGTGCTCTCTCTCTCTCTCGCTGTTTACATTTCTTTCAATAAAATAAGCCGCTGGTATTTTTCTTCTGCTCAAAATTTTAGCAGGAGAGGTGATCTCATTAGGCCAAGACAGATATTAAGAATTTCCTGTAATTCTGACATGCTGACATTATCGGTGAGATAATTTTGTTTTCCTATTTGGGTTGATTTGGTCATACATCTTCCTGCACAAGGCCAATATTTGTGTCTTTATGTTCTAACAGATGTGGTCACCGCAATAAAAACACATAACACAAGAGAGATGGAGTATGGCATGAAAATACACAAAGCGCTTCTGGTTCGGTTAAATTTGACGTGTGCAAAAGACGGCACCCCGACCATAGAAGGCCCCGGGCGATGTTTGAAGCGACCCAACAAAGGAAGTGTTCCTAAAGGCCCAAAATAGAGACTAAAACACATTTGTTTGATATATTTTCAGAAATGTAGCATGGTCCTTGGAGAACGATCAAAACTCAAATGGCCTCTGATAGGAAAAAGCTTCCCCGCCCCTGAATTAAATATTTATCTTGTATACATGTAGCATTTGCATTTCTGTGTCGACTGGATTTTTTTTCATACATACATATATCTATGCAACGTGAGGAACAACATAATTAAACTGAACATGGGCCTGAATCCATGGACCAATAAGAAAGACAATAATTTACTGCATCTCAATACAGCGTTGAATAACAATGGTCGTAAAAACCACTAGTATTCCGCTAATGATTCTCCTCCAAGGATTTATTGTGTTTTTCAGCGTGTGGCGTACATAAAACACGCTGTGTCCCCTGTGCTCGCCGTCTCGTCCCTCCCCGCACCTCACATCCCTTTCTGCAGGTACTACCGAGGCCTAAAATTAAATTTTAAACATTCCGGCCCGGTGTTTGGTGACCATGGTTAATCATGAGGAAAGAAAGACATCAAACAATATTTGATAATGAGAAAAATGCCTCCAGGATATTAGGGGTGGGTGGTGGAAGTGGGGTGTCGTGGATGGAGGGGGGGAGGGGGGGGACACAGCGTGAGACGCTAGCTGCAGCACAACAGAGTCTAGACCAGATGCGTCCGTGTGTGTGTGTCTGTGTGTGTTTGAATGACATGCAAGCAATCACACAGACACACAGACACACAGACACACACACACACGTTAACTATCTACGGCCCACTCAGTCACCTCTTACGCAGTTAAAAAGCCATTAAAGCATTGCCTCTTTCTTAAAGTTCATGATGAGATAATTAGAATTCAAGATTGGAGAGCCAGTGCGCTGAGATTAGCTGTACCGCGTCTCAACTCAATTATTTCACGTTAAAATGGATTTTGAGCAAGGGGCTGGGGTGGTGCGGGGGGGTCCAGATGAGGAAAACTGCAGATGAACAAGTGATTTTTCCCCCCTTGATTTTCACTTCCAAATGCATGTCATTCATCTCCATGTGTGCGACACAAAATAAATGTCAAAATATATATGAAATCAATAAATGCTTCCTTCAAATAAAAGACCCTAAAAAAGGAAGAAGTAATTCTCTCAGTTCCTAGAAGGTATTTCATACGTGACATTAGAGTTAGTTGCTAACAAAAACAACAGCACCTACTTTGTTCTGTGCAGCCTGACTTGGTTCCTTCTCAATGATTTATTTGTTTCGATCTCCGGTTTCACTCATTCAATATGTTATTGTCATAGCTAAGCAGTGAATGAAAACACATTCGTGGTTGATTTTTGTGTCCCTCAAAAACACAGAAATGATATACATTTACTTGTCAAATATCAATTATACCGGCATAGTCGTGAAAAACATGAAATAATTTGGGAGCAGAATTGACAAGAGTAAGGTGCCGGTGTGTCGGATAATGAAGGGGGGTAAAAATGATTTGCCCCGGTGCTCCTTTTGTGGCATGTTTTTGTGTTGCTGATTGACACGCCGTTGACAGTCTGGATGGAATGGCAACGCAGGCCAATCGACAGCATGTGCAGCCACCTTCGGTCATGCAAATTGGGCCCAGCCCGGCCGGCCGGCCCGTTGACTATGATTAATGAGCTCGGGCTGCCGCCTTTGTTTCCCGCACGCAGCCATTTAGGGGTGAAATACAATCCCAAAATATTATCAATCCTCTATTAATCTGGTAAATTTGCTCAGGCCGAACAGCGTGCTCTTCCTGCGTCTCGCGAGCATTGGGCACAATTGCATTTAATCACTTGTCTTGCTAATTAGATTCATTAAAAGGATAATAAAATAAATGGAGGAGGCACAGTGGAAAGCTCAAGCGAAACACATGTCATGTCTGCCGCGTTGTAAAATATGGATGTGGGATTTTCTGGGGCAGTCATGCTGTTCAGAGGGGATGAAGGCATGAATCTGATACCGTGCTAATACTACAGGCATTTCCTGACTCAGGCTTCCCTCGTGTTTAAACTGTGATTTTTTAGAGCTGAGATTCCAGACTCCCTGAAGACTGCGAGAGCAATTTTGCGGTGCGGGGCCAGTGAAGTCACCGACTTCAGCGGCGGGTGAGGGGCGGTGGGGGTGAATAAAAGAAGAGGGAAGAAACATTGTGACAGTAATGCTGACAATGGAGTGAAACCAAACATGCTCTTTGCATGGTAAGCGATGCCACTGGATGTGGAAAAGAGAGACAGGGGCTAATGGGCAAGACGCGAAAGATCTTACAATATTCCTCAGATGTGCGACGAGTAGAGGAAATTACACGAGCAAGCAAATCATCAATCATTATATCCGTCAACTGGGGATGCTGTCAATTTCCTCGACATTTATTCTACTTCGGGTACATAAGCGGCATTAGCGGCACCTTGCTTTGCACTACAATGGCAGCGAGAAGCGAGATCAGTGCAGCCTCTCTCTGATATCACAGGGAGACACCCTTTGTAAATTTACCTCCCACTGTGAGCAGGCTTCACAGCTGGTTGACGGCGCTCTGTGTACCACTGCCCTGCTTGCGCAGAGCCCCCCAACGACAGCTCCATTCACAGAGAGAGTCTCTGTCAAAAAAAATAAAAATAAATTAGCAACATGACACGATTTCACAAAAATGACAGTCTGTCAAAATGCTGAGTCTGGTTGGAAAGGCCACTTCAAACCGAGTACAGCGCACCAAGAATGTGGTCTTTTCTGGAGGAAATCCGTGGGGGACAGCAGGCCTTTTTGGGAATGTTTTGTGTAATTCCGCCTATAGAAAACCTTGCCATAAAAACATTAAAATAAGAGTAAGATTTTTTTTTTCTTCTCAGGGAACCAGTCTTCTCTGGTTGGCAGTTCCATATATAGATATCCACCAATTACTGGTATAGGCTAAAAATATGAGTTGTCAACAGGTCAAAATTACCATGATGGTTGAAATGCCTGACAATTTATTTATAAAGCACATTCCATACACAAGATAACTCAATGTGTTTCACACAACCAGAGGCAAAATAACATTGAAAAGCTTTCAAAACCATTTCCAAACACAACAGTTGACATTCAAAAAGCTCAAAAAAACAAAGTAACTTCCCAAAATAACTAAAACGATGTACATTGACAGTAGGGCTGGGACAAAAAGTCAACAAAGTTGATCACAAAAAAATGATTGACGCATATCATTTGGCTCCAAGGCATTGCCGACACCATTGTAAGCCATACACAAAGACGTTTCTCGGCTACAGAACTCAAATGTACTTTATCAAAGGCACACATGACCCGCTCACAGTCTACTAGTCTATTAGTGTGTCTTGGTGGAAAGAACGATCCTGCAGCCAGTGAGATTTTCCATGTTAGGGGCACGTCTCGTCCATCCTGATGCATCTCACTCATTCTTATCCGGGTTTGGTGCCGGTTAACTCTGGCAGTGGCTTGGAATTGGGTCTAGCATACCCATTGGGATGTTAGCGTTAGTATTGCTCAGCTGCAAGGTAAGGTGTTTTTTAATTTACCATCACTACTTAGAACGTAGCTAACCCAGCATCGCTAATTGGAAAGAACTGCATTATGTTCGACAAGATATCACATTTATTGAAAACGTGTGACAGTAGTACATGGAAACTATTTTGCGTTAAACTGCAAGAATGCTAAACTTAGTTTAGCATAGCTTGATACACATCTGTTCTCTCTAGCCACGCTCAGTCACTGTCATACTTTTTATGGCCCAGAAGTGTATTTTTTAGTCAAATATTGTATTTTATGTAAGTATTTTACTTCTTTGTTAGTGGACTAAAGAAGAACAACATGACGTCAGCTACTCTTCCTGGGCAGTATTATTTGGTTACAGGCTACATCAATGCCATGGAAACAAGAGTTCATAAGGTTCATTTGGCTCACATAGCTTGAAAAAAAACCTGCGCCAATTGCCCATCCTTGGTAAATTCCGCAGAAACATGACCGTTTTCATGTCATCGTGATTGTGTAAATGCAGCCAGGATGCACCGACACAGCATCATCTGCGCTCTGACCGCCTTTAAAGCCAACACAGTTCACTGACTCCCAACCCGGCCTCTGATTTTTATCTTTTAATGCCATCACATTACACTGATCCTTTTCTACCTATTACACACCCCTCCAGCAAACTCCCCACCCCCTGATCCTCTGATACCTAGCCCGGGCGCTCCTCCTGCCCCTGACCTTGGCCCTTTGAAGCAATCAGACCAGACTTCCTCAGACTTCTGATCTTATCTGGCGCTACCAATCCCACTACACAGCTTCCTTTTGTAGCCGAGCGCGGCGCAGCGAGCCATTTCAGACATGCAGTCTGTGCCGATGAACACGCGCCAGGGCCGAGACCTCGGCTCATCTCAGTCATCATACTACACTGCCCAACAACAATGGCCTTTATTTCCGGACGCGGCGCAGGTCATGATACAGGCTAGGGTGCTCATCAATACATTGTTCAATCACAATGGAGAGGGACCAGCAATAGTGTTGTCAAAGGAAATGTTTTGACTTTATCGAATTGCGGTTCAATGAGACATTTCCAATTGACAAGGGAAGCTCCTACATGCTCTAAATTAACTTTGCGAAATAAAACCACACTTAACTGGAAAAATATCCTGATCCTTTGTCACATCTCTGAATTCGTGTATCAAGAGAAAATTAATTAAAGCATTTTAGTTGCGCTAATAGACTAATTACAATTACAATTAAAATGAAGCCTTTATGAATATACTGAACTTCAAGAGGAAGATTTGTCATATTTGATCTGAAGTTATACATTTTTTAAGTCGTATTACACTACATGCTTTTTTGTTACAGCTATTCCTCTCTCATTTACATATTCGTCGTACCTGGCTGGGAAACGTTCCATCTTATCTGCAAACCTTACAAGCAGTCTAAGAGCACGAGCAGAGCACACACTAAACGTGTGCGCGCATACGTGTACTCCAATCACGCCTTCCGGGAGGCAGCCTGTCGTCACCAGAATCCTGGCTACGTATGCCACAAAAGAGCAAATCACAAAGTAGTATACTCAGCACTGGGGAGGGATAAACCAATCGGCGCACAGCTCGCTCCCGGGTCATCACTTCAACTTCCAAGCGGGAAGTGGAAGCGCTGTCGCAAGGGGTCCCGAATAAATGGTAAACAAACCCGTTTTACATGCTTTTTATCATTCTGTTACCATACTTAACTACATCTAACGCACGGTCCAGATTCAGTAGCAGTTTAAAACCCCTAAATACGAAGTTGATTCGTTGCGTTTGTTCAAGCATAGGACGAAACACGACCAGCTATGATGACAATTTGTTTTGACAGTTTCGCTGATATCTGCTCCCTCTTATAAAAATCTGCCAGCTACATTTTTTAAAAAGATGTGTTTTTACAGACATATGAAGATGAAACTCTCCCGTGCGGAATACAAGGAGATAGTGAGATGGATCGAGCCACTGAGACCAACACGGCAGTGCATGAAGATGTTAAGGGAGAGATTTCCAAAGTAAGTCACCAGCCACCGTTGTATTTTATTGTGGCAGACACATGACACTGCGTTTGGACTTCTAGTACCATAATCTGCATTTCTTGTCAATGAGAATGTGCGAGATGATAAATACATTCAAGGGTACGCCTTCATTAGCAATGATACAACCATAGTTTAATTTGTTTTGTGAACAAGCTAGTAACCCAATTGATTGGTATATGAAATCAATCAATATTCTATACTATTGAACTGAAAAAAAGTGACAGTGGAACAGTTATTAATGCAGGAAACAAACCAAAAAACAAAACCCTCACTGGGAAAGTTAATTTACCAGTACTGTTGTCTGTTATTACTAATATCCATCCATTTTGTAATCCGCTTATCCTCACAAGGGTCGCAGTCATGCTGCAGCCTAACCCCGGTGTGTTCGGACATTAGCGGGGTACACCCTGAACTGGTTGCCAGTCAATCTCAGGGCATTACTATACACTGCAGATCATATTGTTTAATTATTGTAATGTTGTACTGTAAACCAGCGTATTTCCAAGGCATCCTTGGAGATGTGTCCCCGCAGTGGCCAATTAACTTGAATTGGTAGGTTGGAACATGTAATATATTACTGACATACTCTAAATGCAGTAGACCTGACAGATAGATGGACGGATGCTTTATTAATCCTATGAGGGAATGTGGCAACTGAACTGAACTCCCGTATAACCGATTTATGTTTGTGGAGCACCATTTTAAGCCTTTGTGAAACTTGTCATTCAGAGCATAATTTTTATGCCATTAAATAATAATAATAATAATAAACTGTCAAAGGCTATTTCGCCTCACATCTCTCAGACTGAGACCTCAACTTAAATAGAAAAAGGAAGTGACTTTTTTGACACCCTGCACAATATACAGCAGGGGAAATCACAAAATCACATGTTTTGGAGGAGGAAAAGATCTAAAACATGCTGGCTAAGTGCCCTTGAGGACCGGAGTTGGTGACCCCTGGTATACTGTATAACGGCATTTTATTGTCTCCCATGAACTGCTTTGGTACAAACTGTCTTGCATCATTAACAGTTTTGTGCTGTTATTAAGTATGTATGGTCCAGTTTAATTTAGTGGTCATTAATTCCTCACCGGTCTTTGGAGTAATCCGCCGCTGTAAAAATTACCGGGTGTCTTTTGCCATGCAGTGCTTGCACCCCCACAAATCGAAGCAAGGTGTTAATGGTGGTGTTTGCCTTTCTCCTTGACACCAAGGGCCTTTTTTTATTGAACGTAACACGTGTAATCCCGTGAAGGCTCCTGGGACAGCACAACTGCTGATCCCACGAGGTCACTTACAAAGTCACATGCATTTGAAGCTTCCTATGCCTCCACTCGTGCCCTAATCACCAAAGTGGAATGCTGGGTATTCTGAACTCAACTTGAGTCCTGCAGTCAGTTACTAAGAAGGAGTGAAAAGGAAAAGAAATATAAATTACAGGGACAAAATCTTAATGTGAGGGAGTTAAGTATGTCCAAAAATGAATACCGGTATATAAAATGACATCATTGTCATGATTTTTAAAAAGTGTAATTGCACATCTGCTGCAGTAGATGGCAGTGGTGTTTTCATTGTCAGAGTGTGCACAGGGAGTATTAGCGCTCCTGAAGAGGTGTACTTACTACAGTTCTATGGACAAAGTTGTCATGGCGGAGAATTGTGGGGGGGGGGATATTTTCTTATATAATGTATTATTATATACAGTATTAGATAATATATTTCTTCCTAGGGGGATGGGCGTAACAAAAATAGTTGCCTTATAATGTGATCAAACTGGAAAACAGATTGCTGGATTTCCCCTCTGTGCAGCCATACCAACATAACTTTTGAAGACATTTCCTGTTCATGACTTTTTTTCTCATAATATGATGACTATTCTCCAATTATAAAAAAAAAATGATGCAGGTCATGACCCATATGCTTCGGCACGAACAGTGTATATTTTAGTTTCCGTTGACCAACCTAACTACAGCAGACCGTCCAAATGGCATTTTCTCCCCCCTCACGATGAAAATGGTACTGGTGAGTGTAATAATTGAAGGAAAACACAGGAGCCATTTTCATTCCAATAATTCTGCACAATCTCAGCCTCTCGGAGGTGCCCGCTTTTCTGTTTAGTCTTGCCGGCTATTGTTATTATTTCGTTCAGCATAAGCAATCTTGGTGAGGCCCGTGCTCTTTAAAATGCCCGAGTCTCCTCACTGGGCCTGACAGGCAGGCGCGGCAGCGGTGTTTTCACAGCCTGTAGAATTATTCTGCTTGTCCAATCAGCTGAGCTGGACTCTGGAGGGTTAGTGATTAGACTGGCAGGAAATCAGGCTCTTAAGACATAACGTATCGACTAGGCCATCCATCATCTCTTAGCATGCACCAGGGTACACCAGTCATACCCCCCCCCCCCCATCCCTTCAGTCCCTTCAGACTGCGCGGGAGCCCTGCCACTGCGTAAACATAGGCCGAGGTGGTCATGGCTGGAGAATTGGAGTGGGTTCACGCTAACACCGTAGGAAGACTATTTCTTTATTCGTTAAAAATTGTCTGGATAGCCTTAGTACAAAACTAACGTGTTTTTGTGGGAGGGAGCCAGACAATATTCTTTTATAGGATCGACTCTGTGTGTATCAAATAAACCATAATAGTGATGTGCCTATTAAATCGGATGATGGGAGACAGCCCTGGCAATTTTTTTCAAGGGCTGTGAAATAACTTTTATCATTGTAGATTTTTTTTTCTATTGTTAATACATTGACCGGCATGTTGGTATCAACCCAATTTAGGAAACATTCCAGCTTTCTTTTCATTTTCTGATTGTTCTTGTAAGTTAATTTTCACAATATTATGACTTTCATTTTCCAAATATTGCTAACATTAAAAAAAAAATTAAGCGGGGTGATATTCTGATTCGTCACGCCTACTTTAGTCTTATAAAATGGCATTGTTACGCTCTCACATATGCCTAAACGGAACATATTTAATCCCCATTACAGACGTTCCAGCTACAACACGTCACAACTTTATTGGAGTTCATTGTCATTTGCACTTGAATACAAATGACAATGATTCTTCTCGAGTGTCACAGTAAAAGCAAATAAAAGTCAAACACTCACTCAATGCGATTGTTGAATTTGATGTTAAACAATAGCATTGAATAATTTATTGGGCCAGCATCATTTTAGAATCACAGCAAATGGGGGACGATTCAAACACGGGGACAAAGTGAAAGTAAGAGTCAATTTCAAGCTGATTTCCACGGAGGTGTCTCACATTTTGCCTGTCCGACCATCAGTCCAGTGGGAGGAGAGTGGGAGGGTCCCACAGACGGACTAAAAAGAGACCCCCTCATCTGTAACGGCCTGCATAACACAGATGTTGGGAGTCATCTGTCACCCTGGCCTCTCTCTCCGGGTTTGGGCTGCTCCCGGAGAGGTTTGGGAGTTGGAGGTTGGTGAATCATTGGACACGGTACTGTCACTTTCTTACCCCGGTTCACAATGGAGGCGCATGCTAATATCAATCCTGAATAAGAACAACGAGCCTCAAGCACCTATACCCATTGTAAGGACAGACATGCCAGTTGACTCTTATTTCGATTCAAAATGAAATGAAGGTTTTCGTTCCCCTGCAGAATTTGTATGATCTCACCTGGCTTGCGTCTATTTTTGTCCAAAACATTCCTGAAGTTACTCAAAGCTTCTAAATTGTGCATTGCTTTGAGTCTAAGCAATAGTAGGAATAAATGGATGGGATTACCAAAGACTGAAATTGACCTTGTGCGCCGCCCCATGGTTTTTCCGGTGTGACCGTGATGATGATTGGTCTGTATCTGCAAGCTTTCAGGAAGCTTTGGACAAAAGACTTCAATGCATATTTGTTTGTAACAGAGAACATGTGGTGTCCTGCCCAAGTAGAAGACGTGCAGCAAAGGTGGGGCACCAGTGTAGGCAGACGTGTGACATCAGTCACATTAGGTCCTTCTCCTGCCATACATTAGAATTGGAAATGATGGGCTGGTCTCTGAGGTCTTGCCTAACTTCCCCTGGGCCTACAGGGAGGTGGGAGGGGGGGGACCCCCAGTTCATACGCCCTTTGTCCCCTTAAGTATAAGTAGTGAGGGGAGGTGAGTCCTCTCTGTCCTCCTGTGGTCTATTATGAATAGATGTGGATGTAATGATTAGCCCCACCCCTTTTTTCCCCCTTATGTAAAACGCCATTCAGCCCACTCATCATATGTCGTCCCGAAAGGAAGCGCCGACATTTTTTTTTTCCTCTTCACTATTTCTTTTACACTTATATACACACACACATACACACCGCTCCCCTGCGAGGAGTCCCCCCCCCCCCCCCGCCACCCCGCCGTACGTTCTTTTGGAATTGGGCCCTAATGTGCCGTTTTCATTGGCACGAGGCGGGCCACAATATGGCGCAACGGATCGCTGTGGGAATATGAATGTTGATTAAGCATGCGCTCAGCCTTTTGAAATTCACCGAGAAGTGTCAGAATAATGGATGTTGAGCAAATGTCAAGCATTTGTTAATTTCTCTGTTATTGGTGGGGGTTTATCCAGCGTGATCTTTGGAGGCAAAAGCAAAGGGCAGGCTTGTTGTGGCATGTGCCATTGATATGGTGATTTCCTCACTCCAGACACTTTGTTTTTGATGGTAATATCTCGGCTCAAGACGAAGCCGAGGGACTTGCTCATTGATTATTTATTGTGCCTTCAGTGTGTTTTTTTTTTCTTCTTTACTCACTGGTTAAAACATTGCCTTTTACACGTCTACCTTTGACTTGTCGATTTAAAATAATAGGCAGATTCTCTTCAGAATGATTTTCATCAACGAAGGCTGTGTCGATACCCGACGAGTAAGAAAAATTAAAATCAGAAGCATGAATGACATCATGCAAAAGTCATTTTGTATGCACACTTTGCATCCTCGGCTCATTTTGCTGACATGACAAACATATGTACTTAATGAGCCGGATGGGAGCAGAATTTAATAAGATATTCTCTGACAAGTAGACCACTTAAATTCAAAGAAAACAGATCTTTTTGTGTTGTAAAAAATAAGTAGATACTTTTTGCGATGGAATAAAAAAATGAACTAGCAAGCAATTTACCTGATCACCATCAAATTTGAACCTGGCTTGCCGCTTAATATTATTGATACCATATTGTCATGAGCAGCCAGGACAATGACATGTTTAGAAACTTTCTCCAATGCATTTTTTTTAAACCGAGGGGAGCAACGGCGAATAAGGAGAAGCTGTGCTGAGTTTACAACATTTATGTCAGACTGAGGAATTCATGAATAATAGATGCAATCAATTAGGTGATGAGGAAGAACAGCAATGACGACTTCCTCTTCATATCGGGGATGTTGTCCAAGTACAGTCGATAGACTGCGTTGCCTTTTCAATTCATTGAGCTAAAAACACCGATGTAAGCAGCTCAGCTACAGTTGGCCTTGTAACTGTTTATAAGGACACGGCTTAGGGTAGAAACTATCTTTGTGGAGTCATTGCAACAAATAAAACACGCAGGAAATGCGTATTGATGAAAATAACCTTTCGACTAAGTGAGACAAACACTAGCGATTGCGTTAGCATTGTCCTTCACCATAGAGGGGCATTCAAACACATTTCAGGTAGCTGAGTATTTATCTGAAGCTTCACGACAGCTCCATTTGTATGTTTCTATCCCGTCCGTTTCAAATGCTTGCGTGTGCATACTGTACATTAACACAGAGGGGGGAAAAAAGTACAGTTGTTCTCGAAACGCTGTGCTGAGAAACAGATGTGAGCGTTTGTCCTATCAGCGTGCATAATTAGCAGCTTTCGCGTATCTAGCTGTCGATGCGTAGAAGAGTGAACGTTGTCAGCAAGGCCACATGCTTTTAATGTCAATATCAAGTACAACAAAAAATTAAGCAACCTTTTCCTTCTTCCCACAATCATCAATGAAGGGAGATAAATCAGAGATGTTCCGTATCCAAATTAGCCAGTTCCATGCCCCGAAGTGTCTCACCACGCAACACCTCGCATGCGTGCAGATCCACCAAATGCTAAGCGCCGCCACGGCATATGATACCAATGTCATTAGCCAGGTGGCTTTCATTACCTAAATTGCCGCCGTTGTTTATAATTAATTATTTGTCAATTGGCATCGGAGAATTTAATTGATATTCTTAGCTGGAGGGTCCGATGCTGTGTTTTATTCAGCGCGCATTAAAAAAATAAAATAAAATAAAATACAGTTCTGCGCTCGCAACTAGAATTTGTCACTTTCCCCAAGCAGCGGATAGCCAAACTTAACCGAGCCGAAAGCGCAAAGCAGCGAAATGAGAAACTAGAATGCGCTAATTATTTTTAATCTCATAGACTTGTTTGACTATTTTGCGGCACCACAGTGCAGATTACTGCCCCCCCCCCCCCATCTTCCATTGTAGGGGGAGATAATGAGGTTGAAAAGGAACAATTCCTCAGCCACTCTAGTGTTTCCCAGCCTTCTGTTTTTTCGTGTTCTAAATGACATTTAAGAAGTAGAGCATGAGGAAGGGGGTGGGGTGTTGGAATTGAATCTTTGTTCCAACAAAAGTCAATTAAAATATGCTTAATGTCCAAATGACCATTGTTTGATTGAATACAAAACCAAGAATCTTGCTTTTAAAGTCTCCAAATAGTAACATGCTGATTTAAGGTCTAATTTGATTGTCATCGTGGAAATATGACAGTTTTAAAAAATAAATAAATAAATATTAAATAATTTGGCCCCAAGATCCTTCATTGAGTCTTTTTATAGGGACTGTATATTTTCTCCAAAATGTCGTCAATCGTCTTACCCCAGGTGCTCCATTGCATCGCAGGACAAGTCTGAGCATCAGTTAAGACGGAATTGCTACTGCGAGGCCAGACGGGGGCTTGCTCATTGCCTCACATTTTAATATCTTGCAAGCATATAGTTCCCAGGGGAGACCAACTTACTGACACATTAATTTTAAAGTAACTCGCTTCTTAATGCACTCGCGAATGGGAAAAGTGGTATTTCACTATAAAACTGACGCCATTAAACCGCTCTTGGGTTTGGGTCCACATCTTGGCAGTCATCTCTCATAATGCCCTGTTTTATTAATATCGCTTCAAAATAGAACATCAACCAAGTCTGTTTGTTGTTCACTTTTTTTTTTTTTTTTGTGGCGTTTTGATAAGACCTCAAAATGGCCCGACTCAAGAAATAAAAACACAAGCTCCCAAAGATCTTAGGGGTTTTTGAAGCCGATCTATTTTCTTAGATATTAAGAGCAGTTTATGTCCCTTTAAAGTTAACAGGGTATAGATTTAGCAATTAGACTGTAATCATGCTCATTATGGAGTAATCCATTTAAAACGTAACAGATGTCTGTTCCAGCAGGAGGGATCGTGACGGTCCCATGCCAACCATCAGGCCGTAATGTTGTTGAAATGCTCAGGTGCAAGGTTGAAGTGTGGAAGACATTTTTTCCACCCCTCCCTTAAGTGTCCACATGTTGACAGTTGACCATTTAATGGTCCCCCCAACCCTCTTAATTGCGGCGGCCTCCTTCGTCCCCAAGCATCATTGTAAATTGATGCTGAAGCAGAAGTGTTTTTCTTTTCCGCTGTTGTTCTCAGAGTTGATGTCATTTTGTCTATTACTTGAAACTTGTGTAGCTTTATTTTTGGACAATGTCACCTCTGTAATGAGTTATCACTGTTGGAATCTTCAGTTTATTTATGACTTGCAACTGAAATTCAAGCTGACTTGACGTTTTGTCCATTCCGTGCTTTGCATGTATATGTTTTATTCAGATAAAGACATTGCTAAGGTTTGACGAGATGCAACTAAACCGGAGATTTACAGTAACTGCCGGGCAGTGTGCAAGGTTGTGCAGCTACTTTTCATGCATAGTCAACCTTTGGTGCGTTTTACTGCCAAGAATACAATGTTTTTGGAAAAATGTGATTTTTTTTTTTTTGCAGGCATGAAATGAGATGGCTGTTACCAGCTGTGTTTTACAATAACACTTAACTATTCTGTGTTTATAATTTCATATTCTGGATACTAAGCGTCTAACAAAAAATGGGTTGAATCGGAAAATTGGTTCTGACTTAAAAGGTACGAGTGAATCAATCAAATCGTTCCACTTTGAAATATATCAAGATACGTATCGTCTTTTAGTTAAGGGATCTCTTCGAAAGAAATTGCGCTTTTAAAGAGCTGTCAAGTTCAGTCATGCATGTAAAATGCTAACAAGAACCTCATTGCATCATAGACTCTCGAAATGAGTCTCACGATATCGAATCGAATCACAGTCTAGCTCAATCTAACCAAATCATTCCATTTTAAAATCAAACTGTCCTTGAATTGTCTCACACTCTATGAATAATAAAGCTTCTTTTATTGTAGAGACCTCTAATATAAACCGATGGATGCAAAGTGAAGCGTGGAGAGTCTCTGTTGCCGAGTTCTTTTTACACTTTTTGTGGAGGTGTGACGATGAATCGAAGACACTCAATCGATTATCAAATACATGGATAATTCTTTTTTTTTTTTTAGTTTGAAGAACATTCTTAAATTTTTCTGGGTTACAATGTGGTATTCTGTTCTGTACAAGCAGGGGGATATTGAAGGCAGTCCTTTTTACTGCTGCTTGTTTCCCCACGTTGGTTGTCTTTGCCAGGTGTTTGACATTGACCGGGGGCCGGGGATGAATGTAGCTTATGGCAAGCTTTTTGGAATGAACGGACTCCTGGGAGCCACTGTGCTTCCTGCAGTGCGAGTTTCCATTTTCAAAGCCCGCCAGTTGCTTTGGGGGATGAGGGGCGGGGGTGGTTAGTGGTTTCATCGTCACGCAGTGAGTTCCACATGCCGGTCCGAAAAGTGAGCCCATATCATGACCATTCTCCCATTGTCTGTAAATTGCCCCACCCCCCACCCCCACCCAAATGTCATTAAATTCCACTAGATGAATCAAAGTGTTGCGACAGTATATATGAAAGTGACATCAAACTCCTCACTCAAGCTCCTGATGTCTTCTCTGTCAGAGGCGATCATCTGGAACAACTTTGCCTCACTCGTTTTCATGTTCCTTTCGATTACGGGGCATCTGGGCCGTGCTTTGATGCCCCCCCCCCCACACACACACACACACACATGCAACACACCCATCCTCTCTTCCTTTGTCAATGTGTGCAGTGCTTTCTGGTAATTAATTTTGTCCTTCTTTTATTTGTTCCAGTCACTCGCAGTCCACTCTTCTGAGCATCTTCTCCCTGGAGTACCAGGTTCGAACTTTTCTTCCTTTGTGAGCCCTGACAGGTGCCTAATTGAATGATGAATGTCCCTTTATTTCTTTGTAATTGAACTGCCAGCTCTCTGATTGGTTTGGAAGATGCCCCTCAAACAGTAACCCCCCCCCCCCTTCACCATATCCCCCCCACCTGCACCTTGCCAATTTACACTCGTTTATATCACCCACCTCCTCTTCCTCACGTCGACGCCACTTGCCTGCCCGAGCCTCGGTGGATGGCTGCCAAGACTCCCCATCCATCTGTCTAATAACATCTAGCCCCTGCTTATTTGGCGGACCTGTAATAAATTATGCTAAACCATTATTATTCTGACAATAATAATTTCCCCGTCTAGTGCGGCTGCGTGTGCTAAATGTTTGCTGACTCGCACTGTCACTGCCGCTTTCCACGCTTGACAGCCGATGATGATAAATGGCCGCCGCCGCCAGTGGCAGAAGGCTGCACGGGCAGAAAATGGAGTCATTTATCATCCGGCTGACGGGTGTCAGTCACTAGGGCTGTCTCGGTGGAATTACATTTTTCCCCCCCCTCTTGTCTAGCAGTTTTTAAATTAGTTGTTTTTTTTAAACAATGCTTTTTCCTCTCCTAACCTTTGTCCTGCTCCTCAGCGAGGCGTTTGCATGGAAATGTCAGCTTGAGGAACATGGGAATAGCATCATTGTTCGATCAGGAGAAGAGGGTAGAGGTGACGTCTGTACAAGGCTACCTTTGCATACTTTGACCGCGCAATCACCCTCTCCGGGAAACTTATTGAAAATAAATCGCTTCGACCTAAGATCCCTCATGCTCATTCATAAGAACGAGTACGAAAGAGACGCCAAGGCTAAGTACGTCAGGCTTTATTTTATTCACTTGGACGGGGAAAACTTAAATCCTTCACTTTGTGACAAATTGAATGGAGCGTGAATTAACATTTTCTTGGAAGTAGCAGTCGTGATTTTCAGCTGAAATGGCATACTATGTAGTTGAACCTCCAAAGTCAATTTGTTTGGATTCAAAAGATTTTTTTTTCCCCCCGCGCGGGAAATAATGGAAATATAAATAATCAATTCCAGGGTCAAACTGTCAACATTCAACAAAATCCATCCATTCATCCATTTCCTATTTACGGGTGGGCTATAACTGACTTTGGGCAAGAGGCAAGATACATCCTGAATTGATCACTGGCCAATTGCTGGCCACGCATAGACAATCGTTCACTTTTTCACCTGGGCATTTTAAAGTATTAAATTAATGTAACATACATGTTTTTGGAAAGTGGGAGGAAGTTGGGAGTACCTGGAGAAAATATTTTTGTTGCGTCATTTATAGTATATAAAACTGAAAAAAAAATGTGCACTTGAATCTGTTACTTATCGTAGTTTTCCCAAGAAATGTTTCATAGTCCAGCCAATGAAAAATGCAATTTGATTAAAATGGTAAATGAACTGCACTTTTGTAGCACTTGATCTACAAAATACAGTGTTGAATGCGCTTTACACCGCCTGATTCATTCGCTTATTTGAAGACCACTGTAGTATGTTTTAAATCTGAGTGTGTTTTGAAAAAATGTAAAGAAATTAGGGTGACCGCTGGAATAGTCAACAAAAAAAAAAGGTAAAATACTATTCCTAATTTGATGTATCATAGTATTAAAAATAGTAGTAGTGTTTTTAGTGGATTCTAATGACATCTTTCTCCCATTCGCACCACAGAAACGAACCAAAAGGACAATTTCGAGGCACCACGCACCTGACGTCATTGAAAGCCACTACCAAAGGTATGGTGCTTCTGCTTTATGTCATTGGCCTGTTAGCCACGGGGAAATGGACTCCATTCATCGAGTACTTGGGATTCAATCCAGACCGCTGCCTATTCCGTACTAAAAGTAAAGCACCGTCTTAAGAAAAACAGTACATGTACTGTATTTGCATGACCGAAAGGCGCTCCTAAAAATGGACGGTTTTCTCCAAAATGGACGGTGTGCCTTAGAATGCACGTCGCCTTGTGTATGGACCCAGTTGCCAAATCTGTGAATGGTGTTGTGTGACTTTAATGAAGGTTCCGCTTGACTGCCTGATGTTGTGCCGACACCTCCTGTATGTATTGAGCAAAGGCGGACGTAACTGAGGACAGCTTGCGGATGATGAAGTGGGAAGGGTGGGCATGAAAGGGGACGCTGAAGGCATGCCTCCAGTAGCTGTATCCAGGATCTAGGATATAGTACATGCATTTGTGCAAAACAACATCCCAAAAATGGCACCTC
The DNA here is from genome assembly GCF_025434085.1 of Hippocampus zosterae. Taxonomy (NCBI): domain Eukaryota; kingdom Metazoa; phylum Chordata; class Actinopteri; order Syngnathiformes; family Syngnathidae; genus Hippocampus; species Hippocampus zosterae. The sequence goes on from NC_067464.1 coordinate 5,478,202, forward strand.
TGAAGAGACACGTTTACAAACCACAGTTAAAACTAAAACAGAAAGCTACCAGCATACGTTTTACCATACCAGTAAGTATGTGAATAGTGAATCTCAAGCTGTTTGTTCTAGAGCTGGGGAGGGAAAACTGCCTTTTTTGGCGGCAGCGGCTAACTAACCACTTTATTCATGTCTGGCTTTGGGGGTTTGGGGGGTTGGATTGGAAGCACTCGGAGCCGTGCTGCTTTAACCACATCGAGCCTGCCATATGCCAGCCAGGGCAAAGCCATCAGGGACATTAGCATGTCTCGGCTAGCCTGCGCTGCTCCCCTCTTCTGTCTGGTTCGTATTTGTTGTCAATGCTTTTGTTCTTCTTTTGTTGTAATGAAGGTATCTGAGCGAGGCCACGGCGCATCCCTCTGCTCCCGTCTTGCTGGAGTTGGCCAATGAGGTAATGGTTTAAGCTCCACCCCCACTCCCCACCACCCCTCCAGCTCCTTCATTGATGTCCTTTTGTATGAATGCCGAGATAGAGGTTGGCAGCGGTTTTTGATTTTCTCTCTTGTCTGTTAGTCATTATGAAAATTGCTGAAATGGTCCGCGCCATTATCAATTATTTAATGTAATTAGCTCTCACCTCCATCAAGCAGATGTGAAAATACTTTGTTGTGTTTTATCGTGCAATTTTCCCCAAATTGCACCGGCCCGGGCAAAGTGCAAACTGCAGACAGGTGAGGAGCGAAGGGTCAGCCGTTAATTCCTCCTTCTATCACTTCATTGCTTGTTTGATTTGACATGATGTCGCTGGTTGTGCGTTAGGTTAAGTCATGGGTATTTACGAAATCTAAACAATGACATATGTAAAAAATAATACAGACCGCATTCCACTAACAGCGACCAAGGGCGTGACTTTGGACCGGTGCGGAGAAATCGCAAGACACAAAGCAGATTTGGTGGAACAAATAAGTTACAAGTTGTTTCCAAAACAAACATGGATACACACATCACTGCGGAGCGACCATATGCCTGAATAAAGATGCCATATCCACAAAGAACACGGATGGGAACGTTTTTAGAAAATGCAGCAAGACCTCAGCAGACTTTAAAGTGCCTGTAAAATGCCTGTAAAAAGTCTTGTAAATTTGACACACGACAGAGGAGAGTTGGTAACATCCCGGCCAAATGTGAATAATTTAAGAAAAAAAATCTCTACGCATATAAAATGAGGCTTCAAAATAGCCACCATCTCTGCTCTCAGATGCTGTGAGTGTGTCTGCTGAATGCACTGAAAACCACGCCCGTTTCAATTGTCCATCAAACACCTCTTTTACAACTTGGTTACCCTGTTTAGCGTCTTTCTTATGATAACATATAACTTCATGTTTGGGCTGCAAAAATATACTGTTGAAAGCCCCCGGTGGTTGGAATATGGGTCGGCCACACTGCTCCAAGGAGGTGCTCTAGAGTGGCAATGTCTGCCCAAATCCACAGTCCACACCCAAAATAAAAATGCCCTACCTCGTGGCGCTTTTACCTTCATCACTGTGACATCTACACACTCATGGTTAACAACAAGGCACTCTAAAGCCGTGACACCATCTCAGAGGTTTTCAGTAATTATCTTCAAACCTGTAAAAGGTATTTCGAAATAAACGACTAAATTCACTTTAAGGGGTTGTAAAATAATAGGAAAACATGTTTACATGCTTCACCGCAGCTGTTTTAGTTTGCAACATGATCCAAATGAGCTCATCGGGGAACTCGCGTCTTTGAACTGAGATAATTACGGTTATTACATGTTTTTCCCACTGATGAGAATCTTTTTGAAGGAGATGGTCCTAAGTCTTTAGTTTACTACATTATTCGGAGGATTTGAAGAAATATGGAATATACTTTCAAGTGCACTTGATATGTGCACTTCATCATTTTTTTGCATTTTGTGCTTCCAATTAGTCCACCCAAAGCAAAAAAAAAAATCATCACCGAGTTTGTGAAACCAGATGTCACTTCCTTTTATTTATTTGTCATTTCCGCACATTGCCCCCACGTCACTCCAGCCTGAGTTTCATTCATTCATTCATTTTCCGAACCGCTTTTATCCTCACTAGGGTCGCGGGGGTGCTGGAGCCTATCCCAGCTGTCTCCGGGCAGTAGGCGGGAGACACCCTGAACTGGTTGCCAGCCAATCGCAGGGCACACAGAGACGAACAACCATTCGCACTCACACTCACACCTAGGGACAATTTTGAGTGTTCAAACAGCCTGCCATGCATGTTTTTGGAATGTGGGAGGAAACCGGAGTGCCCGGAGAAAACCCACGCAGGCCCGGGGAGAACATGCAAACTCCACACAGGGAGGCCGGAGCCGGAATCGAACCCACGACCTCAGCACTGTGAGGTCAACGCGCTAACCACTGGACCACCGGGCCGCCCCAGCCTGAGTTTGCCCATTTAAATCCACATTAGAATTTTTATTGCGTCCTTAGACCAGTCAATGGCACTGAAGTGTTTCTTAATCTAAAATCAGAGGAGCTCACATGCATCAGTGGCGCCTCAAAGCTAACTGTCATTATTCATTCTCCATTTAATTGACACAAGGTTTTTTCTTCCTCTTTTTAAAGGACTGATTCCGGCTCCGAGATAACTGTCTATGAACCATTTAACTGTCATTTTAATATGCTACTTAACATTTAAACCAAGCACTCATGCTCTCTCAGACCACTAATTGATGTAGTTTCATTCCTTTATGAGACAATATATCTCCAATGGCGAGAAGTGATTAACAATGATGAAAACCGCTACCGGACCATTTTCGCCCCTAGTTGTCCCCCGTGAATATTGCCATTTTATGCCCAATATAGACGTTTTATGTAAAGGTCAGTTAAACATAAAGGCTTTAGAATAGATGCCAATACGCCTTAACCTTAAGTCACGAACGTCTTCAAGCTTGTTGGAGCAAGATATTCACGAGGGGACGCAAGGCTGAAATTGTATATGTGGTCTGGATAGCAACGCGCATCACTAGACCTCATTTCAGCCTTACATTTGATTTTTAGACTTTTTTTAGGCACTGATGCGCATTTAATTTCTGTTCATTCCCACTTTTGATAGTTCCCCCCCTTTTTTTCAACAGCAAATATAGACTTGAAAAGTCCAGGCGCATCGAGTAAGGATGTAAGACTGCTACGTTAGCTTATTGCGCTAGCTGGTTACTTGCTAGCTGCCACAGGTGACTTGAGATCAAAGTATAAAGCGTTATTGGTGTGTTTATGTTTTAAAATACATTTGTGGTGGATTTGAATTGATACTTTTGCATGACTACCAACCCTCCCTATTTGTCCTTAACATTAAAATAAAGTAATAGATGATGGGTATTAGGGCGGCCCGGTAGTCCAGTGGTTAGCACGTCGGCTTCACAGTGCAGAGGTACCGGGTTCGATTCCAGCTCCGACCTCCCTGTGTGGAGTTTGCATGTTCTCCCCGGGCCTGCGTGGGTTTTCTCCGGGTGCTCCGGTTTCCTCCCACATTCCAAAAACATGCGTGGCAGGCTGATTGAACACTCTAAATTGTCCCTAGGTGTGAGTGTGAGTGCGAATGGTTGTTCGTCTCTATGTGCCCTGCGATTGGCTGGCAACCGATTCAGGGTATCCCCCGCCTACTGCCCGAAGACAGCTGGGATAGGCTCCCCCCCGCGACCCTAGTGAGGATCAAGCGGCTCGGAAGATGAATGAATGAATGAATGAATGATGGGTATTTTGTGTGGGGTTTTTTTTAAGTCATATTAAAGTGGTTAACGTTCTACTTATACATGACATAATAATGTTAAAATGGTAACCGAGGAATTTCCTTTTCAGTTAATAAAGATTCTGTGAGGGCAAAGTTTGGGCGCTGGAACTCATTATTGCAAATGTAATTAATCTCTCTGGGAAATTGTGTTTTGAAATAGGAGAATTGTAGGTCGACCATGGGTCACGCAACGTTATTGTGTTCGAGAGTTCCACGCTCATTAGCCCTGGGAAAGAATGAACTCTGGAATATAATTCACAAAAATTATTTACCACAGAACAAAGATGACTGGTAAAGTGCTGCTGCTTTACCGGGAATCTATGATCCTCTTGCTATCCAAAGGTGCAAATGGAAAGCAGGCCAATAAGCTGAGAGATGAGGTCTGGGTGTGACAAAGAAGCAAAATGTAGTTGGAAAATCTAATCGCTATGCTCTTTATTGAGAGTGGCCTTTTTTATGTTGCCTTTTTGAAGTCATCGTAGGGTGACACTGACAAATGCAACTGACGTTAAAAGGAGAAACTCTTGTGAAGAGTCAATAAGATGAGCTAAAAGGCTTTTTACTTCCCTATTATGAAAACAAGATTAAAATATTCTTTTTTTTTACTTCTGCCACAGTCCTCAAAAAAAGACTTAATTTGTTCTGAAGCAAAAAGGTTTTGGAACGCCTTAATTTGTCGTCTTGTAGTTGATGTTGTTTGAGTTAATTAAATTAAATGGTTTCCAAAACAATTTTAGTGTCCATCATTGTGTCCAGCACTTGATGGTTCATTTTTACTAAAAACAATAGTGGACAGATTGCATCTTGCTAATGATACGACTTCTGTCAAGCGCCTTGAAATGTCTGTCAGCTAGTTTGATGCTGCAAAATGTACAAAACCAGTTTCCGCCAAACCATTGGAGGACTTGCGCATGGGTCAAAGAACAAGACCAAAAAATAAATAATTAAAAAAAATGAAACTCAAGTGAAAACAAGCCTGGAGTTAAGTTGTCAACCACTGGGGTGGAATATTGTAGGCCATCACATAAACAAAACAAAAAATTAAAAGAAACTTGTGACATCACAAATCTGGTGAGAGTGCAGATCACAGAGCACCAAAATAAATTAGAACATTTGTTTTTCTTTTTTGTAGAACATACAACTTCCGCACGATTGTGATTTGTGTTCAGATTAAAAAAAAAAGATATCTAACATTATATCAAAGGCCTTTTCCAATGACATCAGTCTCGTTTCAATCTTGATACATGCTGATATTGAATTATCACACCGCTTGAATGTCAATTTAGACATCGGGGTCAAACTAATCCACAAAGATCCAATCAAGGCAACCGGATTCTTTGTGTTGTTGAGTTAGTAATGGTTTGATATCAGGAACAGGATAGAATTACATCACATTCATTATTTGCTATGGGTAAGACTTTCTTTTTCTAATTAAAAACAATTTGGAAATTGATCCCCTTGCCAAAAAGAAATAGTTGTGTATTCATACCATACATTAAGACTTATTTTTTTAATAAAGGCTAATTCTCTCATTTTCTAGGTGGATTTGTCTCCTGCGCTGATGGCTCGCATCATCCTAGACAGGTTCCTTCAGGACCTGGAGGGCGAAATGCGTGAGTTTCCATTCGCCCACTCAATCATTGTCTCCCATCGGTCTTAATTGGAGTGCTTTGTCTCTGGAATCCACCTTCTGTTCTTGCCTTTGCTGCATTTTCCTCTCTGCTCCATCCAAATGCGCAACAGACTACCTCGAGTAGGTTTGACGATTGAGTGGTAGGAGGACCGCCGCCCCTCAACTGCACTTTGGATCAATGCGAGCTCACCTCATCAGTGTTATTTATAACATTGAAGTCCTTCCCCCCTCATCCCCAGTTAAATCCATCTAACGTAGCTTCACCTCCTCCTGATTCCTGCATCCTCTCTGCAACCTTGCTGGGGCTCCACTGAGGAAATTGTGTTGGCAAAACGTGACAAAACAAAAAGCAAAACAGCACAGAGGTCGTGCTGATGGATGAGCTGCAGAGGAAGTAAATTCCAGATGCTTTCAACTTTTTTTTTTTTTTTGGTTGAAAATGTCGAAGACATTGTCCAGACGTTCTGTCAGAAATGTGAAGGGACAGTCAGGCAAGTGTTAGCAAAAACATATGAGTAATTCATGGCAAGCGGGTTGGGCATAAAAACATAATAGGTATCATCGACTTATATGTTACTTTTAAGTATTTTTAGTTTGACTAGGCAGGTATCTGCTACACAGTGTACGTAGCTGTTAAATGTTAAAGGGGAAGTGAAGTCCAACATCTTCTTGACAGTAAGCTGTTCTTTGCCGCACCGCTACTCCAAATACGTCATTCTGATTAATATTGTGTTTGTGGAATATGAATTAAGGAGGAAATCCACCTGTTTTTATCCACCTCAGGAGGCATCAGAGTTGCTCATGGCTCAGTTAATGTTCAAATTCCAGAAACAGGTGATCGTTACCCGAGCCACGCGCAAATGTGATGTCACGTTCATTCGACAGAAAGTGACAAAATGGCCGCCCCCCCGAGAAAGCTAAAAACAGGTGAAATGTTTTATTTAATATTAATATTCCTCAAACGCAATATTCATCAGGAACATGGACACCAGTTATTGTCAAGAAAATTCAAGACTCGACTTCCCCTTGAAGTTGGCTTGCCATGATAATTTGACATTTGCTTCAGACATTTTTGAAAAAATAAATCATTTAAATGCAATAAAACATCACCATCAACAGCCCTATGCAGAAGCCTGCTTGTTGACCAGAGAAGACGCGCTCGCTATTTAATCACCAAGGAGATGGAAGGGGATGTGTGTTATTTTCGAATTCACCACCGCCCGGCGATTTGTCAACGTCAAAGTGTGATTGCTTTGGACCTACAGCACCGTTATCCACTGCTTGTCAAAATACAAGTCGCCGCGGTTTGTGGAGGTGGTCATTCATCCGGCAGACACAGGCAATCTCGGATGTTATTAGACCGCTTCCCTGCGTTGCGATACAGTGAAAACATGATTTGGTGTTTCACGGCGTGTTTGATATCACTTTGAAAACAGTAACACTTGTGAGCGCATCGTTATCAAAAGAATGATTTCATAGGAAATACAAAACGTGAAATTCATCATCCTACGATTTAGAGCACATTCTATTCTATCAATATCTATCATACACATGATTAGCAGTCGCTTTTTTTCTTTCCTTTTTTCTCTCAAAATAATCAGCAATGTCGGCTTTCACAAGACTGAAATTCGCTCCATTTATCTTTTCATCTTCTGATCGTTTAAGCTACGTAGTCTTGCGATGTTATTTATTTGGCACTACCACCGTAGCATCTACGAGCGTGATGCTAGCTAGCTTTGACGACACAGTTCACTCATCTCGGAGGAAAAAAAAATAGATTGTGAACTGCTCGAAAATATATTGTAATGGTTTTCTGTAAAATTGTGACCTGATAGCGGTCGTATTCATGACCGGATTAGGCCGCTTAAGTCCCCGTGCAAGGCTGCCCGCCACTGGTGTATTACATTCAAGTCGTGCGTTAGCATCATGAAACAATGCCTCCTGTAGGGAATTGTCTTTTCTGGCAATTAGCTCACGGGCTGCTTCAGTGCTAGTGGCAGGCGCATTTGTCATGCTCCTCCTCGCACGCGAGTTACTTTCGGACTCCAAAACGTCCTGTGAAGATCAATAGACTTCTATATAAGGGACATTAACTCCGACTGGGGGGAGTGGCTCGCTGTTGTTTTTTTTCCTCTTTCTTTAATTCTCTCCATTCTCCTTTGCATTCAAGAGATATAGGGCCGCGGTGCCTTTGGGTGCTGGGAATATACGTCTGTACAATCACCCGTGCTGGATCGATACAGACTTTCAAATTGTTTCTTGCGCCTTCCTTGTTTTGTTTTGCGACTCACCATGACGACCAATCTCTCTCTCTCACACACACACACACACACACACACACACACACACACACACACACACCGTCAACCCGCCCGCTTCTCAGAAGGTTCTTTCAGCAAAAAAAAAAAAACATTGGCAAGAGCATCCACAAAGCAGAACGAAATAGTATCTGGTGGCTTTCTAAATAAATCAATGCGTTCAAAGCAGTTTAGTATGTATTGAATGTGATATCAGCAATCATAATGATCCTTGTCTCGTCGAAGCTGATTTGTACCAGTTGGAAGGGAAAGGTCGCATGAGAACTTAAATGCAGATTTAGTCCACTATATGAAGGTCATGCGCCTCCGAAGCAGGAGTATTAAGGAAGCTGAAGGCATTCAGTCCTAATATTGAAACAATTGACTTGTCTAGGTACTATAATTTCTAATATAATATAATAATATACGTCTGCCTCACAGCTCTTGAGCTCTGAGTTGGAATCTTCCCTCCTGCGTGGCGTTTGGATACACTCCCGCTGTTTGTTTGGGTTTGTGCGGACATTCCGGCTTCCTCTTGCATTCTGAAACATGCATGTTAGGTTGTCATTTTCCTTCGGTTTGAACCAAGTCTGGTTGTGCGTCCTGCCTCTCTGCTGACCCCAGTTAGGAAAAGTGATTTTCAAAGGGCATCGGCCGATCAATAATTGGATGTAGTATTTTTATTAAAAAATAATTATGGACTGAACCAAACTAGACGCCTGATGCTTTGTGTAACAGTCACTCAAGGCACCCGAATGTCCGCTACATTAGAAAATATGGTCATAGCATTCATTAAAATCTCCACTGTGGAATATCGGTTGTCACGAGCAGCCACACATAGCGAAGGTGCTCCCGCTCCTCCAGCACCCGCCTCCCGACCATCTTTGCTATGCTTCAATCTCGTCAGCCCTCTTTCGGCTCCTCTCTTTGACAGGCGCTCTAGATTTAGACATACTTTTTTCGCTCTCTCTCTCCCTCTTTCTCGAGGAGGCAATTTTGCTAGCTATTTGACCTTTTCCATTTTCCCAAGGCCCGGCTCCAGATTAGATTGCTCCCTGCGTGTTTTGTAACTGTGTGATTCGAGCACCCTCTAGATTTATTGTAGCATTCCTTTACAGAAGCCCCGTACGCCAGGTTATAAATGTCCCGCGTTTGATGTTAACACTACGAGAATGTTTCCAGGCTCCTTTTGATCTATTCATAATGGCTCCGGTGTTTTGTAGATACCTGGATGTCACGTTGCGTTGCATCCAGACAAACTTGGGAGTCCACTGTCATTGTTAAAGCTCTCGCTCACCTGAACTGTTTGCGTATGCGCGTTCAGAAATAATGAGAGAAGCAGGAAAGGGAGTGCGTGCGGAAGGAAAGAACGATGAGCGATTCTCCTGCAAGTGCGGCGGAGGCGAGCTGGGCCGTGGCACTCCACTTGACAAGTATACTAATTACTCCCTTTCATGAGAGGAGCTCCAGCCAGCCTCTGCCGCAGTCTAATGGCCTGACCTATGTAGCCTCGCTGCTGCCAGATCTACCGCAGCAATTCTTTTACACACATGCGCACACACTGGAATGTGTAGAGTCTCATCTCAGCGCTTTCAGGGAGAATCAGGTGGAAGCAGATCAGTTCTGCCCCAGTAACCTCTTCAGGGAACCGGCTCCTCCTGCACCTCATATAACCACGGGAAGTCTAAAAAGACCTTTTTTTTTTTTTTTTTTTTAAAAGTGTTCTACCGATCTCTCGCCCAAGCCCCCCTCCGCCATGTAGCTTCTATTTGAGGAAGCATTTAAAAAGGAGTAAATTGGAAAATCAAATGAGGGGGGCTTTAGGCAGCCGTGGAGATTTGCGGAGCTGTCGTCCAGCGTCTGGGAGACTCATCCATCACGTCGTGCAAGTAGTCAATTCCTGGAGTATCTGTAAATGTTTTCAGATATTAGCCAATTTATATGCTCCGAGATTCATCATGGAAAATCAGCTTTAGCGCGGCGCACATTATCAGGCCCTGTCTCTCCCTTGCTCCATGAAGTTTGATGAACGAGTGAACCCAAACGCCCCCCCCCCACCACGCCACAGCTCAATGCCTCGAGTTGCGTGGGGGGAGAGGGTGTGTAGCGTCGGAGGTGGTGGGCATGTAGAGGAAATGGCTAAGTGCCCCCCCCCCCCACCTCTCCTCACCACACACACTTTGTGGATCGTGTTTTTTTTTAATTAATAAACAAACTTGCAGAGGAGCTCATCAGTGTCAGAGGCAATAACAATCGTCATCCGTTATTGTTTATTATGGTCCTCCCTCAACAAATGTTGCTATCTAATGAGGTTTCTCAGCATTTGCGATAATGACTTTTTTCACCCGGGCGGAGGAATTGAAAGAAATGACACACGTGAGTCGCGATAAATCACTGTTATTTTGTTGTTAGCTTGTCTTCTTTTTGAGTTTTATGTTCCAATGCAGCCTCGTGATTTGTTTAGCAAATCCCAACGGAGGCGCAGCGTCGTATTTGTTGTTTTCTCTCCTCCTCTGTTCTCGCCGTGTTCAGATGCTGATGGTGTGATACGGCGCCTTAGTCACAATTTATACCAACGCGGGACAATTACAGTAAATTTGGTGAATGTTTACAAGGGGGCAAAGCTGCGCTGCAGGGCTTTGTTCTCTGTGTCTGGTGCTCTTCAGATTGTGCTTTTTATATTCCTCTATTTTATGTATGTCGCTGCTTGGTGTGTGTGTGCGTGTGTGTGTGTGTGTGTGCACGCGTGCACGCGCTCTCCAAAGATGAGCTCAGAGTGTCATGGAGGAGCGATGCAGTGCAAGGCGGGGGCGTCTTTTAATGTATGCTGATGTCGGAAGCTGCAGCGATGCGAGGGACGCCGGCGCCCTGTTGTTATTTACTGCTGTGTTTGTGCACACCGTTGAAACTGAGCCAGGGCCTGCGAAGGTATTACAGCGTGTGATGAATGAGCATTAGGGTAAATTCATTTTAAAAGCGTTGTGATTTATTCGCGGCCCGGCCATCGATTTCCATCGCGTAGATGCTTGGCTGGAATTCCACAATGTCAGCACCAAGGTCATCCTCTTTATCGCTATTTTTAACCCCACTACAGCAAAAAAAAAGTAATATATATATATATATATATATAACTCCATCCATCCATTTTCCGAACCGCTCGATCCTCACTAGGGTCGCGGGGGGTGCCGGACCCTATCCCAGCCGTCTTCGGGCAGTAGGCGGGGGACACCCTGAATCGGTTGCCAGCCAATCGCAGGGCACACAGAGACGAACAACCATTCGCACCCACACTCACACCTAGGGACAATTTAGAGCGTCCAATCAGCCTGCCATGCATGTTTTTGGAATGTGGGAGGACACCGGAGCTATATATATATAAATATAAATATAAATAAAATCAAGAAGAGCACCCTCATTGCGATGAGTCGCCAAAATGCAGTGGAACCTCCAAAATTGACTGTGACATTGGTGCACCACCGATTTGTGCGTAACAAAAGAAATGGTCCCATACGGACAGCATTTTATTTTTCATAATTGTGGGCCTGGGATTCGAGTGGTTAGTGTGTCGAGCCGCCGCGTCACCACGCGCTGGCAGGAACAACTTCAAATTAAAAGCACACCATGGCATTGCCATTCATGTAGTTTTTGACAAGGTAAGGGTCGGTCAGAAGAGGGGGTGGGGTGAGCAGTGAGTCACTTGTGCAAGCCAGCCTAATTCCAGTGAAGTGGGCTATAACTCTTGCTCCTGGGGGCATTTTGACAAAAGCTTGTCACAGACATTTCAAGTCATTAAAACACACATGAGCTGTTTTAAATTGTGTGTGTTACATAGAATGTCTCCTTGAAGACAACTTTTACGAGCGTTAAAGTATTGGACTTTGGAAGTTCCACTGTACGAAACAATCTTCGGGGACGGAGAGGAGATAATAGTCTACTTCAGAAGTGTGTATTTGTGTGGGTTATGTGAGACCAAATCGTGGTGGTGGTCAAACCTCCAATTATGAGCACTAGTGAGACAAGGGCTTTAATGGCTACCGTTAGCCTTCGGGGAGGTTTAATACACATGACTGTTTTGCAGAAGCAGCGTCAAATCTATAAAAGGACCATTAGGACGAGGGAGGGGGGGGAGGAAAGAAATCAATCCAAATGCCATTAAAGTGGAATAAGTTGCCAATATTGCTGATGTGGTTGCAGCTCCTTTGATTTTCCTTCAGATTATTAGGCACACTCGAGTAGCGACTTTGTTAAGGGAAAACAGTGTTGTCCGCGGAGTCATACGTCTCCTGGCTTCATAAAGTTTCCCGCCTCATATTTCCCATGCTTTATTGATTAACCATTATCATTTGTCATGAGGTGTCCTAACTCAAGGGGAAATTACAACCCCTCTTTCCTGCTCGGGAGTGTGGTATGGATCCATTGAGGAGGGGAGGGAAACAAAAAAAAAAAAACAAAAAAAAAAAGAAAGAGACCAACCTCGGAAAGAAATGAGCAAAGAAATAAAGCCCGTGCTTGGCAGTCGCGAGGGGGACTGTGTGTGGTTATGAGCTGGAGGGCGAGGCTAAAACAGAAAAGGTAGCGCAAATAAAAGAGGTGTCAGTGAGGAGGGAGTGCTTAAGGCTCCGTTGCTATTCCGGCCTTCTTTATTCCGTAGATGAAAGCTCCAAGCACAGCTCGTCCTGCTCACAATCGCAAAACCTGTAAAAGAGCATCCACCAGGTTTCATTGAAACGTCTCTTTGAATTTTGGAAGCTCCAGAGCCAGTCGGCAGTGTCACTCTGGATGGAAACAGCTATATTTTCCCTACACACAATTTCCTGATGAAGCAAGTATTGTCTGGAATATGGCGAATATTGGCGCACCTTTGCCATTTCGTCACACAATGTTACAACCCATTTTATCAAAATCTTTTTAAGAAATGATTTAAGGTTGTTTCATTTTTTTTTCCCAGCTTTCTTTTCTGCTCTCCCCTGCCGCAGTACCCTGGCAAACCCATCCAGCAGGGTTTTCTGGCTGATTTATAATGTTAGTAGAGCAAGACTGGAGAAGAGACATGCAGAACAGCCGGCATTTGTAACATAGATAAACTACATGGCGCTCCTGTGCGTTGGACTGGAACATTTATCTATTGAAGACCTGTGAAGATGCCCAACGGCTGTTTAAAAAAAAAAAACATTATTATTATTATTATTATTATTAATATGGATGCTAATCCAGCACAAGGCCGTTTGATTCAATGAAATATGTTTTCACATTTTCCACTCCGCATAGCAGTGACCATGTTTCCCCAGGTGTACTCAACTACAGAGAGTATCAGGCATCTAGTATGGGTAGGACATTTACAGTATCTCTACACGCGTGTCAATTAAAAAAAAAAAAATTGGACACTTTTGTTGTCTTTTGTGATTATTTATTCCGTGGCACGGTGAGCGACTGGTTACTGCGTTTGCCTCGCAGTGCAGAGTTGCAGGGCTTGATTCTGGCTCCAGCCTTCCAGTGTGGAGTTTCTATGTGCTCCTCATGGCTGCATGGGTTTTCTCCGGGTACTCCGGCTTCCTCCCACATTCCAAAAACATGAACCATAAGTTAATGGAACACTAGAAATTATCCCTAGGTATGATTATGAGGTTATGGTTGCTCGTCGATGTGTGCCCTGCGATTGGCCGGCCATAGGTTCAGGGTGTCCCCTGCCTACTGCCCGAAGACAGCTGGGATAGGCTCCAGCATGCCCTGCAACCCTTGTGAGGATAAAGCGGTTCAGAAAATGGATGGATGGATTATTTACCCAACTGCAGAAAGCACCAGATATTGGGCCGTACTATGTTAGAAAATAGGCAAAAGGACAATTTTAGCGCTTTGCACAAACTAAGCAATTATAAAATATATATATATATCGATCCATTTGATTCGATTAACCAATTGTCACACCTCTATTTTGTTTTTTACTTTCAACAAATGATAATTAATGATCTATGTTTGATTATGGCATTCATACATATTAATGCATTAAACTAAAAGTGACGCCTGAAGGCTAAATCTTCGATGTCATTTGGATTCCCGCAGCGCTTGTAAAATCTCGTAACACTGCTCATTTTTGCCCCTCTTCTTTTCCTTCCTTTTTCTTTCAATGAAGAGAAGAAATGAGCCCTCTATTTAAGGTGAGGCTTTTATTTGTGCAAGTAGAAAAACAAACCCGGCGATTCATCCAATTAAAGAGCTCCAAGACATTTTTGTTACGCCAACTTTACTGTGTGCTTCATCGTATTTGTCCCTTCTGTTTTATCTTCCTCTCCACAGCCTCCAAATCAGTCCTCAACAGCATGCTCAAGGAACCGTCATTAATACCAGACCAAACCTTGGCCAAGAACGTATACCAAGTAAAATTTGAACAATTATTTTGTTTGTTTGTTTCATTGCATTTTGACTTCCTTTCTGAAAAGCTTCAGAATGTTGTTGCCTCCAACAACTGTGTACGCGTTTTCTCCTTACTCATTACGATTACAGCTTCCCTCACCTCCACCTTTTTCTCTCTCTCTCTCTCTCTCTCTCTCTCTCTCTCTCTCTCTCTCTCACCACACGCTGTAATATTCCCCCCCCCCCCCCCCCCCCCTTCCCCTCTTTCCCCACTCTCCTCAGTGCACAGTAAACGACTGCTGTTATGGACCACTGGTAGACTGCATCAAACAGTATCCTACCCCATAAAATTTTAAGCTTGAAATTGACGAGGAGCTATTGAAGGGGATGAGATGTGTCTGCCCTCACCCCACATAAAAGTTCTGCTTCACGCAGGAGGCGTTTGCCATCCCTCTACCACAAATGAAACGGGATGTGGAAGGAGATGTACAACGGCTGGGATTCTAAATGTCCATGTGCACCGGCTGGATCGGAGTAAGAAAGGAAAAATTAAAAAAAAAATGTCATGAGTTGGGTTATAGTGAATGAAAGCCATTGGTATGAGTCCCAGCTGGCTTTGCTTGTATTTTATGAGTCTTCTCATTTTGTTTTGTCATCAATTGGAAGCAGTTCAGCACCACGGAGAGTTCAGGTCACCTTTTTTTTTCTTTTTCGAATGCATGTGTAACATTCGTCACTTAGGCAGTGCAGGTTAATATTCTCTTATTATGTATTTCAAGTTTAACGTCATTTGTCACATTCGCAATTATTCTTGTCTAAGCTGTAGTGAACTGCCCAACTCATTCCCTACCAGCCGTTTGACTTTTCCCAACCCATAAACTATGTTCCGTTACAAAATAGGCATTCAATCTACTGAAAGAAATAGTTGACTTTCTTCTTTCTCAATAAAAAAAACAAAACAAACGGCGATCCTGCCCTTATGTTTAGCTTAATAAGTGGCGTAAAGAGAAGCGTTTGCTTCGAGTGCATCCATTTTGTTGCTTTGGAAGACCGTTGCCTTTGGAATCCTTGACTCTCAACCCACAGTGCGATTGGCCATGAGCACGAGGTGCTGCTCTGTGACAAACTCAGGGAGAAAAATTTGTCCTTTCTGGGTAAGTCGTCACTTCAACCTATTTCTATCAAGTTGCATTCGTCATTCAAGTGTCCCCTTTGTTGCCGGCGCGTCTGGCTATGATTGATTGCTGCAAAATGGATGTGTCATTTTATTGCTAATAGTTTCCTGTTAGTAAAAGTGTAAGCCCCCAGCTGACGACAAGCATATACTCGTTTCGTTTTAAGGTCATTAATTTTCTCTTTCCCTGGTGATAAATTTTGTATTGTAGGGTTCTCCAAAGCCCCCCCCCCTAACGTCCTGCACCCCTCTCATACTTGCTCCGCAAAAAGTTGGAAGAAAGTAGCCTCTGACAGCAATTTGACCAATCCACGTGGCATTTGTGGCCATCAGAACATTGGAAATTGCCCATTTTTGCTTTAAAGCAGCCGTTGTAGGTGATATTCTAAGACGTGAGTCTCTGCTGGAATCAAAACAGGGACCTCCCCAAATGAACGACCCACGCCAGCCATTCTGCTTCAACTACGACGGCGAACATCAATCGCTCCCTCACGGGAGCATCAAAATAAGAAGTTCTATTTTTGTAAAATAGCATAGTTGCAACGAGCAGGGTTCTCGATTGGGAATGATGCTTTTGTCTGAAGTGAATTTAATCAAGGTCGTGTCCATGTGTGAAATTGTGGAACTTAATATTTAACCCCCTGCCTCCCTCTCTCACACGCCCCCTTCCCATCACCATCATCATCATCATCATCATCCCATAGGTCAGGTGAGTGAAGGATGAAAGTCATTCCTTGTGTCATTAAGACCACATCATTTATTTGGACCCGCGGTGTTGACCTTTCTTCACGGCTATACAGAGGACTGTTCTAAAACTGTCAGAGGGCACGAGGGCCACTGAGGCAACCTCACCCCAGTTGATAAATGGATTGGAGATAAGCTACCCAACAGCAGGGACGGCCCATTAATTTTAATCAAAGGTGGTGTAAAAAGGCGATCAGAGCCACATGACAATGTCAACAGCCCGGCCGCGGCCAATAGCGCTCCCCTTTCCTGGTGCAGACGCATTAGCCGAGTCCGGGATACCCCCCGTGCACCGCAGGCCTCTGACAGCCACTCTGAACTCACTCCCGGCTCCCCTTTCTCCATCCGTGGCTGATGCTGCCTCTTTACTGACACCGGCACCCTCCATCTCTTCTCAATTCTCCTCCGTGCCCCATTAGTCGAGCTTGACTGGAGACAAAGAGGCAGGCCCTTGGAACCGAATGACCTGGTCAGCCCGAGATTTAATGGAGAAATCAGGTGTTGTGCGGATAATGGCTGAAGTGTGCACAAAGTCAAGGACAATGGCTGCGGTCTGTGGGGATCGGGGTCGGGCTTACTCAGACTATAATGCCAACCTTGCCCCTTTCGCTATATATTTTATGAAGCTTCGCCGAATGACAAACTGGAGCTCAGCTTTTTTGTGCACAGACGGCAAATACCCGGCCAATGTTGTAAATGTTGTTTGTCACATGGGTGACGCTTCTGGATGGATCTTGTGCAATCAAAAGTTTAATTTAAAAAAAAGCTACTCATCTGCCCTCTTTTTTTTTGGTTTTGTTTTTTTTAGATGAAAACCAACTGAGAGCAAAAGGTTACGACAAAACACCTGATATCATTCTGGAAGTCCCCGTTGGTTAGTATTGTTTTCCGCCATTTTGTAACATGGACTGTGCCCTGGCACAAATATGAACGGTCATTTCTGGGTAACACTTATTGTTTGTCTGTGTTTATGGAAAGCCGTTGAGGGACACATTGTTCACTGGATTGAGAGCAAAGCGTCATTTGGAGATGACCACAGTCACCGCACTTATCTCAACGAACAGTTTTGGAGCTACTGGAACAGGTGAGTCTGGGTTTTCAGATTCTCCCGATTTCACTTCTTTTGCGACTCTCTTCTTTCCTTCATTATTTTAATACCGTCTTTTTTACTTTGATGTTTAAACTGGCTTCTTCCTGTGTTGTGACTCATCTCAACGCTCAGGCTGTGCTCTTGTCCGTAAATACGCAAGTAAAGTAGATGAGGCC
Organism: Hippocampus zosterae; assembly: GCF_025434085.1. Lineage (NCBI taxonomy): Eukaryota > Metazoa > Chordata > Actinopteri > Syngnathiformes > Syngnathidae > Hippocampus > Hippocampus zosterae. The sequence goes on from NC_067464.1 coordinate 5,495,431, forward strand.
TCCATTTCGTTTAGCAAAATATGTGTAATATAGAATAAACAAAATTCCTTTAACCGACTGTGGAAAAATGAACCAATTCAATCCAAGAAATAAGTCTGTGACAACTGTTGAAAAAAAAAACCCAAAACGGCATGGTTTTACAGCTGTGCAAACTTGATTAGACTTCACTCATGCTTCTCTTGAGTCTTAACGATTGACAAATCAAAACAGCGCGAACTGATGTCATGTAAACAGGTTCAATTTGCTTGAAAAATGATTTTTTTCCCAATTCCCGTCTTCAATAGGCCACATTCAACACCGTAAAACAAATGAGAGGATAACAAAAGATTACCATGAGCCTGTCCACATTTTCTTAAACTAAAATCTATATAACCGTGACAAGAATTTGTACGCGTAAGTAGTCGAGCCAGCAAGAAAAGCTGAGTTGATGTTTCCAAAAATATATTTTCTTCAGTGCTCTTGTTTGGCTTGGATTGAAGAAAGGCTCTTTGTTTTGCATCTTTTATCACAGCGTCGGCATTTACCACGAGGTCAAAGCATCGTGATGCTGACATGCTGATTCTAAGGTTCGGGTTATCCTCAGCCTTGAATATACAGCCCGGAGGTGTCTTTCCTTGATATTCTGTGGCGCAGCCTTGTCCAAGTCTATTAGACAACTGACAGTGTAGATCCCATCATGTCAGCCCGAAGCCCGATCAGATAAACATTGTTGTGTCAGAACAGAAATGTAAAACTGTCAGTCGCAACCTTATCCAGCACCCGTTACTTTTTAATTGACATTGAATGTTGACATTTCAAAATGTTGAAATCACTTTTCATTCATAGTTAGACCTTTTACATCACCGTCTCAGGTATTTATGTCATTTGGGGTCAATGCTTGATCTCATAAACCGAAAAACCAGCCTTAAAGGGCTGATCTTAGGGGGCGGGGGAGAGGGGGGCGGGGGGTGGTGTCCAATCCTTTTTGTTTCACATTTCAACAAACCCTGGAGCTTTTATTTAAGAATCCACTGCAGACTTTGTGATTACTTCATTGCCCTTGATTGACACATACACTGATTTGGTTATTTTCCCAAATTCCCTCTTTGGTTTAACCGAACTGCTTCGCCTGTTGTGTTAATTGTTCTCGCTTTCTTGCATTAAGAGGACCTCCGAGCTGGTGGTTTTGTAGCAGAAAGTGAAAAAAAAAAAGTAATTTTCTCTCCAAAGCTCGAACCAACTACATTTATCATCCAAACAATAGTCTTGCCAACAAACACACTAACCCCATAATGAACCCCTCTTCAGTGAAGTGAAGGGTAATGATGCTTTACGTACAATGCTCCAAAGAAAGAAGAGGAAGGATGAGTCGGAAAATAATCTTGTATGGAATCAAACGCCGTGTTAAAGTCCACTGCCTGGAAGAGGCGGCGACAGGCATTATTCAGCTATCACTCTTAAGCCGCTGGCATCACAGAGCCGGTGAGCTCTGCTCTGACTGATGTTCAGATAAATCATTTATCCATCTCACCCAACTATCAGAGTTGCACAACGATTCACCTGCTGGTGAATATTAAACACAAATTTTTTATTTTATTTTTTTTAGAAAATGTTCGGGACGGACTTCAACCACACCAGAAATAAGTAACATTTGCTAGCTTATTGCTAACATATAATGTGAAAACCCATAGCCAGGCTAACATAAATTAGCCTTGACGTGATGGCAGTTCAAAAAACTTTGAACAACTGCTTCTTGAGCACTTGCAAAGCAGCCGCATATACAAACATCGCATCCAGCCATTCTCACAGGCATGTACTGTGATCTCTCTGTGGCAACAATTACCATTACTGGAGTTAAGTTGGGGATTGTCTTCTCCGCTTCTTCTTCTACATGTCTTCCAGTTGGCCTCAGTGCTGCTTTGGCATGTTGAGGCTTGTGGTACTGCACTAAAGGTGCATAACTCTAAATTTCAATCATAAAACCCACTTTAAAAAATCAGTTCCGTATTTTGAAGAGTAACCAAAGGGAAAAATGCACTCCAATAGCAACTCCTATTGCAATGCAGCATGGTCGTAACAGTTCTCTGTTGACAAATTAACATGAATTTTGCCTTTGAAATTGACCCTTAGGACTACCTGAAGTTGAATATTACTGTTTTTGCATGGGAAATATGTTATAGCAGCAGGGCTCCTGCCCAGGATTCTTTCTGCCAGGCGACAGTGCTAACCACGGGGCCATTGTACCGCCCCACGAAAATCAGTCATAACACTAAAACAACGCATGTTAATATCATACCTCACAAACGACCTGAGAAATTGAGCCACTTCTATTTCTTTTGTCCCTTCATGCCCCTGTTGTCTTTGTAATTAAGTCTAACGATATGCCTTCTCGGACCAAGTCCACCCATTTATATTGGTTCTAACTATGAAAGATCCGTCTATTATTTAATTGGCCTCTCTATTGCAATAGTGTACTATGAAAGAATCAATTGGGCTAATCAGAATATAAAGTCCATACTGGCACAAAGTAGCTTTGAGTCATCACATAGCAGATTAAAAGAAAAAAAAATGTCGAGCATTTTCTTCACAATGTTCCCCCTTAATGGCCAGTCCATCGATGACATGGCCCCACCCTCCCTAACTCAGTCAGCTGTGAGATTTGTAAACTGCAAATGTCGAACGTAGGCTCCCTTAACGGAGGCGTGAAAAGGTTAGCTCTGATAAGGAGCTGTCAGACGTCCACAAAAAAGAAAAAAAAAAGATTGATAACAATATAATGGTACAGTATGCCTCATTTCTCCCTCATATGAAGCAGGGGTGAAGACCTTTTGGGTTTGCCTTAATACATCATCTGTCCTGACCACCTGGAAATGTGTTCAGGCGCAAACCCGCATTTATATTCATGTATTTTGAGATACTCTTCGTATTGGAATAGCTAGGTTATCTTTGATAGGTGTTGTCGCATGTAGCACCTCAAGGGCAAATGATTTCCAAAGGCACATTTGTCCTTGAATTTTTGATCAGTGGAGAGAAGTTAAGAAATATAAACTTCTTTAGAGCAATTCAATGTGTCATTTACTTAATTTTTTTTAGATGCGTATCAACTCTCATTTTTTAATACATGTAGTATATTTGAGTCTTTGAATTGCCTGCTCACCGATCAAATATAAAATTACGTAACTCCAGTAACTACCTTTTATGAGCTGCCTTTTCCACCCAAATTTTTCTCACCAAATTGTTCTGAATTTTGACGTAAATGTGCGGCAAACACAGCACCATTTTCACACTTATGACAGCTAGGTGAACATTTTGCCAGACAATCAACCGTTTAAGCCAAAAGGTAAGCAGGGCTGCAATGAGTTTTGTTGCATGTGTAAACCATCAAGCGCAAGTTAACTTCTTACAAGATACACGTGCTTCAATTTTCAGTGAAATTGGCGACGTGTTATACAAAACATGTCATATTATTAATCTATTCCCTGACACGTTGGCTAACATTGAAGCGTGTCTGTGATGCTCCTTATGACTTGACACGGCTTGCAATTACACAGCTTCCGATACTTCGGAACTTTTCCCAATTACGGTCAAAAACCGCACGCCAATTCAGTTAATGCCTGTCAATTGAAGCAATTAAATTTCTTGATCCAACATTGTCATATTTTAATGGACATGCCTATCATTCTTTGATTGGACTTCCCCAAATAGCTTAGTGCTCGATTACTTGAAGGTAATGATGGCGAGGCTGAAACAATCATTGCTGACTGCCGCGAAAGCCCCATCAGTTACAGATAGAACATTGTGTTTGTTTTGTTGGCTTATGTTTTGTGCAGCTGGGTCATCATAGCGCTGGTGTAGATAGGAAATGTCACCTGAGAGGAGGTAGGGAGAGAGAGAGGAGAGGGGGAGAGAGATAGAGCCCCCAAAGGCCATGAGTACTGCAGGTGATCCAATGTGGCTGGACGTTACCATGGCGTCCCCGAGGACAGATTCCAACACTTTGAGGGTGACATTGTCACACCTGCAAGTCCTGTGTCCTGCCATGGCAATATATTGGAGTCAAAATGACATTTTTCATGACATTTAGGTGAAGTTAACATTGCGTTTATACTACGAAAACATCGGGGAAAACTACTCGGAACCAGTTTTTGTATTTGTTGACATGTCTCCTTGTGACTGGCTCTTGGTCAGCCCTCCGGTCATTCAAAACAGACGATGTCGCAATATTTTGTGTTGGCATTTCAAAATATTTTTACAAGAACGGTTAAGATCAAAAATAAGTGCGCAAATCATCTCAGGTTTGATAAATCATGTTGTTCCTTGTGGCTGTTTAAATTTGACTTCTCCATCTATATTACAGGAGGAGTTCTGTTCCTATAGCTGCAATGCAATTTGTACAATGCTAAGTTGTAACATGGTGGATGACTATCTCACACTAAAAACAATATCAACATTATGATTATGTCTGCACATTTATATGAAAAACACTTTTGGGCCATAAATACAAAACAATCAAACAGCAAGTCGGTGTGCTAACTGAGCATGCCTTCTTCTGCTGCATGATGACTATTTCACGCATACTAATTCATTCGGCCCCATTCGTATCCTGGAAATGTCAGTCGCCGCCCTGTGTATTGTTTTTTTTTTTTCCAAGCAAATAAGCAAAAGGCACAATCATGAATATTAATTAAGTCCTCCTATTTGTGAAGGCAGCAATATTAGCTTCCCCCGATAAAGCAGAAGCGCATCTGACATTGCCTTCCTCCTATTTATAGTTATGGGCACCCCATGTTGCGCAGGAACGTGGCCTCTTTTATTGTTTCCTTTGTTATGACATCCTCTCATACAATATCCAGAGACAGGGGAAAAAAAAGTGGGGGGAAACAAAGTCTGCACAATACTAGTTCCTTTAGGGCTTTGCAAATGTTTGTTTTGGGGTGCCACAGCACACAGAGGTGCAATGCCACCCCCCCCCCCTCCTTCCCCCACGCTGCATAGGCATCCCGGAGTATTAATGCCAAATGACAAGTAAGCTGTGATGCTCCAAGGATTTCATGCTTTTAAGGACGCACATTTGGGCGCATTGTTTAAGGCGTCTGCGGTGTAATCCGCACTCTCAGGTCTCTCCAACAGCCTGAGGATTTAGCTTTAGTTAAGCCTCCATGTCTGCCATTTATATAAGTAAGGTCATATATGCGCATTATCCAAATTTGTCATTTAGCATTGAGACCGAGAGCCAGTTTTGACACGGTCGCCACACACAAGCGTGGCACGGTAGAGAAAGTGGTACGGATATCCCTCCTCCTGTCCTCCTGCTTGGCCGCAAAACTGTGAGATGGAGAAGAAAGCCTCAAGTGAAATGAGGTGCGAGAGCGTCAAGGCTGTGAATTGCTTATTTTCTTTTTTTGAGGCGGGTGGGGGGGGGGCGCTGACTTTTTTATTTTATTTTTTTAAAGATGAATGTCCATGTTTTTTGTCAGCTTTCAAAATGTATAACATCAGAATCACAGACACACTTCTTCACTTTTTTCTTTTCCTCTGCAGTGCCCCGCTGGGCTTAGACATATATTATAATGTTCAAAGTGGGACTCCGGCACAGTTTTCATTGTGAGTTTCTTTCTATGCATCCTCCTGTCAACATCGCCAGATTTATTCTTTGTGTGTTTAGAATCAATTTGTTGTGGTGGGAATGTGCATTTTTTTCCCCATAATTTCATTTCCCACCCCCTTATTTATAGTGCTGTCATTTATTTTAATCATAACACGTCATGTCCAATTTCTCTAATTTGAACAGAGTGCTATTTATAACATTTACCCAAGTTTCATTGATTTATGTCCAGGCAATGTTTTTATATTCCAATTCATTTTTTTCTCATGACTTGTGTTTTTGTTAAACCACAATATGTCCAAAATATGTCATATTGCATAAAATGTAAACGTAATTGTATTTTTAACCAAGTTCCCCCCCAAAAAAGCTTTATAATTACTAGATTTTTTTTTTATTCTTTTAGGAATCACTGTTGAGTTTCATGCAACTTTTCATGTCCATGTGATGGCAAACCAAATTGGAGCAAGTTCATCGGGATCTATGTAGGTAACGTAGTGGGTGGTTTTGGCCCACTCTCTCAGTATTGTTGTCCCATAACCTGGAGAAAGAACTGGACCAGAACATTTCAGATAAATCATGCCATAAGAAAATGGGAATACACTCAATTTGCTTGCCCGCAGGTGTTTTTCATGTAGCTGACGAGTATTTTTCAATATTCTTTTTGAGCTTCAATCAACAGCGCCTCACCTGGTTGCAACAAAGTACTGCACGCTATTTTGCACGCAATCAGTTAATTGATTGTCTCGGCCTTGCTCTAATAAATAGAAAAACAAAAAATAACACCGAAAATAAACCCACTGCAGTTGCAGCAACGACACAAATTCACCTTTGGGTCACAGACGATAAGGCAACCCCGCAAAGTTGTATCAAAATTGAAATAGCGTACTAGGCGTGCATCCAAGCCTTTAAATCAGAAGTCATAAATTCTGCAGCTCACCTCCCTTATCTTGGTTTGAATTTCCATGTCGTCTACCAATGTTTGGTTGGTTCTATTTGAGACGGCGCAGCAAAAACAGTGTTTTGTACCAGATGACAGACCGAGGAAACAATGCTTCATATTTCTGCCTTTTGTGTTTAAAGAGCCGCTCTGTGCGGACCAGATAATGCAGCCGCTACTTGTGCTCTGTGGAGGCCCATCAGTCACTGTGCAGGGCTGCTGGCTTGTGATAAGTGCTTTCTTATAGATAACCTAGACAGTAGGCTCCTTTTTATAGGTCCACTGTCCCACACATAACCTTGTTGGGTTTTTTTTAGGGGGGGGGGGTGGTTTTCCTACCTCTTTCTCACCTTTTCCACATGATCCATTGTCGGCGTATTGTATGTATTTCCATGCAATCGCTGGTGATCTAGAAGGAAGATCTCGTCGGAGGAAATGTACTGTAATTCCCCGGTTGGGATAGCCACACTTGTATATTTAGAGATTTCCTCATTCAACGCGGATTTCTGCTTTTCACAAAAAGATCCTGATTAAAGGCTCCTGCTTGTCTTTTCCTCTCTGTTTCGCCACCCCCCCCTTTTTTTTTTTTTAAATTGGCATGGCTCCCAAGCAGCCATTTAGCGAGATGATCCTATCCAATCACAATAATTCTCAGCAGAGTTGTAAAGCCACAGAACCATAAAACACCTTCAAATCAATCCATGCACCACAATAACTAATGTCAAATGCTGTTTTGAATTTCCATCCATCATTCCTCATTTTTGCTCATAAGAGGCTTTTCAAAACTTTCGCTCTTCGAGTGACCTCATCGCTCAACCGAGATAACTTTGATGTGCCGTTGATAGCGTTTGTTTCCCTTTTATCTGATTCTACCTCTCGGCGGTAGTTTTTGATTGACATACCGCAAGTAACGGATTTTAAAGGCCACGAGAAGAAGTATTTGTTTTTGTATGATATTTCACAATTAATTCTCTTCAGGACCTCGTTGCTAGACACTGAAAGAAATACAAGCAGATCTGAGTCACCGGCCTGGCATTGGTTAAAGACCTTCGTCAGGACCCATTTCCAGCCATCTTTTTACTTTTTTTTTTTCTCTCTCCTCTCAAAACCGCCTCTGTTTTGAGTTTCACGTCCGTCCGCCGTTTGATTGCCTGATAGCTTAAACCTTGCTGCCCGCGTCCCTCTTAGTGGGAGTGTGTAATCAAAGACACATGAGGAGCCCGTGTCCAAGCGCTGACCTTCTGATTATACTCCGCAATTGTGAGGGTTAATACGCGAGTGCCATGAGCCGCACAGAGTTCTCTCCAAAATAGCCATCGTTCTAGATTCTAGGACAATAAATAGCATATTTAAGTTTTTGGATGTTACTCTTTCTGCTGCCTAGCAGTGACCGATGCTGTTGGGGATCCATTTGCCTGACTTTGGTGCGGGCACAGTAGGTTCAGACCCCAGTCAGTACTTCCGCGAATGTGAGAGGGAATTGTCTGTTTGTACGTGTGCCCCGTGTTGAGTTGGTACCATGTGCATTTGATAAAAAAATGTGTATTTGATTGTCGCTGCCTGTTTCCTCATATTTCGGCGGGTCTTTCTATAAAAAAGCGACTTTGCTTCACCAGATGCCAGCGAAATCTGCTGTTCATTTTCAGCTATATCGATACAATTCACTCTGGGGAATCTTCAGTGTTTCAACGCAAAATCGGTCGGTTCCGTGACAACCGCGCGCTTTCAGACGACAACTCAGATTTTTGTCGGAGGTTGGAAGTTGAAAGCGGCAGCATTGAGCTGTCTGGCGAAAAGGCCTCTGATCCGAAGTGCCACCGCCGTTTTGGAGCCCAGCTGCTGCAAAAGCCCGGCCTGGCTCACTGTCCGAGCCTGCCACTTCACATTGGCTTCCCCCGTGACTCGAGTGGATGTGAAAACCATTAACTTCCTCCCGACTGTTACTGATCCCGGCCCATGAATCATCGCTTATCTGCATCTTGTTACGTCGGGGCTCCGTGCCTCCACACTCCATTTAAACATTTCTCTTTGTAGCCTCGACATCAATTGTGAGTTTTATGCTAGTAGTTTTATGTAGCGCCTGCGAAAGGCACCATTAAACAGCATCGACTTACTTTTGGTCTTTTTTGGGCTGACCACGAGACTCTGGAATACACCTCGCCTAATTTGGTGATGAGGGGGTTTAACAGTTTGAGCAACTTGATCCGCTGAGCTGCTGACAGTCCTCATGTCCCGTGCGAGGATAGAGCTGGTGGTTACTGAAATGACTTAATAAAAGCGGGGTTAAATTCCCTGAATAATCATTGTAAAACATTTAGCTTCAACTGTGCGGGTGAAACAAAACACGCTTTTTCTTCTTTCCTCCCAGCGTTTTTCTTTCCAAAATTGTAGTGATGAGTTCATGGGAAACTCACTCGGAGGTTACCTGCACCCCTGCTCTAAAATGGAGGAGAAGAAAAAAGTCGAGGATTACGGCCACAAGAATGTTTTTGCAGTTAATTGAAATATTGCTAACCTTGTCAAATGTCATTTTGAATAAGAAAGCAAACATATTTTAATCACGCTTTTAAAGGCAGGCCATTTCAAACTGCGACTCCGGGGGGAAAAGGGGTCAGCTAATTGCGACGTTTGATGTCATGTTTGGTCTCCCTCCGCCGTTTTGATGCGACTGCCTGGAAGCACGCTAGCTTTCGCCGCCGTGGCTGTTTCTCACACACGCAGAAGCACGTCATCGCGTCTATTCCGATTGCAAAACGCATGCAGGTTTTAGCGTCCGGTAAACCCGAGCGTCTTTTTTCGTGCTCATTGTCAGTCTCCTCCCCGTTCCTTCACACACAACGGTAATTATCGGAATCACTTTGGGTATGCATGTGCCACGTGCAAGTCAACGTTTATTCACGGTACTCAACCTTACTTGGTCAGTCTTGGTCACGGTCCTAAGACCAAGGTGTTACTCTTTTTGTCATTTACAATTTAGCTTTTTCACCATTTCCATTTAGATCTGTCCTGACATGAGTATAATTTCACACTGCTGTGACGGTGTTTTCTGTATCACAGTCATGACCAGCGGGGAACCCAAAGAGTTGTCTTTTTAGGTTTAGTCAGAACTTGTACAGAGCAAACGGAGTATTCACGTTCTTCGGACTCACGCTGACTCACTCCGTTAAGCATGAAGCCACCTTGTCGTACGGCATCTGTAAAGTCTTCGTTAATGTAGATGTTGGAGCCTTTTAAGTATTTTGCTTTTTGTAGGATCCTTGATCTGTCCTTGAATCTTAGAAATTTCACCACAACTGGCCTTGGTCGAGGTCTTCCAGGGTCTTGTCTTCCTGTGCGGTGAGCTCTCTCCACCTCAATTTGCCCCTGTGTCAGCAGTTTCTCCTTAAGGATTTTTTGAACTTTTTCCTCTGTTTCAGTCCACGTTTCTCCCGGTTTTTCCTCAATTCCATCAATTACTAAGTTGTTTCTTTTTGACTGTCCTTCCAAGTAGTCCACCTTGTCCGTTAATACAAGCATGCCGTCACATACTTTGTAGAATTCCGTTTGCATGTCTTTGGAATGGCCAGTTTGACAGATTAGATTTTTTTTTAATGTCGTCTACCTCTTTTTGGGTAAAGTTGATGCTGGTTTTTATTTCTTGGACTTCCCTGGTAAAAGTGTCAAGTCGTGAGTTTGTTGAGTCTATTATCATCTTGACAAATCCTTTGAAATGTTCCTGTTGTTGTTCATTGTTCCTTGTGACCACTAACATAAAATTGTTTGTTGACCTCGGACATTGAGGACCGGCAGGGAGCGTAAAGGGACGACTGGATGCGACTGTTTGCCCTGACCAGCATTTGATCCCAGTTTCCCAGCCACTATCGTGGGTGTGTTGCATCAGGACGGGCGTCCGACATAAAGATTGTGCCAAACATATCAAGTCGAGAACTCTCTGCAGCGACCTTTGACTAAAAGGGGCTGAGCCAAAAGTAAAAAACAAAGTACGTAATAATTATGTCATCTTAACATTTGTTATCGCCACAAGTCGGCGTCGGCGCGCTCGTATCCCGTATTTTTTTGTCAATGTGCATTTCTTCATCGCTGCAAAATCTTGGCCTTCCTTGTAGTCCTCCATTAAGCAACAACAAATTGCAAAGCTGTCCCGTCAAGAGGTTTGACGCACTCCCAAAACATCTGCGGTTTTCATGTATTTGTAGCAAAGCTGGAACCGAGGGCTCGTACGTTGTAAATGATGTTTGACAAGGTGGGGTTGGGTTTTGTTGTGGCTTGTCTTTAGTTATTACTCAAACTTCTTCGAGCCACAGATAAGGTCTGCTGGCAAACACATCGAGGTGAGCGCTAGCTTGGGGGGGCCCCTTATCGCTGAGCGCTGATTTAGGGCAAGAGCCCAGCGTCAGAGGTCATTGTGCAGTAAAGCTATCCATCATTCAGATTTGATTTGGGCTCAAACCTATCTCCGTGTGTTCTGCATGTCGGCAGAGGGCCGCAGGAGACTCCTGGACGGTGTGAGCTCTGCGCTCATCAACATGTGGTATGAGATTTATAGATGTGTTCATAATGTTGCATTATCACATGTAGGTAACGGGTTGAATTTGTGTTAGCGTCTTTTATTCTGCTAATGATGGTATCATTCGATTCACGAGCATTTTCTGTACTACAAAACCACACGTTGGGGTGGTCATAACCACATATGGACTGACCAATAATACAGACATGAGAAAATGTGAAAGAATCCGAATTAGGATGTTTAAAAATTTTTTTTTTTCCATTGCTAGCACCATAATGCAAATGTTTCCAAATAACAGTAGCAAACTATAAAATAAATAAACATAAAAACACCACATCCCGAGGCAATGAGAATAAAAATAAGCAGCGGCCAAGTGACAACGGTACATGAATAATAAATGCTATACATTATAGGCTGACATGAATGACAAATACATACGAGAAATGCAAAACTGAACATGAAAAGCACCAATAATAGTCCGGAGCGTTTTATGTAGCAAAATAAACTACAGCTGTGAATGTGCCCTGATATTTAAGAATGGAATAAAAGGCATTGGCGTGTACTTGAATCAAGAGATAAAATGCTAAAATAGATATAAATAGTTGCGCGTAGGCTATTGAGGGCAGTGTTGTGACCGGTGCATGACAAAGTCAAGTGGTCATTTCTTTCTGTGGAGCCAGCTACCAAACGATCCAGGGCCCGCTACTGGGCCCTGGATTTGGGGACTCCCTTCTCTTTGCCATTTGTCGATTTGATTATCCCAAAACCAAGGTAACAGAAAACAAACAGGCCTCTATCCTTGGCAGAAGGGATGGAATTTGGTGCTGGTCCACATCAAGAACGGATCCATCCCCCAACCACCCCCTTTTTGTCTTGAACATTAGGACATGATTTAGTGATGATAAACAGCAAGAAAATATTCAGGCAAAGTATTACGCCTGATGAAAAACTGCTGACTCCTAAAAGCTTGGATTCAACTTTTGCAGATGTGTCTCATCATAAAGACGGGAGATGAGTGTCTCCCTTGTTGCGAGCGTATTTTCTTAGATGTCTGACGATGACTATTTATTGATGTTAAAGTTGTCCGTGGCCTTCATGCCTCGACTTTTACTTCCTTGGCTTTAACTGCGCTATTTATTCTGGCGTCAAACGCTTGGGCTCCTACTTTCAGAAAACCAATAAGCCGTGTTGTTGATTTACGATTCAGATGATTTTTGGACACTTTCTCTTGAGCTGCGAGCGCTCTAACATTTATCTTGAACGAACATATGTAAAGTCTCGAGGTGTAACCTGTTTGTATAGAATCGAAGGATCGCCGAAAGACCTCGCCGGAGAACCGAAGCGGCTAATTACGCTTCATTCTGTAATCAAACCCGTGTCAGCTTGTCTAAGAACCTGGATTTGGGTGGCGGATTTCATTTATATACAAGGCAAGCTTAAACATTTTACGGTTCTCTTCTCGTATTAAAGTTTCTACCCCACCCCACAACCCCCTCAATCCCCTGTAGAATGTGTCATATCCCATTACGCAAATTTGGACATGGTAAATTAGCCAAGGGAGTGCTTACGCTGTGAATATGTTTTCCACGCTGTGCGCAGAGGGCTGAGCTTCCTCGAGGTTGCAGTGGGTGGGTGGGGGGTGGAGGGGTTGGTTTGTCTCTAACTCCTTAAAAAGTTGTCTTGAATTTGCTCCCTTCGGAAGATGAGGTGTTTTTGCAATTCAAATATTTGCTTGCTCTCGCCGCAAAGCCGCCCTTTGAAGCGCGTGAGTTCTATCAGGGCCAATGACAGCGTGAGTGTGCGGCGTGACAGCGCAGGAGGCAGCGCCGCACTATTTCTAACCGCATATTTAAATAGCCAGGAAATCCGAAATCAAAAATGTATGCAAATGGTGCCATGTTTGTACGTGTGAATTTTTTTCTCTTTACAGTTTAGGAGCTCGCATGCATTGAGGTGGAGGCCTATAGACTTATCGCAACACTAATTGGAATTTCTCATTTTTAATTTTAAAATTCAATAAACTTTCGTGGGGGCGGAATGTGTTACTTTTTACTCAGTAGTCACTTTATGACTTCTAAGCTCCGCTTATGCATTTTACAAATGATTAATTGTAAATTAGTAATTCATTTAATTTATCTCATGTCACTTCAGTGTACGTTTTAGTTTTTCAAATGTATTTTGTTTTATTTGTTGGTGTTATTGTAGATCAGTAGTCCAATTTATTATGATTGTTTATGTTTTAAGCAGTCGTATTTTTTACTTTTTGTGGGCTATGGTATTTATCAAAAGGCCTATTTGAGATGCTGGGTTTAAGATTCGCCTGCTGCCTGTTCTGCAAGGACCACATGCTTGATGATGATATGGTTCCATTTGTAATCATTCCCATCAATGGGAATTAGGTTCGATGAACATGATGTTCTGCAAGATCTCTGTACTATCACGCTTTTTTAATGTCCTCCAAAGATGACCGTTAGCGCTACAAAGAATATCCACGTGATATGAGGCACATATTGCAGGACTGTTTTTTGTTTGCCTTTGGCATAGACTATGGGAAAGCCTTGTATTCACTCTGACATTGGATATACAGCGCCGTGAAGAAGTATTTGACTTTTTTAAAAGTTTTTAGTTTCCCCATTCTAATGTTTAAAGATAATCAAACAAATGTAAATATTTGCCAATATCATAACCATTTCAACCTAAAACTGCAGTTTTTAAATCATGGTTATATTTATGAGGGAAGAAAAACTTTTCACAATAACTGGCCCTGTGTGAGAAGAAAAAACATATCATGCCCCCCACCCTTTTTTTTTCAAACCATGACTTAACTGTAGCTAATCATAGTTTTGGGGTAAGCTGAGTTTGTTTTGCTGAACACATTCAACCTGATCACCTTCAGATCGCACTCAAGACATCACTTAAATAGAACCTTTATGACAACATGAAGGTAGCCAAAAGATATATACATATTATAGTTAGAACAAAATTCCACAATCCAAAGAAATTCAAGAACAGATGTGAAATAAAGTTACATCTATCAGTCAGGAAAGGTTTACAAAGGAATTTCTAAAGCTTTTAGACTCCAGCAAACCACAGTGAGATGCATCCTCAAATCTTCAAATATTAGATAACATGGAACAGTGATAGACCTTCTGGGAAGGGCCAGCCTACTAAAATGACCTCAAGAGCTCAACAAAAATGACATCCATGGCAGAGCTCCAAGGCCCAAAACCACAGTTGAAAAAAAAAAAAGAACATCAAGGCTTGTCTTACCTTTGCAGAAAAAGAAAACATTTGAACGGTTCCCAAGATTTTGTGGAGTACATTTTATGGATTCACAGGACAAAGTTTTTGGAAGGTGTGTGTCTTGTAATGTAAATGTTAGACTGCATTTCAGAATGAATAACATCATACCAATAATTAAGCACGGTGGTGGTACTTTGATGGGTTGCTTTGCTCTTCAGGACTTGGACTTTCTATGATTGTTGCGGGGAATGAAGGTTTTGGAATAGCCTAGTCAAAGTTTGGATGTGAATTTGATTGAAAGGATGCGACATGACCTTAAAAAGGCAGTTCATGCTTATAAACCCTCCAGTGTTGCTGAATTAAAGCAATTTGGCGAATAAGAAGCGTAAGAATGGGCATAAATGTGAGATGTGAACGACTCATTGCCAGTTCTTCTTTTTGACTGTTGCTGCTGAGGGTGGGCCGACCAGTTATTAGAATTTGAGGGTTAGTACATTTTCACACTGTACCAGGCAGCTTAGATAGATAAATAAATAAAATCCTCATTTCAAAAGATGCATTTGATATTTGCATCTACTTGATCATTTTAAAGTGCAAAAAAAAAAGATAATTTGAGAAGGGGACAAATACTTTTCCACGGCACTTAATACCGCAGGTGTTCAAAGACATCAAGACAAAGAGCTCCGAAATAAACAATAGCCTCATGGTCCGGATTGAAAATCCATGATAGAATAATTAATTGAATTGTCATCTGTATGAGCACCCCTTGCTCTCTCTGCACCCTATAATTTCAAGACCCCCCCTCCCCTCCCACCATATCCCCTCCCCTCCCTGACAGCAATTAATCTCATTTTTAGTCCAATTTCCAGCCCTCTGCCTGAGTCAAAGTGATTCCACTGTTTTGTTCCTATTTGGCTTGGTTCCTCTGCATAGTCATTAAGGGCCCAATTAATGTCACCCTTTAGCTGAAGAGTGCTCATTTTTATTGGGGAGCTGACAGTCATCGCTATGAGTGCTGCAGTGTAATATGCATTAATTGCCCCGTAACACTGGTAATTACCAGTTCTTCAAGCTTCTCGGTAAACTGTCATGCCCAGACACGACTGCTTGGAAATAGATTACTCATTAGGGGGAACCTGCCCTGTTTTCCAAAGGGGGATCGTCGGGTTGGCATGAAGACGAAATAAATCTGGTGCTTGAACAAATAGTTGCCAGAGCAATTTCCCATTACAACTTCCCCGGTGATGGCTCTTCGCTTTGTTTTATTTTTTTTGGGCTCCCCTTTTTATCTTTGGGTTGCATTGCAGACGTCACGTAAAATCAGGCCCATCCTGAAAGCAGCCAGTTGGAAGGTAAATTTAGGCGTTGGCTTTAAAATGAAAATGTTAAAATAAAATTAAGAGTGGGGAATTGTTTGAGCACAACATTTTTCCAACATTAGCTAATATCAGGATACACAAACTACACATGAACCCTTTCGGGGACAGCTTATCATGTTATTGGGTTACAGGGTGCATGAAAGGGCTAAATATGCGACGTAATCAGTTCAAAACTTTTCTTATTCATTTGTTAAAAACATAGTAATGACCATCTGCACCTTTCTTCACCTTGATGTAAAAAAAAAAATGTGCCAAACAAATCATGTGAATGACTCGCTGTGGTGACCCCATCGGACAAAAACCGAAAAGTCACGACAACTGTAAACCGGGTGTCATGAAACCCGTTCTCAGTATTTCAGCAATGTTACAAAATGTTGTGTTTCATTATAAAATTAACTGTTTAAAAAAAAATCTTTGAAATTACTCTTAATTTTCATACACCTCTCGCAAATCCGTTCAAAAGCTGCTTCGTGAGGTCAAAAACGCATCATGATAAAACTTGTAGTCATCACTTGGTTAAAAGTAACACAGACGAGCGACAATCTGCTCTATTCGCGACAGTGAAGGAATTCTTCAGTCTTTGGTCGCATAAAAGTAGAACTCATTAATGGCGCGCGTATTTTGCCTTTACCAAAGTATCCAATTTGATGTCGGTGTCTCGACACCAATACCACTCGAGATAACGACGCCGTTCAAAAAGCGGTCCAAGGTTGCCCCCCCCCCCCCCCCCGAAAACCCAGTGAGAAGCTTCTAAGGACTGCGCTGAAAGTGTCAGCCTTGTTGCTTGATGTCGCGCCATTTTCAGAACCTTTGCATATGCGATCTCGGCGGTGTTGACGCCGAGGCCTTGTTCAAATATTGATGCGAGCGCCGCTCGGGTCTCGTGTTTGTGAAATCGTTCTTTTCAAGATTAGCTCGCGCCGAAACGTGTCAGCCACTCTGCGCCTGGAGAAACGCGGGTAGACGGAACAGTCTGAGGACAAAAGCCGAGTGGGTGTCACCTTTGCACTGCGATAAGATAATATGAAGGGGAGACCAAATCAAACACTGCTAGTGCTGTCACACGTCTCCCTCGCCGCTTAGGCGTTGCCCTGTTTAGTCACGCTAGAAACAATATTTAGATTTCACCACAGCTTTGCAAAAGTGTGCACTGGGCCGATCCCATTCTCCCCCCCACACCCCACCCGAAAGCACTTATATGTCATTACCTATTTACCGTAGCGAGGACAAGAACCGAATGTGAAGAGCGGGGCAAAGCGACCACCACGCACCCCGCCCACGCGCACCAACCAAAAGCACTGCCGCAACCGCGTACAGTGGCGCGTGCCCGCAGCAGAGGTGCTGCTTTTTTGTTTTATCTCCCTTATAGCACCTGCTCCAGGCAATCTGCTCCCGCTCGGCTCAAATGAATTTTGTCACAGCCTTTCAGATTCTCAGCCGGCAACGTGCTAATGAAAGGAGATGGCGCAATTTGAAGTGACCAGGTAGCAGCCGGCAGTGCGCAGCTCAGAGCGACGCAAAGGAGGGGCCCTCTAGATGGACACACACACACACACACACACAGGCCACAGCTTCTTGAAACAAAACGACAAGCCAAGCGTCCGCTTACATCCCCATTACCCTTCTCATTAATACCCCGGCGGTGTGTACGCCTGTGCGCTTGTGCCTGTGTTTATCTGTTTGTGTTGCTCGAGCGCTTATCGAATTGTTTATGACAGCCCTAATCGGGCTAATTGAAGACGCTCAGATTACCTGTCAACCGTGCGTGTGTCCAGACTCACTATCTGTCTGACGACTCCTGACAAGTGAAGGGACCCCCCGTAGCATCCGACACGATGGAGCGTTCCCCAGGCGGTAATGGGGACAATAAGGGTCGCTCCAATTTTGACGTGGACAGCCTTTTGGGGAGTGTGTTTGTTTTTTAAGTATGGCATGGAGTTGTGGGGGTGGCGGCAGAGCTAATGAAGTACCTTGCGGCCATCTTGACAAAGCAATGAGAGTCCTAGAAGGAAAGTGAGGTTTAGAAGATCATGAAATGCTTTTTTTTGGTTTTTTTGAGCAGTTGGGCTAAGGAAATGCAGTCCACATGGTTTACATATCACAACCAGTTTGCGGAATGGTTGGATGGATGTTTGAACATGAAAAGATCAAGGCAAGGCCGCTTTATTTATCCAGCGCATTGGAAAACCACAGATTGGTTTGCAATATGGGCAGCGTGGTCGTTGACCGGTTTGCACATCCGCCTCACAGTGCAAAGGTCCCGGGTTTGTGTTCTCCATCTTATGCCTTGCTGACTTTATACATACGCCACATGAATTTTGTAAAGTTGTCGGTGTGAACGCTAAAAAGACTGCAAGTCAAAGTGTTTAGTAAGTTAACTCCTCTAATTGGGGAGATAAATGCTGACATGTTCATTCATGGTTCATTTGCCGTTATTTCCGCATAATTCTGCCCTGTAAGACAAAAACATTTCTGTATAGTCAATATCATTACGATTTAAGGTTATTATGATAAGAAAAAAAAAATACACAGGAAGAGGACCTTGAAAAAAAAAATAATCGCAGTTATAAGAAAAAAAATCCCGATTGCATTTTATTTATTTATTTTGTTATTAATTTCATCAAATTTCATTTTAATTAACTGTTTTTATTTTTGATGTTCTTACGTAATGATTTTATTTAATCCATTTTTTATCAGCCACAATGCCTTGAGGTACCAGTTTAATGTGTTCCGTGAACACACTCTCATATCTGAGAAAACATCAATATCCCAAATCCTTTTTCTCCATTGAACTGAATGGAAAGTAAAGTAATTCGTTCTCGCCGCCGCCCTCCAAATAAAACGTCAAAATGCATTAGTCGTTTTCCATGAAAAAAAAAAATGCGCTCAACAGTAATATTCTACAAACATCACACGCAGTAATAATTTGCATTCCACATAAATTAGAAAAGAAAATGTGAGCAAAGAAATTCAGCTGTACTCGATGTTACTTATGTTATTGGTGGTTGTCAAAGTGCAGTGTTGTCAACTGGCATTGTTCCTCCACTTCCACGTTTAATTTATTATATATATACTGTATATATATGTATATATATTTTTTTTTGGGGGGGGGGCGTGTTAAATCAAAATCGGACTGCATTAGAGGACATGCATTGATTTCAAAGTCAAATCAATAGCAAATCCCGAGCATTAGCATCCTGTCAAATGTCGCAGAGTCCGATTTTCCGAGGCTTAGGGAATGTACTTTTGCGCCCCCCCCCATGATTGCCATACTAACGCACACATACACAGTGATGCCTGTCGTTTGTAGGCACTACGTGGGGCTTTGCGGTGTCATCGCGATGACGGATCAACGTTGTCAGTCCAAGCGATTCCTTGGTTTGTTTGCTCTCCTCCAAAAGGGGTTAAACTGTCAAGTTGACAACTCAGAAGACCCTAGGACTCTTGCTGAGCATCTGTCTTTGACTCTTTCCCTCTCCCTCTCTCTCTCTTTTTGCTACATGACTCCCCCCTCCCTTTCCCGCCATCCACCTTCATCCCCAAACAAGTGAAAATCAATACCAGATTGCCTGAGGACCACTGTTTGGTGTTGGCCTGACCCCTCTGTGTCCCCCCTTGCACGGCTGCTTTCATTACATGGAGCCCACTATTTAACTTCTATCCCGATCCCTCGCCTAATTAGTTTCGTTAAGCTCTGTCTCTTGCTCGTCGTCGCGTTTTTCCCTCCCCGTCATGCAATTCCACCCCCCCCCCCCCCACCCCCCTTCCACTTGTCTTCGGAACATTGTAAACACGCAGACATTCTGCGGCCTTTGAGGGGGACTAGAGCTGGGAGTAATAAAGAGACAAATCCCAGCAGGCGATTCCTGAGCCGGGATTATTGTTTTGTTTGCCTAGCAAATTTTTTAAAACTACAACGAAATTAGATTTGCGCCTTGAAACTTTGTGAAAACAAGAGGCTTGAGCTGCCTCGTCCCGACGCTGCGGTTGGTCCGTTCTCCTCGACACACCTTGCGACTGACGGATCAAGCTTCCCTTGCGCTAAAATTGGGAACTATCGTCGTGCTGTTTTGTGTATTTACAACTGATCAATGTGATCGCTGTGGATGCAGCAGTGACTTCTACTGTTATCGTGGGGGGTGGGGGGGGGTGGGGGTCTTCCGTTGGGAATTTCATATTCCTGAATTAAGGCCTTCGTTTTCCTCAAAAGCGGTACCTGATCCTTCAATCAACTGTTGAAATGATCGTAAAAAATTGCAGTGTACACAACAAAATCATATCACTAATTAGGGGTCGAATAAAAATCCAATTTGAATTGGGAAATTTGTTCCATTGAAAATATGCGAATATAGCATTATGGTCGTTTTGCTACCTCTCGAATCTTATCATCCTTTACTAAATTAGAGGTCTTAAATCTTTGAAGAAATGTTAAATTCACCGCGTTACCCAAACAAACATTAAATAGTGTTTTGTTTGCCCCAAAGGGTCTTCATTGATATATTTTTGTACCACCGAGAAGTCCAGGTGCCGCCACTGCGCCGGCTATACCGTCGACTACTGACAATCCCCAATGACAGTTCAGACCCCTTTCCCTTCTCGACCCCCCCCCCCCTCCTCCCCCGGGGCTAAAATTACCCTCAGGAATGTAAGCAAGAGTGCAAAGTAAGCACACGGCTTTCCGTGCCCACCCCCAGGTTGTGTACATCCCAAAAACTCTCCCCTCAACCTGGGGACAGTTCGGAATCAGAGGCCAAGGTCGACAGCCCCCGGGTGGCCGAAACCCACTAATAGCTACTTTGTTTTGCGTCCGTCTTCCGTTCAAATAAAAACACACAATGTATGGATTTCTTCGTCCTCCTTTGTATGGAGACCCCCCCCCCCACCCCCATCAGACAGATGGGCATTCACACCACTTCATTAGGTGTGTGGGGTAGCTGCAAGCATTGGAGTCTGGGTGAAGAAGTTTACTAGGCCGGGTGCTGACATGTTGATTTAGTGGCGGTAACACGACTGCACTTCCAAAGGTGCTGACTTGGACGAAAGCCAGGCCTGTTCTGTTTTTTTTTTCTTTTTTCTGTCTCTCTCTCTCTCTTCCAGGGACATGTTAGAGGCCACGCTCTAATTTTGGGGCAGGGGGTTATAGTGGTGGACGAAGAGGGCAAATATTCACACCTGCTTTACCATGCCCAGCTTTCTTGTTCGCTCTCGGTAAAGAGCGAAGAGATTCATTCTGTGGTTTGCTGGCCATAAAGTGTAAGACGTTTTCTTGGCAACAATAGCTCAACTACAAACAAATCCAATTCAATGCTTGACTAAATTTCTGCCAGGTGTAGACAGAATTTTACTTGAGGACAAGTTTGATTTTTGCAACTAGCCAAACTTGCTAATTCAAACATTTGGGCCAACTCATGAGGGAAAAATGCTGAGAAGATTTTATTCATTCATTCAGTCATTTTCCGAAAACCGCTTTATCCTCACTAGGGTCGTGTGGGGGGGGGGGGGGGGTGCTGGACCCTAGGCACAACCCCTGTTTTGTGATTTCTACCATCTTCCTTATCAAGTTATTGTTTCTTGTTGTACACGTACAACACTTTGTATACAGCGCCGGTTGTTTTAAAGTGCTCCAGAAATACAGTTGATTTAATGACGTGACACTTTTTCATCTGCCAGGCAGTTTATGGTACGCGATCCGCATGCTTCCGCGTACATCACAGCGATATGTGGCCGTATCGGGCGCACGTCCCGCGACCTGACATAATACACTCGATATCACAGACGCATGCACACACTTAACACTCAGCTGGACGCATCAGGTTTGCAGGCGCCTGGTCAGCCTGACGCTGCCCTCGCAAGGGCCAGATATAGGGTTACAGTACAAACTGCTGTTGATTAGGGCCGCGGCTTCGGCAGGGGAGCATCCTAAATTGAAAACATGTTCGCCGCCAGGGTTACGGGTCGGATTAGGACCGGGGCCGTGCGGGGCCGAGGAGGTGAGGCCGTCTCAAAACGCTCGTCCCCCATTGCCTTCCTTTTGACCGGCTCTCCCCAAGAGACGTGAGGCAATTATCAGCAAGAGCTGCTGGGGCGGGGGGGGGGGGGGGGGGGGGGCACATTCACAATAACAGGTTAAAGGAGCATGTATCCCCTCGGCACGGCGCTCCTCTCTGTCTGCACATCCGATCCCCACCGCGGGGAGCTTCTCATCTCCACGCCAAGACTCGGAGACATCCAACACATCCAATGCCACGTGGGGGCATCAACGTTTGTTGAACAGCTCATCAAATTAGCACTATTGGATTGGATAAACGGGCGGCCCGGTAGTCCAGTGGTTAGCGCGTCGGCTTCACAGTGCAGAGGTACCGGGTTCGATTCCAGCTCCGGCCTCCCTGTCTGGAGTTTGCATGTTCTCCCCGGGCCTGCGTGGGTTTTCTCCGGGTGCTCCGGTTTCCTCCCACATTCCAAAAATATGCGTGGCAGGCTGATTGAACACTCTAAATTGTCCCTAGGTGTGAGTGTGAGCGTGGATGGTTGTTCGTCTATGTGTGCCCTGCGATTGGCTGGCAACCGATTCAGGGTGTCCCCCGCCTACTGCCCGGAGACGGCTGGGATCGGCTCCAGCACCCCCCGCGACCCTAGTGAGGATCAAGCGGTACAGAAGATGAATGAATGAAGGATTGGATAAACTTTATTGTCAAATGTACTGTATGTGACTGCGGCCGCGATTTTGATTTTGGTGAAATTCAAATACAGTCAACCATAATCCGTTCCAGAAGGCTGTTCGAAAACTGATTTGTTCGAAAACCGACACCACGCTCTTTAAAAAATAAAAATAAATCTTCATTGAACACATCTGCTCAAAATGGAACTCTACCTGAGGAAGCTTCACTTCCTCGTGTAGGAAAGGTGAGAGGAGTGAAGTGGCGCATTCAAGTGCGCTCAGGTTAGTCGAGAACTTATTTTCGGTTGTAATCCGAGGCATACAAAACTCTAAATTTTTGGTCGAAAACAAATTTGGTCGAGAAAAGAGACGTTCGAAAAGCGAGGTTTGACCGTGTCCGTCTTTTTATACCGGACGTATTGGATATCAAAAGGGCATGTCAGGACCGCGCGGCGCAATTACGTTGACCCTCTCATCATTGCGGCATCACGCTTGCACAAGGTGGCTTTTATAGCATTTAATGATCACAGCGTCAGGTGTTAATGAATTCTCACTCGGTATGTCATAACTGGAATGGTCAAGCCGTTTTCATGATGTAAGGTGGTGATTAGCGAGGATGCCGAGTAGAGAGAGAGATCCGGCCTCAGGGATGAGCCTTTGCTAGCGTTATTCTCAGTGCATTGCGCATTCCGATGAGGGGTGTCCAAGTACGACAGATTCCATTTTCGTGTGCTCATTTTGAAATACAGACAAAGTCTTGTTCGTTACTTGAGTTGTCCAGTTCGCACAGGAACAATGTGGAAATGTAACTGTACTCGATTACATTCGGAATTTGGACAGTTTGTCTGCAGCGTGACTGAACTGCGCTCACGCAACATAGTTCATCACTTTGATTTCAAAATATTTCGGATGAGCCCTACACGAGGACGCCACGGTTGAATTTGGGGGATACATTTTGCGTCGGTGTGTTAGCATTTTTCTAAATGAGTATCTTTAAGCCTAAGAATTTATATCGTAACATTTTGTATTGGAAAAAAGAAATCATGTATCCTACTATTTCTCAATACATATCTCCAACCTTAATTGATTCCTTTTAAAATATTGATGATGTAAAATTCCGCTTAATTGTCCGACAAAATGAAAGGAATCGTTTTCAAATGTTAAAATTGTCAATATTTGTCTTTAATAACTCAAACGCAACTTCTGAAATGATTTTGCCACACTCTACCAGCACACCAATTCACCATTACTCCCCCCAAACCGCCCAAATTTGCCAAGTCAAGTCAAGTCAACAGTATTTATAGAGCACTTTCAAACAGCCATCGCTGCATACAAAGTGCTGTGCATGGAGTAATTTAACATGCACAATAAACAGTAAGACAAATCGGTAATAAAGGCGGTAGAAAGCACCAAACAGTAAAATCAAGAACAAATCTAAGTCATGTTGAGTCGAATGCCAAAGAATACAAGTGAAAATTTGGTCCAAATACAACCAATTTTACCATGACCCGTATGTGTCGCTAACGTAGTGCAGTCAGAAGGATTTCACAATCCCCAAACGGACTCCAAGCAAATACCCGCAAACAAGTCCTTCTATTCTCAGATCGCTCTGTGAT
The DNA here is from genome assembly GCF_025434085.1 of Hippocampus zosterae. Classification (NCBI taxonomy): domain Eukaryota; kingdom Metazoa; phylum Chordata; class Actinopteri; order Syngnathiformes; family Syngnathidae; genus Hippocampus; species Hippocampus zosterae. The sequence goes on from NC_067464.1 coordinate 5,519,355, forward strand.
TCTTCATGCCCAAAATGTGTGAAGCAATTTATCAGCAAACTGATTGGCAAAGGGTCAGTCAAACTGCACGAGATAAGATTTGAAGGTAAGTGCGAGAAGGTGACGGAGGTAATGGCAGCTTTGTCAGGCACACTGGGAGGTTGGGGGTCAGAGAAAGTGAGAATTTGCAATTGGGAGATAAAACAGCGAGCGTATGTGCTTGAGCAGCTTTGGAGGCAAGGGGGGGGGGGGTGACCCATGTCAAAGGTTCATTCGAGGAGGAAAAAAAAGAGGGATTTTTAGATTTTGGCCATCACTCCTTGAAATCCAGTGTGAATTCGTAATTGATGGTCACAATTTTCGTTCCTCATGCCAAAAAAAGTCAAACAAGAGTTCCCATATGTTGTTGTAATCGCTGGAGAATGACTGAAAAAAAATGTGGATTAATTTGCATTTTTAAAATCCTTTCTTTGGAAGTAGTTTTCAAGCCTTTCAAGTGCTGATTTTTCTTTCTCCGGTCATCTAAAGTGGAGCTTTGTCACGAGCATACAGTCATTTTGTTGATTAGTAAGTAGAATCGTCTGGAAATGAGCTTTCTCAGTGATACGTCTGCATTGCATTAAAAAAAAACAACAACAACAAAAACTTTTCACTATATAAACAAATTGCGTAATAATTCCTAAGTCAGGTGGGGTGTGCCTCGACCCCGTTTGTTGTTCCTATAGCGACGAGATAACGCTTGCTAATCTTCCTGTATCTGACTTAGCACTGATAAATCGCCCAGATGAGTATACATTAGTGAAACTTACAATCCCCAGCACTCAATCCGACCTCACACGTCACACCTCACGCGCTCACCCATCAGCGCAATACACAAACATACAAATACCTTCGCGTCGTGGGGGGGCTGGGGGGGTAGATAAACCACATCCACCGTTCACTTTGCATTTCCATACCACAGCGACGGAAAGCACAAAATTGCCCAAAACAGAATGAGATATTTAATTTTACAAATTTGCCTTGAACTGCATGCACACCAGTCGTTGTCATCGTACGGTAAATTAAGCCTTATACTTTGACACTGAACATTCGGCAAGCCTCCTCGCTGCCCATCTTTAAAGCCCTCCTCAAAACTCACTTGTATTCTTTGGAGTTCGACTCAACATGACTTAGATTTGTTCTTGATTTTACTGCTTGGTGCTTTCTACCGCCTTTATTACCGATCCGTCTTACTGTTTATTGTGTATGTTAAATCGCTGCATGTACAGCACTTTGTATGCAGCGATGGCTGTTTAAAAGTGCTCTATAAATACTGTTGACTTGACTTGTTTGAGTTTTGTCATATAATGCGTCATCATTTTCAGCTAATGAGATGGAAATGGTACTTTTGGATTTTCTTTCATTTCTAGGCTTCAAAAATACCATTTTTGGTGTCAAATGAGCTCCAAATTGACACAGTTGAAACAATTAGCTTCACAGCAATGACATTCCGCCACGTTCTCAACATCCTCCGGTACCTCAATAGTTCCCATTCAATTCTCCCATTTATTTGAAGGAACTGACTTGATTTTCATCCCGCAAAAAAAAAAAAAAAAAAAAAAGGTTTAAGCTCTAATGTTTGGCAGCGCTTCCTCCCTTGCCTGATGTATGGATGCCGAAAACAAAGACGCCTTTGTGGCGAGGGCTCAGGTGGAGGCTCCGGCTACCAAAATTATTGCTTCAGGATTTATTTGAAATAAGTCTGTGTGCTATGAGGGTGATGTATTTTTTGTGTGTTTTTTTTTTTAAACTGGTCGCCCAATTTTGATGTTTTGGACAATCCATTGCTTCTTTCTAGCTTTGTCATTTCTCTCCGCCGAATTTCGCAATTTGAGTGAACTTTTGTGTGTCCATCATAGTTCACTACGGCGGCGCCAGATTGGACAAAAGCGTTTGATGTGAAGGGAAGAGCACATTTGCGGTGAGGACCGCAGCGTAGCTTTGTAAAATCTTCCAATCGCCTGCAGTTGGACTGAATTACATTTCTCATTTCGGTGGCTACATGAAGGATGAGTAGCGAGAAGGTCATGAATCTTATTGTGCCCGACTCCCACGCTGATCCTGCCACCCTCATTTAAAAAAATGCCACGTCCACACATATGAACGATAATTCACTCTTTCATTAACATTCACCAAAAAATGTGTCCTACAGTGACCGTATTTTTGTTTCCCTCTACTCTCAAACTGTGCTCACATGATGAGAAGAAATCACTATTTGTCATTCTTAGAATCCCAAATCATTACCAGGCCGAATTCCTGTCTTCTCTCCGCTGTGCTTTTTCTTTTTTGTAAGATTGCAAAAATGGTCAAAGATGTCACCCAATACGGCGCCAAGCTCTTCTTCTTCTCTGAAGAAAAGTCGCTGCTTTTGTTTCTATACCGCAAGGTAGCCAAAAGTACCTTTCAATGTTCTGTGAAAAATCGACTAGCAAATAAAAACGGAGCCCTTTTTTGGATCCTGACAACCAAGTTTTGAAAAGTTTGTAAGCAGCCTGCCAAATTCTCGTGAGAACAAGTCTCTTTCGATATCGTGTACTTTTGCAACACTTGGTTTGTGATTCAGCTTTTTTTTTCCTGAGTTCCAATCTCATCGTGCTGACTTCTCGCTCGCCCGTGACTCCCCCCCCCCCCTCCCAACCCCGACCACTCCGTTCCCCGCTCGCTGGTGTTGTTGTTGTTTCAATCCCCAGTGTCTGCTTCTTCCCTCAGCATCCCAGTAGGATTCATTCGGAGCATAATTCAAAGTCCATTTATTTTTCTTTGAGCGTATGGAAAGGCCTCGGTGACACGGCTCCCCCGGTGTTGATAATTTTGCGCCTTTCAATTTGTGCTCGCCCTCCCCTTGACAGGCTCGGTACGTGATGTATCGTCCCGCGCCGTCTTATCTGTTGATGTAGAGTTTTAACCTTTCCCTTCGCCCCCCCTTTCCCTCTTTGCCCCCCCCCCCCTACACCCCCCGCACCTTGGGCCTTACGTACAGCACAGCAGCTGAATAAAATAAGAAACCCCCTTTACAAAAGTCATCTCTTGTAAATGTTTACGTTACGTCTCCATAACATTTCCATATTAAGACCCCGGCGGACGGCAACACGTCCGCCGCGGAATCGGCGGGGCTACTTGGGTCCGCGCCGCTGAGAGGCTGAGGTATGCGTGTGACATTGCGGTGAACTTGCGGCGTGTGCATCTGCGGGCTTTCTCCGGGGCCTGCTCGCCCATAGATACAGCGCCATAAATCAGCCGCAGTAAAAAGTTTAGAATGCGGGGATGGGGCGCAGGACAGGAGCGCGCACTGCTGTTCGGGCCTCTCGGGGAAATGAGAACGCCGCCGCGTGCTTATGCCCTGACGTTTTTTTTTGTTTTTTTATGCATCCGTAAGGAGAATACGGCTCAAGGCCTCGTCGAAATGGCACCGGGCTGTACGCCGATACGCAAGCTGTCACATGTGCTCGGACGGCAGGCTGTTATTTTTAATTTTTTTTTAAATATATGCTATTACAATATGCTGTTGAAGTTGTAAAGGTCAACCGCGTAGGTGTCTTTTGAGGGCTTGTAAATCATAATCATAGAAAAGATTCCCAAAGTTGATATTAAAACCACACCGTAGGGAGCGCGTTCGGGAGGCTGTAATTCAACATGAATTTGGCCCCAGATGAAGTTTTTATGTACTTTACCTCGCCGCTGAACTCGCGCAGCGCCATGTGGCCCTTTTTTTTTTTGCCCGCTTCCTGTCCGAGTCCCCGCGGGGGGTGGTGGGGGCTCGCAACGGTGTTAACTGTCAACGGCGTCTGGGACGGCCGCGCTGTCAGCGCGGACTGAGGACTCCTGCTTTTTCGCGCGGGCACGGCGAAGGAAGGTTGCTCGCGGTTTACAGTTCAACTGTGACACGTCTTCACGCGTGGGCGGCCGGCGTTCAAAGAGAATGAGAGGCAGATAGTCCGCCGGTGATTCTTCGGGGTGCAATAAAGCTTTTCATTGTGTGGACCCGATATGGACTGTTTTCAGCGCTTTTTGGCCACGACATTCGTCAAAGGAGCAGTATCTGTGCTTGGTGGTTGCGCCTTCTCGGCAGCACGCCTGTACCAGCACAGATTTTGATTGGGAGGAATGTCGGCGCCTTTGACTGTCGATGCCGGACAGACCTGGGGCGCTTGTGTTTTTTGCGCCAGTAATGGGCAGCATTTTTCACAACCCCGATTTGTTCAGTGGCTATGTCGGCGCTGTTGGAAAATTGGCCTTGGTGCGGCTGGATGGATGGCCGCTGAGGTTGAGGATGAGGAGAGAGGAGCGTTGGCGAAGAGCGCCGATGCGTATTTGGAACCGTGAGTCGCCGCTTGGAATTGAAATGGATTTCCATGGGACAGGAGAAGTGAACCAATCTCTTTTTTCGTCAATGGATGCTACAGCTTCTTGTTGACTTTGAAACTTAGCTTGTAGCCGACGTGTGCACATTTTGAGCATGACGTCTCTGATCCACTGGTTAAAGGACACTTTGATTCTCTCCTCTTTCATCTCAAACTGCTTCAAACAACAAAGCGTGTGACGGAAAAGTGGTTAGGACTGCACGACTGTCCGTGTTTTATGCTATGTGTTGTGTTTATTATTTTACTTTATGTTAACTGTTTTGTAAAGTGCTTTGTTACAGCTGCCGCTGTTGTGAAAGCGCTATATAAATCAGCATGTATTGTATTGTATTGTAATAAAGCGCTTGAAAGATGGTTTATAGCGGTCCTTTTTGGGGTCGTCCTAGAGATGTGTACCCGGTGAAGAGCTTCTTCGACCCTCAGCAGGAGCGGCGACGGAGCCCGAGAAACCGCAGCAAAAATGTCCGATGACAGCTTCCGGAGGCCTTGGTGGCGCTTTGTTATTTTGCATATTATTGTTATTTCCCTGCCATTGTCACGTGATGAAGCATCTATCACCCTGTTCAAGAAATCGTGCCAGACAACGAGATTTTTTTGCTTTGAGTTTTCTGGACGGCGATCAAAGACTGCGACCTTATTTTTGACGGATCCGACTCGCTGGCCGTGTATCTTTTTATATCTCTTTAGACGTAATTATGCTGTACGTCATAATTCTCTAATTTCCTCTTTTTAACGTCCTTTTGCTACTAAGCATCCTTTCTCCTCTATTTTTCTTTGTGTCTACCTCAGATTCGGACCGGGACTTGTTATCTACTGGTACGGTTTCATAGGTGAGCTGGACTGCCAGAGGGACCGAGGCATCCTACTCAAAGACTGCTTCCCGACGGACATCGTCGTCCTCGGACGGACCGCCCAGCAGGACTGACGAGGCCAGTCGCGGGCAAAAGGGCGAGGACATAAATTTGGTGGCGACGTTGGGAGGAACGATTGTCGAGGATGGCGGCGCAGGAAGGGTAGGAACAGAAACGCCGAAATCCGGAAGTAATTTAGCTTTCCTGCTTGGGAGTGGAAAACCTCTGCCGCCCTGAACTCCGCTTGACCCTCACTCTCCGTCTGCCGCGACTTTCCTGGCTGCTTGGCTTTTGCTACAAAGTACAAATAGGCGCCCCCAAAAAAAATCCACATTGAAGAGGTGCCCCGGTTCCTGGTCAACTGGTGGCCCCCGGTTGGCCTTTCTCAAAAGGACGGCGTGGTGTGATGGAGCACCAGAGCTCGGACACGAGGCCTTTCCTTATCACAGCCCAGAGTCCTGGCCTTTGTCACACCTTCCTCTTCCGTTCCGTAAGTAGATAAGCGAGGTGCGGTTCTTGGCGGGGCGGGGAGGGGGAGCGCTGGTTGGACGCCTGGCTCTCTCACCTGCGTCACTCAGTGCCCTCTCCAAGCGGGAGAGCAGAATGGTGGCTGATTAAGGCCGCGGCCTCGCTGTGACCCTTTTTCTTCCCTGTTATCAAGTTCCTCGCGAGATTTCGATGAATTCATCTTCTGGACTGTTTCTGCGTCTGATTTATGAACTGGATATGCTTTCGTGTTCCACATCTGTCTTGCGATGCATCTTAGAATTTGAGCAGCTTATTAAAATGTCTTTCAAATCCACAATTGCTGGTTTTCTGCGATTGGAATTCCAGAACCGAAAGACTGTCAATGACCCCAAAGGAAAAGTCATGAAAAACATTTTCATATTTGAACCAATGAATGTTTGTCATTTTCTGCTTAGCGGAGAAACCGAATCATCACCGAGTGTCTTTCAAAAAATGGCTTCAACAGAGCATTTAAAGGGGCAGATGTTGGCTAACGTTCAGCACGCCAGATATCCTGAAATTGCCCAAAGGAGGAAGAAAATGTGTCTGTCGACTTTTTGATGAGCTTCCTTTTGCTTCTGTGTGAGCGTTCACAGGTACACGGGAACACCTGAACTTTATGGGAATTTCGGCGACCGTTTGACAGCGCATCTTTACGACTCCCAATTTTTTTTTCTTTTTTTTTTTTTACGAGCCGCTGCTAATGACAGAAACACAAGTGGAGCCCTGTAAAATTGAAAAAGATGACCATAAAGTTGACTCTAGACACAGATATGCATCGCCAATCGGGCAGTTGGCGTTTTTAGAAGTTTTCCGGAATGACCTGAAAAAGCATGATTCATGTTTGACGAGGCTGCCACACGCTTGACACTTTTTGGCACCGTCGACTCGCTTCGTGGTAACATTGACAAACGAGCATCACAAGTACAAAGAGAGCAACAGAACTTCACTACGAGATGTCATTTATTAGATCATATGTGGGATTTATACAGAAGTGGTTGCACAAGTGAGCACACCCGTTACAGTAACCTGGCTGTGGCTCTATACTATAGTTAAGCATTACGTTCGAACCCACGTTAAATGATTATCCGCACTCACCTGCCACCATTTAACTTGATTAACTCCAAATAAGTTTCAGATGTTCCAGTTGCATTTTCATGACATATTAATCACGTTTTTTCCCCACAAGTTTTGCACATTTTCCAACTATATATAATTCACTTCACTTGACTAAGCGTTTGAGAAACAGCCCAAAAGCTTGATGCCCACCACCTGTAGACTATTTTTACTTCCCCTATTAATATCGAGGAAAAAGTTGAAATGATATTTGGTATATGGGGGCGGCCCGGTAGCCCAGTGGTTAGCACGTCGGCTTCACAGTGCAGAGGTACCGGGTTCGATTCCAGCTCCGGCCTCCCTGTGTGGAGTTTGCATGTTCTGCGTGGGTTTTCTCCGGGTGCTCCGGTTTCCTCCCACATTCCAAAAACATGCATGGCAGGCTGATTGGACGCTCTAAATTGTCCCTAGGTGTGATTCTGAGCGTGGATGGTTGTTCGTCTCTGTGTGCCCTGCGATTGGCTGGCAACTGATCCAGGGTGTCCCCCGCCTACTGCCCGAAGACGGCTGGGATAGGCTCCAGCACCCCCCGCGACCCTAGTGAGGATTAAGCGGTTCAGAAAATGGATGGATGGATGGATATTTGGTATCAACAACAAACACCTCGTAATTAAACAAAAGGGGTGTGTCAAATTTTGTATATTGGCTGGCAACCGATTCAGGGTGTCCCCCGCCTACTGCCCGGAGACGGCTGGCCCAGCACCCCCCGCGACCCTAGTGAGGATCAAGCGGTACGGAAGATGAATGAATGAATGACTCCAAGCACATGTCTCCGTTGTGATCGAATTTGGAAATACTGTACACTTCCCAACTGAAAGAGTAACGTCACCGTGTTCCGGATGTAAAAAGATTGGCTCCTTAAGACCTGTGCACTCCCCCACCCCACTCTTGTCCTTAATCTATTTCACTTCCAAAACGGAAGCCGTCTCCGTGGCAGAGAATAAAAATAAGCATTTCTATATTTGTTCTATGCACTCGCACGGTCCAAAAAGACCCGCTATTCACGCTTGAATGCCGGCGAGGTGTTGCTTGATTTGTTACCCTTAAACCTCTAACCCTTAGCCGGCTCCCATCCAGGCCTTGATCCCTCCACCAGGAGGCCGGCGGGTCACTGCTGGGTCAGCAGGCGGCCGTGACTTCCCCGCCTCCCCTCGCCCGCTCCCTCACCTCCTCCTCAACAAAACAACTGTCCCCATGTGTCCAGTTAAACTCAACCCTATTGCCTGCCTATGGAATGCTTAGGCATCACTTTATGGCTCCTGTTGGACACAAAAACAGGGCTATTTTACTCGCTGGGGGAAAATTCTCAGCTGAATAAGAGCAGAAAGAGACAGAGGGAAAAAAAGAAAAAAAACAGCAGAATCAGTTCCTCTCAAGTTTCGAGCCTTCCTGCCATTGTTTTCCAAGATGGCTGTGGCACAAAAGAGGAGTCAGGGTCAGCCCCTATAAATTAGCTTTGTGCACACAATGCCGGCTAAATCGTGCCTCTCCAAAGCCTACTTCAAAGTCATGGCAGCTGGACGGACTCCACCACGTGAGAACAAATATAGAACAAAAATATCGCTGCAGACTAATCATTTGTCATAGAAACAAGGGCACTTTGTTGACATCCACTTTGGACTTGAACGTTTGAAGTGACGCTAATGAATAGCAAAGTATTCAAATGAGACTTTGCCAGACCAATGTTGTCATTTTGTATTCGTGTGTAGCATTAAAATTATATTTCAACATTTTTGATGCTGTACTATAACTAGTACAGTATCCCAAATAACTAGCAGTTTGTTGGCTGTCAGTATACACGAAGCCATGTCACAATTATGGCGCTAGCTATCTATTTAGCTAGCGTCTAGCTAGCCATTGTGTAGGACATTTTTTTGGGGTTGTTTTTCGTTAGTTTTTTTTAATTCACAAGTATCAACTATTTTTTCCCCCGTCAAATTATACGAAGCCATGTCACATTTATGGCGCTAGCTATCTATTTAGCTAGCGCCTAGCTAGCCATTGTGTAGGACATTTTTTTGGGGTTGTTTTTCGTTAGTTTTTTTTAATTCACAAGTATCAACTATTTTTTCCCCCGTCAAATTACACGAAGCCATGTCACATTTATGGCGCTAGCTATCTATTTAGCTAGCGCCTAGCTAGCCATTGTGTAGGACTTTTTTTTTTTGGTTTGTTTTTCGTTAGTTTCTTTAATTCACAAGTATTAACTATTTTTCCCCCGTCAAATTGTATGTAAGCTCTCACTAGACCCTAATTTTACCATGACTTGAAAACGAAAGTAATGATCTCACCCTAAATGGCTTCATATTTTGACCATAAAACATTTCTGCCATGATTTACTTTTCACGTCCACCACGTTTGGAAAGCGGTTCGCAATAGCACTTTAATGTCTTATACAGCAACTGTATTCCAGCAAAATTGAGCGTAATGTAACGCTTCATATTTAGTCAAGTTTCCTACTAAAATTCTCCGGAGACCGGATGGCGTTGTTCCAGTATCCACCGCGGAGCCGCTCAGATGTCCATCTTGGGTTCGTGTTCTGTTGTTTTTTTAATGTGTCCTTCGAGCAAACGTCTGAATGGCCCTTCGAGATTCAGACAGACTGAGGCAAAGGTTTCATTCCTGCAGCAGACTACCACACAGACTTCCTCCACGCTTCTGTTATTTATGTGCAGAGAACGCCACTCTGTTTTTGCCCCGGGCAGCTCTGGAGCTTTTAGTCGGTGATCCTCTCTGGCCAGGAAGATATCACAGGGTGGAAATAAATAAAAGTTTTGTTGGAAAAGCCAGCGGAACTGTTTTAAAACATGAAAAAAAAATGGGGGTGGGGGGGGAGCTGGATCAAGGGTGGAAAAAAACAGACTCTCGAGCAGATATGACGAGAGAGCTCATTTTTATTTTTAGGAAGCTGTGCCTGCTAATCAGATGTTATTTAAAACAACAATGGAGCATGAGAACACGAACCGAGGGATTGAGAGAGGCCGGGTTTGACTGACAGGAAGGAGGCATGATGGCATGTTTGACGGGGAAATGAACGACAATGACGCGGGGATGCGGGTCAGCCTGGAAGGCTTGTCCACTTCTGTGGAAGCACATAAACAATGTGCTCGCGAATAACATGTCATATTCCAAGTTACGTTCAAGATGAACTATTTTCAAACGACATGAAGGTCAGCTGGCACATGACACAAAGATGACGGACATGTCGCGCTAATTACGCGACAGGGCCGTTGCTCTGCCATTTGAGTCTCCAGGAAGTAAAATAACGACAATGTTGCGGAAAACGGCGCTCGGAGTCTTGTGCCGGCATGAACAACAGGGGTGACGGTCTGTATGAAGGCAGCATGTTTTAGCGCAGACCACTGGAAAGGTCACCGAAATCCCCTGCTTCGCAATCCCATTTTGTGTGGCATTTGGTCGGTGACAGGAGCGACCAAAAAAAAAAAGTGTCATCTCCTGATCACAGCGAGGGGCCAAAGGGAGGGAACAGGAACAGCTTCCACAGGTATGGCAATTTTGACAGTTACCTGGAACAGGGATTGGCAATATACTCCAGAAAAGTGTGCTGAACCACTACAGAGTCGTAACTCGTTGAAGTTGGAAGCTAGCGGTAAATCACACCGCGTGGAGTTTTCTTTAGACTTGTGAATGTCAGTTTGTTTTGTACACAGATTTCAAATTTCACGGGAGGAATCAGAACATATCTCCAGTTCTGTAATGACCTATATTACCGGCAAGTAGTTTGGTGTAAGATTGAAAAAAAATGTGAAGAAACTGACCTGGTTTGTGTTTGTCATGTCATGTGACCCATTTGTCTTTTTTTTTTCATTCTTTTTCATTGCCCCCAAAACACTTTGCAGCTGCATCGTCCTTGACTTGCTGCCAGCAGGTAAATATACCCCTTCGTGTCCAAACACGCCGTCAACCGCTAGTGACTTATCGGACTTCAGCCCTCGAGGGATAAATTTGGTTTCAATTTTAGAGGCTTGATGATGTCATGTCGCAACGCACTGCTGGTTACGACGTCGGCAACCTTGATCGTTCCAAATTCTGTCGATTGTGTGAATGATGGTCGATTAGTCGCATCTGGAAGCAATGACGCAAAATGGAGCGCTCTTACTCCAACCAGCGCATGCTGTCCATTCCGCCTCTCCTAGTTTGCTGTCTAAAGAAGTAAAATGACATCCACTCTATTGTACAATACTACTAGATAAAACATTCACATGGAAATGGGAGTTCAGAACATTCAGAAAGAATTTTCTGGGCTAGCAAAGTTAGCATGAGTTCACCCAGGCTGGTGAAGTTGCACCCGTTTCCATAAGTTGGCAACGATTGCAAGAATTTACCCTTGGGAGCAAAGTTAGTGCGAGTTTGCACTGCCTATTTAATTAAGTTAGCTCAAATTTTCCCAGGCAAGGTACGTTAGTTGCTTACCAAGTTTACCAAGGCTACGGAATGTATGAAAGTCTATCCAAGGAAGTGGAATAAGCACGAGTTTACCCAAAATGGTTGGGTTGGCATGAGTTTACCCGCACTAACAAGTTTGCCAAGGTTGAGTGAGATACTGTAGCATATTGAATTTGTTCGCCAGTTTAGCCTGACGAGCAAAGTTGCTGCGAGTCTAGCAAGGTCAGTAAAGCCAGCATGACTTCACCCAGCCTCTGCACCAAAGTGGTCCCGAGTATTTATAAAATGCACTTTTCTCCAATTAAAAATGAACAAACTGGATGTTCTTCCCCCCCCCCCAAAGCCCATCCTTACTGTGAACTCTTACACCTTGAGAAAGTCTTATGTGGACCATGTCCGGTTCTTCAGTGTAACCTCAGAACGTCCCGCAGGGATCCCCCTCGGGTCACCTAATGAATGGCGGGACGTGATGTTGTCACTCACATCACTTGAGCTCCGTCGCCCTGCTTGCAATCACCCTGTGTTACGGCCCCGTAATGGGCTTCTCCCACTGGGAGTGGGACGGGAAACCCAACGCCGGGGCATTCAGGTGTGCCATAAAGTGCTTTTCACTTTTCCGACGACTTCCCGTCTCCAGTGGCGTTCTCCATTAACTTGCAGAGTCAGACCAGAGAGGCTTCCCATTGGCTGGTTATTGCTACGGTTAACCTCCCTCCACCCCCGCAGGTACTCCGCTACCTGGCTCAAAGATAAGATATGAGGCCGGTTGCCTGTCATTATCGCTGCGAATGTTGATGTCGCTGAAGTTGGACACGGTGTATTTATTGTCTGCTGGAGATAAAAACAAGCCACTCCCACCATGTACCCACCCTTCCATTGCTACTCTTTACAAGCAGCAGCTGTAGTGATGCCAAAAACTGTTGGTGCCCTTCATTAGCGCGGCTTCTGACTGCTAACCGGGATCAACCGGGCCTTGCCAACATTTTGTGTGCCACTTGAAAAAGGGAGAGTGTACTTAAAGTAAAATAATATTTCGACTCTGTGCTTGGTTGACAGACAAAATATTTGTGTTCACAAGACTAGGAAAGTAGAACGGTTTTAATTCAAAACAAAAACATTTGTCATGTTTGTTAAAGCTGTCAGTATGCCCTGACAGAGGAAAATGACCTGCGAAAAAAAAAATCGCCGCTCTTTGGCCCCATCTTGTCAGAGGCAGGAGATATGAATAAAAACATGTCCATCGCTTATTTGGGCACAAGACTAGCAAACAGTAGCGGAGCAATGAAACCTCAGGAAAGCTCCTATATTTTGTTGTTCTACTTCTTCCTTTCCTTTCTTTCATAACTTTGCTGTGAATCGGGAATTTCTCCATTGCTAGACTAATAAAGGTTTTCTTATCTTATCTTATCTTCATTCATTCATTCATCTTCCGTACCGCTTGATCCTCACTAGGGTCGCGGGGGGTGCTGGAGCCTATCCCAGCTGTCTCCGGGCAGTAGGCGGGGGACACCCTGAATCGGTTGCCAGCCAATCACAGGGCACACAGAGACAAACAACCATCCACGCTCACACTCACACCTAGGGACAATTTAGAGTGTTCAATCAGCCTGTCATGCATATTTTTGGAATGTGGGAGGAAACCGGAGCACCCGGAGAAAACCCACGCAGGCCCAGGGAGAACATGCAAACTCCACACAGGGAGGCCGGAGCTGGAATCGAACCCAGTACCTCTGCACTGTGAAGCCGACGTGCTAACCACTGGACTACCGGGCCGCCCTTATCTTATCTTATCTTATCTTATCTTATCTTATCTTATCTTATCATTGGTTTTGGAAGCAGTCTTGTATTTGTTTTTACTCAGGGTTGATTTGTAGTTAACACACAGATGTAACAATTCCTACTTAGTTTTATACATCAGAACCGACGTTCTTTGTCTCCATCAACCTGTTCTCACCTTCCTCCATGACGTTGCTGTCCGAGATCCCCCCCCCCCCCCCACACCCTCCGAGATGCCCCCAATATAAGATCTTCATCTTAATCTTTATTTACTTCTTTTCGAACATTTTGTCATCATCCACTGTGGTTCCCAAAAAAAAAAAAAAAAAGGAACGAGTTGGTTAAACGAAGTACACGCAAGCACCTCCCCCCCGCGTACCTCCGCAAAGGAAGGCTGAATCGAACGCCGAAACTCAGAGCAGACATGCTCGCCACTTTTCACCGCGTTGCCTTTTTACTTAAACGAATAATAATAATAATAATAAGCAATATATAAATGTAATGTCTAAATGTATTCGAGAATCAAATCGTATTCTATTGATGTTACGATTGTTGCAGTTTTTTGAGATTCTTATTTAGGATGTCACGTGATGTTCAACATTCAATATATTATTATTATTAGTAGTAGTAATAATCATAAATAAATAAATTGGTAAATAAATGTTTCACAGCCTGATCCATCCTGATCGATTGTGGCTCCCATGAATGTGAATGGCCTCACAAATATTTCCTTCGGCCTACTGTAGGGGTCGCTATTTGCGGCGTTTAATTAATGAGGTGCATATTAATTAATCAAGGCGACACCACGTCGCTCTTATCACGGCTTTTTTTTTTGTATTTTTGAAGCTTTTAAACTGTAAAATTGAATTCATCAAGACTGGAATGGCTATGAATGTTTGCGGCCTAAAAAAAAGATCACTAAGCAATGTGATTTTTTTTGGTTTGTTTTATTTTTTTCTTCTTCCCAGTGCAAGCGGCGGTCAAACGACCTCCAGGCCAAAATGTGAAATGTGAAAATTAATATTCGCTGTTATGGCCTGTAGGCTTTCTTAATTCAATCTTAAATGATCGAAAAGGACGACTTAGATGTCTCAAGGCCTCATTTTTTTTTTTTTTTTTTACTTCTGTCCTCCAAGTGGTCAACAGCGCCTTCTTCAAGCCGCCCCGCGGCTCCTCTAATGCGACTAATTATATTTCCTTTTTTTTTTCGTTTCTTGGGTCATGGCGATTTGTTTGAGTGCCGTGTGTGTTTTATTTAAGGAGAAAAGGGGTGAGTGTGAGTGTCGGTCATTTTTAAGGAGACAAGCGCTTGCTCAAGTGTGAACGAAGAGAGAAGCCATCAGTCCCGCATGCAAGCGTCAAACAAGTTCAAATAAATAATACCCCCCCCCCACCCCAAAAATAAATAAACCAATCAGAATCACAAAAACTAACAAGCAAGCACAGTGATGTTTGGCGCATTTGACCAAGATTTTTGTCATGTGACAGCATTTAAATATTAAAATGAAGACGCGAGAATAAGTGTTGACCCCCCCCCCCCCCATTAAATAAATACAAATGCAGCCAAACATGAAATAAAAGCGCAGCGGTATTTTGATTTGTTTACCTGTAGTAACGTTTAATCCCGTTTAAAAACTGATGTGAAATAGAATAAATGAATCATAATAGTAATCGCCCAAATTACATTCAAAACTGTTTTTTTTCTTAAATGTGCTACTACGAGGAAATAGATTATTGCGAGATGTAATAAATGAATTCTTTAATTAATAAACGACAAGAATAAATCAAAACGATTCAACGCAGCAAAATCTGCATCGTCCTTTTTGTTGTTAAATTCCGCTCCAATAATCAAGGCAATGCGGCTAAAATGTTCTTTTAAAACTGCACAAAAATACAGCTCGTCGAAATCCGTGTCTTTTTTTTTGTCAACTGTGGATGGGGAAAACCACGTTTCTCGTCATTTTAAAATATATGAATAGAAATGCATAAATGTAAGGATTTAATGATGACCACTATCAAAACATTTCAATCAAAGAAATTTTCCATGATGTTTTTAAAAATCTGAATGCATCGTGTTCTTTATTCTTTAACCTCCACATTTTCCGCAGCTCGAATACCCCCCCCCCCCCTTTTTTTCCTCTTATTTCTGACTCTTTCTTTCTTCTTGTTCTGTTGCTGGCTGGCCATAATAAAGCATTTTCTCGGCGGGCTTTTATTGATCACTCACTCTGAGCTAATGTAATTATCCTCATCAATAGGGTGACTGCGGGGAGAATCATTATGTGGCTGACATTGATAAATGATCAGGCCAAATGCGGACCTTTTTTTTTTCCTCCTCCTCCTCCCGGGCCCCCCCCTCCCACCCCCCATCCCCTAAAACCCATTCACACCCCACCCGTGACCCGCATAACATCGTCATAGAAACACCTTTACGGTGCTTAAATGTGGAAATAATATCAAGAAATAAAAGGCCGAAATGTGGTTTCAAGCATTCGACCGTGGTGGACTTTCTTATTCTTTTCGATTTTCGTTGCATTGTTGGGTGGGGATGGGGGGGGGGGGGGGGGTGCGCGTTGGCTTGGTGTGACAGGGAGGAGATGAAGGGGCGGAGTTGTTTGGTTCAGCCCGGATCATCCATCATCCCCTGTCAAGACACACGGACGCAAGGAAAACAGCACACAGGCAATCTACCTTCTGTCTCGTCCACAAGGGAGGGGGGCAGGCGGAGAAGATGGGGATGGGGGGTCGCATCGAGAACAGACCAGACAAAAAGAAAAGCTATTACTATTTATGTGAAAATCTCGACTTTTCTCAATTTTTTTAACCTTTTTCCTTGAAAACAGAGTCACGTCGGTGGGGGGTGGGGGGCGCAACGAAAGGACAAAATGCATTGACAGTACAAGCGGGGGGAAATAAGGACAAAAAGACACACTTTTAGCCAGTAACTCAGTGAAAACCGCCGTGCAACAAATCATCCTAAAAACGTATAATTTCAGCCGCATTTGGACCGGCCCTAAAAGAGGAAGAAAAAGCACAATTAAGCAACTGATTCAAGGTAAATGCATTATTACAGCTATAAGTTTTACTTTTAGATATGTATATCAAATGGTTTGTTTGTTTTTCCTTTAGATTATAAAAATTAAATGGCAGATTTTCCAAAAAATAAACAATCATCGCGCATTTCTGTTGCGCTTTTACCAGGAAAAAATGCCCCGTGAAAAACTAGTTTCCAGTTACACTTCAAATGAAAATCACTAAATTGTTGAAATTCAACACGCAACGAAGCAATTGAAATTTTGTTTTTCAAAATGGAAATAATGGGTCTGTCAACTAAAAAAAAAAAACAAAAACATTTGATTCTGTTTTAACACAAAGCATTTCCTAAAATTCGATGAATATTTAGGGTGGTGCAAGTATGTGGCTGTAAATGAGATTCATGTACCAAAAAAACGATAACCACAACAATATTAACGGGAAGTAAGTCGTTTTTCTAATGTGGTCGCGGTGGTTGGAGAATGGTTTGGGGAGCTGCTTCGTGACTATGCGGGCGAGCACGGACCAGCCGCGAGCGACTCGAGCACAATTGCGACAGACAAAGAGAGAGAGAGCAAGAGTGAGAGAGAGAAAGAAAGAAAGAGAGAGAGAAAAAGGCCTTTTCGAAGCTCAGTACGCTGCTCCACCGCAGTAATCAAAATGGCCGACAGACGTCGCTGCCAAACGCCTCAACGAGAGCAGTTCGTTTGTTCCACTTTTTTCACTGATCCTTTTCAACGAATCACTTTCGACAAATATTAGATTTATTTTTTTCTTCGACATCATGTTATCAATCGTGTATTTTAAAGAGAATTTGAGTATTTTCTTTTCAAGTACTATTTTTTTTGGCGGGGGTATGGGGGAATTTTATTCGTTTTACGTGCATCACACATTTTTATGTAGAAAATGTTGATCAAACTACATCAGTGTTTTTGTGTGTTAAAGATTATTGTTTTAAGACGACAGATAATCTTGCAGATAAAATTGCAGTAGGCCGACAGTTTATCAGTTTCTTGAGACAGATTTCTCCCCAACTATTGATTTTTTTCACCCAATCATAATGAATACTGGCATATATTAACTAATTAACGGATGATCTAATCATTTCCTTTAATTCTATGTTTAGTTTAACGGTTGTGCTGAAATGTTTTATTGTTCATTTGGAATCTCATCCAAAATAATATAAACGTTTTACCTGATCACTCATGACTTCTTTCAATGGCACTCATTTGATACATTCTTGCAGTATGTAAACTTCTGAGCACAAGTGCATTTTATTTCCACTTTGTTTTCGTCTTGTTTTGAGTCCTGAATAAAGCTTTTCTGTCAAAATTACTTCCTACCGCAAGCCTGATGCACACGCACACACTAAAATGTCAGCATGATTGATATGTAAGAACCAAGGGTTTCTTTTGTCAGAAAATATATTACTTGAGCTGTGCAAAAAGTCCTACATTTTATAAATTCAAAAAAAAAATACAACAAAAACATGCTGCAATAGGATGAAAAACACACAAGTTAATCAGGCAAAAATCTACCAAAAATCAAAAATGAAATATTTATTACAGCGTTTTGTGACTGAACACCTTTTAAAACAATACGTCACAGTCCTCATACAAGTTTTTTTTGTTATTTTTTTCTCTCTTTTTTTTGTTACCTTTTGTTTGTTTGTTTTTTTTACGTTTTTGACAAAGCTTTGAAGGGAGACGGCATCTTATCTTCTAGTGAGGAACACGTGCTGAGAAAACAAAACAAAATGAAAACAAACCAAATGAACAGAAGAGGAAGGAATTCATGGACATATACAATATCAATGCCACAGCAGATCTGAAACTAGCAAAAAAACATTCTTTTTCAATTGAGGTAAACACATAGAATATCTAACAGGAAACAATTAATAGACTTGAACTCTGTACGAAGTTTGTTACAATAGTCTCTCAGCTTTTCTTTTTTTTTAATTTATGCCTGTGTGTGTGTGTGTGTGTGGTGTTTCAACCCCCCCAAAACATTGAGTTCATAATTTAAGTGTTTTTTTTCTTCTTTTTTTTTTTTTGGTGCATCGATAGCTTCTCTCCAGTGCTGCACAATCAACATGTGTGTCCCTATGTGTGTGTGTGTGTGTTTTCTCTTTTCCTCCCCCTCTACACCGTGGAGCGTCTTCCTTCACTCGGCTCTTTAAGGATGAGAGTCCCGGAGAAGAAAAAAAAAAGTATAAAAACCAACACAATCCAGTGCTTGGGCAATTTTAAACAATGTTTTTTTTTCTTTAAAAACATTCATTAAAGAGCCTTTAGAGTTTAAAAATAAAAAGGCATGACAAATCTTCAAGGCTGTCGTCAAGCAGCCTTTTCCATCATGCCTTGAGGGTGGGTTGTAGGGTGGGGGTGGGGGGGTACTTAGGACCTGGTGGCCCCTGTTGAAGCCTTTTGAGATGTTCCATCTTCTTCTTTGTTGACGTAGTGCTGTGCTGCGAGTCCTCCAAAAGGGGTTAAAAATCCTTAAAAAAAAAAGAAAAAAACCCTAAAAAAAATTTAAACCGTGATCAAAACAAAAAAGTTTTAACTTATTTACCTATAGATTTTTAAAAATTTTACTACAGTAGTTATAACTCTTGGAGTTTGTTTTTTTTCATTTTTAAAAGTCTTCCAGAATGATGGTTCTTTCTCGCTGCCTTTTTTTTTTTTCAGAAGCGCCACATGAAAAGAGTGTTTTGAGTTGTTTTTCAGTTTTGTTTTTTTTTAAAGCCCAAGACTTTACAAAGTCAGCTTGGTCCTCCGCTTGGGTGAAAATGTAACAAATGTTAAAAAAGAAAAAAAAAACAGGAAAAAAAAGAGTTGCGGTTGTCACAGTTTGTCTGGAATTCTTCAGTTCAGCTCCAAAAGCTTTTTCGATTGTTACTCTTAAAAAAATTTCTCAAAAAAAAAAAATGGCGCCGCTCGCTGCTTTTTTTTTTCTCTTCCTTCTCCTTGAATTCCAAAGTGGCCGCGGCAGTTGCCGGAAAAAGTTTCCCTTCTGACTGTCAGGCGTGGATGTCCAGGCCCGCTCCTGCAGTGGCGGGGTCCATGGGTGTGAGCAAGGGCGGTCTCTGCGCAGACATCCCCGGGGGGGACGAGGAGGGTCCTCCGTGCATCGGCATGGCGTGGTGGTGGTGGTGGTGAGGATGGACGGGGTACGAGTGGAAAGGAGGGGGCACGTAACGCAGCTGGCCGGGGTAGGAGGTCATCTGACGGGGGTTGCTGTAAGGGGCCGGGGCCATGCTCACGCCCATAGGACCGCGCTGAGGGACGTAGTCGGCCGGCACGCCTGGCAGACCTGGCGAAGAGAAAAAAAACAAACAAACACGTCAGCACTCTTTGGGATTTTAGTTTTTCCCAGGTACAATTCCAGCCTTTCTTCCTCGAGTTTGGGGAGCCAAAAAAGTCCTGTAGACTTCATGTGTGTTCTGGGGGGTTTTATACCTTTTTTGTGGGTCTACTCATGATAGGCCAACTGCAAAATTTCACGTTGATGACCTCTGTCTGTTGGGCCCTGGTTCTTGAGATTTTTTTTGTGGGCTTAATTGTGATTGAAATGCCAACCAAATATCATTTTGCCAAGTGAAATGAGCTTTGAGAGGAGAATTTTCAAAATATATAAAAGTAATTTGTCTTTGCAACCGGAGGAAAATGACTGCGTCAAACCAAAATGGCTGACTTCCTGTCTCCTTTCAGCATTGATGTTGAGACCTTTTTTGTGGGTATGTCCTATTCGGCATACCCATGTTGACATTGCCAAGTGAAACTGTTTTGGGGGGTTGAGTTTTCAAAGAATTCTCCTGCAAGAATTTTTGCTGATGTCAAAAAAAAAGTTCATGGCCCTGCTTTTGATTTTTTACATTCTTGCTTGTAAACAGAGCAACATGAATCTCAAATACATAAAGCGGGGAGGGGGCCTGGAGGGGGGAGTAAGGTGGGTGGCTGGACTCCTGCTGGAGCCATGGGGCCCGATTCTGGGTCCGGGTCTGGGTTTGCGGGGCCGGCCCGCTTTGTAATGTGAACCCCTGGGGGATTAGAAGCTGTAATAGGAAGGGAGAGGTCGGCGCAAGGTCACTAAGCTTGCCCGCTCGCTGCATTCCTGCACCTTAGTACGCTGCAATTAAGAAATGACACTGGAGGGCCCTTGTGAGGGGAAGAGGAGGACACAGTGCGGAGGAAAGGTGGGCCAGTAGGGGGGGTGTTTGTGAGATTAATGACCGGTCTCATTGGCTGAGAGCTTGGCCCATATTCCAATACCCCACCGTTGCATGTCACATCATTGGAAATGCACATATTTGTGAGCGCAGCTCTCTTAAAACCTCACTACCGGGATCGTAAAATAAATAAATCATTCAAGGCCAGGGGGAAAGGGAGGGGCTGTGAGGAGGGGGGGGGGGGGTATAAATGGGCATGAGGTACCCCCTTTGGCCTCCATATAACCTGGAGCAGCTCCTGTTAAAAGGCCCAGCAGATGTTTTTTGACACTGTAAACTGCGAGAGGCTGCAGTCATTGCATTAAGTAGACACCCCCAAACCCTCGCCGTCCCCCACGCCTCAACAATCCCCTTCGCTATTAACAAAAAGTGTTGCGCACGGACAAAACCGGACGCTCGGAACCCCTCGCTCCACTCGCTCGTGGTCGCGCTCAACAACCGGCCGTAATTACGTCGTCGCCGGCCGTAGCATATTGTGCGGCGCCGTAATCAAATCAAGAGAGAATAATATTCCTCTGCATTAAGCTATTAATGTAATTGGTCATGAAGCGTATAAAAGTGCCCCGGCGTAATTAAATAGTCTCAAAATTATACGGCCCCGTATTAAGAATTAGCCAACCTGAGCAAATGTCGCTGTGCGGCTGTTTTAGGGAACATTGCTTCACGATTTTTCTTACCCTAGACCCCACCTCCCCGCCCCACCCTGCTCGCCGCCTCCATGAGCGAGGGACAAAACAGAAGAGAGAACGAGACGAGTGGAAATGATCTCTGTCGGCGGGATGGCATCTTTGACCCGTTGGAAAAAAAAAAAAACCCAGTCGGTCCATTTGCATATAAAGGCTTCTTTTATAACTGACTTTTAATCAAGGTAAGTGCTATTATATTGTGGCTCATTGGGCAGCGCACGGCTTCGGTGTTAAGATAAAATATCCTCTGAAACCCCTCTGCCCCCCGCTCCCATCGACTCTCCTCCCCCGGACGCTCTTTGGGGTGTGATATGTCTCCATTTTTCAAATGTCAGCCCAGTAGCAGTTCTGTGTGGCGGTGGCTAGCCAGGGCCCGGATGGTCACCTTCATCAGATGCTTGTGTGTGTGTGTGTGGAGGGTGGGGGGGGGGGGGGGGGGGCTACAGGCTCATAAAACCATCTCAAAAGCACCTTTCACACTTTCACACTGGCTGTGTAAGACAACTTTCCACATATTCAATTATCCAAATGTCCAAAGAAGGACTTACGGTCTTGCCTATAAGGTACCCGGATGGGTTTTGAGTAGGCAGGCGAATTTTGAGATTGACGCACTTCCTTTGCCTTTTTGTGTTGAAAGTCGAGCTGTTACTCTCAAGTATTTTCAGAATTAATTATTAGCTTGGGAGGCCCGGTGGCCAAGTGTGTCGACCTCAGTGCAGAGGTACCGGGTTCGATTCCGGCCTTCCTGTGTGGAGTTTGCATGGTTCCCCCCCGTGCCTGGGTGGGTTTTCTCCGGGTGCTCCGGTTTCCTCCCACATTCCAAAAACATGCACGGCAAGCTGATTGAACACTCTAAATTGTCCCGAGATGTGAGTGTGAGCGCGGATGGTTGTTCGTCTGTGTGTGCCCTGCGATTGGTTGGCAACCGGTTCAGGGTTTTCCCGGCCTACTGCTCAAAGACGGCTGGGATAGGCTCTAGCACCCCCTGCAACCCTTGGAAAGTGGACGGATGGATGAATTATTTGCTTGATTATTCCACCGATTAATCAAATCGATCAAATTTGATTTTGCATGAAACGGTATGACCAAACCATTTTTTCCCCCCTAAGTCACAGGTGTCAAACTCGAGGCCCAGGGGCGGAATCCAGCCCGCCAAAACATTTTGATGAGGTCCGCCAAAGCACACGATCTCCGTTGATTTCACGTTTCTCGCTAAGACACCCCTAAATGCAAAACTGTCTTGATTTTTCAAAACGTTGAGAAATCGCAATAATCTTGTTTCCAACCTCCCCCATTAAAAAAAAAAAGTAATAATATTTGAGCAAACAGTTTTTCCTGGCATCTGCTTTCAAAGCGAGTTATTCTTCAATTTGTTGTGCACACATCAGGCGATCATTCATATTTCAGGGTTCACGGGCAGTGCAGCCCTCGAAATGAAACCATAACTACCATGTGGCCGGCGACAAAAAAAAATTGAGTTTGACAACCTGCCCTGAGTGGTTAAAAAGATAAATTGTTGTTGTTGTTTATTTGGTATTGTTTCGTTATTTAAAAAACAGCTAAACAACAATTAAGCAATATAACACAAGAGGGTTTGTTGTACTCACCAACTTTTTTGAAATGTGTTCATTTACTGCTTCGGGCATTGTTTTCCAAAGTAAAAGCAGATGTTTGCAAAGGCCTTCGTTTGATTAAACACAAAATAGAACACTGGTCACCAGCTCATTTTAATCCGAGATGACTTGCGTGTCCCTAAACTTGTTTTTGAGGCTGATTTTTTTTTTTGTAGCGCATCACGTTTTTGATTTTCAGTCAAGTGATTAGTTATTATTAACCTATTAATTTCGCTTCCTTGTGTTGAAACCAATTTTCACGATCTCGCTGATGTCACACACGGGCAAGCTGCGGAGGTTGTGCGCAATGTGACTTCTATCTGAAAGGTACACAAAACTATTTTCAAGAGAGCGGTTCTGCCATAACCTTGTCTAATGGGGGGGAGGGGGACGGTTCTCTTGTTGCATCTATAGGGTGGGCAGCAGTTACTCTGGGATTTTACTTACTCCCTAATCCCTTCGCAGGGCTTGACTGTATATAGAATTTGTGACATTGATGGTATGCCGTGAGAGTTTTCAAATGTAAAATATGTGCCTTGTCTCAATAAAGGTTGGGAAACACTGCATTAGCGTTCATGCGTGCGTCTTTTAGCCACTATGCCAACAGCTCTCGGCTCATAAATTTATCTCAGTGTCTCAATGGTGGGTACCCCACCAGCCCCAACCAAAACCACCCCCACACCCCCATCCTGATCCTTAAGTTGTCAGCCCCAGTGAAGAATAATCAAAACACATCTCTGCTCAAAACAAACCTCCCGTGAAGGATGGGGCTATGCCACCCCCCCATCCAGGCCCGTATATCTCTATCCCGGGAAGGACTGGGTGGCGGTGGGGGAGGCGGGGGAGGCGCGTAATGTACTGCGACGTTCCCATCTTTGCATATAAGATAATTTGGGCATCAATCCTTTGCTGGACAGATTTATGTCACTCCGAGGACAGTTTCACTTCTCTTCTTTATCGCTTCACTGGAGCCTGCTTAATTCCCCCCCCCCCCCACCCCCTACAACCCCTTGTCAGCTCATTCCCCAGGAGATGTTATTGCCCCCCCCCACAACGTCCGACATTTGTATCCTCGTCCATTTGGGGAGGGGGAGAAGAAAAGAGGGATGGCGCTGCTGCGATAAATAAATGTTCAGTTCCTTCCACTGTCCTCTCTTCTTGTTGTCTGGCGCCACAAGTCCCGTCCCTTTCTGTCCCGGGACGGGCTGAGCCTCCTTTTTCCCAAGTTAATTCATCTTTAACTACTCTCTATGCCTTGCCTCCTGTCGCGCTAAAAGCGTCCTTTAAAAAGCCCCCGGGAGGTCCGAGGGTGAAACAGCCCCAAGCTGGGAAAGAAAATGGAAGATAAAAAAGATAAAGATCCCAGTACTTACTTGCCCCTTTTTCTTTGCGTTTTTGCTTTACAAGATGGAGGTTACATGTAGTGCCATTGCCCATCCATGCCCATATTCATCCCCATTCCACTCATAGGCCCTGAAAAGAGGAAAGAAAACACCAGAGGAGAGTCAATCGGAGTCTGAAACATGACGGGTTAGGTCCAGGTCAAAGGACGAAGAAAGAAGTGACCATTCGGGGTGGGAATCAGACTAAATCCAAACAACAATTAAAATATTGAAGGGGATTTTTAGAAATATATACTGTATTTTGTATTCATTTCAAATAGGATAAACGACAAGAATGTGTTTTTTTCCCCCCACCAAATTTATTAATATTGATAGTCTGGATAGACTGGTGATAAGGTCGCTGATTTCTTTCTTTACTTTTTTATCTACCTTATTTTCTGTCAAATTATTGCTGTATATGTTTTATGTTCAATAAACAAACAAACCAAACCAAGCAGGGTAAACCAATGTTGACTCCACTACTTTCGGTAAACTAGAGCTAAAATACTCACGTGGATAGACTTGTGCTAACTTTGCTAGCTTGGGTAGACTTGTGCTAACTTAAGTAGCCTGAGTACACAGGTGCAAATGCCACAAACCGGGCTAAACTTGTACTCAAATCATTCAGCTAGGTGATATGACTCTTAACTTTATGAACTATATGTAAGCTGTTGGTAACTTTGGTAGCTTACTTAAACTGGCGTTGATGTAACTGGACTGGGTAAGGTGTTAATTTCAAAAGTTTGTACTCAAACTTTGGGCTAACAATACTAGCTTGAGTAAATTGGCAATAAATTCATTAAATTGGGTAAGCTACCTCTAAATTCAATCGAAGAAGGCATCTAACGCTAACTTCGAAACCTCGGGTAGACAGCTACCAATGTCACTAGCCTGGGTAAATGGGCCAAGATCCTTGTTTTGATTAAACTTGCTAACTTTGCATGCTTGGATAGCCTTGTGGCAACTTCATTAGCCGGTAATAACTCTGCAAGCCTAGCGCTAAAGTAGTGCTAACTTTGACTAGCTTGGGTAAAGCTTGTGCAACATCTCTAGCCTGATTATAATGGTTGAAGTTTACTAATCTAAGTAAACTTGGTCTAAAATTGCTTGCGTGGGCAAACAGTTGCTAATGGATTACTCTTTCAACCCCAACGATGTTGTTGGATTATATTATTTTGTGGTCATATTTGTTGGACTGGAGGAAGAAGAAAAAGAAGCAAGACCAGAGAAAAGCGGTAATATTATGCTAGCGTAGCCTGCGTTAGCGGTTAGCTTATCAGATGTCATGCTGGATTCTGAAGGAGGCACAAGTGACCAAGGAAAAGAGCGGAGTGGTGTTGGGGGGGGGGGGGTGGGGGGGTGTTAAAAAGGCGCGGAAAGGACTCACCGCCCGGTCGGATCCCCATGTGCTGCTGCCCGTCCAGCACGAAGCTGCCCATGGGCTGGCCCTCTGGACTGTACGCTGCTCCTTGGCTCACTGAAGGATCAAGAAGAAAACCTGATTGTAGTCAACACGCGGGCATGAGAAAAAATAGGGAGGAGGAGGAGGAGGATCGGGGGAGGTGGAGGAAGAGGGTGGTAGAGGAAGAAGAAGAAGAGAAAAGACACCAGACAATCAGCAATTGTCTCAGCTTCTAGCCCAAACATACGATAAGACATTGCGCTTATGTTTGCGCGCCGCGCTGAGGGACGCGTGGCACGCGCACACACACAAACTCATGCACTGACATGCTCAGATGACGCAAACATTGTTCTTTGAGGGCAAAGAAGGCGTACAGTGAGGCCTTACTGTCATAGCACTTGAAGAGGCAAAATAATCTGCATTGATCTTGTCTTTTCTTAGCCCAAATGCACTTTAGTGAGTTATCTCGGATCATCTGCAACTAGCAGGGATTGGGTGGGGCGGGGGGGGGGGGGGGGGCGCTTAGTCATGCTAATTCATTAAAGAGATCTTTGATTGGGATAGACTGGATGTTGACTAACAAAGCTAAACAAACAAACTTAGAAATGGCAATTTACATTATGTTCCTCATTCATGCTAATAAGAAGCATAAAAAATGTTTACGATGATAATTCGAGCCTGCAATCGAAACGTATGCCACCAAAGCTGCACAAAACTAGGGCCCGACCGATTTATCGGCAGATATCAGCGCTTTTCGATTGAAAAAAAAATATCCGGTGGATTTTTGCTGATTTAGTTTGATACGTTAGCGCATTACGACATAAGAAAAAGATAATGATGTTCTTATTTTTTAATTCTACTCTGCCAAACATTGGCATCAACGAGCGCCATCAGATTTAAATGCCTTTTTTTTTTCTTTTTCTTTGGCCGGCGAAGGCATGCAAAATGAATGCAATGATTAATAGATTATGAAATTATTTTTAATGACTTTTGAGAATTGATTATTTGCCTCTCAGTAGTAAATATTCTCAGATTTCTGTAGCCCTCAATGAAAACAGACTCATCATCTTTGAGTGGAATCAAAATGAAACATTTGCTTCTACTTTGGAAAACAATGGCCAACTTTTTTGCCAATTTTTTTTTGATTTTTTTTCCCGGACCGAACCACTAACGGAATCATAACTCATTTATGGTTGTGGTTTTTCTGCACTGTCAATTTGAAACATTGTCCTATTTCCGAATAAAGGGATGGAAATGAAAACATTTTTCGACATCTTATGCGCCCCGAACCAATTACCCGACAAAATAATGGACAGTTGTCAGCAATCGTTCCATCGCTGCCCTTACGCACTATCCACAGAGGAAAACATCTTTCCGCTATTTCCTCTGAGGCTGTGAAAAAAAAAAAAAAAAAAAACATTTTCCACCTTCAAGGTTCCGGTTGTTTTGAACTTCAGTTTGTCATTCTTGTGAATAACAACACGGTTGATATTTAAAATGTACCAAGAAATCCACTCCCGCCATTTTGGAGATTGGCTTCAAATGTAGCATAAAAAGTAGATGAAAACCAGCAATCAAGTAAGGGACTCTTGAATATTCAAAAGGCTTTTTTTTTTTTTTTCCAGTCACTTCCAGTAGGAAATCTCCAATTAGACTGCACGCATTGAGTCGATGGTCCGCAGGGGTAACTTGAGGTAAGACGCCCCCCCCCCCAACCCCCCACCCTTCCTTTTCTGAACAGAAACTGGGCAACAGTGTGCATGCGAGTGGGATTTTTGGAAAGGACATCTTCACACCGGGGGTTGGTGGGGTGCGGGGGGGGGGGGGGGGCTTTGGCAGAGGAAAGGGAGGACGGGAGAAGGAGGAGGAGGAGAAGAAGAGTGCTACTGTATCCATTCTTTTTTTTTTTTTTTTTTACCTGCTCGATTCGACTGGTCAATCATGGGCTGTACTATTCTTCTCCTGGCATTAATGAACCTGGCAGAGATAGAAGAAGAAGAAGAAAGAAACATTAAATCAGGCCGACATTCACGCCGGCCACACACACACACACACACACACACACACAAATACAACAACAAACAAAAGGCCGATTGTGCGGCGACTTGGGAACCAAGCGAGGGACACGTTTAATGTTCCTTATGATCTATTCCCCACTCGTTTAATAAAGCTTTTGATTACGTAGGGTTGCCACGGGCGCCGAGGAGACATTCCTCAAGTATTAGCTGCCGCTCGGGCGCAGGCGGGAGGCGGGTAGTGGTGGAAGGAGGGGGGGGGGGGGGGGCTCTGGCGGTGGCACATCCCTTTCTGCCGCCGTCTGTTTTTATTTCCCCTCGCAGACACTTTGCCCCTGCGCACGCCAACTTCACTGCAGCTCGTCTTCCCCCAAGTGGGGATGCCCCCCATTGGAATGGGAAAGGAAGCTTTAATGAAGAAACACTGAGGATGCACATGCTTCCTTTCAGGCCTTCCTTCCCCTTTATGGGACCCCAACACTGAACGCACTGGCCAGGGGGTCTCTCTAGCTGTCCAAAAATGAGGACCACTTGCGTGTAGCATTTGAATGACGACCACAAGAGTATCAATGTGGCCGTCACTATCATTTTTTTTTTTAAGCCATGTGTCATTTTTTTTTAATCAGGGGCGGCGCTAGAACATTTTCAGTTGGGTGGCCAGGCTTATAATCTTTATTTGATTGCTTTAAAATTGTGTGTGTGTGTGTGTGTGTGTGTGTATTTTATCTCAGATATGTTGCAAAACCATTTCCCACAGTTCATCAGGTTCAAGTGGCTGAAATAATTCATATTTTGAAGTAAATCCTTTTACTGCTTTTTGATGACCTATTTTCTATTTGATGTAGTATTTTCATGCCGGTCATAACACTGAGAATTTTTTTGAGGTGAAACATACAAAATCCAATGCAGCTTTTCCAATTTTTGTCATTTCGACAGTGGTGCCCCCCCACCACCCCGCCACCCTCCATTTAGTCCCCCTTAGGTAGACCTGTACAATCGAATGCAGCCTTTCATGAAAACATTAACACAAACCCTTCAATGGGACCCCATTTCTAGGGCGGGAGGGGATTGTGTGTCCCCTCTCACTAACCCCTCACCCCCCCACCCCTCCCACCCTTCTTTCCAGCTGTCCAGAAATGAGGAACAGGCATGGGCCACTCTCACGTGGTATAGCGATGTCAACGAAGCCATCAATTTGGCCGTCTGAAGTTTTATCACCAGCCTTAGTAGCAAATAATCGCAGTGCCACAAAAAAAAAAAGGCCTTTCCAGTATGGTGGGTGGTGGGTGGGGGACGGGTCACAGGGAGGTCTCTGCCAGCTGGGGGTGACCTTTTAACTCTTCTGGGGGTTGCGTCAAACACAAGTTGACCACTGGAGCTCAGATTATAATTTTTTTTTTTAACACCCTCTCATCCACGTCCATAAAAAAAATCCACTGCAGGTATACGGCCATGTGGTTGGTATTAACGAGAAAAGGTGGTTTCAAACCACCAGCGTAATGTACGGAACGGCTCAAGAGGTGGTCATTAGCGGAAAAGGCAGAGCTGGAACCAATTTGGGTTTCTAATCCCCCGTGAAGTCCTGATACCTGCCCTCACCTTCCCCGATGAACTTTAAATGCCTCTAATCTGCCTGCCTCCAAGCGACGCACGAGAAGAAGAACAGAAAGGACAGGTACACACCGGCGGGGAAAAAACACGGCGCCACTGAGGGTGAGTTCACATTCTTCAAGGGAAATTAGTGTTGCGCATCACATGACGGCGGTAGGCAAGCACCGGTCGCGCTTCAGGAAAAGGTGCAATGATGCAATCATGAAGTCGTAAATCAGATGACGACAATAATGCAAAACAAACCGCTGGCTTTGTCAATTACACCTGTTCATGTTTTGGAAAACAATAATATGGAAACATGTACTGCAATTTGTAAGCACTGAACGTATTTAGAATGAATGAATAAATAAACAACTAAATAATGGCGATTTGAATTGGATGATCTACTCTTGAGCCTTAATTCACGCAACCTCACATGAGAAATTGAGAAGCGTGACAAATATAAATATTTTTAAAAACATTTAAAAAGGAAATGGAGAAAAATTACAAATGAAAACAAAGCAAAAAATTAAATAGAAATTTTCAGAGGTAAAAGCAAGGAAAACAAAATAAAAAAATATACACATAGATATAAAATCACAGAACAAAAGATAAATGTAAATAATCTAGGGGAAAAAAATTCCAAAAATAAAATAAACAAATTAAATACAAATAAAGATTTTAAAAATTACATAAAAAGAATTATGAGACAAATGAAAACAAAACTACAAATTATGTAGGATATATTAACAAAAAAAAATGAAATAAAGAAAATAAAATGAACTAAATAAATACAAAGGTTAAAAAAAGAGGAAAAACATTAAATGAAACCTCAACTCAAATTAGAACAAAAGGTGGGACGTGTTAAGATCTGGCAGCACATCCCATCCAAAAATTCAAAAAGAAAAACAACTATGAAAGGCTTCACTCCCCCCCCCCCCCCCAAAAAAATCTGGTTTTAAAAAAGGGGGAAACCATGTGGACCTCCCTGTTATGCTCGCAACCGCTTGCAACTTGGCCTTCTGTCTCCTGTTGGAGAACTGTCAAAACATTTGCTTGCAAACCAATTATAAGTCATAAGAAAACGACCGCCCCCCCCAAAAAAAAACTGCATGTACTTGAATGCTACTCTTACAGCAGCTTTTGTTTGTCTGGGCAGACATGTTTAGCATTTCTCTCATTGCTGGCTCACTCCACCACTCGCTCTCTTTTCTTCCTTGACAAAGTCGTCAAACTAGTGACCTCACTCCTGATTGGTTGGCTTCTCTCCCCCGCCGTCTATGCGGCGATTCTCTCTCTCTCTCGCTCTCTCTCCTTCCCTCCCTCCCTCTCATGTTTCTCCGGTGGGCCCGGTTCCAGGGAGAAGGCCGCTTTGGCATGATGATTTCTCAGCGAAAGAATGCTGACAACAGGAGCCAGTTAGCAGGTGTGGCTTTGAGTCACTTAACCAGAAACAAGAGCATTGTGACATGCTGAAATGTGAAGGTATGTGTGTGGAGCAGCTTTTGTGGAAACAATGCCTTTTTTTGCACATTTGTGTTGCATTAAATCACAAATAGAGGCTGGCTGTTTGGTCCAAAGGTAGTTTTTTTTTTTTAAAGCACCAGAACCACTACATAGAAAATCTGGAATGTTATACCTGACATGCATTCAATTATCATCCGTTCATATAGCCCTGAAAAATCAAGTGAAGTCGGCAATGCCACTTTCCGACCCCAAAAGACATTTTAACCATTTTGACAGAAAAAAAAACTTCATAAGAATAAGATTCTTCCCCGCCAGAAAAAGTGAATCTCTATCCACAGAGAATCTGCAAGCTGGCAGGCACCCGCCACTGTAAGTGGCTTTTTTTTTAGCCAATCAGACAGCTGAAAAAAGTCACTTCAAGAAAAGACGCCTAAACCAATGGAACCCAGTGAAGAATTTAAAAAAAAAAAAAACGCTTAGCTGTGAAGACAGAAAAACAATTTAATTAAAAAATAATAAATAGCAAGCGCATGCAGGCGCCACAGATGGTCCTGTATAAACCCTTGTAAGCTGTTTTAGCAAATCACAAATACAAAGAAAGCCATTTGTGGAAAAGTAAAAGAAAAAAAACCCATCCAATTAGGTGAAAATAACTTTTACTCATATCTACTCTCCATATTGTAAAAACAGAGACAGGTGGCTTTGCATCACCCCTGACTTTGCCAATTGGACACGGAACTTAAGCGGGGTAAAAAAAATTAGAAAACATGGACTTAGAGTGTCATTCCCTTTTTTTTTCCTGCTTATGAACTTATGAAACAATGAAAAAAAAATTGCACATTACACACCAACCCCTGGAAGGTTGTTTTGACCAACCAAAAACTGGAAATGAGACCTCGGTAACAACGAGGCCCAGATGTCAATTTAGGGTCAAAATGTTTCGACTTGTGCCAAACACCATCAGCGGGCCTCGATTTTGGAGCGATGCCTTTGCTTGTGAACATCATTCTTGAATCTAAAAAGCATGACAAAAAAAACTATTGTTCATGTCAGGAAATGGCGATACATAACAAACGTCGCCTTGGTTGGAAGATTTTCTCTAAAAGTCACTTTTCACTGACCTAAGCTGCAGTCCGCATGTGGGCGACAGTGTAGGAAAATATACAATTTGAAAGTCTACTGACACACACACTGAGCGTAAGACAACATTGTGCGCCGGCCAGGCTACTTAACAGGCCGCCCCCCTCGTGCGTGAGCCGATATTAGTCGCCGAGGGACGCCGTGTTGATCCAGCCTAGCCGAGACCTCGTGTCAAGTGGACTCCCGCTGTCCTGGCTCCATCATTCATACCCTGACTGTTATTTCCCCCCGCGCTCCCCGCACGGCCACGCCGCTCCCGAGCGCTCGTAAACTGTGGATTGTTGTCCGTCTCGGCACGTGCACGCATGTATGCATGCGTGTACGCTATGTCCTTGTGTCATGCCTTTTTTAGGGCACGTCCACTTGCTACTGTAAAGCTCAAATGGTGGCTGCGTGGACTGTAAAGATTGTACTGACACACACTACACACCCGTGCGTACCCATTCGCACGTCTGCGTGAAAGTCGAGTGAGCACTTTTGCACAAGCGTTCTGAAAATGTGTAGGACGGAGAGTCGTCTCTAGGGGCGACGGCGGTGCGTTGACAATTTAATTGAAAACTTGCATCGAGGTTCCGCTGTAGTACCCTGAAGATCGCCAATAATATTCATCCAACCATCTATTTTCTGATCCGCTTTGTCCTCACAAGGGTCACGGGGGGTGCTGGAGCCTATCCCAGCCGTCTTCGGGTAGTAGGTGGGGGATAGCCTGAACCAGTTGCCAGCCAATCGCAGGGCACACAGAGTCGAACAACCATCCGTGCTCACACTCGCACCTAGGGACAATTTCGAGTGTTCAATCAGCCTGCCATGCATGTTTTTGGAATGTGGGAGGAAATCGGAATACCCGGAGAAAACCCACATAGGCATCCCAGCCGTCTTCGGGCAGTAGGTGGGGGATACCCTGAACCAGTTGCCAGCCAATCGCAGGGCACACAGAGTCGAATAACCATCCGCGCTCACACTCGCACCGAGGGACAATTTCGAGTGTTCAATCAGCCTGCCATGCATGTTTTTGGAATGTGGGAGGAAATCGGAATACCCGGAGAAAACCCACATAGGCACGGGGAGAACATGAAAACTCCACACAGGGAGGCCGGAGCTGGAATTGAACCCGGTACACCTCTGCACTGTGAGGTCAACACGCGAACCACTGGATCACCAGTATGCATTCATCTGTGGTCATGTGATGTGCCTGGGTGAAAGGGGGGGGGGGGCGCCCACAAGATTTCGGGATACAGAAGCGTAGCATCACAAGTTGGAGAAAAGGGCGCTTAGGAAGAAGAAGTCCACATTAAACAGCAGTGGACCTAAACCCACCGACACCACTCACGCACCCCCCCCCCCCCACCCAGCCTTTCGCACACACTAGTTGGCTCTCTCCCGGGGAGAATGTACACATTCTGCTGCGTATCCCAAGGAATGACCTCCACACGACCCCCTAACCTTGCCTTAATTATTTGTTTGAAGACAGCATGGAGTTCCCATGCTGTGTGTGTGTGTGTGTGTGTGTGTGTGTGTGTGTGTGTGTGTGTGTGTGTGTGTGTGTGTATGCGTGCTCTATAACACTGAGCAGAGGCAGGCAATAATAAAGTCCACCACCAGATGTAGATAATAAAAGGTCGACTTTTTGGTTGTGCGAAGGTTCTGGCTGGGGCTGAGGACACACTGCTGTGATCCACAATGCTGTGTAGCCCCAAAGACGGAATTGACGGTCCCTGCGGTCACAGCTGCAGTTCGAACCCAGAGTCACAGGTCCCCTCCTTGGAGGATTCGGGGGTGGCATCGATCTAAGCGTACACCATTAACAGTGTTATCAGCGCCGACCTCGATAAGCTCAATTGGCTTGACTGGTGTTTGATAAAAGATGCTCGAAAGGGGTTGTGGGAGGAGGGGGGGGGGGAGCACTCAGGTTGCCCCTCCAACTTGTAACACAGCCTGGTTACCGTGGCAACAAGTGAAGCACACAAAATCAAAACGTTTGAGTGTGAAGACATAATGGAGGTTCACAGGAGCCATTGTTGACTTTGTTTGTTTTTCATGTTTGGACATTTTGTGGAAATGATTTTCTGCGGGTGCTTGTCGTTGTCATTAGCTGTGAGGTTTTTATTCAACCTACTTCAGAGAATAATAAAATATGAATGGAATATACATCTATCTAGCTAGCTAGCTAGCTCTATCTATAGTGTGTATATATATATATCAAGGTGAATAACAAATATGAACAAATAATAAATATGAACCATAATAATAATAATAATCATAATAACAATAATAATAATAAATGCTTTAGTAACCACATCCTTAAAAAAATTTTAAGCGGAAAAATTTAAATGAGGAAAAAAATAAAAACTACAATATATTTTAATAAAACAGATTAAAATTAAAAAGAGAAGGCCGCATGACCACATGCAAACAATGCAAAAATAAAATCTAAATCAATATAATAATACTAGGGGCAGTAGCACTACCTTTGGTTGTTGTCTTTGGATTTGAATAACAACATTTAAAACAAAGAAAATAAGAATGATTTTGTGGCCACCGCTTAAAAAGAAGTATTGAAAAATAAGAATAAAAGAAACCTTTACATAATAGAAAAGAAATAAAATACAGATGGGAAATGCCTCAGAGACCTCATGAGTAAAAAGGACTGAATA
This sequence comes from Hippocampus zosterae, assembly GCF_025434085.1. Lineage (NCBI taxonomy): Eukaryota > Metazoa > Chordata > Actinopteri > Syngnathiformes > Syngnathidae > Hippocampus > Hippocampus zosterae. The sequence continues at coordinate 5,553,601 of NC_067464.1, forward strand.
ATTAAAAAAAAACAAGAACAATTTACACCATGTGCAAAAATGAAAGTCCCTCCAGATCCTGTCCTCGCTCACTACACTACTTCTGGACTACAACTTGCAAATCTGAACTTCCGCTGAAGTCAAAGGCCGAAAGACAGGTTGTAAAACAAAAACAACACAAAAAATGAGCCAGAAATCACCGGAAAAAGAAGCTAAGGAGATGAGAAGGTTGCGTTCAGTGTTAGCAAACGCTCATTACGGTGCGGCCCTGCGGCGGGGGCGGTCTCGGCCTACTGAACATCCAGCGCTGATCTGCTTGTAGTGACAACAACGCTGATTGAATCAGGCCCGTAACCCACGCATGCACGGAAATTCACGCTATCAGCTGATTCATCAAACGCCATCGCCGCAAATGTGACAAATGGCTGCAAGGGGGGGGTTGGATAGTGGAAATAGACATTGGGATGTTTTTGCTCTCCCGCCTTTTCTCGGGCTTGAAGCGTCTGAATATGACCTCATCGCCGTGTTTGATTTGCTACAGATGTGAAGCAGAGCTAGAAGGCTGCTGGATTTTCTTTTTCTTTTTTTTTCAAATTTGGTTTTAAAGGAAGGTTGAGGTTGAGGGCCCACATTTGGGGCAACTGCTGTGTTTACATATCTCTCGCTCGCTTTCTCCCCCCCACCACTCCGTACTCTTTTGTGCGCCTCTCAAAAGAGGGACTGTTTCACCTCTCCTCCATGGACTTTCACTGACCTGTTTTTCTTCCCCTTTTTATTACCGCGCTCGTTGGCCTTTTGTGGCACCCCCGCAGCAACCGCTTGTGAGTCGAAATTCACATTTGATCCCTCCCCCCCCCAAAAAAAACTGCTGAGTTTTGTTCAGTTGGGGGGGGGGAGAAAAAAAATCTCAGAAAAAGAATTATAAGTATTTGCGGTGCAAACAGGAAGGCTTTAACAAGCAGCTAATTAAAATAAATCAATCGCACTGCGGCACGCTCCCCCCCCCCCCCCTTTTTATGCTGACGGCCTCAATGTAAAAGTCAAGCTCGGTCTCGCATCGTAACGGACTGACGGAAATCTGTGGTTACGAGAAATGTTTGGACAAATGATCGCAATTAGATGCTAAAGTAAGAAAAACGGACAAGTGTGAGTGTCTTCGAGGCTGTGGGCAGTGAGAAAATGGGCTGCTGCAGCAGAGCGGAGACTGTGGTGCAGATTGGCGTCCACACTTCAGGCATAAAAACAGGCTCTGTTATGGTTAGCATGCGATTTCATTAGGCATGTCGTCAATAAATCAATTACCTATACGGAGAACGACAGTCACTGTATTTCGTTCTCGCAAGAGCAAGTGTATTCAAGAAGAGACTGTGGGCAGCAAGAAAATGGAGACTTTAGTATAGTACCGTGGCTAACAGGTGAAGCTAACATGGGCATTGGTGTTTATTAATGTCATTACTGGCCACGTATCTTCAAATGTTGCAATGACGAAGCTGTAGAACAATTTCTGGGAGGAGAAATGTAATCCAAAAGGAGATTGTGGGCATTTTGAGCAACTGAAGTGGAACATATACAGTATAATACAGGAGCAAAAACATAAGGTACCAACATCATATGCTGGTATTGGTCAACATGTCATGCCACGTAGCTTCCAAGAGGAGACTAAGGACATCGAGAAATTGGACTGCTGCAGCAAACTGGACACTGGGGAATGTAACTCTCCAGCAACAGGATATGCTAACATAAGTCCGCACATTTCTGTGCACATTTCTGGCAACATGTTTTCAAATGTTGCAATAATAAATCTGGAGAACAAGGCCTTCCCTTATTTACTTCTCAGAAGAAACATTTGTATAACATGGGTATAAAACTGTAGCAACAGTGTTAGCTCACGTTAGCATTAGCGTATTTACTTTTTGTCATTTTAAGACGCGTATCTTCCAAGAGGAGACTGCGAGAGCGAGAAACAGAACTACGGTCGTAAAATTGACACTACGGAGCATTCGACTGTTGTATGTAACAGGATACGCTAATTTTAGCGCGCGTGTTTACTTTTGTGGTTTCTGTCCGCTTACCTTAAAAATATCACAATGACGAATGTGACACTTGTCATTTGACATGTCCCTTCCTGTTGTTCTTTAGCAGACACGGTAGTTACATTTGTGTTCTCTACAGGAGAAGGTGAAAAAAATGGAGTGTGCCCAAGCCTGCCTGAGGCGTCAACACACCTGTATGAGGGAGGGCCCATTGTAGCAAGCCGGCATCGTGGCCGACTTGCCTCGGCATTGACACCTTTCCGCAGGGGAGGGGATAAACATCTTGAAGCCAGCTCCTCCCACAAATAATTTCCGAGTAACGTTCTCCTGTGGTTGGGAATGTTTTCAACACCGGCATTATTTTTGGAAGATCCGACACAGGGGATGTGGAGCACTTTATTAATAGTCTCACTTTTTTTTCTTTAATTCTCATTTTTTGTTTTACATTCACATATATTGTATATATATTGGCGGCCCGGTAGCCCAGTGGTTAGCACGTCAGCTTCACAGTGCAGAGGTGCCGGGTTCGATTCCAGCTCCGGCCTCCCTGTGTGGAGTTTGCATGTTCTCCCCGGGCCTGCGTGGGTTTTCTCCGGGTGCTCCGGTTTCCTCCCACATTCCAAAAACATGCGTGGCAGGCTGATTGAACACTCTAAATTGTCCCTAGGTGTGAGTGCAAATGGTTGTTTGTTTCTGTGTGCCCTGTGATTGGCTGGCAACCGATTCAGGGTGTCCCCCGCCTACTGCCCGAAGACAGTTGGGATAGGCTCCAGCACCCCCCGCGACCCTAGTGAGGATCAAGCGGCTCGGAAGATGAATGAATGAATGAATGTATATATATATTTTTTTGCCAATTAGTCCTCTGCGTAAAATGCCTCATATTAATAGCGATTGGTCGCAACAGTCTTCTTCTGTGTTTCATCATCAAATCGACGTGCAATATGAAGTCGCACAATAACGCAAATATAATTGTGACACACAAACTGTTTTAGCTATTTGTTCAATAACATTTTTATTGTGTATTTTTATCATGCTATAGAGTTCTATTTTTGTGATTAAAAACAGATTGGTATTGCTTTTTGGGTGCTGGAACAGATTAATGGGCGGCCCGGTGGTCCAGTGGTTAGCGCGTTGGCTTCACAGTGCAGAGGTACCGGGTTCGATTCCAGCTCCGGCCTCACTGTGTGGAGTTTGCATGTTCTCCCCGGGCCAGCGTGGGTTTTCTCCGGGTGCTCCGGTTTCCTCCCACATTCCAAAAACATGCATGGCAGGCTGATTGGACGCTCTAAATTGTCCCTAGGTGTGAATGTGAGCGTGGATGATTGTTCGTCTCTGTATGCTCTGCGATTGGCTGGCAACTGATTCAGGGTGTCCCCCCCTACTGCCCGAAGACGGCTGGGATAGGCTCCAGCACCCCCCGCAACCCTTGTGAGGATTAAGCGGTTTGGAAAATGGATGGATGGATGGATGGATGGAACAGATTAATGTCATTTCTATTCATTTCAATGGGGCAAGATGATTTGGGACTTGTTAAAGCCTATTGCAAGCATTTTTTTTAAAGTAGGTTTGCATGAGCTTGCCAGGAACCTCAACGAATCAAGAGGGACATCATTAGCCCACCACTCCTCCCAAGATGGGGAGGGAATACTTCAACCTATTTTTTTCCCTTCCCACTTTTCCCCTGATTGGTTTCCAGGCTGCTTGTAGTGCTTTTTAAAGAGGGTATCATCCATTCACCTCTCAATGCTATCAAACAACTTTGATTTCTCAGTCTGCATCTTCAATCCCCCCCCCACCCCCCGCCCCCTCCTCATCTTTGTCTGATTCTTCTGGTGCTGCCTTTCATTCTTCTCTCCCCGCGTCGAGTGCCTAGTAATCGAGTGCGAGATTGCGCGACTCTGTGACCCGACACCCCTCCTCCTCTCTTTTTTTTTTGTCACATATCAAACAGAGCAGCTTTGTGGATTAGCAGAGGGAGCCGATAATGACATGATAGAGGCGTGATATTCCCAACCAAATTGAGCGCCATGCAGACGCGGTGAGGAAATAAGGACGATCAACTTCCTTTTTGCTCGGCATAAGACGCAGCAGCTCTTCTTCCATTTGACTAGACTGGAACGTCATAGGGGCAATAGTAATAGTGCTGTTGTCACTCCAATCAAATTTATAAGTACCTCGATACCGATACTGCAACGGTATCACAGCAATAGCCATTTTTCAGTCTTTCCACATCCCTAAAAAGTAACTGCACATATTTTGAAGGCATGACTTAAAAAAAAAAAAAAAAAGGATCGAAGCAAGCACACGTAAACTATTATGCTGCAGAACCGCGCAGAGGAACTAAAAATACGTGATGGCAAAATACGGCTCTATTTTTCCTCGTACGATATGCAGGCACAGGCACAACTCCGTGAGACAGCTGTTGAATTTCAAAGATTAAATCAAAAATGAAAAACAATTTCAGTCTTAATTTACTGTGCAAAATTAAGATTTGATTTTATTCTTAAAAAATGCCAACTTCATATTTTTTTTAATTTAAACAATGTATATGCTGTAAATTATACTCATATAGAAAAAGCGCAGATATTATTTTTTTAGGTAAAATCAAACATATTTGACATATGATTGCAATTATATTTGTTTACCAACATACATCTCTTTTCAAAAATGTTTTTTTCTCACAATATCAAGACTTTCTTTTGCACGTTACAATTTTGAGACTACAATACAATATTATGACTTTATTTCGCAGAGTGAACATTTTCCTCATCAACTCGTACCATTATCTACGGGTCATTTAAGATTTTCATATTTAGTTCTGACTGTCTTCCGTTAATATCGCGCCCTAAATTTCAACATCTTCGAACTTTTTGCCCTCCATTTTTCCCGCTCGCAATATTTTGCCTCTTGACTATCATTTAAGCGTGAGTACTGCCAACATTTAGAGCGACACCTACACTGTGGCATGTATGGTGACACACATAAGACAAGGGAGTACAGTACCAACCGACCCCCCCCCCCCCCCCTGCCTCCCCACCTCCCCTCTCACCTATTTCTTTATAATTGTGTCAGTGGCGTGTGAATGGGTTTTTCCACCCTGGAAGTTTCCATGAGGTCGCGTAGTACTAACGACCGTCCGGCCCCCGCCATGCTCCTCGCCGCTTTTGAAAAATTAATAAGAGCTTCAATTGCACATAATTGCTTTGACATATATTCGGGAGCACACACACACACAAGCAGGGCTGTGAAGGCAGGCAGAGGGGGAGTTATAAATAGCGGCTATTTGTGGCGCTGCGACCGTACTGGCCACAGGGACCTCCGATGTGCACGGTGGACCCCCGGAGCAAAAACCTCACAGATCAGAAGCACACGAGACCCTGTGGTCCTCGCTTCTGATGTGACACTCGCAATTGTAAAACAAATATCTGCGTCACATGCAAAAACGAAAACACTAAAAAACAAAAAAACAAAGAAACTGTCACTACTTCCGCTCAACTGTCACTACACAAAAGTCAAGTGAAGTGCGGTGGAACCGCGGGATATGAATGACACAGATAGTGGAAATGGACAAAAGTATCGGGACACATCGCCAATACACCGACAGGAAGAGAAAATGCATCCCTCAAGGTAGTGTTCTCGTTATTCTTGAAGCACAACTTTTTGCTGTCACGATATTGCAACTTTATTCATGTATGAGGAATTTGTTCCCGTCAACCACACCCCCACACACACACTCATAATATTAGCATTTTATTTCAGGCAAAGAAAAAAGGTTTATTTTGGAAATGACAATCCGAGGACCTCACGAAACCATCCAATGTCTGTCTGTACATGTAAACACACACACACACACACACACACACGTTCACAAAGGAGGTTTTGGGATGGAATGCAAAGTGTGAAGCAGCGAGGTGAAGGCAAAAACAAGGAGCATGCCTCAACAAAGAGAACATACCTGCTAGAGGTTCACAGAGTTTAAACAGCTCAGCCTGAGTGGCAAGATCCTGTCCACATGCGCGCACACAGACACACACACACATGCACACACACACGCACACACACTATCAAGGCCATTCTGTTACACCTGGTCACCTTTATCCCTTTCAGTCCCCCACACCCTCAAACTTACACACACACACACACACATACACACACGCGCGCAAAACGTTTTCCTGCGGCTGACACGCAATTCCCATTGGCTATCTGCCTCACCAGATAAAACTAATTGTTCCAAATCGACTCATTCAGTTTGTCTGATCCTCACCAGAATATCTCCAGTCGCTCATAAGCTGCACATTCGTAAAGCAAAAAAAAAAAAACTAAATGTCTCCAAAATTGAGACAAAAGTGTAATTTGCAAGCCAGGCCAGTAGTTGGCGATGTAACTTAGTAAGGAAACATTCCAGTTACAATTACAATTATAAAGATATACGAAAGAAAAACACGTCAAACATACTCCCAGAAATGTAAATAACTATAAACAGAAGCAGCAAAACTTGACGACAAATGAACAAGGGTACAAGTACGCACACAAGTTTGAAGAACCTCTTTGCATTGTTGACGACGTTAGCCGTGGAAAAAGATTTGAAGACGCCATCGTAAAACGGCCCCTGCAGCTCGTTGGAAGAAAACCTCCCTCCCGCCCAACAAGATCCAAAAGGCAAATGGAAGCTCATAAACACGACACTCGACTGTATGGAGTTTGAATTTGATCTTTTAGCAGTTTGCTCTTTTATGAGGCGGGCCTGCGGGAGGTGGCTGGGGGGAGGGGAGGAGGACTCCAAGCAACAAAGGAAGAAGAAGAAGAAGAAATCGATGGTTGAAGCAGAGGAGTGGCCGCCATTTGAGTGACATCTTGCCTCGTTTGCGGCGGCCTCATTAACAAACAATACGGCTGTGAAATTGGTTTAATGACAAAGTCATAAAATTGCTATTCTGCTCACAGATGGCCTCGGGGCACGGAGAGGATTTTGGCAGGATTACGATGCCTGCCCGCGTGCATTAAGCTAAGTTGCGTTCATAAAGGGGGGAAAAAAAATCATAAAAATCTGCATCCTACACTAAGTGAACAATTTTTAAAAATTTTATTGGGATTTTGTTTATTCCTCTGATTTTATATGCAAATATATTTTTCAAGGTCTTGTTCTTATACATTAAAAAATACATTTTTTGGAGAATTCGATTCATTGTTCAGCCCGACCCACTGTCGCTTTTTTTTCTCCCCTCCCACATTTTAACACCTCTTTTCTTCCGCAAATGAAATAAATTAACCTACTTTTCCCCTCTCCCGCACTTGTCGACCTCTTCTCCCCAGTGCGACAGAAATTACCCGTCTAAGAATTAAAAAAAAGAAAAGAAAAGAAAAAGCAGTCTCACCCACGCACAAAACGCGGCTCGACTTTATTTCAAACGCGCGAGCTCTTGTTATTAAACGACCCCGCCAATAAAACCAAGCTGTTGAGGTATAAAAGAGCCAAAAGGTGCTGAGAAGTACAAAGACAGCCCCATCTAAGCACCCCGAACCCCCCCCCCCCCCCCGCCCCCTCTCCATCTCTTTCTAATGCTTTGCCTGCAATGCTTCTTTCAGCTGCAGCTCCTTCATAGCCTCGCACAGGCCTATAGGACCCGATGTTATTTTAGTGGTGTGTTGTCGCAGAACAGTGTCCATCAACAAGTTCACCATTTTCAAATGCCATCTTTTGCAATTATTTCACAGTGTCAAATGGTGCTGGTTAATAGATTTGATTTTTAATGGCGGTATTTTATTTTATTTTTTTGTGTATCGAAATACCATGCAAGCATACTACACCGAAATTCATCCGAAAACCTCCCGCCTACTTTTGCGCGGCTCTGGATGCGAATCAAAAGTTAGTTAATTTGATCTTTGGCTAACCCAGGGGTGGGCAACCTGCGGCCCGCGGGCAGGATCCGGTCCGTTGGTCTTTTTAATCGGGCCCGCCGAAGATTGGTGCACAATTGGTTTGATTGCATTCATTTCGTTTGGACTTGTAATGACAGGTATTTCAACACCAGTTGGCACAGTTACTTCAAGTTGCACAGCACAGGGAGGGAGGGGAAGACGAAGAAAGAGGGAGAGAGTAATGACCATGGAAGGGAAAGTGATATGTATCTGATTAAACGAAGCGGGTAACAAAGTACGAAACATTCAGGCTGGACGCCTGGAGTCGGAAAGACTCAAATCTACGAGACTTTGAAAAACAAGAAAGCGATTCTTACTCAGTCCGATTCTGGCAATTTCCATGCTCAGAGTGAATTGCTTGTGGCTCGAGTAAATGAACATTTCCTAGAATGGTTTGATTGTTATCATGTTAAAAACTTTCCGCAAACTGGACGGCTAATAAGAGTCGGAGAGCAGTCAAATGTGTAGAGCGTGAACAACAGGGGGCTCAGTACACATCCTTGAGTAGAACCGGTGCTGAGTGTGATGGTGGAGGAGAATGTTACATTATTACTGGCATACAAAGACATTGAGCCATCTTCTTTATCTTCTATTTCTATTTCTAACTTTTGGCCCGGCCCTCCACAATATTTTCTGCTTCTCATTTGGCCCCCACGGGAAAATAATTGCCCACCCCTGGGTTAAACCAACACCCCACACCAATACACATTTTTTTTTGTTTCTTGACCAAGATGAAGCTATGCACTCAACCTCGTTCAAATCAGTTTTTTAAATTTGGTCCGTATTACTAAGATCCGGATCAAACCGTTTTTATTGAGGCTTTACAATTAAATCAAGTTTGAAATTCTCAACTCATGTCGTTGTTCCTTAGAATAACCCGGTCCTGAATGTGATGAAAACAAAGACGTCAAGTTACACACCAAAACAGAACCAACTCTTGTTACCCTGGTTAAAAAAAAAAAAATAATAATAAAAAAGCTCATTTCCCCACTTTTCTTGCAATAATCATAAAATCTCCCAAACAGTGCAGATTTCTCCAAAAGTCTCAAAACTGGCTCTTTGGGAAACATCAGTGCAGTGCCGTAACATTTTTCTTGAAGCAAGACATTTTACTGCCGATTGTCGAACTCACACAGCTGTTGCGCAACCACGTCGTGCTGTGACCCGAGCGTCCGATTAAGTGAGAACGGGCAGCATGAATCACATCGCACGTATGCTTGGCGAAAAAAAGAACGCATCAACGCAAGAGCGCATCAGCTGTTTAATTGCCGCCAACTGAAATAAGAACAGCGACAACTGCTCAACTCCATCCAAAATCGTTCGCTCGCGTCGCAATCTGCCAAGAGTGGAAATGAGCGTTTTGCTGCCGCCCTCCAGACGCGATTATTATCTGGGCATGGAGAAAACAGCCAGATCAAATGAATTTAGCGGGTAGGTGGTTGGGGGCGCGGGGGTGGGGGGGTGCTGACACTTGGGATCTGACAACAGAGTCAATTCGGCTAATTAACTGCCAATTAGCGCTCCCTAAATGAGAGGGATCATGATGCCTGTGTTGGCATCGCTGCAGACTCCAGCGGACCCAGCCCCCCCCCCCCCTCTTCCTCCCCCCTCTCACTAGCTCGCTCGCTCAACGCCAATCGCACACACGTGCTATATTTAGAAAAGCAGGGCTACAACATGGCCACCAACAGCAATCCCAGGTTGCAACGCCCCCCCCCCCCCAAAAAAGGCGCTGACATTTCCATCTAGGTCAAAGTTAAGATGGATGAAAATGGGAAGAGATGGGGAAAAAGTAGGATGTTGAGGTACGCTCAGGAGGCTTCGAGAGCTTCAAAGAATTTGGGGTGGGGGGGGTGAGGGGGGGTGATGAGCGGCTCTTCGTCATTTTATGATACGTTTGGAAAATATGACTTCTTGTTGCCCGCCAAAAAACCAAACGGATCATAAAAGTCAGTGGTCCTATGTTTGTTCCTGGCCGGAGACGAGAGGTTGGAAAATGTTCTGCAAAGTCAGAGGAACACGTTGCTGGCGTTGTTGCGACTTTTTCTTGGACGCGCACATTGACAAACAAAAATTTGCGCACGGCCGGAATCGAACCGTGACTTTCAGATTCAGTCTCAGCTGCAAACAGAATCAAGTATGGCAGGCATGCTGGATTTCTGAAAGGTAAGGTATTTATGTACCGGTATGTGGAATTTGCATGAAAGAATTACTTTCTTAATCATTTCAAATGATTAAATAAAGTCACTTTAATGTGATGAAAAAATGTTCAGAAACACAGTTCTCGTCACACTTACTAATGAATTGATTTCATTTTTGAAGCCTGATTTTTCACACAGCGTATTCATTTTAAAATATTCAATGTATATTTTAAAATATTCAATATATTTTAAAATCTACAAAAAATATATAAAAATATACAAAAATTAAAAAAATTATATAAAAATATATAAAAAATATAATAAATATATATAAAAATATTTAAAATATATATTGAATATTTTGTGTGAAAATATTCAAATGTGTGAAATATATATTGAATATATTTCACACATTTGAATATTTTTAAAAAAAAGTTCAATAATTATCCCCCAAAAATCATATCGTACACATTTTTATCTCAACCCTTACAAGGACGACGGCGGTTACTCGAGTGGCCAGCAATTCAAATGTTATTTTCTCTTATATTAAATAAATCTTCATGTCACAGTTGTGCATCAACCTCTTCAACGGACCCTTACATGTGTTGCCATCCACTGCCATTATTTTTTTTTTCCATACCATACAGACGAAAAAAAATAAATAAATCCTCACGCCGCTCCTATCGCTAGCTGATTGATCCTTTCCCCAACAATAATCATCAGCGTACTCTGCCCTCTCTCCACGCTGCGAGCGGCTGCAGATATTGCGGCTCTTTTGCCTCGTCGGTGGGCACAGGCCGTCTGGCGCCGTCGTCTGGCGGATATCCTTCCCTTATCATATGACCTGTGCTCCAACACGGGGCAAAGGTTGGCCGAGAGCCGCCCCTGTGTCTTAATAACTCACCCATTGTATTCCTTTCTGCCGCTAATTACAGCCTCCCTCTCTCTCTCTCTCTCTCATGTGTGTGTGAGAGAGTATTCCCCCCTGGGCTGTAGAGACGAGCCAGAGGAGTAAAAATAGAGTGTGGCTTAGTGCCCTCTTTATTGTTATTAGTGCTCCATTGGCACAGCAGTCCGTCATCATATATGCCAAGAAGTGACATCGTCTCTTTCTGGCTGGCCCGCGAAGACGAGGGAATAATGAGCGGACGATTTCCTGCCTTTCTTTTCGCCGCCTTTCTCCCGCCGTCATCCCTCGTCTGTTGTGTGTTTACGCAACGGCCCGCGTCGCCTCGCGGGTAAATAAAGGCGAGATGTCGTGCTGGGTCCTATGCCGAAGATCTGGTCAGGCCCCATTGAGCTCCAAATGACGGCCCGCCGACGCCGAGAGAAATGGCGTCCTGCTTGCATGAGAAGCTTCGTTGGATCTTCACCTCTGCTGAGGCCCAACGATCCAAAATGTGGGCAATTTAGTGTTTGGTAGCAAAAAATATGCCAGTGTGAATGTTTCCGGAACAAAAGGGTTCAGTTCTTGTTGCGCGCTTAAGATGCATTGTAACCTAAGTATGGGGGGGGGGGAATGTGGAAGCCACGCCCCTCATAAAATGTTTGCCAACTTCATATGAATGAACTTAACGAATAAAACAGCTCTTTTCACATTTTTTTCATTCATTCATTCATTCATCTTCCGAGCCGCTTGATCCTCACTAGGGTCGCGGGGGGTGCTGGAGCCTATCCCAGCTGTCTCCGGGCAGTAGGCGGGGGACACCCTGAATCGGTTGCCAGCCAATCGCAGGGCACACAGAAACGAACAACCATTCACACTCACACTCACACCTAGGGACAATTTAGAGTGTTCAATCTGCCTGCCATGCATATTTTTGGAATGTGGGAGGAAACCGGAGTTCTCCCGGGGAGAACATGCAAACTCCACACAGGGAGGCCGGAGCTGGAATCGAACCCGGTACCTCTGCACTGTGAAGCCGACGTGCTAACCACTGGACTACCGGGCCGCCCTCTTTTCACATTTTATTTTTCCAAATATTTAGGAATAGTGACCAAGGCATTACAGCTCAAATGTGTAGAAATGTGCAAGGAAAATCATCCTGGCGCCGCACACCACAAAAAAAATGAGTGGAAAATAGCTTTTATTGCTATTTCAATTTTCTTTACAGTACTTAGTAATCTTAACCAAGGCATGACATTTTAAGTATTTGCATCTTAGTCGGGTGCGGGGAGCAACCTGGAGCCGTACCTCCCATAACATTGGCGGATAGTAAATGGGATAAAATATCTGGGGCCACACCCCTTTTGAAATAAGTGGCTAGTAGCGATGGGACGTCCCCATATTTGATTTTTTGGAAAACACTTCTGAATCTACACCTCGGACAAATGTGCGAAGGCACGAGCAATTTTTTTTCCCACTAACTCATCAACAAACATAAATGGAAACTGCCCCTGCCCCTGACCCCCCCCCCCCCACCTCTCCACACTGTACTTCGGAAACTTGACCCGTACATGAAAACATCCGCACACCGCATATAAAACGCTGCTTCCTGCCTGCCAATTGCCGACAATAAACTATGAAAATAAATACATTCATTTTATGCGAGTGAGTCCGACGACAAATTCATCATTAGGCGCCTGCTTCTTAACGTGATCCACACGTCATTCTAGAACCGCACCACGTATAAACCTGACCACAATCTTTTTTGGGAGTCATCATGCCAACTAAAATGCGCCATTGTTTTTTTTTTTTTCGAAAACCGACATAAAAGACCAGACGCAATCTCCTCGGCGGAGGTAACTAAGGGTGAACTATGCACTCACGACAACCTCTGCAAATAGCAGGAGAGGTCACAGGGACGCATTAGAAATAACATGTACACACAGTATGCACACACTGGCTACCATTAAAAGCATAATCAAGTAGCCGCAGACGAGTGGACTTTCACCTCTTCCTGTGTTCTTTATTAACAGTGGCCCACCAATGCGTTCAGGTGAGGCTGTTAGCTAATGATGCAAACGGGAGATAGCGACTATACGAGCACGGTCTGAAGGTTTCAAAGCGGTTGTTTTGGGGCGGGTGCAGGTGAGCAGCAGGTAGGACGGTTTGACCATGGGGTGGGGTGGGGGGTTGGGGGAGACAGGCGGCAACACAGGGCCGCCTTGTACCGTCGTCCCAAGGGTAATCGCGGCGAAGGACAAAGCCCTGATTCAGGACATCTTTTCACCCATGGGGGGGGGGGGGGGGTCGCTGGAAACCCAAGACGACGCCCCCTCCTTCTCCTCCTCCTCCTCTACTAACCACCACCACCGCCGCCGATCCCATGTCTCCCTGCCTGTGTCTCTATCTGTCTTTGGCCCATCACGTTGGCAGCGGCCACGCATCAAAGACAAACACGGAACAATGCGAAGGCCCAGCCAGGAATTTGAAGAGCTTTTATTTTTAACAGGAATTTCAGGCAGCAGCGGCGTGTCGTGTCCCAGGAGGGCTATCTCAGCGTGCAAAGAGAAATTGGAGGAGGGCAAATAAATTAGCGTTTCAGTTAGTTCTATGGACGTGAAATATAGTTTCAGTTGTCCGATTTATTTTTTTTCTTTTTTGGGGGGAGAACACTCATTTTTTATTTGTTTGCAAAGCTCCCATTTTAATTTGAGTCATTCTTGAAATATAACAAGGGTGGCCCGACTGGGCCCGGTGGTCGACTGGTTAATGCGTTGGCCTTGCTGGGATTGATTCCGGCCGCGGCCTTCCTATGTGGAGTTTGCATGTTCTCCCCGTGCCTATGTGGGTTTTCTCCGGGTATTCCGATTTTCTCCCACATTCCAAAAACATGCTGAGTGAACACTCTAAATTGTCCCTAGGTGTGAGTATGAGCGTGGATGGTTGTCTATCTATCTACAGTATGTGTGCCCTGCGATTGGCTGTCAATATCGAATCAATATCGGATTCGATTCAATATCGAATCCAAAAATGGACGAATGGATGGAACTCTAACAATCTTGGCCCGGACCCCTATGGATCCGCTATTACAAGTTGAGCAGCACGCTAACTCCTTTGAGTATCATTAATCTGCTCAATAGAGCTTGAAAGCAGGAGTCCAGAACATTCAGAAAGAACTATTCCAAATTATGAACGAGAAGCGCAACATTTTCCAAAGCCTATCACTGTCTGCTTCACTGTTCCCGCTGTATTAATCACCATGACACAGGCGAGGCGACTCAATTTTCTGCTCCCGTAGGTAAGGTGCGGCGGCGTCGGAGACGGCTGGCGTGAGCCATGAAAACAGGCGGCTAATCTTTGCTTACCGGTGTAATTGAAATGCTATCCACACTGTAGGGTGCATTAAAGTCTGATAACAGCGGTTCCTGTGGCCAATTTAAGTAGCTCGGCTCGGAGGGGGAATAAAGCAGAAGGGTGAGGGAGGAACGGGAGGGCGGGGAGGGCGGGTGATAGATAAGGCTGACAAACCGGGCTAATTCTGCAGGCATGTTTCTCATTGTGATCCAAGAAAAAAATGAGACGAAGAGAAAAAAATGAATCGGAGAAGCAAAAAAAAAAAAAGAAAGGAAAGGAAAGGGGAAAAAAAAAATCAATTGACCCTCGGGTGGCTTGTCGGCCCGCGCGCCTGATAAACCTAAAAGCTTGGTTAATGTGGGCCCGCCTGTACCCGGCAGATAGAGCACTTTGTAAATGAACCCGCTTTGATAAATATATTAAGGAAAGCTGCGAATAAAAGGCGCAGGCTTGTCATTTGTAAATAGAACCCCCCGCTACACGGAATTAGAATGATAAAATGGGGTTCCATATAATTAAGTTTGTGTAAGACCTGAAATCCGTGCAAATACCTTCCCGGCGCGCTGAAAGGAGCCTGTCACTTCAATTAATCTGAACATCACCCTGAGAATGTACGGAACCAAATTAAGCCGCAGATAAAACCGGGGCTAGTATTTTGATAAGTAATTCCTGTATCATTTCTTTGCTTCTGTGATCATTTTATTTAATCCACCACCCCCAGTTATGTGCTAAGCCGTCTACAAAGGCCTCACCGGCCTGGCCACCGCCACCTTAATCCCACTGTATAGCTGCCGTGCATCGGGGAGGGGGCGGTTGGCGCTTTTTTGTGTGGGGGCACCCATGGTGGAGCTTGCGATGGCTTTTTGGGATGGCAAGGGTGGGCAAAAAGGGGGTGGGCTTGGGGCGGGGGCGGGGGGTAGGGGGGTGCTTGTGGGTGTGGGGGCTGCAGGGGTAGCTTATGATCTCCCTTAAATAGATCGCAGTCAATAGATGTGTAACATGCCACAAAGAGGCGCTGACTTAAGCGATAACCGGAACATCCTTCTTGCTAACGCATAACAATATTACCAAGTGTGTGTGTGTGTGTTTGTGTGCGTGTGTGTGTTTTGTGGGACGCATGCACATAAATGGATTCCACACTGTTTTTCCCATGGGGTTAATTTCAGCCCTACTATATACATACAATATGTATATAGTGAATATATATAGTATATTCCCAAATATTTGAATATATTTGGGAATACATATTTGTATTCCCAAATATATTCCCAAACATATTTCTACTCCCATCATTCAAAGCATACACAACTCACAAACACACACACACACACACGCACAAATATGTTGTAACAATGCAACTAGAAGCAACCAGCTAGCCTTATTAGCCTAGCTGGTGAATCTTGCTAGCACCACAATTATTAACTTAAGCATATATTTGTGATGTAATAGTTCAAATTTTGAATAATGAGCTTACAATAAGTTACTGTGAGGCTGAGAAAAAGGTGTCCACGTTGAGATTGGATCCTGATACTTGGTATTGAACCGACTGCCAACAAGTGCAAAGCCTCACCCAGACCAACAGAATCAAGAAGTGTCCCTTTCAAGCTGACTCACTCTCTATTTACCATTACGTTCATTCAAAAGCAATAAACAATATATCAATACAAACGTAGCAGCGAGCAGCATTTAGCTAGCCTCCTTAGCTTTACTGCTAGTGCCAAGGATAGGAAAACGCCTCACGCGAGTGAAATAAAATGATACCTTTGGGTAACAAGCTAACAAAAGGATATACCTTTGATCAGATAAATGTGTGACTGTTGGTTTTAAGGGATTCAAGTGGCATGCCCGCATTTCCGTAGCTTTATACCGATCAACGGTAGAAAGACATCAGAAAGGGTTCTTGAAGATGGCTAGTTCTCACTATTACGATCTATCAACAGCATGTAGGAATAGACCAGTCCAAACATTGCAACCAATTTGCCTCGTTAGCTTACCTGCTAGCCCCACGGGCAGTAACTCACATTACCGATGTAATGGGAATCAAGGGACATTCTCTGTAGTTTCAATTACAATCATCCAAATACGTATATTCTGCTGCAACCAAGAGCTAGCGCCCTTGACTCATCTGGCTAGGCTGCCAGAGATTATACCGAGGCCTTTCATTAGTAACAAAACCGTATCAATATTTTTCCAGAGCTAGCCTTTATCTGTTTGCATTTGTCATTGCTCATTGATCCATGTCAAGACGTATATGAAGCCAGACGTTCCCCACCCACATTTCAGAAGAATGAGGCGAGCGCAGGTTAAAATGTGGACTCACCAGTTGTTAACTTGTAAGATGGTGAGGCCCGTGTCTTGGGCTAGCTGCTTCTTCTGCTCTTCAGACGGGTACGGGTGCTACGGGAGACAACAAAAACACACTCATTAGCTTCATAAATATAGACAAGGCATGCCACGGCGTTAAATTCCTCGCGGTTTGCCATTTGCTTTCGACATTTTTGTTTTCCCCCCATGTTGGCTGCATTGGGCTGCACCTCCTTGGTGACCTTCACCCAACCCCGCCGCTCCCTTTGCATGGTATAGACGTGAGCGGCAAGCGCGTGTCCGCCCACCGTCGACGCAAACACACATATGCAATTGAGCTCAACCTGTCAGAGCTGGCTCAACAAGTTTGTCAAAACAAGTCAGCCTTACGGATTCCCCGGATCTTCACACTGACAATGCGTAGTCTCGACATGTATGCACATGGTCGAGATTTCATCGGTACATACGCCCTCCACAGTATAATTCACGAGAAAATCCTGTTTTATTATTATTTCGAGTTTTCTTCTAACAGTCAGTGAACGTGATCAATTGTCACCGATGGCCATTTTGCTATTCAGTTCTTTGGGCGTGATGTTCCTAAGTAACGAGCCCCATCTTTTCATGCAATCCAACAAAAACGCGTGAAAGTTTCCCCCCCCCCCCCCCCCCGACACAAATGCGTTGATATTGTGACTCGCGAGGATGCTTTCGACCCGTCAACAGTCGAGACGTCATTGCTGTCGGCTCCGATGGAGGCAACACAGGCTGACGTGTGCATGGCGGGCCTTGGGCTGCTTTGCTATGAAGCATGACAAAACAACAGTGATTGCCACTGACAGATGTCTTGAAAGGCCAGATTAGGAGGCGAGTTGCATGCAAACGACACAAACGAAACACTGTGTTTGTGTGCGCGCACGCGCGCAGCGAAATATTCATAGAGTTGACACCTGCAAATCAGCGCGGGCACAAGAATCCCTTTTAAAAGATGACATTTAAATCCTCCTCGATTTTCAGGTGGTTTCAGGCTCCATTAACATTCTTTGCCTTCAAAGAAGACACCTACATGTCTTACTCCACCCCCCTCCCCCCCCCGACCCCCTAGATGTTTCCTCTGCGCGCCCATACAAAAAACAGATTAACGCAGGAGCGCCTGCGAAATTTTTTCAATTGTATTTTTGCATTGATTCTTTTTGTGCTGAGATAATAGATGCACACCAAGGTAACAGAAGCGGGGGAATAAAAATCTCAATCTGTATCGATAACAAAAATATTTTGGGTCTTCATTTGCCTATTGCATAACATTCCTCAAAATTGTGAAATGGGGGTTTAGTCGTTTGTGCTTGAACCTACTAACTAACTAACAACAACGACGACAAAAACGTCAGAATTTTGGCGTTTGTAACATTCCAGTCGTTTTTGCATTAACCCGGTCCCCGTTTTTCTTGTCGGCAAGAAATTTTGAACATGCAACGGCAAGAAGTGTCTTTCCAACTTTTGTCTTTGCAACGTTTTGCAATGTTTTACAAACCCTGACGAAAATCCAAAACTTGCGACATTTGCACGCATCCACCGCTTGGTGAAATACCAACTTAAATAGGCTAATTAATAAATGCCCGCAAAAAAAAAAAAACTAAACAACACAAAACACAGGAAACCAAAAAAAATAAAAGCACAATGGTGGGGGAAATTTAAGGTGACAAAATTTTAAAAAAATTATTCTGGATCCACGCTAAAACTGTATGGGTTCATCCTTGTTTCTAAAGAAGATTGCTTTCAAAGCCTTTACGCTAACTAACAAATGGAAATTACAAAACAAAATGACAACAACAATAAAACACACACACACACACATACACACACATACACACACAAAGTAGTCCCAAAACTGGGAATGTATTTAGTTTTGGCTCTCGAGCCACACCAAAATTGCAACCTATGTAAATAAATCAATCAATAAATAAACATACTAGCCTCGGAAAAAAAGTGCCTGAATCTGCAGCCAAAGTTTTTCTAGTTTTGTAGTTTTTCTTGACCATGTTTTGCCCCTCTCAAGATTTTGCAAAAAAAATCGTTTGGGCCGTTTTTACTTGACTCTGTAAACTCCCCAAACTCTTCATTGTGTTGACATGGAAACGCTCTTATTTAATTAAAACCCGCTTTGAAGAATGCACTCAACGAATAGAGAAGCTCCCTTGGATTGCACAAATAACGACTCCTGTCTGCGCGGAGGGATTAACTTAACGTGTCGTCCTTTGCTGATATGTCAAATTATCAACAACGTAATACATAATGCACTTTTGTGATTGCCAGGTGTTGACAGTCCTTTGGCTTGTCAGATGGAACGACTTCACCGATTTACTTTTGTGTACTCGTGTGTGTGTGTGTGTGTGTTTGCACGCGGCCATGTGCACGTTGCAAGCTTATGAGTGACACAGATATGCCATTTTAACACCTCACCCCGCATGTTTGACGTGATTTGAGTCTGACGTGTTCCCGTTTAGAATTTGTTTGGGCACAATTTTCAAGCAATTCATGTGTTCATAAAGTCGTTTTTTGGTGAAAGTAATGCACATGGAGTATGTGCCAGTTTTCTAATAATAGTTAAAAATCTGTTTTAGCTTAAAAAATATTCATTCATCCTTTCATTCATCTTCCGTACCGCTTGATCCTCACTAGGTTCGCGGGGGGTGCTGGAGCCCATCCCAGCCGTCTCCGGGCAGTAGGCGGGGGACACCCTGAACCGGTTGCCAGCCAATCGCAGGGCACATATAGACGAACAACCATCCACGCTCACACTCACACCTAGGGACAATTTAGAGTGTTCAATCAGCCTGCCGTGCATATTTTTGGAATGTGGGAGGAAACCGGAGCACCCGGAGAAAACCCACGCAGGCCCGGGGAGAACATGCAAACTCCATACAGGGAGGCCGGAGCTGGAATCGAACCCGGTACCTCTGCACTGTGAAGCCGACGTGCTAACCACTGGACTACCGGGCCGCCCTTTAAAAAATATATTTACTGAAAATTCACTTTTTTCTACAACATCAACTGGATATATCAGGTAGAGGGGAGCAATGAATGCTCGGAGATTCATTCGGAAAAGGCGAAGGCATATGTACGGTATTTCAAATAAATTGACTCCTTTTGTTTTTGTTTTTTGTATGGTACACCGCAAAACTGATCAGAGGCTAAATAAGGAAATCTGAAGGTAAGTAAACAGCGAGGAAGGCTTGGCAACTCAAGTTAAGGGGTGGGACGAGCATATGCGTGCAACAACATGTAATGTCTGTGCGGTCCCCCCCCCCCCCCTCTCTTGCTTTCCATCATTACTTATGTGCTTCTCAGCTTCGACCTCGGTCAAACTTGTGCCCTCCGTTTCCACCCAAACAGCGAGGGTGACATGGAGATTGGAAATGGGGTTGGGCCATTTACCTTGTATTATACTTTATGCAGCCTCCGTCATCCATCCCCTTGCGGCCTACTGCAAAATACATGCGCCAAACGCCGCGTTCGTATGAATAATAATCATGAATGGATGTAAATAAGACGAGATGTCTCATCAAAGGAGAGTGAGGTTGTTTAAGATGACCGCCGGACCTGCCAAAGAATTTGTTTCCGGGGGTCAAACTGCAACTTACAGCCATACACGCGTTGAAATAAACTCCAACATTTTAACATTAATACGTGTCGTCGAATATTAACACTTAGGGCTCTATTTCGGGGAATTTGGCAAAGCCATGCGGGGGCAGTGCGGCAGACCGAGGGCTCATCTGACAGCTTGGTGACAGAAAGTAGATTAAGCTTTAGACCAGCTAAAAGTAGGTCTAAGTTGTGGCTCAGGTTGCGTAACATGATTTTGTTGGATTTGATCGAAGCGCAGGCTGACAGATTCTACGCTCCGTAGATATGTGCGGTGGATGTCAGTACAATTCATTCATAAATAGGACAATAGTGTGCATCGACTGTGCTGCATCATTGTAGAAATTATTATCATCTTGAATATGTTTGAATAGGCCACGCCACAGCTACGGATGGGTGGTTAATGGGGTGGTGTCACACAGGGATAATCGATCTGGGATGGAGGCCGGTCTCTAAGTGCCCACTTCACAGTAGCCAATTTTACATCATCAGCAAGTGCAAATCTTCTAACAATTTATTCTTAACGTACTTTGTGTGAGATCCGCAATCTGTTGATGCTCCCGTCATTGATACCTTGCATTTGACTCACGCTGAATTTAAAAGGAATTTTGAGGCCGTGTTCACTCCCACAACGGCGGAAAATGCCCCTTTCTATCTGTGTGTATCTACAAAACTACCAAAAGAAAGAAAATTCCACTCAATGCCACTTGTGTCTTTCTTTCATTCTTTGTTGTTTCGACATTCACATGTTTGTAATTTTACATTGTTTCACCACAAGTACTTTAATTTCACCTTGCGATGAAAAATTCATTACATTGTGGCCGATATTTTGAGAACGTTTTGAAGCCACCCGGATCAGCTTTTGGTAACATTTGGACAACGCTTTACAAGTTGGAGGGGTCCTCCACACGAGTTCCGCTGATTTTGGTTCAGCCCCCATGCTCATGCCACCCCAACTGCTTTCTTACCACCTCCTCTATCGAACCCCCCCCCCCACCCCCACCCCAGCCCGCCACCCGAAACTCTGAAAGCCACACTCACCAACCCTCCAACACGCCCTCTTTACGATTGTGACTGCAGGCCACCCACACTTTATGTTGTGGCAGCTTTGGGGCTCACCAATGTCAGCTACAAACACACAACCAAGCATACACACACATCAACGTACCATCACGCACTAACAGATGGACTTGAGAAGCGAGCCGCCATGGTGGGCCCGCTGGTTACGAGGGGGCAGCAGCCGTGAAATGACTGTTTAGACCTCAGAGTAACCTCGTCACGTTAATTGCGCCGCAGTGGATGTGGGTGGGAATCGCAGATACCGCTCCCAGATTTTAGATCTCTACCAAAGGATACCGGTCCACAGACTGGTGGTTGGGGGCCATTGAATTATGGGACTTGTAGTATCAGTTGAGCACACATTGTGCCAGTTAATACAGATTATGAAAACTATTTTGCAGTCCAAAGTAAAAACTAATTTCAAGTGACAGTGTTGTAAAAAAGAAAAGACAAATCAAATGCATTATACTTGCTTGGACAGACCTGAAATGATTCCACATCATCGCGAGTGATATGGACCGGAAAAAAAAACCTGAGTTCATCTTTATCCAAATGAGTGGCCTAAACACATTAAAAAAAATTACATTCAACATCGTACAAAAAAAATTATAATTTAGAAACGTAGAGGGAGAAAAGAACATTCTAGATCCTGCTTGAGCCAATAAATTGTATTTATTCATTCATTCATCTTCCGAGCCGCTTGATCCTCACTAGGGTCGCGGGGGGTGCTGGAGCCCATCCCAGCCGTCTCCGGGCAGTAGGCGGGGGACACCCTGAATCGGTTGCCAGCCAATCGCAGGGCACACATAGACGAACAACCATCCACGCTCACACTCACACCTAGGGACAATTTAGAGTGTTCAATCAGCCTGCCATGCATATTTTTGGAATGTGGGAGGAAACCGGAGCACCCGGAGAAAACCCACACAGGCCCGGGGAGAACATGCAAACTCCACACAGGGAGGCCGGACCTGGAATCGAACCCGGTACCTCTGCACTGTGAAGCCGGCGTGCTAACCACTGGACTACCGGGCATATATATATATATATATATATATATATATATATATATATATATATATATACACACACATATACAGGACAGATTTAGCACCAAAAAAAGATTTTACAGCAAACACACACACACACACACACACACACTGTACGTAATCAGGCCGAGAACACAAACACCATGTGACACGATAAGGAATTGTATTAAACGTGCCGCAGCCTAAACCCTGACGATGTCTCTCTGTATCCTCCTGAGACTTTAGGACATGATTATTTTATGGAAGGAACACAAACACACAGGAAGACGCTATCGAAAGCCCCACCTCCCCCAACTGCCTCGATTCCCTTGCCGCCTCCTCCGTCCGCCCAGCAGCCCGCTTTGACCAATAGCCTTAAAAGCGGCCTGACCGCAGTCTAATAAATAATTAGCGGCCCGAGATGAGAAGCTTCAATTTGTCAACTCGGATCGAAAAGCGCTTCGTTAATTAAGTTAAGGCCACCATGCTGACGTGGGCATCTTGTCTATCATCTCAAAACATGCACACAAACACGTTAACACACACCCACACACACACACACACACACACACACACAGGTGGATAGCATTGTGCAAGTGCATGTGATTGAGGCTGAATTACAGAGGGTGTGATGTGTTTCCTTTTGCTGATAATGGCTTGACGAGGTTTAAGCCTGCAAGCTTGCAAGGGGGGGGGGGGGAGGAGCACGCTCCCCTGGCTCGGCCGCACTTTTTCACCCACGTCAACTCGAGCTGAACAACTCTGAAAAATGATCTAATTGCGATTTTGATCCCCAACATTGCAAATTAACATGCGATCATCGCCCCCCCCCCCCCCCCCCCCCCCCAAGGTCCTCTATCCATCCGTGCCGCAAACATCCGGATCATTATACCGCATTTCATTCGTCCCTGCCTGATGATGTCGAGCAACCCCTCGCATGCCCCCCCCAGGACATAGCGGAGGACCCCTCCGATTGATGAATGACATCATCAGTGTGTGACATGAGTTATAGACGGCGGTCACAAGGTTGCGGTATGGCTTTGCGAAAACCTATTCCGCGCTAATGACTCCAAGGAAATAGGCCGGGTATTGGCTGTTTACCCCGTCGCCACAACGACAAGGAAACGATTGGCCACTAATGACCGCTGTGGAGTCGAGGTGGAGTTTTATGACCTCAACACGAGGACCTTGTGCTGTCGCGGCTGTTTGATTGGATATTTTGGTGCATTCGTGGACTGGATTTTGGAGTTATTTTCACATGATCGTAGTTATTTTGGTTACAATGCTTACTCTCGGCTGCACATTTATGTATGATGAACCCTTCATCTATTTATTTTATTTCTTCCTTTGAAACGCTTTTTTCAATCTCCAAGTGATGGCGGTTTTGGATGGCTTTTGTTGTGAATTTGGGGTGTGGTTTAACGGCAATATCCCTCGCACTGATTGGAATCGTATTTGTCTTTAATCAAAGTGACTGTGGGTTGATGGTCTTCTTCGCTGTCAGAAAAAATGAATGCAATCAAATATGAAGAATGACATTTTAATATGAGATCTGCATGCGGCCGTCGGACGGGTGTTGGGGAGTCGGAGGGGGCGGTATTGAGATTGGCACATTTTAAATATCGACTCCCCCATTATTATCGTTTCAATTGGCTGCGATGACAAATGACAGAGACGCGAATGCATATGAGCGTTGGATCAAAAAGATATGACAATAATGGTTTTTTTCAGGATCAATCATGATTTGTTTACTAGCTTGTGTGACTTTTCCGATGCGCTTTAATAAATTTGAGAAAACTGCAAAATAGAAAGGCAGGTGACAACTAATGCGATCGCATTGCTGTTCAAAGGGAAATACTTCAAAATAGAAGTATGGAAAATATTGTACTTGAACGATGGTTTGGGATTTATTTATTTTGTAGCCCCCCCACCCCCCGCATCTCTTTGTGGTCTATTGTGAAAGTTAGTGGTGATTTTTTTTCTTTTAAAGGCGAATATGTGCCAACATCCCCCCGTGTTTATCCATCAACAGAGGGCGGCCATTTTGCCATTTGAAATGAAATGAAAATGACATCACAGTGCCAAAGGTTCACCTTTTTGCTCGCGTTGGTCATATGACATTTGCAACCTGCGCCATTCAGCGCTGTGATGTCATTTTCAGTCAACAGCAAGTGGCAAAATGGCCGCCCCTTAGATGGAATAACACGGGGGGAATTTTGCTGCTTAATTCATGTTCAACAAATGCGATAAAATTCAGAATAGCTTTAATCAGAACAGTTTTCGGTCGACTCTGTGTGTGTTGCGCGTAGCTAAAGGCTTTGTGACGCTTCATTCCTGGGATACGGCCCAGTTTGTACATACCACGTGATTTTACTACTAGATCCTCACATGACTCTGTGGCTTATTAACACCTAAACAACCGCCCACGCTTATAAAAAGAGCTCACTCGATGCCAGCCTGCAAACCGCAATCGCTACATGCCAACCGCTGATAACAACCAAAGAAAGTGCACTCGTATCAACGCCCGCCCCCTCGTCTCTCCCCCGTGCACATTCAGAGCATAGAGCCTACTGCACGAGGGGGGGGCCGGCAGTGAACTGCCCTTTTGACAGTTAAAAAATGGTGATGATTGCAAACACAAGGTCGAGCCGTGCGGCCTGAGGCGTAAAGAGAAGAAGGGTTGCGTGTCTGACTATCTGGCGGTTAGCTTAGCGGTGCACCGCCACGATACCGACGCCGCTGGACCCGCGCCAGGATGCCCGTTTGCTCCGCGCCGTTCAGTCAGAGATGGTGCCAATCTGTGAACCCATAGTCGCAGTCAAATGGCTGAGGAGGGGCTTGGAGGACGAAAGGAGCCCCCCGTGATTGTTGCGAGCTTGGCGAGGCTAAATAGCAATCACTCCCACGCAATCCCAAAGAACCTTCAGACTTACTTGCGCCGAGCAACGAAAAGAGAGAAACAGACGTTTGTTTTCCACATCGGCATCATATAAACACCTGAAGAACACGGGTGGGCTTTCGCCAGTAATGCGGATAATCGTGGAGGTCTTCATTGAACAAAAACATTCCCTCGATTAGTCATCAGGTGTGTCATCCATGTGCGAGAAAATAAACGCCGCCCTCATTGACATGTGACCCCTCGTACGGGTCAGTTCAAAGAAGCGATTCTACAAACACTCACAGCCGTAGTTTGACCATTTCAACTCTGTTGCTAAACAGCAACAGCAGCACCGGCACCGGAACATTAAACAAATGAGGATGTCAGGGAGGGATTCAATTGGACCCGACCACCCTGGATTGTTTGAGGCTGATGCCGATTGCGATATTTGGCGGAGTAAAATTCCGACAGCAGGTAAATTAAAAATTAATTAAAAAATATATTAACACTATAATGAATAAAATAACATGATCCTGCTGACCTCTTTCTAATATCGTAGCTAGGCTAGGTTTATTAGCTACAAGTACAGTATTATTAAATATTTGTATGTTGACGGTTCATTAGATGAGCGTAGGTGTACCTAATGTTGTGACCAGTAATCTATCGAAATTTGCCATTAGTTGTGTTTTCATCTCATTTGTAGCCGGCAGCTGCAGAGATGAGCCTATTTTAATGACGACCGAGCAATACGAACCCACCCCCCCCACCCCCCACATTCGCCTCCCTCCATCCTTTACAGATGGGAAGTGGAGGGGCTTGCTTCTGAGTTCTTCTTCTTCTTATTCTTCTTCTTCTCCAGGCCCCAGCAGCTATGACTTTCTTGCTAACCCGTCTGGCCTCGTCTCATCGCTCCACCCTCCCAACCGTCGTTCAAAGCTTCCGCTGAAGCTGTAAGCCAGGTCCTACAGGGCAAGAATTTGGCCTGCTTTTTGCAGACCGGCCCCTGCTCGGCTTTGTTGTGAAAACTGCCCGCTCAGGGGCACCCGGCGCTCTACTGACTCTCCGCCTCACCTCATGTTAGCAAACTACAACTCTCCTGTTAAAGATGTTTGACTAAACCAAAGGGTTATTCTCGAAAAATAAGTGCAATGGCGTCATTAAAATACATTTTTATACCAGTCATTCGTTCGGGAACCACCAAAACCACAACCATTTTTTAAAGAAACAGTTTGGTGTTGTCTCAAATCATAATAAAAGTGAATGTAAAGAAAGAAGCTTTCACAACACAATTTTGCTGATTATTGTAGCCAGCAGTAGCTAGCTAGCGTGAATAGCTTTGAGACTCCTTAGCTTGTTTTTGCTTCGCCCAATTTTTTATTTATTCAAACCTGGTATCTACTTCCTCTTTTTCTTCCAATTCACGTTAGCTTGAGAAGCCTCTCAATCAGTATCGACACATTTTTGGCCAACAAAAGACTTTGAGGTGGATTCTCTGTGAATGCTGCATTTGCTATTTTAGCTTCCTGTAGCTGCTAGCACGGATTGTGATGGACCTGCAACGTATACCGCTGAATGTAAAGTCACATGTGCCTTAAAAATTGATTTGCTGATCATGTGGGAAGTCCAATAACCTTTTAAGTTACATCAGTCCAGATTCCCCAAACATGGGACACAAATTCTCATTGATCAGAAGGATAGCAGAAAAGCTTAAAGGGACTTTATGTTATTTGTCCTTTGTTAATATGCAGCATGTCAATATTATGGAACGACTTGTTGTATTTTTCATGTCAGGTTTAAGCAAATTTGTCGATTTTTCCTCCCCAACACTCACCCAAAAGCCTGCTGAGCCTCTCCGTGCAACCCGCCGAGCGCTAGCATAAGCCTCCCATGTAAAGCACTTGCCACTGTTGCCAGTCATAAAGTCATCGGGAGCAATAGCGAGCTAACTAAGCTTCTGAATAAACAGCACCGCCGTTTAATGACGTACGCACACATTGTAAAAGAAAAGAAACTGCAGTGATTTTCTCAACGGCTCAGAAGGGAACACACTGAACATCACCTGGCATCATGTTACATTACAGCTCATCTATTGTAAGAAGACAATCTTGTTGGGACTTCATATTAACACACCGAAACTCCTTTTAAAGCCAATCCCTATTGTGTGCCTTGTTTGACTTGCCAATTCTGAGTAAAGTGGGGTTGATCTTCAGCTGGAATTGAAACAGATTCATTTGTGAGAGAAAGAAGAAAAGAGGATGAGGAGGGGAAGTGGATGGAAGGGAGGGGAAGGGGGGGGGGGGTTGGCTTGCGCTGCTCAAATAGAAGCTTCTGAGAGTTTCCACTTGACGGCTCTCCCTTTCATTGTGCATTAACTTAATGAGCAGAAGTATTGGGATACACAAACCGAGCCTCTCTGCTCTCGCCTCTTCTGCCTCTCCAGTGAAAGACCGCGGCGCTCGAACGGCGAGCCTCGGGACACGACGAAAGCGCAAGCACTTGCTGAGGACACACGAGAAACCCCCAAAACACACACACACACACACACACACACACACGCACGCAGTCCCGGGGGCCAACTGTGGAATGTCACGCCAATTTGAGAGATATCATAAGACGTTTGTAATGTCATTCTTCTTTGTGTGTGTGTGTGTGTGTGTGTGTGTTCAGGTCACAAAAAAAACAAAACAAATCAAAAGGTGGTGGGTAACATTTGTCTATTAACCCAACCTACTCCCCCTCCCCAGCCGCAACCCCTCCCATTTGCTCCCCCTCCGTGCCGCAAACAGCTGCAGGGGAAACTTCCTGTTTGCTAATGATGCTAAATGCGCTCAAGTCAGCCATGTCAAATTTTCCCTCCCTCTCAACCGAGCGAGCTGGAGAAGAAAGATTTGCCGTGCTCTCCCCTCCAGTGGCTTGTCCGCGTCAGTCAGTACGTTTGACGTGGTCATCGGGGGAGATCTAATGATTGGGATTGCACGCGCCATGTTGCGCAAAAGAAGAAGGTCATCGCCATCTTGGTTCTTTGAGACACATTTTGTCATTGATCTTGTCAATAGGACTAGTTTGCAGAATGATGTAAATCACCTTCTTGTACCTCCAAAAAATGTTCACTTTTCAGGAGACCAAAAACAAGAAAAAAAATGGTCACATTGTTTTTAGATTACACTGGTCAACGGCAGATTTTAAGGCTTTATGTTTCCTTTACTGACATTATTTTTGATGGATTTGTGATTTTTTTTTTCTTCTTCCACATCAGGTTTCTGAGGTGTGTTCGGCTTGCGCAATACGGATTTGACCGTGTGCTATCGCATTTCATAAAAAATGTCCACCTGTTGCTGAACCTAAGCCTTGATTCAGAAATATTACTAAATATATGACTATCTTGCACATGATCTTGTTGGTCTATTTGTATTATTATGATGAAAATCAGATGTGCAGCGGTTGGAATTGGCGCAAAGAAAAAAATTGTCTTATTAACTTAATGAGCAGAAAATGTAAGAAAAACTTTTTGGATCAGTATTATTATGAAACACATTTCTACAATCCTATATAGAATATTTTGTATATTCTACAAAATTAATATTAAAACATTTGCTTTATTGCCACTTTTTTTAAATGTTGATCATGTAATTTCAGTGTCTTGAAAGGCGCTTATAAATAAAATTTATTATTATTATTATAATGTATTTTAGAATTGGGTTGATTAATTAATTAATTTTCCAAAAGATATTTTCAAATCGAAATAAAAAGGAACATCCTTCAAGGCTTTACATTGGAAGTATGAAAGCCGTCCAACTTGAGCTCCAGTAAAAAGCACGACTGATTAAGTCGATGGGAAGCAAAAGTGCATTCATGCGAGATTCCAAGTAACATGCATGAAAACAAAGCCGGCCCAGCCTTTCCTCCTCAGCGCCACCCTGCCCCAACCTGTTGTGGCTGCAGATTTTTTTTTTTGGAGGGGGGGGGGGGGGCGGCCCTCTCAAACATCTTCCCAGTCCTCCTTTCATCTCGTCAAGACGCTGTCTCCTGTCATTGCTCAACACAGCCGAGGGCGGCCTGACAAAAGCCCCGAGGAGCCTTCACCCTTTTTTTTTTTTTTTTTGGTGAGACGACGTGCGACGCAAGAAGATAAAGAAAAGCGAACCGACTCGATTAATGGCGGAGCAGCGTTCCTCCGTACTTCTTTCTCCCCTCGGTCTTAGGCTCAATCCTGCCCGGGGGGTGGTGGGTGGGGATGGGAGGGGGCGGGAGGGTTAGGCCGAAGGCCACCTTTGACCCGGCTGGCCCGCCTGCCTCGCTACAGCCCTTTCGTTTGTTAGGGGCTTTATCCACTGACAAAGCAAAGCAGGAAGTTGGCAGCCAACCAGCAGCCCCACGGGAGGATGACCATCAGCTAGCTCAGCTTACCGCTTATTACAGGATGGCGGGACGCATGCATGCATGTGTGTGTGTGTGTGTGCGCGTGTGTGTGTGTTCTTAAATGCATAAATGTTGTGTGGCGGAGAGCAATGAGGCTAACCTTCATGTCAGGGCTACTATTTTTTTTACCCCTATGGCCGCGAGCGACAAATGTCCCCACGCGCTACAAGCTAACCTGATCAGCTATGCGTGTTAGCGACAATCGGGCAAGCGTCCGGCCACGCTGGATGGACTCAGAAGACCTCAGCACACTTCACTTGGCGCACACCCCAACCCCCGCCTCACTCCCACCCCCCCCTCCAACGCCAGCCCCTTGGGCTCATGGCAGCTCACTAAAACATTAGATCATAAGACGACTCCACTCCATAAAAGTCAGGTAATTCATACTTTATTTATACACCTTGGCGTTAATAAAGCTGATGAACTTTCACTACTCGAATCTAATGGGCCATTTCGCCGAGGGGCCTGCCGTTTCCCTGCTCGTCGTCTTTCGACTCCTCATTGCCCGTCGGGAGAAAGTAAAGCATTTAAGCGTCATGTTCTGCCACGGCTGTATATATAAGTGTGAACGTTGACAAAACTATATATATTTTTTGAACAGAAACACCCAAAAAAGAAAATAGTCTCCAAAACAGACCGTAAAGTGAAGCTAAGAAAAATGCTGATTCGAACAAATAACAAACAACGTCATAACAGAAAACTACATTTAGTAAAAAAAAAAAAAAAAAAAAGAATACACTGAAAATGTAGTTAGTTGGCCCATGAATCAAAAAAAGAAGCATATAGTTTGATATGGAGTTAAGGTTTGATGTTGTCCGGAAAGAGAAAGCCACATTCACACCTTCTGCACTTTTTACGAACAAACCAAACGAAAAAAAAAATATGAATTTTGGGTCTTTCTCTCAATCTGGGTTGAACAAGAAGGTCATTGACCTCCGGGCCTAAAGCGATAGCGTGATGGCTTCCCGGCTGGGGAGGCTGTTGACAAGTGTCTGTGTTCTTTTCAACAACTCGTTGAACCACCCCCACCGCCATCTCCCCTCCACCTCCCCACGCCATCTACCCCTTCCCTTCTCTGGAATGTAACACAACCGCTCGCTGAGGTAACCCAAGCACCTCCCCTCTCATCCCATCCTTCATTTACAGAAAAAAAAAAAAAAAAAAAAGCTACGATGGACAGAAAAACATGCTCGGAGAGGAAGACCATCTGTGGGTGTTGGACAGCTGTCGCCCATCTCCCAATTTTGAAACCCCCTTTCTCCCCCCCCACCCACCCCTCTATGTCCTTCCCTCGCTTTAAGATTTGCTTCTGGGCCCGTTGCCCGCACAATAATTAATGATGCAATCCAGCGGAGGGGAGGGCGCATGACCATTCCAGAATGCCTCAGAAAAAAAGAAAGAAAAAAAAATCGGAAAAGATGCAAGAGGTAGAGAAGGACATAAAACAGGCAAGACGGTGAAAGAAAGAGACTGTTGATAGCCGTTTCCTCAACAAGCCTCAACCTAGTCTTCCCCTGAAGTCTAATCCACCCTCACCCCAGTACACCCCCCCCCCCCCCGCCCCTTTACTTTCCATCCTGATGGAAGGATCGGGGGGCCTGACCTGTCTGGTGATTGATGGTAATGTCTCAGGAAGTCATTTTCCCCGACAGCACCCTGCCGCCTTTCACCAGGCCCCGGTGCAGAGGTGAGGCCATCACATGGATCCTTTTAACTCTTTGCTGGCCAGGCCTCCCCGAGACTTTTCTGAGCCGGCTATCTCGGGAACCTCCCCCTCCCCCCCAAAAAAAATCGGCGTCACTCAGTACACCTGAGTGTCCTACTTTCAGATTGGATGACACATACACACACAAAATTTTTATTTTTTTTTAATCCCATCCCAAAGTGCATCCACCGAGCGGCCCCTAATTCAGGTTGCCCGGGATGGATCCCCGCGACTCCATTACTGTCAGCGCTTACCACCTCCATTATAGCAATTAGGAGGTTCTAACACTTGGAATGCTTTTGCTACGCTGCCCAATTGCTAACATGTGCCCCGTCTGGTGGCTTCTCCCCATGCGCTCGTTGTCATTTTCTCAGCGGCGCGGCCGTTTTACACAATCCCACTGTCTGCTCTCTCTCTCTCTCTCGCTACATTTGTTTTCTTAAATCCACTCAAACTGCGCCTTGAAGAGATCCCTCTCTCCCCTTTGAGTCCAAATAAACCGAAAATGATCCGTGAAGAGGCTCGCCGTCCCCTTTTTGCTTTCAATAGGCGTCATTAGTTTTTAATATCGGGCACGAGGAAGCGGAGGCGGTTGGGGGATAGCATGAAGATAATCAATGGAAAGAGGCTCGCGGCCTATTAATCTCCCCCCAAAGGATTGCGGGTTAATACGCGTTGTTGCATAGGCAAACACGGCTGTCTGGCGAACACATCTGTCTGCCTTGGATGGGCTACTTAATGAAACAGCCAGCGCTTGGCGATCGTGATGGATGGCGTCCCGTCGGTGAAAAATGACTTTCTCACAGACAGAGTTACACATGAGGGAGCTCCGGTCCATATCGCCAGCGACAATTTAGAACCATTTTAGGGCCACTCGAGCAAGTATAATGCATTTATTATTATTATTTTAAAACTACTTTTTATTGGTGCAAAGGTGGTAGCGGGAACA
Organism: Hippocampus zosterae; assembly: GCF_025434085.1. Classification (NCBI taxonomy): domain Eukaryota; kingdom Metazoa; phylum Chordata; class Actinopteri; order Syngnathiformes; family Syngnathidae; genus Hippocampus; species Hippocampus zosterae. The sequence continues at coordinate 5,585,894 of NC_067464.1, forward strand.
TGTATAGCATAGACATTATTCTGAACGGAAGAAAAAAATGTTTTTCACAGCACTATGATGTAAAGAAAATAGAAGAAATATTTAGGTATGAGCCCGGTAGTCCAGTGGTTAGCACGTCGGCTTCACAGTGCAGAGGTACCGGGTTCGATTCCAGCTCCGGCCTCCCTGTGTGGAGTTTGCATGTTCTCCCCGGGTCTGCGTGGGTTTTCTCCGGGTGCTCCGGTTTCCTCCCACATTCCAAAAATATGCGTGGCAGGCTGATTGAACACTCTAAATTGTCCCTAGGTGTGAGTTTGAGTGCGAGTTGTTGTTCGTTTCTGTGTGCCCTGCGATTGGCTGGCAACCAATTCAGGGTGTCCCCCGCCTGCTGCCTGAAGACAGCTGGGATAGGCTCCAGCACCCCCCGCGACCCTAGTGAGGATCAAGCGGCTCGGAAGATGAATGAATGAATGAATGAATATTTAGGTATGATGCATGGATCAAAATACTTTTACAAAGCAAAAAATAATAATAAAATTGTCCATATTATTGTGAACCCTATGACTACAGTTGACAGTTTATTATGTTATAAGGTTACAGATTATCATTATTGGTGCATGAAAGGATTAAGATTAAAAAAATGTGCACAGTAATAGAGTGAAAGATTTTGTCTCATCAGTTAAGAAAGCGCACACGAGTTCCCTACGGGATATTAGCTTAGCTTCTTAGCTAAGCTTCTTAGCTAGCCCCCCCCGCGTACAGTGGCCTTTAAAGGACAAAAGGTGCTTTATAAAGTTGTAAAAGTCTAATTTATGAGCTCGCCGTAATTGGATGTGTCACTTTAATACGGTCGACGTACAATAATGACTACCTTATGAGTCTTTGCCTCGACTTTCACCACCTAAAAGTCGAGCCTCAAACAGTACCGGACTATACGCCTGACATTCCGATGCCAGCCTGAGCGCCCCGAAAGTTCAGCAGCTGTGTTCGGTCTACAATGAGGGCGCAACGCATGGCCGCCGGAGCGGCTCGCCGTTGCGATCATATCAGCGCATCCTAACATGAAGCGGACCGATTTGAAGCACACGGAGACAAGCTAAAAGAGTTTGTCGTACAGTCCTGAGATAATGAAGCGGATGAAACCAGAGGCAGCTGGGCCCAGATAAGCAAAACCCGACGAATGTCTTTTGTGTCCACTCGTGTGCACGTATGCGTAAGCTAGGACGTGCGCGTTCATTCCAGGTCGAGGTCACCCCCCTTTGCTAGGCCGAGCCCTGTAACCGGATTCTCTTGCTAGCTTTTCTCCCGGTGTGCTAAACGGCTACCTGAAGACCGGATTAGCCCGCTTTGACCCGGCCCGGGAGGTAACCGAGACACAACACCGGAGGCAAACGTGAAATGTACACCGTCACGTGTCGCGCAGCTTGACAACAAGTGCAAACGGGACATTTATAAGAGGATGACTTTGGTAAAGATGTCACCGGTGTTTGTTGTAGTCGAGCGAAAACAAAGCATAAGAGCGCCTAAGAGGAGGACCGGCGCCCGAGAACCCGACGCCTTGGGGATGACTCACATTTGGGCCGATGACTCAACATTGACATCGTCGGCGACGCTCTGACGGATGAACGGTTCTTCGTTCATTGGGTTGCGGGTGCCCTTAAAACCCCCTTTGAACTTGTAAATTGCCCGCTGGTTTCAGTAATGAACATAATGAGAGGGGGAGAGGAGGGGGGGGGGCTTCCATTTGGAGACGTGGAGCTAATTACGCATTTTCATTTTCTGCATCCCTCTCGGAAAAGGGAAGACAGGTATTAAGGGGCGAGATGATGCCCTGGGTTGGGAAGCTGTTGTCGTCATCTAAATACGCGTACTTGGCTGCTTCACGGGCTTTAGTGAGGTGCTTTGCGTGTCAGACGCCGCGGCCTTGGGGATCCGCGGAACCAGCGATCAATAGTCAGACGGATTCAAAAAGGCCTACATTTGGATTTATATATTTGATTCTTTTCTTTCTTTCTTTGATTTTTCCACTGCTCCTAACGTCGGGAGTTCTTTTTTTTTTTCTCCCCTCTGTATCAGCATGTGGTACAGCTTTTGAACATTCGGGGGTTGCTGTCTATGATACTAATAACGGGGCAGCCGTGAAGAGCCTCTTTCACAAAGAGATCTGCAAAATTGGTACATCAGAGACCGAAAAGATGCATTCACCTGTTTTTTTTTCTTGTGTTTTTTTTCCTTTTTTAACACAATGAAACCAGCAAATGAGCACATGCGCACTTTCACAGAGCGACGTGGCTTCCCGCAATCTGATTATTAAACACGCGGTGATGTCAGCTTCGATGTCTAGCGTAACGTATGAAATATTGTTCGGGAAAAGAGGAAGGATGGTGTTAAGCTAACGCCGCGGCTTTCCGCTATTGCCTTTTCAAACAGCCGCCATCCTGCCCTCCACACGACCGCCGAAGTTGACAATCGCACGTTGACTTCAGTCCAACAGTCTGTCACCCCAAAAGCAACCAGCAAGGAAAAAGGCTCGTGAACAATAGCATCCGAGTTCCGAGACACACCAATCACCCCAAAAAGCCGCCGTTTGTCTTTGATAGACAGACAAATCTTCAGATTCCTCAACGAAGTGAATGTGGAAGAAACAATAACCGGACCATGGTGTGACATTTATTAGACATATTTCTCCCACCCCGTTGTGTTTAAAGCCAAGCTGTGGTGTGGCAGGCCACGTTATAATAAGGCTGAACAATATCTCAGATTCAAAACAGCATCATAATGTTGTGGGATGCAATTTGTTGGTAGGCTTTGTTGTAATTTTTTTTTTTTTTTTTAGCATTAGCTGAACTCATAAAACCCCAAACACTTATGTAGAATAAATAGGATTTTGTTTCTTGTAATACAGCTGAATTTATTGCTTGTGTTTGTTTACAACATACGTGAAAAACGTGAAAAAAACAAAATTCGCTCGTTAACCCTCTTAAATGAACCTAAGAATTATTAAGAATTTTTTATGTTCCAAAAATATCCCTTCGCGAGGTTCTACGCGAAAACGCAAACAGATGCAATTTTGCGCGATCGCGTTGTAAAAGAGGCTTGCTTGCCTCGTATTTACAAAGTCAGGGTGTGTACAAAAGAGCTAGAGTGTACCAACTAGGCATTCGCTTCACTGTCTCCCCCAAACATGCCTGAGCAGCAGGGCATTCTGGGTAAATGTTTGGTTGCAGACAGGGTCCGCGGAGGTTGGCGGCTAAAGGAGCAACAAATTGACCCGCTCAGCCTCAGTCTTTGATGAGCAACTGGGATCATAAAAGCGGGTCGGTGCGCTCAGACAGGGAAGCAGAGAGGATATCAATGGGGGGGATGAAAAGGTGAGGAAGTGGGTAGAGGGGGGGTGGGGGGTGAGAGGTGAGAACAAGAGATGTGGCTCCCAGTTATAAGGACCCCACTGTGCAAGAATCCTCAGCGAGCGCCTCTGGACGGAGCGGTGGGGCAAAACAGAGGGTGTATCAGAGAGGAGGTGTGGGGGCAGATTGGGGGGGGGGTTAGAAAAATCACAGGGAATGGCAGTTGTGGGATTTGGTGCAGTCAGAGTCCCATGGCAAACCAAACAGTGAAACACGAGGTCTGTTTTTGATTTGGACTCACCGCCTCCCCAACCCTGAACCTTTTCTTTTCCCTTGCTTTTTTTTTTTTTAAGCCTGCTTCCACCCTTACACTTCTTCCGTATGCATGATCTTCTTCTCTGGGTGTGAGATGCATATCAAAAGCGGAATTGAGGCCTGCAGCACCAATCCCCATTGGTCGCCAGTATGCAGCAGAAACAGCCACCGCCAACTGGGGGCGGGCGGATGGGGAGGGGGGGGGGATGCGGGGGTATGGCGAGGCTCGCCTGCAGGGCAGCGCCCACGGGAGGTTAAGGGCTAATTTGAGGAAACCAACTCTGAGATGCGAAACCAAAATCCGCTTACATATTTTCGCTTTGAGCCCTGAAAGGTCACACTAGTAAAAAAAAAAACAAAAAAAAAACGCCCCTGCGATTCCCGAAATCAGCCACGGCCATCTAAATAAGACCCCCACCTAACCGGGGGGCATGTACGCTATCACAGGCTACCTTACGTGGTCTGTAATTACAGATGACATCATGCACTCTGCTTTTACACAGACTTAAGGCGACCACATTTTGGATCTGTGTTATGACTACACGGACGGCGGCTGGGAATGCAGCCCCCGTTTTCCACAAAGTGGTTTGCAGCGCTAATTCCATTCAGGCTGGATATCTGACGATGGGGAAAATGAAGGCTCAATCAATATGGTTCTGAAGCGGCGCGGGTGGACTCGTGGTTAACACATCTGCCTCACAGTCCTCAGGTCCGGTTCTCACAATATATATATATATGTATATAGGGCGGCCCGGTAGTCCAGTGGTTAGCACGTCGGCTTCACAGTGCAGATGTACCGCGTTCGATTCCAGCTCCGGCCTCCCTGTGTGAAGTTTGCATGTTCTCCCCGGGCCTGCGTGGGTTTTCTCCGGGTGCTCCGGTTTCCTCCCACATTCCAAAAATATGCATGGCAGGTTGATTGAACACTCTTAATTATCCCTAGGTGTGAGTGTGAGTGCGAATGGTTGTTCGTTTCTGTGTGCCCTGCGATTGGCTGGCAACTGATTCAGGGTGTCCCCCGCCTACTGCCCGAAGACACGAAGACAGCTGGGATAGGCTCCAGCACCCCCCGCGACCCTAGTGAGGATCAAGCGGCTCGGAAGATGAATGAATGAATGAATATATTATATATATATGCTACTAGCTGCATACAAATTGCCAGCATAATAAATTAGCATCTTTTTTTCCCCCAAAATTTGAAACCCTTTCATGCACCAAAATTAACCCAAAAGGGTTAAATTAGCATTTATGTGTATTATTATTATTATTATTTTTTTTTAGATGGTGGTGTGTTGATGTAAGTGTTCAGTGGTATACGGTGAGACATCAGTCAAAAAGTAGAATACGATTAAAAAAAAAAACGGGATCATCTGCACTGTACCACTTTTTGTTACTATTTACCCTCCCGGAATAATCGCGATGTTAAATCGTAATCACAATATTGAGGGAAGCGCGATTGTTTTTCGGAATCGTTCCAACGCCACAAGCGAGCACTTTTTCTACTGCCAAGTGTCGTTCGTAACCTCAAAATGCGGTATGCCAGGACCGTGGTAAAACCGAGGAGCCCCCTGTATTTTCCCCCGTCTCTGTTGTGGGCTTTAACGGTGGGTTAAATGCGCAGATGCCCGCTATTGCCGATCTCCCTGCGCAAACCAGCCACGGAAACGAAAAAACCAGAGACTCGTGTTTCCTGTTACAAAGCACATGGTGGTGAACCAAACTTGACCGCTTCGGTGGAAACGTGGCTTTATTCTCAGCGGAGCGTAAATCCCCACAGCATTGGAGTTCTGGGTGAAGATCGTCAAAGTCCAAAAAACTCCGCTTGGAGAAAAACGGGTTGTGTCGAAACCCTTTTTTTTCTTTTTTTGTTGTTTCTTCACGAGGCTGCAACGGCGGGATTGAAAATAAACCTAAAGGGCCAGTCAGGGAGGGGAGATTTGGGGTGGGGGGGGACCAGCGAGGGGAGGGATTATGGCCGCTTTCCTTGCATTTCCCCATCCACAAAACATGTGGGGCTCATCTAGATGAAAACATAAATAAAAGTGCGGTAACATGCTGCTGCTTTACGGAGGCGCACGCGAGCGTCATACTTTATATGTCAGCGGATTGCGCGTGATTTTAGGTGGCTTTGAAGTGGAACTTTGACAGATCTGGATTAGGGGGGGGCAAAGTATAAAGGTCCGACGGAGGCGAATGAAACGCACTCAAGCTTATTACAAGTACAAGCAAAGAAATCACGCCTAAGCTCCGGCCGGGCTCGGCGTAACGCCGGAGTCGATGTGACCCGCGATATAATTATACAGCCTGTGAAAAAAATGCGACGTCACCGGATCCCGCTCGAAACTTTCACTCGGCCTTTTGCCGTTTTCTCATCTCATGTCGAAATGAAGAGCTCATGTGAAGACGTTTAAGGGGAATCGAGTACGATGCTGGCCGTCGGTTTCAAAGAGCAGATGGTGGCCATTGAGAAGCCGCCAGACAATAGCGAAGGCACCTCCTCCACGCCATCTTTATCACAGCACCCCCCCCACTCCCACGCACCCCCGAAAAGGAAACCGGCTTGTCCAATTGTGCCTAATGTCTGTTGGGCAAACAAACTCACACAAAGCATTGTGGGTATTGTCACTAAAGTAACGTGATGACTTTCTTTTTCTTTTTTTTTCTTTCTTTCTTTCTTTTTTCAGTATTAACAGTCGCCCGTTTCGGGCCCCGTGGAAGCAAAACGGTCAGCCGGGTTGCCATGGCTGACCGGAGAGGTGACTTTTGGGCTGCGAGGCAAACAAGCACATGACGGATTAGTGTGTGGGCCTCCTCCAGGCCTGCACCTTTGTGACCTTTAGGAGCGTCCCCCCCCCCCGCACCCCACCCCTGTCTTGACGCCATTTTCAAGCCCCTAAAACCTTCTCCCTGCTTCTCCTTTGTCCTGGCTTGAAAATCTCTGTCTTGAAAACGTCAAATACTCCTTGAGACCAGACCGTGAGGACAGCAGAAGCCAATGCGTCGGATCTTTTTGGTTTTTTTTTTTTTTGGAGACGGAAGAGCTGTTCAAAGTGTTTGCAGATGTGTCGCGACCAGTTATACGCTGCTCGGATGAGAAGAGTGGCCGACACAGGCTCGGGGGGCCTCATGCAGCTTTTTGGCTGTCAATCAGCTCAGTTCCAACTCAGTCATCAGGGTTGAAGATCAAGAGCAAAAAGTTGGATTGATTTGAAAAACTTTTGTGCGCTGGTCAGCAAGCAGTCCAATAGCTGCTTTGACACTGGCGGGCCGGCCGGCCGTCTTTTTCCTGGCTTGCTGCCGTGTGTGTGTAAGTTCCCGGGCCACAATAGTGTAGAGAAAACTCTTAAAGTGAAAATGATTGAATTTCACTTAATTGGTCAGAAGATTATTGATCCATAACAAATAATGGACTATGTTGTTGATCTATCTATGCCACTGAAAAACAGAAAAGTAAATAAATAAATTAGAGTCTATAATTGATAGGTCGCCAATTTTTGAGACATTTTTGTTTGGTGGCGTGCCCGTGGGATTTTTGGGAGTTAAAATACGTGCCCGGGCTATAAAGATTTGGAGTCAGCAATGTAAGGTTGTCGATGTGGGTTGGGGTTAAGGGGTTGAAGTCAAATGGCAAATTTGCCCATGTGAAAACTGCAAACAAAAGAATGTTACCAAGCGTCTTATTATCTGAATCTGGGTGTCATGATTCTGTTCTTGTTTCTCCAGCAGGTGGCAGACGGGGGCCTGCCCTCCAGCATGCACACCTGTCGCTAGTGTTTTTCAATTGTGCCGTGTATTTAATCCTGCCTCATTTCCAAGTCTGCGTCGGATTATTGAGCTTGTTTGCTGCTCACGCTCGAGTGTTGTTTTCTAGACCTCTCGATTTTTGTCATTTTTGCTCTCTCGTCCCTTGTTTGTAAGCATTGATTTTATTTTGTCTTTGCTCTCGATCTTGTTTTGTATTCGCGTAATTGGACTCTCGTCATTGTGTTCATATTCTCGGTTATACTATTTTCATAAGCGCTTTTCGTTTTTCCTGGATACTTGTGACCAGCGATTTCCGTTTCTACACTGACGGTGCGCTTTTGTTTTCAGTGAATGAATATTTTTGTTTCGGGTTTTGTGTCTACGTGCGTGTGGGATCCAATCGCCATTCAGTTTGTCCGCGAATTGTGTCGGACTAGGTCGGAACAATTTTGAAAAAAGGTTTTTTTTCCTCTCACCTGGATTGTATTTTTAATGGTGGTGTTGGTCATAATCCAAAATGTTTTCCTTCAAATATTTTAATTCACTGCCCGTTTGCATCGTTAAGCTATTGTTGCCACACATACAATTATCTGAATGCGTGAAGCTTGCAGCAGCTGTCGGAAACTGCATTTCGGTCACAGAGTTCTGTCTGAAAGGCACAAGCCGATCAATTCTTCTAAAATGAAGGCAACCTCTTTTCGTTTTTTTTTCACAGCACAATTGTATTATTATATATATATTTTTTTATTATTAGAAACATCTACGTTATATACTGTTGCCGTGGTACTTTGGCCTGTTGGCCTTTTTCGACTCATCCAACCCGTCCGGATTAAAAGGACGACAAGAGCTCAAACAAAAGTGACAATACAAACGAAGACCTCGGCAAACAAGCTTTTTGCGCCGACGCGTACACTTGTTTATCATATGGGACAAACATCCGTTGCCAGGGCCCGGCCCGGCCTGGCCCGGACTGGCCTGCGCCCATGTCTTGTGAATGACCCGGGCTGTCTCTTTTATGTGCATCTATAAAAGGGCGGTTGAGAGAGCAGCTCCCATAGGAGGGCTCGACCTGGCGATGACACCCTGTTGTCATGGAGACTAATTCTACATTGGGCTGGGGATGGGGAAGGGGAGGAGGGGGAGTGGGCAGAAGCATTGTCACTGGTGTATCTAATGATGTTTGCGGCACAATGCACTCATCTCCTCGCAGAGTGGGATGTGTCCTCACTAGGGTTAATCACATGGCGCTGACCGACGACACAAGAACAGTACTGTATACTTTTTTTTTTATACTTGATAATACATACACAGATATACGTTACGATTGGGATTTTGAGCAGCATTCTCAGAGAGGACAAGTTTCATAAATTGTATTTTGTTCTTTTTTAAATCAACAGTTCTGGAAGGTTACATGTTTTGTCGTGGTGAATTTTTTGCTTTAAAAAAAGTCATTTAAGTTGGAGCAACTTTCAAATAATTATATCTCGACAATTAACCAAACCATGTTGGTTAGCGCAAGAAAAGCGCTAACCAACTCGTATCTCGGGTAACCGAGACAAAGCACAACAGTCCTGTCAACTCTTCCTTCTTTGTTGCGAAATGCGGGGAAGTCAGTTTCGGAAACAGCAAACCTTCAAGTGTTGCAGATTGATATTTATCCGTTTCCTAACAATTGTGAGAAATCACGAGCAGAATCAATTCACCGCTTCATGCACCCTGAAACCAGATAACATGATAGGCTGTCCACTGTAGTCACCCCTGTCCCTGAAAGGGTTAAACCGAAACTAAAACCCCATGAAACACGATCAAATCTCAATAAACACTAAAATTAGAAAAAAATTTGAATGAAGACTTGTTTTGTGTCCCCCCCCCCCCCCCAAACGTTCCACCATAATAATACAACTACAATCCGCCATTGACAGCGTTTCCTTGCCTCAGTCCGAGCACTTTCAAAAAAAGGGATGTATCGCTTCCCCTTCAGCCGAGCCCGAGGGACCAATACACCTGGCTTAGCAGCTTAACAGCATTTCCCCCAAACGCCCGGGCCAAAGGGTGACCCGGCAACAAAACTTGAGACAACTGATGCCGCGCAGGGGCCAGCTACTCTTCTGACTGACCGCTCTGCGCGGTCACTATTTATTTTGATTGGAGTTTAGTGGGTTTTACGCAAAGTCCAAAGACAAGGTCTGTCCATCGGACTGCTTCCTGTTTTCATCGTGAGGCCATGCCTCCGTCTTAACAGGGGTGAAGGAGGGCCAGTTTTTCTAGCCGAGGGTGATGGGGAAGGAAAGCCAGGGGGCTCATCGGGCATTTTAGTGCAACAGTACTTGCTTTTAAAAACTCAAAACTCACTTGTATTCTTTGGCGTTCGACTCAGCATGACTTAGATTTGTTCTTGATTTTACTGCTTGGTGCTTTCTACCGCCTTTATTTCCGATTTGTCTTACTGTTTATTGTGTATGTTAAATTGCTCCATGTACAGCACTTTGTATGCAGCGATGGCTGTTTGAAAGTGCTCGAGAAATACTGTTGACTTGACTTGACTTTTATTCAGCCCTCTCAATGTCTTCTGCCACAGTGATTGCGCCCAACAGGGGGTGCGCCAAGCTCAAATTGATCTCCAAAGAGACTTAGTCGGAGCTGCAAATAATTCATCGATTCACGGACAACTGGTCAATTATCAAAATAAACATAACTGATACTCTTGCACTTTGTGCATTTTCTGGACTGTCCTGTTTGGGACAAAGGGATGGAATTTTTGTTGTTGTTGTTTTTTTTCAGATCTGTCGATTAATCGGCAAAATAATCGACAAATTAATCAAATATGCATGACTTGCAGCCTTATACTTAACACATGCTTCGATCCTAGTGTCAAACTGTGTTGTGTGACCGTCCCACGGGGTGACGCCAGTTTCTTCTTAAAAGTGTGGTTGGGAGAATCTTTCGACGAATGTTCTGAACGCTTGTTTCCACTTTTAGTTCAAATTGGGTTTTGTGCGGGTTAAAAGTCTGAACGTGAGAGTTGTTGAACATTCGGAACTTTGGTTTTTTTTGAATGAGCAACACTATGAAGCCTAATTAGTAAGCATTTACATTTCGTAGAAATACGCTTTAAAACTGAAAATGACAGTAGAAACATTCAGCAGATGCGCATGGCTGAAAAAGTTTTGAAAATGGTTGAAAAAAACAAACATAAAAAAAACCCAGAAGCATCCGTCCTGCTATATAACTGCCTTGTCGTCATCCATGCATTCGAGGGGGCAGTAGTACCCCCTCCCCAACCCCAAATGCCCAAGTTTACCTTCCTGATAACATAATCTCCCTGTAGTATTGAAAAGCTTATACCAACAGTCTGGGATTTCCCTTCCTCTAATGTGGCTGGAAGACATCCAGAACCTCATGGGGACGGACGGGAGGGAGGCCAGCGGGGTATTAAAGAGCGAGAGGGAGTGGAGTGATGCTAGGACCCCGCTAACACCAGCTGAGCTGCCGGTGCGGCCCCGTTCCAATTCCATATACGAGGAGGGGTGGGGGGCATTTAAAGTTGCCAGCTTGCGTGCTCGGCCCCGGATGAACATATGGACTTCAGGTTATGACGCAACAGGTTGCGTTTGGGGAGGGAGGACTGACAGTAGCGAAGGTAATTGAATCCGCGACCACCAAGCGGCGGGCGGGGTTTAGTTCAGCTTGGAACAGTAAATCCCAACCTGGCTTCAGTTTCCATCATGTGGTGTGCAGGCAAAATGGCAAATAGCAAGCCTGAGTAACAAAGTCGCAGCGCTGGGGAATTTGACATACGGAAAACAGCAACAACTCCATCTTAATTGCTCTCGTCCATTGTATCATTCGCGCACTTGTTGGCAACCAAGCAACGCGCCGGAATGTGTCCCGCAAATGTCTCGGTTAGCATCGTGAAATGTACTCAACGACCTTCATCTGTGCGCGGATGCTCGTTCGTCTCTGTGTGCCCTGCGATTGACCGGCAACCGGTTCAGGGTGTCCCCCGCCTGCATACCCTAAACATAGCGCTGAATTTGTTTTTACACCACACGAAAACAAAGTGAAATTTGAGACGGTCGCTGAATGTTCTGAAAACCTTGCACACCGTTCCAGAGTGATCTAGATCAGGGGTGGGCAATTATTTTTTGCATAGGACCACATGAGAACCAGAAAATATTATGGAGGGCCATATCAAAAGGGTGAACTAAATTCAACATAATATTAATTGGATTTCTTTATTTAAAAAGCAGTATTTTGCATTTTTTGGGCACGTTTTTCAGACTTTAAGAGTACATTATTCCGTCGTATCGAACGGGATTTGCTTGACTTGGCGCTACTGCGCGCTTCCGTATCGTCTCCCCCTTCCTCCCTACGCTCTGCAACTTCAAGTAACTGTGCCGCCTGGCGTTGAAATGCGTGTCATTACAAGTCCAAATGAAATGAATGCAGTCGTTGACATCGAACCTTAATTGTGTACCAACCTTCGGCGGGCCGGATTAAAAAGACCAACGGGCCGCATTCGGCCCGCGGGCCATAGTTTGCCCACCTCTGCACTAGATCGTGATAGGCTGTCGCTCAACGTCTTGTAGCTGCTGACATGTTGGAGCTTCTTTTCAACAGCAAGTTAACTTAAATCAACAACGCCTCCATGACCTAATTTAGGGGAAGCACCCAAAACAAAAAAACAAAGCAGTAAAGGGACAAATATGATTTAAATTTGTTAGCACTGAGGAAATTTTTGTCATACTGAATCCACAAGCCAACAGTTGAGAGTTGAGTGTGTGTTGGTGCGGGGTGGGGTTGGGGGTGGTGGGGGTGCTAGGTGATATCCTTCGGGTAGAGTAGCAGAGGGGGCGGGGAGAGGGTTAGCCGCTCTGTCCTTTTGGAGCTTTTGAGACAAACGCGACAATGGCTGGATGTTGAGAACATATGTAGAGAGACCCCCGTGGCTCATGGAAGACCAGGCGGCTCCTTTTCACTCCTCACCCCTCACTTAATGAATGAGCCCATGACAGAAGAATGCCACTATGGGCCATTCAGGGGCCAAAGTCCCTCAGAATTCAACCCCAAATGCATCCAGCAAACGGCAAAATACATTTGCTTAACAAATTAAAAGAAAGGCGGACGGGCGGGCTGGGATGCGAATGTGTGCGAACGTGTGTGTGGGAGAGTTTATGGGTGGGAGAATTGGATGGTGAGAGGAGAGAAGGGGGATAATTCAATTAGTCCTCTTCCGCATTGAAGAAATAAAGGCAGGTTAAAAGGGAGGGATTATTATTTGTACAAGACGAGCCTGCGCTTTACACAAAGGAAACAAATGAAGATTGGAGAGAACATCTACAAGCTGGCAAAAAAAAAAAAAGAGAGAGAGAGCGGGGAGGGGACGGGATGCATGAAAACACACTGAATGAAGCGACGCCCTAAAAACTGTCCATTGAGTTGTTCCCTTCTTTCCTTGAAAGCGTTCGAAAGACTTCCAAAAGGACCGGTGTGTGTCATGCTGATTTGGAGCAGCGCTTATTTGCATGAGGTCTCATTCCAATTACAACACAAATAAATCTGATATTCAAAGCGTCTTTTTTTTTTTTTTTTACTTCAAGACTCCATAAAGTGTATTGAGAGATGTGTTTGTACTGTAAATAACATTATATCGGGTTGAATATAGTTGCTGAGAGCTAGGTAGGACTGAATTGTGGAGCGATAGCGTGAAAATATTTTCCAAGGAAGGTCCACTAAACGACCTAGTGGCGATTTTATGTATTTATGTATTTATTTATTTATGTATTTTTTTTTATTTTTGCAATCGACTTGAAAACGCTACTTTAAAAATGAACACAAATATTTCAACCTGACGAGGGTGAGTGTTTAAAAAGTGGAATCCCCAAACGGAGTTGAAATGACTTCGGGTTGGCACATTCTTCCGCGCGCATGACAGTTTTCTCAAAGGAGTCACTTTTGATCTCTCAAATCAACATCCTCAACTTGATGGTCACATTTTCGTGCAGTCCGACCAGCGAGCGAGCGAGCGAGTTAGCTGTGAACAGCTGCTGAAGTCATTTTGATAATGATGAGAATAATAAGCAATAAGCGGGCCTGCCTGCGCGGCTTCGGGGTGGTGGGGGGGGGGGGGGGGCGGGGGCTTTGTAGTTGCAGCTTCACTGCTCCTGAAAAGATAAAAGTGATTAAAGCACTCCTGATTATCCCCCCCCTGACCAAAATGTAATGGATTTACAGCCCTTTCAATTAGGCTGTATTTGCTGGTCACTTATTATGTTTCGTTGGAGGGGAGTGAGGGGTGGGCGGGGCATGTCGCCGGGGTGAGGTGGTGGTGGCGGTGGTTGTGGTGGTGGTCACCTTTTGGTTGAAGATCAGGATAAAGTTGGCTGGCTTTTAGCGCTGCGTCCAGCTTGTGTGTCACATGCTGTTGCTGAAATCGGAGCCGTGTGGCAAAATCAATACGATCTGATGTTCGGATAATGTACGGACATCAGCGAGGGTACAAGGGAGGGGAGTGGGTTGGGGGTTGGGGGTGGGGGGTTCTCTTCTGTGCTTACAAATGGACTGACACATAGCAGTGCCTCATTTCAACAATGCATATCGCATCAGAGAGTACAGCAATGAAGGGTAAAGTGGATGTTTAAAAAAAAAATTAAAAATCGGGCACATCGCTTCCCGGTTCAAATCGAATTAAAGGAGGGAGCGAGATTGAATGTAAAATTCTGTTTACGCTGGAATGTTTTTTGACTTATTAGTCAAACAAAGCAGTTTTACTTTAATTGGAAAAGTACCACAAGTAGTACGCTGAAGAATGACTCAATTAAATAGTTCAACATTTTCTGCTGAATTAATTTTTTTTTGTTTTGTTGTATTTAATTTTTCAGGACACAATATTTACATTTAATCTTTTCAAATGTTATTTTTTTAAAGCATGAATGAAGGTCCAATTTTTTTGATTTAATCATATATTTGCAGCATGTTTTAATTCCTGTACTTAAGCGGAATATTAATATTGAAACTGTGTTATTCACAGTGGCTTCAAATAATATAACATGCACTTTTCGCATTTTTTTTTAATGAACAACTGGGCCTACTACACAGCTGTAATTTAATGATTTAATGTCATGATGGTGGTACATCAAAGTATTATTTAAGGGGGTACTGTGAACCAGTGGTTTTGACTACAGTATTGCTCCAGCGATACAGGCTAACTTATTTTTACACCTTAAAATATTTGGGTGGATTGAATTATTTATTTGTTTCGGTGGCGGCCCGGTAAGTGCAGTGGTTAGCACGTCGGCTTCACAGTGCAGAGGTACCGGGTTCGATTCCAGCTCCGGCCTGTGGAGTTTGCATGTTCTCCCGGGGCCTGCGTGGGTTTTCTCCGGGTGCTCCGGTTTCCTCCCAAATTCCAAAAACATGTGTGGCAGGCTGATTGAACACTCTAAATTGTCCCGAGGTGTGAGTGTGACTCCGTATGGTTGTCCGTTTCTGTGTGCCCTGCGATTGGCTGGCAACCGATTCAGGGTGTCCCCCGCCTACTGCCCGAAGACAGCTGGGATAGGCTCCAACACCCCCCGCGACCCTAGTGAGGATCAAGCGGCTCGGAAGATGAATGAATGAATTTGTTTCGGTTTAGTCATGTTTTTTTTTTACACTTGTATAACAGTATGGTGACAGTTTGACGCTGGAGCTGATTATTTGAAGGAAAACTGCTGTGAAAACATTTTTTTTTGGGGGGGGGGGATAAATCAGGTTCAGAGCGCCATCTCCACCTCCCGCGCAAGCAGACCAGCATTCACAAACAGCTGACAGGGATGTCCTTCATGTTCCCCAGGAAGTAACGATTCTCCACTCCCGGCCGACCCAACGTTGCCCAACAAACATTGCGCATCCCAACATTGGATTAAGCGTCCTGCGCTCGTTCGTCCCATTGTTTGCCCGGAGTGTGCCGAGCACGGTAAACAGTCCAAAGTGATTAGTTTGACCCGGTCACCGTGCTCCTCTGTGACAGGTGGCTGACAGGTGAGCCCTCGCTCTCTCTCTCTCTCTCTCTCCCTCTCTCGCAGTGACAACTGTGGGACAGCTGCGTTTGCACTCCAAATTATAAAAATAACAATAATGAAGAAAAAAAAAACAACAACTCACTGTGAGATGCTGAAATAGCCACGCCCTCATGATGTTGGTGGCCACCTTGGGGAAAATGCCGCGTTTCTTCTGCCTCTTCTTATCCTTGTCCGGGTCGTCGTCGTCGCCTGTGCCGGGCGATGCCACGCTGTTGTCTAAACCATCTCCTGGGCGGAAAATAAAGCCTGCGTGAGACATAAAATGCCGCACGGGCATCCCAGAGCGCGTCTTCGTGAAGGATGGATAAACGGACAAATACCACAGCTGATAACTAAGAGTGAGGTTAAAGGCAACACGGTGAATTTTCCGCTGTTATGAGTTGAAGATATGAAGGCGGGTGGTGGGTGGAAGGGGGCGGGTGTGGTGGGGAGGGGGGGGGTGTAGGATTTAGACGGAATTATACAAAGGCCTGTGCTGAGTGAGGGGTTTACATTGAGACCTAGCGCTGTTGTTTTATACTCCAGAGCATGTACAAGAGGCTGGTGGGGGAGGCGGAAGGGGCAGGGGGGGTTTCAAGAACTGGGGTGTTACGGTTGGAGAGCAGAACTTATCTTATCTTATCTTATCTACAGAAGGAGGTTTGGGGGAGGGGGGGGGTTGAACCAAGGAACTTTGACATACAGTACGAGTCATTAATTCAATTACTTTTGCAAGCTTGACGTAAAGAAGGGCACGGCGGATGTGTACGAAACTCAAGTTCAGGAGGGTTCGGGCGGCGGAATGGCGGACGACTGGTTAGCGCGTCGGCGCAGGGTTCGATTCCAGCGCCAGTGTGCATGTTCTCCCCGTGACTGCGTGGCTTTTCTCCGGGTACGCCGGTTTCCTCCCACATTCCAAAAACATGCGTGGCAGGTTAATGGAACGCTCTAAATTCGCCCCCCGCCCCCGCCACTCCACAAAAACCACCTCCTCCGCCTCACAATTAGCATAGATGGCTAGCATACGTCTTTATTCATGTCCGCGAGCACGTTTGACTCCAAGACGAAAACAGCAAAAAAAATAAAGAAATAAAAAGTTTCCATTTCTGCACCCCTTTTTCCTCCTTCCCCACATTAATTGTGCATTAGCAAAAAATGATTTACTTTTAACACTGGTGGTTCTTTTTCTTGCCCCCGGGGCTCAGATGCCTTGAAAGCCTTCCTTGAGGGCATCTAAATTATGAATCTGAAAAAGTCCTCTACCAAGGATGCAAAGGACCCGGACATTCCCCAAATTCGAAACCGGCACGTCGGCACGTTTTTGGAGCGGCATCAATCACCAGCACCTATATGAGCTCTAATCTTGCATAAATATTTGAACTAATAACCTTTAAAAAAAAAAAAAAAGGAAGGGGGCATACAGACTCCCGGTGTAATCAAAATGCAAAATAAATGAAGAATACAAGGACGGGCAAGCGTGGGGATCCGAATTCTAACGACTCCCCCTTTCCTCTTTCGGTCCTTTCTGTCCTTGTTTTCCTTCCACATCATTAGTGCCGAGCCACACCAAAAAGGGTGGGGGGGGGGGAACGGAGAAGTGCCGACTTAGCACTCGGCGTGTGAAGTCAAAGAAGCAACAGCCCCTCTGTGGGACATATGGGGTGTTGTCGTTGTACAACGGACATTCATTAGCCGGCCCAGCGTCGTAAATCCCGCGCTAAGTACGAATCCTTGTTCAGGAAAGCCTAAAACAATAAACTCCGCTCCACACCGACCGCGAAGGGTCGGGGTTGGGGAGGGGGGCTTCCTGAGAAACGCGACTCCACGCGGAAGTCAACAACACGACGCTGTGAATTTTAAACACCCTGCCCCCTCGAATAATGTCACAACACATTTTTGTTTATTTGCTTGCTGTATGTGTGTGTTGGTGTCCACAACTGTTTTTTTTTGTCTTTAGTGTTTCCGAGTATATCCCTCTCCCGCTGTGAGAGGTCAAGGCCACATGTGGCGGGACCTACACGTTGGCCAAAAAGGGGCTGGCAGATTAATTTTATTGACGTTTCCATTTTCACTGTAATGCGATAGCCTCTGCCAGCAAAAGCGCCGCCGCCATGGCGCAAGTTGACCCGGGCGTATTTACTGAGTGACCTGTCACTTCATTACCCAGCATGCTTGTTGCCTCCCACCTTCTCCGCCTGCGAAGAAGAAACCCGAAGCCGAAGCTTTCAGCTCCTCCTCAAACAGATCATGTGCACCGGGGGTTGCGGTGCACGCTGGAGCCTATCGCAGCTGTCTTCAGGCAGTTAGGCGAGGGACACCCCGAACTGGTTGCCAGCCAATCGCAGGGCACGCAGAGACGAATAACAATCGGTGCTCACATTCACACCTAGGGAGAATTTCGAGTGTTCAATCAGCCTGCCGTGCATGTTTTTTGGAATGTGGGAGGAAACCGGAGTACCCGGAGAAAACCCACGCAGGCCTGGGGAGAACATGCAAATTCCACACAGGGAGTCCGGAGCTGGAATTGAACTCTGCACTGTGAGGTCAACGCGCTAACCACTGGACCACCGGGCCGCCCAATAAAAGTGACATAAAAAAATACGGATGATGTAAATGTTAGCTGGTATTAAAGGATCGAGTTTGCCATATGTGGCCCAACTTCGCACACCCCTACTAAATTTGGTCACTGATCAGACTTTTCCGAAACTCATGCAACTTGATGGTTCAAGTTTGTTTTTGTTTTTTTTTACTCTGACAATTTTGAGTGTTGCATGTTTTTTGGAATGTGGGAGGAAACCGGAGTACCCGAAGAAAACCCACGCAGGCCTGGGGAGAACGTGCAAATTCCACACAGGGAGGCCGGAGCTGGAATTGAACTCTGCACTGTGAGGTCAACGCGCTAACCAACGGACCACCGGGCCGCCCAATAAAAGTGAAAAAATACGGATGATGTAAATGTTAGCTGGGATTAAAGGATCGAGTTTGCCACATGGGGCCCAACTTCGCACACCCCTACTAAATTTGGTCACTGATCGGAAGCCTCGCCAGACTTTTCCTAAACTCATGCAACTTGATGGTTCAAGTTTGTTTTTGTTTTTTTACGCTGACAATTT
Organism: Hippocampus zosterae; assembly: GCF_025434085.1. NCBI lineage: Eukaryota > Metazoa > Chordata > Actinopteri > Syngnathiformes > Syngnathidae > Hippocampus > Hippocampus zosterae. Next base: position 5,604,434 of record NC_067464.1, read on the forward strand.
TGAGTGTTGCATGTTTTTTGTAATGTGGGAGGAAACCGGAGTACCCGGAGAAAAGCCACGTCTATTTATTTATTTTATTTTTCTGTTGTCATCATACCCGTGCTTGCAAAAAAAAAAAAACAGTCAAGTTTTGCGGCATAATGCCCCGTGGGATACGCCGAGGTCTTCAACGTCCATGTGTTTACTCGAACAAAAAAAAAACCCGAGGCGATGGCCAGAAGGTGCGACGGAAGAAAAAGGTGTGAAAAGACAAAGACCGAGAGGGTACGAGGGGAGCAGAAGAATAAAGAAGAGGCAACTTGCGCAGCCTCATTACATCTAAAGGAAAGCCGGCGCTTTGCATCCACCCCCACCTCCTTTCTTAGGAGCCAGAGAAGGAACGCTGCAGGGCAAATTGTCCCAAACGCTAATGGCTTCTGACTGTTCCCTGGCAACTCTGCCATTCGAACCTGTGTGGATGCGTGCGCTGGGTTAAAAAAAAAAAAATGTAGGCAGAGGAGAGGATGGGAGAGTGAAAATGTGTAAGGCAAGAGTAAGGGAAAGCGTCCCATCATCTGGCCATGTGACACAGATGGGGGTTGGCTATTAGGAGGCAGCCAAAAGGCCTCGGGGAGCTGAGATGCTGGAGTGTAGCCTCGGGCACTTTTGGAAAAGCAGCACCCTTGGAGATGAGGCGGCAGGGGAGGAGCTCCGCTCTCTCCCTTCGCGCTCTCCCCTCTTTCTTAAACACACGCCAGCCGCGTCGTGACTGGGGCTCTGTTTAAAAAGTTCCCGCATCATTTCAGACGGATAGGTCTTATAACGCAACGGCAAAGAAACGACGGGAAAACAAACAAAGTCCAAGAGCGCGCTCGGCTCGTGTACATCGCCTCTCGACTCGTCACTAGTGGCTGCTTATTAAAAATGCATTCCCATATATCTTCGCCGCGAGTAAATTGGTCTCGGGGCTGAGCTCATTAACGGGTCGGTGGAGGAGGACCGTAAACACGGCGCAACTATTGCTTGTCTAACGTATGAGCGCGGGGGAGGGGTGTGTGTTCCTTTTTCCAAGTTTGTCGCACAGAAAAAAAAACATTGGTTTGGCGTCAAGTTTGAGACAATCGTAGAGCGGGGGGGGGGGGGGGGATGCTCGGCCGTTTGTTGAGAATTGAAACCATAATGCGATTTTCACAAATGTCCGTGTTGATGCAGAGCTGCAACGAATGATTGGTTAAAAAAAAAAAATTAAAACAAATTCTTATAAAAAACGAAAATTAGTTTTTTCGGATGTTATGTCAGCTTTGACGTCACATGTCACATAAGCGCAGAAGTGACGAGGGCGTAAGAATAAACGATCAAGGTTGGCCATCCACCTCCACAAGAAAGCCGGCGTTTGCATTTGACTCTTGGTACAGCGAATGGAGAGTCTTGACACAGACTTGAGATGTTGCGCCGTGCACAGGGAGGCCCCCCCCGGTGTTTGTTTCAGGCTAATGAAGCGAGAGTGTTGAGGCAGTGGCTTATGGAAGCCGTGCTTAAAGTGACTTATTACCGGCGGGGGCCCTGCCTCCTTCTGTGCCTTTGCAAAGCAGTCAGCCATGTTTTTTTTTTTTGGGACGGCGAAATAGCTGGACGAGCTACATCCAGTATGAAATATAGGGGTGCTTTTTATGTTTATTTTTTTTGGGGGGGGGGGGGCGTGATTATGAGCGACGGCCATAGTGACCGGGAACCCCCCCCCCAACCCAACCCCCACCTGCCCTCGCCCTTTCAATGGACATCCTATTTCACCACCTCTAGCCCCGCAGGCTCGGCCACTGAGAATGAGGAGAAAAGAAGAGAGGGATTTAGGAGCCTCTTTTTTTTTTTTTTTTCAACCAACCTAAACAGCATTTAGCACATTCACCCCCCCCCCCCCCCCGCACACACATTCACAAATGGCTGCGCAATAGGAGAAGCGGTAGGGGCTCTCGCTTTTGTCCGTCTGGTTACCCCCTTTTATTTACTCTGGATTTACGGAGGGCTCTTTGACGCTTTTGGGAGCGCATGCCCGAGATGCACATCTAATCGCGCATGCACAAACATGAAGTGTTCACACTAATGGGATGGGGTCCAACTTTGGTGGTAGATGACATCGCCGATGACTATAAATTCACGTTAGTCATGTGACGGCACGCGGAGGTATTTTGTAAGATCAAAATAGCATTCGTTATAAGAATCACATGAAAGTTGGGCTCATATTATTATGTGAGAATTTCCATGTTGAGAATTGAGGGTTTCTTTTCTTTACCTTCAAATTCTAAACTGTGGCGCCTGTTGTTTTTTAAATTATTTTTAATTTTTTTATTTTTCTTAAACTCAGAATGTCATCACCAATGTGCTCAACTCGCATCCTTACGTCAAAAGTCCACATCAATCTCTTAAAATATCAAAAAGATCGCCGCAATATTTTGGATTTTTATGGACATTAACGTCTTCCTTTCCATCGGTGCTCATGGCACACTTCAACATCCAAAATAACGAGGCAATCCTTTTGATATTTTCAGAAATTGATGTGGGCAGAGGTAGAGAGGCGCATGCGAATTCTGCTGACCGTTGGTTCCAGTTTTCCAACATCAAGCAACCTGAAGTGTTTTGGTGTTTATTTTTTTTCTTTAGCGAACGCTGATGGGGAGAAAACGGTTTCACACCCAGAAAATCCCAAATCTGGTGTCGATCGTTTTGATATTTTCAGAAGTTGAAGTGGGCATACATGAATCGAATCTCGAATTTTCACACTCCAAAATGGAAAGCCACACAGTGAATGAGGGCTCCCAAAACAGATGTATTCATTTATTTTAAACGTAGTAGCAACCGGTGTAGTTTTTTTTTTTTTCACTGATTATTTCCTGATTTGTGCTTAAACAAGCGGCAGGTCCCTCGCACCGGACCATAAAACAACAGCTTAGTAAACAGCTAGCATGCTGACAAATTGCTAGCGCTCGGGCCCGAGTCATTAACAACCCTAAATCCTGTCAGAGCAATTACAACAAACTCTCTCCTTCAGCGAGGCTCTGTGCCAAACTCAGATGTCACTACCCGCCCCCCCCCCCAACACCCTTTTTTCTTCCCGTTCAACCACCAGGACAGCGGCTAAAGGTGAAAGAGGCAAACCCCCCTCACTCTCCACTTTTTCTCTGCTGCCCAACAATCATGACACAAACACTTCCAACACGCAGCTGTCCGCGCATCCTGGCGGCTACGACTCAATGGCTGCGCTTGCGTGAGAGGTAATGTGCAGTTGTCTTCCCCAAAAACACATCATTAAGTGTTCCCTTAATGAAGTGGAATAAGAGCGTCTAATTAGATGGGTTTTACGTGTGAGGAGCCGAGGCAGTCAGGCAGTAAGGAGGAAGGCGGGGGAGGGAGGAAGGGGTTAGCCGGGTGGGGTGCTAGTTGCTCAACAACTCCTGCGCCACCCACCCCTCCCCCTCAACCCCCACCCCCTTTTTTTTTCCTCTAAGCCCCCTAACCCTGCCATCAGGCACATATCTCTCTGTCATCCATGGAATGCCGGAGATAAGTATCGCCTCTGCGGCGATACGAGGCCTCGCGCCGTGACCCCTCGGCGCACAACCAAATCAGAAGCCAGTTGTTTTGAAAGAGCGAGTTCGGTGAGGCGCAATTGTTTGGGGTTTTACATTTCGGGCCCATCAAAGTACCTGCTGATGCAAAGCTGATCCAATTGACATTTGGATGGGATGAAGTTGTTTGGAAGTTACGTGAAAGATCAGGGCAAAGTGTGCCCTGTGTGCCACTTAAGACCACTTGCGCTCTTTAATATGTTCGCTAGTGAATCAGTGCATGAGAACGAAGTCGACATAAAAGCAATAAAGTGTCCAGAAAAGGGCATTTTCTTTTCAATTTGTGATTCATTTCCATTAGTGTGGCGGGTAAGGTTGGTATGTGTGGATTTTATTTCCTGAAATGTTGCCTGTTGCTGGTATGGGAAACAAAGAAAGGACTTCTCGGCCAAGGCAGACCTCACAATCTCTGAATTGGGAGGTTACAGGTGCGCAAAATCGCATCCGCGCGGGAGTGTGCATGCGCACATCTGATTTAGTTTTTCGGTCATGAGGGTGATGAGGATGAATATTCTTCTTCTAAAATTCAGTTCAATACATTAATTAGACGTACTGTTAAGGGTTAAAATACTTTTATTCATTCATTTTCATTCATTCATCTCCCGAGCCGCTTGATCCTCACTAGGGTCGCGGGGGGTGCTGGAGCCTATCCCAGCTGTCTCCGGGCAGTAGGCGGGGGACACCCTGAATCGGTTGCCAGCCAATCGCAGGGCACACAGAGACGAACAACCATTCGCACTCACACTCACACCTAGGGACAATTTAGAGTGTTCAATCAGCCTGCCACCCATGTTTTTGGAACGTGGGAGGAAATCGGAGCACCCGGAGAAAACCCACGCAGGCCCGGGGAGAACATGCAAACTCCACACAGGGAGGCCGGAGCTGGAATCGAACCCGGTGCCTCTGCACTGTGAAGCCGACGTGTTAACCACTGGACTACCGGGCCGCCCTAATACTTTTATTATTTAACTGATATGTTGATCACACGCTTTTTTTTAACTATTCGCTGAATGACTTGGTCCTATGTTTTAACAAATCAAAAGCTGTACGTTTCCCAGTGAATCTTGGATTTGTAGGTTGTGATTTCTTGAAAGAAGGAAGTAGGCTCACTAGCTTTGGCAGGGATTCCGATAAAAGATGCCGATCCAGGATGACAAAGAAGGAGCACAATACTTTTTTTTTTTTTTCATTAACGCCATTCTAAACAAATGCAAGAAAATGTTCCTGAATGTCGCAAACTCCCGTTTCCATTGAGCGGAATAAAGTACAGATGTGTTCTACTTTTTAGGGTCTGCAAGGGCCACAGGAAATGACGATGCGTGAAACCGAAAAAGAATTGCAGGCATTTGCAGATATCAGGAGCCAATCTGGGTGGATGGCAAAAGGGCTAAATTGCAGGAGTGGGTGGTAAACTCAAAGGGAATTCGGATGGGCCCTTCACGCAGATGGCAAGGGGTGAGTGGCTAATGAAGGGGCTTTGTATACCCCGCAGACGTTTCACACTCTCTGGGGCTCCTGAGCAACTCTTGTTTTCTTGCTTCTCGACCAAACGCGGCACAAAGACTAATTTTGCTCACTGAAACTCTGCGTAGAATCGAACCGACTCACGCCAGCGTTTGTTTGAATTGTACAACAGACGAGAAAAAGGCCATCCAGATGAGCATACTTGGGCATTAAATATTTAAGTAGAGGGATTCCCCAAAGCGAGTGAGGCAATGCTGAAATAAAGCAATGATCATTCGTTTGAACACGCGTCTTCTTATACCTTTTAACCTTCCAAAGAATTCACTATGTTGTTGGATTTTTCAACACGATGCAGCATCCAAAATTAGTGAAATAGGAACTGATATTGAGATCTTGCTGTATAATGCCGCATCTTTGGTGGAAATGCACACATGATGGTTTTGTGTTGCAGAACAGTCAACATTGAACTCAAACATCAGTGGTAAATTTTTACCCTCAACTGCTGTATAAAACGTAACAAACAAATCAACGTAAGGTTTTAAATTTTGTTTTTTCATTCTTTTTGGATTTTTTTTTTTTTTTTTGCTATGAAGGGCATCCTTGAGCACACCTGCCGGACAGGATTTTCACATACATTGTTACCCTGGGGGGGGGGGCAAAACAGATTAAAAGGTTTATAAATCAACAAGTCAACCATCAGATTTGAGCTTTTCTGCAGTCTTCTCATCAACCAAAGAGCATCAACTTTTTTTCTCTTTGTTTCTCCTCTTATTTTTTTTTTCTTCCCACCAAATGTCCTGGAGGCAAAGGAACAAAGCGAGCAGAACTGATTACTGCGCTGCTGCCCCGCTTCGCCAGTCTAAACTCTGTTTGGCTTCCTAATGAGCTCACTAAAAAGCCAATTCATCACCCATAACCCCCTCGCAACCTGTCTTGAATTCCGCCCCCCCCCCCAACATTATGGTAAGTCGAGGAAAGTCCGTTTACAGACTCCAGGGTGTAGGTCAAGCGCTAGGAGGGCTAGAAAAAGCGCCAGTTGTCGGGGAGAGCACAACCGGCATCAAAATGTGCTCTCCATATACTAAAAACATCTTTTTATGGCTACTTGTGCATGCTGGCTTGATCTTGACACCCCCATGCCGCCCCCTCTTATGCAACACCAAAGGTGTCCTGACCAGGCCAGGAGGAATGTCCAGTTTGACGGTTACAAGAGCGGGAATGCTGTTTTTTCATCAGCGCTCGCGCTAGGAAATTCAACGTTCAGAAGCTGCTGTCTCAATGCACGCAATGAGACAGCAGAAATTCCCAAGTAATGGTAATGGGAAGCGAGCAGAAGGAAGAACAAATAGAAATGTTAAAACACATTCTTAGCCATGTTGAACTTCACATTGCTGCCTTGGATAAGCTTCTGCTGGTATAGAAAATGGATCTATGAAATACAAAATAGACAATTTCAAGTGTTTTGAGGAGTGCATTTAACTGGGGAATAAAAGTGGACCGAGAACAGAACCCTGCGGCACACCCTTGTGAACATATAATGTCAGAGCATACACCATGATATTTAATGTACTGCGACTGAGATATATACCGCTATATTTCAAAAACCAAGCAACACCTTCGGCGAGCTTAGAAGTCTCCGTTTTAAAACGACATGGTCGACTCTTATCAAAGGCTTTGGATAAATCAAGAAAAAATACGGCACAATGTTACTTTTTGCTGTTTCCTCTTTGAGAGAAAATCATTCCTAGCAGCTCACATGACAACAGACAGTTAAGATGGAAGAAGAAAATCGGAAGATTTAATACAAATCAGAACAAAAAGGCATGCAGTTACGATTATCTTCAGAACCAAACGTAAGCAACTTATACAAGCAAATAACTCCGCCACTGCGCTGTAAATGCTAGGCATCATTAAAAAAAAATCTATATACAGTACACCAAAATTCCCGAGCATGCTTCTTCTATAACCTTAATTAAGACTTTTTTAAAATGCATCTTTTCTCCTTGCATCCATTTTATACATAAATTCTCACGAGAAGAGGACCGAAAGGGTAAACCACTAAAAAAAAAAGCTCAGAAGCAAAGCCAAAAAGGGAGGAAAATATCTTGATTAGGTGCTTGCAAGGTTTGTGTGTACGTGTGCGTGTACACAAAGGAGTCGGACAGCGGAGGCTGGCTGTAAACTCCCACAGTTCCTCATTACACCAAGTTGAAATGATCCTCCTGACACCTGAGCTGTAACCAAGAGATTACGGAATTGATGAATCCTTGCTTTAAAATGCGGCTGTTTTATTCTGCTTTAGTAATTAATTCTTTTTCCGATATGGTATTGATTAAGTGTAGCCCCTGATAAAGTTCAAACCCAGCCGGATCCCTGCGGGGGCTTTGGCTCGGCCCCGCGCCAGCTAGTCAATGAAAACTTCCTTCCCCTCACCCTTCTCAGTCGGCATTGCTCTATGTCAGTGCAGTTTAGCCTCATAAATTAGTCTGATCCATCAGCATCGAGAGGAGTTCATAAATGCTTTGCATGCTCTCCTGCCGTTTCGATTTCATCACAATGAACAAACACTTACGGGCCATATAAATCCGAACCCTCGGTGTAGTTTAGCCTCATCGTTTAGTCTGATCCAACAGCATCAAGAGGAGTTCATACAGACTTGGTATGTCCTCCTGCTGCTGATTCTACTTTGTGACAAGCACAAAAACTTGCATGTCGGTCTTGCGAAACATTACGTCAAACATAATTGACGATTTGTTCTTTAGCCTGGTGAATTAGTCTGATCAGTGAGCATGCAGGAGTTCAGACATCCTTCATATGCTCCTCTGCTGTTGCATATACTCGGCACGATCAACAAAACATACAGCGCCACACGACACAATCTGCCATTAGCTATAAAATTGCCAAGTTCAGTTTGGCTTCATTAATAAGACTGATCCGTCAGTGACGACGGGAGCTCATACATGCTTTGTACAGTGGTATAAGATAAGATAAGATAAGATATCCTCTATTTGTCCCACACTGGGGAAATTTACAGCCTCCAGCAGCAAGAATCTCTTCTTCCGAAATGAATTGGTTGTGAAAGAAATTTCTTAATTAGAAAATTTTGGAAGTAGAGACGCGTTTTCCATTTAAATGCTCTAATTCGTTCCAAGCCAACCAAAATTCAGACATAAATGTTTCCGAAAGCATAAAAATGCATCAACATATGTAAAAAAAAAAAAAAAAAAAACATGTTACAATTAGATGATTGCACAATAAATGAGAGTTGTGCATAATGTAAAAAAAAACAAAGAATAAAGAATAAAAATGATGGTCATTTAACGTTTAACTGCATATCCGTTTTTGCCCTCTTTCGGTTGCTTTTGTTGGCTTTGAACAATCCTTCGACAAATGTCCAAGGCAACAGTGACCGATCGTCCGACCGGTGAACACTTTTTCAGGGTGATTCACAATTACGTAAAACTAATTACGAGAACGCTGCATTGAAATATATCTATTTATCTATCTATCTATCTACACATATAGACACATACGGTAGACGTCTCTCTTAACCAATGGGATGCCAGGATGATGCTGGGTAATAGCCAATGGCAGAGCAGCTATAATGTTGTATGTTGCTGTATTTTTACCTTTCGTATCTTGAAATTTATTTCGTAACAAGAGGCAATAATTTCCTGTTGAGGCGTTTCGTAACTTGAAAATTTCGTATGAAGAGACGTTCGTCTGTAGAGGTAGCCCTGTATGCTCTTCTAATGTAAAATATACTCAGTCAAATCTAACAAACATGCAGTGCTCTACTGCAAAACTTATACATCAAACACAAACTCGTCAGTTCAGTTTAACCTCAAGAATTAGTCCCATCCATCAGGACCAAAAGGAGTTCATACATGCTCTGTCGGCTCTCGTGTTGCTTTTCACAATGCATCGCTACCAACAAACAAGCAGTTTTGTACAAAAAAAAAATGTTACATAAAGCAGAACACAATGACAACTGTGGCACACACAGTCGAAAGCTCCTTCACCAGCCCCACTTGCTCTCATTCTCGCCAGAAATGGCGGTGGGAGGCGTGGGGATGGGGTTGGGTCGGGGAAGTGGCACACGGAGCGGGAACGAGCATCTCCTGTCACAAAACTCTTTCATTCTCTTCATCGTCGCGTTTTGCCATACAGCCGAGCGAGGCTCTCTGTCTCTCTCTCCAGGGAGGCAACTAGTGTGGAAATCAGTCGGCTTTATGAGAGCGTCGAGCCGCTCGCGTCTTGTCAAGAACCCTCACCTACCAGCGCCTTTACAAGTCAATAACCCGGCCCGGGTGCCGTCCGTTGGGCCTTGGCACACATTTACCCCTCGCTATAGAAAATGCAACCGTTTGTGTTCGCTCTGTTTCGCTTCAAAATACTCTGAGGGGAAATTCAGAGAAAATGATAGGAAATCCTAAAATGTTCAAACCTTGGAAGTTTCAGGAACCACCCGCTGGTGACAAATTAGCAATCGTTAATGAAAAAAAAACATCAATACTCATTAAATTGAGTATGACTTGAGTTGCTAAGCCCAAGTCAAGACCATAACTGAGGCAATGCGTAGTTGAGCTAAGGCCGAGCCAATGCAGGACCCTGTCAAGACTGATATACAAGACCCAGTTAAGCGCAAGACCGAAGTAGGCCAACAAATTCAATTTGAAAATTAAGAATTGCAGAAATTAAGATTTTGAATAGTCGAGGAACGATCAAGACAACCAGGTCAAAACCAAGACTCAAAAACTGAGATGAAGTCAATACCAGAGCAATGGGTGACCAAGTCTTTGAGAACCAAGCCAAGACAAAGACTTTGAATGGTTGAGATCATGTCGAGGCCAAGATTCAGGCAGCTCCAGACCAAATGGAGCAGCAACTCAAAGTCTTAGTCATTACTTTGGCTTAACCTCACGTCTTGTTCTGAACCCCTCAAAGTCTCGGTCTTGACTCGTTCTCAATTCCTTACAGACTGCAATCGGTTTGGGAAAAGTGCCACCAAAACTCTCAGTAATTGAGATTTGATCAAGATCTAAAGAGAGGCAACATGAGACCAAGGTAAGACTTATATAAAGTGGAGACTAAGAAATACTTTTAGAAGTTATGACCAATGTCAAGTATGACAACAAAACTGTTAGCATAAAGTGTTAAATAAAGCATCTTCACTTAGGTTAACAAATCAGTGTTCTTTCTCGTCTAGATGAGACTTCAAGCACTTGATACTGTACTGCCTTGCCGTTAAGAATGGACCTGACTTCCAAATGAGCTCCTCATCACACAGTGTCAGAAGTTCCACAAGCGAAAAAAGCCTCTCTCATGCCATTAATTAGCATCCTCAGCTTTTTGAAGCTCTCCTTCCCCCTTCTTTTCTCATCTCTCTTTTTTCGAAGGGGTTATTGACGTTTCAATTCTCCCCTCACATGCACCCTCAGCCCTCCGATACCCTCAAGTCGGCTCCCTGAAACGGCAGGCTGGCTGCCTGAACGGGGGAGAAACAGCTAGCGCGGGAACAACAGCCCCGGTAGCTGTTAGCCGGCAGCTAACAGCGACTCTTCCCAAGAGAGACAAATCAAAGAACGAGGCCCTTAAACTCCAACAGGGCTGTAATGAGGGTGCTTCGAAAAAAGAACAATAAGCATGTACTGTACACCAGAGGAAGCGTGCGAGAGTAAGAGTGGGAGTACAAAAAGGAGGCGAGGGCGCATGTCTGGTGATATAAACAACTAAATAATAAAATAAGGATGGTGCGATAAGGGGGAGAGAGGGCAAAGGGCCACAGCCAGTGGTGAAGAGGGAAAGAACCGTCACGGCATCAACAACAACAACAACAAGAGGGTCTTTGTGGCGTGCCTTTGGAGCCAGCACAACAATGGATACACAATGGCAGGTACTTTGAATAGCAGAAGGGATCCCCCCTTCACCTCCCTCATGCACTCTGAGGTCTTCATTTTGATCCAAGCTTCCCTTGGACTCAAAGGATGAAAACGATCTCATCGTTGGTGCAAAGGAGGAAGAACGTCAAAGCCTGTCAGGCACAACAAGGATCTGCACAACGTGGGCATAACAACACGTTTGTTTCTTAATTGAGCGCTATGCTGGAACTCTTTGTGTCCGTTCATTTGCTTTCTCAAGAACATCAGGATGTAACAGCTATGCTAAGTCAGCTACGGAGACGTTGTCAACTATGGGCAGATATGTTCTGCACAATATGGAATGGACGTAGGAGTTCAGAACATTCCCAGAGAGTCTTCCACCCCCCTTGACTGCGACACAATGATGGGAAGCAAGTTAGTACGTCAGTATTGCTTGTCATATGGTCACCGCTGAACAGGGTTAGAATCGTTCTGGATTATTCAGTATTGTCAGTTTTTATTTAATTTTGACTTTTTAAAAATCTGTCAATTAATATTTGTTTTTTAAATTTTTTAAAATGTTTTATGAGCTTTTATTTTTTTTAGAAAAGGCTTCGTTTTAGTTTAAGGATTTTATTAGTTTTAGTTTTAGTTTTTGTTAATGCATATGAGTTTGTTGTAATTTTTTTAAAGACGTATGGAGTATTTGTTCAGTGCAAAGTAAAAAATAAAAAAAGAATAGGAGTGAAATCTTTTTTTTAAAAAGGAGCATAATCAGTATCAGCATCAATGCCCAAAATTAACACCAAATCAACAACTGTAAAAATAAACCCTGAGCTCATGTATGAAACTAATTGATGAAAATTCAAGATAAGGATTTTTATCGCGATAATCCCGATTCGTTTTATTTAGTTTTATAAACATGAAAGGTAGTTTCACTTCATTTTCCTTTTTTTAAAAGCACTCTCGTTTTTATTTCTTTTTTTTCCCAATTGTAGTTTCACTTATTTTGTTATTTTTCGTGACGGGTTGCCAGCCATTCGCAGGGCACACATATGACGTAGACAAGCAAGTAGTCAACGCTCACATTTCACACTCCATCACACTGAGAGGTGTTCCAAATATTTTGGTGACCTCATTTAGCCACTCCGAGCGTGTCAAAATATCATTTGGCTCCTGCTAAAATCTGACAGCGGACAATAATAAATACAGCGCTCAACTGCTACCAATGGTACGTTTTGATGAGACTGTGCAGGTGTACCTAATGTTATGGCCGGTACATTGTTTTGTGTCCCGTAGGCACTTTTCACCCCCTTCACCACCTCCACCACCTTAAGAGCATTTTTTTATGAGGTCACAAGGCCAGGCTTTGCAGATGTCTCCTGCAGACACTCACTTGTCTAAACATTGAATCCCCGGGAGTAAGCTTTCATACCAAACAATGCAGCATTGCCCACGTCACCCCCCCCCCCCCCCTTCTCTGGAAAAAGTTAAATGTTTTCTTTTTTTTTCTTCTCCTTTTTTTTCATTGTTGTAAACCTGAATGCAACTCTAGAGTGAATTCCCCCGACTCTTTGATATTGAAAAGACCGCACACGCTTATCAGCAGATAAGTGGTGTTTTCTGGTTGAAAAAAAAAATACTCTCCGTCTCCTTACGTTTCCTGCGATTGTTTAAGCGAGGGGGGCCTGAGTCATCCTCAGCTTGTTTGCAAAAGACGGCAATGATGCATTTTCTCGCGTTGCCGAGAGCAAATGGAAGGGAAGAATGAATACATGTAGTCGTACGCCGAGGTGGGAGTAAGTCACGAGTCAGAAGTCAGGCTCAAGTCTCGACCTTCAGGTTTGCAACAAAGTTACAGAGACAAAAAAAAAGTTGAGTCAAGTCATTACTTGGGTGAAGCAAGTGTCAAGTAACACAATATTGCTCAGTCACAACATATCTTCACATCATAACCACTTTGCACTCAGGAAATGTCCTGCAGGTTTTTTTTTAATTTAATGCTTCCTTCATAGTGTCTATGATGTAGGTGTCAAACTCAAGGCCCGGGAGCCAGAACCGGCCCCAGGAGAGCAAATCGTGTCAGCTTCCATGACTCTTCCTACCAAAATTTCTAATTGTCATGTGTAATAAATAATAACATTGCAATTTTGCAAGAATTGTTTTGTTCCCCTTTTTATAAAGTAAATCAAACAATAAATGAACAGATTTCCAAACTAGTAGCCCATCAATTTGTTGTTATCCAGAAATACGATGACAAATTTGAACATTGATTTGGTGTCGCCGTTGTCACGGCCCTACTAGCGAAGCCGTAACTGCAACGTGGCCCGCGACAAAAAGTGAGTTTGAAACCCCTGGTTTATGATTTGACATGCATAAATGACATGAAGCTTAGTCAATGTTCGATTGGTTAGCTAAACTGTGAAGTTGATGTGCTTCGTTGTCTCTGTGGTTCTACAGTGACAGATGACGTTAGATGTTGTAATTGCAAAAGCGGGCATTGCGCTCTTCTCTTCTCTTTCTGCTGACTTCTCTTCCATCCATTTATATCATCTTTTGATCCAAATTGCATCATTTCATCATATAATCATCCTGCTCCACATCACAGCATACCGGTGGTTTTCCTCGTCCGAGGGCACCACACAAACATTATGTTTTCTTCCAAAAACAAAAACAAAACGCCAGACCATCGGCAAGCCTCCGATTTTTTTTTTTTAACTACAAACAGGCAAGGCTTGACGAATGAAATAAATCGAGTCGAATCTTTCATATGTTTCACCCAAGCAAGTCCTAAATCCTAGTATTGGGAACGCAGGGGTGACTCGCAAGCCCTGGTTATAAATAACTGCCCTGGAAGCCACACAGAATGCAAACAAAGAATTTACATGGGCAAAACAGAACAGAAATAGTGATGAACAGGATTTATGGGCCTTCATTAAAGGGAAATCAGTTTTGGGTTTGGTTTTTTTTTTTTTCCTTAGGGTGGGTGGAGTGTGACACACAAGAGAAGCCATTGCGGTGTTTAGCACTCGCCTCAGAACATGGAAGTGTGTAATTGGCACTGAGCGAGCGATCTTCTGCATATCTTACGCCTTTTCATCTTGCCTTGTTCCGAGCCCTCTCACTCAAACATCCCCTCTCTCTCTCATTTTTTTTTTTTTTTGCAAATTGATAACCCTTTAAATGAATTACTGTAAATGCATAATGAAGGTTTTTCTCAGCTTCAGCCCCTGCAGCCAAGCCGGGATGGAGGAGCATTTATTTCATTTAGGAATCACTCCCCCTTCACCCGCCCCCCATTTTTTGGTAACGCATTTAGCTCTGGCTTCCCTTTGCAAGCATGCACAGCTTGGGGCGTGTACATGAGAAATTATCCTTGCTGACTAACAAGGCTCACGCTGCCTCCGGGGTGATCAAAAATCATAAGATGCCTGCTTCCAACAAACATCGGGGCTCACGGCGCTACCTGCTGATAGAGCGCTAACACCCCCCACCCCTACCCCACCCCCAATAGCCATGGAAGGGGACGGCGGGAATCGTACTAACTCACTTGTAAGAGTCATCAAATCGTCTGCTCGAAAACGAGCTTATCTTGGCTTCTTCTCATAAGCTTTGCATAAACGGTGAAAGGGGAGCACAACTCGGATTGGAACGCGCTCGCTTTCTCATCCTCCCACTCTCTTGGATGGCGTTAGCTGAGGGTAGCGCAAGGTTCCAAACAAGTCTCGCAGTGAGCAAACCCGAGCATAGCTTTCAACAGAGCAAGCCTCGACCTGGAGTGGGGTAATCTGAACAACCGGACGATTTCCCGGTGGGCCGGGCTGCCATTTACAAATGTAGTCCTAACACATTAACTGGGTCTGGTGTCTAATCGCAAGTCGCAATCATTTAAAACACGACAAAACCATTGTATTGTACTTGACCCCCCCCCCCAAAAAACACATGAAAGAAATTAAATAAGCATAAAAGAGTCACAAGTGTTGGCCATCGGAATGTTAGCATCATTCCGCTAAGTAGTGCACTGGAAATGGTGTGAACACGTTTCAGACAACAGGAAGTGCCGCGTTAGCTGCCTAAATGTTGCTGATTGATCCTTTTTTTTTGTAGTTTTTGTCCATTTGAACTATTTCACCAATTGTAATTTTGATTTGGAATATCATTGGAGGGAATGGTAAGTTATTTTGGATGGATATACGAATCAGAGTCAAATTGTATCTCTTCATTTAAAATCGCGAACTAAAGTGGGCCAGTGTGAACCACGAAACACCAGATCTGACAAAAAAAATCCCACTTCACCCCCGCCTGCTCAACTCCATGCTGTTTTTTGTTGTTGTTGTTGGGAAGGTTGCAATGTAGGTTTGGACATCGAGGAGGAAGAGGAGAATAGCGAGGTTACGGGGTTAGTGGGCAAGATTAAAGAGTCAAAGGGAGAGTGGAAGAAAGGAAAGAAAGTAGAAGAGCGCGAGGACCATTGGTCAAGCACAAAAGGGCAGCACGAGAGAAAACATTTGAAGTCAGGGTGAAACTAAGCGCACCTTAAACTGAGGCTGGAGTAAGCCGTCCCCCCCCTGCAGGTGTGCCTTTGACACACTTGGCCCCGGTAACCTCGCTCGGATCCAGAATGGGGCCAGTAGAAAAAAAAATGGGGGCTAGGGGGGGGGGAGTTGGGGGTTGACATCCTGCCGCTGCGTCCTCCTATTTTACGTCTATTACATCCCCGCACGCGTGCTTACACTCCATGTAAACACACAAACACGCCGCCAGACGCGAGGGGGGGGGGGCAAAACAAATCTGGCGAGGACTGGAGCAATTGGATTATCACCTCTTAAAGGCCGACTTCTTGGCTGACCCCCTTGGGGCGAGAGCGTGCTGAAACAAAACAAGAAAATTTCCAGGGAAAACAACCCCCCCGACCCCCCTCCACCCTCTCAAGGACGGGAGTGCCATCATCATCGTGGTCCTCATCGTCCCGTTGAAAAATACACAGGAGGCTGCGTTAATGGAAGCCCTGATGCCCTTCGGGGGCTCCAATCCCTTTTAGGCGTATTACATCAGACCCCGGTGCATGCCCCCCCCCCCCCCACCCCAACCCCACCTTGCATTCTCTTTGCCGCTCGGGGTAATCAGCGATGCAACGCGGGTGTGTAAAGGCACCATCTAATGTAGTTCAATCGTGATTACTTCCCTGCAACACCGTTTCCTCCTCGCTTCTTAATTACGGTCAACTCACTGAAAAAAAACCGAGGCATTGACTTCTCGACGAGGAACGGCAGCGCAGATGTCCGAGTGGCACAAAACAGACTGACATTCTCCCCAAATGGTGTCAGAATAATCTGGCTAATTTCTTCCCCATGTTGGAACATGAGTTTGCAGATTAGGCTTCGGCCTGTTCGTTTATTCGGGTGGGCCTGGAGGGGTTGGGTGAAGGTATTCCTTGCGTTAAAAGAGAAAGTGAGTGTTTCTTTTTTTTTTTTTTTCTCCCCACCTCTCCTGATAGTCTTTTGTTTGTCCTAACGTGATCTATCAGAACAGAACAGCGGGTCGGAAGAACGATAGAGCCGGAGAGAAAGAGAGAGCGGAAGGGAGGAAGGAAGAATGGAGCAGAGGGAGCTGATCATTCTCTTTAATCACATTTTGGAAGAGGGCCAGGTAGTCTGCGGTCCTGCGAGGGGCAAAAGAAAGCCAGAAGAGAGGGATGGGGGGGTAGGGGGGGGGGGGGGAGAAGTGGGAAGGGGAGGACGAGGAAGGGGATTTCGGAGCAGCTTGCCGTGCCCGCACACACTATGTCAGACGAGCACAGCGTGTGTGTTTGTTTCTGTGTGTGTGTGTGTGTGTCTGCATGTAGCTGTTCCCGTAAATGCCCCTGAATGCTGAATCCAGCAGGAATCTGGTGTTAGAGCAGAGGCAGGGCAGGATCCATTTTAAAACTATGTGCATTAACTATACTTTTCCCCATAGATTAACCACTCCACATGAATAATTTAGCCTCTCTTATGCTAATGGGATCATGGAAGTATAACACACACACACACACAAACACACACTCACCACTCCCACCACCCCGCTAAACGCGTTTTCACCCCTTCAACTCTTCTCAGCTTTCAACAATAACTCCGGCCTTTCCCAACAAAGCCATCATACACACGAGAAGGTTGTACTCTGGTCATTAGCACAATGCTAACGTGTGACAACAGTGTGCATGGTCATCTGAATTTCGTCCAATGCATTCCAAAAAAAATTTGGGTAGAGAATTCAAGTAAGCTTACATGAAAAACTGGAGGTTTGGATTAGGGGTGTAACAAGAGATGGTTGGATGGAATCGGAAAATCTTTTTAATAGTTAACCTCTTATGGTTTGAAAATCAGGGCATAATGTCGTCATAAGTTGCGTAATTAGACTTAGTTTGATGTCCATTCTTCTCCAAGTGAATTTAGCAATGTTTTTTTTAAATCTAATGTTGACGCAAATCATTCTTTGCTTCATGTTTTTGTTTTGTTTTGTTTGTTTGTAAGTTATCTTTAAAGTTTCACTATTAATCAGAGTAACTTGCCCTACTAACTTCTTGGCATGTACAGTGTATAACAAATAACGACGGTGAAATGTTTCTCGAAACCTTAAAATTCATACAAAAGCCAAACGACTGAAGAAAATGTAGCACAACGTGGAATATGCTCACAAAGGTTCTGTTCAGAATACGTCAGTTCACCCCCTGACTGGTGGGAGTTGTCAATACTTCATACACCGGCGTATTCTTTTATAACCCTCACACATGTACAGTAGCGGTACATAAAGATGCATGCCCTTGTTACTTCAGTGTGTGTGTGGCGTCGACTGAGGTAGCGCGTGGCGTAAAGATTATCAGTGCACAAGCAGCTGGGAGTGAGGGCCATGAAACAGCGGGGCTTGGCTCTGCTTTATTGTTTATCTGTTGTTTATGGGCCAGTGTTTAGTTTTAATTACGACACTAAATTAAAGCCTAACAGGCACTTAGAGGGAACACGCATGCCCACACACACATTCACACGAATGATGACCCTCTCTTCTTTCACTGCGGTGTTGGGAAACTTGCTTCCAAAATGTGTGATTACATTTCATTCGTTCCTGTGATAATAACACAATGATACTCTTTAAAAAAGTGTCATATGTTACATTACCTCTGTGTTACTTTTCGACTGAATTCCACCAAAACATTTATGTCATGCTAATGTATGACGTCTAAGTGTTGTACGCTGAGGAAAAGTAGCTCTCTATTGTGGAAGCATCACATTCAACTATTTCACCATTTTAGTTTCCCAGTTCTTATCAGTGGTTTTCCGGGGCAATTGTGAGTTACTTAGAGACTATAACTAGCCCCGGGCATGTTCACTCGCAAGCTAGCGGACGGTTAGCGCCTCTCATGGTGGAGTAAAATGTATAATATATAATAATACAATAATGTATCTCGGTTGGATATGTTTCCATTAACCGGATGCTTTAAGTGGCTACATTTTCGCAGATCAAATATTAAAGGATGTATCGGCATCAGAAAGATTCTGGACAAATGATTCAGTGGGCCGTGGTATCACTCATTTAGCGAGAAAATTCTTTGATTTTTCATGAATTTCATTTTACGTAGCTAGCTAGCTAGCTAGCTAGCAAGCTAACTATGTCCTAATCCAGTGGTTCTTAATCTGTTTTTGATCGAATCCTAGTCTTTTGGTGGTATCTATCTATCTATCTATCTATCTATCTATCTATCTATCTATCTATCTATCTATCTATCTATCTATCTATCTATCTATCTATCTATCTATCTATCTATCTATCTATCTATCTATCTATCTATCTATCTATCTATCTATCTATCTATCTATCTATCTATCTATCTATCTATCTATCTATCTATCCGGTGTAGGAATGCAGAAGAAACCCAAGCTACACATAGATGAGTAATACGCGCTGACTGAATGACAAGTGCATTGTGCAGTAAATGGTAAAATATTTATAGAGCTGTATTAGTAGTCCATTTAGAGCAAAAAGCACTGGTTCCTGTGATACTTTTGTCAGGCGTAAATCAACAGAGCAGGTGACTGCACCGCAAATAGTCTGGAAGAGTAGGGGAGGGCCACCCCGAAAATGTACCACAACAGCATCAAACCGCGTACTCCCCCTACATTTCTGCTCCGTCCATCCCGGCCCCCTCTTGGGAGTCGGTCTGTCCACAAAAGCGTGGAGATTGTTCAATTGTGGAGAAAATGCTACAAAATGCTTTCTGCCACTTTTTCCCCAACCGCAGGAAAAGCTTTCGCTCACCACTCAAGTCCTCGTGCATAGCTAGCTAATAATTACAAGTGTGGACTTGATGCTTTCCTACCGTTTCTGAATCAGCTTTTGGGATTAAGCGTTCGTGTCTGAGTATGTCGGAAGGTGTTTGTCAAGATGTGCGTCAGCGTTGTAGCGGTAACACACAATTGCGGGCGCCTCGCATAGGAGAAGAGCACACATTCATCAAGTTTAACTCCCTGCCACTGATGTTGGGAGATAATCTTGGGTGCCTTCCAGAAAGACTGTTAATCAAAATGATGCGCAGGGCAAGGCATGAACTGCTGACTTTATTGTGCACGCCGTCTGATCCACTTGGTGTTTGTTTAACTATGCACAACATAGCTGTGAATGCACACTCATGTTGGCATTTTTATGAATATTATATTTCCATGTGGCTTTCGGGTTAAATCGTGATTAAAAACATGACTTTCAAGAGCGTGCTATAACCGATAACTTTGAATTGGAAGGTGTATTTTGCCAATTTTCTTGAAGTCAGTGTTAAAAATGTGCGCATTGCCAGAAGTTTAACTGACTTCTGCGAGCGGGGCGAGCGTAGCTCCCCTTCCTTTACTGCTCGGCAATAAACGGCTCCTGGAGGAAGGTGGCGAAACACGCTCGCACCCTTGTTTAATTGTTTTTTGGCACCACTTCAGAGCCACGTTCGACGCTGAGACCTGGGCGGAGGTGAACCGTGCAGGCAGCAAGCATCTCGAGGTCCCCTGTACGCGAGAGGTCGAGTGGAGGATGAGTACACCGATTCGTGCTACGCCAAGGGTGTCCAAACTTTTTCCCCCGAGGGCCGCAGATAGAAAAATTGAAGGATACAAGACATTGACGTTGTTCAAAGCAGCGTTTGCTTGGAGATTATTAATGTGATATGTTTGCAAATGGAAAGTGGGGGCAAAATATTTTGAATGTTGTCGTGAGACAAACACACACACAAAAAGACACATTGCATATTTAACCGAACCACCTAGTCTGCTAGCTTAAAGCTAACTCACAACGCAATATGTCATCAAAGGGCTAATTGAGCTAGCATCTCTGCTGCAATAAGTATAAACCTGTAAACAACATACAACTGATGACAAGCGGCAGCAACACATGCGGACGGAATATAAAATCCACTGGAATATATTCCTTATCCTCTGCGCAAAACCACTAATATTAACACAGTTAGCGCTCACGATCGAGCTTCTGTGTTTCATCATACTGCCCCCTTGTGAACACTGAATTATCATGACACACGCGATGTTTTCTTTACATTCTATATAATTCCACATAATTCCTTTTTTTTAATAAAGTACAGTATTGTAGAATATAGATGCTGTAGCGTGTGGCTTTGGACACCGCTGTGCAATGGGTTGCCCAATGTTAGGCAAACTTCCATTTTGGTCGTAGGCACACCTTTGTGTGGAGTAGTTGGCAAAAGAAAGTGACTGTTTCTCTTGGAAGAAAGTAGTCCATGCCCATGTGGCCGTCTCCCATCCATTATACCTGATCCTCATTCTCACCCCTTTTAACAGGGGCCAAGCTGTTAAAGACCCCATTACTGCGCCGAAGCACACATTTCGCATTTTCTCAGCGGACTTGAGAGCGCGCAGTGCAAATTTTATGTGGGAACGTATCAGGAGATAGAGTTCAGAGGGAAAGGGTGCTGGTGGTGGTGGTGGCGGGAGAGGGGGGCAGTGAGTAGTACTGGCGGTGGCGGGGTAGGCGGGGAGGTGGAATGGAAAAGGGCCAGAGTCGGGAGTCAGCGAGCGCTTCAAGCGTTAACGTAATTGCAAGAATGTGAAAAATGAGGCGGCAGGGCTCCCGAGTGGAGCAAAAGGTCAGAGCGCGGCGCACACAAAACAACTGGCTGGAGGACGGCCTCATTAGACCATTAAATCAGCTGACCCCCCTCTTGCGCCCTTCTAGCCTTCTGACTTTCTCTTCTTCTTCTTCTTCTTCTTCTTCTCTGCTTCTTACTGGGTGCAGGGGTTGACATGGTATTCATGGATGACCCTCTCATCATTACATCTTTCTAATGACTAAAGCACTGTCTATGTCTTATGTGTTGTGTTATATGACCATATTTTGTTATTTTATGTTCACTGTTCTGTAAAGCGCAGCTGTTGTTAAAGTATTGTATTGTATTAATTCCTTCTAAGGTACAGGTACAAAAAGTAGTTATATGTCTGAGAAGGAGGAGGAAGATCAGGATGATGATGAAGAGGATAATAAGCCCGATATTATTATTATTATTATTATTATTATTATTATTATTATTATTATTATTATTATTATTATTATTAATGTGATAATGTGACAATGTGAATGAGGCGTTGGTGTCGGTCTTGGCCCGGCGCAAAGTGCCATACCGTAACTGTCTTTGGCCTCCTATCGATCGTCTGTTACTGGATACGGTGCGGATAGGAGTCGATAAGTGCTCTGTGGATTACAGGTCACTTGTACTTATGTGTGTAAGATAATCAATAGGCAGTGCATTTGTTTCTCTCCTGTCTCCCCGACCCGTCCCATCCCCATGGCTCTCTGCTTCCTGCACACAGCAGTCATCCGCTCTGCTGCAGCAGATCACAACATCGACGACCCTTCCAGACATTAAATACATATCGGAAATGATTATCGCCAGCCCTTTTTGCAAATGCAAGGTGAATTTCAAGTCACAAAGGAAGTCTGTGCTCAGCACAGTGTTAAATTCATAACTTACAGTGAAATGTCACTAGTTTTCCACCATTTTGTCAACATCACTCAAAAAAATTGTGTGTTGAGCTAGCTTAAATGCTAACATTTTGAACCCAAAAGTTAGCTAGGCAGCAATTCTTTTGCAAGGCAAAGATCAAGAATCTCCCTCATAATTGTCAGCTTTCTCCTAAATCAGATTTTAGCTGAAAATCACATTCAATTGTTCAACAATGAAAAACTCTCCACAATGGGATCAATAACATTCCCCCGCGATGGTTGTCAAGCGATCTCCTGGTCCTAAGGCCCGACAAGTCGCAATGCGGGTGACCACAGAGGTCTGCGGCTGGCTAATGGCTCGTCTCAAAGCAGCTCCGCCGCAGCGTGCGCCATCCATCAATACGTTTGATCACTTATTGGCAAAACGATACAACAGCCACGCTTGCTTCTGGCGTCTACAAAGAGTCTGTTTGTGTGTCGAGACAACGTGATGAAATTTTGTGCAAAAAGCCTGCACACATGCCAGAAGGCACACACGCTAATAAATAAATACATCCACATTTTTGGCCACACTGGCGCGTGAACACCAATTTTTATCCAGCGTGCCTGTGATCGCAACAAAATCGACAGTGAGCGTGACGAGCGAAAGGCGACAGATATGTGTGACTGTCGCACACTATCTGTAACACATTCCAATACGTTTGTTTTGAAACGCTTTATTCCCGTTTGGCAGGTTGTGTGCTAGATAACACTGTGGCGTAATTATAGGCTGTTGTATGCAGCAAACCTAATGTATTTTTTATGTGAGAGAGAACTGGCAGAAACGCACTATTAGTCACCAGTTTTTGTTCAAGTCTCAAAATAGTAAAATTTCTGAAAAGCCCTTTTTTTTCGGGTGTGTCGCTCGCGTCTGACTGTAAAAGTGGATAAGCGCGTTAGTTTTTAGGTGTGACTGTGTTGACATGGACGCTAGTCATAAGAAGGGATAATCCAAACACGCACAAGGAAGGGAGATGGCTCGGGATGTCATCATGCATTCTGAAAATGGGCGAGTAAAGCGATCTCGATGTCAATGACGTCGCTCATATGCAGTGGAACAGGTGAGGTCCGATACGGTCGAGAATTGATTTTTTTGGAAATAGCGGAAATTTAAATTATCTGTTCCAATTTAAAACCTTTACAAGCATTCCCCCCCTCCCCCCGACTCAATATTTTAACATTACAGACATCAGCCTTAATTTCAATGACAAGTGCGGTGACTCATGAAGTCAATTATGGGCCTTGCACATTTTTCTTTTTTTGTTTCCTCCCAATGATCATAAAGCATAAAAAGAAGATGGCCACGATTGATATTTAATACGATTTATTTTTCATGACAAATGACAGTTGTGTCACTATTGCATGTAGGACATGTATATCCTTTAAAAAAACACACACAACTGTTATGTTATTATATATATATGTTGTTAGAAGGTATTTATTTCCCCACTGCATATGAACGATACTTGGCATGTAGTAGTACATACAGTATACTGTATATACCAATTGACGTGTTAGTGTTAATGCATCTCTGCATGGGACTCACCTTGCTCGCTGCTGTTGTCGCCGCTTTGCGACGCGTGGCCTCCGCTGGAGGGCCCCGGCGTACCGGCTGAGTGCGTGGATGTGGCGTCGTCGTGGTCTCTCCAGGATGCCGGATTCTGAGGTTTTACAACCGGGTTAACCAGCAACAGAGAGAGAGAAAAAAGAGAGGAAGACCATATGAGTGGCATGTAGAAGGATGGATCAATTGATCTAGCAAGCTAACAGCTAGCTAGCGGTCTGTCTATTTTAGCCTAGCTCGACAGATTGCTAGTTAGCTAGCTAGCTGTCTACTTTAGCCTAGCTGAACAGACTGCTAGCTAGCTAGCTAGACATACAGATAGCTAGTTATCGAGCTAGTTTGTGAGATACCTATGCCTTAATCCAGTGGTTGTTAACCTCGGTTTGACTGAATCCCAGGGTTTTCGTGAGCCACTCTCAGGGTTTCAGAGAAGGTCAAAACCGCACTCTGTGCGCGTGCGCGTGTGTGTGTCCAGCAATACTCTCCGCCTTTTGGCGTCACTAAGGTGTCCAAAGTCTGAAAGATGTTCATACTGTTTGTTACAATATGTATTTACAAGCAATCCTTGGAGGGTGATAGCCATAGAAATGAAGAAAAGTAGCACATTTTTGCTACAAAAATGATATGAGAGTGTCAAATGCCAAAGGGAAGTCGAGCAATCCTGAACTTATCTCAGCAAAAGTTACACTGATTTGCGGTATCCACTGAATCTCATTATTAGTTGGTTTTGTTCATTTAACACAGTGATAACTGATACAATACGTACCTATGTTTTTAACTTAATTAAAATCCTCCTTTAATTAAAAATGCTCATCTGCAATTCAAAAATCAAATGTGACGTTTGTGCACAAAAGTTTACACTCTCCTGATCGTCAAGCGACACACACACACACACACACGACAAACAAAAAAAAAACAAGCACGACAGCATCTGGCGATCAGTCAAAAATGTGCAATCAAGGAGCTTCATTAAATCATGAGAACAGAATGCTTGCAATGCTGCGTCCTGCATGACAAGCTCTGCTGAGTAATTGTCTACACACACGTGCACAGCAGTTCACGTTTGACATTTATTTTTTTGTTATTGTTGTAACAACACTACCAAGCGAGACTTCCGTGTCAAGTGTGAAATACAGAGGTAAGACGTCCAAACACACCAAGCCGCCATTAATCATTACCGCAGTCAGGAGAGAAAATAAGATATGACAGTGATTCTCCTGCTAATCTGCCAAAAATGTGCACACGCCCACAGAGGCTATAAAGGAATACACACACACACACACGCGAAATTCACTTTCATAAATGTAGGTTGAGAACTGGAATGGTACTCATTGAGAGAGCAGGCCTCAGCCAAGGCCCAACAATAACACGAGTCAGTGGCAGAATGCCATCTTCCTAGCTTAGCGGCTAATAACTAATACAGTATGCAAGCAATATCAACCATGTATATATTTTTATAACGTCTTTGAATGTTAAATGAAGGTTAGAAATTCGAGTCAAGGTACAGTTAAACATTATACAAACTCAGGAACATCTTACTTGGTCCACAGGGAATTCCGCATGCCTGAGCTAGCTAAGCAACTAAAGGCCAGCACTTAGCTTGTTTATTTGTTTGTTTGTCTTTTTGAAATTCAATCATTCATACATTGCAGTCACTACTGCTCCACTCCAGTTGTAATGGGAATTAACAACTGATTGTCAACAAGCCAAACAAAGGCAAATACTGCACATCCTCAACCAAAATGTCATGGCTTCCTCCGACATAGAAACAGCAGCTTTAGCGCGGACCAGCTAGTTTAGTGGCCAAATAGGTCGGTAAGAGACCCCAAGCAAGTATGAAAATCCCTGAAAAGTTCTTCATTGACATTTGACTACAAATTCTCACAAAATTGGAACGCATTTTCCATCTGTAAAATAGCTAGCTTAGTACTTAAAGCGTAAAGGTGCAAAAGAATGAACCGAACAGGCAACATGCATGCGCGG
Organism: Hippocampus zosterae; assembly: GCF_025434085.1. NCBI lineage: Eukaryota > Metazoa > Chordata > Actinopteri > Syngnathiformes > Syngnathidae > Hippocampus > Hippocampus zosterae. The sequence goes on from NC_067464.1 coordinate 5,629,933, forward strand.
TTTTGTAAATGTGTTGTACTTACAATTAAAATTCAAATTTAAACGTCTTCCAATCATGAAAATGACAAGTCCTAAATTGGCTTTGCTATTGTTCAAATCCGGTACTGTAAATTCGCAGTCAACTGCCAAACAACACGTCTGTACATAGTCCCTCATCAAAATGGCCTGTCTTATCGTTGGGCAGGGGAATTTTTTTTCATGATCTCGGCGACTATGGTGTAAATGTTTTCATGCCCACGTGCAAACTGGCTCGTAAGATGACTTCACCCCCCCTCGTTTCCCTGCCTTCTCTTCTGCCTCCTTCTCTCCTTCCCCGGCCCACGAGGAAGCCGGCTACTCCGGCTGTTACAGGAAAGGCTTTATCAGTGCCACATGACGGCAGACTCGGGTTGGAATTTCCTCCGCCATTTCAGACTGACCGACGGCGTCACTCGCACAAAAATCGCTAGCCGATACCATTGGGGATGTCGTGAAAAGAAAGGAAAAAAAAAAAGATCTTGGTGACTTAAATTCAAATGTGAGGCTGACGCTGCTCGAGTACCCCCGACAGTGGAGGGCCCCTTGAGTGGGGCCCAAGGCAAACAAACACGGGCTTCCCGCAAACCTCAATCCACTTCTCAATTCCCGCCATGCCATCCCCCCCCCCTACTTTGTTAGACGCATGTATTTTCAAACAAGGAGGTTACTGTACATACAGCAAAATAGATATATATCTATATATTTTTTTTACAATATCATCTACATTGAGGAGCCTGCCTGTGCTGGAGTGAGCTGTCCTGGAGGACGGCAGTCCCGCATCATGTGAAGTTTTAGCGGGAGGAAATGGAGGCTATGAGACGAGCGGCTGCCGGCCTCCTCTGGGTGCCGGGTCCTGTTGTGCAGCGAGCGAGGGTCCTTTTATCTGTTAAAGGGGGCGCAGACGACTACACAAGGCCCTTGAACGCCCCCTTCGCCTGCATTCAAGGCTCTCTCAGCGTCAGCTGTTCACTGGATGTGGTGCTATGCGAGGAGGGGGGGGGGGGGGGGGGGGGAAGAGAGCTTGGAAGGTTCCTCACAAGAGGGGCGCGAAAAGGAAGCCCCGCGCAGAGGTTTTGGGCCTTCAAAGTGAGCCCAGGGGGAAAGTGGGGAAAGTGGTCGTCGCCTCAGTTCACTTTCTGGGCCATTGATGGCCAAACGCTCTGATACACTTCACTAAAGTCTGTTGTCAGGGAGTTCATGCAGCGTTCATGCAATTACTCACAAGTCAATTTCAAGCACTTCCCCAGCTTGTCCGAGCTTGCTTTTCAATGGGTTGAAACCAGGGCCTGACTCATCAATCGGTCAGCTGATTTAATCAGATAATAATAATAATAATAAAATGGGCAAAAATCTGCAGGGTTTTTTTCCCTTCCCTATTTTTGCATTTTTTTTTCCCCTTATAAATGAACACATTGTAGGATAACACAAAAATGCACCCTAATTATTAAGTAATTCATATCTTTATTGTTGTAAGCATTAAAGGACCCCCCCCCCCCCAAAAAAGTTCTGCTATTAATTACAGATTTTTCAAACAATTAATTGGTTATCTATCGTGAAAATCTGCATACAATTGACGCCCAAGGAAATGCACTGAGGGGAAAAAATTTAATGCGCCGCCCCCCCCAAAAAAAAATCTTCAAAAAACACTGATGAATGGAAAAAACGGTTTGGCTCAACAACAAAAAATGTTTTTGCTAACTATTGAAAAAGCTGCAAATATGCAAATCGCAAATATGTGAACATCAGCTCTATCTCTGAGATGACTTTGAACATTTTTGTTCAGTGAGCTCGATAGCTTCATTTTTACTGGATTACTTTTTATTATTTTCTTTCGATCAACTCAACGGTCTTTTAAGCACTTGTTGCCAATCATCCATTGATTTTTGAAAATGTTTTTTACAAGATGGATGACTTTTTGAATGTTCCCAATATTTTGCCATTTGTCTTCATGGACACCATTGCATTTCGCCTCGGTGGCTTCATGACGCAATCAATCCACATCCCCAATTGATAATTATGCCTAAAAAAAAAAAGTCACAGGATCTGCACACGCAGTTGATGAGCGCATTGCTGGTTTTGATCGAACATTCAAGCGCCCGTGGGAACTCTGCGTAAAAGCAGGACGCTTCCCAAAATAATCCGGTTGCGTCTTCATCACGTGAGGGATGAAGGGCAGCTTGCATGTAATTAAGCAGCGGCGGGGCTCAGCGGGGGAGGTAGAAAATGACCGGCTTCCACTTGGAAAGCTCAGAGTCAGCCGCACTCCAGTGAGGCCTGCCTTTTCGCGGCCTTAATGCAGCAAAATCGATTAGACTTAATTCACCTATCATTGTGCGAGTCGTGTGTCATTTTTAATGGTGCCGCCACTGAATCAAATTCAAAGGCAAACTGCAGTTAATGCTGTGAAAGGGAAATTATAGTTTTGGATTGTTTTTTGGGGGGTGGCTATCCTCCAAATGGGGAGACTTCTTTCCAGGCATCCTCGTCATAATCACAACCATAGCATATCCAAACGAAGTGCCTTTAGTGTTATCAGAATCACTCAGTCATCATGGAAATGTCGAAAAATAATGAAACACTGAGGTCTCATTGTACCGCGAGTGGCCAAACATTTGCACACATTCCACTACAACGATAAGTCACTTCTTTCTACTATGGAGGCTGAAACAGCGGCTAATTGCAGAGCAAATATTGACAAGAAGGTTTCATACTTTTCAACGTATGATGTGTATTGGCGAATGTTATCAAGCTAAACAAGTCCACACTGTTCTACGAGAGTGTAAAAAAAAAACTTTTCGGAATCGGAAATCTTTTCGCTCAGCATTACATTGAATCAATTAGAGGAAGCCAGAGTTCAAAGCGAGCATGGTGAGGCAGCATTTTGCGGTTATGCTGCACACAAATTGGAATATGATGCCAGCAGTAGTGAAGTCAATCCAAATGTAAATGTTTTTAAGATTACACCTTTGAGTTGAAGAGGAAGCCTTTATCTTTTGAAATGTATTGCTGGCATCAGATGGAATCCTCAAAAATCCTCAAAATCATCACTTTTCAAAAGCCGCAAGTTTGTTCAACCGCTAACATTGCATCGTCAAAGAGAGCAAGTCGGTTTCAACGCTTTACATTGGACTTGAAATAATAGATTTATTTTAAAAAGACTGAGGGTTGTAATATTTGTGTGATGAAATCACAGACATAAGAAAATGGACCAAAGCGAAGGAGGAGGGAAGTCATCGTTAGCTTGATTAGCATCCCGGCGCCCAAATACAGATTCAAAAGATACAACCTAAAAATGTAATGCAAATCATTTTGTGGGTCTCGGACCCCCGGTTGAAAAGCTCCGCAACCCCCCCCCCCCAAAAAAAAAAAATGTTTACCTCTCATAGACAACAACACAGCATGAGCCAACGAGCGCAACCACAATAATAAAAAAAAACAATAGTAATAATAATTCACCGCTAATTCACAAGCCTCCCTGCAAAACACATCACAGCGCACAATGTAACTTTGTGCACTCGACAAAAGCCCTCCTTCTCCTTCCCTCATCAATTATTTACGGCGCCCCCTCTCAGAGAGGAGGGCGCAGCGGCGGCGGCGGCATCATCATCAGACGCCGCGCAAACACAAACATACACAAGCATTTTGTCGCGGGCCCTGTGGGTGTGATAAAGTTCAAACAAGTTGTGCGTGTCAGCCAAACAGTCAATCGACACAACAAGCGAACGAGCGCCAGGCAGGAACTACGCACAACAACAAGAGGGCATAGACGGGGGAACGCTGCGAATATTCCCTGAAGAAAGGGTGTAATTAAGAGAAACGTATTTGGCGCTAATTGTCTTCAAAAGCACAAGAGGTAGATGGAGGGAAATGGCGGCGTGCAAACACACAACACATTGAACGGGAGGGGTGGCGGGGGGGATGCAAAAGGAGCAAAGTCTCAGGGGGGTTGCCTTTTGCTGTCGTAATACAAGTTGTAATTACACTGGTGCCTTGACTTAGAGCTTTAATTTGTTCCGTGGCCATACTTGTAACTCATAACATTTGTGTCTATAATTATCTTTAGCCCACTGAAATGAATCGAAATACCAATAATCCACACAGCCTGACAAATATATATTCCTCCTTCCTCCCAGATTTTTTTAAAATAAGCAAAATAGCACTGCACAATATTGAACTTTGTAGAAAAAAAAAAAGTATGGTAATTACAAAACTGAGTGCATCGTGATTTCATACTTCAATGCCCAGTGACAGTGTGCTGCTCCTGGTCTACATTCCTTGGCTGCTAAATTTATGAACAATAGACGCCCTGTGAGTTCTGTCATATTGTCTGTCGACATGTGTTGCTGCATTGTTTGTGTTCAAATAGCCATTGCTTAATGCAGAGGTCGGAAAGGCAAAGAGGATGATAACCATAGAACCAATAACAATATTATCTCATTCATCTTCCGAGCCGCTTGATCCTCACTAGGGTCGCGGGGGGTGCTGGAGCCTATCCCAGCTGTCTCCGGGCAGTAGGCGGGGGACACCCTGAATCGGTTGCCAGCCAATCGCAGGGCACACAGAAACGAACAACCATCCGCGCTCACGCCTCGGGACAATTTAGAGTGTTCAATCAGCTTGCCACACATGTTTTTGGAATGTGGGAGGAAACCGGAGCACCCGGAGAAAACCCACGCAGGCCCGGGGAGAACATGCAAACTCCACACAGGGAGGCCGGAGCTGGAATCGAACCCGGTACCTCTGCACTGTGAAGCCGACGTGCTAACCACTGGACTACCGGGCCGCCCCCAATAACAATAATGGCTGACAAAAAGTAAAAACTAAAATTGGAGTTGAACATTATTTTGATTTTCTTTAGGGTATTGGGGGGGGGGGGCTTTTTATGGTAGCTACGAGTTCTGGCAAAGATGATGATTACCATGAATATAACAAATCTGATTAAAAATATATATATAACAAATCCTTCAAAGGATGATCATCATTTGTCTTTTTTTCTTTTGTTTTTTGTTTTTAAGGATACCAGTGACGGGAATGAGGGAGGACAACCATGGAAGCGGAACATCCATACGCCCCAAAAGTGATGACAGTTGCCGGACCAGAAAATATGTCACTAAAGTCAAACACGCAAATCCTGGAACACCCTGACTAAACACAAATTATGGGGGAAACCGTTTCGGAATGGGAACTTAAAAGTCAACCAGCATCAGATTCGGTTCCACTTTATAGAGCTCCGACGATCATAATGAAGAAACAAAAGCAGGAGAACGAATCCCTGACCTCGCATTTCCAAACACCTGCTTCGTGCGCGCTACGCCCGCATCCCTTGAAATTTCGGCGCAAATTGATTTAGCGGCGTCATTGAATTTCCCTCGAATTCCCCTGAAAGTTGCGAGGAGGGAGGGAAGGGAAGGTGGTGTGCGTGGAGAGGTTACGGGGATCCCGCCGCTGATCGTGTACGGAACCGCTGACACACTACAAACAAACACACAGACACACACACACACACACACATGGGCTCATAAATCATAATGCCGGCTAATATTTCAAGACGCATCTTGCCACATGGCATAAACACAGGGGGGGCGGGGGGTGTTTCATCATTACATAGGTGTATGTGCGCCCCTATTGAACAGCTGAGTGTTATAACACCCACACGGTCAATTATGACAATTAATAAATGGCTTCCTTAACTGGGCAGCTAATAATTCATCATGGTTGTATTCTGACAACGCAAGGCGGCTTTGCAAACCTTCTCTGAGGGCAACTTCTAACTGCACTGTTTGAAATCTGTTCTAAAAAATATTTTTAAATATATACAGTATATATATAGATATAAAAGAAAGATAAGAGATTCACAAATACAGCCCACAACAATAACAAACATTTTTAACTTGATTTTTTTTTTATTTAATATTTGGATTGTGCACTATTCCCTCGGGCGCTCATACGCCACAAATTACAGCCTACCAAAATTGCCCCTCAATAAATCAAGGCTCCTTTTCAAATACCTTCAATAAAAAGTTATTATAATGATGACGATGCTTGAGGGGATTCACCGGAGGGACATTTTCTTTTTTTTTTTTCAAGGTGCAAAGTGGTGCAAATAAAAACAGACAAATGACGTTAAGCGATGTCTGTCATTACCTGAGAAAGTTCTATCTAAAAAAAAAAAACAAGCTCACATACTGAACATACGTGAGTTGCACGGTGTGCGACCTTGTGGCGGCTACATTGCAAAGCATTTTTCAAGAGGTGCTGGGAGAGGGTGCGCAGTGTGCAACAAGTGAGTAAAAGTCTCTCTCCCTCTCGCGCTCTCTCTCTCTCTCGCTTGCAGCCATGAAGATTAGATATGGCTCCCAACAGGCCCTGGGAGCCCTAATCAAATGGGAAATGTAAGGCGAGACTCAACTCTGTAGCAACACAACGCTGGATAAAAATGGTGCGCCGTTTCGTTTACTTGACAATGTTGATTTGGGGTGCGGATATATTTTTAAACGAGAAAAAGAAATGTTTTTTTTTTTTTTTAATGAACACTTGAGTACGCTTCTGTATTTTAAAGTTGGTCAAGATAGAGGATGTTTTGTTTTTTCTTTAGGTGGCGCTTGGTGTAAAACATTTGACAACCACTTCAATAAAGCCGTAAAACAATGTCATGGTGTCATCTGTTTTACCAGTCTGTGACATCATCACCTACTGGCTACATCAAGCAACAAACTGACCCGGAGCTGTACGATCGCAACACACTTGACTGCACCTCCAAGTGAGCTCACAATGTCTTAACCAGTTCCCTGCCTGTTGCCAAAAAATCCAATGTAAACAGCGACCGCCCCCCCACACCCCCCTCATTTCCCTCCCCCCCACTTTCCAGCCATGTAGCCTCAAGATAAGCATGAGCATAACCTCCATGGGAACTCCTATCTACCGCTCCGAGGAAGGATCTCCAAAACAAAGCCCCGAGAACCCCGCGAGGTCCTCAAAAGTAAGACGGCACCGCGACTCATCACGAGCGAGCAGATTCAAAGCCCTTTAGTTGTGCCTAATTGAATGCGGCGCAGGAGAACAGAGCGGAAATGTCATTACGAGACGACACAAGAGCTAGCTAGCGCCTCTATTTTAGACCGTTTTTCACGGGATGGGGTTCGTCTAAAGGGGAGGGGGTTAAATCCTGGGTGGGCTCCACTGGTAGATACAGTCACCAAATCAACTGTCAAGCCTCTCGTCCCCTTTCCTCGCCCGCGCCCAAGTGTAAATAAAAAGTGTGCCTTCTTGTGGCTCTGTCAGGTAGGAGGAAAGGGGAGGGGGCAAGGAAAAGAACATGAAAAACACGCACCCTCCTCATCATTTTCACTAAAACCAACTTTCACCACATGAGACGCGGGCGCCCAGGGAGGGCTCCGCCGATTAAAAATGCAAAGCGGAGAAAAGTGGACGTGAGGGATCTCGATCGGAGCTCATTAGCATATCCGCAGATCGTTCGCACCCCTGTATGGCAAAAATTGGGGGTGACAATTCATTGGGAAATGACGAATTAATTAACTGTAATGCAAGTTGGGCATGATTTGTTTTTTTGGAAAATGTTTACATTGGTGCTTATTGCACGTCCACTTGCATCCAAATCACCTTTTTAATCAAAGTAGGCGCCATAAAAAGTTGACCAGCGTCACAGTGAAGGAATAAATCCCTCAATGTTTAAATATGTGAAAATGTATCTCATGTTTTCTGGGTAGTACCTTGAATAGGGGTTAATCAAGCGTTTCTGAACGTTAAGAACAATGTAGTAAAGGCTTTATAAATGTTCATAAACATGACTATGCACAACAACAAAGTGAAGGCTCACTGTTTCGTGCTTTCATGCTTGTTATATGTCAATCATTCCAGATTAGTTCGTAGTCCGGTATATCAGAAAACTTTGCCACTATTTATGAACATTTTAATGATGAGGCACCGTATTAATATGGTTTCAAAATATTTCATTAAAGCATTTGCATGAATAGTCACTTTAGAGATTTATTATAATGGCCATTTTAACCAAATATGATTACTTGGGTTTAACAGTTTAAAAATGACTACGGTCAGCACTGGCTCACTATTTGGCAAGTTCGTGTTTAGGGCAACACAACTCAATCATTCTATGACTTAATGTCATTTCATACCATATTGTAAGTAAGTTTGAAACATAACTAAAAAGGTGTGATATGATGACATTTAGTACTAATGACTCAATAATGCTAAATGTGGGTTCACTATTTGGCAAGTTGCTGCTAGAGCCGTGCCATTTAAAATTAAAATAGGTTAAGTAAGCGGAATAAATATAATTGTAAAAAAGGATGTGCTACAATGACAGGTATAATTAAAGAATCATTCAAGCTTAAAGTGGTTCACTATTTAGCAAGTTGAGGACTGGGCGACACTAAGATAAGATATCCATTAGGTGAGTTTATGCTTTTGAAGACAAAAATATAATACAAGTAAAAGGAATAAATATAATTTAAGAGCTGCTGTGCATATGTAACATACAGAAGTAGTAAATTAGTCAAGCTAAATGCGGGCTCACTATTTGGAAAATGTAAAAGCCACTCACTGGTCAGCTCTTAGTACTTGATAACAATACAAACTTATTTCATGAAGCATTATTCAAAATCCTAATCACTGCAGCTTCTCCTCTACATAGGTATGTGCAATATAAAACAATGACATATTTCATTTGGTGACTTTTTGTAATGAGGGCCACAATATGGCCAAGCTTGTGAATACAACACGGTCGTGTACCTCTGTGCGTGAGCGCCTAAGTGTGTGTATGTGTGTGTGCGGCCTGAAGCCCAAGCTGACAGATGCAAGCCCAGTAGCGCCTGTGCTGCGAATATGCTTCTTATTGAGCAAGTGACTTGGTCGCAAGCAAACCATTAGTTTTATCAATTCAACTCATATGCGTGGACTCGGCAGTAATAATAACAACGAGAATGGTGATGATAACAACACAGCCAGAAATGCATTCGCATGTCAAGCTTCTTGCTTGCTTGCTGCGCTATACGTGTTTATAATTGAATTCAGCATTAAAGGAGCCTCCAGTCATAAAACTAAAAGGGAGAGGCAAAGGCGGGAGGAGTGGAAGGAGAACTGCACACTGCAGTGTAAAAAATATAAATAAAGAAATACAGGAGTAATCAATAGGAAACAATTAGACACATTAACATCAGCGGCAGTGGGAGGGGTGGTCGCTGAGAGAAGCATCATATGCAATGTGAACTTGACATTGATGCCTGGCGTTGCATTATAGGCAAGCACACACGCACGCACACACACACACACACACACACACATACACACGCACACACACACAAAACCTTCGTGCACCTCTGCGGAGACGATCCACAGCAGCTTTGCAACACTCCCACAGCCTCCTCGCGTGGAAAGCCCCCCTTAACTCTTTCCTTTTCTTTTTTTTTTTTAATAGTGGCCTACAGCTAAAGCTTAGCGGCTAACGCGTAATTGTCTCTCCATGGTGCGCGCACACACAGACACACAAATACACTCGCATTACGCACGCATGAGAGCACCCAATCAAAAGACTTAAAAACAATAACTAAGGCAATTGTAGCGCGTTTAGCTTTTGACCCCACCGGCACATCCCGTATGCAGAAACGAGCGCGCACACCATTTAAGACTCAATATGTAGGCCAAACACTTAAAAGAATTTCAGAGCCAACAAGACGTGTTGCGTTTAAGACAAGCGGAAAGCGGAGTCGACAAGGGAACGCTGCGTACACGTCCAAGATCGACAAGGTTTCTGGACAATTAAAAACTAACTCAAACGAGATTCCAAGAGCCGTGTCGTCGCGTTGCGGGCAAGACACCAGAAAAATAATCGACAAGTTCCCCAAACAAATTTCAAATCGACATCTAACGCATACGAACACACACACACACACGTTCGATTCGTATAGAACGAGTAAGAGATGGGGCGTTTACGTACAACATCAACCAAGTCTTTTGTGAAATCAATATCTTACAAACCGCGTCGAAGGTGGGCTTAAAACTCACACTTACAATAGATGACAAGACAGTGGTGCGTCTCAGTACGCGTTCCGCTCACGAAACAATGACAAAAATAAAGCTCAACACACACGCACACACGCACGTACATGCATCAGAAAGTGGTGCGTTCACTTACATGATCAGCGAGGTTCGTCGACGAGCCGGACAGCTCTTCGTGGTCCGATTTGGAACTTCCATCCCGCTCGTCAATCACTAAATCTATTGGCATTTTTCCTTTCAAACAGCTGATGTACCGATGGCAGAAATTGTCACAAAGCTCGTGAACCTTGAAGGGGGGAAGAAAAAAAATAAATCCAATTACGTCGATTTTTGTTTTCAGCATGTGGGGAGAACGCTTGCAGCGATCCGACAATAACGCCAATTAAATGGGGGTTGCAAACAATAAGCAAACTGTTGCTTTGTGATTATTCTCCCGAGACATGCAGCAACAAGTTAAAGCGTAACGAGCGCGAGCAAATAAAAGACAAATAAGGATAAAAACATCATCTAAAATCCAAAATGAAGCGCTGGGGCGCAGCGGTTGAAAACAGATACGTGCATGCGGATCAATAACGTGGACCAAAGGGGCTTCATTGAGCACCAGTTGTTACTTGAGCTGCTGGAAAAGCTGGCCTGCATTAAATATGACATTTATTTATAAATATCACATTTATTCCAGAAACACCGCAGCGTCGTCCACAGACCAGCTTTATATTCAACAAAATCAAAGAAAGAAAAACGCGCAACGTTCTCATTCTCACGCATGATTTTTTTCTTTTTACCTTTTCTAATTCCAAGAGGTGAAACCGTAATACTTGTATGGCTTGTATCATCTGAAACACATGCAAATAACAATAACACCCATCAGTAAAATGAAGACTCGTTATAATATGACAATCGTTGGAAGCAATTTATATTGATTTTTAAAACGACTTGCCACAATTATTATTATTATTATTTTTTTTTTTACATTTGAAATCTATAATGAGTTCGTCATGGACACTCCGAAGTTGCCTTACCAAATTGTCCAACTCTGGATTCGATGAAAATAAAGGTTTTTCTGCTCGGACCTAAAAGTCAAACAATAAGGAAAAGTTCGGTGAATATCTGTGCGTTGAATGCCTTGCATTGGAACCCCCCACCCCCACAAACCACCCCCCATTTGCGTGCTCGTGTGTGTTGTGGACCTGCTTGGCGAACACGGCGATGTCCTCGTTAAAGGAGTCCGAGGAGCACACGTCTCCCCCGGCCACGCCGGGTTCCCTCGGCGTGCACGTCGCCAGTTCGCACTTCTCGAAAACCAGAGCCAGCAACGGGAAGAGAGGATGCCTGCACAGGGGATGGGGGGTGGTGGGGGGGGGGCGATCAAACACGGACTGAGCACCGAGCAGCGTTTCGGTAACGCTGGAGCATGCATCCAACCTGCACACCCAAACACTTTTTTTTTCATACACCCCTCAAAAAAAACTACTAAATGCTTTTAAAAGCCCGCACGGTGCTATTTCTTTTTTTTTCTTTCTATATGATGATAAGCTGCTTTTAACCACATTTCTAACATCTGATTGATCCGCATGGCGGAGACTGACGTTTTCTTAAGTGCACCGTGACAAGCGTGAGAAGTGCAACACAAAAGTGAAACGCACACACACACACACACACACACACACGCGCAAGGCGAGTAGAATTAAGGGCAAAGCCTCTGACTATTATTTTTGTGTATATTTATCAGGCACGGAGGAAGTTTTGAAATTTGCGTGCGGCGCTGAGAGCTGAAAATACAATTCTTAACTGACGAGTCTGCGCACTCGCTTTTGCGTGGTAAAATCACAAATGTGGTGAAACATGTCAACTTATTTGGAGCTGTGCATTTTAAATACACCTAAGAATACGTTGGCGTGAAAAAGGAAACATTTAAAAGTGAGCACAAGAGCACAAGGGTATTTACAAAAAGCCGTACGTGCACGCCGAGTACGTTTACGCCATTGCACGTACACATTTTTTTTTAAATTAAGATTCCATAAAACCGTAATTTGCGCGTCACTCTCACTGTAATCTAGAAGTGCATTTTATAAGCTCGCATAAATCATATTTCTATTTTCTTCTTACTGGGGAATTGTTTATCATGTCATTTATTTTACACGCTACATTTTAAGAGCTTGGTACTCTTTTTTTTAGACTTGTTACTAAAACCCCTCCAAACAAACCCTGCAAAAAGTGTCCGCTCCAGTTTGAGACCAAAAATAAAGATTGTAGCATGCAAAAAAATAAAATAAAAAAAAATAAGAGCATGCACAGCTTACCCATAAATCTGGTCCTTATCCCTCTTTAGGACGTCGTTGACGGCCGAGCCCATGCTGGTGGGCATGACGTTGGGGTGGGGAGCGTGGGCTCCGTAGTGCTGGCTGGCGTGTAGCGGCGGTCCGTGGTTGAGGTGGTGGACCTGCGGGAGCGGCCGGGGTGCGTGCGGGTCCCCGTACATGGACGCCGATACGCCGTCCATGCCCCCGTAGTGGGCCAGCTCGTCGTACTGAGGGAGCGGACGAAACGGGATAGAAGTTAGCGCCGGGTTGAGGGACATTTAGCGCTTTTTCCGGTGGAGTTTGGTGGCAGTGGTGGTGGGATGTTTACGGAGAAGTGCAGTGGAACAGTACTTACCCTTTGCGCCATCAGGCTCCGATAAACTCCCTAATATGCCGTACTGATTTTTTTTGTGTGTGTGTGTGCAATATTTAGTATCCCTCTCGTCCGCGTGGAAAAAAAAATCCCGGCTCTCTCTTGCCTCCTCCTTTTGTCGACTAACTTTTTGTTTTGTTTTGTTTGGGGCGAATTGTCCTATTCGCCGGAGCGGTTGAGCCGAAATCGTAACATCCGATTGTCCTCCCAAGGAAAATATTTTTAAAAAAATTTAAAGTGTCAAAAAATACGTTGGAAGGGTTACAATTGGCTCATCAACGAGCGGCGCGTAAAGTCAACTGTCGCTTCTATCATGGCTTTTTGCCACTCCGGCTGTCAATCAAAGCCAGAGGTTGTCAAGGTAATGAATGAATGACGCTCGGCGATGATGTTCAAGTTTTCTCTCTCTCTCTCTCTCTCTCCCTCGCTCACCCTCTCCCTTCTTGTTTTTTTTTCGGGTGCCGTGCGCGTTAGTTCGGTGCCCCCCCTCCCCCCTAAGTCCTCTTCGCTCTGTCTCCTTTAAATGTCTGCTTCGCCCCAGTGTGGACTTTTTTGCACAAGCGGACGGCGAGGGAGGAGGGTAAAAAAAATAAAAATAAAAATCGGGGAAAGAAAATTCAAAAGAAATGTATGTCCGGGGTCCGTCGCTTGCTTGCTGGGTTGGTGCTGTCTGGCTTGGTAGCTGGCTGGTGAGTGAATGAGTGTCAGCGAGTGTTGTCAGCTTGGCGGCCGGCTCGCGTCCTCCGAACACACTGAGTGAGCGCGCCGAGCGCACCGAGCGGTGGGCGAGCGCAATGACGGATCCCGGAAGTGGCGTGCTGGCCCCAGCCAGTGGTGCTGCGCTAAGGCGAGGCGAAGAGCTCTCCCACGCGAGAGAGAGGAGAGACCCACTCTTCCTCCTAATGTGTGTGTGTACCGTGTGTAGTCGTAGACACACTAACCTGCTCCTCCTTCTCTCCCCCCCACCCCTCACTTTCCAAAACTCTCCCCAGTCCCCACCCACCCAAAATACTTTTGGGATTTGGACAGCAGCAACACAACACCGCACACTTCTGCAACATGCGACACTCACTACATGCACACACACACACATGTGCACATTCGTGTATACGTGAGATACATACTTAAATATAAACTATATTATATCGATGGTCGACTGTGTTATTACACATGTATGAATGAGTAATAACACATGCATACATTATATATAGTGACTAACATTTTCGTTTTAAATGTGACATTTCTCCCAAGTACAACCCAAAGGTAATAAACTGGTTTTGTCTCCTAAAAAGCGGTAGTAGTGTAAAAAGTAACACTACCGCCGCTAATGACTTTTCTTCGACGATACTGTAGTAGTATTCCGAAACATATATGTTGAGATACAAAGTCAAATTTGGCAATGGCGAATGGGCGCCATTAAAAGCAATTCTGATCAGGTAGTAAGCGGTACGGTGACAAAAGCGTCAAAGTCTGGATAGTATTATGTAGTAAACGTAGCAATAGTACAACGATAATACTCCCGGGGGGTGGGGGGGTTAAAATGTTATCAATGAATGTTGAGTCACATTTTAAAATACAGTACACACCGAATCACACCCTGATATTAACAAGTAGTAATAATATCAGTCGGATGGCTGTGACCATTTAAGATGATTGCTATGTAAAAATGTAAACCGGAATCATATGGATGCGATGTAGCGAACGTAGATCATTCTGATGTTAAAATGTAGTTCCCATATGCAAGAGCGCGGCCGTAAATGTCCGCTAGCATCAGTCACTCTTTCCATGCGCACCGACTTCTTTTTAAAACTCAGCCAATAAGATGATGATGAATCTGAGGCTAAAATGTAGTAAACACGGCAATAAACAGCACATTTTTCCACTTGGAGTGACGTCTTTCAAAACACGGCCAACGAAGATGATTCCCATGTTCAAATGGAACCAACGGACAACGCGGCGAGACTGTCGTTTTCGGGAACACTGTGCCGAATTTTCATTTTGCTTTAAACGCGATTGGGGATTTTGATTTGAATGTTAAAATGGCCAAATTTTAACAAGGCTAAGAAAGTTAGATTTTAAATTGGAGAGACTTCTGTGTTGATCATTTTGATTCACATTCTGGTGAAATCAAACGCGCTAAGGCCGCAAATGACACCTTTCCGATTTCTTTTGACGCTCTAAAAATGATTTGGTTTCCAATTGTGGTGTGCAAACAACCACAACATGGTTGGAAATGTCACTTGTTACAATTGCGGGGACTTCGTAGCACTTAAAAGATGATTCCGAATCCGATTCTGGTGTTCGAATTTAGTGGAAACAACAAAAGATGGCTGCAAATGACACTTCTCCCCACTTGTGGTGACTTCTTTTTACACTTTAAAAAAATGTTACTTCCTCCAAATTGAATGCTAAAACAACACAAATCAGGTTGGCTTTATCTTCATTCTGATACGCCAACAATGAACATTTAAGGATGCCAATCTCATTTGTCTACGATTGCCTTGATGTGCTTCTAAATCAAATCTGAAATAGTTGGAATGTGCTTGGAAATGTCACTTTTTCTCCATGGTGGTTTTTGTTGTGTTTTTTAATGAAAGAGGAGGTTTTATATTTTTAATAAAGTTGGTATGAAATGCCAGAATAAATCGGACAGCAATACAAAAGTGATCTGTCGGAGAAAAAAATGATCCCTCATGGCTCCGTTTTGAACCTTAAATTCAATTTATTTATTTATCTTTAGAAACGACGTATAAAAAAATAAAAACAAATGCAACCATTCATAGACCGAACATGGCCTCCCACATTTACTGTGCAGCCTAACGCAGACTTGTTTTCTGGGTTTGAGGAACTTTGCTGAAACTATCGCGGCATATCCACCCTCTGTTAGGAACAAAAAAGAAGGAAGTGAACACAACCTGATACAATCAAGGGTGAACACAGGAGTTGCCTTTTGAATGTGGAGGGGGCCGATGAGATGGTTCAGAAGTAACACGAAATTTGCAACATTTCTGATCGTCAGCAGGCGTTGGCTCGTTTCGAGTAACCCTCCAGTATCAGATTAGCTTAGTGAAGTGACGTTCACATCTTGCTAACAGTTTTGAAATTTAAAAGACAATTTGTAATCCATATATATATATATATATATATATATATATATATATATACACAATTGGTGATTTTTTGTCACATCATCACTGTGCTAGTTGATCGGATCCACAAAACACAACAAACACAATCTTATTCACTCTACGTTAATCATCTAATGTTTCTCAGCGCATACCGTCAATTTTTTTTTGCAATTTGTTTCTAACTCATGCAAATGAAATGCATTGCAAGCCTCTTTTTTTTTCCCTATGTGTGTTCATGCTCCTCTCTTGATAGGAATCAGTGCTTGGGTGTATTTGGTCACTTATCAAAGCACGGCCATGCGGGCATCATCAATCATGAGGGGAGATTGAAACTGAAGAAGAGGAGGAGGAGGCGGACGAGAGGGGGTGGGGGTGGGGGTGGGGGCGAGGAGGAGGAGCAAGGAGGGCATCGTTTGCATGTGAAGACCCTCCAGGAGCTCTTTCGGCACGGGGCCACATCGCTATTTGCCTGACTTTTAATATTGGACGAGGATGAGGATGATGAAGAAGGTGCAAAGAAAAAAGGAGGGCGTGGGGGGGGGGTTAGGAGGAGCTGTAGGGAGGCCGACGTGAAACAAACAAAAAAAAAGGGGGGGGGGTTAATAAATGCAAGGTGACAACATTTACGTTGGCATACAGGAGGGTAGTGTGTGGTGGAGTGAGGGGTGTGCGGGGGGGGGGGGGGGGGGAGATCGCTGGGGCGGGTGTGGGAAGTGCAAAGGATCGCAAGCAAGGCTTTGACAAACGGCTGCGTGGACATTTCAAGCAGCAATTCCCCGGGAAGGAGCACGCACACGCCGAGAGAGCGAGTGAGAGAAAAGAGAAAGAGAGAAAAGAGAGAAAATCACAAGCAGCGTGGATGAGCGCCACTCCACTCTGAGAATTGCCCCCCCCCCCTAAAATCACCACTAATATTGGATTACTCCGGTAAGTCAAGCGCGTGCTTCATTGCCATATTTTTTTTTGCATGCTTTCATTATGTAAAAAAAATAAATAAGAAACGCATAAGTTGATAGAAAATAAAATATTGAAATTGTATAACACGTCGTGTGTTTCTTTCCCCTCGCGTGGATTTAAAGGTGGGAATAGGTGTGTGATTTTTTTTTTTCGTAGCCCCCCCCCAAGCCCCCTAAGCAGAGTGATGTGAGCAGGCAAAAGAGCGTGTGAAAACAGTGGAGCTTAATTACGCGTGTCCAATGTAAGGCTCTTCCACACACACACACACACACACACACACAAGCGCATTCGACACCGCTTGCCTGGAAAAAATAAAGCAGAGGGAAAAAAAAGAGAAAAAAGAGGGGTGGGGGTACTCCTAATGAAAGACAAGAAAATCAGTTTGAATCATGTGTTTTTATTTAAAATGTTATTCCACAAAATGTCTTTTTTAAACGTTTTTTTTTAATGTTGTAAACGGCTGAGCAAATGTGGCCTTTTGACCGAAGATGAACCACATTGACTCACTTCTGTGTTCAACGTTTCGACAATGAAACGCATTGAAGACATTTACGGCATGCAAATGTGGCGATTCAATTGACTAGTCAAAAACTAGGGCCAGGTGTGGGGCGGGGGCACAGTGGGGATATTTGCGTTTTTCGCTGTTTAATAAAAGCATCACGTGATTATACTATATGATATCTAAACATCTGTCATTTCTTGGCCTTTAGAAATAAAATGCACACGAAGCGTTAAACAAATTCGCACTGTTTTGATTCATAAAACGTTTTTTTTTTTTTTACAATCTGGTAATCAGACAATTCATCCGATTTTTCCCCCCTCCCGTCTTAATGTGCATTGTACGATTCGACACATTAAGTAACAGGTTCAACAATGAGCTTTTCACATTCAATCTTAATCATCACTCAATTTGTCCACGGCATTCAATCCCCCCCCCCCTCACCCCGTCCCCATCCGTCGAACGACTTGTTAATGCGATTTTCAAAGCGGGCACCATCGAGAGCGTGCATGGGGACTGTTTGAAAAGATTATTTTCTTGTCCGCTCCGCCGTGTATAAATAGTGGACGGAAGCATCCGACGCCATGAACGGACCGGTAACATTTCATCTGTTGGTGTCAAATGGAGGTCAGCGGCGGGTTGAAGCTTTCCGTGTCCGCGCGGGGACGTGGGCCAGCTGCGTTTTTTGGACTCGTCGCAAGAGTGTGCGTGGAGGTGCGTGCACGTGGATGAGGAGAGGGCTATGTGTGTGTGTGTGTGTGGGGGCGGGGGGGTCCATTTCAAGGAAAACACGATTGAGACAATCAGCAGGGTGAATGACCCCCCCCCCCCGCCCCAAGACATCCCGAAGAGACGGTACCCCAACAACCCACCCCAGGCAACAGCTACACGTGGTGAGCATTGTTGCTTTTAAATCCTCTTCCGCAAACAAACTTGATTTCATTTGAAGTATATTTGTGCTTTTTTTTTTTTTTGACGGGCCAAAAACTCCCACCTTTCTAAACCCGTTCGACTCCCACGCCATACACCTTCAGGTGGTTTGGAACTTCCGGGATATATTTTTTGCACGTTCCACAAATGTTAATGTTTGTAATTATTCGGGGGGGAAACATGAAAAAAAATGTCAGCGTATTTCCGATTCAAATTTCAGCGTTATACGTCATTCCATATTTGAATAAAGAAACCATGTCAATCTTGTGAGTTCTCGGCGGATTCAAACTGTTCAATTTTTTTTCCACGTTCCACAATCGTCCGCAATTCCAAATTTTCTACAAAATTAAACGCTCATTAGAAAGTTCATGGAGAAATGGAACCTATTCACTTCGGATTTTCAAACACTTCAAACTGGTCCATCAGCAAAATGTTCACCTCATTTAGAATCGCTATGTAATATTTTTTTTAGGTCTTTTTTCACTTTTCCACAAGCTGGAAAAACGGTCCCCAAAATGATCTCAATTACACTTTTTTTTCCAAACAAGTCAAACCAACATTAAAATGTTCAATATTCCCTCCAATTTCAACTTTTCAAAAAATATTTCAAAGGAGCTCACATTTTGCATCAATTTAAAAAACTAATTGAACAAAAAATGTCATGAGGTATCTCCTCTCGAAAAAGAATTCCACATTTTCCAAATGTCCACCATCTCCCCCAAATTAACGAATCAATCGACACAGTCCTCTCATTCATCTGCCTCTTTTCAGTCTCACATTCTTCCATTCCAATTAATCCTGTCCCGTTTCGACATGAATTGCATCGTCTAGTTAATAATACATGTTGACCCCCCCCCCCTCCTCCCGCCACGCTGCGAGTATTTAGCAGTGCACCTGAACTCCAGACGACCCCCGCCGGTGCAATGTGACAACGTGGTTTCAAAAAAGGCAAATACTTGTAAAACTTTCGCGACTCACTGTCCATTCTCTCGACACCAAAGGCCACGGTTTGCCCCCCCTCCCCATACTTTCTTGCGGAGGGGGGGGGGGGGGGTTGCAGCAGCAGGAGAAGGAGGAGGAGGAAGGAGAAGGCGCTGCCGGTTGAGCACAGTTCGGCGGCGCTTTGGCGACACCTAGCGGCGAATCCGTTCACCGTTCCGGCGATGCTCAGCAACGAGGCGAGGCCTTCGAAAATAAAATAAAATGAAATAAATGCGGGGAAACGCAACCATATGGATCATCAAGAGACGAATTCAAATGTGGATTCATGGTAAAATTCAAATTAACGCGACGAAACAACCAAAAAATACTCGGGATAATTTGTTTTGTTGAAAATAAATTGAAATAAACATAACGCCTGCCAAACAATAACCACAAAAAATAAATAAAACAACAACCGGTGTGTTCGTCAATATTGATGCAAAGATGCAGAAAAATAATCATTTTTAAAATTCGAATTAATGTCATCATGACAAATGTTTCATATTTTTTACACTCCCACAAAAAAAAACTGGAATTACCCTTTAAAAAAAATGAAATGAAATAACTCATATTGGCCAGTGTGAATTCTTGATGGAGCGTGTTCTTGATTTATACACAAACGGTATGTACTACATCAGTAGGTTTTATTTTAAAATTTGAATTGGATGTACAAAATCACATGAAAAACAATTTGATCCGTGAGGCTTCCATTCTATTAGAATTTGAGCGTTAATCATGTTTCGTTTAATTGAACAAATACATTACACAGCCTACACTAGAAAAAAAACGGTGTGTTGAGTTTGGTTAATTTCATTCTGTCAAGTGGCTGCACACAATCGAATCATCTTGATTTAGATGCATATTTTTGCGCAGATGTATCGTCTACTTTAAAAAAAAATTATCTGGATCCAGATGATTTCATTTCAGGCAACCGCTTGATGTAATAAATTTGAGTAACTTCAACACATCATTTCAACAGTTCATTTAAGTTTGTTCCACTGCACTGAACCGTACAATTTAAATCAAAGCTCCATTTTTCAAAAATGTAATTAATTTTTTTTGGCAAGATTTAACTACAATATATAGCGTTCTAATCACATGCATAACATGTTTAGCATTATGTTTACAAACGTGGACTGAAGAGCCATTTCAAATATTTTGATGACACAAAAAACGGTTGAGTTTAAAAAAAAAAAAAGAAAAAAAAAGAAAGGTCCAACCGTGAGATGGATTAATTTGACCCAATTTCGTTTTGGGTCTTTCAAATGGGGGGGAGGGGGTGGGGGTACAAAACAACCCAATGTTTTGCATTGTTTGTAATTTTTTCACCTAAGGACCCTTTTTGACCCATAATTGAGTTATTTCTGATCCAACAGTTTTTAGACTGTATCAATACATTTTGCCCTAGAAAGTATTTAGTGTGTGCGTGTGTGTGTGTATGTGTGTGTGTGCGCGCACGTGGAGTTAAGAGCAGGTCATCAGATTAGAGGTCGTGGTTAACGCCTGTGTGTGCACGTCTCGGCTACGTGTACGCCAAATGCTGATTTAATGCGCTTGAGTGGGTCCCAGAATACCCGATGGCCCTTACAGCGCGGGTGACCTAATCCCAGCATAATCACCCGATCCAAACAGCGCACGTATATACGACGGCAAAATATCAATCGGCGTGTTATCAGAAGGGGCGGTGCTTGCAGCTGGGGAGCAAAAGTTGTAGGGGTGGCTGGAAGGTGGGGTGGGGTGGGTTGAGGAGTTAATAGCGGTCACCCTCTCGCTGCGCCTCTGTCGCTCATCATTTATCAAGCTTAAAGGGTTTAAACAGGCAGCAAAGGCCCACCTTTTATTACATATCACCCCCCCCCCCCAATCCTTCGTCGCCCCCTCCCCTACCCCTCGGCCTCTCTTGCCTTATCTACATTATGGGAAGTGTGCTTGCATGCATGGCTGACTGTTGTTAATGCCCGTTTGGAAATAGAAACATGTCCAATAAAAACAAAAGAGAGAGAGACCGGAGGGTGAATGCGGCTTTGGGGGTCGGGGGGAGTGGAGGGGGGCTATCTGTGCCTAAAGAGTTCTACAAGTGCAGCTTGAAATATGTTCACCTGTAAATATTTGCATACACCCCTCAAAAGAAAGACTTGAACTACATTTTTAGCTTGATTTTCTCTTCTTCCGATGTGTTGATTTTGACAATGGGTCACATTGCCTCCACTTTATGGAACTTTATGGTTTGCGTTCTTATTTGCTTTCTTTTCAGTGGAACGTTGAATTTAACAGTGCGGCATATAAGGCAACCGCGTTAAGTTCAACTTGAACCTGTTATAATTTAAAACTGTAGGTATTATTTTCAGATCATTTTCCAATACTTGTTCATTGTATTCCATCAAAATTATTTCAACTTTGTTTTTGATTCTACCCAAATGTAGTTATTTGTATTCATTTTGCACGATTGCAGTATTCTATTTTTCATTTGATGTATTGTTTTTGTTACTTAATTTAAATGTTGGGTATTATTTATTTAATTTACATTAATTTTTAGGGAGGGCTTTTTTTCACTTGATTTTCATAGCGTCTTTACTTGCCTTGCTGGCCAGCTTTTGTAATTTTTTTTCTCCTTTATTTTAATGTATTTGAATATTTTTTTGATTTTTTTTGTATTTTTTATTTTCCTTTTTTGACACAATTATCATATTTAAAAACAAAATGTAATACACAGTGGACCGCTGCATATCCCAGGGGAGTCAAATATTCATGATTTTTTTTCCCCCAGTTTCCCCCCCCCCATGGAGGGGTCACTTTACGAGAATGTATACATTTTAATTTGACAAATGCTATTGCATGACTTTGAATAGCTGTTATTGTCTTGTATTCGACCTGAATGCATTTCTTGCTGTTCTAGTATCCACCCAACAGTCTTCACGTTAGTCTAATTTTCTGTCCGTGAGGCCATTTTGTGTTATAGTCGCAGGTTGTGAGCTTGCAGCCAGCTAGCTTGAACGCAGCTGCACACACACACACACTCACACACACACACACACACACACACCAGCATGCACGCTGTGACACATTTTGATATTCGAGTCACACAGCCGAGTAAACACTGCTCTCCTATTCAATAACCGTCATTGACAAGAGTCCATATATTCGCCCGCATGAGCCTAAACACACAAATTGTGTGTAAACAAACAACGGAAAACTCATCTCTTGCAATTCAACGGTGTTGTTTAAACAAAAGTATATTTGCGTATCTATAACATGCTGCTTTTGACTTCCTGGTTGGTTCTTGATTGGAATAAAATGATTTGAAAGTATAATCGCGGTTGGCTCCTTTCTGTACACACATGGATACCTTGTAATTAATGGCACACTCTTGTGAATGCATCTCCATGGCAACCATATGATCTCATGCTTAAGTCAGTGAAGTCATCAAATACTTGCAGAGAACAATAATGGAAGTTTAAAAAAAAAAAGATGGGGGAGTATGATGATTTTTTTTTTTTTTTAATGCATCGGTCATGATCAAGTGTTGAGGTTCGCCAGGTAATTATCTGGCCTTGTCAAAAAGAGAATGGAGTGTCATCAGCAAAGCGCTGCCTTTTGGAGTCGGCTCTCAGTCACCAAAGAAGAAGATCTGAGGGACTCGGGGACCCGCCGGGAGGAAACAACAACGTTCCGCTTTTTCCTCCCTTGGATAAATATCGCCGACGGGCTACCGCGGCATCAGTGGCGAAGCCAAACATGGCGGGGGCGAGGAGGAACACAATATTTATTTGTACTACAAGCTGCCCGCTTGGCCATTATTTCAAAGTGTCTGGAGTCTCCGCAGAGTTGTTTTATAACAAGCGGCGTTTTGTTGCAGTCCCGGGTCCGGGTCAAAGGTCAGTAGCGCATGAATCTGATGCATTCGAAACCACAGTACGTTCAGTGTAAGGCAGAGCTTCTTAAACGCACGCTCCCCATGCCCAAAAAAAAAGAAGAAATAAAATATTGTACTTGGTGTTCAAACTCCATAATGTGACATAGTGTGTGGGCTTGCAAAAATTGGATTTTCATGAACGCAACTGTACTTAAATGTCGATCGATATGGTGGTTCTTGGAGCACTCCATTTTTTTGGGGTGGTATTTGGTGAAAAAAGATTTGACGGTCGAATTAATGAATAGGAAGTCAATTGAGATTCTGTGGGGTTTCTCATTGTGCGGACAAAGGATTTGATCCGCTTCATCAGATTTTGAAGAAAATTGCTTTGTCAAGATGCGTAGAAGGTCGAGGGGGTGCGCCATATCTGTCGGAATGCCGAAACGCATTTTTTTCCCCAAATAATTTGGTGGTGTGTTTTTAATCAAGTCTACCTGATCGTTGGCAATAAAAAGTGATTTGCTTTGATACCCGGGGACGTTCGACGTCATGGGTTTGGTGCACCTGTCATGAGACTTGCGTAACACCCGTCAATGAAAGTTGAAAAGGCAACAATGTGCTCCGCAACAAATAAAATGCATTCCGCCAGGAGTCTTTGTGCGCTCCGAGGCGAAATGGCGACGACGATGTTGGAGCGTTTAATGCTATAAACACACAAGCTTCTCTCCCTCTGGCACGCGCGCTCCCCTGTAAATATTCATAGAGAGGCAGAATGGGCTGCTATTAATTTTTAAGCGCAGCCAAGACACACCATTCTTCAACATTTTATTTATTTTATTTTTTTTAAAGATATATAACCTGCAGCTTTCCATGGGTGCCGGAAATACATTAAATTCTCGACGGGGTCCATATCATTCATTCTCCCGGGGCCTCAACATCTCCACACCCCAATGTAAATCTTTAGAAGTTACTTCCTGAACACACACTCAAACACACACCCGCACACGCATCGACTCCCACACCCAACTTTTCAGGTGAACGTCACATTCCCACCACACTTTCCCGCGGTTAGCGGTCCCTGACAGACTGTCACGGGCTCCCCCCGTCCCTGTGGAAGTGGAGAGGGGCCCACCTACACACACACACACACACACACTATTTGACAAGTCGGCAGAGAAGCAGGCCTGTGTGAGTGGTAAATGGTGAAAGAGTGCATCTCAAGGCACTGTATGAACACTGTTGTGTGGTAAATCTGTCCAGCACACGGAGGCAACTCATGTTGATGCATCCGGGAACAGTTTGATGGCTTCCAGCTGCATGAGCAAGTTGCCACGCAAGTGTAAAAAGAAGTCAACGGCAAAAAAAAAAAAAAAAACGGAGCGCAAATTGCATCGCGGAGGTTTCAAATACACTGCGTATAGTCCCGTCACGCTTTTTGATGAAAGCGTAATGAGCGTCTTCTGCGTTTGTTATTTCATCATCGGTGATGTCACACATTGGCACACCACTTCTGCCATGTACACACCCTAAAAATACAAGACAAAGCTAATTTATAGCCAATAACTTCACAAAAATCAACGATCAGTCACTGTGATCAAACCATGTGAGAAGACCAATTAAAAAAAAGGACTTTATTCACATTTACTACCTTGACAGGTTGGTGCACACCTTCTCCCTTAAACATCCCAAAATACGTTTTAAAAAAGCCAGTTTACGGTTAGTATTCATGCAAATGAGATCATACACATAAAAAAATTACATTTCAAAAGGCCCTTCAAGATCGTGACTGTACACCCTCTCCCAAACATGCACCCTTAAAAAATGTTCATAGCCAATATATAACATAGTTATAGAATACTAAAACATACCGTATATTAAAAACATTTCAAATGTAAAGAAAAAGAAGGTCAAAAAAATGCCCGTATGGCACTCCTTGTCCTTTAGGTTACTTTCTTTTGGTATCTTTGTAGACAGGTACTGGTAGAAAGGGGTGTTTGCGCAGTTGTGGGCGTGAACACAGTCAACCAGCTTCCCGGCCAATGGAAGCGACTGCCCTCATTCCCTTTAAATTCAGCACAGGAGAGGCGCACAGTCTACATGGCAGAAGGACTTGCTCAGGAGATCAGCTTTTTCAAGTAAGCCGTTTCGTTCTAATGGCAGGGCGAGCCTTTTTGTATAAAATCCGACTAAACCCTTGTGGGGGAACAAACTCGGCCGAGGTCTGATGTTCATCATTTTGCGCTGACGTCGGCCCAAATCAAACGGAGCATTTGTCATTCCGTAAGATTCCAACCCCCCCCCCCCCAACACGCCACGCACACACACAATTCATTTTGAGTCTTGAGCAGAATAGAATTAACAATTTCCCCAGCTGATTTGGCCCTTTTAAAACCCTCATTACACATAAGCATTGTATATATTAGCAATCCCTCAGAGGAATGTGGAACAAGGAATCTCACACTCGTCTTATCATGGCCGCCGTTGTAATATTGCAATCAATTAGCACGCATGAGCTGATTGTCCAATCTCTCATTTGCTAATTATCCTCGGAAATATAAATGGGACAAACTAATGCTCCATTTTTTTTTAATTTAATACAAAAGGATGCTTGAAATGAGCTAGTGCGTTTGTGTCTCAAACAGTGGCTCGTCAATATGTATGAGGACACATCAAAGAGCGGGGATGTGGGGGCGGGGGGGGGGACAACAACGGGGATGGCATTAAATGCAGTTTCCGATCCAGAATATGCAAATAAGGTGGTTATCGTTCAGTTCTAGTGTTTGCGCTACTTTTTTTTTTTTTGGTAACCGTTATCATGCAACTTATACACTGTCCTCTGGGATGTTTGATATTTGAAACAGGAACACGAGAGGTTCATAAGTGGGTTGCATTTTCAAAGCGTTTTGACGACAAATTGCAGCAGGGTAACGGCATCAGAATTTATGCAGAGTGGATTTTAACATATTCGAATTATTTAGTTGTCAAGAAAAAGATAGATGGGGGGGGGGGCTCGCTGAAACACGGTAATTGCACATTATTTTATTTTAACCTGGAAAATGATTGCACAGGTGTTTCCATTCGTCCTTATTGGCCGTCATTAAGGTCTCTCGTGAGACGTTGCCTCCTTCAAAGCTCGAGTTCTCTACCAGAGGCCCAATATTGCGATCTGCTGCACGGAGATGTCGGCTGTTGTTCTTGGTATCTACTGGAACCATCCATCCACCTTGGGGGTTTCTGCCCCCAGGTGCCTCCATCACTAGTGGCATCATTGTTGCCTTGAACCCAGAGTAATAAAGGAAATACAGTAAAAAAAAATTTTTTTAAAGGGTATCCCTCATGCAGACAACAATCAATAAAAGCGGGTCCCCACGAGGCGCTCGCTTGTGTACGTTTCCAGGGAGTCGTTCCCAGCTGGTGGCCGCAACTCTCGAAGAGAAGCGACACACAATGGGCTCAGTGTGCCTCGCCGCAACGCTAATATTTGTCACTTTTAATCGCCTACCCTCGCAAACGCACACAGACACACACACACACACGCGGGCGCGCGTACTGTCCAGTGGGGAGGGAGGAAAATTCACACACTCACAACGACGAGCTTTAGTTGCCCGCAGGAGTTTGAAAATCCAAATTTTGCCTCCTTCTTTGTTTCCGAGCAGCTGTCAAAAAATTTCCACCTGCCTCCATTCGCGAGAAAATATATCCTGCATTCTGCTCTAATTTTCACAGCTTGTTAATTATTAAAGGTATGTATTTGAATTATAAATATACTAGTTATACAGACGTAGGCAAAGCAGGCATATAGCCCCGGGCTAAATTCCTCCATTAGCCATTATTTTCCAGTGCGCTGTCTCCATATGCCTGCCTACTGTTCCGATGTCATATCCAAAAAAACACCAAGGCATTCCTTTGTACTCGGCCAGCCCCCACCCGCTTTGACCAACCCCAAAAATCCCCCCCACTCCCCTCCGTACATATATGTGCGCCGGCTTTTTGAAGTGGGATGTCACACTCGTCTTAAATATAATGAATCGCTCTCTGCGAGGCATCCCCAACACTCTCTGCCTGCCTCGCGCTCCCGTGTTTTGCAGCCTTCCGACGTGTCACGAATCATCCGGCGTGAAGGCCTCGCCACTAAATCATTAACATTGTCAGAAATGACTGGGAAGGAGTGAGCCAACACCGAAACCCCCCCCCCCCCCCCGCACCCCTCCCACCAGGCGGTAGAGGCACGTGCGACGGGAACGGATGGTAAACAAAAGAGACGCAGCCTTGAACTTGCTTCCCCTTTGTGTTTTCATCGCCTCCTCCTCGGGATTTCCGAGCGACAAGGAAGAAGTGAGGAAAGGTAAATAAACTGTCAAAAAAGTTGAACAAGTCACCGGATTTTTTTTTTTTTCAACCAGATTTTGCAATGTGTTTCTGGGATATTTCAGTCAGTGGCATCAATGTACAGGAACAGTCTAAGACAACGTGTAACCGCTCCATGATGCTGGTGGATCTCAGATTTGGTTTCTGTTTAGAGGGGCGGGTGTATCATAATAATTCCCCCAAGAGTCCAAACAATCACCAGAATTTCATTGTAGAACTGAAGTTTTAAGTAAGACACGAGATTTACTCCCTGTGACTGTGCTTGCGCCGCAGCCTACCGCCTAGCATGGTAAAGCTAATGTAGCAACCTACATCCTTGCTCATTGTTCCTTCTTGTCAAACAGCACAAAACAGATGGACTCAAAGTCACAAACTAGTCACATACAGTATATATGATGCAAATCAAAGTTATATGTCCCCAAAAGAGTTGGTCAATACTGGGTGATAAGCGTATAGCGGTGCGCCAGTCGGGAGCTAGCGCACATAGCAAATATAGCAGTACTCATTGTCCATCTGTCCTCCTCCTTGTCGAGCAACACAAACGACTAACCAAAATGCACAAAAGAGGCCATAGATGGTCAAAAACAAAGTCAAAAAAAGTCACCAAAGTGTGTATTTATTTTGGATTGTCTTGCTTGACTATCAAAGTTTCAGCAGGCGTTAAAAAAATAAAATAAAAATGGTGTACTTTCAAGTAGTTATGGAGTGTGGAGGCGCCAAATCCAAAGCAAGCGCCCTCGCCCATCAGTGCTATATATCCCCACTTAAATTTTCACCCACCTATGCCATCATCCATCAAAAGCATAACTAATTTTTCCTTCAATTTCCACTGCTCTCTGAAGAATCTAAAAGGGTGATGAACGGTGGACGGCGGCAAAGCGCAGCGGTACTGTTTTTAACCTTGCTCAAGTCATTAATCCGTTTTATACCCATGAAGGTAGTAAAGGAGACAATGAATTAGTCATTAAAGCGCAGGTCAGTTTATTAGAATTCCTGATTGAACTGTAAAACGACTTCTCCAGGGCTGCCGGGCTAAACGGAGGAATCTGCAAAACCACCGAGTTAAGTGAAAAAAAAAAAGGAGCTGAGAGAAGCAGTCCGAGGGATTGAGATTAAGAAGACGCAGCGAACAGAATAAGGTTTAATCAAGGCTAGTGAATAGTCACGCTGTTAAATACACAAAAACATCAAGCGGACGTTGTATCGGTCTGTCGTGGTGAAGAAGGAGCTGAGCCAAAGGGCAAAGCTCTCAATTTACCGGTCGATCTACGTTCCAACCCTCATCTATGGTCACGAGCTATGGGTCGTGACCGAAAGAACGAGATCCCTGATACAAGCGGCCGAAATGAGTTTTCTCCGCAGGGTGTCCGGGCTCTCCCTTAGAGATAAGGTGAGAAGCTCGGTCATCCGGGAGGGGCTCCGAGTTGAGCCGCTTCTCCTCCACATCGAGAGGAGCCAGATGAGGTGGCTTGGGCATCTGATTCGGATGCCTCCTGAACGCCTCCCTGGTGAGGTGTTCCGGGCATGTCCCACCGGGAGGAGACCCCGAGGAAGACCCAGGACACGCTGGAGAGACTATGTCACCCAGCTGGCCTGGGAACGCCTCGGGATCCCCCGAGGAGAGCTGGACGAAGTAGCTAGGGAGAGGGAAGTCTGGGCTTCCCTGCTAAAGCTGTTGCCCCCGCGACCCGGCCCCGGATAAGCGGTAGAAGATGGATGGATGGATGGATCAAGTGAGAAGGCAGAGAATATTATTTGAACCCAAGCACCAGATCAATACATCTGATGAGTGAATCACTTTTTGGGGGGGACCTCAAAATACAGAAAACTCACTGATGAAGTTTATCCTGGTGAAAAAGTAGCTAAGTGAAAACTTAGCTTCTTCGCGGTTCGCTAGTTCGACGATTTTCTTGCGATTTTTTATCCTTCTGAGTCAAAAACATTTTTTTCTTTGGGGGCGGGGGGGGGGGGTGATCATTAAAGTCATCACCCCCAAAAATCCCCATTCGCCTCGTTGCCACGAAAAAAAAAATTTGGTCATGGAAATACGATTATTAGCCACCACTCTGAGGCATGTAAACATCCATCAAATGCTGATTTGGTGGCCTCCGTCTACGCTAACAGCAGAGGGTTTATTCATGTCAACACGGGAGTGGAATATGAAGAAAGGAAAGGTGGCAGTTATCACGATGCATCACTTATGCTTTCATAGCGCCGCTTGAATGGCGCGAGTTTGCCGGGTAACTGAGAGCATGCTTTTAAAAGCTGACCTACCAGGAAGGCCATCCATCACGCCGGAAAGACAGATTGAAGTGGCTGGACATCTCAAATGTTTTGTCTATGGCACAACGGTGGGGAAGTGCTCAGAAAACATCCACGCCATGTGCTTTTTTGGGGGGGCAAGCTCGTGTTTCCGCTCTGAGGGTGTTTTTCCCAAACTAAAATGGACTCTAGATTTGCAAATGAGCACCTCCCACCCGACTCCCCTTACATGTATTGTATATTGATGTATTCCGTTACGGTGACAATGCACACGCGAATCCCCGACACCCCCTGCGAAATCAGCACAGCACCTCTCTGATTCTAATGAGTGGAATTGCTGATGAGGGAAATGTGTTTCTGATGATTAATGCCCACTGACAACATGTCTTCTCCTGGAGGAGCTTTGCAGTGGCAGCCCCCCCCCAACCCCACCCGCCCACTTCAACCTCCCACCTCTTAGAAGTCGACACCCCGCAGGGAAGGATAATCTAAAGATGCTTCCACGAATCCGATGAACAAACTTGAGTTTTTTTTTTTTAAATACAAACCGAACCATTTTCTACAGTCCTTGATGAGGATTGCGGATGAGCTCAAGTCTGACTTTAAAGCTTTTTTTTAAAGCTGACTTTGGACTGGTCACTAATCAACTTAGTGACAAACAACTATTCACATTCACGTCTATGGACAATTTTGGGCAGAACACAAGCTGGTAAGGGCCGCTTGGACATTCTTCGACTTAATAAACACACTAAATCCAATCCAAAGTGGTTATATAGCAGCCAAAGCACAGCAATCAAGGTTAGCATCCGATTGCTCAGCTTCATGACAGAAAATGCCGGGAAATAAAGGACGAATCTCATTAAATTAACACGAATATGCTAGATACTTATGATGGTTCCACACCCGATTTCAAAGTGATGCTAAGCTAACTCAAAACAAATCACAGAGCAATTGACAATAACATAAAGACGCTTGGAAAGCTGGCTAGCTCCTTATTTACAATTACAAGCTTTCAAAAGCCAAACAACGATGTTGCTATAGCTACATATAGTATGTTGCTCGCCTCGTTGCCATAGCTAGCTAAGCTCACTAGCTTGGCCATGATGTTTAGCTGTTTGGTTCACAATCTGAGAGAGAGAGACTGTCCCTGTCCATTCACAAGCTAACAGGTGCTATGTTACTCCTATTTTTCTTCCACCCATTATTTGGACATGTTTCTTCTTCCATTTCATTAATCCGGTTAGCATCATTCCAATTTTCAACATATTCCGCTAATTTTTGAGCGAAATCTGGACGACCGCATAGCTTTGTTGTGAGCCTGTGTTTAATTGCTCTAATTTGGGGGTTTGGGAAACAGTAGCAGTATTTCTTTATTGCTGTATTTTGTTGTTGTTTTTTTAATGGCTGTTAGCCTCTTTTTACACTTGTATGAAATGTTCCTCTCTCTTCAGATAAATGTTTACTGATGGTGGTTATTTTTGAAAAACTGATTGAGGGTTAGGGTTTTTAACTTCATTATCCATGTTATAATATGATCTCATTTTTATTTCATACAGGACATTTTTTAAATCAATTTCCCTTTGGAAAAAGAAATTAAAATTCAATTGCTAATCTCAATGGCGGAGACACTGCAACACGTGTACGCGAGTGTAGCAGAGGATCAATTTGAATTAAAATCCTGATTCAATGACCCTACGTGGCTGTCAATTAAGCTACTTGCAATGTTTGGGTAATTGTTTTCAAACGATTTTTGGAGGATTTTCAGTATTGCTCCTACCGGGCCATTTAATGGCCAAGGTGCCTAGGCAGTCAGTGATGAGTTTTAACGAGGCAAAAATGATCGGTCTTTATACGCCGCGGCTCTCCATTCTCTGCAAATGACATCGCACATGCTCCGAAACTCTTTTGCTTTCATTTGCAAGGCTCTAATGTGCCATTATTCCGACAAGTTCTACCTAATGACCCAAACCCAGAGCCAGACGAGAGAGCCCACCGGGCCAATGAGCTCGGGCAAAACGATCTTGATTGCCAGAGTTTAGCGCCAATGAGCCTGGAATAACAAGGAGCATATTGTAGCATCGGCAACGGGGCCTCGGCTTGGCGGCCATGCTAACGGGCCCTCGTCGCGTGCTCAACGACTGAGTTAATGACGTTCTAATGACCTGGCGGAGCAGGTGACCGGATGGATGGGAGGGGAAATAGAGCCACAACAGAACGACCGCACACTTTCAATTACATGCATTAAAATAGACCGAGTAGTTTGGTTTTTAGATTTAATTTTTTTTTTAAGATATATAGAAAGTGATGTTGGCTATAATGTTGCATATGGTCGCTGTTCTGTGAGAAACACATCATCCATTTTTTTTTTTTTTTACAAAAATCTTTACGCTAACGAGATGTCCCAAGTATGGACACCTGATTTTTGGTCAAACAGATGTGAGAGGTTTGAACAATGTACTTTTACCGGAACAAAATGCCACCATATTTCAGGGCAAGCTGGAGCCCCGCAGACTACCCTTTGAAGGACAGCGGTCACTACAGTGGACAGCTAATCATGTTATCAGGTTACAGGGTTAAATATCAGAATATGAATGACCCGTTCGAGTTGTGATCTCTAGTTACCCAGGGAGCTTGAGCTTGTATTGGCACCATTATGAGTGTTCTCTATTCTATCAAGCCCCGCCCCCCTCCCCGGCCCATACAACAAATCTTGATATCTATCCATGTGTCTGCACGTCATTTACACGAGACGATGTCTGCCACGGCTCCAAGGGCAGGCAGCAAGGGTTACTCGACATATCTGCTGGTGTGCAACCACCACTCAGGGTTGTCCGTCCCTGTCGCCGAGCGCCTTGGGAGTTCAGATAATGTTCCTTAGCTCGGAGAAGACAAGTGGATAGCTGTCAAAGGAAATGAATGATGGGATGGGGTGAGGAGGGAGGGCGTGCGTGCGTGCGGGAGGGAGGGGGCGTGGGGTGGTCGCATTAGGGGAACCTCAGGATCCCCAATCCCCCCCAAACACGGCATGAGGAATGATTTTGTCGCCGAAGCACGGGGTCACCCATCACTGTCTAATGCTTGCCTTGATTAATCCAAGGCATGGAGCAACATTACGTCCCATTCAGTGTGATGCTTAATTGCCTCTGTCATCCACCGCCCTAATGGTGGACGCAAGTCCCACACAACACCCCGTCTCCAGACGCTTTCACCCCCCCCCCCCCCTCACGTCACCCCCGCCACTAAGCAGGAATAGCAGGCTAAATGGAGACGACGGCCAGTGTTTACATTCACGCGAGCGCGTTAATGTATGTAGATTTCATTTCTGATGAGTGATTATTTGACTGCTCATTTTGCCCCGAGATTTATGGCGCCGGCTCTATCTCGCGACTGCAGTGGCACGCTTATCTTTAATAAAAGAGATGAGGACATTAATCAGGTTTTGTCGGCGGCCCTTACTAAGACATTAAATGCATTGTACGGGGTAAGTAAACACGCTCCGCGTCCTTCTACGGCGCCGCACGCTGCGGCGAAGGAGGCTGGTGAGAGGAGGTGTGGAGGGGGGGTCCTCATTATATTTATCATCATTTCACATCTGCTGTTTTTGAAGCAATGTACCATGAGCCCATAAAGTGTATTACAACTGTGCATAAATTTGGCTGATTTGTGGCTGGAGTGGCTAATTCCTTGAGTACATTTTTAGAAAAACAAGCAGTGAGCCCTGAAATTGCAATTCCATAACGGCTTTAAATTACCGAGTGCCGAGTCACGAACTAGTGTTATACTGGGGGGGGGGGGGGGGGGGGGGAATCACGCTACCGCCGCCGCTCCCCCTCCTCCTCAAGAAGAAAACATTAAAATCTAGTCTGAGTGAGCCATATACTCAAACAAAATAAAGTCAGATGGGCTGCTACATGATGACAGGAAGTAGCTATCTTAGGAGTGCATCTCATTGGATGCTTTGAAGATGCACTGGAGAGGTGAGAGGGTAAATGCAACCTCCACCGCATCAGACCCTTAAAATTGTCATCAGTGGTATCAAGGAAGATATGCTTTGTGAACCAAAATAGTAATTATGAACAAACAAACACAAAATCTTAAGGTAAAAACTAGCTAGCAACTAGCACAAGAAGCTAACCTGTCGTTATCACTCAGTGCAGGCAGTGTGGCTATTTTCCATAAGACCGCCCTCATACACAAAGTTCCTCCACCTCGATATGAAAGGAAATGAAATCCCACATTTCCAAAGCAATTTTGAGGCAAACTGTTGTGTTTCATGTTTGCTTTGCGGACGTTACGTCGCAGCAGGACTCCCCAAACCGGTTGGCACGTCGCTGAATAAGCGTCCAGTTATAAACATGATCTCCCCCCACTTATCTTTTTCTGGAGTGCTGTGCCTCGTTATTCCCGAAATCCAATAACAGCAGATTTAATATCCATAAATTGTGTTCATTACAAAGTTATAGTTAAGAAATATCGAAAGTATACCCCACAGTGTCATTTTTATTGTCAATGAGCAGGATGATATCATGTAAAAAAAAAAAAAAAAAAAGTGTGATGATATGCAAGTCTTTTCCTGCGACATTATCTGGGGTTCAAAAAGAGATGAAATTTAATATGATGCTTTCAGTCAATTTAATTGAATTTTAATTGCCACTTTGGACAGCAGGTTTAGATCTAATCAATAAAATATTAAACATTTGGGTCTCCTCGCATGAGAAGCAGTGCATCCAGGGTGTAACCAAAAAAAAAAAAAAAGTTTATGAGCTCCAGATGCAGTTTGAAAAGAATGCAACAGCGAGATAACACACGGCGAACAAGCGGCGGTTCTATTAATTATGCCGGTGTGGAAGAGCAGTGGGTCACCTTCAAAGGAAGGCCTCGTTTTAATGTGCCAGAGCTATAAATATTTGGAAATGTCACACCTCGGGAAGACGGCGTCAGGCCAGAGCTGAGGCGATAAATCAGAGGTGGAGAAGAAAAAATAGCTCTTTGGTATTTTAGAAATAATTACTCGTACAAAAAGGCGGGTAATGAATTAGGCGATACGTTACACTACAACTGAGCATGAGAAGGGGATATTCATTCATTCATTCATTCATCTTCCGAGCCGCTTGATCCTCACTAGGGTCGCGGGGGTGCTGGATCCTATCTCAGCTGTCTTCGGGCAGTAGGCGGGGGACACCCTGAACCGGTTGCCAGCCAATCGCAGGGCACACAGAAACAAACAACCATCCACGCTCACATTCATAGCTAGGGGACAATTTGGAGTGTTCAATCAGCCTGCCACGCATGTTTTTGGAATGTGGGAGGAAACCGGAGCACCCGGAGAAAACCCACGCAGGCCCGGGGAGAACATGCAAACTCCACACAGGGAGGCCGGAGCTGGAATCGAACCCGGTTCCTCTGCACTGTGAAGCCGACGTGCTAACCACTGGACTACCGGGCTGCCGAGAAGGGGCTAAAAGTTTATAAAACGCTTTGCCGCTGCTTAGAATTACCCCGACTAGGTTCCAACATCCATAATTTATGGAATCTAAAAACACGCCAGTTAGCGTTGTCAATTAATACTAATATTTACATCGTCATTCAACAACAAGTAGAGGTTGAAAAAAATGGCATGTTTTTCAATGGGCGAAAAACTGACCAAATTGGACGGGCTTGAATTTTATAAGGATGTACACTATGATTGGAACAAAAAAAAATAAAAAGATTCGAATAAAAGAATATGTTTTGATTTAGCCGCCAATCTGAGTTCAAAACATTGAGGGAAAAATGAGTTGATCATTTTTCTTTTGCGCTACTCAATATGACACCAGTATGTTCTCTTTGTGCCTGTGTAGCTTTTCTCCCACTTTCCAAAAAGATGCATGGCGGGTAAATGGAACACTCAAAATTGTCCCTTGGTGTGACCCTAAGGATAAGCGGGCCAGAAAATGAATGGATGGATGGATTATTTTTGAACCACAAAAACATGGTGAGGTTGTCCCAAAAGAAACCCCCAAATTAAATAAAATAATTAACCGCTCATAAATGAGAAAATTTTGTCAACTAAGTCGACATTTTGTTACTCTTGAAAGTCAGTCAAGTTATACAACCTTTGAAACGATCGTCAATGTTTTAGTCTGAAAGTCGCCGAAATACTTATAGGCGACTTTCATAGCCATAAGTCGAAGAAATGATTCAAGATAGCCGCAACCGCTGCTTATATAGAATTTCCGCAGGTTTTTCCGGACTTTTGCCCTAACATGAGTATACAATCACGAGCCTAATGTAGGCCAGTCGCCCGTCGACACTCGCCCATACATTCAATCGTTATAAATCAGCAGCAACCTTACCGGGGCTGTTCTACGGATGGGAGGAATTTATCCCCCCCATCTCTGTAGAGAGAAGCCTGCGAGAGAAAGATGACATGGCCTATCCTTTAAAGCTCATAAAAGTTGAAATTAAATATCAAATGGAAGCACTGACGGATAGCGTCCCCACCGAAACCCCATCCCGCGCAGCCCCGCCCACCCACTGCCTGAAACGACAGGTGCTCCTCACATGACTGGAGAGCCGGACAACTTTATTAGAGGGACGGTTCTCAGTTCACGCATGTAAGAAATGAGAGTCGAGGCAAGCGAACATACCTGTGGACCCTTTTGTATGCACTCCCCCCCCGCCCCCACCCCATATGGCTTCAAAGTGCCATTTGTCACATGACGTATCACAGGAATTACAGACGAAATGATGTTCTAAATCCATATTTATAAAAAAAAAAAAAATCTGGCTGTTTCCCATCCTCAGCAGAAGCGCCCTTCAAAGGAATTCCTGTCACCGCGTCACAGACGCGACACAAAAGCCTGAGCCCTCCACAATGGCGAGCGCTATCGGCCATGCGGGCTAAAACTGTACATTACCAATCATCAATTGTCAGCCTGCTTTGTATCATCCCCCGAGAGAAAATCCCAATCTCCTCTTGAGCCCACAGCTGATGGACACCCCATTATTCAGTGCCGCTTCCTCAACTGCGAGATAGGAGTGGGGACAGGCATAAAAAGAACCGCTTTAAGATTAATCCACCCCCCCAAACCCCCACCCAGCCTCTATTTCTGCGGCTGCTCGAATTCGAAATAGACGATTCCCTTCATCAAAAAAGTTTTTATCATCTCCCCTCCTCCAGCCGAGGACGTCGGGATAATGCGCGTTTCGTTTGTTTGTCCCGTGAGTTGACACTGGGGAGGGCAACGAGAGGGATCATTGGACTCAAACAAGTGAGCACAATTTGGACTGAGCTTCTCGGTGCCCAATAACAACACCCGCGCTACCTACACAAGTCTTGTTGCTGACGTTTTTCCACACTGGCAAGACAAGGTCCTATTTCTGGTAACAATGTGCTGCGGCGGTCCATTTTCTTTTGAACTTTGATTTTTAGGCCCCAGTGATTGACGGAGCAGTTTTCCCCGCCAACTTCTCCGAGTGAGAAGTTTGGCCACAACGAAAGTCAAATCGGAAGAACCATTAACTTGGTTGGATAAAGTGATGAGGTCATTTCCCAACTTGCCAGTCAATTCCTACTGGAGTTGACCACTCAGCTGTGTTCGGTGAAGAAAGAATGAATGTGGTGCCCGCAGAAACGTGCTCACTACATCGGTCGATCGGAAAACTTCTGTCCGAATTTCTGACGGTTCTTTAGGGTTTAATGCTCCGGGAAGATCGACAGACAGCACCGGAGCTTTAGCAACCACACATAGAGGCGGAAGAAAGTCTAACGTGTCCAAAGTAATTCCCTATTAAGATACTGTCTTGGCCACGCCCACACAGGGGCGTGGCATAACCTCAGCGATGGGTGACTCTACCGCTCTTATGGGTGACCCTACCGTCATCGCCGTTTTTTAACTGGTCTGCAAATAGAGAGGAAAAGATACTCAGTATCCAGCTCGGGAAAGTCGGAGCGATAAAACAGTCTAGCGCAAGTCATGATCGAATTATGTGCCAAAACGGATTCAATCTGACAGATCTACCTTCTCAACCTCACCGATATTAACGAACTCAGGGTGGGGACCAAAGCCGCGGGTAGTCACTCGTCAACTAGCTTGCAGGCGCAAGTGGCAATCGCAGGATGTGCGTGCTCACCCTGACGTTGGAGATCGGTTTCGGTGCCGTGGGATACCGGAGAGACTTGAAGTCGAACCACCGCTCCACAATGAGTGGCACTCTGGCAGATCGGTTTCGGTGCTGTGGGATACCGGAGAGACTTGAAGTAGAACCACCGCTCCACAATGAGTGGCACTCTGGCATCTGGGAAGGTTGTCCCGGTGTGTCAAATCTGTAGAGGAGGCCTCAGGGCAGTTAGGACGCGCTGGAGGCAGTACGTCTTACAGATGGCTTTGACATGCCGCGGTTGAACATGTGGTCAAGCTCAACTTCGACCGATTCCCTCCAAGACCCAGGGAACGGATTGGTAGATGGCAGGACCATTGCTCCGAGATTTTGGAAACTACGGAACATAACGTTAACAAGGTAAAAAGTTCGAAAGAGAGACCAAGAAAAGACGCGCTGGTAAGAAAGTTGGACCACTAATCTGCGCAATCTGACCGTCTTCTCTTATCTCAGATGGGCGGGGCAAAGTGAGATGTGATTCGACTCTCGGTGCGCTCACAGTCATCAGGTGAGCTCAAGTGCGGCACTTGCAGTCACCTGAGCCTCGAACAGCAAGACCCCATGCCGTCACGCCTCGCCTCTCGTCACTTAGCGCAGGGGTGCAAATTTGCTATCGCTAAGGTGTTAATGAACTGTGGGGGCTTGCGTGGGCCTAATGAGAGTGAAAATAACATGCGATGTGCTTTCCATAACTCTTTAGGAGGCGCCGTCTCTCGTTCCCGATCCTGATCATGCCAAAGAGACACTGATCTTGAATTTTTGCGTCCCCGTTACTGGATTTCGACTCGAGTCCAACATCCCTCCGCCGCACATGGAGGTGAAGGTGGTTCTTCACATCACTAATGGTGCAGGCCCCCCGAGTGTCGGCCTCTCCGCAAGACGCGTCGAGGGAGGAGGGAAATCGGGACGGAAACTCGCTCCCGCCTTCTTTTCCACCTGTTCTTCCCTCAAATTGGCAGCTGGCAGGCAAATGAATGCGGTGCGAAGTGAGCCCACTGAAGTGTAGGGTCCTGCTGTTTGGGCAACAAAGGAACTCCACGCGAGACATCTGCTGTTCAGTTATCAGAATATATTGAGTCACGTGCCTCTGTTTTCCCCTTGCTCACTGACCCCCGCGCCCGCCCGACATCCACATCCTTTCTTTCTCCTTTGGCTTCTTCTCTCGCTTGCCCGAGCAATCCCGCTCTTCTATTTGGCACGTTTATTTCAACACGGAGCGGGATGGCGTTGTACCCTAAAGGTTTTCCCAATGCGGAAGGTTTTGTTTTTTTGGAGGCGTACTGATGAGGCGCTTTCCCGCTTACACAACATGATTAATTAACCCTAATGAATGCAATTATTATGTGCCATGCTTACTTGGGCTTCAGCCAGATGGGCACCCGGTTTCTCATTTTGCAGCTTTTCCACTGCAGGTACTCGCATGACTCTTCTCACCTTGGTTGTATTGCGGGACACGGCGAACGAACCCCATGCGGCGGTGAATGTATCCGTTCACACACAAGCAAATGGCAGTGGAGGGGAATGAGAGTCCCCACACGTCCGAGATTCTTTTCAACTGTTTTTATTTAAATGTCCATCCATCCATCCATTTTCCGAACCGCTTGATCCTCACTAGGGTCGCGGGGGGTGCTGGAGCCTATCCCAGCTGTCTCCGGGCAGTAGGCGGGGGACACCCTGAATCGGTTGCCAGCCAATCGCAGGGCACACAGAGACAAACAACCATCCACACTCACACTCACACCTAGGGACAATTTCAGAGAGTTCAATCAGCCCGCCACGCATGTTTTTGGAACGTGGGAGGAAACCGGAGTACCCGGAGAAAACCCACGCAGGCCCGGGGAGAACATGCAAACTCCACACAGGGAGGCCGGAGCTGGAATTGAACCCGGTATTTAAATGTCATTCGTACAAATATTAACTCCAAATGGGACTTTTAGGCTAGTCAATGACTATCGTGGATTTCGAATTACGTAAAAATTTGGTCAGTGTTTCATTTGAAGGAATGGAAGTTCGAGCGCCCTACACGAGTGTACACTTGGTTCATAACTGGGGTGAGGGTATGACTCCTACAGTGTTCTGGTGTTGGATGTGACATGGTAAGGGAGAAGGTTACATCTTGATTGTAAATATTTTCAGAGTTCAATATAGCGCGACTGCCTCACAGTACAGAGGTGCACGGTTCGATTCCGGCTATGGTCTTCCCGTGTGGAGTTTGCATGTTCTCCCCCGTGCCTGCGTGGCTTTTCTCTGGGTAGTCTGGTTTCCTCCCACATTCCAAAAAAACATGCATGGCATGATGATTGAAAACTCTAAATCGTCCCTAGGTGTGATTGTGATTGCGAATGTTTTTTTGTCTATGTGTGCCCTGCGATTGGCTGACAATCAGTTCAGGGTGTCCTCCTCCTACTGCCCAAAGACGGCTGGGATAGGCTCCAGCACTGCGCGTCAAGTATGTCATCTGGTTTGCACACTCCTCGCTCGGCACCGCGTCCTCCAACATCTCCCAGTGGCGCACACTTGCAGGAAGGTTGTACATTCAGAAAGGGACACAAACACACAGACGTGTAAACTAGCTGACTTCCTCCAGGCAGGTGGCACATATCCAGATGTTCTCTCAATTTCCTCCACGCGCGCGTATCTGCTCATGTGTATGGGAGCATGTATCGCTCGACCTACCCCCCTCCGTCTGCCCCCTCCTTCCTCGAGCTGGTGACCTCTCGGTTCTCCCTGACAACATCGCCACTGGAGCACTTTACACCATAATGACTTGTATCGCCCCAGGCCGTGACACATCTGTGTTCGCCCTTCTTCCATCGCTAACTCACCGTCTTCTTTACTCTCTCTTTGACGCACTACTTTCACATTTTCTAGCGCGCACCATCGCTCTTGCGCAGGTGCTTCCCTCGGCTTGTTCCATGGTACAGATACAAAAAATCATAATGTAGGGTTTGCTTTGCAAAGTCTTGGTTGACAGCATTTACAAACTGTGAAGCTGCGCACCTCAGGGGGGCGTCCATGCTCTCAATATACAGTATGTATATATATATATATGTGTGTGTGGGTGTGTGTGTGAGACATGGTTGATATGGTTTTCGCTATGTGGGTTGCGAAACGATTTGAGGATTCAATTTGAAAGTTGATGGATACGATTCGGTTTGACTCAGTGAAATTTTGATTCGACATTGTAGAGTTCAGTTCTCGAGGGGATGATGCAGTGACTTTTTTGTTGTAATGTTACATACATTTGGTCATCCAAATTTTACTACTGGAAATATGCCGGTCGG
Organism: Hippocampus zosterae; assembly: GCF_025434085.1. Lineage (NCBI taxonomy): Eukaryota > Metazoa > Chordata > Actinopteri > Syngnathiformes > Syngnathidae > Hippocampus > Hippocampus zosterae. Next base: position 5,671,063 of record NC_067464.1, read on the forward strand.
ATATAGCCCTCCAAGGAAAAATAATTTGTTTTTATTTACGTTGTCCCAACTTCATTGGGATTTGTACATTTTTTAACATTCGGTTGAATTTGAAAATCAATTTGCCGCTCCATATGTCACTTGTTTTTTTAAAAAGAAGAAAAAAAACTTTGTCTCATAATGAAGACATTTACAATTTACAGCAGCAAAAATTATGAAAAGGAGAACGTAGAAAATCAAAACAAGTAATTGCAGGCACCAAAAAAAAAAATTAATCTGAAAATTTGAATCAGCTTTACAGATGCCAACCTCTGCTCTGGTGCATCTACCTTGTGATTCTGTCAGACATTATCATTAAGTCCCATTTTAGTGGCACAGCCCGTATTTAATTTTGAAGGTTAAAAAAAAAGGACATTATTTGAGGTGAGGGGTTGCCCGGTGGTCCAGCGGTTCGCGCATCAACCTCGCAGTGCAGAGGTACGATGTCAATTAACAATTGCATGGATGTACTGCGCTATGTGCATACTTTATATTGTGTGCTCATCTGAGATTGGACTTCGGAATTTACTACTGGCGGGAATGAGATTTCCGGATTTACACAGACTCATATGCACACTTATCCAGACAGGCGCACACGATCACGCACACACACACACACACACTCATCCGCCCGCACCACACACGGTGTCTTGTTTTCAGGTTCATTAAGTCCCAGTGTTAGCCCGAGTGGCTGACAGGATGAGGAACAGTGCAGAAATCCGCCCCTGCAGGTATCCATTCACATTATCATTTGGAGAAAGCCTTTTCTCTCGATTCTCGTCAATGCCCTTGTTGCGGCTCAGGGCGAGGGGTTGGCATGGGGTGGCACTAATTAGAGAGACAAGGAGTACTTGAAAATAAGTCCATTACACCCACGAGGACCCAAAAGCTGCAAATACCTACGTTATTTACAGTATCACGTCATATCCATGAAATGACGTGTTCATTTTCGACGGCGGCTCCAGGCAATCGGGTCGGTCGCCGGCAATATTTACGAGCGTTGTTTTAACTGCCGGATAGGGTCCTCTTGTGAAACATGAGCCAGTTCCAGCATTTAACCTCGCCATACTAATTTATGCGCCATGGCATAAGGTACTTCATCATCCGCTCTTTGGGGAGAGACGCTCATCTCATTAGGTGGGATTTAATGAAATGCAAGGATGCGCTTGGTAACAAAAAAAAAAAAAAAACGTCCACTGTAAATCCTGCCCGCTATAAGGCCTGAAGAGAGTACAGTTGAGCGTCGGCGAATTCCATCAAAGTGCAAAAAGCTTATTAAGCAGCGACTGGGAACGGCGTGCAAACAAGCCAATTCATCACGCGGAATATTTACTAGCCAACAGCCTCTGTGCCGTAATGGCTGACATCCCACTCGTCGCTTCCCTTTTTGATGTTGCCGTATTTGCGGTGACGTCGATCGTCTTGCGCATCTTAAGCAGGCTCCCCCCCCCACCCCCCTCCGATAGCCTGCAGCTAGCTTGGACGTATTAAAGCCTTTTCGAACACACCGAGAGCAGAACGAGGGCACACTTTCGACTGTTCTTAGCACACCAGGAACAACCGCCGCCGTCATCGACATTAAGAACGTCATTTATGTCAACTGACTTACATATTTGCGTGTGAATCTCATTGGTCCCAACCAAATGTGAGAAGTTGATTCATTCGGGCGCTGGCGGGCAGGCCCCTGATTGCTCTTGACCAAACCCTGCAAAGACACATCATGGAAAATATAAATACAACCGTAAAAATAGCTTTTCATAACACAATGATGCACAGGGAAATTATATTTTTCCAAAATTCACTGCCCAAAACAATTAGGTACACACTAAAGCACAATTGGGGGATCTGGAAAAAGAATGTGCCTGAAAGGAATTTAAAAAAAAAAAACTCTCGCAACCCGGATGAGACACGAGAGCTTAACACAACTGGGAAAAAAAAACACATTGGTGTACATCAGGGGTCACCAAACTTTTTGAGAGTGAGAGCTACTTCATGTGTCCTGATTGTGTAAAGGGCTACCAAATTGATACGCGTCTGAAATAACATTTGTACAAATTACATTTAATAATATTAGAACATTAGCTAGCTAGATATATACTGTAGCTAGCTAGTTAGATAGCTAAATAGGTAGCTATAGAATCTATAATACTGCCCATGTTTGCATTTTTAAATCATAATTTCTACGAGCAAATCACAATCCTAGCACTGGCGGGCTACTGGTGTGGTCCTCACGGGCTACCTGGTGCTCGCGGGCACCACGTTGGAGACCCCTGGTGTACATCATGACACTACCTGGTTTATTTGAGGTGCGGAGGATGAAATATATGATGATTTTATTTCAACATTGTATTTTAGCAGGGTTTAAATAAACAAAAAATATCTTTTATCCAAGCATGGTAATTCTTTCCAGAGAATTAATCTCTCCCCGGGTTGACCTGAAAGAGAACCTGTCCCCTTGTCGTCTGCATAAACGCCGCCAATTTTACCATTCACGGGCGAAACTGCAAAGAGCAGAGTATCCCATTCACTGTACCAATTTTAAAAATGTCTAATTTTTTTTGGTGTGAGTACATGTGACATTATTATTATTTCCTGTGGTACCTAAGGGCAAATTATCTACAATGGTTGCAATTAGAAATGTGAAAATTCAGACAAGGTGGGGGGGGGGGGGGAGAAAAGGCTGTCAGGGAGCATTCGGAGGGTGAGGGTGAAAAGCTACTGAAAGACTGTAATTATCGGAAATAGTCTGATAATGTGTATTATCATGCCATTAAATGTAAATGAGATGGAGCTAAAAGGCCCGACGTGGACGACTTGTGACTTGCTGGAGGGTTTAAAAAAAAAAAAGGGGGTGGGGGGGCGGTGAGGTTGAAATAAAAACATGGATCTAAAGAAAAAAAAAAGTCAATGTTTTGTTCATTTATAGCAATGTAAACACCGAGTATGGTGGCTGGTAAAGAAAAAAAATGGACCAACAGAAACAGAAACAGCAAAAAGCATTCAGGATGCAGCTGGATGGTGGGAGTGGTCCCGATGCTTTCTGAATTGTCCTGTGTGTGTGTGTGTGTGTGTGAGTGTGTGTGCGCAGCCAGCATCATTCCACTCCAGCTGCTTAATAAGACCGTCTGGACGAGCAAGCATCCCCCCCCACCCAACCCCTTACACTTCTAAGAAACATTACGCTGAATATTAATGTGCCAGCCCGAGACGTACGCCATTAAGTTTGGCTGGCCATTTCTCTCTGCCCTTTTCCAACCACTGTACAGGAGTTAATGAATCGTGGGTAAAACAGTGAACACAAAAGAACCGAGGGGAGATGGAGTGACGGAGGAAGAGAGAAATTGGGTGCCGAGCTTGGGTAGTTATTTTTCAAAAATGGAGGCAGGAACTTCAGCAGAGGTGTAGTTTGTCACATGGGGACAAAGAATAACTAGAATTGAACAAGAAAGGTGTGATGAAGGGGCAGTTGCTACCACATTTCATGCTGACCGACCACTTTTGGCGCCATGCTCTGGCAAAAAAAAAAAAAACGTAAAAAAGTAAGCAATCACAGTGCAGCATGACCCATTTGTCAAGAATACACACTTCGGAATGGCTCAATTGTGCTAATTACCATGTAGCATGATTGGAACATTTCGGATTTTTCCCAATATGGCTGCTTCAAAACAAAATGGCTCCCTGTTTGACTTTATTTGTGGGTCTTTACGACGTCTTTTTCGCATCCTGTTATGAAAGAGGTTCATTCATTCATTCATCTTCCGAGGCGCTTGATCCTCATTAGGGTCGCGGGGGGTGCTGGAGCCTAACCCAGCTGTCTTCGGGCAGTAGGCTGGGGGACACCCTGAATCGGTTGCCAGCCAATCGCAGGGCACACAGAAACAAACAACCATCCACACTCACACTCACACCTAGGGACAATTTAGAGTGTTCAATCAGCCTGCCACGCATGTTTTTGGAATGTGGGAGGAAACCGGAGCACCCGGAGAAAACCCACGCAGGTCCGGGGAGAACATGCAAACTCCACACAGGGAGGCCGGAGCTGGAATCGAACCCGGTACCTCTGCACTGTGAAGCCGACGTGCTAACCACTGGACTACCGGGCCGCCCATGAAAGAGGTTTCCACCCAATTTTGTCAACTGATGAAAAATAGTGTAGCGGGTTCATTTTTCCAAGTTTCTTGGGCGTGACTGACCTAGTTTTTGAAAGATTTGTCAACTAGGCTACACGCCCTTGCAAAAAGCTGATTGATCTGTCGGGCAGCCAACGTTATCCTAAAACGTATTAGCACGAGCAAGGCATTTTTTCTAGTTGAAAGAAGAGAATTTGGCGGTGTGAGACCAAAAACCACACAAATGTTGGTTTCCACATTTCTATCTGACGAAAATAAGACTGCCATGAAAACATTGAATTGATTTTATTCTAAAAAAATAAGGCCTGACATCGCGCGAAGTGGCCGAAAACGATCGGATGGGACAATCACCAACAAATTCCAACTTGGCATTTGTACCAAACCGTCTGCTGGTGTTCTTTTTGAAGAAACGTCTTGACTCAAGGGAACCATAAACAACATGGTGCAATGGTCAGGGAAGAAGGGGATTGCCCTGACTGGCGTAGCTTTATCATGTCACGTCGCGTGTCCGCCAGCAGGTGGCGGGTTTTCTCACCCGCCATCTGCGCACCTGTCCGTAATTTCGGGCTGATTACCCTCCTATATTAATGAGACTCCGGCAGTTCTCCCACTGCCGGAGAATTCCTCACCGTGCCATTGATCTCTCGTGCTAACTCCTCTATTTGTAGATTACTCGTTGCCTTCTTGCCTTGCGGCCTTTACTCTTGCCATTCGCGTTAGTCACTAAATTGAATACTTAGATATTGCCTAATCAGTAGCTCCTCGCACTTTGTTTTTCAGCGAGCGTTTTCAGTTGTTTCCTTATTTCTTCCCTGGTCCTTATTTGACCAGCGTTTTGTGTTTCCGTTTTTTCCCTGTCGGGCTCTTTCTGTTTTTGTCATTAAAGACACTCTTTGCTTTGAGAAAATTCTTTCGTTGTCTGTTTTTCCGGGGATCCAATCCTCTATTTTTTCGTTCTGCACGGAGCGATCATTATCGCTTCGGGCAGATCGTGACAGAATTCTCCGGCCACCATGGATCCCGCAGACATCGAAAAAATTTTTTCCGCTCTTTCCCGACAAGAGCAACAGATGAGTCAGCAGGGCCAAGCCATTAGGGAACTCCGTGGCGCGGTCTCCATGCTGGCTCATCGGTCCGATGATTTAGAACCTCGGTTGGTCCGGGTGGAAGAGCGGAGACCATCTCCCCCCGGGGTTCATTCTATTATTCCCGAAGCGCCCTCCTCATATCCCGTTATGACGAGGGAGCCATCGCTTCCACACCCCCCTCGCTACGGGGGCGAGCACGGGCAGTGTGGACACTTCCTCCACCTGTGCTCTCTCATATTCGACCTACAGCCTTCTGCCTATGCTAATGACGCCGCCAAGGTGGCTTATGTCATGAGTCTGTTAACAGGTCCGGCGGCATCGTGGGCGATTGCGACCAGTGACGCCAAGCCGAATCTCCGTACCTCGTTCCCCGACTTCGTGGCTGCGTTCCGCCGGGTGTTCCATCATCCCGTGCGAGGCAGAGAGGCAGAGGGCCGGCTACTCGCCCTCCGCCAGGGAGAGCGATCGGTAGCGGATTACTCCATCGAGTTCCGGATCCTGGCCGCCCAGAGTGGATACGATGATCGGGCGCTGTGTGGCCTGTTTCGCCGCGGGCTAAACCCTCAACTCAAGGACGAGCTGGCGACCCGCGACCACAGCACCAACCTGGAGGAATTAATCGACCTCTCCCTCCTCATGGACAATCGCCTGAGGGAGCGAAGCCGGGAGCGTGGAGGTGATCGGTCCCAGTTCCGACGAACACCCACGGAGGAACAGGTGCAGCTGGGAGGCAGGGACGCTGGTGCGGAGGAAAGAAAGCGTCGTTTCAGCGACCGAGCGACGACTGACGGCGTTCCACCATCTCCTCACGCCGCAACCAGCCATCCGGGGTCGTCACCCCCTGCCCACCAGGAGTACTGTGAGTCACGACCGCGCGCGCCCCCCTTCGAGTCTAGGCGAGTCGACTCGCGGCCTGGACACCCCAACAGACTCGAACTCGAGGGGGAGATATTAACGGGGTCCCGGTCGTGGCGGGTTCGGGCTCTGGTTGACTCGGGGGCTGATGACTGTATAATGGACACCGATCTCGCATCCGAGCTGGGTTGTTCCGTGGAGAGGTTGATAGATAGGAAGCGGGTTTGTGATCTTGATGGGCGCCTCCTGGCGGTAGTTACGCATAGGACGGAGCCGTTGAAACTTCTACTGTCCGGCAACCATGTCGAACATCGCCGTTTTTACCTAATGCCGTCTCGCAATGCCCCGATCGTTCTCGGGTTACCCTGGCTGAAGACACACAATCCCGTGATTTCCTGGGCGCGCCCAGCGATAGACAGCTGGAGCCCATATTGTTACCAGCACTGTCTTCAATCGGCCGTCGGGAAGCATGAACGTGTCACGCCCCCCGAGGAGATCTGCCTTGACGGAGTGCCGGATTGCTATCGGGATCTAAAGGAGGTGTTCAGCGAGGATCGTGCCCACTCTTTGCCCCCACACCGCCCCTACGATTGTGCTATAGACCTGCAGGCGGGCGCTCCGTTGCCGACCTCGCGGCTGTATCAGGTGTCCCAACCCGAGCGCGAGGCATTGACGGAGTACATCAACAGCTCGCTCGCCGCAGGTCTTATTAGACCATCGCGTTCACCGTTAGGGGCGGGTTTTTTCTTCGTAGGGAAGAAAGACAAGACCCTGCGACCCTGCGTAGACTATCGGGGATTAAACGAAATAACAATTAAGAATAGATACCCGCTACCCTTGCTGGACTCCGCCTTCGCCCCATTGCAGTCAGCCACCATTTTCTCCAAATTAGACTTGCGCAGCGCTTACCACTTGATTCGCATCCGGGAGGGTGACGAGTGGAAGACGGCTTTTAAGACCCCTCTGGGTCATTTTGAATACCTGGTTATGCCTTTTGGGCTCACCAACGCCCCTGCCGTTTTTCAAAATCTAATTAATGATGTGCTAAGGGACATGATAAACATCTTTTGTTTCGTTTACCTTGACGATATTTTAATTTTTTCCCAGTCACTACACGAGCACCAGCAACACGTTAGGCTGGTGCTACAACGTCTACTGGAGAACCGGCTCTTCGTCAAGGCAGAAAAGTGTGAATTCCATGTCCCCGTCATCTCCTTCCTAGGGTTCATTATTGAACAGGGCAGGTTAAGGGCGGACCCCATTAAGACGCGTGCAGTCACTAACTGGCCGGTTCCGTCCAATCGCAAGGAACTGCAGCGCTTTCTGGGGTTCGCCAACTTCTACCGACGCTTTATCCGCGGTTATAGTCAGAAGGCGCTCCCCTTAACCCGCCTTACGTCCATCAAAACCCCATTTAAGTGGGATTCGACCGCGGATGCGGCGTTCGCAAACCTGAAGGCGGCGTTCACCAGTCCCCCCGTACTACAGCACCCTGATCCTGATCTCCCCTTTATCGTGGAGGTGGACGCCTCGGATTCGGGGGTGGGGGCTGTGCTGTCCCAGCGCTCTCCGGTCGACCAGAAGTTGCACCCCTGCGCCTTCTTCTCCCGTCGACTCAGTGCCGCTGAGTCCAATTACGACGTGGGCAACCGTGAACTGTTGGCAGTTGTGACCGCCTTGCAGGAGTGGCGGCACTGGCTCGAGGGGGCAAAGGAACCCTTTACGGTCTACACGGATCATAAGAACCTCGCCTACCTCCGCTCCGCCAAAAGACTGAACGCCCGTCAGGCCCGGTGGGCCCTCTTCCTTACCAGGTTCGACTTCATCCTCACCTACTCTCCCGGGTCTAAGAACACCAAGCCCGACGCCCTCTCCCGTCTCCACGAGCCTGCGGGGAGGGATCGATCCCCGGAGACCATCCTCCCGGCCCGGTGCGTCGTGGGGGCCGTTCAGTGGGAGGTTGAGCAGCGGATCCAGGCAGCCCTGGAGGGGGTTCAGGTGCCGACGGAGTGCCCAGCAGGGAGGCTATTCGTACCTCCTCCCTTACGATCTGAAGTTCTGCAGTGGGGACATGGGTCCAAGGTGGCGTGTCATCCCGGGGTGAACCGGACTGTGCAACTCGTCGCCCAGCGTTTCTGGTGGCCGGAGCTCCGCAACGACGTGACGGAGTTCGTCAAGGCCTGCACCTCCTGCGCCTGCGGCAAGTCGTCCCATCAGCCGCCGGCGGGACTGCTCCAGCCGTTGCCCATTCCTCCTCGCCCGTGGTCCCACATCGCCCTGGACTTCGTCACGGGTCTCCCGCCTTCCCGGGGTCGAACTGTCGTACTCACGATCGTGGACCGCTTCTCCAAGGCGGCTCATTTTGTTCCTTTGTCCAGGTTGCCGTCGGCGCTGGAGACCGCCGACCTCCTTGTCGAACACGTCTTCCGTCTCCACGGCATTCCACTGGACATTGTCTCGGACCGGGGGCCCCAGTTCATATCCCGCGTCTGGAAGCAGTTCTGCCGGTCCCTCGGGGCCACGGCCAGTCTGACCTCGGGGTACCACCCCCAGTCCAATGGACAAGCCGAGCGTGCCAACCAGGATCTGGGGGCGGCCCTCCGCTGTGTGTGCCTTCACCGTCCCTCATCCTGGGTCGACCACTTACCCTGGGTGGAGTACGCGCACAACACCCTCGTCTCTTCTGCCACTGGTAGGTCCCCCTTCATGGCCGCCTACGGGTACCAGCCGCCGCTGTTCCCGTCCCAGGAGGGGCAGGTGGAGGTCCCCTCTGTGCAGCACCACCTCAAGCGGGCCCATCGCGTGTGGAAGGAGGCCCGGGCTGCGTTGTCCCGCACGGCGGCCAGGAACCAGCGGATCGCGGATCGTCGCCGGCGCCCGGCTCCTTCATACGTGGTAGGACAGAAGGTGTGGCTGGCGACTAGGGATCTTCGGCTGGCCGGCACGTCTGCGAAACTGGGACCCCGATTTACTGGACCGTTCGAGGTCGAGGCCGTCATCAGTCCGTCTGCAGTCAGGCTCCGGCTGCCGCCCACCATGAAGGTTCACCCCGTCTTCCACGTCTCCCTACTCAAACCCGTGTCTTCCAGTGACTTGGCTCCTCCTCCCACGCCGCCGCCCCCTCCGCGGGTCGTCGACGGTGACCCGGTGTACACGGTTCGTGCCATCCTGGACTCTCGGCGCAGGGGAAAGGGGTTCCAGTATCTGGTCGACTGGGAGGGCTACGGGCCTGAGGAGCGGCAGTGGGTGCCTCGCTCCTGGATCCTTGATCCATCCCTTTTGCGCGACTTCCACGCTACACATCCATCCAAGCCGGGTAGTCCGCCGGGAGGCGTCCATTGAGGGGGGGGTACTGTCACGTCGCGTGTCCGCCAGCAGGTGGCGGGTTTTCTCACCCGCCATCTGCGCACCTGTCCGTAATTTCGGGCTGATTACCCTCCTATATTAATGAGACTCCGGCAGTTCTCCCACTGCCGGAGAATTCCTCACCGTGCCATTGATCTCTCGTGCTAACTCCTCTATTTGTAGATTACTCGTTGCCTTCTTGCCTTGCGGCCTTTACTCTTGCCATTCGCGTTAGTCACTAAATTGAATACTTAGATATTGCCTAATCAGTAGCTCCTCGCACTTTGTTTTTCAGCGAGCGTTTTCAGTTGTTTCCTTATTTCTTCCCTGGTCCTTATTTGACCAGCGTTTTGTGTTTCCGTTTTTTCCCTGTCGGGCTCTTTCTGTTTTTGTCATTAAAGACACTCTTTGCTTTGAGAAAATTCTTTCGTTGTCTGTTTTTCCGGGGATCCAATCCTCTATTTTTTCGTTCTGCACGGAGCGATCATTATCGCTTCGGGCAGATCGTGACATATCATAATCGCGTAGAAAGGGAGGAAACGGATAAAAATAAGTGGAAAGAGTGTTTATTTGAGAGGCCTTTCACCATGATTGCCGTATTCATTGTCTTGTCCATTTGTGTGACACAGACTCCCCACGCTTCACTTTTTAGCCATGGGTACCGAATATTAACAAACACCTTCGAGGTATCATGCTCGGGGGTTGCAATACGTTTGTCTCAAAAGTGTAACAGAAGATTTTGGACATGGTTTGTAGTTTGTAGTTACTTCTTCCAGCTCAGCAGACGTTTTTTTTTCTGGAACTGTTAAGACAGGAGAGCGCATATTACTGCCCCGGGTGGCGCGTTGTTGCAGCCTCAGCAAACGCGAACCGTTAAAACGTAATTTGCAGCGAATAGTCAGAGGAGGGGCCGCTTTTTGATATGCAGAAGAGCTGACCTCCCGGACCGCCACTTTAATTGGGTTTTTAATTTTCCGGCCCATCTGACGGTATCAGACGCGAGCTTCGCCCACCGTGACGAGAGGAGACCGACGGGAAGAGAAGCGAAGCGGAGGGGGAAGAAAAGCGAAGGGGAGTCCACAGGCGAGAAGCAGGGCTTGGGATGGAAATTTGCCATTAAGAGTGAGGAGTGTGGCATTGTACACGAGTGAAGGCCGTTGACGGGATGCCACCCTCGGAGACGGGGAGTAAAAGTGCAGGCCGGCGCGCACAAAAGGCCCAACTTTCACACTTGAGGTGCAGCGCTCGTGCACGGTTTGCTGAAAAGGCGGCGCTAACGGCACATTTGCGCCGAGCAGGTTTTTCTGAAATATTTTTAAAATGTGTCGTTTGGGTTGATAGAAACCACGGGTCGGATTTTTGGGATCAGACAATTGCATTAACGATTGATACAACTTTCTGATTGGAACTTCTACACACTGGTACTGTGACACTATAAACACATGTACACGCATATCCAAGTCTGGATGCCACGTTCTGGATACTCGTACATCGCACTGTACAACGTACTGGTACATCGCAACTGGTACATCACAGGAAGTCTTGTTGTTGGATAAGTTAGCGGCAGCACTGACGTGCTCGCTCGAAGCCTGCTGGCAGTGGATTTTTTTTTTTTTTAATTCTACAATAGCTTTTATGATTTGGGTCACCTTGTGAGGAAAAAAAAAACAAAGAATAGACTGATTTACTGATCTAGCATATCATGTCGATAGCAACTGGTGGGTGCACTCAACGACCTGACGTCTCATCCGTTGCTAACATGGCAGCGCGCGTGAAAATACATTATTTTCCAAATATAAAACTAGACATAAAAATGGGAACAACAGATATGTATCAAACACTACATTTCTCTATCAATACCTTGAAAATGGCCGCCGGCTAAAGGTTTGATGCACCGCCAAAAACATAGCGCTAGCCGCAACTGCAGCTAGCCAGAGGTGGCCAAAGCACGCGGCACTTCCGCGTTTGGTGTGAGGTGGCAGGTTAACTTTTTTTGTGACAACAGTGACAGCGTCAACCGTTTCAACGTTTACCCGCCGTCTGCTGGGAAAGTTACTGCGAATGGCACGCTAGCTAAACCGGTATTCAAAGAAGACTTAATGAGTGTCCGGATATCAAGGAATCGATATCTGATCTGATGAGCCAATCTCGGATTCACTGCCCAGTTTTCAGACTTGTTTGGGAAAATCTTTAAGTCACTCTCAAATCAGAAAACGTTGTACTTAAAGACTGCTGAGCATAAACATAAAGGGTTTTTTTTTAAGTTGGTATGGTGCGAATACAACAAAACCATAAACCGCATCCAAAATTAAAATAAAGCAAAAAGAACTGGCAGAACCACGGCGCTCATGGCTGAAGAGTTTCTCGAGTATGCACAAACCTAGCGCGTTATTATTATTATTTTTTTTTTTTAACAAGTGTATTCACAAGTGTTGTGTCACAACTTCACTCATGACGACCGCACTTATCACCCGCGCCACTCCATCTGGCTGGCGGCCGCCCCGTGGTTTTCGGAAGGCGGGGATTCCTTTCTGCCACTGCGTGTTTGTTCAATCGGCGGGAGACCACACAAAGAGTTTCAGGCCCCGCTAATCTCCTACGCAAACAAGACAGCAATTACACGGGCAAAGATAACGAGGGGGACGTTTTCATCCGCAGTGACAGTACAAGCGAATTGAGGGCGTCGGGAGAGAAGAGAAGATGAAGAAAGATGGGAGGAAGAGGAAGAAAGGGAGTGGGAGGGCGGGGGCGGTGTTGAGGGTTCACCTGCCTGTCAGCAACCACTCAGGCCACACTGTAAGACACACGCACACACACACAGTTGTCACGACAAATGGACGGGCTTATCTGTCAGGCTCCAGGAAGGGCTAGAGTAGGAGAAGGATCTGGTTGCTATTGACAAACTGACATATTTAGACATCGTCCATCTCACAGTTCGGAAGTTCAGGGTCGGAATTTCGGCTTAACCGTCTTGTGGAGTTTTTATGTTCTCCCTGTGCTTATGTTGGTGTCCTTGTGGGACTCCAGCTTCCTCCTACATTCCAAAAAAACTTTAAAAAAATACACGATAGGTTCTTTGAAGGCTAAATGAAGAGGTGTCCAAACTTTGGAAGAAATGAGCCACTTCGATATTCTTCAAATTAAAATTTCTGAAATATGCTCAGATCAATCTGAGCATTTATGATGTTTATTCTTTTTTATAACTTTAGCTATTTTGACGGGCAAATAGTTTTTCCGAATTTTGGGGGCAACCATCTAAAATCGTTTCGCCCTGCACTGAGCAGCAGCCAAATCACATCTCGACACTCAGAACCAAAACCAGAAACATTTGTATCCCTGAAGATGTGTTTTTATTTTTTTCAAATACACCATTGTGCAATAATCTAACCCTAATATGTATTTGTTACATATTTTGATGCATTTTTATGCTTTAGAAAACATTTAGGTCCGAATTATGGGGGGCCTTGAACGGATTAGGGCATTTACATGGAAAATGCGTCTCTACTTACAAAATGTTCTAGTTAAGAAATTTCTTCCAGAACCGATACATTTCGTAAGTAGAGGTACCACTTTATATCGCCTCAAATAACATTTAAAATGTATGTCAAGCAAAAATCTATTAAAAGCTAAAAAATATATAAGTAGTTTTCCTAATCGTATTATTCAGTTTCCGACATCACCGCGTCTTATAAAGTCCCTCTGAAAAATTGACGGACGGATCAATTCTATTTTATTCTCATATTCAATTCTGCAGATCTGACACCGAAGAGAACGCTTCATCAAAGGAGCCACAAAGATGAAACTCAAAGCACTCCGAAATTGGTGGCTGAAATGAGATGACTCAAACGAGCGTCAGAAATGTGAATGGAAACGACAGGCCACCCCATCACTCAGCATTAAGTTGGGTTCCGTGACAGGCACGAGACGAATGTAGCGATTCTTCACGAGCGGGAACAGATATTCGTGGTGAGATTGAGAGCCACATACGTCAACCTTAAGTCGTTTTCAAATAAAAGCGTGAGCTTCTTCACCTTTGTCGCTTAAAGTTCATGCTTCAGGGTGGATGAGGTCAGGTCGTTAAACAGAAAAAAAAAATTAAGGCGTCACTTCAACTCATAGATTTTATGTCTTTGTAAGTGAAACGTGCTGTGTAAGTTTGCTCACCATACGTAACTTTCGTTTTCACTCAACAGGCTCTTTTTTTTCGCATCAAGTCCACAAGTACCGCCGTAAGGATAAAAAAAAAAAAACAGTAGCGTAGTGTTCTTTGATTTCATTTTGAAATTCTTATGTTGGCGGCCCGGTAGTCCAGTGGTTAGCACCTCGGCTTTACTGTGCGGAAGTACCAGGTTCGATTCCAGCTCCGGCCTCCCTGTGTGGAGTTTGCATGTTCTCCCCGGGCCTGCGTGGGTTTTCTCCGGGTGCTCCGGTTTACTCCCACATTCCAAAAAACATGCGTGGCAGGCTGATTGAACACTCTAAATTGTCCCTAGGTGTGAGTGTGAGCGTGGATGGTTGTTCGACTCTGTGCGCCCTGTGATTGGGTGGCAACTGATTCAGAGTGTCCCCCGCCTGCTGCCCAGAGACAGCTGGATTAGGCTCCAGCACCCCCCACCCCCCCCCCCCCCCCCGCGACCCTAGTGAGGATCAAGCGGTTCGGAAGATGACTGAATGAATGAATTCTTATGTTGCAAAAATTTAAAAAACTTAAATGATTCACTTGAAATATATGGTGTGAGTTTAATATTTTTTAATAAACCTGGATTAGTGTTTTGAAAAGAACAATCAAACTATTAAATGCCAATGTATTGTATTTAAAAGTTAAATACAACTGAACTGACCAAAACAGATTTGCTGTACTTGATTACATTAATATCGATAAAACACTACTATCCATCCATTTTCAGATTCGCTTTATCTTCACAAGGGTCGTGGGGAGGGGGGGGGGGTGCTGGAACCCATCCCAGCTGTCTTCAGGCATTACGTGGGGAACACCCTGAACCGGTTGCCAGCCAATCGCAGGGCACACATAGATGAACAACCATCCGCAGTCACACCCCCCCACCCCTCAGGGACAATTTCAAGTGTTCAATCGGCTTGCCATGCATGTTTTTGGAATGTGGGAGGAAACCGGAGTACCCGGAGAAAACCCACGCAGGCACGGAGAGAACATGCAAACTCCACGCAGGAAGGCCGGAGCCAGGATCGAACCCACGACCTTTGCACTGAAGTCGACGCACTAACCACTTGACCACCCTAAATAAATGCGCTAAGTGTGGATGTGAGGGAGTCACGGGGGAGAGGGAGAACGACATAATTCGTCTTCAGAGAACTGGGATTTTCACATTTAAATCACAACGCGGCTCTCATCAAATGTGAGACTGTTTTTTTTTGGGGGGGGGGGGTTCCTGGTGCCCACGCTTTGCATTTGGCTGATGAGAGAAGCGGTGAGACGGTGTGGCTGTCAACAGGATGGCTCCATCCGAATGAGAATAAGAATATTAATCACCTCTCCTGGGCCTTCTTCCCTCCCTCTCTCTCTCTATCTCTTTCTCTCGAGCGAAGCCACGAATGTAATTGCAGTTGTTTTCTATATAATCACTAGCCGGATAGAGCTGGTGCCATTACAGACACTCGACAAGAGAGCTTTTGTTTGGATCTTTTGATTTGGAAGTCAGGTTCTTTTTTTATCTGCTGTGTTGAACACAAAAGCAAGTTTGATTGGCGGCGGAGTTTGCATCTCCCCCCCCCCTTCTTCTTCCACCCTCGCTCATTCGCTCGCTGTGTCATGTAAATTGTTATTGTGCTTTACCTCAAGTTGCCCGAGAAGTTTGTCAGACGAATGAATCGGCATCGGCATGCTCATCTGGCACGAAAAGTTGAAAGCATCAGGAAATGAAACCGGACCCAAAAGTCAGCAAATTTCTCCTGGCAGTTATTTTGCCACTCAGGTCAACAATAATATGACAAAAAAATGTTTTATAATAGCCATGTTATGGACTGTAATTTAACCTTCCCTAACATGTCGTACAAGTGAGTTAATGACATTCGAAGAAGAAGAAAAAATTTGTACTTTTTTTTGTTACATTGCAATACTTTGATTCATTCATTCATCTTCCGGACCGCCTGATCCTCACTCGGGTCGCGGGGGGGTGCTGGAGCCTATCCCAGCTGTCTTCGGGCAGTAGGCGGGGGACACCCTGAATCGGTTGCCAGCCAATCACAGGGCACACAGAGACGAACAACCATCCACGCCCACACTCACGTCTAGGGACAATTTAGCGTGTTCAATCAGCCTGCCACGCATGTTTTTGGAATGTGGGAGGAAACCAGAGCACCCGGAGAAAACCCACGCAGGACCGGGAAGAACATGCAAACTCCACACAGGGAGGCCGGAGCTGGAATCGAACCCGGTACCTCTGCACTGTGAAGACGACGTGCTAACCACTGGACTACCGGGCCGCCCATTGCAATACTTTTTGAACAAAATCCAACTAATTTCGAGTTTGGGGCTGTGTGGTCATCTCAAACACTTTGGCTAATACGTTAGCCTTGTGAACATTAAAAAAAAGAAACAAAATGACTACGCTGGGACAAGTTGGGAGTCAACTGTGCGCCTGAACTGTGTTAAAACGGCACATGGTTCAGGTGCACACTTGTTATCGTAACTAACAGCGGTTCGTTCCGTCATTGGTATGCTGCAAAACTAGCATCATCATCACTGCTTCAACCGGAGCTCTAATTGGCAACACGCTTTCTATTAGCATGTCTCACTTGCTTTTTCCCCTCCACGATTTTTTTTTTTTTTTTTTTAGTATTCACACTTTTTAATAAAGCAGGACGCCTCAGGACATCACGCGGATGGACAGCTGCGCTGGTGGTCGAGGTGAAAATCAACCCTAGGACATGTCAAAAAGGGTGAGACTTGCGGGCCTAAAATTAGATAGGGGGGGGGGGGGATAACGTGGCTGTGAAGAGTGCGGGGGACGGCAGAAGAGACGAGGTGTTGGGGGGGAGGCGCGTCCACCCTCGTCCGCTTACTGTAAATCAGCGACCCTGCCGTGGGGGTTGTACCTCAGGAAGTCACTTCCTGGAGTCAAAAGTGAAGCGGTATTTATACAATAACACGCTTCCATTCCGATGCGATGGTGGAACCAAGCCGCGCGGAGCTTTGCCATCCGCTGCTCCTCATGGAGGAATTCTTGAAGGGATGGCAATGAGTGGAATCTGATTCAGCTCCGGGCGGCCCGGTAGTCCAGTGGTTAGCACGTCGGCTTCACAGTGCAGAGGTACTGAGTTCGATTCCAGCTCCGGCCTCCCTGTGTGGAGTTTGCATGTTCTCCCCGGGCCTGGGTGGGTTTTCTCCGGGTGCTCCGGTTTCCTCCCACATTCCAAAAATATGCATGGCAGGCTGATTGAACAGTCTAAATTGTCTACACTCTAAAGTGTTTGTCTCTGTGTGCCCTGCGATTGGCTGGCAACCGATTCAGGGTGTCCCCCGCCTACTGCCCGGAGACAGATGGGATAGGCTCCAGCACCCCCCGCGACCCTAGTGAGGATCAAGCGGCTCAGAAGATGAATGAATGAATGAATGATTGAGGTCAACTGTTCTTTGCCCTGCAAACTTTGCACTTTGAGGCGCTAACCACTCGACCACCCTGCAGCGCCGCCGCGTTGTAATTAATTCTCTCATTTTGAGTTTTTTTTTTAATTGTATTAGCTCAAATTGTGCCCTCACTCATTCCACCTTAGTAGTGATGGATTGTCACTGGAATTTATCCAATGGCCCAAACCTCACAGACGGAAAAAGAACAGTTCTTGCCATTTTCGACTAATACTCCCACAAAATGTGCCTGCTGTGTTTTACTCGGTGGGGGTCTCGCAGTAGACTACTTCCCGGGTCACCGGGGTTGCTCGTGATTTGTCGAACTCTCTTTAGCAAGGTCGGAATTGGCAGGCAGCGCTGAGGTTTTGGCAACACTCGCTCGCGCTTTTCGTTGCGCTATTATTCCGCTCGCTGATTGAGATAATAAGCCAGGCTTTCTCTTTCTGGCCTTTCCGCCCTTTACCCCCCCCCGACACTTTCCCCTCTCCTTAAAATGTCCCGTTGTTCCACTTGTCACTCCCTGCGTTTTCTATTTGCATTTATCCTTTGGTTTCTTTCAAACGAGGTCATTTATGGATTTGAGGCCACTTCTTCAGTAGAAGGGGAGGGGGTGGGGGGGGGGGACACAACCTACGGCCCGTGGGTCACGTCGGAAGCGCCACTCAATCGAAAAATGCATCAAAGATGGATCGCGAGCTGGCGATTAATCCAACGCAGCGAGCTAGAGTAAAACCTCTCCTTTCTCATGAGTACTTTGAAACAGTAATTCACGCCTTCGTCACATCCCGGCTGGATTATTGTAACGCACTTGACTTTGGAGTCAGCCTATCCTCCATTAAGCGTCTCCAGTTGGTCCACAATACTGCTGCTAGCCTCTTGACTGGTACTCGTAAGAGGGAGCAAATCACTTTGATTCTGGAATCCCTTCACACTTGATCCCTATTATTTTAGAGTTCTTTTTAAGATCTTATTATTTGTTTTCAAATCTTTCAATGGCCTCGCTCCACCTGACCTCTCTGAGCTCCTTCGCCCCAACACACCTGCCTGATGCCTCAGGTTTGCGGACCAGACATTATTCGAGGTACCAAGAACTAAGCGGAGGCTCAGAGGGGACCGAGCCTTTTCCGTTGCCGGTCCCTCTCTTTGGAAAGACCTCCCACTGAACACTCGGCAAGCCCCCCCCTCGCTGTCCATCTTTAAAACTCATCTCAAAAACCATTTCTCTTCGTTGGCTTTTGACTCAGTATGACTCAAACTTTATTTTTAGTTTGACTGTTTTTGTGCTTTCTATTGTCTTTGTTATTAATTTCCCGTTTTTGTGTTTATTGTTGTATATATGATATTTGCCCCACGTACAGCACTTTTTAAACAGCGGTGGGGGGTTTTAAAGTGCCCCATAAATACATCTGAGTTGAGAATATCACAAAGGAGCCATTAGCAACATTTCAACAAACCGACATGGACGCTGAGCCCAGACTACATATGCTGCAGGATTTAAATACAAGGTACTTTAGGGTTAAGTGGCATTGCAAACCCCCATGGCGCCCACCCACCCCACATACCCCCTTACCCTCACAGCACTCCTGCAAAGCTTGATTTATTTGCTTTTGTATAAAGCCAAATAAGGAGATTTGAAGAGATAAAAAGAAAAGGGCACTTCAATCCACTAACACACTTATGGTATTGTGTCGTCTGGCCCTGCTACTTGTGTGTTAAGATCTTCGTTTTGTTCAGCTACTTAATGCTAATTAAGGGGGGGGGTACGTATTCAGTGGTCGTTTGTTTGTTAGCTAGTTACCGGATTACGCGCAAACCAGAGGGGTGAAGCACCCATTTTAAATTTAAGTCAGCAGTAGTCAATCATTTTATCCCACCTGGAAGTATCCTGGCGAAATGTTTTCTATTTTGAATCCGTTTGACTCCAACGAGAAATATCCTGGTAGATCATCAAATGTCACGAGGTGAAAGGTCAGCAGGAGACAGGTGTTGGGGAAGACATGAACTAGGCCTACGAGATCCAGGAGAGGGAAAGGGAACCTTCATGTGACCCCCCCCCCCCCCCCCCCATAGCCCCCCCCCCACCCCCGAAGCCCCAGATCTGTCTTTAGGGACAACGCGGATAGATGTCCTTATCGTTCCCTGCAGCTCCCCCGCAGCTAACCGAGTGGAGTGGGAGCTGTCAATCACGGCTGACTCGTGACATCTTCACTGGGGCCCAGCAGCAGACAAATCGCTCGGAAACAACGCGATCCCTGCTGTCACAGCGCCGATTCGTCACCTTGTTGTCTCAGCACTCGCGTACGTCTCCTGACGACGGACTGAACATTTTTGGCGCGCCAGCGGTGGCGGCGGATAGATTTGTGTCGGCTGCCGTACGCGAAATCTGCTGCAAGAACTTCATCAGAAAGCGTTAAAATTAGGATACAGTGAGATGGGATTCCGAATCCAAGAGGAGATTGATATGTCATCATCAAATGTGAGGAATAAATTTTAAAAATGGGGATACTTTTCAGTTACGTGTTGGAAGTGACCAGTTTTTAATCGTCCTGAAACAGCCAACTATGAAGATTCACGCAAAGTCTGCGAAACCTTCAACTGCTGAAAATGACCCACAGAACCGTATGAAAAATGTCAGACAATATTTTCAGGGACTGGTACCGGTCCACAGCCCGGGGATTGGGGACCGCTGCCGCGGATAGAGGACTGCCACGATCATAAAATAAATTCTTGTGAAAAATTTCCTGAGGACAACTCGAAATTCTGGAAAACGCTTGACTTTTTCAATGACTTTGCATGTTTTCAAAGGCTTGAAAGCATTTGAAAAAAAAATCAATGCAACTAACGCAACAAATCAGCACCGTGATCAGGTTGAGGGCTGGAAACTGGAGAAAAGAGCTCGGGGCTTGCCGACGGTCCCACCGCGGTTATCGGCGATGCATTTGAGCAAAGATATGTATTCAATTTCTCAACTGCGGGAGGGGACGGCGTTAAACGTCTGCAAACACCTTCCTCCGCCACTGACACCTTATTAAACTATGTAGATGAATTTGCAACCGCTACGGTGTGCGATTAGAGTAGGGCTGGATAGGGTGCTCGAGATTCCGCTCATATTTTGTAATCTTCAAAAAAAAAAAATCAGCGAGCGAGCGCTTGTCAATTAAATGGGACGGAATGATGGGGAAGAGGAAGATTCATCTTCATCTCCTTGTTTCACGCTCGAGTGGCCGCAGAGTTATCACTTAACGGGGGCTTTGAATAATTGGCAGAATTTGGTGCGTGTGTGTGTGTGTGTGTGTGTGTGTG
Source organism: Hippocampus zosterae (assembly GCF_025434085.1). Classification (NCBI taxonomy): domain Eukaryota; kingdom Metazoa; phylum Chordata; class Actinopteri; order Syngnathiformes; family Syngnathidae; genus Hippocampus; species Hippocampus zosterae. The sequence goes on from NC_067464.1 coordinate 5,691,408, forward strand.
TGTGTGGCCACGCACATGTACGGATTGCAAATTTGTGTTCTTCGCCGGGACGGCAGCTCAATACACTTTGGCAAAGCACAGCCAAGCCGCTGTCAGGTTCAGTGCGGGGAAGAAAAAAAAAAGATCACGTCACTCCAATTGAGGGAGAGGCATTAAGAAAAGAGGAATGTCAAATGAGAGCGTGAAAAAAAAAAAGTAACGGTGGTTGATGTCATTGTGATTTCAAGATGATTGATTGCATTTTTCGGCCTTTTTTATGTGACTTCCACCCAAAAAATTGTACCGTACAGAAATTTAGTCAAAAAGTATTGAACCTTGCGTGAGACATTAGCGCAGGCTACTTTGTGACAGATAGAGCCGCTTGAGTTTTTTTTTTTAACTAATTAGGTAACTTCTGCTACTTGCTATAGGTGGAATTTAGCTCCTGCAGGCAGATAGGCAAAAAAAAATTGTTTGTTTGAGCAAAAAAAAAAAAAAAATTCAATTTGATGTTAAGACAGTAATGATAAAAGTCACCAGTGATGATTTGCTGTAACAAACCACTTTTTAAAATATTTGTTGACTTGGAATTTCACGAATGCCTTGCAATATTTATCGAGATCTATATCTATATTCATTCTTTTTTTTTTAACGAATAACAGGAAAAAAATTTAAAAGTATGTCAGCAGTCCATGCCCAAAACCAACAATAATGTCGATTTGTTTTTTTTTTACCCCAACTGTAATCCTCACAAAACAACTAGCCTAGGAGGCTGTTGACGTGTGCTCCACAAACCCAAACAACAAAGATGATCAAAGTGTTTTGACATTCCTTGGGAATCATCTCATGTTTGGACCCATTTTGAAAAAAAACCCCACACACTAAAAAAAAAAAAAAAAACATGTCGATCAGCATGCAAGGCCCGACTACCAAACTCACTGGGCGAAGTTTTCTGGCAAAGTTACAGTCGACCTGTTGTGGTCTGTGACAGATTTAGCCATGGGGGCTCTCGCTTTCTTTTACTACACTGAAATAAAGACCTTAGGGCTCAGAGAAACACACACACACACTCACACACACACACACACACAGCGAGCTGTCTTAACAGTGTCTAGTTTCACCTCCCCTCAGCACTTTTACATCCCACAGGCGGGATTTTGCAATTCCACTTTTGGCTCACTTTGACAGTCAAAGTTTCAGCCGGAAACTCCTCAAACTCGTCCGCGCCGTCATTTTGTCGGGGCGGATGAAAAACGAAATAATTCAGGTGCTGTAGAGCCAAGGGGCACTTTTGTACACCGGTAGGGTTGGGTTGGTTGGGCGCTGAGTGGCTGGAGCTGACAGCCAGCCAGGATTAGGAGGGTCGCTTTTGACATTTGAAACAACACCCGAGTTGGGGGGGTGAGGGTTAATTTAACAGTGAGGGGTTCAGGGGTCACGGGCCTTGAGGGATGGAAAACATTCTGGAGCTCCTTCGTGGTAAATAAGGATGAAATGTGGAAAGGAAGTGTCAGAAATGGAGTGATTCCTGATTTTTTTGCACATGGCGTCGAAATCGGGAGGGCCAAGCCTCGGCCGGATCCGTCGCTCGGGAACTTCCTCGCTCTCGCTTGACCGCATTGCTCAGCCAGGCTGAAAGCTGCGCAGAGTTGTCAGGTTGGAGTGCTCTAATTAGTCTTCGCTTTAATTTTCGAGGATGCTCCGCTGCCCTTTAAATGGCCATTTCAAATTCAAAGTGATGGTCATTGTACCGTGGCGGGCTGATCTTGTAATCACCCTGGGATTATTCCGATTTTTATTTGATTGTATTTACAACGTTGCGCCATTCCACACAACCACATGATTTTTGCAGTTAATGCCAAAGTCTTTAGTTTAGAGTTCTCAAAACTGAATTTGTAGTCTACATATATATTTTTTGGTTTTATTTTGTTTTGTTTTGTTTTTGGCGGGGGGGGGGGGGGGGTGGACAACCTCACCATGTTTTTGTGGTTCTAAATGAACTGAACCGGTTGCCAATCAATAGCAAGGCACACAGAGACAAACAACCATTCATACTCACAATTACACTTAGGGACAATTTGGAGTGCTCGATCAACCTGCCATGCATGCTTTTGGAATGCCGGAGGAAACCGGAGTACCCGGAGAAAAGCCACACAGGCACGGGGAGAACATGCAAACTCCACACGGGAAGGCAGGAGCTGGACTCGAACCATGCACCTCTGCACTGTGTGGCGGATGTGCTAACCCAGAAGTGGGCAAACTACGGCCCGAGGGCCGAATCCGGCCCGTTGGTCTTTTTAATCCGGCCCGCCAAAGGTTCGTCCACAATTAAGGTCAGATGAGAATGATTGCATTCATTTCAATTGGACTTGTAATGACAGGCATTTCACCGCCAGGTGGCGCATTGACTTGAAGTTGCAGAACGGGGGGGGGGGTCTTTTCGACCATCTCGTACCTCTGTATCGCTCTACTTCTACTGGTTTGATCACAACCCATCTGCAGCAATGCACAGGCTAAAATAGGTCATCCACAAGACTTTTGTCATATAAAAAAAGTATATTAATACAGTACTTTCATGCTTTTGTTCTGTTGATGTTTGATATGGACTGTCAACAAACGCAGTTTTTTAATGTACCATAGCTCGTGCTGACCTGGCCCTTCTGTCAAATTTTAAAAGTCAATGCGGCCCCCCGAGCCAAAAAGTTTGCCCACCCCTGTGCTAACCAGTCGCCACCATGAAAACTAGCAGAGTAGACCAAATTTTATGTGGGTGCATCAAAACCGTCCACTTAAGTTGCGTTCGACCGCACTGTTTAGTGTGTATCAGGCCTTACTCTTTTCCACTTGATTGATTCATATTTATGGCCTAGATTATTTATCATATAATCACGACAACACGAGTACATTAGCATTGGTTAGCGGTAGACTACAGCAGAATTCGGACCCACGTACAATTTGGATTTCGTCATCAATTTTAGGAAGGAGCTCAATCGTAAAGCAAGGGGCCCTGACACGCTTTTTGTCAACGTGCTTCAGTTTAGGAGTCCTAGGACGAACAAGAAACCCAATCAAATTTCTCTACCGATATCGTTCTGCATTCCTCCAGAGCAGAGTAAGTGTCACTTCTTGGTCATTTCTGCAATTCCTTTCAATTTTCTGAAAGAAAGTCCCAACTGAATATTTCCCTTTGTTAAAGCGGAAGCGCCCGTTGCCGTTTGATGCGACTTCCTGTCATCCTGGCCCGGCTCGGCATTGTCAGGTGAGGTTTTTGTGTTTGTCTTGAAAGGGTTTTCCTTGAAGTGACTCGGGTGTCAGTTTCCGTGACGCGTCGGCTTTTCGATTGTCTTTGCACTCGGAGGAGATGTGAGGACAGAGCGCCTCCTCAGCCGTCACAATATTGATACTGTACGATGGCTGTCGAGGCACCCCCCCCCCCGACACCCTCCCCACCTGCACCAGCTTCTAATCTGCCCTGACAGACCGTGCGGCGCTTGAACGATAGCAGGTGTGACATCACAAATAAGAAAGGATGAAGGTGCGAAAGGAGGAGTAAACCAAGTTTTCTTGATGAATGAATTTGGTTCTGATGGAACTCTTTTGTCATTTTCATTTGAATTCCTTCTGAATTAGAAAGTGGTTGCTGATGGAACACCGCAGGCCACCGTATCAGCTTTACACTTTTACTTTTTAGAATTGCGTTTTTATTCGATTCTACTCCAGAAAAAAAAATTCTATGTGAAGTCGCAATGTGAAAAATGTTTGCGCAAAAAGTCTTTTTCCTCTTTACCGACCTGGTCCCACAGGAAAAATGCTTGAATTTGTTCATTTACCGAAAGGAAGAAGTCGAAGGCCATGATATTCTTTTTTATTTTTTTCTTTCTTTCCTGTCAGATTTGCAAAGATTATTCCCATCATGATCCTATTAGCCACAGGGTGAATGTGACTTCTTAAGAAGGATTTCTGGGAAAAACAGTTCCCCGCAAAAAAAAACCCAAATCGCCGGCCAGGACAATTCCACACAAAAACCTACTTCCCCTTGTGGATACGATTCAAGGGGCTGCATTTGGGTTCTCAAGGACAGCAAATCTGAAAGTCATAATCCTGGCCCACAAGTACCACTTGACGTTCCCAGCAGGCTCCTTTTCTGGGAACTTTGAGATTGCTGAGGCGGAGCTGATTTAGACAAGGATTAATCTTTCCGAGCACCTGGAGTCGACATTACTTGCCAGCCAGACCTGGCCTCGACTCACCGTCAACTTTCAGGTTAGCTGAGGTACTACACATTTGGTTTATTTATTTTTTTACAAAAGAAAAATATATCTTTCTCGATTGAAAACAAAAAAGATGAGCAGAATCGACAAAAAAGAGAATATAAAGCAAAACATCAATGTTTTTTCAAATATAAAGCAAAACAGAAATGGTTTTTCAAGGTGTAATTCTGGGTTTTCAAGGTGTTTGTACTGTAGGACAGTGGAATCTCTTCTTACGAAATGAATTGGTTCTGGAAGAAATTTCTTAACTGCAAAATTTGTAAGTAGAGACGGGTTTTCCATGTAAATGTCCTAATCCGTTCCAAACACCCCAAAAATGCATTAAAAAATGTTTTCTAAAACATAAAAATATATAACAAATACATGTTACAATTAGATTATTGATAATTGCTCCAAGGACTTTAAACAATCTTTCAAAAATGTCCATGGCAAACATCAGCATAGGGCGCGATTGCCCGACTGGTGAACACTTTTTCCCGAGTGATTCCCATTTCCGTAAAACTATCGGAACACCTCATGGCCTGAGGGGGGAATGACGAGGACGCTGCATAGACATATACATATATCTATTTATCTATCGATCTATACATATAGACACATACGGTAGAGGTCTCTCTTGGCCAATGGGATGCCAGGAAGATGCTAGGTAATAGCCAATGGCAAAGTATGTTGCCCATATTGTATTTTTACCTTTCGTATCTTGAAATTTCTTTTGTAACAAGAGTTTTGTAACTTGAAAATTTGAAGAGACGTCACAAAAACTGCTCAATACCAGATAGGAAGCAAAAGAAAAAGTAAAGACAGAGCGTTTCGTTCTTTGACGAACCCTTTGATGCAGATCAAAGACTGTTTAGCGAGGCACACTGACTTCACACCTCACGGTTTGAACTCCGAAAATTGTTTGAATTTAAGGGACGAGTTTTTCATGAAATTTGAGATCGATGCAAATGTCTGGGGCACACCCGATATATTTGGCAGTGGATGTGAATGAAATGTTGAGTTTGCGCATAAAAAGCTTCGCTATCATGCACTCATTTTAATGAGCGAAGCTTATCGTCTCTTCCGCGATTTATTGTCTTCGGGTCAGGCGCCCCCCTGTGGTTGTGCCATATGCGAGCCTAACAGGGGGTGCTCCCCCTGGAAGTCTTGCCACTGAGCTCAGGTAAGTTCCTCATAACCGGATCACCCCCTTACCAACTCCCCACGCTCCAAACCAGGCGAGCACCCAGGGGAGAGGAGGTGTTAAAACCTGAAGGGCCTTTGCCTGAAGCCACCCCCCTCCCCTCCGGCCCGCCTCCTCTCTGCCCTCCATGAGCACGCAACCATCTGCTCCCCGCCCCCGCCCAGCTGGCCACCTTTGATCCCACCAAATTTGAGCTAAAATGAGGATGATGACTGAGCTCTTCCACTTTGTCCTCCTGGAGAAGCAAAGGTAGGAGGCAGATGAGAGGAATTCAGATTCCAAGGATGGACCAAAATTTGGCAGATTAATCAAATTTTAGGCAAAATACGTTTTGTTGATGCTCACTGTCTATTGACAAACGGCAAAGCACTTTTGCTTCTTTTCGACAAAACGATGGCCTGACTAAACGAAGCTCCTCACCTCACTTCGACAAAGCTGCTCGGCGCCAAGGATTTTATTTTTACTTCAGCGTTAACAGAGGAAAATAATCAGTACAAAGTCCCTGGGTCAATTCAAATTCATCCAAGCATTCCCATAAACATGGCGTATTTTTTTTCCAAGAGTGTTTCTGAACTGAGTCAGCGATGGAAATACACATGTCCCCCCCACCCCCGCCCCCAAATTGCTTCCGCAGAAAATATAATGTGAATAATTAAAACCCAACGCTTAAACAGTGAGATAATATTTAATTCAGGCGTCTCATTAGAATTCTTGTTGCAGCGCCATTAATAGGTCATTAGCGCAATTAATTAATTAAGATTCCCCTCACTACCAAAAGGAATTCAATCCATAACGAGATGTTTTTGAGGGACTTAATTAGGTAATCTGTGCTCCCACAGAGGCCTGCGTACAAGAATATACTGTGAAATTACTGCGAAAAACTGTCGGAACTTCTCATTACGGGTCGCTGGGAAAAGAAATCGGGATTGCTCCCACAGCCGTTTTTATGTGGAGTCAAGAAAGAATCTACACTTCAATCGAAACTTTTCAAGCCCCTGATGGTCTTTGTATTTTGAAAATCCAAAATAATTTGAAAATGTGTGCAATGTGGTGACAGCATAAATATTTTTTTCAAATAGAAAATGCAGAAATCAAAGATTTAGCGATGTTCCGGCCATTCCGAGCTTTGTCGCTAAAACGCAGAACAGAATTCATACACTTGTTGAATATTTGACAGCAGCAAAATGGAAATTTTTGTTGATTTTGTTGATTCTGTGATCTGAATTTTGCAGAACAAACTCAGCGAGCTGGCAAAGTGTGTTCCCTGTGTGACTGGCAACCCTGCTCGCATATCTAAAAACCGGTTATCTCCGCAACCCGCTGCCTCCGTGTCCGCACTCGGGCCGTGTTTAATCACGCCGGGCCCGATGGAAGACGGCTGTTTTTCCGCTGCTGTGATCAGAGGGGGCCGCCATGTGTCCTGGTCCTACGTATTAATCCTGCCAGGCTATGGCAATGGCCTTATCAGCTCCCAAAGCCCACCTCTCATGGGATCTGAGCTGCTGCCTCAGCGCCTTCTAATCCGCCCGGAGAAATTGTTAACACCATGTAAATGCGTCCAGGGATGATATATGGCGTTTTGTATAACACACGCGTTATTGTTGAGCGTTTTGCATGCGGCTTCTGAGATTATGCATAGAATAAAGTGGGAAAGATGGTATTGATTGATGGGGATAACAAACGTCCAATATCGTTTTAGATGCAAATGCTCACTCGGCGTTACAATACAAATCTTTCGGGCCGCTTATGGATATGGACGAGCGTAAAATAGCGGACGACTTATCTCAGTCAGCTACGTTCGTATAATGGAATGTACGTGGCGGTGAGGAAGGATCCAGATTATCCCGTGAAACAAATGTATATACGGTATTTTTGGAATCGGATTCCTGGAATGATCCATGTCGATTCGCTCTTATTTGGAACATGACATCACGGATGTTTTGTTTAAGGTTGGTGTCGGGTTCAATAAGTGCGGGGAAAAAAAACATCAGATTTATGAAATTAATTGGTTCTGGAACAATTTCATAACTAGAAAGCTGTGCAGGCAGAGACACGTTTTCTAATGTAAATCCGTTCCAAGGCCCCCAAAATTCAGACATACAGTAAATGTTTCCTAAAGCAAAAAAAATACATAGAAATATGCAAAAGAAATATATATATATTACGATGAGATTATTGCACAGTCAGTGAGAGTTGTGTATAATGTAAAAAACAAAGAATAAAGAATAAAAATGATGGTCATTTAACTTTTAACTGCGTCCTCCTTGTTTGTTTGTCCTCTTTAGTTCATGCTCGGAAATGATTTTGTAAAGAACTGATTCAAGAATTGCTTTAGCCGGCTTTTAACAATCCTTCGAAAATATCCAAGGCAAACATCAGCATTGTGAGCGATCACACAACTGGTGAACGTTTTTTTCTGGGGGATTCACATTTACGTAAAACTATCGGAACGCCTCATGGCCCGAGGGTCGAATGACGACGACACTGCATAGACACATATCCATATCTCGATCTATCGACACACATACACTCAAACGCTCGAGGTCCCTCTTAGCCAATGGGATGCAAGGAAGATGCCAGGTAATAGCCAATGGCAGAGCAGCTATAAGTATGTTGCGTTCAGGAAACTCGGAGCTGCTGCGAGTAGCAGCCCATACTGTAATTTTACCTTTCCTATCTGGTAATTTCATTCGTAACAAGAGGCAATATTTCACTGTTAAGGCATTTCGTAACTTGAACATTTCCTATGAAGAGACGTTCGTAAGTAGAGGCACCACTGAACTGTGTATATATCCATCCATCCATCCATTTTCTGAACCGCTTGATCCTCACTAGGGTCGCGGGGGGTGCTGGAGCCTATCCCAGCCGTCTTCGGGCAGTAGGCGGGGGACACCCTGGATCAGTTGCCAGCCAATCGCAGGGCACACAGAGACGAACAACCATCCACGCTCACAATCGCACCTAAGGACAATTTAGAGCGTCCAATAAGCCTGCCATGCATGTTTTTGGAATGTGGCAGGCCCGGGGAGAACATGCAAACTCCACACAGGGAGGCCGGAGCTGGAATTGAACCCGGTACCTCTGCACTGTGAAGCCGACGTGCTAACCACTGGACTACCGGGCCGCCCCTGTGTATATATATATATATATATATATATATAGTAGCTGGTTCGCCGCCCTTCGGGCGGCTCATCAGCTAGTTCCTGCGGAAGGCTGGTAAGGTGGGCCTTCGGCCCACAAAAGTGTTGTTGCTTGGTTCAACTTTTTGTTCATCTTCATTGCTTATCGCGAAAATAAAGAGATGTTTAGCTCTACTAAATAACTAACAATTTCATTGCAATGCTTGTGGGTAGACAACATTTTTTCGCTAAGATGCCCGCGCGATCGTAGTGAGCCACTGCCTGAGCGCCGCAGTGGCGGCGCGCAGCGGCGCGGTGAAGTAGGTACGTTTTGAAAAGGGGCAGACGGAAGGACAGACCGCGTGCGGGACGACGCGCAATATATATATATATATATATATATATATATATATATATATATAATTATATATAAATGTGTATTATATATAAATACACACACACACACCCACACACATATATATATACGGTATGTCGCAATTAGTACAAAACATCGGAATTCTGTCTTTTGAGCCATCCGCTGTCAATCCACGATACTGAAATTCACTACAAGCATGTTTTGACAACATCGCGAGCCTGCCAATTCCAGCCTGGTTAGTCGACTCGAGCTTCCATTTTGTTACGTTCTCGTTTTGAAGTGCACCGTTTCATCTTTGGTCTGTCAGTGGGAAAAGGAAGCGTTGCTGAAATAACATTGCACGTTGCTATTTGATTGTCAAGGATTGCGATTTTTGAACAAGTCAATGGAAATGTGCTGTCAACAACACACTGCATCTTACCGACTGTCTGATTCCCAAGCAAAAGTACACAAAAGATGTCATTAATTTCAACCTTCCCAATCATAAATTGCCTCCAGTTTTGTCGTCTTTGTTTTGGCGCGTTACGGTTCGAGAACAGAGCGAGAGCCTTTGTTGTCACTTCCTGTCAAGGTTGGTTAGGCCTCAGCGTCAGTTCCAACGGACACACGAAGCCGTGTGATTTTTTTTTCCTATCGTCGGTTAATTAGACCCCCCCCCACCCTTTTTCTGCTCCGCAAATACGACTCAACGTACTGTCTGGCGTGATTAAAGGCAGCTCATTATCTGTGACTGTTCTCGGTCTCGTTGAAGCCCTCACCCAGGATGCCAAAGACGGGATGCGATTGACTCAGTCGCCGTAAAAGAGAATTTTCACAATTAAGGCTCCATATCAAATGTCCATTCTTTTATGATGAGCGCAAACACAACGCAGAGTAGGTAAAATATTGATTCGTTTTGGCCCTTGACTGCTTTTGGGGTCATCAATTAGGTCTTAAATGCTCAGTGGAGTCGTGACAAATACCGGAAGGTGCGACCGTTTTTCATTGACAGTGATTTGGGTCAAGATCAGCAGCTTGTTAAAGAAAGTCTTGAAGGTTTATTTCATGGTGGACTCAGCAATTTGTATATGACCAATGGAAATGGCCCACATCCAGAAAAAGTCATATTCAAACCGAAATGGCGGAATATTTCTTTAAACTGGTTTTCGTACGAGGCAGCCCGGTGGTCGAGTGGTTAGCGTGTCGACCTCACAGTACAGAGGTTGTGGTTTCAATCCCGGCTCCGACCTGCCTGTGTGGAATTTGCGTGGGTTTTCTCCGGGTACTCCGGTTTCCTCCCACATTCCAAAAACTTGCATGGCAGGCTGATTGAACACTCTAAAATGTCCCTAGGTGTGAGTGTGAGCGCGAATGGTCGTTCGTCTCCGTGTGCCCTGCGATTGGGAGCAACCGGTTCAGGGTGTCCCTCACCTACTGCCCAAAGATGGCTGGGATAGGCTCCAGCACCTCCCGCGACCCTTGTGAGGATAAAGTGGATTGGAAAATGGACGGATGGGTGGGTTGTCATACGTTCTGTCATCAACAATTGTGATGAGTTTCATGTTAATCGGATTACACTGTTTGTGAATGTTAATATTTTCTAATACTGGGTGGCATTTTGTGTTTCAGGGTGACTCTTAAAACTTATCAAACACTGACCACTCATTATAAAAAATAAAATAAAAAACTCGCAGTTTAGTTCATCGTGGTGTGCGATACTGCATGGTACTGATCCCATATCAAGTAAATAAAGCTGTAATGATACTGATACAAAGGCGGCCCGGTAGTCCAGTGGTTAGCACGTCGGCTTCACAGTGCAGAGGTACCGGGTTCGATTCCAGCTCCGGCCTCCCTGTGTGGAGTTTGCATGTTCTCCCCGGGTCTGCGTGGGTTTTCTCCGGGTGCTCCGGTTTCCTCCCACATTCCAAAAACATGCGTGGCAGGCTGATTGAACACTCTAAATTGTCCCTAGGTGTGAATGTGAGCGTGGATGTTCGTTTCTGTGTGCCCTGCGATTGGCTGGCAACCGATTCAGGGTGTCCCCCGCCTACTGCCCGGAGACAGCTGGGATAGGCTCCAGCACCCCCCGCCACCCTAATGAGGATCAAGCGGCTCGGAAGATGAATGAATGAATGATACTGATACAGATACTTTTCTGTAACAAAAGCAGCTGCATCATCGAATCTCAATTATTCTATGAAACGTGACTTTTTTTGTTTTTGTTTATTTTTTTTATTCCTAAAGGACACAGTTTGTTGGTACAAACTTAAAAAGTTTCACTTTTCTTCTGAGGAAAAAAAAAATGATACCAACTCACCCCAAAAAATAATTACGTGTAAATTGAAAGAAATCACAGCATTGCACACAACCGCTAAACTGAAACTACTGTAAAGATTTTGTCACACCCATATAGATCCGATGTTGATACCGACTTGTTCTCGATGTTAACGTATCGGTACGCCCACCACCAGCTATCCATCTGCGAGGCAGACAAGTTAACTATGAGCATACTATGAAATTCTTGCGATAACCCACGGTGACCATAACCACAAACAATCAACACTCACTGGAAATCCTCCAAATAATACATTTGGAAAATCAACCAAAACCGCCCAAAAAACCAGCAAGCACCAAAGCGCCGCCTGTTTTTCAAGCTGAGGACTCATTAGGCCGAAGATGGGGCTCGGCTGGAGTACGGACACGATGGCGCTTCCCCTCTCAGAGATCACATTTGCACCTGTCCCAGCCGGAAACAACGCCACCCGTGAGCTCATTTACGCCGCGCGCCGGTCGGCTTTGCCTTCGAAATTGGAAATCTCATTCACCACTGAGACTGTTAATTTGCCCAGGAAACTGCCGACTGAGCCGAGCGGACGGCAGCAGCGGTGCCCATTCGAAAAGGGGCGGCGGACCAAAAGCCGAGCAAAAAAACGACCACGCTGCGCACCTCACTGTCGCCGGCATCCCGGGGGGGGGGGGAGAACTAAACTTTGATTCAAACATAAAATAATCCTAACTGCTTCGTAGTGAGGGATAATCTCCATAAAGTGAAATCACACAAGGGCGGACGTTGGCGGAATGGGACATTTCTTTCTTGACAGGTGACCGGATTGATGATTACGGGAGGGGGGTTGGGGGGGGGGGGGGGTACACGGGGATGAATTATGACAGTTTTCATATTAGGGCAGATTTATCTGGTATGGAAAAAAAAAAAAAGAGCATTAAGGCCGGCAAGTAAATCGAGCGATACGATCACAAATTGACCTGTCAATCACCTCACCTTGGCTTCAAAGGTACAGATAAGGTCGCGGAAAGCTTTTGCTTTAGCACATTTTTGGGGCTTGGCAACAAGAACATAAGAAAAAAAAAGTGGGATCATTCAGCTAACCTCGAAAGTAAAAAAAAAAGGGGATTTTACATGCTCACAGAAATAGCCGTTTAATACTTTCTTCATGTCTGGGAAGATATGGACCAAAGGGGTGAGTTCCCAAAAGGCTTACAAGGTAATCACATTGATATTTATTCATCTAATGATGACTACGAATGTAAACTAGGGTGGCGCAAAGATGACCCCAATGAGTCGAGGTGCCGAATTGCCCCCGCCCCACACCCTCGCCCCCGCCTCAAAACCAGACGCGCAATGAGCCTTAATCCGCGGCGAGGTATTAAAGTTAGCAAATGGTAGATAATACCGCCAGATTCACAAATGGATGTCCAACAATGATCCGTGTAAGGGCAAATTAAAGCTTCAAGCAAATTGGATGTAACCAAGACTTAAGTTAAGATAGTGTCGACGACGCTGCAGCCGCGCCCTTTAGTCCCCCCCGTTCGAGAACCCTCGTGCGGAAGTTGGCTCGGGACTAAAAAGGCATTCCATCTTCAAACGGCTTAGCGCTACGTCTGGTAATTACATATTTTCTCAGATCGTCTATAATCTCGGAGGGGAAAAAAAAAAAAAAAAGGTGGAAGGGGAAGGAGGGTGCTGGAGACACAAAGTCGAGGGCGGTGGTGGAGGGTGGGGTGGGGGACGGAGGAGGAAGAGTGTTACTTTTTCCGGGGGAGAGATCACTCCTCACATTAGCCGGAGCTGTCGTACCTGTCGGTGCGGCGCTGACAGGCGGTTTGTTTGGACGGAGAGGTCAGGCGAGGAGCAGGAGGAAGTGAAAGAATGCGGAGGACACTCGAAGTTAGCGATAGCACGAAGGCGGGAGTGGGGGTGGGGGGGGGATCGGGCAGCTGAGGTGACATCATGATTTATTGACTGCTGGAGGGAAGAGGGGTGGTCTTCTTGACCTGGTCTTGAGGTCACTATAATGGCCGTAGTGGAAGTGGAAAATTTGGTTGGCTTAATGGCCGAATCTTGAGCGTCCCCAATGGAGAAATGCCGAAACAAACAAAAATTACATTGGGGGGGGGGGAGAAAAAACTTTCTATCGTGAGCTTTAATGGGCATCTTAGCTCAATATTTGTTCTAAATTGCACACATCAGCAGCAAAACTAGAGACACGCTTTGATTTCGTGGGCTTTGCGGTTGTTTTAAAATGAGGTGATGAATGGAATTCATCGGAAAAATCGGAAAATATTTGGAATTGGTGCGCTTTCATCAATTCAACAAGCTTAAATTTTGTGTTTCATATCAAAACTGTTCCTTAGATGAAAATTTAAGGTTTTAAAGCAATGCACAACAGATCGAGTAAAAATCCTTAGCACCAAACCGACCTACAAAAACTTTTTTGACCGCTAAAACTGATTTTTTCGGGGTTATTTTTTGTGGGGTGAGGGGCACGCAGCGTCATGCCATCGCCCCAACGAAAATAAATGTGTAATATCATTTCACTTCCAATATGTTTACCCACTGGATGGTAACTGTAGCCCTTCCAGAGTAAACAATGATTGTTCTGGATTTAAAAAGCTTACAGTGGAGCAGTTCGTGTACACAAGGCAGCTGAGCCGGTTGATCTTTTTGTCTCTGCCTTGTTGAGTCAACATTCACAGGCGGCCACGTCGTCGTCGTCACCTGTGAAATGACAAAGCCGGGGCCGCGCGTCAAGCCCTAACGAGAGAGCACACAAAAAGGCGTACGCGGGGGGGATACAGTATGAAGTCAAGCTCCCCATCGGCTAAAGTAAACATTTTGCTTTTCATTTGACCTGTTGCCGACTTGCGTGGCAATGTTGGGCTCGGAGGGGAGGGGGTGGGGGGTGGGGGGGGTCAGCTGTTGATACGGTTCCCAGTGTGCTTCCTGTCCGGACTATAGCAGCTGCCTCCTCTCTATTCTCCCCCCCACCCCCCCACCCCCTCAGGGTGAAGCGGGTGTCAGCAGCCGTCCTGATGACAGACAGCTCCTTTCTGCCCCTGGCTGTTACTGTATGGCATCGGCCTTTCGTAGCTCAAAGAGAGGCAGCCGGCGTGAAGACCACAATGGGCGGTAAACACACCTCTCTTATTAAGCACGCGCATAATACCAACATCGCTACACTTACTCTGGGGTGCGGGTGCGTGTCTGTTTGAAAGCGGACGGGAAATGCAGCTGAAACAATATTTTGATTTGCTTTTCGAAACACTTTTTTTTTCCAATTGCTTCGGGTCTGATGACTCAATCATTGATTCCACACAACGATCAGTTAACTCACTCATTACCAGCCAATTCTGGACCAAGTATGAAAAGACGTTTAAAACCGTCTTTGGGAGTGAATGAGTTTTAATTGATGATGACATACTTGCATAGATACATATCTTATATACTGTTATTTTTGGCGAAGCGCGCCACTACAAAGTGTCCTCATATGCAAAGTGCGGTCGAAGAAATGCACGTGACACCCGTCCGACTTCAAATATGGGCTGTCAGAAAATTTTGACTGGTGAGTAGTCAGGTAATTAGTTTCGATGCATCAGAAAGAGCGATTTGGACTTGATGAAAATGTCATAATGGTCATAATGGGGGGGGGGGGTAGTGGGAGGGGGAGGGGGTATATGTATGTAGGCATAGCTTTTAAAAGCAAAACAATGATTACCTAATGCACTTTCGGCGTTTTATTATTTTATTGTATTTTTTTATAGTAATGAGATCCGACAATTTTGACGCGACAGATGCTTTCAGAAGCAGACTTTGAAAAAAAGTTGTCAGCGTTATTGACGGCGGCAGTTTGTGTGCGTGTGTGTGTGTGTGTGTGTGTGTGTGTGTGTGTGTGTGTGTTTGGTTGGTGGCAGGGAGTGAGCAAGGGAGGGAGGAGGCGGTGCTTTGCTGGAAGGTGTCACATGATTAAAGTGGCGATCGGAGATAGAGGGATCGGCAGGCTACGGGAAGAGATAAGAGGAGAGTAAGCATGTTTAAAGTGTGCTGTGATCAGCCATTGCGCTCGGGAAAGCAGTGACAGGTGTATCGCGGCGAGGAAAACAGCGGCGGGGGCAACTCCTCTAAAGGCGGCCGGGCTAAAATTAGAATACCTCGGAAGATGCGTCTGGTGCATCTGCGGCGACAAGGATTCAAAGGGTTATTTTTATCATCCCCGATAATGACCCTCGGCTTGCATATGCTGCTAATTCAACAGTGGCACGAAAAAAAGTATGTTGGTTTGCCTAAATGAAGGGAAGAGATGATAAAAGTCCGGGACAAGATGAAGGAAACAAAATATAGTATGTAAGCTTCATCACAACGCAGACACAAAAAAACACTTTGAACAGTGAATGATCAATCTATGAAAACCCCAAGCACAAAGCTCCAGACTGAGGTTTCAAGACACTCAATGCCAGGAGAAGCAAAGCAGCCCCAGAATTGAACCGAGCCCCCACTGCGTTTCACAGCGGGTACAGCGTTCTTTCCTCTGAACGCTTCATCGTCACGTCCGTAAACACTGAGCTGACGTGACTTGTCAAAGACACTGCCTTGCCGTCTCATCTGTCCAAAGAACGTTGGCCCAAAAGCTCCCGTTCGTTAAATAATACATGTGAAGAGGACCTTGACAAAAAATAATTGCAATATTGAGGAAAACAACATTGCACCCTGTCCTCTAACGTACGCTGAAAAATTAAGTCTCTATTTTTGTACTCTAGCAAAAGCAATGAACGTAGGACATAGGTGGCGCTTTTGGTTCCAAGGCACTATGTTGATCTAAGTTGAGGAGCTTCATTTTGCCAAAGGGAGCCCATGGCCACCGCCTTGCGGCATTTTGGTGCCCAAGAACTTTGTCAAAGTCAGTTGAAGAGTTTCATGTAGACAGAAGTAGTACTTTCAACATCTAGCGGCATCTCCGGGCAATTATAAAGCATTTGGGGGAGTATCAATTACTCCCAGCTCTTCGCGGCAGGGCTCAGACCCCACTGATACTACAAAGTATATTAGTGGAGTATATGTCGAGAAAACCAACGGCTGACTTCACCCAAAAAGACCAAATGTCAAGACGTAACGGCGGGTGTATCGATACCGCACCTTGAGAAACTCCACTCGTCGGCAATATCGATATTTTGCCCGAGCCTTACCCGCCACGACAACATCGCCGCTGAAAGAAAATTGCCGGCGAGCTACCCGTTTAATTTTTCAGATCTCCTTGAAGCATGTGTTTCCTTATTAGTTTGGAGACGTTGGCTTGGCTTGAGGGGATGGATGATGCTGTCAGGGGGTCCCGGGCATGATGGCGGCTCCGTGTGAGTGATTTCCACCAAGGAAAGCCTATTAGGCCTGACAGGGGGATGATGATATTAGGCCATCATCATTCAGCAGACGCCGCCCCCACCGAGCCGACTACAGCGTCATCCATCAGACCGCCCAAAACAGCCTCGCTCACCCTTTCCCTTCTCGCTCGCAGTGCTTTCCCCGTCGTTCCTAATTGTCCTTATTTTTGAGTCTTTCCGACGATCAAACTCCCGCGCTCCCTCTCCGGCGGCAAACACAAAGACAAATTCTGCCCTTTTCGTAGCCCATGAAACATTGAACATTTCATTCCCAGTCTTGGCAGACACAAGTAAAAAAAAAATGACCCAATGAATCTTATTTATTGTCTAGCGCGAGATCCCCCTGTCCCCGAAGCCGGAATCCATTGTCCTCGCGGCCTACCCCGCCTTGTTTCACATTACCATCTTGACTTGAAAGCAACAAAAAGTGCGCTGACATGCGGAATATCGACAGATCGCTCTTTTGAAGTTGCAAGAGGATGGATGACGCGCATCGAGTTGCAAGCTGGCATAATTAGACCACGTCCTTGATGGACTATGGGAAATACTTTTTTATTTTCGTTCCCGGGGTGAGGACAGAAAAATCGCAGTTTGATAGCTACCGCGCTTGTTTGTTTGGCTTTTTTTGTGCAGCGAAAATTGAGGCATATTTATATCTGCCTTTGTAAAATCCGTGACAGATCTAGACGACGTTAGAAATATTAGAAATGTTGAGCCGAATAATGGTCTTGTACCATCGCATCTTAGCATGGAGCTAGAATCATGTTCAATTCCATCCAAAATACCATATTAGTTGCCATCTTTGGGCAGTTAGCCGGGGGACACCCTGAACAGGTTTGCCAGCCAATCGCAGGGATCACGATCAATCCGGTGAAACAAACTGAAGGGAGAGCTTTTCGGTGAACAATCCCATCTCCATGTCACAGTTTGAACCTTTTAGAAAGAGTAGAAAAAGCCAAGTGGAGACCTCTTGACCCTTGCTTTGGACCACTTTGCCCAGAGACGTGACCCCGCAGAGCCCAAAGCCTAGCAGAGAATGGACCTGAATGCTTCGAGCTGACCGTTGCTAAGCTCAGTTCACATGGGGATCAACGTAGCCGCATGTTGGCCTTGACAATGGCGACTATGTGGCAACAGTCAAATGCTCTCTCTCAAGTTTTTTTTGTTTGTTTGATTTTTTTTCATATAGAGGAGCGATTATATTCTGGCAAGGTTTTTCGACGAATGTGGCAGCAGCTGTCACGCTTGTAAAAAACTAATGTTGCGCCGCATCTCGATCACAAACATTGTTTGCGGCTACGCCTTAGCTGCGGGCTTCAAAATTCACTTTCGTATACATTCATTCATCTTCCTAACCGCTTGATCCTCACTAGGGTCGCGGGGGGTGCTGGAGCCTATCCCAGCTGTTTCCGGGCAGTAGGCGGGGGACACCCTGAATCGGTTGCCAGCCAATCACAGGGCACACAGAGACGAACAACCATTCGCACTCACACTCGCACCTAGGGACAATTTAGAGTGTTCAATCAGCCTGCCACGCATGTTTTTGGAATGTGGGAGGAAACCGGAGCACCCGTAGAAAACCCACGCAGGCCCGGGGAGAACATGCAAACTCCACACAGGGAGGCCGGAGCTGGAATCAAACCCGGTACCTCTGCACTGTGAAGCCGACGTGCTAACCACTGGACTACCGGGCCGCCTTTTTCGTATACATTTGGTTTATTATACCCACGTATTCCTTAACAATTAAAGTCCTTTCTGCCTCCCTCATGACTAACACGCCGCATTTTCCCGATGTTTCATAAAAGGGAGGCCCACTTTTTAATTGGAGCTCATTATGCGCCACGTGGGCATACATCAGGAAATTGATTCCGAAAACATTCCAGTCAATTTAGTAGCCCGTGAATGATGTTCGCAAAATAAAAAAGGAAGGTCGGCCGCTGCGACAGCCTCCTCCCGGGAGAGCAGCGGCGCATCTTCAAACGCCAGCCGCAGTTTGGCGCTTTCCATCATGTCCTCTTTGGATGTCGTCAAATCTCTCATTATGACAGCTATGCAGATGCAGGTCAGGTGTTTTTTTTTTTTTTTTTATAGACACTACCCCATTGCCACCCATACAGTAGATTCTTTGTTTTTGTCTGTCATACTCAACAATAAAACAGCTTTGGTGGAAGGCATCTGCCAACTGGGCTCCTACAGTAAATTGACAATGTCCCTTGGGCAGGCTATCGCGAGGGACCTGCCGTAGCCTGTCTGGCGGACGTCCACAGAGATTTCAGGGAGGCAAAATATAGTTTAAAAAAAAAAAGACAGGACTGTCAGACTAGAGGAAAAATTACATCTAGATGTCAGTCATTACAAGCAATTGGAAATGTGACTTGAAAACGTAAAAAAACAATAAGTAATGTTCATTCCGGCAAGTTAATTCTTCATCACAAGAGTCTCAAAGGTCTTCACAAAGCCAGACTTGAGAAATATTAACGACGTCCACCCCCCCACCCCCCGATCGAAAACATTTTTTTGTATCGGTGCATTAAGATTCATGTACTTGCAGCCAATACATCCATAACAAGTCAAGTCAAGTCAACAGTATTTATAGAGCACTTTCAAACAGCCATCGCTGCATACAAAGTGCTGTACATGGAGCGATTTAACATACACAATAAACAGTAAGACAAATCGGTAATAAAGGCGTAATAAAGGTAACCCCCTCATTCGAAACCTCACTGAAATGGAAAGTTGTTGGTTGTTCTCTCCATTTTTTTTCCTAGACGGTCTGATATCGTGATTGTCCAAGTTTGGATTGGATTGGATGCAACTTTATTGTCAATGAGTGTATGATGAGTGTAGCGTATGTCGGACTAGTGGTCTGTGGGCTCCATCTAAAGGTATGCCAAAGAATCACTGCCGAAGCACAGTTCAGTTGTATTTATTTTTTCACTTTGTATTTATTCATTCATTCATTCATCTTCCGAGCCGCTTGATCCTCACTAGGGTGGCGGGGGGTGCTGGAGCCTATCCCAGCTGTCTTCGGGCAGTAGGCGGGGGACACCCTGAATCGGTTGCCAGCCAATCGCAGGGCACACAGAAACGAACAACCATTCACACTCACACTCACACCTAGGGACAATTTAGAGCGCCAATCAGCCTGCCACGCATGTTTTTGGAATGTGGGAGGAAACCGGAGCACCCGAAGAAAACCCACGCAGGCCCGGGGAGCACATGCAAACTCCACACAGGGAGGCCGGAGCTGGAATCGAACCCGGAACCTCTGCACTGTGAAGCCGACGAGCTAACGACTGGACTACCGGGCCGCCCACTTTGTATTTATAGATAACATATTAGCATTTTTTGTGTTTCCACATTTCTTTCGGGGGAAATCTTTACATTTTGTGTGAAAAATATTTTAATTAAATTCTGATTTAAGTAGAGGTGTATTTTTTTTTCCATTTTCCCTACATTTAAGCACGGTGTTAATGTGCGTAATGTTGCAATGGCTTACAATAATATTCAACACTTTTCAGGAATAAACCCTCTCCGACTCAGCTATTACATTTTAACGTCGGTCTTTGGTGTAGAGAATTTGAGAACCACTTTATATGGGGCGGATCTACAAATTTTGTGCCAAGAATAACGTGTTTTTTTTTTGTTTTGTTTTGTTTTTTTCCTGCTTTGGTCAAAGTCTCACACCGAGTTAGATATTTATTGTCATTTTGTCCGGGAATTACTGGATTTGTCCAGATGACCTAAAAACCATGACAAAATTTTCCATTTTAGAAATGATATATTTTCCTTAAAGTCACGCGCACTAGTCCAAAAATGCTCATGACCCCAGAAAAAAAAGGTAGGGGATTACTCGAGATGTGAATATGTCACCGAGATCAAAACGGATGGGGCGGGGGGGAAAAGGGGGCAGAGCGCATTTGCAAAGCATTGGCTTGAAAGGTTTTATGCAAAACATGATACCGCTTCTGCCTTTCCATTAACTAGCTGCACTGAATACTTTTTAATATGGTTTAGAGGGTTTCACAGCGGCGCAATTAAAGGATTACGCTCGCACATAAGCACGCTGAATGTATTTGCTGTTGTGCCCGGCCGGCCATTCCGCTTTCCGAGCCCCGACTGAGAATTGTCAAGACATACGGGGCCGCGGGGGATTAAATATTACGCCCGCACGGTGATGACGGTTCGTTCCTGTAACAGCACGGCATTCGTCTCCCTCGGTACAATTCACGTGGTGACAACAGAGTTTGGTCTTAATTTGATCAGCTTTATGTAAAGGAGGCACTTTGCAGGGTTTTGGGTGAGGCCCGGCGAGCAGATTAACTGCAAATGTTTGCCCTGGAATTTGGACTGTGTGTTCAGCGTGATAATCCCGCCAGCGACCAAACACAAAATAAAATAACAAATTAATAACAATGGATGTCTTTTGCTTATCGTCGCACGCTTTCTGTTTACCGTTGCAAAGGGGCTGGGAGGGGGGGGGGGGGTTAGCCAGACGTCTGGCGGCGCTAAACACCGGCGCATGCGGTGTGACATGTTTATTTTAAATCAAGACATAGCTTACAGCTCCATCCAAGAGCAGGCTTGTTCCTAAAATGGTTTATTTCAAGTATAAGGCTTTTAACTCTTATTGTTGTCGGCCCCGCCCCCTCCTCAAGGAGACATCATCATCACCATATAAAGTAAATAGCATTGAGCGTTTTATAAAAGTTAAACAGCGCAGCGAGAGTTTACCCTGACAAACAATTACTGTATCCATGAGTGCACCGCGACTGGAACTACGACACGGAAACTCCCAAAGTGGAACAGAATGAGTCCAGTGACACTGGTTGCTTGCAAAGTCGTTCGATTTTTCAAAAATTTCAAAAAGCGGCAGCTCCTTCAGAACGCTGTGCCTCGGGTTCTGACCACAACAGAGATCGTAACATATTACAGACCGAAAACAAAGAGCGAAAAGGTTTTTCTTGCAAATATACGCGCACACACACACAAAAAAAGACAAAAGCACACACTGCATGCAAATATCGAAACGAATCTCGCCCCCGGCATTGAAAATGTTCGCACGCGTAGCGCGTCTGTCACACGCAGCAGAAGTCTTTGGCCAACCCCCCCCCCCATCTCTTTGGCGACTCCTAATGCCCCTTTTACCTCCCCATTTTGCTGCAGCCCATTCAAACGCTGTCACTCAGCGCCCAGAAATCCATTAAACCAAAAGGCCGCTGTTCATTCACCTGAAAGAATGGCAAACTATACACCGGTGGTTTGTGGGGATTTGAGACGCACACAACTTCCAAATGGGCTCCCCCCCCCCAGCACCACCACCACCCCTTGGACAGTTTCTGTCAAAAATGCCGAACTAGCATCTCACCTTCATTCAACCTGAATTCCGCTATTGTGCTATTAACCTGTGTTATTCGGGATGAATGATGTCTAAAACCAAGTGATGCGATCGTACTTTAGATTGCCGTATTTCAAAAGCAAAGCCACTTGCAGTGGATTGGACCACGCCTATGTCGGTTACAGCCAATCAGGATGGTCCATTTCGCTAAAAGCTAAATGCGGCGCACAGAGCGTCTTCTTCCATGAATATCACATTTCTCTAGTGCTCCAGAAACCATCTTCCGTACCGCTTGATCCTCACTAGGGTCGCAGGGGGTACTGGAGCCCATCCCAGCCGTCTCCGGGCAGTAGGCGGGGGACACCCTGAATCGGTTGCCAGCCAATCGCAGGACACACATAGACGAACAATCATCCACGCTCACACTCACACCTAGGGACAATTTAGAGTGTTCAGCCTGCCACGCATGTGTTTGGAATGTGGGAGGAAACCGGAGCACCCGGAGAAAACCCACGCAGGCCCGGGGAGAACATGCAAACTCCACACAGGGAGGCCGGAGCTGGAATCGAACCCGGAACCTCTGCACTGTGAAGCCGACGTGCTAACCACTGGACTACCGGGCCGCCGCTCCAGAAACCAAATGTCTCCAATTTAGCTCTTCAACCAACAAGACTTCATGAGTTTTGCTGTGAAAATGACCCCTCTCCGTTTTAATTATCTCATTGAGTTGCTTTTTGTCCCACAAAGGGGTTAGCCGATCAGCTCAGCTCAGCTCAGCCTGCTCTTTTGACAACTGCCGTTTGCCCGAGGTGCGCGCGCTAACCTGACAGCAGCAGCGTGCGTGACCCTCCGCCGGGCGAGAGGGCTGACAAGCGGGCGGACAAAAGCGCTCAGTCAACAGGCTGTTTAATAATCACCATTATGGAGTGGACATTGCGCCAGGCGGGACGGGTAAACACATCTCTATTGATCCGACGGCGGAGCGATAGAAACATTTTTTTTTTAATTTCTCTCGGCTGCTCACCTCTCTCTTAAAGCGCAGCCTTTTCACGCCGGCAAACCATTCAACGAGAAAAGCCGAGAGGTACAAAAGGAGCGTTGACATTTGGGCCATTTGTAAATAATAGCGTTAGCAAGCTGGCCTATCCATAACCCCCTGAAAACTGTTGTCCGCCAAGACAGAATGTGTTGGAGTAGATCAAAACGGGCTGATGTGGTTTTATTTGTCTTTAACGTCGCACTCGCTCAGTGTGAAAAACAGTCTGGAGTAAACGCTAACGACAACAGCGCTCTTAGACACTTCAAATTGGACGTGAAGCGGCAGCGCCGACAAGCCATTGCGCACCAGCGGAGCGCTAATCTGCTGAAGCTCTCGAGTGAATAAGACCTTGATGGGGAGAGAAGAGGGGGTGGGGGGGGGGAGAGAGAGAGAGAAGAAAAACACCTCTGGAGCTATTCGCAATACAGATTGATGATACACAGGGAGGCCTCACGCTAAGTCACAGAAGCGCTTTGGTTTGCTTGTTGTGAAACCTCAGAGGTCGGATCCAAACTGCTTGCCAACAACCAATAAGAGAACAGGCTCGAAGACCTCGATAAATGTAAAATTGTCCAAATCTGCGGACGTTCGGGCTCTCAAATTTTCTCCGATTTCTGTAGTTCCGTGAAAGCAGAATGATTGCTTGTCTTATGATTTTAGGGGTGGTTATATTCAGTGATTCCGTTTTACGTCGCTAAGTGTAACGCCAGTTTGTTTTTGTGAGCGGAAAAATATCAAATTGAATGCTTTACAGACGTAATTGCGCATTCGGATATGTGATGGCAACCTTTTCCTCGGCGCTATTATGACTTCCCTTGTTAGCGGAGCGTCGTGCGCCTGCTTTTAAGTTAAAATGGAGGCGTATCCTTTATCCAGAGGCTCTCTGGATAAAGGATGGGTTTGGGGAGGGACAAGCACTGGCGATGCTGCTATTTTGTGAACAACTAGCTCTTAAGTGTGAAAGCAAAGGGCACCTCTTCCCAGCGGGAAGTGGAGAGCCGTTCCCCGTTGTAATGATGGGCCCCATCGAACGCGCCTCCAGTCACCTCCAGAGAAGCTCAATGACGAAGGAGTAGCAACCTAATGATTAGCGCGGTGCTAATGTCAGAGAGTCAGCTGCCTTCAAACGTTCGATTTTCATCATTTTGTGTTTATTTTGACGACACCCGCTTTCCAAACACACAGCCTCCCTGTCAACCACGCCCACCATCTCATCCACGTCTCCACTGCTTGTCTGCCGGTCTCCGTTTTTTGAATTTTTGAGTGCTTTAAACAAACACAGTGGGTCTTTCATGCAATATTAAATAAAATAATAATAATAACCCGGCGCTCTAATCAATTGCGGCCAGCATCAGCAAATTATCACCGCTACATTATAACCATGAGCACAAAGGCGAGAGAGTAATCATTTTGTATCTCTCGCTATCTAGCTAAAAGACAAGACTAGAGACACATGAAAACAAGACACAGCGTGAAACAAAACTCGATCCACAATACATAAGTCAACAAAAATACGCCTCATGAAAATAATTCCGGTTCATGGCCATTCCCCATCAAAGAATACAAAAATATCTCTGCACAGGCAATGGGAGTGAGCTGGGTGACAACAGCAGTGGAATTGTCATATTTTACATGAACTACTTTGAACAGCAGCAGTGTATGCAGCAAAACAATGTAGTTGAGAATGAATTCAGTCGAGGAGTGACAACTAGATATGTAGAAGCACAACACTGTACTAAACTATGCGTAGATCTACAATATTGGCGGACTGACTGGCTCACCTCTCAAAGCATTAAAACCCTGCCGGTTTGGTTTAGTGGCCTCAGAACTGCATCTCTGCTTCATTAAGGCATGATGTCCAACTCTGACTGGAGCAATTGAGTGTGAAGCGGTTGGGATGACAATCAGGACCTCCAAATATGAGACCAGGGTTTTCAGTCAGATCAATTATCTTGAGTGAGGAGTCTAAAGTGCTGTGTGCTCTGTATCGGTCTGTTGTGGTGACAAAGGAGCCGAGTCAAAAGGCGATGCTCTCAATTTACCGGTCGAACTGTGTTCCTACCCTCATCTATGGTCACAAACTGTGTGTCGATCCCATATATAAATGGACAAAATTAGTTGCCTCCGCAGGGTGTTCGGTCTCTCCCGTGAAAATAGGGTTAGAAGCTCGGTCAACTGGAAAGAGCAAAGAGTAGAGCTGCTCCTCCTCCGCATTGAGAGGAGCCAGATGAGGTGGCTTGGGCATCTGATTAGTATGTCTCCTGGACGAGGTGTTCCGGCCACGTCCACAGGACAAGCTGGAGATACTAAGTGTCCCGGCCGGCTTGGGAACAAATCAGGATCCCCCCCCCAGAAGAGCTGGATGAAGCGGCTTGGGAGAGGGAAATATGAGCTTCCCTTCTACTGCCCCCATGACACAACACTGTATAAGTGCAAGAAAATGACCAAATAGAACTCGACAAACACTTCGATCAATACTATCCCAAATTCAGTCAAAAGGGATTGACCCGACTTTTGGGGTTATTCATTTATCCCACAAAATGAATATGACACAAAAGAACCCAGTTTTTGGCTACAGTGATGAAGAAAATATATCTATTGCAGTTTCAGGAGCTACAGGAAAAGTAGCAAAATACATTTTTTCCCCTTTTCAGTGTAGCTAATTGTATGTCATTTTGCAATTATCCTCGCATTAAAAAAAAAAATGTAGCTCAATACATTTCCTATTCAAACAGTGTTCGATTACTACCATTTCCAAGTCTTTGTTTATGCCTCTTTGTTCTTTTCCCTGCCTCGTTCTATTATTGTTGTTTATTTATTTATTGCATCATAACCAGCCGAACTACATGGCGGCAGCAATGAGGTCGACAACGAGAGAAAACTTTCCTGTGTGACACACTGAATGCAGAACAGTGAGCGCTTTTGAGCGGACGATTTTTGAAATGTGCTAGAGTGGCTCCCCGCTGAGCAGTAAGCTAGGGACTTTGATGTATCGCTCTGTAATGTGGTTGTTATCCATAATCGGCTTGAATTCAGGAGAGTCGCGGCTGAAAGGGAGCTACAGCGCCATAACACATTCTTGCGGGACATTAAAAGCGGCGAACGTCGCCTTCCCATTAAAAAAAAACCTCCACTCTTGGCCGGGACTTAACCCTTCGTGCTTAAGCACCTGAAATTATGCATAGGTAAAACCGAAAAACACTGATACTTTGCGATAGTGTCAGTCAGCATCGGTTGTTGAGAATAATATTGCCCTCTGCATAAGGTGCAGCATTTAAAACACGCCGGCACGCAAGGTGCATAAATGTGTTCCCGTCTCTGCATTTTACAACGTTACCATGAACACAGTCAAGACACGGAGCTCATATTCGTTGATGTAGATGATACACCTCAATGGCCCGTGAATGGATTTACAATACCTAAAAATGTAACGGAGACCATTACGACATCATTCAAGGTTCATAAAGAACACTGCGGAATGTCGTCACAGTCGCCAGAAATTCCTGCGGCTGCTTTAGTGCTGCAAATTGATTGGATGTTTGTCTTCATAGGAAAAGGCTTCAGTATTGCCATCGTGTCTCCTTATCTGGTCGGCAAGGCATATGAAGAAGAGAGCCGATTGTTGTCATGTGCAGCACTAGCAATATTTGCCAGAAATTCCTGCTAATTCAGCTGTGCCAGGATGTTTTTTTTTCTGCGGAAGAACAGACTTCCCTCTTGCCACCCTACCTTAGAAATCATACTGTGCGTACAAAGAATATGGAAGATTGTTGCCATGTGGAATGCAGGCAGATTTGCCAGAAATTCCTGCAAAGGTAGCAGAGTAAGAAACGGCCTATCTCTTGCCATGCTAACCCGTACATGCTGTCAGAAGAATTACTTTTAGAGTACGTTGGGAACACGGTATGAATTTGAGAGGGAAAAAAAACTCAGAATCTGGAAAATTGTCATGTATAGGACACAGGCACTACTCGCCAGAAATTCCTGGCAACATTAGCATGACAAGGTGTATTTTTTCATAGAAATGGCCTTCTGCCTCGCTACCCAACGCCGTATGTCGTCAAGACTCAACTTCCACGATGACCCTTTTTTTCCCAGATGCCAAACCTTTGCCCAAGTCCATCAACAGTCTTGAGGGACGAAAAAAGAAAATTCTACATCCACCTGCCATAACAAGTCGAGAAGTCACTCAATTGGGTGTTCATCTTGGCTTCTTACCCCACCTCGAAGCATAGATGGCGTTCTGCATGCTTGCCTCTTACACCCCCCAACCCCCGCCCCCCCATTAGCGGGAGCTAAATTAACAGCATTTAAGTGTCTATTAAAACCCCAATGCCTTGCTGCCTGCGGCTGACCTCGCTGTGCCCTTGTTCCATCCGCTGTGGCTCATTAAAATGTCATAATTGCAGGTGAGCATCCTGCAGTATCAACACGCTTAATTGGCAAAGCGAATGGGGTTCACGGCGGCGGCACACAGATAAACCTGGCGTGGCATTCGAATAAATAACAGTTATCACGAACGGGCCCAGCCTGTTTCATTAACGAGGTCGTGTTTCCTTATTAACCGAAAGAGAAATGTTTTCCGGCAATTTATTAAATGAAATGGCAATTAACCGATGATAATATTTTGGAACAACGCTAATAACATTCTTTTCTCCGTGTTCATCCCCCCCACCCCCACCAACTATTGAAAATCAGGCATCCGTCTGAGATATGACGCGATCTTGACCACGACCTTGCGCTGGGAAGATGGCAACACGGCAAAACAAAGACAAATGTGTTTCGAACGAGTGGCTTGCAATACAACAACAAAAATATAAAATCACAACTGAACCCCCCCCACCGAAAAAATAAAAACAGATTTTTGCCAATTCTTTTTTTTACTCTATTGTTTAAAGCCAAACAAATGCTAAATGACTCATTTTAATCTTTTTTTTTGTGAATTAACCGTTAATCAGTAATTACAATTTATTCTGCCAATTATCGGATTGTGTATCGGCCTCAAACATTCATATTGGTGGGACCCTAATCTTAATGCTGTTTGTGTTTAAGGCATTACAAATGGGCCTTCGTGTTATGCAGGCACAAAGTATTTTGGAGTGTGAAGATTTAACTTTGCCGCTAATTGGCTCTTAGATTTCATTTATGTCATCTTGCATCGCCTTATGCGCACTAACTGGATACATATGATGGGAATGCCCCGACTCTTTTTAACCTGCCTCTGAACCGTCAAATTTCAGCTCACTCTTGATCTGTCCATTTTTTTTAAAAAACATTTTCGGTCCCCTCAAAGCCCCCCGAAAGCTTCTTAGTAACAGTCGGCCGATCAAAGCCACCGCGGCCTTTCCATCCTCCCTTGAACTGAAGCACAAGTTTGGGATCATCGAAAAGAAAGTGGGGAGAGGTTGGGAGTTGGCTAAGGGGGGGACTGAAATGGCATTGTTTGCCACCAAGCTGCCTCGTGTGAGCGTGGAAGTGTTGAATGGGAAAAAAACACGGTATTATGGATTATTAAAAAAAAAATCTGTTCTAATCTCAAAAATGATCATGTAAAAATAAGCATTTGAAACTAAAATAGGACAATTTTTTTTTGTCTTGAGTTGCAAGCTTAAGTGATGAAAGTCGACAAGCCTAATGCTAACACACAAAGCAAACCACCTTAGATGGGCTACGAGCATGGATACTGCAGTACTTGTTCAAAATCTGTACAATAAAAATAAATAAGCAACAGATATTGTAATACAAATGGTGCAGCAACACATGTACACTGACATTATAACAATACTTAAAGCCATGTATTCTTTATTCGCTGCAACAAAAAAAAATAATAATAATAATATTATGGAGTCACTTAGTTGTGATCATCTTCTTCATCTATTATGTACGACTGCAATGATGTACAGCCTTTGGTGGCCGAGGCACACACGCCATCAGGAGCAGATCCATGCGGACTGAAGCATGAAATCGTGATGCACAAATTTATTTCCATCTATATCTTTGTAGCTTTCCTTATTCCTGTGTTATGTCCACGTCATCAAAATACGAGCACACTTTACATACCTTTTTTTCTTGTCATAGTAAAATCGGGGCATTTTTATGCGGGCCAGTGACTTTATACGCCAGCCCATATAATGCTGCGCCAATGACAAATCCAAACTATGAGCCTTACGACAACAGTATTTTGGCTTCTCCTTTGCTGGATCGTCGCCCAGTCCAGCTCATCATCTTATGGTTGTCAATGCACGGCGAGAGAGCGGTTATTTTGTAAATTAGCACCACTTTCACGGGGCAAAGTGCGGAATGGCTGACTCATGGCCACGTTTTCAAAAATAGGCAAAGAACTAACAAAAATTGTGGTTCCCTATGGGTTCCAAAAACGACCAGTATATTTAGGGCAAAACCTGCACAGGTAAGCCGAAACGTCAATGAGAGCTTGCTGTCCTATCCGTGCAGATTTTTGTCTATTTGTTCACATTTGGCAGTCGGGGGGTCAGCTGAGGCGCCCGGTATCAAGGATCACAGAAAGTGTGTGACAGCTGACAATTTGGAGCTTTTGATTAGGAATTGTTGATATGACCACTCTTTGTGGGTCTCTCCCCAAACTCACTCCAGGGATTCCGGGCTGAAACAAGGCAGCGGTTGACAGAATCTGACGCCTTCCTTCTCGCCATTGCCTCCCTGCTGAAAAGCCCGGTAATTAGGGAGTTTGGGCAAAATGCAGACGGGAAGTGTGGGGGGGGGGGAGGAAAAAGTGCCAACAGAGAGCGCACAGTGTCACGCGTGTCACCAATTATGCAGCCTTTTTGCTTATGGATGCAGCCGGCTGCTGTTGCAATGACACGCGGGCAGCCGAGTGCAAGATGCGCGCGGGGTGGCGGTGACATCATTACGCGCCTAATTCAAGTTTATCCCTGACATGTGCTGATTATTTACCACCACTACCGTGTCAGCACAAATACAAATAACACATGATGCTGCTTATTACAGTGCTGTACTGCTTTTTTTTTCTTCCTTAGACTTTTCAAGGTCCTCAACTTTTGGCACTCGATTTATTACAATACACAAAACGGAGTACCGTACTTTGTAAACACACTGCCATGCAAACGTCACCCCGGCACGATTGAATTTGTTGTTTTGGTAAAAACTGTGATGATTGTTAACTCGAAGTAGAATGCAATTCAGACTGCATTGATCAATGAATCCATTTTTTGGACAACTAAACGTTTTTTAAAATATCAAATGATTTAAAAAAAATCTGCATTTTATTTCAAGGTTCGTTTTTGTTATTATTAATGATTATTTATTGAATTTTTAAAGAAAACATTCTTGTTAAGTTAAATATGTCACATGCATGTTACATGTTAACTTTTATAAAATGAACTACAATTTTTTTGTGATTACATTTTGTATTTTTTATTATTTGTAACAGAAAGTAAGAGTTTTTTAAAAACAACATTCCTTCTAAAGATTAGATTTTTTTTCTTCAAAAATGTCATACTTCTCAAAATTAAGATAAGATAAGATAAGATATCCTTTATTCGTCCCACACTGGGGAAATTTACAGCCTCCAGCAGCAAGAATGTATGTAGAAAGAAGAAAGGAGAAAGAGAAAAAAAACAACAAACATCTTTCAATTAAATACAATATGAACACAAATGGATAAATCGCAGTACTATTTACAATTTTCCTTCACATCATTTAATTATTATTATTATTATTATTGTTATTTTTTATTCATCAGCCTGAAAAAAAAAGAATGACAAATTTCAACATTCCTTGTCAGGTGTAGTGTTTTGATTTTCTTTTTTCATATATTTGTTATGCAAACTATTATTTCACAAATGTTGGCTCAGCACCGCCACAGTACACAGTGAAATCTCTCCGATAATTTAGCCTGTAAAACTAAATGAAGCAATAAATCCACAGTGACACCATTTTTTTCTCAAAATATGTACACACTATAGATTATTCCAATATTTTCATGACATGATATTAATAAAAAATAGATTCGTCCCTGAATTCAGCTTTTCACTAACATACCATCAGCGCGCTTTTATCTTCCAACGCTCATTCTAAACGACACAGACAGGGCGCCTGCTTAAATTTGGCCCCAAGACGCTGTTGCGGAGAAGCTAATGACTCTCCAACACCTTAAGCTGCAAGGAATGAGGAGGGAAAGTTAATTGGCAACATTGGAGACGGAGGGCCACTCCAAGCGTCCCCTTCATTTGTGAATTAGAGACACGCATTTAGCCAAAAGGAAATGTAAAGTGGGATTGCTCACCATGAAGAGGAGGTTAAGTGCACTAATGGAAGGCGGCTAAGTGTTTGTTATTGTGCCCCCCATTATTTCTTTTCTCTTCTATATTCAGAGTTTGGATTCGCCAATGGGAAGGGGGATGGGGGTGTAGGGGGATGTTTTAATGGCTGCTCTTTTATGCGTCCTTGCAAAGAAAACGATGCTCGTGCGTAATTTTAAGTGTCTCTCGTGAAACTTTCTGCGGGCGTAAAGTACGTTTTGATCATTTATGAGAAATTAAAGATATTTAAACACTAAAATGTTCACACTGGTATTGGACTCGCATTGCAGTTGCATTATTGTGTGAATAACAAAGGTCTTTTGCTTACTTTCAAGCAAGACAAAAGCGTGCCTGTTGTTTTGTGGAATTAAGATGACTAGGCAAACATGGGCATAGATTTATGCATTCATGAGCTATCCACGACAACATACCCATTATCTTACAGATAATGCAAAATACGAGCATTTTGGAATTTTTTAGGGAGTAAACTATGTCGATGACAGCATAAGGATTAGCCATTAACAAGCGAACACTAACTTAGTAATATTTTAGCTAACACTAACTTAGTACTATTTTAGACATGTTATCGTCTTTATCAATTAGCAGCTTTTTTTCCCCATTATCCCCCCCCCAAAAAATACTTTTTTTTTTTGTCTTATTGGGCTAACCGCTACCACGAAATGGGAGAGGTGAGAAACTGCAGTTAGCGGCACGCCAACTCTTTGGCAAATTCAAAGCAGCATTAATAATTACGATCACACTGTCTTCAAATGAACGTTTACAACTGGCTTCAAAAGTTAGCATGTATACAATGGGTGAGATCAATACCAGAGAATCGCTTTGAGGCAGCTAAACAGCTTGGCTAACATCAGTTTGTGCCGACGTTACTACACAAGGCAGAAAAGTAGCTTCTCATTTTCCGTGAAAACTTAATTAGATCAATTTCAACAGTTTATTTTCTTTTTATGTGTACTAACTGAGCATGTTGAATTTTAAAAGTTCTTTTTTTTCCCAGAAATATCTCAAAATAATACATTTCAAAGCTGTAATTGCATTACAACGGCACCATAATACTGCAGTATTTTTGCTCACGCTTATCGTAACTATCTAACGACAACACACGATTATTTTGTGGATAGTACAATCATTGTACACCGTGGAGCAGACAAAACCTGTGTAACTGATTGTGTGGACGATTGCAAAGCTTTATCCGGAACCGTTCATTTTTCTGGGTTAATTTGGGTACTCCTCTCCGGAACGTGCTTGTCACTTTGCTTAAAACCATAATTATCGTTTGAAAGAGGAAAATGGATATCGTGAGTGCTCGATGCGTGTTGCGCTGAGTTTGGCCAGTCTACATTTCTGGGCTTTGACTTAGCCATGTGTCGAATGGGGGACCCTTTGCCTATGTTTGGATTTTGCTTTTTAGTCATTATGCGCATGTCGTCCCTTTCAAGATATCTTTGCATGTCATGTAAATGTAATCCCCGCCTTTGACATGCAGCGGAATTAGCGTTTCCCCGGTTTATTTAACATGGCTAATAATACTTCCCTTAAGCACGTTTGAGAGCAGAGAAAATTAATGGGTGCATTGTGGCTACTGCAGAGGACAGAGTGCCTCACACTGCATTTGTCACGTTACACTAAAGCGACGGCGGCTAAAAGGAACACTAAGGTGTCACCAGGGGGAGAAAATCCTCCAAATTGCTCAGCTCTGAAACAATCTTCGGAATAAAAACGGCACAGGCGACATGCACGCCGACCCCTTTCTAATGAGAATTTGCTGTAATTGATGTCGCGGCGCAGCGAGATTGGGATCATTTCTCTGTTTCCTCCCCTTTTGTTTGCTGCCATTTCAGCGATACGCCCTCTGAACTTTGAGCAGTCATTTACGCGCTCATTTCCGTCGCTAAACAAAAAAAGCACAGCACTTCTTCCCCCCCGGACGCCATCTTGTCACAAAAACCATTCAACGGCAGCGACATTAAAAGCGGAGACGAGACACAATTAGCCAAGAAATGACTCTGATCTCGGTGACATTTGGGAGAAATTGTAACGCGTCGCTGATTGACAGCCTAATCCAGAGAGTTTGACGGGCGCCGGTCCCCGCTTTTGCTCGAGTCGAGCGGGTCGGCGGCAAGATAACGCCGAGCCGGCTGCGCCAGCCAGATAGCCGCATCCGCCCATGATTCGTCGGCGGGCAAATTCCTCCGGTTTTTAAATGATGATGAAAGTATCGACCATTAATGACAGGATCATCTTCCCTGCCTGAAATAAATGCTCTAATCCCTTTTCGCCAGGTCCATGAATTCCTAATATGACTTCTATAAACTGGAGCGGGAAATCAGTGTTAGCTCAGTTGTGTTTGGGAAATTTGTACCGAGCCCCCCCCCCCCCGCGATTAAAATGCAAGACGGCCGACTGAGGACGCGTTCTCTTAAGCTGTATCATCCAATGAGTTATCGCCGCGGATAGATTAACTTCCTCGCTGCAATAAGAATTGCAAATAGGGGAGGTGTGGAAGGAGGGTGAAATAAAAAAAAAAAAAAAAGGTGGAATCCTCAGTCGCTTTTGTGAACCGGAATGTCGTGTGTTTGACTACGGACTGAGCGAAGGGTGATGATGAATGAATGTCCCAACCTTTGGTGATTGCTTGAGGAGAGTGACGAGTACATCATATTCATTGTTCCATAATGACATTAATAGCAGTCATGCGGAGAAATAGAACCGTGGGTATTACATGATGTTTGCGTAGCATACAGTGGAACTGTCGTCATGTTGAAACCTTTATTAACCATAAAGGCGGTGTTTGAAAGTGGGCATATTTTGCCTATGAACATTTTTTTTTTGGGGGGGTGACATCCCTTCTGTTTGGTCTCCCTCAAAAAAACCCTCCATAAGCTTCAACTGGTCCAAAATTCAGCCGCCCGCATTATCACACTCACGCCATACATAAACCATATTACACCTGTCCTCCAACATCTCCACTGGCTCCCCATTTTACACCGCATTCAATATAAAATCCTGCTCCTCACATTGAAATCCATTCATAACCTAGCCCCTCCATACCTATCTGACCTCATCCATATTCCTACGCCTGTCCGCTCTCTTCGTTCCTCCTCCTCTGTCCTCCTCTCTGTCCCCCCTGCTCGCCTCGTCACCATGGGAAATAGAGCCTTCAGTCGCTCTGCTCCCCAGCTTTGGAACTCACTCCCAGCTGACCTTCGTAATTCAGACTCACTAACACATTTCAAATCCAGCCTCAAAACACATCTGTTTCGACAAGCCTATTCACTCAGACCATAAGGCCATTATTTTATTTATTTATTTATTTTTGTTGTATTTCTTTTTTCGTATTTGATGTCGCTTTTAACATTGTACTCGTGATTTTAACTGCTTGTTGTAAGGTGTCCTTGAGTTTCCAGAAAGGCGCCCACAAATAAAATGTATTATTACTATTATTATTATTATTATTAACCAATCCTCCATCAGTTGCTGGAAAACCCCTAAATTTTTATTCTGGCCTACAGGTGGTTTTATATAGTTGAACCTCGATTGTACAGACAAACTGAGCGAAGAGCTGACTGCCCATTAAGTGTGAGTACCGGTAGTTTTTTTTTTTTTTGGCGTCTAAAAACATTGAATACAGTACTTCATTAGATTTTACTTTTTTTTCGTAGCCTATAGTAAATAAAAAAATATTGAACTTGCTTGAAAGGTTTTCAAGTTTACCCAAACTTATCTTGTTAGTGCTTGTGATCAGGATAATAGCATGCTTACGGTTGCGTTCGTTAGCCAGGCCGTTAGCGCTTCCTTTTTCACTTCTATTACTGTGAGATGCCATAGAAATACAAAAACAATGTACTGTAACACAATTAGCACATTTGTGATATCTGCGCACAACTAGCACCTGACAATCATTCATATGAACAGGTTGATACAACACACTCCTGTTGAGATGCGAGCTTACAGCAATGCTAAGCTAACGACCATCACACTCATGCCCGCCAACATGGCAGCTGCGCCCGTTATGTACTGTACATGGATTCCTTTTGATGGGAAAAGTTGCCTCTGTCAATATGGCCATCTCACTTGTAGCTTTGTTTTGTTTTTTTACCCTGCTCTATTCGACTCAAAATGTGTTTAACTATGACCAGAGAGAAGTGCAAGTGCGAAACACTTACTATGTCTTACACTTACTTAACACTTACTATACTATGTCTGCTGAAGGCTTCACGGCGCTTTTTAGTGGCAGAGGTGTAAAACTGCAGCCAATTGTGGCCAGTTCGGGAAATAACAGCGAGGGATAAAGACCACGCCTTGTGGCGAATATTGAAAATCACAGAGTAATAGAGGCCCCTCCTAAAATGGTTTCAACAAACCTCTTATGTCTCCTCAAACCCCTTCAAATTAAACGTGTGGCAGCAAAACTGCCACTTAATGGCGGCAAACAATACGATGAGTCACTTTGACCTGAGCATAAAAACAGCGAATAGGTAAGTGTGGAGGACAGCTTGCCAAAAAATAAAAAATAAAAACGTCAGCAAATGGCAATATGTGTGGGTTAAATTTTATTGCAAAATTCTGTAATTAGCTGAATTTGCTCCAGCCTCTGCTACATAAAAATGAACCTCATTTTTTTAAATGTATATATTTTGATTTGAGCTATTTTCAGCCGGAAACCACAACTCTATACGTGTGGTTAGACTGCAAAGCTCGCTCCGCATATACAATAAGACATCCCAAATGGGTGGGAGAAACCTGTGACTGACACGATAATACCAAAATGTCTGGCTGGCATAATAGCAGGAATTCCCAAATTTGCTTCCCCTCACTAGAGTGATTGTAGGCTTTTTTTTCCTTCTTTTTTTTTTTTTTTTTTTTTTTTAAGAGAAGAGGTGACACAATGCCGCCCGCACATAATGATTAGGGCTGAGTGGAAAGCAAAAGCGAGTACAAAGCTGATGAATATTTCATAAATGTTGGCAGCACTTACCGGACACAAGGCCTGATTGATGGCGGAGTGGCTGTTAAGGCTTCGGACTTCAGCTGAAGGGGCCTTGGCCTCCTCTCACGTCAGCACTCACATGGAGTAGCGTCGTTAATCGCAGAATAAAGATGTATTTAACTGAAGAGCTCTTCATTAATGGCCCGTCCTCAGACGCAGTGTAGTGGCCGCAGAGGCTTTTGTGTCGTCCGAGCGAGCCGCTGGGGGGAAGAAGATGGCGATGGTTTGTGAGACTTTACGGCTATGACATCCAGTGCGATGCCGTCTTAAGGTTCGTCAAATTTCCGCAATTACGGTTCTGACAAGTCCATTCATACGTATCGGTACGTAAAACGACAACAAGGAACCGATTGCATGATACGCTCTCGAGCCGAACTGTTCCAGATCGAACCGAATTGTAATCCCACTGAATCGAACCGAACTGCTTCACTTTAAAATCGATCCGTCCTTGAATCTTATCGTATCTTATGTATCGAGGTATGCATTGAATGTTTTTTTTAACAACCCTAAATAAATATATCCACCTT
Source organism: Hippocampus zosterae (assembly GCF_025434085.1). Taxonomy (NCBI): domain Eukaryota; kingdom Metazoa; phylum Chordata; class Actinopteri; order Syngnathiformes; family Syngnathidae; genus Hippocampus; species Hippocampus zosterae. Next base: position 5,728,198 of record NC_067464.1, read on the forward strand.
AAAATTACAATTTCAAATTCTTGCAAGTGATTCTTTCATTATTTTCTTGTGTTAAGTTAAATGTCACGTCCCGTGTTTGCCAGCAGGGGGCGGGCTTTCTCTCCGCCGCCTGCACACCTGTTACTCGGGGGGAGATTGACAGGCGGATCGGTGCAGCGTCTGCTGTGATGCGGACGTTGTATCGGTCTGTTGTGGTGAAGAAGGAGCTCAGCCAAAGGGCGAAGCTCTCAATTTACCGGTCGATCTACGTCCCAACCCTCATCTATGCTCATGAGCTATGGGTCGTGACCGAAAGACGAGATCCCGGATACAAGCGGCTGAAATGAGTTTTCTCCGCAGGGTGTCCGGGCTCTCCCTTAGAGATAAGGTGAGAAGCTCGGTCATCCGGGAGGGGCTCAGAGTCGAGCCGCTTCTCCTCCACATTGAGAGGAGCCAGATGAGGTGGCTTGGGCATCTGATTCGGATGCCTCCTGAGCGCCTCCCTGGTGAGGTGTTCCGGTCATGTCCCAGGACACGCTGGAGAGACTATGTCACCCAGCTTGCCTGGGAACGACTCGGGATCCCCCGGGGAGAGCTGGACGAAGTAGCTAGGGAGAGGGAAGTCTGGGCTTCCCTGCTAAAGCTGTTGCCCCCGCGACCCGGCCTCGGATAAGCGGTAGATGATGGATGGATGGATACTCTGCCTTTATTGGGACGCTCTGGCAGTCTACTCACTGCCGGAGAATTCCTCGCCGCGCCATTACTCTCTCGCTCAAATTCCTATTCAGATTATTCGTTGCCTCTTAGCCTTGTGGCTGTTAGTACGCGCCATTGTTCCTCTTGCGTATGAGATTTATATAATTGACTAATCAGACCTTCCTTGCCATTTGATTTCCGCAAGCGTTTTCTGTTGTTTTCTTTATTCTATTCCTGGTCCTTATTTTGACCGGCGTTTTTTGTTATCCTCCCTGTCAGGTATTTTGTGTTCGTCATTAAAGACTCCTTTTGTTATCTGACAAAATCTCTTTTTGTGTCTGCTATTTCGGGGATCCACTTCCTTATTTTTATTGTGCACGAAGCGATCATTCTATCGCTTCGGGCACAACGTGACATTAAAATGCTTCCACAACTTTTCTCAGTCCTGGATTTGAGTTTGCTGATATGAAACCGTTCCGATTTGTTAGTTATGGTGCGGCGCAATATTTTAATTCAAATGCTCCGTAAAACGTGTTTTTGCAAAGCCGGTGATGTATGAGCCTGTCTGTGCGAAAGACGACCAACAACTCCAGCGCGGATGCACTTGTCCGGCCGGCCCTCTTTAATTAAAGTGTGTGCGTATTTTTCTATTAGGCACCAGTCCATTTACAGATGCGCATCCATCACACATCTGCACGCTCTCTACGGGGCCATCTAATGAATTGCGCCAAAGTGATTGGTGGCGCTAATCCTTTGCAGAAGAATGAATGGCTAGCAATGGAGTGCATTTCATCTTTCCATTTCTATTCTTTTCGAAGAATGGTGCCCCGTAGGCATCGGTGTGCTCTCGATGGCCGTGTACATTAACGTCGACGAGGGTTTTGCTGCCGTTCGCATGGATTTCTAATGAAACCAAAGAATTAACAAGGGCCTCCTCCTCATGTTTCAGAAGCTTTAGTGCCCTTTTACCTGCCGTAATCTGCCAATTCGTCAGCTTTGCTATGATCTTACTAAGAAGTTAAATCGCATTCAGAGCATTATTAAGCAGACTCTGAACAAAATTTGACCCTAAACGAGCCATTAGCAGCAGTCAAGCTCGATGGATGTGGCCGTTAAGGCGTTAAAACTGTCAAAAGGGAATGCCATCAACAATGGAAGACGGTCAGAATGTCACGACTATACATTTTTTTAGACAAATCGCTGAGCTTACGTTACATATGATAATTATTTAGGAAATGGCATTTTGTTAAAATTGATTATCAAAAATATTTGCAAAATCTACAACCTCTTTCATCTCCAGAATCGCTGCAAAACCCGTCCGTGCTTTTTACACAGAACCCAGCAAAAGCAAGATGATGCGCACTTTCGCTCAGCAATGTTTCCAGACGGCATCTTGTGTGCTATACAGTGTAAAACAACCACAAGTCGAGTAATAACATGAGCGTACATTGTTAAACTCCACACACACACACACACACACACACACAAAGTCATGTGAGAAGATAGAGAAAGAAATCACAACAGCAGCAGTCGAGCTGTAGGTCTCCCTTTAAGGGGCGTGGCTTACTGGGGGATGGGGGAATACCGATACCAGCTATCGGTTTTGGGCCAAGTCCGGCCATCATCGGGTTTTATCAACGATGCCGATAGCAGTCACCGAAACTTAAGGTCATTTGACACATGAATGAATCCTCAAGTGCGTCAGAAAGGCAAAGGTTTAGGTTCCCCAATATCTGTCACTGCGTTAATTGAAATTTGATCATAAGTAGTCAAGTCAAGTCAACAGTATTTATAAAGTATTTATAAAGTATTTATAAAGTATTTATAAAGCCATCGCTGCATACAAAGTGCTGTACATGGAGCGATTTAGCATGCACAATAAACAGTAAGACAAATCGGTAATAAAGGCGGTAGAAAGCACCAAACAGTAAAATCAAGAACAAATAGTTGAGGTATCGGTACGGGTGAGTCAAGTAATTATTATTAAAAACATGGCCCGTTCGTCTTTGTGCGAGTGTCTCGACGTGAGCTTTGGCTTGACTGTAGCTCCAAGCTGGAGTTTTCATTTTGTATTTGTGTCTTTGACTGTTTGTGCTGTTCAATAAATTGCATTTGTGACAATTGTAATTCAAGGCACCACTGTGACGGGCATTTATGGGAATAACGGCACGCCGGCCTCAATCCTGGACCGAGTTCAGCAATCCACAAGTATGCTGAGGTCAACGGTCACAATGGACTCGATACTGACGCTTCCTGTATGAGCTCACCTGTGGCTCTGGAGAGTCGGAGGTCAAAGCCTGCATCCTCTCATGGGGCCGGTCGAAACATGGCCGGCCCCTGCTACGTCCCAAAGGCCATCCTGCACTTCCAACACTGTCACCGAATATAATGTCTGCGTATGTGTATGCATGTGCAGGCGTGTGTGTGTGTGTGTATGTGTGTGTGTGCGCAGGACAAGAACCAATTTGATTTGCTCCAGTGGCCTGTGAAGCTCGGCTGTGAGGCAGCACCTCTCTTTATTCCCCTAATGGCTTCCCTTCCACACCGCTTCTTCTTCTTTGACTTCTCCCCCCCCCCCAACCCCCCGACGCCCAGTGATGTGCACTCCTGTAAATATACATACGCACGGCGCGGCAGCAGGAGGGGGAAACGCCGGCGCTCGGCGGAACGAGAAGCTGAAAGGAGTTGAAACGGTGACCTTGGCATCGGTGTCCTCGCTCAACTTTCGATGTCGGGGTGCTTTCACGCCGAACCCCTTTTTTTGTCTGTTTTAATACCAAGCCCGCGCCTTTCCGCTTTACTTCCATTCGGTAGCTGTCGTGAGTTGGAACCATACGTCGAGCGCACATGACGGCGAGACGCAATTGGCAGAGAGTAATAGAGAGCGAAGAGCATTGGGGTGGCTCCGCAAAGCATCCACGCGTGACTCACGAGTTTAAACGGGTCGTGCCGCACAGGTACGATTCAGTCGCACATGAAATGAGTTTGCTGCAAGTAAACTTTGCAAATGTTTTTTTTTTGTCAGGTCTGATGTGTGTGGGGTGCAGGGAGTTTGGGGGTGTGTGGGGGGGGGGGTGTGGTTGTGAGTCTTGCAATTGCAGGATGAGGGAGGGAGCGGGGTTTTAGGAGTAGGCTGGCGCTAATTTAAGAGGCTTAATAATGACCCCCCACTAGTCTCTGCAGGGTGCGCCTTCATTCGCCCATCACATCATACGCATGGCATGACATGGAATCGGGAGATGCATGTCATTTTTGACACGGCCTGGCACTTACTGGCTGCGGGGGGGGGGAGGGGGGGGGACTTTCTCGCCGCGCTACCTGAACGTTTCAAAGCGGGGAAGAAAAGGAATATGTCAAAGCTCACCGATTTCCTCCGGTATACGTATGCAGTAGCGTGCCTCCAAAGAATCAATGTACAATGTTCCTTTGAGAGATTTTAAAAGCAGCGATGAATATTCAAAGCGATCGCGGGTACGTGTATATACAGAGAAGAGGACAAGGATTTAGGCGGAAACAGAAGCCCCATTATTTGAACTTTTCAACGTCGGGCAACAGCAAATTTGAATCACTGATGGCTTTATGTGTCCCTATATGTATTTTTTACGCTAATCTCAAAATTGTCTTTTTTTTTCTCTAGCACATCAGATTTTGAAGATTTTATTTATTTTTTTGTTTGTTTGTTTCGGCCCGGTAGTCCAGTGGTTAGCACGTGGGCTTCACAGTGCAGAGGTACCGGGTTCGATTCCAGCTCCGGCCTCCCTGTGTGGAGTTTGCATATTCTCCCCGGGCCTGCGTGGGTTTTCTCCGGGTGCTCCGGTTTCCTCCCACATTCCAAAAACATGCGTGGCAGGCTGATTGAACTCTCTGAAATTGTCCCTAGGTGTGAGTGTGAGCGTGGATGGTTGTTCGTTTCTGTGTGCCCTGCGATTGGCTGGCAACCGATTCAGGGTGTCCCCCGCCTACTGCCCGAAGACAGCTGGGATAGGCTCCAGCACCCCCGCGACCCTAGTGAGGATCAAGCGGCTCGGAAGATGAATGAATGAATGAATGAATGTTTGTTTTTAAAGTTTGACCTATCAAAGCATTCTGGATTTTACCAAGCATTTTAATTGAATTTATTATTACGGAAAATAATTCCACCTGTTGGTGAACTTAACCCTAAATTCGTAAATATTATTTAAAGTCTTTTTCTCACAGTCCTTCGTGGCTGAAACGTCTCCCAAGCACATCGGTATGGAAACCGAGAAGTGGAAAACCACCAAATTATGATCTCTCTATCGTCACTACCCGAGTTATTTTGCTTCACTTCTACCTGGTAACTTTATCTAGCGAAACGCTCCGAAAATGTGATCCATGATATTCAGAATTCTCCATACCGATAAAAGGTTTGACTCGAGAGGTTCCACTGTAATTGAAAATGCTTTTTAGCATGAACAAATGTGATACTTGATTCCATGACTAAAGTTAGCAGCGCACGCTTAAGTAAACCCGGTTCCTCTTTTGGGGTGAACCTCAAGTCCTGGGGTGCATTGCCAGCAAAAGTAAAAGCGGGCCCCCTTTACATCACCTCTTTGAGGCGACAGTCCCCATAATGAAAGTGGCACCGTGTGTCCGCCGCTCAATGCTTGGCCTGAGAATCTCCCCTCTCGTCTATCTCACTTTCTATAGTCTTCCCCATCTTAAAATCATGTCGAATCACGCGTCCCATTCGGGTCTCTGCTGCGTCCAGTCATTTACATGTCAGCGCCTTTCAAGCCCCCCCCCGCCTACCCCCTCCGCCTTCCACCCACCAAAACGGGATCCTGAGGCGTATCATCGCAGTTGACTGTCAGGAGAGGCATGTCTGGCTGATTTCATTTGAATGTTCAGGTTTCAGTTCAGCGGGAGGGCTTTCTCAAAAGGTGCCGGTTTGGAATGATTGGGGTAGGGAGGGGGCGGGGGCTCAATGTGGAAATGTGAGTGGGCGACAACGGCTTACGGATGAAAGCAAAACGCAAGACTCCGGATGGTTTTAGTTAGGCCTTCCTGTTGGCTTATTTTGTCCTGAAACATATCTGGCCTTCATAAGTGCTCATCTAAAACCATTAGGGGGCCTTTTTTTTTCATATTTCACTTCGTTATCTAATCTTAAACTATTGAGCGTTAACTTGGCTGATTATTAGATTCATTCCAATTCGGGCTGGGTAATTAATCGAAATGTAATCGTGATTTCATTTTTGGCTTCCGTTGATCTTTAAAACGTGATCATCGAAGAAAACCGATGACATTGCCGCGATAGTTGCCTAAATGCATCACGTTGCCTGCATAGCAAGAGTTTAGCGTATTTTAGCTCTTTAACGACACCCAGTTGGAGTTTACCGTCAAACTAAAGCCACAACAAAAAGAATGACACGCAGTGTAGATTTCAATACAAGAAATGCTTCACTTTTAAAACATTGCAAACGCTAATGCTAAGGTCAATGTAAAATCCCACTGACATGCTAACGGGAAATTAGCATCAACTTCAGGGGTGATTTTCCTTCAAATAATGAATATTCACAGGCAAACGCTGTAGAAACACGTGCACACGGGTAATGCCATACTACTCAAAGGCAGAAATTCTTCCCAATCTGTCAAAAAAGGTATAAATTGAGTTCCATTGCAACTTTCTTCTTATCTCATTGTCAGTGTGTACCCATTGTTTGCGTGCATATTTGGAATATTTTTCACCAATGTTTTGGTGATATTCCAATATTTGTCAACTGAACCCTGACCTGAATACAGAAGTGTAGGAGGGGTTCATAAATATTGAGACAACCAGGGAATTGATATTTTTGGGCAGTATTTTTAATTTACAGTGTAAGCAAAGCCATTTTACCATTTGACATTTAAAAAGCCCTCTAATCTAAAGTGCGACAGCGCCAATTCCTTTTTTTTGTGTGTGTGTTTTTTGAAACAACTTTTGGAGGTGGATGTTTCTGAAATTTGTGGATTACAAAGCAATCCAAGTCAAGAACCTTTCCACAAACTCTGTAATCCTAAAAAGGGAAGCAGGGCTCCATGTTTTCTCTAATCAGGAGCTGAATAGATAAACAATAATAATAAAATGTTTCCGCTAATGAAACAGACCGGGATGTACAGTATGTGGAGGGCTTACCACCCCCCCCCCCCCCGACCCCCATGAAAGGCAGACGTCTCAACCTTGTTTGGAGGAGGCTTGCTTTTTAACCGCCTGCTATTGTTACTGTTTTTAATCCGAGAGAGGTAAACGCATTTGAATGTTTCATGGATTAATGAAATTTAAAAAAAAACATACAATGATTTCCTACTTCAAACACATTTTGGGTGTGATAAAACAACCGCAGCACCGAATGAGAGGTTTCAATGTCCTTGCTCCCTCTGCACCCAACGTTTCATTTATCTCCTCCCGTTCTTTCAGGTACATTGTCTTTTGAGCTTGTAAGACGATTTGAAGGTGTTGTTTACCTCCTAAAAAAATGTTTTCCTTCTGCCAACTTCCAGCCGCTGAGACTTGCCAACTCTCAGAAGAATCAAGAGCTTGATGCTTCCTTAATTTTCTGTGCTTTGATCCGAACAACCTTCAGACTTTATTTTGTGCACATTTTTTGGAAGTTAAATGAATTCATCAGATGAGTGTGGCCAATCAGAATCTGCTGCACCAAACCTTGCAAAATTTACGATGGAAAACAAAATTGAACACGAAATAGGATTGAGTGGTATAAATACATTATAGGAACTCCGCCCAAACACAACGAAAATTTTGACTCAGAGGGGTTTATGTATTATTACGGCCAACTGTTTTGTTTTTCTTTTGATATAAGAAGTTGGCACAACATTAAAAAACAAAAATCGAGATGGCCTGAAGTTTACGTAAACATCCTTTTTTGGTTGAACCGCCAAAGAACTGTTCATGAAACACTTGTTAGCTACGTAAACTAGATGGACTTTTTGACAAAATGTATTTAATTCACTGTGGGGGGGAGATTAATCGTTACCTCGTTCTATAAATGGGATCGGAGAATTTCACTGAATAGACCCAACCACTTTTTCCACGCCAGTTCTCTATTGACCGGAATAAGTTTTATTATATATATATTAGCAATTTAGCTATGGGAAGTTGCGCTACATCCGCACAGAGCTCCACTATCATGTTGTTCTTTTGGGGTGACTGGCTCACCAGTGCCTCTGCTGGTTGCAACTAAGAAGTGCATTCCAGTCCACACAGTGTAAATGTTGTTTTTTTTCTTAATTTCATTAAACTGGTATCATTCGATTCATACTAACATTTGTTCAGTTTTGAAATTGACCCATCGCCAGCGAATGTATGTCATGCACAGAAATCAAAGAAGAGCCTCCACGTTTGAATCGTCTTTCAACGCCGCCAACGCAGCCGCCGCCCTCAACAACCAGGGGCCTTTTAATTGGCCCACATCCTAAGTGTAATTTTTTTTAATTGCTCGGCGGCACTCTGCTCTCTTCAAGAAATCAATGCAGATGTAATAATATCTGTAATTGTGCGCCACGCTCCAGGGACACCTCAAAAGCCTCGGATCAATGCAAGGAAAGCGGGCAAACGCCGGTAGGGGTTAATTTTTTCCTTTTCTCTAAGGTAATGACAGGGAGGTAATGCTTGGATCGTGACACGGAGGCGCAACTCGCTGTTCCTATTGTCTCGGTGGCGCCTAATTGGGCCAAATGCAGTTACCACCCCCCACCCCACCCCAACCCACCCCACCGGAGGCTGTCAAGGTGGTGATTAATGAAGCCTCCAGTCAAGTAACCTGATAAAAAGAAAAGAAAGGGATGGGGAGGGAGGTTGGTAGGGATGTGGGGTGGGGGGGATATCAGCCTTCTGCCTTCTCACTCCTGTGCTGCCTGCTGTCAATTATTCGGAACTTATTTGTCTAAACAGCTGAAGATATTATTATGGCATTGTCAATTAACAGGGAGGAGGCTTCGGTATGATTCAGTTCTAGGAAAAGTATGCGTCCAAGATGATCACCGGCTGAAGATGATATGGGCTGGGTTTTCTTTCTTCGACCAAGATGCATTTTTGGCAAGCACAGAAGAACATGCAAACTCCCTACAGAGATGTTCCAATGGAGATACAAAGCAGAGCTCCTGACTGTGAAGCAATTGTGCAAACTATTATTAAGATTAAGAAAACCTTTATTCGTCTCGCAATGGAGAAATTCCAGATTCACAGCAGCAAAGTTATGAAAGGAAGAAGTAGAACAACAAAAAATTGGAGCTGCTGTAAAGGCAGCCACTCTCGCTGCGCCATTTTGAAGTCAAAATAACAAAAAAATCCAGCAAAAGACAAGTCACTTTGAACACTATCTTTAAAAAAAATAAAGCGAGACACTTCTAACAAGATACAGTTAATGTTGTTCTTACAGATTGGATTTTTCTGCCTCTCCCCCGGTCTGTCCTCCAGATGACACATGTGTCAGGGACCCAAGATTGGGAAGTGACAGGTATTAGCCTCCAAGGATTCGTCATGGCTTTTGACTAATGACCTCATTAAGCCACGCTTCAATACTTTCCATTGTCTCGGCCTCGGCGAGGACACTCATCCGCGGTGACCCGGGCCAACTGACTGCGGCTAGTCACGCCGTGGTGGTGGGTGGACAAGAGGGGATGGAAATCGATCCTCTGTAAATATATTAGAGGCAATTACAACCTGCTGGACTTTGCCTAACGTGTTTATGGAAGCATTAGGCAAACTCTTCCTTTATCAAGTGCCCCGGGGCTTACGGGACAACGACTTGGGTGTTTTTCAGGCGTGTGGTTGTGAGTATATTGGAAAAAGAAAACGAGGCAAAGGGAGGAGGGTGGTAATCTAAGTTTCGACTATAAACAGTACAAAGTGGTTTTAATTGGTTTTATTTGTTTGGTGTCAACATTCGGCGCTTTTCGGTGGACCAAGTGGAAAATCAGATTTGAAGACGACAGCAAAACCTGCACACGATCCGCCCAGTGATGCCGCTTGACTTCCAAATTGCTGTAAATTGGCTACTAAATGGCGCCCTTGGGAAATAACATGAATTCATCAAAGCGTTGCCATCGCAAAGGCATGAACCCTTTTCACGCACCGATAACGATAACCCGCAACCTGATAAGCGTTCCACCGCAGTGACCGGTGTCCCTGAAAGGGTTAACTTTTCCAAGGCGTGGCAAGTTACCGTTTTGTTACTAATGGCATATCCTTCTGCGGTGACATCACCCAAAAAAAAGCGAAAGAAAAAGAGTATCTCCTTTATCGGCTCACTGAACCAAAGTCTCACGAGACCTTGATGGTTTTCTTTGAAAGTATGACTTCCGAGGCACGCTTTCGACTTCTTCTCATCTTCCACATAATGTAAGCCATTTATTAGTTTCTGGACTTAGAAAGCTCTGTTGCATCAGCAGCTGAAATATTTTTCGGTTACTTCCGGCGCAGGATTGATGTTTCTTTTCGCCTATCTCCATTTTGCCACGCGTTACGTGGGCGCCGTAATTCTTTAATGAAATATGCCCAATTACCATACAGCATATGCATGATAATTGTGGAACAATGTCATGTCAATAGCCCCACTGATTAATCCCTCCGAAGGCGGCCAAAGTAACTCGGTAAGCGATAAGCAATTTTCATTTGTTCTTAATTACAAAGGGGGCCCATTTTGCCGCCGACTTGATGAGATTCCCAAAGCCACTTCACCAGGCAGGGCTTATATGTATTTATAAATGTGTTTTTTTTTCTTTGTCTCTCTCTCCGTCTCTCTCTCTTTGGCTGTATTCAAGGCATTCATGTTAAATGACTAACAAGAGGGCATGTGTGCTTACAGTAAGCATAAGAGGTGCTTCACGACTCAGTTTAGCCTAAACAACCCGGGCTAAATAACATTTAGCTTCTTGTGCTAATTGGAAAGAATATGCGTTTGGGGCTTTGCGCCTTAGTCCACAACTTGTAAGTATACACAAAACCACTGCCATGCTTATTTGCGCCTCATGCCCAAGAGCTGTACCATTTGAAATTTAATGCAAGTACCGTCATTTTCTGACTTGAAGTCGCACTTTCTGATAGTTTGCCTGGTCCTGCGACTTATACTTAGGTGCAACTTGTATATATTAAAATTAGGGCTTGGACTGACACCCGAAGTCCACGTTTCCTAGGGTGGATTTGGAAATTCACCTTGACGAGCTAACACCGCTCTTCATTCTTCTTCTTCTACTTCAATAGCATGGAGTCACAAAAAAAAAAGGATTTACTATTTTGAGCAGTAAAAGTCACAATAACCGACCAGGATTCAACCTTTAGGCCAATGTGATGCAGTATTCTAGTTACAGTAAGCCAGTTTAAACTAAAAAGAAAAAATGTTCCATAGTTGTAAGCAGAAATGTTGTCCTCGTTTGATGCCGTCAACACGCCGTGGGAGTGTTTGTGTTCAGAGAGGCAGAGCATACTCCCATCCCATTAATTTCAGAACCAAGCCTATATTATAAATGCTTGACCTGTTTCCATCTGTACTGCCTGAGACATTGGATTACGCCACTCTTTTTTTACGCCACCGCAGATCAATAATCGGACCGAGTAAACCGCATTAAAGAATCTTGGCTCAATAAGAACTTGCAGAATTTACTTTGGGATGAATAAAGTAGTTATCAGTTTATCCATAGAATTTATCCGTGTTCCATGTACTTTCTTGAGGGAATGGTACAGTTCCAGAAATGGAGTCACCTTTTCTTGCTGTAAGCAAAGTGCACTCTGGAGTAGACAATTCTTGCACGGTCACACTGCCTGCTCCTGAATGGTCACCTTGCAAAAAGATTAACTCTTTCATTCAAAAATCCCGACTGAGGTCAAACTACTCGCCTGGCGCTGCGGTCGCTGAACCTTGCTTTGATCTATCAGCTATGGAGACATTATTAGCAAACGCTTAAGTCTGCCCATGTGATTGTTTTTTTTTTTTTTAGGTGGGCAGGTTGCGGGGGTTAATTTTGCTGAAATTATTCATAATCCTATTATATGGCCGCGGGAGTAACCCCAGCATGAAATGGATGAGGCTTTAGTTATCAAGATCGGAACTGGGTTCACTGGAGTTGTGGGAACAAGAGAGTGAAAAGTTGGGCATAATCCTCTCAAACAAGGTCCAATGTCTTTGGATCCAATACTTTAAATTAAATGGTGTCCATATGAGTCGACCTCTACACCACAACCTGCCAAAATAGGCTTGGTCTAGAGCAGCCTGCTGCTTAGGTTCTTTCAGAACACCCCCACTCTCTGTGTCACCGATAAACCATCGCATGGTTCTGATCAGGAGGTGGCTCACTGGTAAATCGAAATGACACAGCGGATTTTCATGTTAAGACCTTGTGGTGCTGCGTTCTGTGTGTTTGCTCGGTCCAATTTCTGCCCCTCTTGCAAGATTCGTTCATGCAAGGTATAAGGTAAAAATATTTTATTAGTTATAGCCTACCGCTGTCAAAAACTCAATATTCACTGTCTCAAGAATTTGGAATATTCCATGAGAAATAGTCTGAATTATTTTAATAGAGAAATGAGGTCGGAATTGGTCTTCTGATGAGTCTCATCTGTCATCTGTATAAAATACGGGATGAACTCCATTTTTTGGATACTGTAGAATCTCTTACGTACGTAAAACAACTTTGGCAATGTTCTGGTTTACAGTGATGGACCTATAATGGCTGACAGTTACTTGAGTTCAATAGCAGCCCTGGGTGATGAGCCACATGCTGCTTCACCGAGACAAATACAATGTGCGATCACCTGGAAGATTTCGCTTTACTGTGACTTTTTCATCACACGAGCATTGGACTACGCTGAAAAAAAAATGTTGAATATACTCAATTTCATTTCGTCGAGTGGTTGCCCAAAATAAAATCATTTGGATCCAGATACGTCTTTAAGTCGAGGTTTAGTCTACTTTTTTTTTTTCTGTGTACACTGGTGAAGCAAAACTGATTATCATCATCTTTATGCGGGTATCATTTTTGGTGCAAGTTGTCAACAGGTTGGTGCATTTTGGGTCCCCGAGAGGAAAAACATCTCATTGTTTTTTTTTTAGGGGGGGGGCGAGTATATTGCTTTACAACTCGGGAGGCGAAGAGGAGAAATCACAATTTTTACACCTCCTGTCTCCCTTTCAGAGGCCAGTACTTTGCAGAACAAAAGTCAATGTCTCGGCCCAAATTTCGTGTGACAACGCGTAGCAGCCGGTGCTATTTTGGGCTCTTTGTGGTGCCAATCTCCTATCTCTGCCGTGACATTTTTTACCCCACCCGACCCCCCCCAAAAAAAAGAAAGAGTAGATTTCCTAGAGACTCTGCCCTTTTGCAACTTCCACAATGTATTCGGGTGCGTAGAAGTAAGGACCCTCCCCCCTTGTCCGCTTTTTATGCTCGCTGCAGTGGCCAGAGAAAGGGGGAAATTAAGACAGCGTATCAGGCTAAGAGGCCGATCTGAAAAGACCTTATGCAGATGCTTAATTCCCCATTTTCACATTCCTTAGACGATAAAAAAAGGGGCGGGGGGAACGCAGTCCTCTCCCACAAAACCGTAAACAAAAACATCCAGCATCAAAGTTTTACCTCATCATGGACCTTCGGCTTGTTTTTTTTTTTCTCCAAAAAGGACGTTTATCAAATTATCATGACTTATTCAGTTTTTTTTTTTGGTGATTATTTATTGACAGTAAAAGGACATTTTGAGGATCAGCAAAGATTGACAGTTCTTGACAGTAAAAGAAAAAAATCCATATACTGTACGTAGTAACATCAACTCCGTAAAAGCAGTGCAACATACAGTGCTACAAAATATTAGCACGTGCCACCAGTGTGTCCGATCTGAGCAAAATTTTGGTGCAGATGTTAACAATCACAAAAATACAAAAGTAGTCTGCCAATTTGGTTTGAAGGTGTTAAATTTGGTTAAATATGTTAATTGGTTAAAATTGTCACCAGGCCCCAGTCTGTCTGATGGTAGCCAAATCCAGCATGCGTGTTCATTATAACAGGCGACGGTGTTGAAATTAACAAATAAAATAGACGCTGTGAAACACACAGACGCAGTGCAAAAACTAGTACAAAAAAAACATTAGGGAAATGAGTACTATGTTTCTCACTTTAAGCAAAATTGCCTGTCAATAAAACTTCGCAAAAAAAAAAAAAGTTAACATAAGTAGCCTAAAAAAAAAATCTATCAAATTCTTAATACTAAAGTGTACTCCTAACCAAAGTGTTTTATGATGGCGACTTCCAGGGACAGCGGTTACAACAGTGGACGGCTGATCATGTGACCAGGTTACAAGGTGCATGAAAGGGTTAAATGCAGGAACAATTTATACCTATTATCCATCATTGATCACAACATAATGTTTATTTATTTTTATGTTTTTTTTTTTAAGTTCAGCTCTGCTCATTTGGAACGTCATTTCCATTGAACAGGATATGGACACTTGCAATATGCTTCTACTTCACATTCATTTGCTGCGGTGTCTCTTCCGGGTTCTGCTTTTATTCTTAATAATGTGGCTTTAATTGGCCCTATGTTGTGCCGTTCATTTCCATAAAGAGCACGGGAGAGCGTCACCTCGGCGCGGGAGGGACAAGGTGCTGCATTTGGATTCGTACACGTCGAGGCGGTCATTAATCAAACGCACTTTCTCCAAAAGGGCAGAGGTCAAGGGGGAGGGGCCAATGTCGCACTGTAACGGTTGAAGTGTAAATTGCTGTGTGGGGGGAAATCTCAGTGTGGAAGAAATGCAGCAAAAACCCGAGGCGCTGTCTGATGGGCAGAAAGAAGGACTGAGTGTCGCTTTGTGTCCGGCTGTCCCTATTCTAAACCGGGGGAAAGTAATTAGCGACAAAGTCTACTCCTCGTTCGGTCTTCGGCACAGCCAGATGCTCTCTTAATGTGTTTATTTAACCCTTTTGTGCACATTGTAACCTGATAACATGATACGCGGTACACTGTAGTAACCGCTGTCCCTGAGAGGGTTAATGTCTAATTTTCTATTGTCTTTTGATGCAGGATGGAGAATTTCTAAAACAGCGTTTTCAATTTTGGACTGTCTATTTTGAATTTTTGGTTTGATTACAGTGAATCTTCGCTATTATACTGTATATCCTATATGCTAGATAATTTGTTTTTATTTGTGTACTATTTTGTACTTCTACTTTTCCCTTTCATAATTTTGCTGTTGTATATTTAGGATTTCTCCATTGTGATACGAATATAGGTTTAATTATCATATCTTATTGTTTGCAGAGGACAGGGAGGACCTCCGCCACAAATAGACAAAATCTGATAAAATTTGAAAAATTCTTTTTACACTCAAATACTTATCTAAATTTGCACACATGTTGAAACTATTGAAACTGTGTCAAAGGAGTCAATGCCCCCCCCCCCCCAAAAAAATTTTTTTGGTCGTGTTCCACAGGAATCAGGACAATCCATGAAATGTGGTAGACCCACCAAAAAGTCTCAAGAGGCCCTGCCAAAGTGGACCAATTAATTTTGCCATTTTGGTTTGGAGTGGTCATTTTAGGGCCATTTTGAATAAAAATGTTATCTTGGAGCAATCTGGTCTTCGGAGATCTCTTTGAAAAATCTTTTGATGATGAAGTTTGAATTAATCCAAATCAGCCGCTGACTAATTGCGCAAATTGACACCAATTACTACTTTCCTAATTTGTTTAAACACTATTTTTGGTGTTTCCAGAGCACAATAATATGCAGCCATTTTTTTCTCGTACAACTGGAGAGTGGTCGACGGCCACCAAACGTTGACAATCATTGATGTTCGCACCTTGATCAAATTTAAGAGCGTTCATTCACGAAATGCCACCATTTAAACTGAGCTCAAAAATGGGATCGAGACAATTTCGCAACATTTCCTTTATTTTTTTTAAGAAACAATGACCACACCCATTCCACTCTCCATAATGACAACATGCAAACATGTAAGGACTTTGTATCATAGCTAAAGATAATTAAAGCCTTCATTTTGGAAAATCAAATGAGAGAATTTTTGAGTATCCCTAAACTACTCAGAGAAACTTTATGGTCTATTCGACATAGGGTCAATCATCGAAGTTAACTCTTAAAAGCAAAGTGTTCGAAACTCCAAAGCCGAGACCTGTGCTCTCCCGGGCAAGTTTAATCTGAAAACGTTTCAAAATCCTGACCAAACAGGCTTTATTTATCGAGTTGGAAAGGGAACACACTATCCCCCGGTGGTACACTTAAGTGGCTGGCGCAGACATTCAGAGGACACCGCTGCCAAGTGTGTCTTTTATGGCGTCGATTGAACATAATGGTCAAATAAATACCGGAGTATAAAAAAAAAAAAAAAAAACTACTGTCGTCGTGGGGTGAGTTAAGTTTCATTGTGCCATTTTCTTGAGGGGTCGCGGGAACCTCTCAGTCCATCTCACAAAAGTGAAGCTTTCAAATACCGAATGTAGCCAGAGTGCTTGACAAAGCTACGACAGGTTTCTCATCTCGCCAACTCAGATAATCGCTGACAAACATCTTATTCGAACATGATTCTATTCTATGTTATTTTTATAATTGGGAAATGTAATTGAGTCACTGATTATTGCTTTCTGATGCATGTAGCACAGATGTCATGGCATCCTACTTGAGAGAGCAAACTAGTTAAAAGTCATGTCATTTTGTATCAAGACACAACTAATTAAATATCCACAGCAGATAAATTCTTACCAATTGATTATTATATATGACCCAAACAGGCTAGCAAAAAAAATCATCCATGTCGAAAAATAAAAATGTGTTTTGTGATTTTGCTTGTTTGAGACAGAAAAAAATTCAATATATTTTTCACGTAAAATAAAAAGGGTAAAGTTTATCCATCAATCAATCCATCCATCCATTTTCCAATCCGCTTTATCCTCACAAAGGTCGCGGTGGTTCCTGGAGCCTCACCAAGCTGTCTTCAGGCAGTAGGCAGGGGACACCCTGAACCGGTTGCCAGCCAATCGCAGGGCACACACAGACGAACAACCATCCACGCTCACACTCACAGCTAGGAACAATTTAGAGTGTTGCATTAACTTATGGTTCATGTTTTTGGAATGTGGAAGGACACCGGAGTACCCGGAGAAAACCCACGCAAGCACGGGGAGAACAAGCAAACACCACACTACCCGCAATCTCTGCACTATGAACGCGCTAACTACTTGTCCACCAGACCGCAGTAAAGTTTAGAAAAAAAAAAATCTAAATTTGTGTAATTTTAGAAAAGTACAACTTGAGTTTAATGGTATTTTATGTATGTACATGCCCAAAGTGCAATTCAAAGAGGCCCAAACTCAGATTATAGCCCTGCCACTCCGCCTGGCCTCAGGAGCATCTCAGTCTTGATTGAAAAACAAAAATCAATGCGACAAAGTTTAAAAAAAAAAAAGCATGTCAGTGTACGCGTTTTACATCCGTCGTTCATAATTTAACATAGATAATCACGACAAGGATATTTATGTTTTGATCAGTTCAATGTTGAAGCATACTACTGTATGTGTGCATGGGAAATCAACTGTATAAACTTTTTTTTTTAATCAAGTTTGTGTACATCCAGTTTAAACAGTCTCAATATTCAATTACATTTACAACAAAGGCCTGGCCGTGAATAAAAGCCCGATAACCCCCGCTTGAACCCGACTCGCCCCAGTCCGACCAGTCCCGCTGAATACTTTGTGACTTTGTGTTGCTTGTGACACTCTTGTGTTGTGTTTGCACCCTGTCCTCTCCGCACCCCATGCGCACACTCCACAGTGTCCCCATTGTGCATATGAAGGGCCCGGCTTTTGTTTGGCCCCGCCTTGTCGGAGCCGCGCTCAGTCCGCAGAGAGCTTGAACACACCTTGGTCGTTGACCTTTCATTCATTCATTCATCTTCCGTACCGCTTGATCCTCACTAGGGTCGCGGGGGGTGCTGGAGCCCATCCCAGCCGTCTCCGGGCAGTAGGCGGGGGACACCCTGAATCGGTTGCCAGCCAATCGCAGGGCACACAGAGACAAACAACCATTCGCACTCACACTCACACCTAGGGACAATTTAGAGTGTTCAATCAGCCTGCCACGCATGTTTTTGGACCTAACCTGCCTATTATTGAGTGTGCGAGTGTGTGTCTGTTTCCGTGTGTGTGTCTTCCATTATTTGCTGGAAACTCATTGATTCACTGTTTGGAGTGAACGATCAAATCAGCAAATGTAGAATGAATTGTTAAAAACACACACACACAAGCTTGTTGGTTCTATTCTTTCTATACCAGCTAATAGATTAGCCCCCTCCACCTTTTTCTGCCCCCCCCTCCATCTCTCCAGCATCTCCTCTTTCTTACATCAGCAGGGACTGCGGCTAATTTACGAGCACGGGCAATGCCAATATATTCTCTGAGGAGGGCCTGTTTTAACACCTCCAAATGCCGTAATGCATCCCAGCTGACCTTAATTATAAAAGCATGTGCCCACCCCCGCTGTCCCCCTCCTCATATAGAATCCACAAGACCCAAGGGTGGGGGGGGGGGGTGCGAGACAGTGTGCGTACCTGTGGAGAACACCAGGGCAGGCGGCTCGATGTTAATAGTTGCATCCTGAGAGCAAATCAATAAAGCTATAAAGGGTGATATCACAGTGTGTCGGGCCTGTCACGCACACACGTTCCCCCTCCCCTTCCTGGTTAGAGGGGGTCCGCAACATAAAGGTCAGCGGTATGTGGTTTAGATCGAGGGATGAGAAGTGCCCCCTCCCTCGAGTGGGACGACTCCTCTGGAGAAGGAGTGGATCTTTTCGAGGGCTTATCGCGGGCGCCGCGTTGTCAAGGTAGCAAAGCGTGAGCGCCTTTAAAAAAGGCCCATCAATGTGGGCCCGGTTACGACGCCAGGGGGAAAATCCCAGGAGGTAAAACGGCGGGGGTGGGGGGGTGGGGGGGGCTTTGCTAAACTGCTCATGAATCGAGGGGGGAGGTATTACACCTGCTTTTCCTTCTGACCGTATGGCGGATTTTTTCGGCCCATAATAGTGATATACGCGCAGCACGGGGCTCCGGCATCATTGGGCTGATAAAGTGCTCATACAATAGATAATCTTTTATGTACCTCCCGTGCACAGCACAAATATTATGACTATTAGTGCATTAATTAACCTGCTGGCCTAAGGGCCTGCCGCCGAGCCAAGGTTAAGAGCTTCTTTAATTAAAAATCAATACGGTTTTGCCGTATATTTCAACGGCTCCAAAGACGGCACGGGACACTTTACTGTCTGCGTGTCACAGTGATATAGAAGTTATCAAGAGTAGAAAGTGCAAAATGAACACCATTTGCAACCGCCGAACTGCTATGTTTGCTGGAAAGAGTGCATATAACTAAATGGGATGAGTACAAGATGGTCTGGGAATGGCATTCATCCGTATGGGTTCTATGCTAGCTAGCAAAAATAATCATATATATATATTATATATATATATATATACACTAGCTGGTTCGCCGCCCTCTGGGCGGCTCATCAGCTAGTTCCTGCGGAAGGCTGGTAAGGTGGGCCTTTGGCCCACAAAAGTGTTGTTGCTTGGTTCAACTTTTTGTTCATCTTCATTGCTTATCGCGAAAATAAAGAGATGTTTAGCTCTACTAAATAACTAACAATTTTATTGCAATGCTTGTGGGTAGACAACATTTTTTCGTTAAGATGCCCGCGCGATCGTAGTGAGCCACTGCCTGAGCGGCGCAGTAGCGGCGCGCAGCGGCGCGGTGAAGTAGGTACGTTTTGAAAAGGGACAGACGGAAGGACAGACCGCGTGCGGGACGACGCGCAATATATATATATATAGATATATATATATATATATATATTTAAAAAATATATATATCACACACACACACACATCCATGGATCAATTTTCTAATCCACTGATCTCACAAGGGTCGACGGTGTGCTCGAGCCGATTCCAGCTGTCTTCGGGCAGTAGGCGGAGGACACCCTGAATCAGCTGCCACCCAATCGCAGGGTACACATCGACAAACATTCCATTCGCACTCACAATTACACCTGGGGACAATTTGGACTGCTCGATCAACCTGCCATGCATGTTTTTGGAATGTGGGAGGAAACCCGAGTACCCGGAGAAAACCCACGCAGGCATGGGGAGAACATGCAAATTCCGTACGGGAAGGCCGGAGCTGGAATCGAACCTGGTACCCCTGCACAGTGAGGTCGACGCGCTAACCACTGGGCCACCGGGCCGCTAATATATTCATTCATCTTCCGAGCCGCTTGATCCTCACTAGGGTCGCGGGGGTGCTGGAGCCTATCCCAGCTGTCTTCGGGCAGTAGGCGGGGGGACACCCTGAATCCTGAATCGGTTGCCAGCCAATCGCAGGGCACACAGAGACGAACAACCACTCACACTCACACCTAAGGACAATTTCAGAGCGTCCAATCAGCCTGCCATGCATGTTTTTGGAATGTGGGAGGAAACCGGAGCACCCGGAGAAAACCCACGCAGGCCCGGGGAGAACATGCAAACTCCACACAGGGAGGCCGGAGCTGGAATCGAACCCGGTACCTCTGCACTGTGAATATATATATGTATATATATATATATATATATATCACACACACACACACACACACACACACACACACACTTTTTGTTTGTTTGTTATTTAGTTCTTATCTGTATTTATTTAAAACCTGAAAGGGTCGTGAAAGAGAATGAGCCCTAAGGGTTAGGAACAGCAAATGGAAGCATCAACTCGTTCTTTGTTGTCGAACACCTGCGCATTGAACAAAGTACTTGGACGACAGCCCGACTGAAAGCTGTCCGGCAAAAGCGTTCTCTGGTGCCGTCCAGCACAAGCACAGCGTTGGATTTAGTCTTTGTTTGCAGAAGATAGGAAGGCCCAAAGCGCACACCTTCATGCCCAAGGCCCTCAAATTGCCCTCAGATCAGCGTAATCCATCTGGATTATGTTTGACAGGACATGGATCCTCCTGCTGGTCGGGGCCCGTTTTGACAAGAGTATAGCCAACAAAAAATGTCTTGTCTGAAGACATGACCCTAAAGCCAGCAACAGGCTGCTTCCGTCTGTCAGATTATGGACATTTTAAAATGGAGCGTTTTTCTGAGTTTACGCGTGTAATGGAATAATTCCTACCAAATATGAGGAAAAAGGACAGGCTGATAATCAATTCTGGATTAAAGCACTCGCAAATTTGACGTTTCCTCTTATTCTTGCCCAAAATTGCCATAGCATGACACCGTTATCATCCGAATCTATGATGCCGAAGGATCGAGTCAATGTTAAAACAGACAACAATGAGATCAATAGTTTGCGCCACCCGTAACAAACACCGCAGTGCCTTGGGACGGGATAAGCCGTCCTTTGTTGTCAACGGCAGGCCTGACTTCACGTTTGTCCACCCGGGTCTCTCAGGGCCCGCTGACCACGTCCTTTCCCTAAAAGCCCCACTTCCTCTTCCCTCCCAGTCACCGCCCACACACCCCCCACCCCCCTCTCCGCCACCTCCCTGTTGCCTCACAGGACTAAGTCAGGTTAAACACTTAAACACCAGCAAATCCACCGCTGCCCTGTGGGAAATTTGCTTCTAATCCCTAACTTATAGGCACAGAATCAAAGGCAAAAAAAAAAAAAAAAAGCCGGAGCAACAAATCTGATCCTCCCACCCCTAACAATCTTAGGCCTCTCGGGAGAAGCTAAGAGACGCTCGGCAGACAAGCCCCGAGATGGATGGCCAACCCCCCCCCCCCCCCCCATCTTGGAGAAGATTTTCTTTTCACATGGATGCAGCATTCTTATATCAAATTGACGGTGCGGAAAATACACAAACTGATCATAATTGCATTACTGGTTTGGTCCAGAAGAGAAGAGAGAAAAATGTTGATCAATGTAAGAGCAGACGTTTACAAATGTCTTGTTTTGGTTCGACACAAAGATGATGAGTCTTCGTGGATCATGACAGAAATATGAGAATGGTGACTATTCAGGGGCTTTTTTTTTATTGCAATGTCTGATTAATCGATGATCAAATTAATGATCCATTACTTTGATCATCGATTAGTCATCGATTTATTGTTGTGCCTCTTATGTAAATGTCACCGGTAGTTTTTTTTTAACTTTACTGTCACTAACAGCAATCCTAATTAGAGGCGCAGAACAGGGGGAATATTTGAAATTGTAAGGTTTCCATCCAAATGAATGCAGATTTATGAAAATCAAGCAGGAGTTTACTAAATTGGGAGGTTATCTCTCAACAGGAAATGGAAATGTAGTTGAGAATAAAAATCATCATCCTCAATAAGACTAATTTTACTTTTTTTAAGTATTTATTGGTTGCACATGATTGCATGCCGTAAACTGATGTCTCTGCTGCTGAAAAGTAATAGAATAATATAATTAATCACATGCCACCGTTGTACACATTCCATTCAAGCAAATTCAAAGGCGAGCCACAGTCGCCATTGAACTTTTAAACTATTTATTAAATACAGAGAAAATGGTGAGCATGTGGGACAGATAAAAAAAAAATATATGTGTGGTCGCGATAATTGCTGATTTTTACTTATTGGGAGTGAGTCTGGGACATACCCGCGTGATAAATGAGGGTTCACTGCAATGCAAAACACACACACACATATGAATAGCACACTACCTTTTGATCACAAGTGACAGGCATATGGCAGCAAGCCAGTGGGTAACTCGTTTACTCCTTTCCTCGGTGGTCTTACGTGTCAAGTGGACGGGCACCTCAACAGGTGGTCAAACTTTATCAAAACACAAGTATGAGTATTTAAAAGCAGTCTCGAAGATGCTTCAAATTCAATCAAAACTATTTCCTAACGAACACAGACTGGGATTACATTTCTCTGGTCAGGCAAGCCAAGCAAAACTTTCAGGTAGTTTCCAAGCGAAGTGTGAACATGCAAGTTTGTGGCCACCACGGCCCAGTTGATTGATTTGACAGACAGCGTGGACTTTCACGATGTCTTCGTTTGTTACACGGTGGCCCGCTGGCCATCGCTTGGATTGGTGTTGACATTTATGAGCCATGTTGGAGAGAGGCCTCCACGAATGGGAAAGAGGCGACATGGTTGGAAGGAAATTACGCAGCCTCATACTGCCATCCAGAGGTCGTGCTAGGTAATGCATGATGATCAACTGCTTTTTGCATGTGCTCATCATTATCTGTAACGGACTCCAATATTTGCCAGAGTAAAATTCCGATAACTGATTAATAGGCAGATAAATTTTAAAAAAATCTTTGTCGTTTAAAAAAAAAGACTTATTGTCTCTTAACGCTTACAACAATAATGGTTGGGCTTTACACAATCACAATTTTAGAGCCGATCATAGATCAGCAACTCTTTAAAAAAATAATAATAATAAATAAAATAAACAATAACTTATTACCAATCTGATCAGAAGATGGATCGATCTATTGAAACAACTTGTTGGTCATTGGGGCTGGGCCATGAAAAGCCAAAATGTCCATTTCAATGACGTCATTGATTGATTGACAAATTATGACAATTAGTCACTGATTTTGCATAGAATGAAAAATAACTGCCTATCCGAGGTGTAGTAAAAATATGAACTACAGGCAGAACATTTGAATGGTGTTTGTTTACAAAAGAGGGAAAAAAAGTCGACAAAACACATTGCAATTTTTTTTCTAGGGGGGGGAAACGTTTGAATGTCTGAATTATCCGGCCAATAAAACCTCCCTGCTGATGTTAGAGTCAACAATCTGCCCGTGTGTGTGCAAGTCATGTCTACTTCCGTTCAAGTCCTGACAATGATATCCCGCAACAACCTTGACAGAAAGGTTGTTGCTCAGAAAGAAAAAGTTCCTCAAGACTTGAGAATTCTCCATCAACAACCAATCCATCATTTTTATTCAAGATATTTAATCCTTTTTATAGTTTCGGGGTCCTGGTAGAGGTTTCTCGACTGTGTACTTTATTTGACATTTCCAATCACTCGACGGCACATCTTTTGGGGGTCTACCAGTACGGAGGAGACTGCTGGGTTTTTTTTGTGCTTTTTTTTTTTCTTTTAATGAGAAGCCACAACAGCTCTTGTCTTTCTCGCGGCATGCTCCACTGAAATGTGGTCTGTCGAGGGGGAGTTGCCCTTTTTGAAGTACTACACTGAGATGCTTTCCTTTGTGTGTATGTGCGTGTGTGTGTGTGTGTGTGCGTGCTTGTGTGTCACATCAAACTTAAAACCAAAACACCCATAAGACTACCTGAAAGGGTTACAATATAAAGGCCCCCGATGTATCTGATGCTTTACACTTCCCCAGTCTTTGTTCCAGCGCACTCCACGCTCGCTGTGATTATGTACGTCTCGCGCGAGGGGCGCTGCGGAGTACGTCTGGAGAATGCAAAGTGACGCTCTCAAACGTACAACCTAGGGACAAAAAACGGGTTTCCGCGCGACTGCTCGTCTTGTAGTGGCGCGGCGCAGACGTGCTCGCGATTTAGCGCGCCGACAACGGGGTCCGGTGGGACGTGTAGCTATGTTTTTATCACAGGATGATCTTCCTCGTTTCATGTGGCGCACCCCCCCCCCACCCCCCCACCTCTATCCCCACTCCTTTTCCTGCCCTCGTGCAGTTGAAGGTTCACAAAGCGGGACGATGCCGCGCAGTCACTCTTTTGGGAACTCGGGAGTCTTTGTCTTTGTTGCCGTGCATTTAAATGTGACATGCTTACAGCAGTGAAAATGTAACCGAGTTTATTTAATCATGACCTACACTATATGTTACTCAAATAAAAAGCATTTGCACTTGGGGCTACACATTGCGTTCGTTCGGAAGGTGACTCCATTTAGGTGCAGCATCACAGCTAAATGCTGATGCACCATGTTTATTTTGAACTCTGGTGTAAACTCTTTAGGTCAGCAGTAATATGTTCTAATCATTAATCAAGACAGGAGATAAAAGTATGGAAAAGTTTTTCCTGGTCTGTCTGGAGCATGGACTCTGAATGTTTTTTATCAGCTGGGACAAAGCGGTTGTCATGATGGATTGGATGGGACTGCTTTCGTCAGATCCGAATCAATCGACACACCAATGTTTCGGACTTGGTCTTTAGTTTTTACAGACGGTGACCTTGAGTGTGAACTGACAGCAGTCCTCTTTTCTTTATTGCCAAAAACAATGACCTCCATTTTCTTTTGCTTTGCTCACAGAAAATTTTGACTCATCCAGTCATCGCTTCAGATGTCAAAAAGTGTTTGCGGCTCCCAATGTTGTCTTTTCCGTGGAAACCTGGGCAAAATGGCTCTTGAGTATAAAAGGTTGTCGATCCCTGTTTTAAAGGAATTATTTGCTAAAACTCTTATCACGAGCCAAACACTGGCGTACTCAAACGCGACTGGCTTTAAATAGATATCAATGGCACCCTCTAGTGGACACTTGGCATCACTTGCACAAATATGCTCAGTGGACCAGCAGAGGATATAACTTCGATAGCTTGGGGGTAAACAAAACCATCTGTGGTAGTCACAATCAATTGTCAAAATGCTTTTCATTTTTTTCTTTTTCTTTTTTTTTTTTTGTTTAAAAATGTTGTTGCTGATACGATGGCGTTGCCAAACTGCTGCCATGCCAATCGTGGGTGCTGCCATTTTGTTGGCAACATCAATCTCAGTCCTTTTCACTTACTGGGATTAAGTAGTAGTCGTTTGGCTCATTTCTGTACGTTTTGGCAAATCGCTAGATGGCCTTCCAATTCTTTTTGCTAATCAGTGGTTTAATTCTTCAAGTGTAGCACTTGTACTTTTGCTCATTCTCAGAACCTTCTACCGTCACCAACTGTTTGTTTTTTTTTCTGTTCTGTTTTCTTTCTTTTCAGATCTCATCAACGACTGTGGTTTTCCATGATCGACTCGTTGGATGACAATTGCTTAGAAACATCAGCAGTGTTTCTTTCTACTTGCTCTTTCTATTAGAATCACGCCACATTCCAGATGGTCATTTGGCTGCCCAGGATTGATTTTCCACTTTCTTTCAGTTTCACAATTTTTTTTCCTCCATCCAAAGCCTTCTGTCTCATTTTTAATGCTTTTTACACATCCAACTTGTACAATTGTAATCTTCACGGGTAAAACCCAAATCTACGAGCTTGAGCAACAAAAAAAACCTGAGTGTCACATGTTCCAATATTTTGGTTCATATGGAAAAATAGGCTGGTTCAATCAGATTCTAGAAGTCTTCCACTACTTGTGGGGGGAGGTGTACGACTCTCAAATTAAAAGTATACACTTACATGTGCCCTAGTTGCAATACCGAGGTACTTAATTTATTCCACCATTCCATTGTGTTCAGAAATGTATCTGGTCCAAGTTTTGGTGTAAATGTTTGAGAACCATTGATATATTATCCATGTTCAGGTTTTAGGCAATGACAAATGTGGCAGCAGTACAGTGCTGTGTGTGACTCACCCATGAACCGCAAAAAAGATACTTTTCAGGACAAAATGAGTTTTTTTTTAAATTATTGGGGTACCAGATGTTGATGTTTGGCCAAGAAGCTTCAAACCTCTGGTTTTTCTCATGACGACGATGGAGTCACACATTTTTGCATTTATATGTATAAATATCTGGGAGAGACGGCTGGTTATTTTTCCAGCGGGGTGTGTTAAATGACAAATGACGCTGATCCCTCCGCAATGACAGGTTGATCGCTGATCAAAGCGGAGGTGACTGGGCAGGCCCGGAGGAGACAAGTCAGCGTGCCATGTTTTGGGTGGGATACAGCAAAGTTTGCTCGACGTCTTTAAACAACTATTCATCCACGATAAACTTGTCTCATTTGCATATTTGCAGCCATTTTGTCAGTTAAGCCTCTGTGTCATACAGCACTAAATCACTAAGTGGATGCTGGGAATCCAGCATTGCTTGTTGACAAAGTCAGAAAAATGTAGGGTTTTTTTGGGGGGGCCTGGGGGGGGGAGATTAACATGTTATAGTCATGAACTTATTTTTACACTTGAGTGGCAGAAAAGAACTAATGATCAGCTCCTAGATATGGACTCGACTAATATGAATCAATCTCAGCAATGCCTTGGACGCCGGTAATCATAACATACAATTAGAACGCCTCGAAACATGTGTTGGTATTTTCGGGTTCAGCACAAGTTTGGATATACTGAAATGGGCGAACTGAGAAGAAACAATATCGTTGACTCTTTTGAGTAAATATGGGGAGATAATCCCAGTTTTAACAATAATTGGGCTCCAACAATAGTTAATTTGGTCAATTGATGAAGCACACACAAGGAAACGGGTGGTTGCACTCACCTGGTGGAAGGATTTCACTGTCGGGTCCTTAAAAGCTCCTTTAAATGTGGTGAAAATGAGATAAAAATGAGGTTCCCCGAAACGTTGTCCTTCCGTGTGCAACTTCGGATAGCATAACAATCCTGCCATTCGTAATTTCCTGCCGAAAGTTCGACTAAACTTCGATGGTCGAGCATTTTGTTTGAACTCACTACTACCTGCTAGAGATGCGTTCGATTTGCTTTACCGAGGGAGCCCAACAGGTGGTGCTGTTGCAATATTATGGAGGGCTTTTATCAACGTTACTTCATAACTACAAGTACTGTATATCATGGATGTTTTGTATTGTGTCTGACTATATAGTTCATACAGTAACATATATTAAAATATATGTCACAATTTGACCCCTGACATGGAAAAGATAAATGTTACTTTTTTAATGGACAATTGAAACAAATTAAATGTACAAAAGAAAAACGTAGAAGAAAAAAATCAAGACTAATTTATTAACTTTTGAACAATTTATGGACAGCTTTATGATTTAGTGTTGTTACTATTATTATAGTGGCAACACTGTGAACGACCAGTTAGCACATAGGTGTCAAACTCAGGTCCTGGAGGGCTGGTTAGCACTGGCTGGTTAGCACGTCGGCCTCACATCGCAAAAGTGTAGGTTTCGATTCCGGCTCCGGCCTTCCTGTGTGGAATTTGCATGTTCTCCCAGTGTCTGCGTGGGTTGTCTCTGTGTACTCCTGTGTACTCCTCCCACATCCCAAAACATGCATGGCAGGTTGATGGAACACTAGTCTAAATTGTCTCTCGGTATGATTGTGATTGCGAATGGTTGTTCTATGTGTGCCCTGCGATTGGCTGACAATCAGTTCAGGGTGTCCCCCGCCTACTGCACAAAGATATCTTGGATTGGCTCCAGCACGCCGGTGACCCTTGTCAGGGTAAACGATTAGAAAATTGATAACTATTATTATGATGATGATGATGATTGTGCTTGTTGTTGTTGTTGCTGCTCGTAGAAGTGGTAGTAACAGTATTAATTTACTGTATTAATACATTCAGATGTAAAAAATTACTGGCCACAAGATGGTGCTGGTGTTTTTCTTCTAACTGTAGTTATTTCTACAGCCACACTGTGTCACTACAGACCAAAAAGAAAGGATTGACAAAGCAGTTCATGTTTCACCGAGCAAAATCGCCCTTGTTTTTCATTCAAGATTACGCGAGATCATTCACGGGCACAAGCAGTAAATCACATGTGTTTAGATCTCACACACACACACACACGCACACCATTATTATGTAATGCAGTCCAACTCTGCAGCTGTATTATGTGAATTGATCTTATACATGTTGCGACATGGAGGTATCTGAATGTGATTGGATGAGTGAGTGTCTCAAAAGTACAACAAAGAATGGCTGAGAAACTGAGCAGCTGAATAACTGAAAAAATACACATAAATGACATTATGAACCCAATTTTAAATATTCTAAACAGCCCATCCAGCCATTCATTCTCTGAGTCGTGCTGGAGGCTAACTATCTATGTTGTATTTGTAGAGAACGCACGGCACACCCTGAACCGGTTGCCAACCAATTGCAGGGCACATATATCTGCCGACAAACAACAACCATTCACATTCAGAATCACACCTAAAGGCAATTTACAGTGATTAATTTATCTACCGTACATGTTTTTGGAATGTGGAGGAAACCGGAGTACCCAGAAAAAAAACCACTAAGCTACAGGGAGAACATGCAAACTCCACGCAGGAAAGCCGGCATCCGGGATCGAATACGTGATCTCTCCACTGTGAGGTGGACATGCAAACCAGTCAACACCATGTTGCCATTTGAAACAGTCATTCTAATGAAAGAAATGAGTTCAACACTGCAAAAAGAAACCATTGCTCAACCAATGGGACACTGAGCAGTCAGAACATTGATCGTACCAGGAAGCAGCAACTACGCCCATCATTGCACATCCTTACAGAACGGGACACAGAACCCTTTTTGTTTGTCTTTTGATGTATTTTTCAAAAGTTTTTTTTTTTTTTTTTTAGAGAGAAGCCAGCTCTGGCGTCCCAGTACTTGCCCAAGAGATCAAACGGCTAAGGCCCAAATCAATTGGCAGTGCAAGTCTCAAGACCGCCATGCAGGAAATTGGCGCTGAATGACGGCACTGTGAGCACGCTATCGCTATCTCGTCCTCTGACACGCTTGGAGATTAAGAGACAGACTGAAAAGAAATGTGGACCATCACGCAATTTCATGGAAAGGGGTTTGAGCATTTGTTCGATATCACTGATATCCAGCTTAAGGTACATGTACTAGCACGGTCTTTGAGTGTGGAACAACAAGGGCGTTCTCCTCAAGTGATCCACTACTAGTCCGATTTTTATGGCCTACTAGTATGCAATTAAACCTCACTTGAAAACGACTATGCTGCAAGACTAAAACTATTTGGGACTATACCAGTAGCACCCAAAATGCCGAGTAGTTTTACCTCACGAGTAACATGCGTTTGTCTGTTCTTGAGCTTGAATGACGTCACTGTAGAGCGAACAAGAGAAACATTGGAGAGCAATAAATTACAATATTCACAGTGACGCAGTTATGTTATGTTAAAGAGCTAGCATTAGCCTAGCTCACCTATTACCACTGATACAGAAGTTATCTTCTCCCGCGGGGTGTGTTCATGAAAAATAAGTTAATACCGCCACTTCGTGTATAAAATCATGCTATTATTTCTTCAAGATAAATGTGGCAACACTGATCAATAGTAATGCTTGTAGCACATAGCTATCACCTAGTGCAAAGTTTTGCTTCAGCAATAACATACATTTCTCCACCTAGTATGCCCAAGTTGTCCTACTAGTGACAAGAAAGACTGACTGAAGTCTGATATTAAGATTTCTCCTCACAAGTAAGATGAATAGTGAACTATCAGAATTACTAGGGCACACTCATACAAAGTAGAATGACTATACAGGACAACTCTGTCATACTCGTGCTTACTAGTAGGATAAAGGAGATTATTAATCCATGACGAGTGTCTACTAGTTGTTGGGCATAGTAGTTTCCTAATAGGGTTGGATTACATACTAGCTGGCCAAAAGTGGTAGTTGAAAAACCTAACTATTGAGACACAGTCATTCACATAGCGTGTGCTAGTTGTTCTCCTTGTGGCTGAATTGCTTTACTGGTAAAATGGATGTCAAGCATATGGAATAAATGCTCTGATGGCAGAACATATAAAGTGTTACTGGATGAAGCAATTCATATGTGTGTGTGTGTGTTCTGTGTTTGTGTGTGTGTGCATTGGTTGGTGACATACACTTAAACCATGCAGGCCAAATCACCCAGGTTGCCCCCCCCCCCCCCCCCGCATCCCCTGCCAAAAAAAAAAGGAAACACCCTCCCCGACCATGCTTTCTAGTCTCTGTAATTTACTCGGTGCACTGGCCAAGCCGAGCATGGTTAGCGTGTCTTACAGACCGCAGCAGGAAAAGAGAAGGACGTCGACATGCTCCTATTTATGACCCTGTCAAAATTTATGTGTTTGTTTGTATTGTTTCTAGGAAGCTGTTGTGTAAATAATCGTGTGTGTGTGTGTGTGTGTGTGTGTCCGTGCGTGTGTGTGCGTGGGGGGGGGGGGGGGGTTAGTGCCATCAAAATTGTGTCTGCCTTCGCCACATGTCAAAATAGCGCGTGCTGCGGCAGAGCCAAATTGCAGCATGTGACGCAGGTTGATTTCAGACGACAGTAGTTCTAATTTCAAAACACAACAACAACAAAAGTTTTAGACACTGCAATTGCTGTACTTACTATAGTATCCTCATGTTGAGGATACGTAAATGTATTGTAATGGTTTTTTTGGGGTACTTTTTTGGGACAGTTTTTGCATTATTATTCTTGTAAATAATTTGCATTATTATTCTTGTAAATAATAATACAAATTCCAAATTGTGCCAGCCAATCACAGTGCACACACAGACGAACAACCATCCGCACTCACACTCACACCTAGGGACAATTTCGAGTGTTCAATCAGCCTGCCGTGCATGTTTTTGGAATGTGGGAGGAAACCGGAGTACCCGGAGAAAACCCACACAGGCCCGGGGAGACCATACAAACTCCACACAGGGAGGCCGGAGCTGGAATAGAACTCGGTGCCTCTGCACTGTGAGGTCGACGCGCTAACCACTGGACCACCAGGTCGCCCAACAAAACAAGTAAATTACATTAAAAAATATGGATGATGTAAATGTTAGCTGGGATTAAGGGATCGAGTTTGCCACATGGACCTAACTTTGCCCACCCCTACTAAATTTGGTCACTGCTCGGAAGCCTCGCCAGACCTTTCCAAAAGTCATGCAGTCTGATGGTTCAAATTTGTTTGTTTTTTTCACTCTGAAGGCATTTTTTTTCTTCAGGAAATCAAACATTTTGCAGCCAAATAACCTACAGTTATACTATTTATTCAAGTTTGATGATCAAAACAACATGCGTTTGCATCCACGCCCAAATCACGCCACAACCACCACAAGCCGTCCCCTAACCCTGAACATAAAATCCCACACAAGGTGTGTGTGTGTGTGTGTGTGCATACACTCTGGAGAGAAGAGGAAGAATGGGGCCTGGGCCACATTCCAGCCCTGCCTCCCTGGGCGAGTGAAGAAGGTATTCAGCATTCCTGTGCCTGCATATCAGGCCAGGTGCATTCCAGAGTATACACACACATACAGTCTATCCGACACACACACACACACACACACACACGGGCGCACACACGGTCTATCCAACCTTACCTAGTGAGCATTGTTTTAAACAGTATACTGTAGTGGAATTTTCAAATACCCCAGAAGTGGTACAGTTTGCAGTTTGTTCAAATTACAATGCTATATGACTTTAGCTGCTTGTTGACTTTCCGATTTAACTTGTGGCAGACGTGCATGACATCATACACGCTGTGATCTGGACAACTTTGGTCCAGCAGTGAAAGGATACTTTGATTCTCTCCTCTTTTTATCTATAAGCGCTTCAGACAACAAGTCATATGTAGGAATAGTTGTTATGATTATTATTGTCGATGTAGCATGTTATATGTCCTGTGGGATTATTGCTAATTAATGTTAAATGTTTCATAAAACACTTTGTTACAGCTGCACCTGTTGTAAAAAATGCAATATAAATAAAGATGTGCCCTGCGATTGGCTGGCAACCAGTTCAGGGTGTCCCCCGCCTACTGCCCGAAGACGACTGGAACAGGCTCCAGCACCCCCTGCGACCCTAGTGAGGATAAAAGCGGTTCGGAAAATGGATGGATGGATCTTATTCTGTTAATTGGAGAAAACCCACACAACATCTATAGTCCACACAGGAAGGCCCGAGCCAAGAATTGAACTCAGAATCTCCCCACTTACCACGACTCACCATGCTGCCCACGAGCAATACATTTAATTACACATCAGTGACATGCAACTTTTTATTTTTTCAATTTTCGAAAACTGATGAGTGATTAGTTTTGACTTTATTTCAGAGAGGCAACCTCCTCACCACTTATTCAACACGGTGCCATTTGTGTTATTTCCAACGGGGAAAAATCTCAATCCAAACAGATGCGGTGTCGAAAATCTGTGGTCTCTTTAATTTGTGTATGATTGAGTCATTTTCTCAATGCGTGGATGTCATCGATGCTTGGGCGAGGAGGGCAATCTATTTCAAGCGCACGGCGTGAATGTACAGCTAGCCTCGCTGTGAAGTTTATACGGCGCTTACGAATTTGATGCGGTGAGTCACGCGTGACGCAGCGCACGGGGGTGGTGTCGTGCACGCTTCCAATCCGGACATTCCGCTTCTTCTTCATTTATCTGGCACTTCAGGTTCCCTGGAGGCTTTGCCATGCGGCCAATCAGATGGCAACAGTTGTGTGGGAATAATGGGAGTGGGAATTCCTGTTGACGTTCGCCTTGATTCAAAGTAATCTGTAGGCTGGAGAACAAAAGCGTCATTCAGTGCTAATGTGCTGCTTCCCCCTTCGCGCAACTTGCCGGTTTCATGCTATTGGACAGGCCCCCATTGGACGGGACCCCACGCTCGACGAGACCATTCCTCCTTCACCGTCACGCTCTATTCCCTATTCCTCCATTCCCGTCGCCGTTCTACCCCCCGCCCCTACTCCCCTGCTTCCACCTCTGAGCATTTTCTTCATCCAATTCAGGCCTTTCTTCCACTCTTCTCCCCTCCAGCTCCTACCGCGGCCCACTTCACTCCCCTTCCCATGTGGCGACTTTTCATCAGTGAAGTGGCTTCCTGGCCACCCAATGAATGGATGCCGCATTAAGGGGAAAGAGAGAGGACTAACGTCGTCCTCCCTTCCGCCTACAAGTGCCACCGCCCCTTTAGATCTGGCAGGGGAGTGGTATGTTCTGTTGTGGAGGATTGCAGAAGTTTGTGAGAACACGTTGTTTGTCATTAGCCTTAGCGGGGGGTCACTTTCTCTGCGTGACTTGTGTGTCTCAACACCGGAACCCAAACCCTTCCCAGAGTGTCTATTGGCCCAAAGTCCTACCTCGCCCCCACCCGCTCCCTTCCCTGCATTTGTGTCGGAAAAGCACCGACATCTGAAAACAATCAAATAATCTAAGCACAATGCATCTCTTCATGGAGGAGTGCTGCTGGTGGTTCCCAGATGAGCGGGAAAGGATTAGGTGGAGGAGGCCCATGAGGGGAGAGCAGCTGAGGAGAGGTCCGGGGTGTGTGTGTGTGTGTGGGGGTGGGGGGCGTATTGTTCAGAAATGTGTATGTACACTGTGATATCCTCAAACAGTAGATGCCGTGCCCCAGTTGGCCCACTTTGGACAAAAAATAAATAAAACACACACACACACACCTTGACCAGATCTGCACGAGGACAATAAAACAGGAAAAAATTAACTGGGATCCTCTGTTTCAAACCAAAACAGCAGCACCTAAGATATAAACAGTCAAATAAATTCCAGCCCCCATGCCGTGAATTTTCGTAATACTGTATGTTGGAAGTTGGAATGATGTCAATCGGATGAGTCATGTGGAAGGAGATTCATATCAAAATGTGTGCGGGATAAAACATATATTTGAATGACCCTTCAGCTTTCACACAATGATTGGCTGCAGCATGCAATCTTGCCTGGATGTAGCAGCCAATCATAATTAAGCGGTGCGTGGCCTGCCTAGAACTCAAGTAAGATTCACATCAACGCTGGATATCATCTCCCAGCTCATCAGTACGGCACTAATATTAGTTGTTTTACACACAGGGTATAAATATTATGAATGTGTGTATTGTATTGTCGGTGTGCACAGATGCTAACTAGCATTAGCATTAAGCTAGAGGACTGAAAGCCTAAGTCCACTCAACTTGAAGCATGTCAAGTGATAACTTGGGTTAAGCAAGTCATAGGTCTTCCTCAGTTTTTTTTAATGGTCCAAAACGAGTTTCATTTCACTTTATTGTAAACTCATGTAAGTGGAGTTCCCTACTTCTACTATTGACTCGTTCCAGAGCGACATCATCTTGAAATCTGGATCAAGATGCCCTCTTGGTCAAATGCTTCGTTTGCAGGGGTCCGGCTCATTAACAGATTGCGGTGGTCAGAATGTTCCCCTTCGTTCTTCCCACAAACATCTGCAAATGCTTCAACATGGCCCCCATTACACACACACACACACACACACACACACGCATACACGCACACAAGCCTCACATGCTGTTCCCTCTCGTCCCCACGAGAATGGTAAACAGTCATCTGCAACTTCCCCTCCAACATATTCATTTATCCCCTCTATCCTGTAGGGTTGGACCATGATTACAGGGAAGCCGAGTGAAGCCGCCCAAATAAACACCCCTCAGGCAGCACCAGGGCCCGTCCACCTCACCCTAAACACCAGCTTCCACCAGCTGGATCGGGTTTCAATCAAACCCACGCACAACGTACAAACAATAGGAAGTAGTAGTAAAAGGGTGTGGGGGGGCAGTGCTGACACCAGATGAAAGCAGTGCAGTCTTCCAAATGTGTCCTGTGTGTATTTTTTTACAATACAATACGGAGATCTAAATATACATTTAGGATCAGTTTAACCCCATCACGCGCATCAATGTTGATGCTCAATATATTTTACTTTTTGGTTATTTATGCACAGAACTCAGACCGTTCCAAGTATGCGCTTTCCTCAGGGGTTTTTCGACCGTATTGACCTTCCCTCTCGAACCAACATCCTTGATCGCAATCACATGACAAACTTCACCCATGTGCCTACAAATGGAATACAATTCAGCATGAAAAACAAAGGCATTTAGCACAACACACGAATGAGTACATGTGATGCTCTTAGTGGTCACATTTCATAAGAGAGAACCAGTCAAACACGCCTCAAGGGCCCTCACAGTTCCTCCTTTAGTGTCGATACCTTTATGACTCACCACCCTGCAATTAGGACATCTAAAAATTGTAGCCTTGTGAGAAAAGCACGCACTCGCACAATAATCATAGGTATACTATAAAGCTGTTGAGTTCAGCTGGGACGTTAAAAACAAAAGCAGCACCTTTTTTTGAAGGCGCACCTAAGAAAGAAGTCCACTGACATATCGGGGTCCAGAAAACACGAACCTTGGCTCTTACAAATGTAATCAAAGGCATTTTTGCAATCTTTTCAGCTACGAATTAGATCATTGGCACAAATTTAGCAGCGCTGCTATGCTGATACTAATTATCTAAGATAGCAAGTTTGATGGACTGCAATGAAATCAATGTTTTCAAGTTAGTCACGTTTGGCGAGTGGCAACATAAGATGGCCGCCGGTGGCTTCACTTCTTGCTGTTGAAATAAGTGGCATTGTTGGTTCATTATATACCCTATAAATATGTGGTTTAACCACCCTAGATTTGGATTTGGATTTGACCAAAGTCCTTCTCATTAAACCCAATTTCATCAAAGTGTCATTCTTATGGCAGAGATATAATCCAAACTTCTGTTGGAAGACACTGGCGTCTGCCACTGACATACGACATTCATAACCTCAAAATGCTTTATCCGTGATGACTTCCCTTTCATGTACAGATATACCCCCACTGTCTAGGATTGGTATTCACCAATTTTTTTTAGGACAAATGCCTTGCTTTGCGTTGACAAGGAACACTTAGTGAAGACTGCTGTGTTACCTTCTCTTGCAAGCCATCAAGTGGCTCAATAAGTGGTTCTTAAACTTCACACCAAGTGCCACCTCAAAAAATACTTATCACTCCAAGCACTTCCATCATGACCAACATTAAGATGGGGCAGTATTT
This sequence comes from Hippocampus zosterae, assembly GCF_025434085.1. Taxonomy (NCBI): domain Eukaryota; kingdom Metazoa; phylum Chordata; class Actinopteri; order Syngnathiformes; family Syngnathidae; genus Hippocampus; species Hippocampus zosterae. The sequence goes on from NC_067464.1 coordinate 5,764,538, forward strand.
TCCCATCCTCCCATTATCCATTTTTGAAAACATTATTGTTTACAACTCTAAAACCCATACACAATATAATTGTGCTTGAAAGTAGGAAAATAAATGACTGAATGGCCCTGGCTATTTCATGAACATCCAGCAGATAATGCCAAATCAAGTTGATCCTGTCTGCACACCATACAAAATGGAGTCTTGGTCTGGGTGATACATTTTATGTGGCACAAGTGCGTATCAAAAAAGAAAAAAGTTTTCACACAACATGCTGTTGCTATGACAACCGTCCAGAATCTTTTACTGTAGCTTGATCTCTTGCCATTCCACACACCGCACGGCAATGCATTAATATTTGAACATTATGTAACCTGGGCCAACAAGTCGACTTTGCGAAAATAATTGAAAATGATCTTTTAAACGATTAGAAAACAGTACTTCTTGTCTGGTTTGACTGCCAAAGAGTATGGAAATAGAGCTGTAGCCCTTTCTAGATACCTTGCTTATACTACTACCATCCACATGTGTGCACATAAAATAAAACCAAAAGCACAACTTTCAAAATAAAAAGACCATACCATTTAGGTTTCATCTTGACTTCATAGCCACTGTGAGGGTTGGTCATAAACTGTGGGTGAACCAGATGTCGCCCCTGGGCCATACTTTGCCTATTCCCGTGCAGAAGTGTCCAAGTTTGCATGTTTTATTGATATCATGGAATTTTTTTCCACCTTTTAGGTCATCAATGGAGAAGTCCACCCATCCCCGGAATGATAGTGGGACCGCCTATTATTATGACATCCTCCATAAACCAGTCACAGGTTAATTTACGCACACAGATGACACCCTGTTCTTTGCTTTCATATAGTGTATTGTGTTTTAGTTGCTCTGCTTCCAAGTGACGTTGTAGTTCAACATGGTGATCGTAGCATTGCTAAAGCAGTTTGAATACATTATGTGCTTAAAATAACACATTTTGAGATTCCTCCTTTTTGTTGTAATGTATTCTTTCAATAATAATGCAAAGTGTGTACATGAGGTTTTTCATGCATCATTCCGGGATTGGAGCTACAGTATCTTGTTTTGACTACAGAAATCATGAATGGTACTTGATGTCATTCTACGTGTTGTGCCTGTATGCTCTCTCGCTGCCAACATGATTTCCATGTTTCTCCAGGAAGTGGTGGAATAAAGTAGAGATTATGTTAAGGGACGAGTGGAGCAAATATATCAAATTTAATGATCAAGTTCCTTCCGTTCGGATTATTGTCTACGGCGCGTGCGATCTCGGAGCAATGCGATTGAAGTGAAACTTCTTTTTGGGAAAATCACCACCGGGACTAGTTTACGTCAACTACAGAAACACGCGCTTGTTGCGTGTCGTTTTTCGAAAACGTGACGCTTCAATGGTCAGGATGACAGACAGTTTATCGGAAATAACCGACATCGACGGGGGGTGCGTTGAAATTCAACATTTTCTAGCACACTGCGGAAGGATTTAATTCTCTCTCTCTGTTTCTCTCTCTCACCGCCCCTCCCTCTCAGAGAGAGCGAGTCGACACATCCGCCCAGTTTTCCGATGCCTCCCCTCCCCGTGTTGAAAATGGAGTTCGATTACAACAGTTGTTCGCCAACTTCTGAGGGGGGAAATTAAAAACCTTTTTTTTCATCTCCCTTCTAATGCGCATTTGTGGAGAAAACCCATTTTGTGTTTCGACTCCCTTATCCCTCCCTCCCTTCCAGTTCCCTTCCGGGCGTCGAGGTTGCCTTGAAACGGACATTAGTCGGACACGTTGGCGGAGCGAGGCTGGCTTTCCAACAAGGCGCTACTTCAAGTGTCGTCCCGGAGAGCTCTCAAGTTGGCGAATGGATGCTCGACAGCCAGCCACAACTATTACGCCGAACGTGACGGGCTTTTTTTGAGGATATATACATACACGCAGCGGGGGCAATTTTATTTTTTAATCATTTTTGTTTTATCTCCCCACCAAAGCGGCGCTTGTTTGGAAAAGAAGATGGCTAATTTTGTGTCATGGTCGGATTTTACTTCCAGGGAGGAGAAGGAGAAATTGTCACTCTTCCTCCTCGCAATTTAACGGCTAACGCTAGCTCCACTTTTCTTTTTTTCCCAATTTTTCCTTCATCGAGGGGGAGCATTCTTGCCCCTTTTTACCGAGCACCCCACCCTTAAGCAACGCCAAACGAAAAGACGGCTCGGTTGTACGTATGTGGAGGAAAATGGTGAATTTTGTGCTATTTTGTCCCGCCGTCACAGCGCCGTCGATGCTAGTGCTAGGACTCGGATCCCCGTGAGGAAGAAAATGAGTGAAGATTCAACAAATCCAAAAAACGAGTGAGTACAAATTCCCACCACTAACACCGTAACCATATATATATATATATATATATATATATATATATATATATATATATATATATATATAATATTACCCTTTCATGTTTCTGGAACGCGTTTGTGACGTGTGGCGCTTCATAAAAAAGACACGAGTAAAAACGCTTCATAAAAACGACACGGGTATTATGTGAATGTATGATGTGTGTTTTTGAATGGCGTGAATGCGCGTCGTCGTGAGTATAATCCTCAACAATTCTCGCTCATTATGGCGTGAAATTCGTTTAAAATCCTCGAGGAAACGTGTATTAAAATCATGTAGACGATAGCACACGGACGACAAACGCATTTTTTAAAGCATTCTTACGCCTATGAACAAACAACCGGGATATCGTCGTCGTAAAGAAATGACAATAGACGCCTAGTGAATGTTTCATTTCCAAAAGGCGGAAGATATTTTTTTCTTCAATCACGCTCATTTACATATCTTCATTCATAAAATTGCTTTAAAATGACACCCGAACGTAACAAATGCGTCCCGTAAATCGATGAAGCACGTCGGATAAAGGGGTGATTATTTCGTGTCCCGAATTTCCTGTCTTTTTTTTTTAATGGGGGGAGGTATGGTTTTACACCGCTGATCCCTTGTGCGCTCTTGTTGACAGTCAGTGAGAAATATCTGCTTCGGGAGGTGCTGCGGTCACATGATCCCCTCCATTCATAAAGTACCTGCCAGGCCCCATTCACATTCAACTGTACGCTGTTTCGCATTGCAGCCACGGTCACACAATGATCACATTTCCTTTTCACGCCATTTGCCTCTGTGTGCGGTTGTGCGCAATGCATCAACACTGTTTTGTGTCTTTTGATAATGTATTTGTCACAGAGGAAGTCATATGCTCCTGCCTTTATTTCTCTTCATTCCCCCCAGCCATTTACACTGTCACACTTTGAATGTGTCAAACACACCCATGTTCTGAATCTCTTCTTTACAAGCCTCGCAGAAGGCGGGGGGTGGCTCTACGTTGCATAGATGCTTTTGTCCTTGAACTGCGCGTTTATGTAACATACCTGAATTGGTGCATGTGGGTGCGGGTCCATCTTTTGCTCTGGAGGCAAAGGTCGATGGACGTGCCAGGTGCATCAGTAAAGTTTCAGTACTGATGCCACAAAAGATATATTTCAAACACAAACTCGCAAGTTGTTTCCCATACAGTGTGGGGTCAGATGATCGATCAACATAGAATCCCTCCAGGAATCCGTGAAGGCTGGGAAAGTGAATGAGACTTCCAAGAAGCTATTTAGTTTTTAAGGCCGTGTGTATTTGAGTCGTGCAGTTTGAGAAGGAACATAAAGCGAATGCGCCGATCGCTTGTTTCGTTTTTTTGCACGAGCTGCCATCTGATTGTCATTGGGGATCAACCAATATTGTATTGAATCTGTGTATTTATTTATTTATCCTTTCCCATGACAGCGGGTGATTACTGTATTGGACTTGTTAGACAAAATTGTGTTTTATTGTTTGTAATATTCATATTTCAGGGTTTTGTTATTTTATACTATGGCAAGTAGTGAGAAATGTTAGTTGAAACACTGCCTCTATTGTTGATAAAGGTCGTAGGACCACAGCAGTGGACTCCAAATGATTCTAGTATAATTGATGCAATAGGAAATGTATTTTTGAAATGTCCACCGAATGGCATTTAAACTGTCAAAATCATTTGTGGTCACTGTTACTCTGTCACGCTTAAACTCTTGAGCCGTATAACATTTTTGGGAAAAGTGATCTGAATCAACATGAGCGTCGGCATGCGGATCGAAGCCTTTTCCTGTTCCCCCCCCATGTGCTCGTCATCAATAGTGGCAGCAGCCACAGGGCCCGCACGCTGGGAAACGCTGCGACAGGGCCTACATGATGTGCTGTGGTTTGTTCCTCTCTGCGTAATGGCGGCAGCTAAGATGGCGAAGTGATCCAAATATTGTTGCTAGGATTCCACCACCTGTCTTACACTATGATTCATAGAAACGCAAAGGGAGCGGGATACGGAACATCGCAGCAGCCGTCACCATTCTTTTGTACTTCTTTTTTTTTTCCACTGTTACGTATTTATTTTTACAAGGTCTTATGACCTAAGTCCTGCATCAATTTAATTTAATGTGATCTGTGCACTAAAACTTGTCACAAGATGGGTGCCATGCCACCGGGTGATGGGAGTTGGTCCAAACGAATGTACAGACACCCTGGTGTGACCTTGTTAATTGGTGCTGATAACCGAGTCCCTAGTAAAGGCTTTGGTCCATTCTGTCCCCTTTTGCATCAATAAGTTTGCTTTCTGCTGCATATAGTTGATCGTCCAAGTAGCTAATCGCCATTCCTCGGCTTGTGTCAGGTTTTGAACTTCAACTACAATATGTTGTCACATTGAACAAAAAGGCACGCTCAATTGCCACTGTACTCACTGTTTTTCGACTGATCGTTTTATATTTATACCCTACAATGGTTGGAAGTGTTTTTCCATGCAGATATTTAGAGACGACGAATGCATTCTGACTCATGTTTTATACTTACTCAGAAAACACAGAACCTACAAACCCAAATCGCCTGGGTGTGCCATAGCATCGGTGGCCCAAGGACAGAATTACAAAAGGGAACGTGGAGCCATGAATAGATGCCATGCTGTTGCCTTTCTTATTCGCGGAGTGTCTAATGGTCTCCATGTATTGTTTAACTTCATTGTCAAAAATTCAAATGAGCGCTTTTCCATTCGTACATGAAGTCAAACAATATATTTTCAGAGCAAAATTAACAATGTCGTTTTCATGATATGTTACTGAATGGTAATGAAGAAATACTTTACCTGGATAGAATCTCTCTCTGATTTGGAAAGATACTTTTTTCATTTTATTGTTAAACAAATATTTTGCGGCTGAGGTCCGCAAGCTATAACTTGGGTCGGCAATACTTGCCATTGCACGATCATGATGATGTCAGTTTGGAAAAGTGGAGTCGAAATCATTTCAAACAGTGCTGTCCTTTCTTAAGTTCAAAAGTAAACACCTTTTCATTTCACCTTAATCCATGATGTATTCCAATCAAGGTTAAGGAAAGGTGGCAAGAGGGTGAGAAGATTGGACTTTGCCAAGAGGCCCCACGTACATGGAGCTCCACTGATATGTATATATCGCCCCGCCCCCTTTTTTAAAAATACTGTATTAACATCAAACCTCGCTCACAAAGAAGTCTTTACTACTCAGCTGAGTATTTGAAATATTTGTTTCATATATTTAGGATCAAATCTGTCCTTGTGATCAGTCTGGTAAGTTCTTCATGCAATGCGACTCGTTTGCCATGGGTTGTAAAAGGTAATTAGAACTAAAGCTGTTGTATTGTAGCCATTGGCGGCCAATAAAGTGTTCCACTCTTCTTTTATGAGCGAGAGGTCGTTGGGTCTTGTATTGCTTGGAGTGAAATGATCATGTATAGGTTAGGGCGCCCCCATTGTCTCGAGACTCCTGCTGTGCGGCGCTATTGTCTTGTTGCCGGTCAGGTGATATCCGGCGGTCCCCCCTAGCTGTGTCTTCTTCCTATCTGTGTGATTGATTTGACAGGTCAGCATTTTTATCTGCCATGCGGGTGTTGTGATCTTATCACCTGCGGCTGTTTTGCACTCCCATTCCTGTGGCGACGCTTTCTAAACGCATTCCTTCCAAACAGCCCTCATCAAGACATGAAACGACAATGAGAGACGGCTCCTTCAGCTGCTGGGCCTCATGTTTTACGGGCCTGGGTAATTGCTGATATCCTGTAGCCCTTCTGTTAAGCTAAATAAATTCCCGGATTGTTTTTTTTAAATAGATTTTTGGCGTCCTTGCCAGCGACTGGATGTGACCTTGAACACACACGTTTTACTCGCGATCTAGATCCGATCTAGACGTGTCTGCCCTTTTCACAAAGCCTGCTGAGCTGAGAGCGGACACATGCCTGGTTTTGCTTCTGCAACTTTTAGGGAAGTGCCGTTTGTAACTACGAATGATGCGTAATTTGTTCAAATATGCGCAATAGCGACGTTATAAATCCATCCTATGAAGTGTATCAGGGCCTGCCTGTCTTACAAAGAAAGACGAAGCAGTTTCTCTGCCTCACAGCTTTACTGTCATCATTTTACCACATAGCCTGTTTACTGACGTCATCTTTTGATGGAGAACTAAGTTGGTGGAACGATGGCGAGCAGAGAGACCAAGACAGAGATTGTCCAAAAATTGGGATGATTTCACACTTAACAGGGAAGATAAAGTGCAAATGTCTACCACAACAGCGCCTCCACGACTGCCAACAAAACATAACGCATGGATCTTAGCTAATTTGGTTTAGTTAGAACTAACTACTGCTAGTTAGAACGTATTGTAATAACTTTGCAAGTGGTGAAGGAGAGACAAAGAGAGGTTTATTGAACATACTGTAAAAGGAAACAAAAAGAGGTGCGTACATTCATACATGAGCTGACGCCACCGACACACTCCAGCTTCTGGTCTAAACCACAATTGAAGTCTGTTGGCCAAAGGTTTTCATCATGGCGCATCGTAAGCTCAGGCCTCATTTAATATAGAGTGCATAGAACAGGTTCTACATTAGCTTGTATGACTGAAGTTTAGAACGTGACTCCAAAAAACTATATATTTTGAGCGATAAGTTGAATAATGTTTATCGTGACAGGCTTATGATTACCCGTACTGGAAACTGGAGACACATGACATCACGACTGTAAATGGACAGCTAAGCCTTCCTTAGCATCCTACTCGGGCGCAGTAACCCACAGATCTTGGGTGTCCATATTTTCAAAATTAATAACCAGGGCATGACAATTTATATGGAAATCAAATGCACAATAAATGATCACCAGGAGCTAATCGTAACAAATAGAAATGCTAGTCAATTTGGTGACTACCGGTTGTGTTATTAGTAGTATTGTTATTATTTTATTCATTCATTCATCTTCCGAACCGCTTTATCCTCACTAGGGTCGCGGGGGGGGTGCTGGAGCCTATCCCAGCTGTCTTCGGGCAGTAGGCGGGGGACACCCTGAATCGGTTGCCAGCCAATCGCAGGGCACACAGAAACGAACAACCATTCGCACCACACTCACACCTAGGGACAATTTTGAGTGTTCAATCAGCCTGCCACGCATGTTTTTGGAATGTGGGAGGAAACCGGAGCACCCGGAGAAAACCCACGCAGGCCCGGGGAGAACATGCAAACTCCACACAGGGAGGCCGGAGCTGGAATCGAACCCGGTACCTCTGCACTGTGAAGCCGACGTGCTAACCACTGGACTACCTGGCTGCCCATTATTATTTTAGCCGATGCTAAATGCTATCTTAGTTGACAGTTCAACTGTGTGAAACAAGTCAATGCACTCACCCCGATCCAATCTTTTTAACTCGATCCCGGCAGCTATTGGAAGCTAGCTATGCCGTTTCCACATTGTAACACTGGAAATATGCCGCCAGAAAAGCTCGTCTTGCTGGCAACCTCAGCATTAGGCTGCTAGGACTACATTTCCCATGATTCTTAGACAGGGAAAAGAGAAGTAGTTGGCTTGCTGACTGGACAAAAAAAAAAAAAGGGGACGATGCTCAAAACCGGGATGTCTGGTCACCCTGTCCAAAGCTTCTGTGTTGTACAGGGGAGCACCAACGTGGTGCCCGTGGGTACTAGCCTGTTGGCTTGTTCTAAAAATAGCTCACCAATGATGGGACATTAGGATTTTCTCGGAATGAGGTTGAAGATGATGACTATATAACCTGCTGAATTCTGGATATCACGCATGACATGGGGGGAGGGGTCGGAAAGATTTGTGGGACTCCCAAATTTTTTTTTCTGGCACGCAAAGTCCAAATTGTACGATTACTGGATCTTGAGTTTCGAGTTATCGCCCTCCTGACTTTGCTCTGCCAAGGCCAATGCATTTGTTCACCTCCCATGCAGCCTTTTGTGCCTCATCTCCATTCAAATCCCAGACATCTACATGGAAAGACGATCAACGTGTCTTTCTGTAGTACTCTTCAACTGGTGTCTTTTGAGGAAAGAACATGTCTTCTTGTTGCAAAACAGCAATAGCAGATTTGCTCCAGCAGCAACCTTGTTCAGCTGCACTTCCGTTCATAGCCCGAGACGTTCCTGAATATTTTTCGAGGTAATAGATTTTGACTTCAACCACACAGCTCATGTATTGCAGAATGATTTGCTCCCAATGGGAGAGGTTTCCTCAAGTTCTTTTCGCAGACGCAATATTTATGAACCGGTGTCTGCTTGTTCTAGAAGCAGCCGTGTGATTTGTTTGGGTGATTAATGGCAGCGGTGCTCTGAGTAACCAGACTGCCCGGAACGAAGAGCATGTTCCATTCCCATGGTTGAAGTCGGGCCTGGATTCTGAAGATTTTAAAAGCTGAGCCACTTCCTCCTTGCATTTTTCATTTCCTCTTTGAACATTTTAAGTGCTTTAAATGGCAGCACTGTTGAGGGCACGTTTCAGGTCTATACCTCAATGCTTTTTTTGGGGGGGGGGGGGGGGGGTCAGCAGCACAACAGCAGAACATTAGAACGTGCTATTTTTATTTTATTTTTTGTCTTGGTCATGGAGGGCCTCTGATGTTCACAGACTCTATCTCAGGGCCTTGCGAGAAGACGCTTGGAGCAATAAGCCTCTCAATCGTGGATATTGTTTGCAGTTGTGCGGCATGTGGGGACCATGAAGGCTGCGCCTTGTTGAGAGCTCCCTGCTTGCAGCTGGCCTGACATGGCTCTTTCCTGCGAGGCCGCAGACATAAAAGGGCACAGATGTAAATCCTAAACCTTGTTTCTTTGATGGAGTTCCCAAAACTCCTTTGAGAACAGGAAGAGGTTTCTGTGCGTGCCAAATGTAATTTCGCTGGTGGGTGTGTTTCTCAGGCGATAGACCTCGATCTTAAATCATTTAAACTTCATTTAATCATGTGCTGAATGGAGACACGTGACATCACTACTGTAAATGGACAGCCAAGCCTTCCTTAGCATCCTACTTGGGCGCAGAAAAGCATTTGGTGAAGAAATGTCTCTTTTTATATAGTGACTATGGTTTGGCATTTGACTAAACTTTCTTGTTAACTGATGTAGACGTATACGATCTATTCCCTCGAGGAGTCGCTTATAGCCTGGATGTACCTGAGCTTCCTGTAACAAATCATGTGCTACTCCTTTAGACGGCAAACTCGGTGGCATTGGTTAATAGCTTTTCCGCTCTTCCTAAAAGTGACATCAACATAGCTGGAAAACAGCGCAGTTGGAACCCGTGTCGTGAGCCGTGTACATACTGAAGATGGTGACCATCCAAATTTTTCTTCTAATAAAGTTTGCTGCAGGATGCTCGTTTCGTTCGACCTGATGCTTAATACCTCATCCCTGCGTCTTCCCAGCCTTTCGTCTTATCCCCGCTATAGTCATTGAGTAACTACAATTAGAATCACGATCCCTTGAGACTGCTCTAACATCAAAGAAGACCGTAGACGCTGTGCAGCAGCCAAAACTTGTGCTTCCTCTTCTGTTGATGATACACACACACAGTAATGTCATGCACAAGGTTTTAATTTACCGGAATGCATGTGGTTGAAATGAAGATCAACTCATTCAAGTTTTGTTTTCCATGTTTGGGTAGTGGTGGGTTGAATTTTTATCTTATTTCACCCATTGGTGATCCAAAAATAAACGTCGGGCCTTTCTGACAAGCAGGATTTTCTTCATTTTAATGGGATTGCAGTTTGGTTCTCTTTTATCAGGTGTAATCACAGAAATTAAGATTTTATGTCCTGATCATGCTTTTTGGGGATCCGACCTTTTAGTTTTAAGGTTCTGTCGATACAGAATCTTGATCCGATACCTTAGCAATACATGTTAAAGAAAAAAAAAATCAGCGTGCATAGAAATTGTCTTAAATTATGAAAGAAATGTACATCCAGACATGTACATATGGCACATACCTATATATATTAAATGTTAATATACATCTATCTATATTTATTATGATGTGCCAGTTCACCAAATACATGCCAATTGCCTCTTGTAACACTCTCAAAATAAACAGGCTCTCTTTTTTTATTATTTGGCCACTTTGTGACCTTGTTAAATTTTTAGAAAACCCACCAAGCTAATCTTTTTGGCCCAATCCACAAAGCACGTGATTGAAAATGGGCATCCCTCATGTCAGACATTTCCATTATGTTGAGAAAGCCAATCTGAAAAACGGAACCAGGACATATTTAAATCCATAAACAGATTCAGAAAAAAAAAACATGTTTCGTTTTTGTCTCAGTCACGAAGCACGAGCAGCATTCAGGATGTTTTATGTTTGCTCTTGGCAAATGTGGCTTGATGACAGTTGGCGAATTTACCAACACGTTCTTGCTATTTTGTCCACTCAAGGCTGAGTTAAAAAAAAACAACAAAAAGACGTTCAAATGTGTTTTCATTGTTTAGTGCTGCAGTGTTCTTTTTCCCTGAGTCAGTTGGTAGCTTTGCCCAAATGTTCTTGAGAGAGATGAGTCACCAGCAGGCTCGACGTGTTGCAAGAAGATACGGCAACATTTCTCTTTCACTTCTCCTTCTACAGGCAAAGTATTGGCTTTCAGCGCAGCTAATAAAGCAGGCGCGCAAACGCAGACGGTTTTGTGGGCATTGTCCAATTACGGATTTGGCTTTTGTTAATGGCTAACATAAAGCACCCCGATGTGGTACTTGTGTCATAATTTGCTCTGCATCCATGTTGGGTCATGTCATTTGTTTAGTGCTGCCCTTCAAGTTGGCTGGTTATTTAGAGCGCTTGAACCGTAGCTAATTAGCTAGCTGGCGATGGCACTGCTGGAATCGACAGTTGCGCCCTGGATTGCATGTTGTTGTTTATCCTGAATGCTGCGGTTTCTTGTCTCTTTTTGTCAGTGTTCAAATCTGACTTGATTTGTTTTAAACCTAGCTTAGCTTTCCCCCCACCCCCCACCCCTCCTTCATTTACCGAGATCAGAACAGAGGATAAGTTACAAAATCGGATTGCGATAAGTAGCTTGATTATTTTGCCAATTGTTGTGGGTTTTTTTTAATTATTATTTTCTTACCCCACTAATGCTTGTAAAGTCCTACAAGCCAAATTTATTTTGTGGAGCTAGACAATGTTTCTCTAGTTTTGATACAGGTCCACGCAGGAGCGATGGCGAGATGGAAAAAATTAGTTTGGAGTGAGGGACTTTTCTCCCCTTTTCTGATGTTAATGAAAGGAGGAATGGTTTTCCAGCTCTTAGCTTGCAGAGTGTGTCTCCCCTACAGCATGCTCCACTGCCTGGACATTGTGGGAGTACAAAACTCCAGGCCCGGCATCCAATAACGTGAAATTTCAGCAGAGAAGCAGCCATTGTGTAGCGAGAGGCAGGCGGGGAGGGGTTTTGGTAGCAGAGGGAGACGGAGCGGAGCAAAGGGAGGGCGACTTGGCCGGCTCCCAGGGCTCAGGCCACATCCTTTCTCTCTCCTCTCATTCGTCACTCCTCCTCTTCCTTCTCCTCTTCGTGTCTTTCTTTCAGATACCCACCCCCCACCCCACCCCACCACTTGCCATCCACCCTCCTCCCACCATCAGGATAGGAAGCCAAAGACTGAGACACAAGAAAAAGCATGATGGCATACTGGAGCCTAGTGAGCCATGGGCCAGAGCGAGCGGACAAACGGCCACTTTGTCCACTTAGGAAATGCTTGTCCCAGGATCCCCCTTCTCCGGCACACACTAGAGCAGCCGGTCTCGAGGCCTTGGCCTGCCTGGCCTGCACGTGCTTATACCATCACGCTGTCTCGTCACCTCAACCTCCTACTTTGTCTTCTGCTTAAAAAAAATAAATATATACAGTGTATATATATAAAAAAACACAATCAAACTCATGTGCACTCACGGTCGCTTTCTCTAACAGCAGATGTTGTAGTTCTGATTCAAAGAGCCACAGTCTGTTTGTTTATTCACCTGCAGCTCCAGGTAGAGGTGTCTTTTTAATGCGGAGTCCAACCATTTGCATTTTTGGGATCATATTAATCTAGGCCTTATCTGAAAGACACTTTAATCGTTACATCCACAATTCCAAAATCTTCATGCAACATTTCTTTAGATGGCTGGATTATTATATTAAGTCCATACCACCCTGAGTCCTTGTGGTCACATTTAGGGATTGAGAAGTCTTCTTCATTTTCATCCAAATGAACTGAAACATTTCTGGAAAAATGGCGTGAAACAATATCATGTCAAGCAAAAGTGGAGTTTTAAGGAGAATAGACTTCATCATAACTGCGGGGCGACCATACCGGTCAGTCGACTCGATTTGTTGTAAAAAGGTCTTGTCTCCAAGTAATGTAAGATGATCTTTCGTAGTGTGCAGGCTACTCATTTCCAACATCTTAAGGCTGTAATATATTTCAGAGATGTGCTGCTGGTTTGTTTAACAATGAGGTTCAAATGGGCTCAGAGGTTGACCCTCAGGAGCCTGCTGTGAACAATAGTGTCCATGAACTGAGGTATACGGTTACAACCTGTGTTCGTTCCTGGAGAGGAAAAGGGAGGCGCGCAAATTTGGAGGGCAAGTATTTATAAGTGGATGACACACCCGGTGACTAATTGAGGCACGACATCCATTAGACGAACTACGGAAGTCAAATCTCGCCAAATCCCTCAATGCAAACGCCCCGTTTTATTGAGGCGGCGAAAGCCTGCGCACATCCTTTTTGTGAATAGAAAAGACTCCATTCACATGAAGTCGGGAGCTGTTGACCGTCACCTTGGTCTCCACCCTGTTCCCATCCGCCACCACCTCTTCCCCCACGGTCCTCCATTACATTTTCCTCCCCCTAACCCTCCCTTCCCTCTCCCTCTTTTCCCTCTCTGTTTTTCTCTCCTGCTTTTCGTCGGAAATGAAGTCAGTCATCCAGCAGAATAACTTGGAATAATTTGGAATGGGGGGCTCTTTTCTCTCTTCCACCCCCCTTTCCCTCTTTCCCCCATTCAGTGCAACTCACGGGCCCAGGCCAGCTGATGTGCTTCCGCTCTCGATTGTGTGTCCAGTGGACTGTTTGCTCCCAGCGAGGGGCATAGATGACAGCCTTTGTCCACACCATCCTGGTCTAAATTTCCACGTGTGTGTGTTTGGCACTCCGGACTTTAAAAAAAAAAGATTAGACCACATTTCTCCTTTTCATTACCATTTTTTAAAACTCTGATGTTCCTCTGTTGCGTCTTGTACCAGAATGAGTGCTAAGTAAAAACACATTAACTTGGGTCTTGGGGTCTAGACCCCTCTCTCCCCCTCCTCCCTGTGAGTATCCCAGTGCTGGCATGTGGGATATGGTACTTCTGAAGGGTCAGATCCTGGTCATTGTGCCCTGGTCATGGATGAGCGACACCAGCGCCTGCCTTCTGTTCACCCCAGGGACCCCCAGCCTGACTGACAGTCCCTCCTGTGACCATCACACCCACGTTCTTTATTGAAGTGTGTGTGAGTGGGGCTTTAACGGCCCCTGTATTTCCATGTCTTAATTCTTGGAAATTGTTCCAAAATGCATTTTTATTGTGTAAAGTGGAGCACAGCTTCTTCCGCGCCATAAAAAGGTGTGACCAGACAAGGTGGTGCTGGGAACTTGTAAGGGAAGTTGTTGTTCTCTTACCACGAGGCCAATGCTGTCCAAGTTTGGGGCCGCGTTAGGAGGGAAAAGCACATTTAACTCTACAGACAGGAATCATTTGGAAAGCAAACATCCTGTGGTTTGAGAGCTGAGTGGTATGATCCGAATCGTTGTACCTTCAAGAATATGATTGAGATGAACTTCGTGTTCACACGTTTCTACCAGTCATCGCTAAAGCAGAAAAGGGGAACTAAAAACTGCAGCGGCACTGTACAAAAACAGGAATGTAATGGAAAGACCACAAATTATACCATTTATTGGAAATATTTGGGGATTTTATTTTACTCGACTGTTCCATGTGATGTTCATTGTGGGCTTTGTCAGTTCCTTCCGGTGTGATGTAAGGCTAAGCGACAGTATTTTCTCCCTACCTCAACTTGGTTTAGTAGAAAAATTAAAATGTGGAGCGACTGTCACTGTACTTTCTTGCTGTACGGTGCATGTTAGCTTTCGTAAAATACACAAAGTACTCCTCAATTTGTCTCTTAAGTTAGCCTGGGAAGCTCACGTTCTTGTTTGAGATATAGAGTTTGTCGCTTGGGTAAATGAAGTATGTGGTAGCAGATTAGATTCATTCAATATGTAAATAAGGCCTAATTTTTTCTCCAATAAATGTTATGATTGATATCTGGCTGTATCGCGGTTTATCCGTGTGATTTCCGGAACAAAACTGTGTGATACAACAGTCGAATGGGTAATTGATAATCCCGGCAATGATCTTTGCCAAGGGTGTGGAAGGCAGGAGAGCAAAGGTTACCCCACATTGAATTGACAAGATCCCGAGGGACAGTTAAAACGGGAGCAGATCTCTTGTCACTCAGTAACTTTCATGATCCTCAAATTGACACCGTCACCGATGGTGGCTATTCCGGAAAGCGGTTTCAAAGAAGTGGAACAGTCATGTGTCACATTCTCTGCCCGGTTCTGTATGCCTCTCAAATCTTTAATATGTTACCAGGAGTCCGTGCAAAACATTGCCCTCAGCACACGCTGACCTTTGTCATTTCCGGTGGCCTAATGCAGTTTGCGTTATCTAATCAGCCAAGATCTGACCGCAGGTGAAGACGCAGTGAGTGTACAGCGCTGGTGAGCCAGCTGAAAATGTAACGAGAGGCCGCGGGGGAAGTGCAGATCGGATTTATGATGAATTATTTTTATTATATGCCAGTACCTGTACAGTCTATACAGCGGTGACATGGACGTGCTAAAGATGGAAGGAAATCCATCTTAATTTTTTTTTTTGTGGCTAAGAAATGACTTGGGGTTTTTTTGGAGGGGGGCGATGTAACACATCAGTTGGAAATTAACTGTGGCGCCTGAACAAATGGTCATTCACTTTCCAGGGGGCTTTAAACATTCTGAATTACTATTTGTTTGCAGCAGTGTAGTGCATTGGTGTATGAGGAATAATAGTTGTAGGCCTTGTATCATAGGCCGCAAACAAATTGTTTGCGCACGGGCACACACACACGCGCAAATACACGCACACAGTTCACCAGATTGACATTCCAACTTCTCCCACCCTTCGGAGGAGGAGAGCCGCTCGTAGTCACCCCCACGAACATACGTGAGACAACGCAATATTTTCACATGCTGAACGTAGCATTGGTTTTATGTTTAATATTGGTTTTATCGCAACATAATTGAGATGTGAACATTTCAAAGTTTGTCGTCTTTCCATTTGTTTCTCTGCCTGTAACCATAGGCCACATGCTTTTGTGAAACTTTTTTTTTTTGCTTAGGCTACTTCCAAGCAATACCCTGCAAGACTTTTTGTCCAACATTGACAGTGTTGAACAGTATTATAAGATAGGAAAAACCTTTATTAGTCTCGCAATGGAGAAATTCCCAATTCACAGCAGCAAAGTTATGAAAGGAAGAAGTAGAACAACAAAATATAGGAGCTGCTGGAAAGGCAGCCACCTCACACGGAGCCATTTTGAAGTCAAAATAACAACACATGGGACAATTTACACACTAAATAATTGCTTTCCAGTTTTATGTCGGTTCCATGCCCAAGCATTGACATGCTTCCTCCCTCTTTCTGCAGTGACAGTTATGCGCGTGTGAGAGCAGTGGTCATGACGCGGGATGACTCCAGCGGTGGGTGGCTTCCCCTCGGCGGCGGTGGCCTCAGCTGCGTTACCGTTTACAAGGTCACCCCGGCGGAGGACAGTGGCAGCACCCACAGCGGCGGCACCCGGGGCAGCACAGGCAACCTCAGCCCTTCTAGCGCCAGTCCGACGCCCAGTCCAAGTCCCAGCCCCAGCCCCGCAGCGGTGGAGTTCTACATCAAGGGGGAGCGGCTCAAAGACAAACTGGTAAGGAAGACATGATCCAGTAGTCGCCGCTTCGACCGCCTTTTGCAGACTCCACGGGGTGCTGGAATCGTTCCTTTTGAGATTTGGCTTCATGTTGACACGGTGCCATCATACAGCTGCTGTGGATTTGTGGATTCGAGGCGTCTCATTTTTGAGAGCGTCCTAGAGGGAAGGAGGACATTTGTGTTCTGGCAGCTATAGTTATGATTTAAGTGTTTTCCTTCAACTTCCAGAACAATTGGCCCTGTTTTGCTTTTGGCCTTGTGGGTAGTTGTTGATGCTGAGGATAGCGCACAGCTGTTCCTCCGCTCTCTTGATGAAACAGTCAGACAAATGAATGTAAACCTCACTTGTCACATTTTTACCCGCGACGATGCTTGTTTGAGACCTAATCATTAACTTTTCGCCCAGTTTTACTGAATAGATCATTGCTTCAGTGATGTGCTGGCTATGTGATAAGTCATTGCCGTTTATACAGCGGAAACGCCAAATTTCCACTAAAACCTCACGGAAACGTGACCAAAGGAGCTTACCGGCAAATCACATTTTTACTATGGCTGACTAGTTTTACTTTATTTTTGATATACAGTGCACTCCGCTTAATAGAACACCATTGGGCCGAAGCGCTTCTGTTCTACTAAGCGGGGTTTCTATTAACCGGAGACACTTTATTAGGTACACCTTCAGACACGTCGACGACCAAGTTATGCACGCAGAAAAACCCCTGCTGACGAGTTAGAAGAGATATTTCGACTGTGGACGTCCATATCTTTAATCAAACAACAAAACAACAACTTTAATCAACTTCAGTCAAACATCTCAAATCACGAGAAAAATTTCGTTACTTTTGTCTGGAAACAGGAGTCCGTAATTTTGCGGTTGACTTCCCTCTCAATGCGCTGGATAACAGGGAAGTCCTGGAAACCGCGGGCGTACCTTCTGAGAATCCGGCAATGCATCGTATCGTCTGAGTATGTCCTTCTTATCCGCAGGTGATAGCCCTCGTCTCTTGAATGAAGTTGAAGCCATTGTGACGTGCGTGTGTCTATCTGTGGAGTGACGCGTGCTACCTGTTACTGTATACGGCTAGAACTACCGCGTTTTCTCGCGATAGTGGTACAGTATCGCGATAGCTACACTTCGTCTCTCTCTCGTCTCTTGAATGAAGTTGAAGCCATTGTGACGTGCGTGTGTCTATGTGTGGAGTGACGCGTGCTACCTGTTACTGTATACGGCTAGAACCACCGCGTTTTCTCGCGATAGTGGTACAGTATCGCGATAGCTACACTTCGAAAACCACTAGTTTACAATGTTCATTGCTTACGGCCTGTTCTATTAAGCGGAGATCTGTTCTACTAAGCGGAGTATCTTTATAGGAAATTGCATTAGGCAAATCGGTTCCAGAGCCTTTTGCTCTATTAAGCGGATTACTCTATTAACCGGTGTTCTATTAAGCGGAGTGCACTGTATTAGTCAGCTGGCCAACATATATTTATACCTGTGTGACAATTTGGAATGTTTCAAATGAGGGGTGTTTCGAGCAAGGATTCTGAGATCAACGGTTACCAAACACATGGATTCTCTGCACTTTTTTTCATTTTTAGAGCTGCTCAATAAAGGATTATTTTAATAATTGATTCATCTATCAATTACCTTTTTGATTGATTAATTAAAAAAAGATATTCTATCCAAATTTCCACCCCCTTTGATATACAACCCCCCCCCCCCCCCCCAGGTCAAATTGACCGTGCAGAAAATGTATCAACATTGTGATTATTATTGTCTCGGTGGGTGATCAGTCAACGAAAGATATTGATCAACATGCCGATCACATACTTTTCCACGAAAATCGGTCGATCGATCGGCGCACCACGCGTCAAAACGTGACTTGTCTACCGGTAGTTAAATGTTTTATGATCAATGAATTCACGTTGCAACGCGTCAACCAGCATCACGAATGAATGTTATTTGACGTACACATTCTCCTTGTTTAGTCATTCGCACTCTTTCGCGCTCACTCAAATATAACAATCCGAAAGGGTACGTCTCTTTGGGATGACGTCACCACCGTCCTCCGTGCCTCCGTCACTCTCAAAGGCGCTCGCCCAGGAAGCGTTGTTCAACTTGCCTCTGCGGCGCAGGTGTCTGAAAATAGGCGCAAACTGCGTGATGCTGTGATGCATGATTACATCATCTGGGAGAAGGGCAGATTACTCAGGAGGAGAGAATGATGGATGAAGGATGTGGGAAACCTACTTAGCTCAAAGGATGAAATATATCGTGGAAACATATGCTCAACCTTGTAATTAGTACCAAACAAATAAAATGCCTGAAAATGTGCTCACTTGTGTTGTGTCCTGAACAGACTGTGACGGATCTTTTCAGAAAAACACGCGACAGTCACTCATTAGTGAGCTTTGGAGCCTGAGATGGTGTTACATTCCGAGACAGACGTGTGACATGTAACACATCAGCATCCAAAATGAGCTTTCCCGTTTAAAAATTAAATAATATATATATTTACAGCCGCTCGTCTTTATGAAGACAACGATGTGCTGCTTATTCCTATGACAGTTCATTGATGTCGCACTCATTGCTCATAATATTTTCTGAGTCCAAAAAAAGTTATTTTTGGCAGTGAGTTGCCTTCTCCCACTCCCACTATATGATGTCATCCATTCTACCTTCAGGTTTTGTTAAATGACACCCTATTCCTCTTCAGCGTATTCTATGCAGAGACTGTGCACAATTTCTGCACCGTGAAGGCCGAAACCTTTACTCGTCTCGTAGTTCATTCGATTACAATTACCGGTATGTCTAATTCTCTATTGCAATGTGTCACGTTTCGTCGCATCAATTTTTTTCTTTTCAATACTGTACTTGTTTTCTACACTGTTTTTGTTTTAATTATTTAATCGGTGAATCCACACAGTCCGGACAAGCTAAAATAGAACATAAAACAACAAATACATATAAAATATATGAGTACTACAATATAGTAATGGCTATCAAATAAAATTAGAGCACTCAAAATGAAAAACTGTTTGTCAGAAAATATTTAAAATTAACAATACCAACTGAACTACACAGTCTGGCCTAAGAGTTGATGATTCTACCGCAGGAGCAAGCAACCCAGCGCTTCCGGGTCGTGCCGAACGATCAGGACACGATTAACCCGTTGGCCTGCTCTTCCAATAGCTCATGCGTGTTGGGACATTGTGATTTCCCAACAATCTTGTAGATGTGATCATATGAAAATTCCAACCCTTGCAGAGATGTGTAGAAATAAAATGGCGTGTTTGTTGATGATCCGTAACCTCTTACACATGCATAATAGCCTTGATTAACTCATTCAGTACCAGCCAATTCTGGACCAAGTCTGAAAAGACGTTTAAAAACGTCTTTGGGAATGAATGAGTTAATAATAACACAACAAATGGTAATTTGAGCATGTATATTTCAGAAGGGTGTATCAAACTACAAGGCCTTAACCTTAACCAGTATCCAAGAAGTAACTCTGACTTTCAGTAAGGTTGCTGACCATTGTTCGACAACGGCCACATCTGTGGCTGTGAATATCACACAGTAAGTAAGCAAGCGTCGGGTATTTCACCTTCACACAACATTGCCGAGTACCATAACACACACCGGCGCCATCCTACGTCTCTGACGCCCAGAACATTTGTAATACGGACGACTTCAAAATCCCCTCCCTCTTTTGTACCTTTCATAAAAACTACAAGACTGCTGGCTTCTACAGGAGCACAATCTATTCTGCCAAGTTTGAATAAAATTATAGTCGCGTTTTGGTTCATAACATCCTGATGTTGCCCGGAATTTCCTTGTCTCCATTTTTACAAGTGGATTTTGTTGTTGTTTTTTGCTTACTATTAACCCGTACAACACAGATTTAAAGTCTCCATCCCGCACAAGGTCACACTCTTTCTTCCCTCCAATCAATGTAATTGCGTCGCTATCTTAATCCTTACGGGTCTAGCCGACGTGACCTTCTTGTCCCAAGAGCTGTGTGCCGGATGTAAAAGTGATGGAGTAGGTTCTTTGGGATAATCCAGACTGTGGTCATGAAAGTGATGTCAGAAGGCTGTGGCAAACATAGTGACGCGGGGGCTCTGGTGGCCTTTTAATGCTTCGACATTGGCGGCTCGTTGGCTGCCCGGCGTCTGAATCGCCTTTGGCTGAGACCATTTTATGCGTTTTGTGTTCAAGGCCTCCAAGTGCGTTACTCCGTATGTGTGCGTGTGTGTGGCACAGGAAAGGGTGTGACGGGAATGCTGTCGTACAGGCCGGCGCATACACATGGCGCAGAGACCCCGGCGACTGTTCTAGGAAGCGGTACGACACCCCGCTCGCTGCCAGCATCGACCCCAGTCACCACAACAAACACCATATGTAGGTCTGTCGGGCCGCCTGGGATAGGCCGCGGCTCCGCCGACTGATTGAGGGCATCGGCTCGACAACAGCGACGAGTCCAAGAAAAACAAGCGCCGCAGACAAACCCGCAGACGACGAACGTTAGTCATGCAAGACAGCGGGGCGTGACATTATCTGTTTTGTTTGAAACCATCAGCGAGTTGACTGCAGAAGTTATTGACGTACCGTAATTATCTTCACCAAGGAAGGTTGCGTTTTTCGTCTTCTGCGGGTCCGTTGCTGTTTGTTTGCCGCTGTGCAACTTCCCGGTGACGGTCTTTGAAAGAGCGAGCCCTTTCGAACAGACAAATTAGGGACACTTCACCTCGTGAGTGCATCCGTTGTCAATAAATATGTGGATTTAAAAAAAAAAAACGTCAGTAACTCAAAAACACAAAATAAGAGCAAAATATGGAATATGGGGTAAAGATTTGTCTAACTGCCGGTGAGTATAGTGTTAATATACAATGAGGAAAAATAACACTTAGGTGTTATTTTTAGATGCGTGCTTATCGCCGTCAGACATTTTCTGGGCGATGCGGCCAGAGGGCTGAGGGGGGTGATTACCCAAGCGATTGATGGAATGATAGCTAGGATAACCATTTCTCAAGATACGTTAGTTACAGATAGTCCTGGTAAAAACATTTGATCACAAATGTTTCAGTTTTGACTGAGTTCTCTCCTGGTCTCAAAATAATGCTGACAATCGCTCTTTAATTTGTTTGTTATGTCTCAACAAAGACGGTCTAATCTTTAGAAAGAAAGGTCTGGAATCGTTCCCATCCCTGATCGTAAGCTTCAATAGCTCGAGAAGAACGCCGCACAAACCCGCGGATGCTATTGGTCGGTATGAGAGGTATCGGGAGGAGAAAATGCTCGATTCCGTCCAAACGAGCTCATCATAGGCGGCGCTAGACAGAATGAGGAAAGGAGGTGCGATGTGACTGTGATGCGCAGTGATGCGGCACAGAGTGTACCCAGTGATGACTCAGCTGGCTCTCCATATAGCCACCAATCTCTCTCTCTCTTCCCCCCGCCCCCTCCTTCCATCACTCTGACTCTCAAAAACACCTAATTGGTTGACGAGGTCTTACGGCACCGGCTCACAGATTTGTGTCAGATCTTGTGTTCAGCTTACTGCCTTGCTCGTCTCAGCGTCCCTCGGATTGCTCACAGCTGTGATGCTGGCGCCTTCCCGGCTCATCAAAATTAGCTTTCCTTTTGGGCGATGTCTCTCGCTCTCTCGCTCGAAGCATACATGGTAGTTGTTTGTTGCGCTTTGACAGCCAAATCCAAGTTTATCATCTGTGAGACTATCGGTGTGACCCAGCTTGTAAATTATGATCGGCAATAATGTGGCCTGTGTGACTAGCTTGTGAATCCGCGAACACAAAACGATGGTGGTACTGTTTTTGTGGTGTTTGCTCTTTGCCTCGGCTGGAAATCTGGAAGATGTAAATGGTCACAGAACACATGAAAGAGAATCCTCAATCACATTGACGGATTATGTCGCGAGACTTAATTGCGAGCGCTTGACAAAATTAAGAGTTCAAAGACCCTCCAAAAGGCTAGTTTGTGGAATACTGTATGACGTTGACTACCGTCCTTCCTCGCAACACGCGATACTTCCTCACGTTTCTGTGCGGGCCTCACCATGTTGCGCTCATCTTACCTGCTGCGGCTCCTTTCAGTCTCGCCCCCGGAGGCACAGACACCCCATCCTCCTCCCCTTTAATCACCTGATCCCGCACCGTCCTCCTCGGGATCCATCCCTCTCTTTTTCCCTCCATCTTAACCCCTTGGCCCATCTTTTCTTTGGAAGGCAGAGAAAAACATTCGGTTTACACCACAATTAATTGTGGCTAACTGCAATTATGAATTCCTAGTTTATTTATGAATTATTATAAAATAATGTATTAAAGTGTCCCTAAGATCAAATGCAGTGTTGAATAACTTCATAAAAATGGTGTGATGTCATAGCTTGTCATCAAGACGGCGTGTGATTCCCCAATGAAACAATGAAAAAAAACGCGACGTAGTGGACTACACAAGTGAACCAACACAAACATTTCTGCCTCAACACTATAAATGTTTTTCAAACCACGTTTGCACATTTACTCTTTTTCGAGTTGTGTGTTTGCGTAACATTTGTTCCATAGCGGAATACTCAATGATACTCAAGGTTTGGGGTCACTTTAAACCAAAAAAGTAGAAGATGAACAATTCTATCAAACAATCAAATAGGAGTAGTTTACTTCACTGCACCTTTCACAAGCGTACCCAAAACCGAAACAAAAGTCTGCTTCATAGTGGGATTGCATTTCATGAAGTTTTTGGGACCCTTTACAATGGAAACATAAAAATGAAAGCATGACGGTAAGTAGCGATCACATCTATAGCGATACCATCAAATTATTTACCGTATCCAAACCATACAGTGGAAAACTAAACCCAATTTGCTTTGCGTTTGTTACCCCCAGGTCGCCGCGTCTGCACATGCACATTCGCACCCCGTTAAGCCACACGTGTGCACGTTTGTCCAAACCTCAAAGACTGTAATGGCCGTCTCTCATTTCACATAATTTTCCCTAGAGGAAGGCCAGGAGGTGGCTCAGTAGCCCTGATTAATAATAGGCTTTGGAAATACGGTGTCTCTCCACCGCACACTTTTGACTGTCTGCCTCCAAAAACCCCACTCAAAGCCCACGTCTTTCCCGCACTGCTGCCTTCCAACTCATCTGGAATTAAAGAGAGAACACCATTCTGAAGATGGTTTACAAATTGGCCTCAAAAATACATAAAATGATTGTTTTGTCTCCCTGTTAATTTAGTTTGATGTCTTGAGCCAGAAAATACTAAAGTTGAGTGGCTTACCTTTGCACCTTTGGGGGACTGAGAAAAAAAAAAGGTGTTCGAGATCTTTCTGTTGCTTTGTCAAGGCCTGTAGGCAAAACCGACCCGAGGCTCTATTGAGTGTCATTTGTTTTATTTTCTAGGTGGTGCTGGAGTGTGTGCTGCACGAGGGCCTGGTGTACAACAAGATCAACCCCATCTTTCATCACTGGAGGATCAATGACAAAAAGTTCGGGCTGACCTTCCAGAGCCCTGCTGACGCTCGCGCTTTCGATCGAGGCATACGCAGGGCCATTGAGGACATCAGCCAAGGTAGGGCACCTGTTCTGGACTGTTTTGTTCATGTTAGCCTGTAATCCATTTGAGATACAGTGATCTGATGGGAGATTAAGGATGTCTCTGAATGCCAAACACGACCCCTCTTGCGTTATCTTGTTAGTGCCATCTGCCCAATACAACCCCCCCCCCCTAAAAAAAAAAACAACCCAAAAACGCAAGGTCAATTTTCATTCGGTCTCCAATCACCAACATGCGAAAGATGATGAAAAATCACTCCAACTTAAGGGTGTAAAATGTACAGTACACCTGCACAGGAAACACTTCAACTCAATGAATGTCAGCTACAGCAGACAACGGCCTCTCTCTCCCCCCCCCCCCCCCCCCCCCCCCAATTTCCTCCTTCTCGTCTGTTGTCCTCCGGTGTCCTGGCATCCTCTGTATTCTGTCACTGTTGTGTAATGCCGCTGTCCTCAGTACATACGCGCGCGCGCACGCACACACAGGTTGCTCTGTATTCCCATCGCATCGCTCCGCTACCGGTCGCTTCGCTTCGTCAATGCGTGCGGGCGAGGGTGGCGGAGGAGGGGGGTTGCGGCGGAGGTGGCCCGTGTTGTGTTGGTAGGCGAGAGAATATGCTGCGCCCCTGTGAATGTACGTGCGCGAGCGCGTGTGTAGCGGTCCTGCAGTCCTCTGTTACCATGGCAACGCCGGGCACATGGCTAAGGCGGCTCCGAGAGCCGAGTCGTGCTGCGTTCGCTGTCTCTCGCTCTCTTGCCTCCTCCCCGGCATTGAAGAACTGCACACAGATCTTCTGCGTGTGATTGAGGACTGATGTCCTGTTGTGTTGTCATCTTTTGCGACCGACTGACACCCCCCCACCCCCCACACACACAATAGGAAAAGTAATAATGACTCCCCGTCACCACAGAGGAATTGTTTTAAATTCCCATTTTGTGCATGACCCCGGCTTGCAACCATTTCGATCTTTGTTTCTCACGTCAAAAGAACACTAGCTTTGCTTTTATCAGACACAGTGGGGCTGTGTGTTCACTCGCCGAAGCCAGCGAGATCACGTTGTCAGTTATATAAGGTGTATGTGCCAATAATATCAACTAGCTTTGAAGACTGTGACTGCTAAAGCCGCCATTTTCCACGCACCAACGCGAAACGGAGGCGACCAAAGTATGAGGTTGTATCAGAGCCGTAAAAGAGTTAGGATACTCCCCGCGGGTCACGGAGATTCGTTTTGTCAAATTTTAACACCCGACACTCATTTCTTCCGTTTTGTTATTTTGAAAGCAACAATCGCTGTCTGGCTCTCTGAATTAAAAAAAACAAAACGAAACAACAAAGGTGGTTAAATGCCGGGTCTTCGGTTATGGCTGTGATGCCCCAATTTTGTGGGATTGTTGCACAAAACGGGCTTTGTCTTGATAAAATATGATGTGCTCA
This sequence comes from Hippocampus zosterae, assembly GCF_025434085.1. Taxonomy (NCBI): domain Eukaryota; kingdom Metazoa; phylum Chordata; class Actinopteri; order Syngnathiformes; family Syngnathidae; genus Hippocampus; species Hippocampus zosterae. The sequence goes on from NC_067464.1 coordinate 5,789,946, forward strand.
TTGCCAGATTTTTGTTGGACCATATTCCTGGTTGCGCATAATACTGCAGGGAAGATAAACAACAGTGAGGCTTGGTGAGTCATAAGGCTCGAGACTGATATATATTCCGGTCCCGCTCTGTTGGGATTAAATCGTGTAATTCATGTGTTTCTCATTGAGAACTTTGCAGGGCAAAATATGTCATTCTCAGTGCAGCTTGTCCGCCATGTTTGTGGTGTTTGGTGTGGCAGTCCTAGTGTTTTGCTTTGGGGGTTTGCGGATGATGGAACCCCTTTCCCCCACAGCAACCCGCGCATTTTTTTTCCCTGCTAAAACTTCTAGTGACAACAACTTGAATGTAGGTCACATGAAATGAGAAAATGCATTGATTTGTACAAGAAAGGGAAAAAGTGGATGGCAAGTTGATTTTTCACTCTGACTAATGGGCTGAAAGAATTTGTTTTACATCAACAATCGAAAATAAATGCATTGCAAGTGGTGGTGTCAATGTAACACTTTCACTATATGAAACAAAAATCTATTTTTTTTTTTGTCAAAAGTTCAACAACTACTGTGTAGCGCACATAATCCACAACGAAAAAGTCAAAATGCGGTCACCCTGAGACCTGAAACGCAAGATGGCAGTCTGCCGCGTCTTTAGACAGGTGTTTTCTTCTTTTCTTCTGAAAATGGCACACGGCGTTTTAGCAGAGGTCAGGTTACATTCTTCGTGGCATGCATATTTCATGAACTTCCGTGTGCCCCACTGACACAAAGCAGCTTTCATTTCCCCATTTTGGCTGCGGTCGGATAGAAGAGTCTCGTCTCATTCTGGCTTGAGGAGAATGGATGTTTGCTTCATCTTGTGAAATAACTCGCGCTTTGAACAGTCAAACTGCATTGTCAAGTCGCGAAATGTATCTCAACTCTGCATACAATCCCCAAATTGATTTTCACAAGTGTGTTTAATTTTTTTAGATTCATTTCAATAATCGTGTTTTTTCCTTTTCTAGGCTGTCGATCATTCGGTGAAGGGGATGCTCAAGAGGACGGACTACCAGTGAGTGTCGTTCTTGGAACAATTTGCGTACATTTCTTTGTAATGTGGCAACACAATTACAATTATTTGCATTATTCCTTCATCGCTTTGATCATGACGAGCACTGCTGAGGTGCACATGCAGGCACAATGAAAGGATGCAGTTCTTCCCATATCGCTCATGTTCAAGAGCAGCTCGAAAAATTTGATATGCAGAGAGTGATATGCCCGTTTTGGACTTTTGAGAATTTCCCCCTCTTATGAAGTAATGACAATCGAACAAACTGTACAAGATTGGAATGGAAGCTGTTTTCAAACATTCCTTTCAGGTGAAATACTGTTAATATTAACATGTAAACTTTAATAAAGTGATGTAATGTGAAGGTGTTTTGCCACACTTTTGGGGGTGTGGGGACCCCGACAGTCAGACCAGTGTAAAAAGAGATGACCTAACTTGACAAGGTGATGGTGCGTACGATGTCACTTTCAAGTGATTCCGCTTACTTCATATAACTTCTGTTTTATGTTTTTCCGAACACCCGAGTGCAGCCTTGGCCTTTTTTTAAAGGCAAAAGCCATACAGAACGCCGCGCTTGCATGCTATGATGACATCTCACACAATGTCATGCATGAGTATTGTGTGACTTGGCCCACTTGTACATATTGAGGAGTGTTATGATTCATAAATTCGACTGTTGAGCGCAAGGCATGCCACCTCGTATGGTTTGATATCCCGCTGCACCTCTCATAACTCATTAGAGCTCAGCTTCATGTTCATCACGACGGTTCAACACTCAACCCACATTCCTCAGTATCTTAAAAAAGGGGGTGGGGGGGGGGGTGACGCGTTCCCGTTCCTGTGGCAAAGTTCCTCTTTAAGGGATCAGGCTGAACACACAGGAAATCCAATGGTACTGTTGTTGCTAGGCAGCAAGGGGAGAAGGGATGGGGGAGGGGGGGGGCGGGTGTTCACAAGGTTCAGCGCGTGAGCCACCGAGGGAGTCACCATGGTGATTTGGCATCCGAATGTTGCGGTCGCAGACCTGGGCTGCAGGGAAATAGAAGTGAGCCGGTCGCAAGTTGTGCAAGTGGAGACCGAGCGAGTAGCAGCACAGCGTCGGGGCCTCATGACGTCATTGGACAGTTTGGACTTAAGTGCAGTGCAGGATTGACGTGTGAGCCTTGTGGAAACCGCAAGGGTACCCCCACAACTGTATGACCCCACGTTTGTGTTCAAGACGATGATCTCAACCCGCTTCCTGTCCACGCATATGCTAAAATGCCACAGAAATGACTTGTTTTTACCCATGAAGACATGAAGAACAACTCAGCTATGCGTGACACGGCACATCCAAATCATTCACATCCCCCCCCGGCCCTACCCCGCCAACTTCTGCCTTTAATTTAGAACGAACAGGAAGTTGTAATTTATTGCTTAAGTTCACTGAAGTTATGCTAGCTGCTTGCTTTTTATAGCCATGTCTGATTATGCCATGGCTGAATACGGCTCCATTACACACCTTTGAGCCAAGGCGAGGGGGCACTTTCATATTTAAGTTCGGGGCACAAAGACTTCTTGTTGGACCACAATAGAGAGCTGACAGCAGTATTAAATAGGGCTTTTACGATATTAATATTTTAACAATCGATCATTTTATTGAGTAATCTAATCGTAACAGTAACGGGTAACGTTTTTTTTTTAACCAAGAATTATTTGGCTTCATAGTTGACTTCAATCCCACGCACTGATTCACTCGCTAAGAGCCATTTAGAGTCATCAGTTGTCTCGGATAGCCGACGACATTTTGCGTAGGATCAATGGCCCACTCATTCAAATCATATCTAAAAAGCACAATGACACAAAAGTCCCTTCATTCTCCACAATGACGTTGCTTTTTACTTCCTGCTTTTTGCGACGGATGTGTGTGCGAGATTGGTATGTTTTTATTTCATGAAACCACGTCTGGGTGCTGTGAGAAATCCATTTTTTTCCTCAGCCTAGCTTGCTATAGCGTAACAATAATCGTGTTGATTGACTGACTACAAGAATCGAATGTTCTTTATAAAAAAAAAACAGAATACTTTAGGGTGGCCACACCCCTGGGCACTGTGTAGCTCCGCCCTCTGAGGATCGACACAGAGACGACAGTCTTGGCGATGGCTTTCCGACGATGCGTTTGCTCAGTTTATTACGGTATCAATTGAGTCGAGCCACCCGGTCCAACAACGGTTGTTCAGAACGCTAGGGTCAACTTCAAAATAAAAGTGCACAAAGTTGAACCGCACATGGATATCAACGCCTCACCAAGCTTTTTTTTTTTTAAGTCTGCCTTCGAAAATCGCTGTGGCGGCTGACTTGACTTTGAATCAAGGTTGCGTAGCCCGACCGCAGTCAAGATGACGGCCTGAGCGGGATTATTCCGGTGCGTAAAAGCACGATGACAGACTTGAACTGGAGTGCATTATTCAATTTGCGATGAGCACCGCTTCTGCGCACCCCTGTTGACACAAAATGTGTTTGGAAGGACAGTTCTGACAGCCACGTGAAAAAAAAACATGTTTTCACAGGCCGTTCAGCTCCTTTGAACAGGATGGGCAGGATAACGTGGCGCATTTTAGGTCACAAAGAGGACTTTTATCATGAATTAAATCAGTTTACTGTTTTAACTCATCGTTTGCCAATTAGATGAATCGGGCTGACCTCAGGCCTTTCTGTTCCGAAGCCATGTGACGGCGGAAGTGCACGGGATGTTCCTGGTGCTCGCGCAAGGCCAGGTTGCTTCATTTAAGCCCCCCCCCCCTCCCCCCGGCCACATCTCTGGGGTCAGATCAGCTCCAGATTGGCCCCCACGCATGCCTTTGAATGGCGGGGCTTAGGCGAGCGCTTCAAAAAGGAAGCCAGAGTCTGTTTCTCATTTTGATCCCCCCCCCCCCCCCTCCATCCTTTGCTCCTTTCTGTCTTCCTCTCACATACACATACAGCTGTCATCTGGCTTTTTAAGTTCTCTGCTGCATTTCTCCAGCTGGAGCTGGTTTATGACATTCTCTCGGCAGACTCTCTGGCCTCACTCGCTCACTCGCTCGCTTTCTGTGTTTTTACGTGCACACACACACACACACACACACGAATCCAACGCAAAGTCATTTCTTCCTGCTTTTTATTCCTCTTCACTTCTTCCACTGTCGTCTCTTCCTCATGTAAACACTTGGTATGTTCGCAGGCATCCCGAGCGCGCAGACACACACTTTCTACATACTTTGTGCAGCTCGACGGGGAAAACTGGGGGGTGACATTTGGGGTGGGGGGGGTGAAAAGAAGTCAAAAGGAAGCATCTCTTAGCAACCACTGGACAGTAATTACTGTTGCAGCAGCTGGGAGCAAACCAGATTTCCGCTGTGCATTAAAGCACTGGCGTGGGCTCCTTTACACACGGCACTGACTAACCAGAGCCAGCAGCCTCCCCCACATGCCACTGAGGGGGAAGAGAGAGTACTAACCCAGCCTTGATGAGGTTGGGGTTGGTGGGGTTGCCGGAGGGGGAGAGAGAGGGGGTGGCGTTTGGGTTGGGGGTTAAACTTTGAAGGTGCGCCGCGTGGCTTTCATGAGTGGAGCAACTTTGAAAACGCTTTTGCGAGTTTGGTCCTACAGTGACACACTTTTGGAACAAATAAAAGGCTTCGGAAGTTAGACAAGTATTTGAAACAGAGCTTGGATAAGTATTTCTCTAGAGCTCATTTCAGCAAACTGCAAATAGTTGACTTGACTTGTTTCTTTGGTGTTTTTACTGACACTGACATGGATAAAAAAAAACTGACATAATGTTGGCTCCTGATGTAATATCCTCCTCCTCCTCCATCTCTCTCTCCATTTCTGCCGCACCTCTGCATTCATGAATCATGAAATAGCCGTCACATTAGTTGCCATGAGTACTGAATTCTGGAGTCTGTTTATGATCTATTGTGCACGGGCCTGAAATGTATATTCCCCGCGCAGCGCATATGTTCCTATCCCGACGCAGTCTGCGGCATTCGCGAGATGCTATTTATAGAAAGTTCCGCCTGATTGTTGTCAATGGTGAGATGCGTTTCGTTCGGTGATGTTGTGAAAGGAGGCAGTAAGAATGCGCTTTACTTCATTTGAAAGGAAAAGGACCTTTTCTATTTTTAGCCTCGTGTCTGTTGGGTTTTTTTTTCCCCTTGAGTTTTATGTCAATGCTGGAACAAGGGCTGTTGGGAACTCTTGCGTTCTCACACCCAAAGGGCCTTCAGTCATTGCGGCATCACTCTTTGACAGTGTTAGGTGCAGCACACCCTCTGGTGGTTACATTTGGAAAGCAATCCAAACAGAAATGAAGGGTGGAGGGGTGGGGGTTCATTTGGTGGTTTATGCGAACTAAAATGGTGGCTTAATATCTCATCTTGGCACTTTTCTGTGTGTGCAGGTGTGTGAGGAGCCTCCCTCCATCTGTACGCCTATGAAGGAGCCCTTCTCGCCCTTGAACAACGTGGTGTCCACCGAGCCGTTCAGGGGCTGCTACGTACGCGCTCAGCCCTTTGACGAGTTCACCTCCAGCAACCGACGTTACCTGCCGCCACAGGTCTGATCCTCCTGGCATGCCAGCAGTGTTTTATGTTGACCGAGTTGGGTCGTGTGACATTCGCAAGCTGGTCGCGACCGAGCGCAAATGAGATGGATAAAAACGCCTGGATGTTGCTGCTTAATTCATATTCCATAAATGCAACAATAATCAGAGTACTAATAACGATCAATAGTCTAGTGGGGCCACATCAAACCTGATTTTTGACTTGATTTTCCCTTTTACGTTTTCAGTGCGCCCTATAACATCCTGTTCCAATTTAGACTGGGCTTACACCTAACATAGTCAAGGCGTGCCCCCGTCATCTTGATCATTTAGTATAAGGCTTAGTAGCTCTTCGAGATGAGCCTTTTCGTCGTCGTGGCCTTAGGGCAATTTCAAGCATTTTTCGGTCTTCGGTCTTCGCAGTGACTTGACACAATCAGCGGCCAATAGATGAGGTCAAACAAAACCGTAAACAGGAAACTGCAAACAATCACGAGAGCAGCATTGGAGGAACGGCAAACGCGGGCAAAAACATGACTGAGCGTGATAGGGGAGAATTGCATTATCGGGGGGGGGGGGGGGGGCAAAAGAATGCAGATGTAGTTTTGTGAATAGTGACCCTGCAGAATTCAGGCTTTGTCTCAATTACGTTACATTAAATGTGAGCATGGATTTCTCGAGCTCTTCTGATCTGCAGGTATCTCTCAACATTCAATGCAAAGGGCTTTTAACGGTATTATTTCAAAGTGCAAAATCAAGGAAAGTACAATGTGCTTAAAATGAGTGTAAAAATTGTGGTCTTAATTCAAGATGGTGAGGGATTCTTTTAATTATCAGTGTGCAATCATCTGAACTGGTTTTGCCGTCCTTTTTGGTCCCCAAGGTGTCATTCAAATCGACCCGCCATGTCAGCTTTCACATGGACGAGGAGGAGATCGTTCGCATCAACCCGCGCAAAGACGTGCTCATCCGTGGCTACGAGGACTACCGCCACCCGGTCATGTGGAAGCAGGAGGCGGAGCGCGAGGACTTGGACTTCCCTGCCACCTTCTACAAACTGGACAGTAAGAAGTGCGAGTACCTCTTCCCCGACGGCCCCGGCGGGGATCCCCACTCTGGCCCCGGCACGGGCAAGGACATTGCCATTAAGACTCAGCCCTCGCCGCTGCTCAAGTCCAAGAAGGGGCGGCGGCGACGGGAGGACGGCGAGCGCTCGCGCTGCATTTACTGCCGTGAGATGTTCAACCACGAGGACAACTGGCGGGGGCAGTGCCAAGACGCCCCCGACCCCATCAAGCAGTGCATCTACAAAGTCAGCTGCATGCTGTGCGCCGAGAGCATGCTCTACCACTGCATGTCCGACTCGGAGGGCGACTTCTCGGACCCGTGCTCGTGCGACACGTCCGACGAGCAGTTCTGCCTGCGCTGGCTCGCGCTGGTGGCGCTGTCCTTCATCGCACCCTGCATGTGCTGCTACCTGCCGCTGCGGGCCTGCCACCACTGCGGCGAGGCCTGCCGCTGCTGCGGGGGCAAGCACAAGGCGGCCGGGTGACCCCACGCCGCCCTTCTGGGAACCCCTCAAAGCTAGCTAACACATGAAGCGGATCAAAGCGGATCTATTCGATGCCGGCAACCCTTTTTTTCCCACACCCGCCTACTCTTTGGGACAGGGTGGTGGTGTTGATCGCCAGCTCTGAGGGCATTTGGAGATTTCAGTTTGCGTTTGTCGCCGACGAGCTGCAGTGGAGGACAAACTTCATCTTTGCGTCGAGCTAAGTCCGGATAAGGAGACGAGGGCGTGGAGATTAACAGACTCGGAGATGCTACTAAACGCACGGCACACGAAGACACACGAAGACACGCATATACATCGACATACACTTGGCAGAACTCTACTACAAGCAACTTTATGATGGAAATGAGTCTTTTTGTACAGAGACAACAACAAAACACAACTATTCAGAAAAAAATAACTTGCTGTTTGAGTATGCTAAAAGGGATACAGATGTTCTTATGCTTATTTTGTGTGACATTGCAGTCGGGTAACAGTGGCCTTTCCTTCCCTTCATCCCAGTGTAATTAGTAGACAGAGAAAAAAAAACGTGCACTCCACATGACATCTGCCCTTCCTCATTTTAGCCTTTGAAAACACCAGTGTGGTGCAGAACATGGCCGCTTTCTTCCCTTAGGCAACTGCCTCACGTCGACCCGTTTCGATCGCATTCCAAAAAGAAAGGGACTCATTCCATTTGTAAGACGGGAACATGGTAACGTTTTACCATGCCGACTTTCCCCGCAAAATGTTATGAAAGATGACATCTTAACAAATTTGAAAGCCCACTTATTTACTGCTGTTGTTAAAATATATATATATTTCCTGTTCACCTTCTGATTCAAAGCAAAAATTTTGCTCAACCAGCAAGTTTTGTTTCGGTGAGTGAATGGTGACGGTGCTCCTATTTCATTCGATACGATTTTATTTTATTTTTCCAAGAAAACAACCAGGCACTTAAAATGAGGCTTATTTTACTGAGACGCCATTCTCCGATTAAGAAATGTGTCTAAAGAAAAAGCACTGCTCTCCGAGCTTTTGGTTGCAGCACCCCTCCACCTCCGAAAAGACCCTCCCATGTTTGTTCCACACTTTGATTTTATTGTTTTCCTTCGTGCCCCATCCTCGTGTCACCAGTCCACTCCTTCATGTGTCTTTGTTTTAATAAGACCTGGATGAATGAGCGCATTGTTTCAGGTATGTTGAGTATCTCGGCAATTAAATACATACAGATGGCGTGTGTGTCCGCGCGCACGGGCACAGGGGCCTTCATATACACTGGTAACGTCCTCACTTGACGACTTTTTCGACAACCACGCGAAAAGAACATCTGCTCTCTCGCGGATTCTATACTTTTAAGTACTTTTTTTAGCAATCAGAATAACCCGCACAAAAAGTGTGAGATTATTTTTAAAAAATTGTCAGTTTCCTGTGGCACGGTGCTTTTGCTTTTGGTTTCTTAATGGAGTTTAGATCACCAGCAAAAGAATCCTTCTAACAGGAAGTATGAATTGAAGTATTAATTCTTGCGCAGATGAAAGCATCGAACACATCCGGTGCAATACAATAAGTACGGCGGTAATTTGTAAAACGCGACCACGTATTCTTTGGCTGCCCAGTCAATAAGACCATCGCACGCCGTTTGGAACCTCGAAACCATGCATGTCAAGGCCGCAGTAAACACAGGACCCCGAGAAATTCAGTTTTGTGCTGCATTCGTGACAACTGGGAAATCGGAAACTCCGACCTCAAAAATTACGACTGACCAGTGACGCCACTACGATAAGCTAATATTTGCTTTTTTCATTTTTTTGAGGGGGTGGGGGTGCATCATGCGATTTTAAGTTGTCCACAGTTAATTAAAGGTATACATGTTTATCACTTTTGGCACAAAGGCAATCTAATTTCTTATGAGAGCCGAGTTATTTTGGCGGCTAGATTTCTAACCCGGAAGTAAGACGCCTGATTGACATAAAACCCGCCTCCGCTCTACCCCTATAACGTTCATCGGTCGACTCGAGGTGCGTGCAATGACCGCTTTGAAATTGGGGAGCATGCCCCCCCCCCCCCCCCCAAGACCTTTTAATTTTTAATCTTTCTATGCAAACTTCCGACATGGGACACATTCTTAAGACTGACAGGACATTTTTGTTTCTTTTAAGACCTTTGTAGGTAGTAAGAAGTATTGTAGATAAGCCTCCTCCCGCTTTGGTACCAAACACCTGTAAATATGTAACACTGTATTTAAATACCAATCACAATAATAATAATAATAATAACTCTGGCTTGTTTTGTCTTGAAGGTTGTCTTCTTTTTAAAGATAGAGCTGTATTTATCGTTGCTGTCAGCATTATCTACGGTAGCTTCTATTGACAGCATACTTGTGTACATAGGTCCACCTTTTGTAGTATTATTTCACATTGAAAAGTAGAGGGCATTTGCAACGGGTCGGGGGGTAAACAAAACGACTATTGAGCGTCGAATAAGTTTCTCGCTAGTTTTGTACGGAAGACGGAAGGATAGCGCTAACACGGTACAGGAGTTACACTCCGCTTGCTTTGAAAATTTTCTATATGAATATAAATACATCTATATATAAATACATGAATTTAAGGCTGCTAGATACAATCACTAATTTTATTGTGCTGACAGAGAAAATTAGCTATGAACGACTGTTAAACCCTAATTCTCCAACAGCATTAAGCATTGGGTTTTTGTTTCTTTTGTGCGGCATGTGTGCGTTTTGTGTGGGTGTGCGTTTGGGTCTGTTTCCCGTCGTCTAGCTGAACCAAGGTTGGATGAAGCTGATTAAAAACTTGCTGGCTGACAAAATGTAAGATGTACATTTTTTTTCCTTCTACAAAGGACACGAAAAAAAAAATAAAAACCTAACACTTTTGTCATTCTGCATTAACCAGCAAAGTGCTACTTCCTGTCATGTACTGTATTATATATGCAACATACATGTCTGTCCGCTATATATATATATATGTATGTATATATATATATACTTCAGTTTTAACCACTTTTGCTGCTAGTCTTTTATCCAGTTTCAGTCTCGGAAAAAAAAATGTGCATAACGTTGGGAATGCATACAAATGTACATTGTTGACATTGTGTAAAATAATGACCAAAAACGTTGGGAATGCATACAAATGTACATTGTTGACATTGTGTAAAATAATGACCAAAAAAAAAAGATAAGTTCCTTTCAGCGCATTGTTTTAAAAAGACTAACGTAAAACGGTTAACTTTTCACAGCAGTTTTTTGGGAGTGTTTTTGTTCGGTTTCTCCAACAACGCTTCGGTGCACTGATTCTACTCGATGTATGCTTTTTTGACATCTTACAGCGCTTGATGTAACATTTATGTGATTAGTTCTGAAATAGTGGAAGACATTTTTGTGTTTTTTGGAAAAACTTGCAGTATAAATGGTACTATTAACGATTCTGTAAACACTGCCTGTTCATTACCCCCACCCCTTTCTTTCCTTGTGCATATTCTTATGTTAATTTAAGTTTCTTAGTGCCATCCTGACGACCTCAAAAATGACGACGATGACAAAAGAAGTGCCTCATGTCCATTTTAGTCTCCCATCAGTTTAACATCTGTCTGTTCTGGTTCTATCGGTTTCCTATTATTTTGTTGATTTGAGAATACCAAGTATACGATGTAAAATTGATAGTCCCAATAACTCCCACGGCATAGTTGTATTTTCTTTATACAGATGTAGCTTGTTACTTTTCATAAATATATAATGTAAATAGGCATACATATGTTTGTAACTGTTTTTATGTTACATCATACACTTGTAATTTGACATATCAAATAACATTATCATAATAAAATTGTGAGTTTGAACACTTGCCTGTGCATGTTTTTATCTTCTAATTTTCCTTTCGACTTTTCCCTTCAGGGGTCGCCACATCCTGTGCATATTTTTTAATTGTACAGTATTTAATTCAGTCAAGGCACAAATGAGCCAATAATAAAAGAAATGTAAGTGAAGCCTTTTATTCTCCTTAATCAACAAGTCAAGTCAACAGTATTTATAGAGCACTTTCAAACAGCCATCGCTGCATACAAAGTGCTGTACATGGAGCAATTTAACATGCACAATAAACAGTAAGACAAATCGGTAATAAAGGCGGTAGAAAGCACAAAAAGGTAAAACTATGAACAAATCAAAGTCATGCTGAGTCGAATGCCAAAAAAATACAGGTGAGTTTTGAGAAGGGCTTTGAAGATGGGCAGCAAGGAGGCTTGCCAAATGTTCAGTGGGAGGTCATTCCAGAGAGAGGGACCAGCAACAGAAAAGGCTCGATCCCCTCTGAGCCTCAGTTTAGTTCTTGGTACTTCTAATGTCTGGTCCACAGACCTGAGGCGCCAGCGAGATTATTCAGAGATTTGAAAACCAAGAGGAGAATCTTGAAAATAAATCTAAAATGAATGGGGAGCCAGTTAAGGGATGCCAGAGTAGGAGTTATGTGCTCCCTCTTACGAGTACCAGTCAAGAGGCGAGCAGCGGCATTCTGGACCAGCTGAAGGCGCTGGGACCAAACAGGCCCCAGCAACTCCCCGGGACCTTGTTCAGAATAAGCGGTGTTGAAAAGGGATGGGCGGCCCGGTAGGCCAGTGGTTAGCACGTGGGCTTCACAGTGCAGAGGTACCGGGTTCGATTCCAGCTCCGGCCTCCCTGTGTGGAGTTTGCATGTTCTCCCCGGGCCTGCGTGGGTTTTCTCCGGGTGCTCTGGTTTCCTCCCACGTTCCAAAAATATGCATGAAAAATATACACTCTAAATTGTCCCTAGGTGTGAGTGTGAGTGCGAGTGCGAATGGTTGTTCGTCTCTGTGTGCCCTGCGATTGGTTGGCAACCGATTCAGGGTGTCCCCGCCTACTGCCCGGAGACAGCTGGGATAGGCTCCAGCACCCCCCGCGACCCTAGTGAGGATCAAGCGGTTAGGAAGATGAATGAATGAATGAATGAATGAATGAATGAATGAATGAATGAATGAATGAAAAGGGATGGATGAAAAAGGTGTGTCTGAGTTACATCATCTCCTGCAGAATTGACCGATAAATCCAAAGTGAACAAAACGATGGACAAATGGCTTTGGTGTCTTCAGTGTAAGCGGAACAATTCTCAAGAGCTTGTTTCTGATCGGCCCATAAACACTACCGGACCAGCAAGCTAACACACACGATGTCTGTGTCGTTTGGAATACTGTTCATGGAATATGAATAAATGTACACATTCCCAATATGAATAAATGTACACGTTCCCCCTCGTAAGCACACTCATACTCAAACATTGTGTGATTGTTAAACCACAGAGTAAGCAATGGAGTTTGACATTTTGGACAGTTTGGAGCAACTCGGGTAAGTCGATAACCCACTTAACGAATTGCTTTACATTGTCGGCCTCGTGCCATATTAACTTCGACTATAACACTTAAATGTCTGTTGAAAATATTTCTCAGTTATGACGGTCCCCTGAAGAAGGAGGCGGCGTTGCTCCAAGCCGCGCAAGGTGGCCTGACGTCGGCTGAGTATGTGGACTTGTGCCGGTGGTTGGTGTCCCGTTTGAAGCCACTCTGTGACTTGGAGGAGACCATCACTACGGGTCCAGGTGAACCCAAAATGACAAAACAATCCGGGGCTTGTTGTACACTTTCCATGCGTCAGGGCTTCCAGAAGAGCTTGTCCATATTTGCTTATGGTTGCCATGCGACCATATAGGAAGTAGCCGGCGGCCTTTTTTCCCAGTAGTGCGCTACAGCCCTGCGAAACGTGTTTGTCACTATTCCTGTTTTTCGCAGTCATTTACTGCACGTTGCTAAATTCATCTGGTTGGTTCCCAGCAATGTGCATGCTTTCACGGCTGCTGAAAAAGTGGTACATGGCAGCCAGACAATCTTCTCGCCTATGGCTGGCTGCCTCAGCAAAGCATCTTTGGGCTCATTTCCCTGCCTTTGTGGTGCACTGAAAATGCATTTTTGGACCCCAAAAATATTGTGACTAAATTTTCAATGCCTCTCTCAGTCAGATAATTGATGCATATACACAAGTGCATTCTACTTCTCACCACTGCATTGTAATGTTTATTTGAAAGCCATGTCTCCCCTCAGAGGACTTGGACAGCCTGGAGGTGGACATAAGGAGCTTGCTGAAGGAGCTTTGCTGCCCGTATGAAATGTCTGCGATAGTGAAGGGAGACACTAAAGACCATCTGAAGTTTGTCTGTAAGTCACCGCACAAGCTCAAAACACAGCTGGAAGTCTTAAAATCAAATGAACCTGAAATGGTCATGAGAAGATTTTTGTCACATTGCCTGCTCAGTACAATATAGCTTTGCCCGAGGCTGGCAATGTATGACGTACGTCTTGCCGCGTTCTGTAATCCAACCCACTAAGCATTTGCGTTACCAAGTCTCCTGTCATACTTATTGCAGTAATTCATTTTTTTTCACCTAAAACAGGTAAAAGGTGTAGTTTGTTGTTTTCAAGCTCCTAGCGAGATTTTAATCTAGATTCTTTTCACAATGTATTGTTATTGTTGTGTGTTTTAAAATAAGGGAAATAAAATATACTGTAGGTGAGGCCAGAGTGGGGTGATTTTTCTAAGGATTGTTATATTTTATACAATATAATCTTAAATTATTCTGGTAATATGATATAATGTATATTATTTAAGTTCCGCTGTTTTTACGATGTAATACTCAACCAAGCCGATTGCCAACCACGCGTTCTGTGTTTTTCTCGTGTAGTGTTTTTAAGCTCTGAGCTTCAGGCGGCGCAGATTTCCATCAGCAAACGAGGCGGCCTTCGGGGACAAAAGGCGAGCAAAGCGTCTCTGGAGCTGCGGCAAATCTGCCAGATCGTGAACGTTTCACTACGTGAGGGACAGGATGCCGCCGATGTGCTCTCTCTCATCCAAAAGAAGGTGAGGCTCACCATTTTCCGCTTTGCTGTGTTTGAAATGGTAAAAAACAAAAAACGTCATTCAACTGAGATGGAACGTGTGACTGCAGGTGGATACACTTGTTGGAAATTTTCCGAACTGCATAGTGGGAAAACCCGCATTGAAGAAAGCTCTCAGCAGTGAACAGTGGGTACGTGATGATGATGATGATGATGATGATGATGATGAAGTTTCCATACTGTAGCATTCAGGCAGAAAGTTCCCAATGTCCAAAGTTTTGACAATTTCTTTTTTTTCTTCTTAAATTTATACTGTTGGTCAGTGCCCTTGTGGTCTTTTATTTCTTTTTTAAAATAAATTATTAATCAATGTCAAGTATTGAAAATTGCTGGAGAGCGCCTCTCGTCTTTGTTGGACACTAAAACTCTCTCAAACACTCTTTTTTTTTAAACTTCAGTCCTCTATTGCAGAGTGACAGTTTTTTGTTAAGTTTGTTTTTTTTGCTTTTTTAAAAAACTTAAATCTACTACAGAGTGACTGTTGGACTCTTTTTTTTTGACAAAATCTCTTTCTTTAAAATTATGTGACATCAGTTTTGTGGATCTGAAGTCCTCGTGGTATCGCTTATTCATCGGTCTGAGAAAAAGTATCAAACATCCCTACTGTCATCAAACGGATACACGACACGAACTGCGTTTTGTGTCGTTTTTAAATGTGTTCAAATGATTTTAAATGTGTTTCAAGGGCTTACAGACTGATGTATGTCAGGCGTGACTGACGGGTTCCGCTTGCGTGTCCTCCCACAGGAGAAGCTCCACAGCATGAACGCGCTCATGTCGTCAGAGTACGAGTGCCGGCGCAGGATGCTCATCAAGCGGCTGGATGTCACCATTCAATCGTTCGGCTGGTCCGACAGGGCCAAGGCACGTTTTATCCTTTTAGCTGCAGGAACAACCGCCGAAGCCGAACGCCCCCGAAAGCGGTGCAGTGTAGCGGTCAACCGACACGATAGCACACCTCAAAAATCGTCCACATGACAGATAATTGGTTCATCTTGATTGTTGGTATTATTCTGTTAATAGAAAAAAAACCCCTCAAACGCTCACATGACTTGAAACGGACAAATTCATTATGCATTTGTGGCTAGTTAACCACTTAAAATGTTTTTGAGTCATCTTCAAAAACAGAATAAAAAAATGTTTCATCTTCGTATTGACGTCAGGAATCTTTACAATAAGCCACTTTTTGTTTGTGCTAATTTAATTTATTTTATTTTTTTAAAGCTTTGCCACAAACCTACTGGAGGAAACCTATATTTATTTTCTACATTTATTTTGGAATGTCATATTTTCCATCTGTGTCTATGATTTGAATGTCTTATTTTTCGTGATTTTTCTGATGTGTATTCAGGCGAGGGTAGACAGCATGGCTCAGGCATACCAGCCCAAGAGACACCCCCTGAGGGCCGAGGCCACGGTGGACGCCGCGGCCCTGCTGGCCGCCAGAGAGGACGTCTGCAATGTGGTCAAGACGAGCAGCGGCGCCAGCAGGGAGAACACCGCCTGCGCCGTCAACAAGGTACGTGCATGACGGCGCCACCTCTTCTTTCAGTGGATCAAATCTAGTCCGTTTTACTTATGTTCAGCTAAATACAAGAGTATACAAATCGGTAAGAACTACAATTTATTCTTTTTCAATTTTTATTTTGTATGAGTATTACTGTTTTTTTTTTCATTAATCATGAATAAAAAAAATACTGTGCCTGGTGAACAAGGCGTGCTCAATCTACTTAAAGAAAAAAACAACGTAATTAAAAACAAAAAAGAATAAAATAAAACCAGGCCTAAAGTCTGCGTAATAAAACAACACTCTCATTTGCCACTTGCACGTGTTCATCAGATTCAAATGGGAAGAGTGCCCGACAGAGGCGGACGCCCCTCAGAAATAGAAGCCCCGCTCCCTGAGATGCCCCCTTGGCAGAAAAGGCAAGATGGAGGAGGGGGATGGCGAGGTGGAGGAGGTAGAGGAGGTGGATGGCGGGGCGGAGGAGGTGGAGGAGGGGGAGGAGGAGGAGGAGGAGGTTGGCGTGGTGGGAGACACAACCACGGTGGGCACGGTGGAAAGCGCGGACGGTACCAGTATTGATTTGATTTGATTTTAATTCTTTCTCACGACTCGACAAAACGTTGCAATAAATTGAACCAAAAAAAGCTCAGTCTGTCTATGCAGCTGAACAGTCACGTCTTGTACATCAACCTCAGTAAGTTTCCATGTTTTGATTGAATATCTTATTCCTTTTCAAAACTTGAAATAAAAGGACACTACCCCTCAAATAGTGGGCACGGCATAATGCCAAGACGCCTTGCTCACCAAGCACAGCGTCCACTTGAGGTCCACCGCACACCGAGCGGTGAACAAATTAGTCTGTGGCCCCCCACTCTGACACCAGGCAGGCCAAATGACCCTGGCACAGATTCTGATTTGGATCCGATTCTAATACTGTATCACCAACTCACACAACGGGAAAACTGTGACCCCTAGTGTTCATATTGAGAAATGTTTTATGGCGCATCATATTTTATTGAACCGCAAATTCCGCGGCTCGACTGTTAAAGAGAAAGTGGATTGCTCCGGCAACTGTTGCGAACGTATATTATAATACAAAGGGAATGGTTATGAATTAATGAATTGAATGTGGGTATGATGATTGACAGCGCTTATTCTCTCCAGTAGCCCCCATTAAATTATCAGATGGCTTTGCGGTCGACTTGTTCAACTTGGTAACTCCCCCCGCCACCCCCCCCCCCCCGCCGCCCCAGCCCTAATATGAAATTACAAATAGTTTTTATGCGAGCATTTTTTTTTCATGTATAAGCATGTGAAATAACTTGCCATTTTTGATTGGCAACTATGTGTGATGCTCATCCGTGATTCAAATTTTACAGCAGTATTATTTGATTTTATGTGGAGACAAGTTCTTTAATGATGATTAGCGGTGTGGTAGACTATGTTATGCTCACTCCACATTGTTGCGTATGCTCGTGTTTACATCATTTTCTGGGGGAGTTTTGTTTTGTTAAGCGTGTTTTCTAGATCAGGAGTTACCAACATAGTGCCCACAGGTACCAGGTAGCCCCCCCAAGGACCACAAGTTAACCTGTTCTAAAAATAAATAACTGACCGGGGATTGGACGTTGTGATTTCCTCGGAATGTTGTCGAAGTATTCATTTGACATTTTAAACATTGGTAGATGTGTAGAAAAAGTGTTTCATGTGGTATTTATGTTTTCTAATTATTGTGAGAAAGCATGTACATGATCAGTGTCTTCACATAAATGAATATCATACTCGTCTGTTGTTGAGTGAATAATCACCGCCTGGCCACAATTGCTG
Organism: Hippocampus zosterae; assembly: GCF_025434085.1. Classification (NCBI taxonomy): domain Eukaryota; kingdom Metazoa; phylum Chordata; class Actinopteri; order Syngnathiformes; family Syngnathidae; genus Hippocampus; species Hippocampus zosterae. The sequence continues at coordinate 5,807,413 of NC_067464.1, forward strand.
AACATGTTTATTCTAGCCACATTTTTTTATGTTCTTATTTAAACATTTCAGAGGCACGCCATTTAGTTTGTGCATCATAGATAGACTTTATACAGTTTGTACAGTAAACAACACAAATCTTGAATTGTGTACATTATCAACAAAAACATGGACAAAACGGCCACAAAAAAAAAACCCTAAGACTCGATCAGTGTTAGAAAAGCAAAAATCTGAAACCCTGAAATTTAGAAGGATTTTAAGTCACATGCGGTTTTGTGCATGCGTCTTCTGACCTTCTTGTTGCAATTCAGCACACACATACACAAAAGCCACACAAACATTCTGTTTCACCGCAATCACACTGTCCATCATGAAAAAAAAATAGTCTGCAGGCACTTGATCAAATGTTTAAATAAAACAACTTTCAAGTTTAAAAAGAATCCTGTGTCGCTGAGGCATTTTCCTTCATTTGTCACCTTGTGCTCGCTTTGTCACGAAGTCACGTTGGTCGTCATAGTTTTGACGCAGCTTGAGCGCTACAGCAGAGTACTGTTAAAAAGTGCTTTACCCAGCAAGAATCAATGTAAAACAAAACAAAACACTATAATACTGTTTAGGAGAGTTGTGGGTCAGCCTTCTAGGAGCACACGGCATATTTTCGGGGTTCTCAGATGAGACGGGAGTTGCGGAGGTACTGGACGAGCACCTTGTAGATGAAGGTGTACTGGGACAAGGTCTGGACCATCATCATCCTCTGCTGGCGTAGCTTCATCAAAACAGTTTTGATGTCCAGCATCTGCGGGGTGAGAAATGGAAATGATGGAAGACGTAAGGAACGGGTCGAGCTACTCAATACAAAGCAATGTTAACAACCCCAAGCTAAATAATATGCTAACTTTTTCGGGAGACAAGCAAAATGACCATGTTTCATGAAACAATGACGCGTCATCGTAATACTGAGGGCAACCAAAATAAAAAAAAAGTCACAATTGGATTCCTTTTCAAAATGGCCCCAGTGTGAACGTCTCCCATCATACGTTTACCTCGTTGTGTTCCAGGCAGGCGATCATGATCTCGGAGAGGATGACCACGCCGCTGCGCCCCACTCCAGCGCTGCAGTGCACCAGTACGGGCAGGTTGCTGTTTTTTGGCTCACTGATACTGTTGGTGTGCCTCCGCACCGACTGGATCTCCTCCAGGTAGGCTGGAAACACGGCGACACCCACGTTAGGTCTCCAAAAGTCATCGCCAAAGTCCATAGCAAAACGACTCACTGAGAAAGCCTTTGAAATCATCGGGACAGCCGTGGTCTGGCCAGTCTGTGTACTGCAGGTGCCACACGGTGCGCTCCTGGCCCGACAGCAGGTGTTTGATCTTCAGGCCCGTCGTGGCGTAGCAGCCCGACTCGGTGCGGAAGCGCGTCGTGATCTTGAAGCGGCCGTACGTCACCGTGTTGTGCCGCGAGCCGAGACGAGGCCAATAGCGGAAGCTCTTCTCTCGACCGCTCTCCTGCACAAGAGGGGAGACGATCGCTTTTAACGCGGGAAGGCAAAGCCGGTGTCGGGGGTGAAACGTCTCACACACACACTCCCTTAGGCGCAAGGGCCCATCCCACCTCACTTTGAGCTTTCATACTAGCTCTGAAGGCAGAAAGTTTGTGCCCTGACTTCAGAAGACAGTGGGAAAGGGGTCTGTTCAAACAACGCACCTCTTCGGCGGTAACCATGGCGATGATGGCGACACCTTGCTCCCACACCATCTGCCAGAAGTCCTGGCATGTGTTGGAAAGAGGCCCCTGGCTGGCGATGTAGTTCCACTCGTGTCCTCCTATGTTGATCTGCCGAGACAAAAGACAAAACACTTCCTCTTTCAAAAGCAAAACAAAACAAAAACAACACAAATTACAGGAAAACCTGTTCAACCGCAAGCCTCCCGACACTCACTCGCGTTGCAGGATGCTGCACATTTTTCACGACGCTTGTGTTACTTGTTCTGACATATAAACACTCATCGGCCACCCAAAGAGTGTTTTGACGAGTCATCAAGTTTCACCGCCCTGTTCTGCTCTCCCACGATGACAAATGTAATTGTTGCACAATTGAGCATCGCCTACCGATCTCGTTTGCGTGACTGAAATTTGGTCGCAATCAGATAAAACTTCTTGAGGCAAGTTCATGAAAATAAAGAACACAGCCTTTTTAGTCATGAGTTATTCAAACCTTTTTCCAGGGCTGAATTTCCAAAATCTCGGTGACTCGCCCCTAGAAATTGCTATACCCCCCCCCAAAAAAACACACCCAAAAACATAATAAAAGACTACAAAATGGCCGTCTTCAAACCAAAATGGCTGACTTCCACTGTTATTCCGTGTACGCATTCTTGAGACACTTAATGCGGGTGTTTGTCATTTTGCTAAGTCAAACTGGACACATGGAAAACTGTCAACATCAACTCTAAAGTGGCCACAAAGCTAAAACGGCAGACTTCCCGTGTCTTTTCTGGCAGGGCTTCTTGAGATTTTATTTGATTTTTTTGTGGGCATAAGGATGGAAATGACAACCATTTTTTGTGCTGCCAAGCAAAACTGGCCAAAAGCATTTTGTCTACAAAATCTCTTATCTAGCCTGTTTAAGAGCACTTGCAAAGCTCCAAACTTTGTCTTTTCGAGTAAGGGGTGTTGAGATGTTTTTGTGGGTCTACTCCTGGTAGATAAAGTGGTGTCACGGGCTGGATTTTCAAAACCATTCCAAGGGAAGACGGTTTTGGAGGCAAACGGATACAGTGTGAATCAAACCTTTGATTCTTGTCTCGCTTTGGCTCTCAGTGGAATGCGCGAGCTCTTACTTTGATGTGCGACGCGTTGATGTAGCCCGTGTTGTTCTCTTTGGTGGGCACCAGCTCCACACGGGTATCGTCGTAGGGCAGCACGTCCTGGAAGCGGTTCTTGTCGGCGCTCTTGGCCATCTGGGCGACTGTGCAATCGGCCGTCGAGCGACACTTGGGGATGCTCTCGTACTCCTTCAGCAGTTCGCCCATCTCCATGTGCTGCTCCAGGAATTTGCACTGAAACAGGATTGGTGATTTAGTTTAGCTTTGTTTCCCAGTATATTGTGTCAAAAGTTATTGTGACTGCAAATACATCCACAGTGGACTGGATTTGAGTTGTCAACAACAGATTTTGTGAGATTTGAGGTTCTGTATACACCAGCCTGGACTATTTGCTGTTTTTCACGATCAGGCCTTAGCAACAAAATTATTGCTTGTTAGGTGTAATTCATTGACAGTGATTCTTCCATAGCGGATGTCCTGCAGTGTTGGTGGTTCTTGAATGTACCTTATCCAGTGCGCGCCATCAAAAGCAAAATTGAAATAATGCTTCTGCTTCTTTACTGGTGGAGTCGAATTTGCTGTTACAAACTGCCTGTATTCTCCTGTTTAAACTGTTCATGCAACATGGGTTGATGATTGCGATCATTGATGATCCTCTCCATTTTGGCATCGATGCACAGGTACCGTTTAGCGAGGGTGTCAACCATTCACATTCTTTTCCTATTTACAGTTGCCGAGAGATAATCTAGCTACTGTTAGCTAGCTAGCGGGGGGAACATTCTGTCTGGGGCAACGACTTTCATTTGTTGCCGTGCATGACTAAGTGAGAGAGGCCGGTAACAAACTAACGACAGAGGTGTTGATGATTGCCTAGCTAACTATTCACGCGGCGCACACGTTCATCCACTTCCGAGCATATCGCTTAAGTGAAGCCGCTTGCCTCGACAAGAAGCACTCGGACTCCCCCTTATTGTGAAATCTAATTTACAGGAATGAATTCACCCACACCGCGTACCGTTTAAGCTTCATCCAGGTGAACTTGGCTAACCAGTTTCACTCGAAACAAGTGGCTGCTAAGTTTCACAAAGTGTTCAGATTCATCCTTACCCTTTCGTCATTGGAGTCTCGTTCAGGCTCGTCCTTTGCTTCGCTCTGCGCCGGGTGCCTGGACATCGACAGGCCGTTGAGATGGGCCACCTTGAGGGCCCCCATCTTCCTCACATCCGACCGCACGCTCTTCTTCATGCCCTGGCGTGGCAAAAGTAGTACATGCAGCGTTATGTTGAGGCGGATTCTCTGCGTGATTCTCACAGCCGACAAAGTGTAGTTCGCTCCGAGGGTGGAGACAAAAGCGCCCCGCTGAGAGCATCTCCGGTGAAATGTCACCCAGCCGGTTTCCTGACGTACTTCTAAATCGAGTGTCATACCACAGCAGCTGAAGTACGCTGATGTCACGCCGATACAATGCTGAAGGCTCGTTGAGATTTAATGGGCCCGGGAGGAAGGGCAATTGACGGCGCATGAGGTTATATGGATGATAATGGGTCAAATGTACACACGTCACAACATTGAATACAGCGAGGTGGGGTCCCAAAAAAAAAAAAAAGAAAAATACATCGATGCAGATAGATGTCTGACTAAAGTGATTTTCACAATGCTACTTTCTGCAAAATTGGAGCATTCCGGGTGCCACACTAGCCGCTACTGTCAAATAAATACAGTCGAAAACCAAGGTTTGACTGGATGACGTAAACGCTACTTGTCCAAGGGCAGGAGAAGTGTCTGGTGTTCAACTTGATTACACCCCCGCAGACAACTCACCTACACAAATTAACGGGTTGACTGCAAAACTCCAAATTACATCGGTGCAGTGGCTCAGAAACACCTGCCTTGATAGGCTGCGTGAAAGGGGCTCAAAATGTAACGACTCACCGGAGGAGGTAAACCTTCGATGATCTTCTTGGCCTGAGGCACATCAGACACGGGTCTCTTCTTCAAGTCCTTCTTGGACTTGTGCTTGGCCTCGCCGCTCAGATCTCCCTCTGAGACCGAGGGCATGATTCTGCGTTGTCGCTCCTCGCGCAGGTGCAGTGGCACAGCTTCGTGGATCAGATGATGAGCCTTGTAGGTGAGGGCGGCGGTCAGCGAGGGGTCCAGAGACGAGCCGATGGGATAAGCAGGCGGGGGCTCAATGGGAGTCTGTTGTTGAGGAGCCGTGAAGACGCGCTGCGGAGACCCCTCTGGAATGATGGCGGCGATCGCTTTGTGGGAAAGCGGCGTGTGGCGCCCTGCGTCTCCTTCAGACTCCTCCTCATCGCCACTGCTGTGCACTAGCATGGTGGCGTCAGAGAGTGTTTTCTTGTGTCCGTACTGCACGTCGTCCTTGGCGTCGCTCCCGTCTTCCGTCTTGACGCGCTCCAAAAACACATTGAGTTGGGAACCCCGCGAGCAAAGCCCGCGGGAGCCCGGGGGAGGCGAGGCAGCCTCGGCCGCCGAAGGTGACACGTGCCGGTCTTTCAGTCGCATCCCTTCGAGGCTCTGCGCCAGTCCGGCTATCTCGATGGAGTTGCGCTTCTGCGCGTGGAAAGGTGGTCTCTGCGCGGGCCCGCTCAAAAGAGGCTCGGAGACCTCTTGCAGAGAATGAGCCACGGGCAAGCTGTCCTCCTGGAACGTCTGGACCGAGTGGTGCACGCGACGCGTGATGATCAGGTCCGGGTTGCTGCTGCTGACGTAGAGGTGACGCGACAGGTCCGGCGTGCTGTTGGCGGGCCGCGGGTGAGCGTACGGGTACGGCGGAGGCGGTCTGTACACCTGCGTCCTCATGATGTTGGGGGCCGGGTACTCTTGGGCTTGTTGGAGTTGGACGTTGGTGAGCTCCGGGACGCTGACGGCTCCCACCACGGGTCTCCTCTCGATGGGGTAAGCGTGGTACGGCGACGGGCTGTGGAAGCTGGAGCCCACGTGGAAGGGATAGTGGTGGTGGTGGTGGTGGTGCTGGGCGGTGCCGCCGTGCTCCCCTCGGATCTCGGGCTGACTGTAAACGAGAGGGTCCGGCCTGCTGTAAGCGTACGAGTTCCCGATGTTCAGGTTCCTCATTGAGTGACTTTGCCGGTGCTCCTGAGACAAAAGCATCCCCCCGCCGCCTCGGCTCTTCTGCCGCATCACCGTCTCGTAGTCTGGAGTGGCGCGGTAGGAAGGCGGGATGAGGGCGCTGTGGCGGTGAGAGGGCACGTAGTCAGGCCGGGTGACGTCGCTGGTGATCGAGGGGTTCGAGGACATGGGCGAGGGCTGGAGGTAGTGCTGGGGGTTGGTCAGGGAACTGGTGCTGTGGGCGCTGTACACGCTGCCGTTCCGCAAGCGCCCGCCGCCGCCGTACTCCATAGGCGGGCAGTCCAGGCTGGTCTGGGAGTGGTAGTAGTAACCATTCTGGCTGTTCATATACAGGTTGTCTGTAACAAAGCAACGTGTCCCGGGGGATGAGCTGCCGATGATGACCGCTGATGCAGCAAAGTTTAAAGTTACCTTGCGATGACGTGTAGGGCTCCGTGAAGTGGCCGTTGTAGTGCATTTGTGGCGGGGGCATCATGAAGCCCTGAGGCTTTGTCTGCTGTTCAGGAAGGGGGGGGGGGGGGGGGGGAAATGAATTGTGATGTTTACATTTCAGTGACCAACTTGGTTAACTAGTCCATGCTCTAGGTTTGCCCGGTGTCCACTCTATGGAGGAAGCTGACTATCTTAATTCTGAATAAAAGCCTCCAAAACGCCAGCTATGCTGAACGGAGATGGAATGTAAGGAGTAGCCGTGTTCATTTTGGATGCAAGAAATTGACGTTTCTTTGTCATTTTTTTGGATGCTTGTTGGCACCTTTCAAACAAAAGCTGATCAAATGATTTGATGTGACAAATGTAGTTCTGTTAAAACACACACACACACACACACACACACACACACACACTAGACAGTGATGTAGGCTCGGTTCACAGTTGAAAACACATGGCGCGGAATGATGTCCAAGATAAAGTCACAATGTTGATGTACTGTATCACAACACTCTTTATCCAATCAAATTGCTTGGCGGGAATAAACAGTTGAATAAATAAGTGCGCACTGAACTCACCAGGGACAATCTTGTTGACGATCGACGTCTGACCGGGTTGACGACTGTGGACTGTGTTTGTCTGGTGAGAAAACAAGCCAGTAAACTACAAAAAAACCCCCATGGTACTTAAAAGGTCACTGAAATCCATTTTTACTAGAATACATCATATGCAGTCCCGATTTTAGGAGTGAACACAATCATAGTCGACTCGTCACATGTCACGGCTTTGTGATATTTCCTTTATGAAGATTGTAGTAGCCGTCAAGATAACGCTGAAAACTACTCTTAACTCATTCACTGCCAGCCCTTGCATTTAACAGACATCACCGACAGCTGTCGATGGCAGTGAAGGAGTTTTAAGAATCAAATATTCGATTCATTGCAGCCACCTAATAATAATTCAATGATATAAATCATTGCCAATGTGTGGAGGGTAAAACGTTGTCACAAACAAACAAAGAAATTTTAATTTTTTTTAAACTAGGGGTTCATGGATTGATCAGTCGGGATCAGCAGCAATTTCCTGAATTTTGGTGGGTGGGGAGGAAATCGACGATCGGCCCGTCCCTTAAAAGAAACCAGATCTTCTGATTTCATCTCCCTTCGGTGGTCTGAAAAAGTCAGCAACTGTCCTCTTCTGCTGCGAGATGACTCATAAATCGTCTCTTCATTTTTATTTATAGAACGACATCTTGTGCACTTTAAACAACCTGTTTGTACAGTTTCACAGGTATCGTTCAATGTTTTACAAGAAAACAAGATTGGAACATTGACGGTGTATGCTGTTGGGTTATAGAGGAAAAAAAATTGGGATCAGTAGGTCAGACTTTTTCAAAATAAGGACTTGGCCAGAAAATTGTGATGAGTGCAGCCTTAGTTAAAGCAGCTTTCAGTATACCGTGTGTGCCACAACCACAATAACATTGAACTGATAGTTCAATGAACGTCTCTGACAGTGCATGACAAATGAGTAGCTTAGCAAAGAAAGTACTGCAGTCCGAATAATTAGCTTCTGCGTTTGCTGCTTGTACTTGCTTTTGGCAAACTGCGCTGCTCACCCCTTATTTGAAGGCGGAGAGGGACGAGAGAGCATTGGAAAACGAGGAAAGGCTAGAGTGAGGAGGGACTTCTGGGAGCCCACAGGAGGCATGGGGGCACACTCCTCCCTGAGGAGGAGGAGGGGGCGGGGGGGTTAGGAGGAGGTCAGAAGTGAGTCTTCCAAGAATCAGGAGTGGCGCTCGACAGACAAGCGACAAAAAAAGAGTCAGGAAGAGGGCGAGACGTGTGAAACTTACAGGCTGCTCTTGTTGAGCTTATAAAACTTGAGTCGGGCCAGACACATGCGATACACGTATTTGGAAGTTTCCATGTCTTCCTGCGATACAAAACAAGGGGAAGTGAAAAAAAAAGACACAGAGAGAAGATTGCAGCTTGCGTTCCTACAAACAGACTTTCAGATGATGCTTTGCGACTTTAATGGCCTATATAACCAGACAACAACAGCATGTTGTTCTGACTGCCTGAACCTAATTCCACTGAGAGAGCAATGTCGAGAAGGGGGGGGGGGGGGGTGAGAGAGAGAGAGAGAGACTTACAGTCTGGAACTGGACACTCTCCTCTCTGTTGAGAAACTCCAAGGCAAAGAAAGACCTGTTGTGACTCATGTTGTTAATTTCATTCCACCTACACGGCCAATTTAAGCAAAAAGAAAGGAGTCATTGCGTGATGATGTCATTAGCAGTCGCAGCAAAATGCTCAATAGCAACGACACGCAAGGGGAGAGCGGGTGTAGCATTCGCGTCGCTAAATAGTGAGACAATGTTTACGGAGCAGTCGGTCTCTGTGACTTGGTTCCTTTCAGGCCAAATGTAGGTGTGAGAGAACCGCATGGATTACCTGAACAACTGAAGAGGCCTGCCATTTTTGTGTTTGACAAAGATGCCATCGAGGCAGGAGCCCAAAGTCACATCCGTGCCCGTGTTGTCCTGTTTTACGCAACGTGAGAAAAGCAACAGATTGGACATTTTATGGCCCGCATCGGAAGCCAGCTCGAACCGACCTTGGCTTGATAGCTCTCGTGGCCGTAGCCTTCCATTTTCTCCACTTCTTGCATGTACAACATCTCGGCCTCTGGGGACGACAAACCCCTGAGAACGACACAAGACAATAATTTCAATAACGCGTGCGCAGCACCGTGTTCACGCTGGACAGGGTTGGTCTGGTTAACTCATTCAGTACCAGCCAAGTCTAGACCAAGTCTGAAAAGACGTTTAAAAACGTCTTTGGGAGTGAATGAGTTTAAAAGGAGCCATAATATGAAAACGTGAATTTCTATCTTGTAAGCAAATAGCCGGGTCCTCTCATCAAGTGTAGGCAGGCGAAACCTTGAATTGTCAATTAAGTTTTCGACACACGGCGAGTTTGTGTTTGGGGATATGGCCATCGCGCATATGCAGACTGTACCGAATCAAGTGATGCCTCAATGAGAGAAAATGATTTTATTGCCTTTTCGCGCGCTTACTTTTCTCTCCACACTCGACAAGTAGAAATCACCAGTCGAAAAGCCGCACTTGCCATTGAACCCGCGGCACAAGGCCGGCGGCGTAAACAGTTGCTCATTTGCACGAAACCCAAAAAAACTGTCCGGTGTCAACAAAACAAGAAACGTTATGCTAGTCTTGTTCCTTGGCAAGAGAACGCTACAGACAAGCTTTAGGGTCATGTTGGAACAGTCTTAAAGTGTGGGGAGGAAAAAAAAACAAAAACGTACGGCTCCTTGAAAGCCAAATGTGGCGGTGACGTTTGTTCAGTCAAGTCTGGAGCAAGAGCGCTTGAAGAGGTGGTCTTGGCCCGTTTGCAAGAGAACGCCGTCACGTTTGAGTGGGCTACGAGCTAGATTACAGTCACTGTTGTGTTGATCAGGACTTTTACACTCGCTAGTCCATAAACAAATTTTGTTTACATTCTTCAGACCAATAAGAGAGGAGAGTGACATGTGGTTTGTTGTGAGGCATTTGACTTTGTTTGAATGAATCGACTGATGAAACGGGGACGACTGGCCGTACGCCAATGTGGCTCACCTATAAGACTGATAGAGAAGAGCCACTTTCTGAGTTGCCTCCTCCAGCACTCGCTCATCCTGGATCCAGTCCTGCAATGACAAAGCCCCAACGGCGCAAAGTGATTACCGTGTCTTTTCTTCGCGTGGGCACGGCAGGAATTAGGGAAAGTGCTTACGATAGGGAAGAGCGCAAACTTCTGAAGAAACTCCTGGGAATCGTAGCGATTGAAGTCTCCAAAATCAGCTTGCAAACGGAGAGAAACATCCATCAAGAAAAAGTCCACAATGTGTACTTGCCAAACGTAAAGCTCTTGCATTTAAAAAAGGCGTCCAGTCATTTGATTTTCCTTTCACGTGCAAACGTGTCAAACGGCGTCAACGCATCTGCTGAAGCTGCAGGCGGACTCTTGGCAACATTTGCAACTATGTTCACTATCCTCGGCATCAGCAATGTTCTAAAACGCACCCTTCACTCTAGTGCCCCTGTTGGGGACCCCAGATGGGAGTTTGTCCATTTCATTTTGGCACAATGTGACTTTTTTTTGTGATGAATTTAGTTAGCAGTAGTGGAAGCGGACAAAAATATAGAAATGGTGAAGGTCTTTGAGGTCCAAAAGTGATCTCAGAGGCTCTGCTATGCTAAAATGCAGGCACACAAACAAGCAGTAGGGACCAATATAACTTCGCCAGCAGTGTTTGAGATTCTTCTGGCTGGCCAAAAGGTTGGTAGGATGTCACAGCTTCGGGCTCAGGGTACTTGAACTCAGATTCACACATTTACAAGTCACTGTGTGTGTGTTGAATATGATTTTAAAGTCAAACAACATTCATTCATTCATCTTCCGAACCGCTTGATCCTCACAAAAGTCGCGGGGGTGCTGGAGCCCATCCCAGCTGTCTCCGGGCAGTAGGCAGGGGACACCCTGAATCGGTTGCCAGCCAATCGCAGGGCACACAGAGACAAACAACCAACCACGCTCACACCTAGGGACAATTTAGAGTGTTCAATCAGCCTGCCACGCATGTTTTTGGAATGCGGGAGGAAACCGGAGAACCCGGAGAAAACCCACGCAGGCCCAGGGAGAACATGCAAACTCCACACAGGGAGGCCGGAGCTGGAATCGAACCCGGTACCTCTGCACTGTGAAGCCGACGTGCTAACCACTGGACTACCGGGCAACAATATTACAAGTAAATTCAAAATGTTTTTAAAAAAAAAACTCCCAATCGCAAACAATATTTTGTCTAGAACCCCCCCACCCCCCACCCAAACAAAACCATCAAAAGATAGAGTGTCAGTCAAGGAAGATGCAGGCTGCTACAAAGAGAGAACAAAGGCAAGAATAAAGATAAAAAAATGGGGATATACTGACGCTCCAGTTTACTTTAGTGCATATTAATTTTTATCCAAGCTCTGCAATTTCACCCACAGATACATATGAAATGATAAATATGGTTCAGTATTGCTGTAACACGTAAAATCCATTTGTGTGACCTCTCACTTTGCTCACGTCCTATTTGATAACATGGAGACTCGTGCTAAAAAAATAAAGCGGCCAATTTGTGTACGTTTTTGTTTTGGGGATAAATTGAGCTGGTGCGGCTTTTTGATCAGATGCCATTTGTAGTCCAGAAATGACAGAATTTGTGTTGGTGCTGCTGTTTTAGTTAGTTAAAGAGTGCAAATGTGCTCAGGGGTTAACTTCTTTATTATCCAACAGCAAACACTGAAATCTATGAACAGAGTTCAGTATTCAGGAAGTGAATTACTTTTCTGGGGGTCGGTATTTATTTTTTTAATGTGGCAGATGTAACAACTAGTAAAGTAATTAGTGTCTGGCAAGGTGTCTTGTCTACCAGAGGGATAGCCAATATTTTTAAGTATAGCATATCATTATTAAACATGTCTTTAAATCTTCTCGTACAGGTACTGACGTCTTCTTAAATACCCGCTCTTCTCTGCAACAGCGCCGACAAACACCTCGGGCTATTATGCGAGAACTACTTTCATGGGGCGTTGTTGTCATCGCGTCTTATCGATAATCACGGTTTGTTGCGCTTGTAATTCCTTTGTCTGAGGCAGCAGGAGATGAAACCAAGTGCACAATAGCAGACGCATGCAAAAAAAAAAAACATTCACGCTACCTTGTATGGCAAGGCTAGCCAAGCGAATGGCTTGTTCTAAAGTGCACGAGATGCGGCCCTCCAGCACATCCTTCTTCAACTGTAGATAATACTGATATCTGTGAAAACAGACATGGTTATTTTGATTTCAAATATTTTGAGATATATACAGAGTATATATATATGTATATATAAGGCAATGGTATGGTGTTGACTGCTACCGCTAGTTGCAATATTGTTGTTTCCTTGACCTTTAACCTAGTGGGGTTTGTCAACATTCAGACAATATCAAAGTCATCTTTTTTTTAATCTGTTCTGGACTAAAACAAAACAAAACAAAACATTGTTACCTCGTGATCTCCTGCTGCAGCTGGGCGACACTAGGGATGTAGAACACCACCCCGAAGTAGACAGTAGGCTCCACGCCATACTTGTCCAGCTGCTTCTTCAGTGGCTTCTCCAGGTCAATCCACCTCTGCTGGTTCTGCTTGTTCAGATACCATAGACTGAAGAACGTTATCTAGTGCATAGAGAACGCACAAATATCACATGACACATAAAAGGTGAGCATTACAGAAAGCTATTCCAACCTCTGGTTTAGAAACAATGGCCAATTTTTGTGCCACTTCAGATTGTATATTTTCTGACAAATTCAGGCAGCTTCTGAATCGTACAACTTCAGAGATTAACGTTCACCAGCAAATTTGTTGTATGACTTTTCTTCCTGATAATGATGTTTGGTTCCATATGATAAAACTCAAAAGTGTATTCTTTGCAACCACTTTGACCAGTTTTTGTCTGTACGATTGTAGAGCTTTATTTTCCCACAACAATTTTAGACCGTTTCTGAATTGTACGACATTCGACACATTTTTCACTAACTTCTCATTCAGGTGCAACAATACTCCTTGTACATAACAAACCTAATATGGGCAACGAACAAGCCAAACGCTGTCTATCGCTGACATACCTCTCTTAACTCCAATCTCTGGGCGACTGCCTCCAAACATTCCTGGCCCGTGCTCTCCACTGACAGTGTGAACTCCACAAACTCGCCATTGAGTTGCTGGATGCGAGTGACCAGGCAGCTCTTGCTGGAAACGGTGTACCTTCTCGTGCGCTTGAGCTTCAAGCCGAAAGGCAACGGCATGATTCACGCCGGTGCAGATCCTTCGTGACTAGTCCTTGTAAATAATTGGCCACGTTGTCAGTTCTAATAAAACCTGATGAATGGTAGAAGTCACGGGGCTCATTGTCAGGCAAACCTGAAAAGGTGACAAAAGATATACCATTAATGGATAACGATGCGAGCTATGCTTTGCTCTGCAACATAAACATTGTGTTGTGTTTTGGGGTGATTATCGTGGCGCAAAACTTCACAGTGTCATCCGGAGTGCTTTCTCAAACATAGTCACCGTCCTCAAATAAAGATCCAAGTGAAGGTTTCTTTTTTTTTTCTGGAAAACTCGGAAACCAAATATTGATTCTGAGAATATATTTACGGCAAAGATATCACTTTTTTTTCCAAGTATTGCTTCTGCCATTATTTGATTCACTTATTTAGGTGCACAACGTGGTCAGATTATTAGAAACACTCCTCAATATGTAATTATTTGGTCTGATTTTGTATTAATACCTTTGTAAAGTCACAATTGCTAAAAGCAAAGGGGAGACTGCGCAGGTGTACATGCAATTTAGCCAAAAGTTTGACATATAGGTTGACAAATCAAATAATTAGATAAAAAATGTAAATGACTTAAAATGGTTCCATTGGACAATTTGGATCTGAATATAGCAGTGATTCAACCTCCAGTCATTAGTCGCATCCAAGCACTCTGTAGCACTAAATCCCTGCCGGCTTCAATTTAGCAGAGTTTCGAATGAACTTTAAGCCAAACTTCGCTTCAACCCCTCTGAAAGGCAACTTCTGATGCTTTAGCATTAAGCGCACCATAGGATCATGAAATCAAAGCAACCGTCCCGGTACTTAATGTCGTCTCGATAATCGCCTGCCAGAGTATTTACACGAAGAAACATCACGTTTGGCTCGAGCTTGCTAACATACTCCCAGCAAATAGACGACACCCAGGAGTAGCTGACGTCGCCGGTAAATATTTTGGCCGCAGCCCCTTGACGTTACCGTTGAGCTGCCGGGAGAGAGTTTAAAGATCCGATGAGGGCATGAGTCCAAGCGGTAGTTCCACTATAAAACACTTGCTATTTTTATTGTACAATAATAACTACATTAAATGGCGAATGTGTACGATCCTTGGTGAAGGCGAAAGTATCCCTCTTCGTCCTGCATCACTCAGGTTCCAACCGTGTTTTGCTTCCTGGGATTGGAGGCGCAACAAGTGTCTTCATCCGCGGATCTACAACTTTTGTATTTGTGTTTTATTACTCGGTAAATGGCCAACAAAAACATGCAGTATACTTAAAACAATTTGGGTTGTAAAACAAAATGACACCATGACTTAAATTCGTCGACGAGATCTGAAAAACATGTATGGCACCGTCGCGGAGGGATACACGGATATTTTCGGGGGAGTCGTGACCTCAGACAGCTGGAATGCCGAGTGGTGAGAATTGTCCAAATGGGACAGCTGCCTGGACCGGCTGGCCGCTGACCTCCATGTTTACCTTCCACCTCGGCTGACAGCACTTATCGCACACGCTAAACATCGCATTGTGCAACAGTACCGACGTTTGTTTGCAAAATAGCCACCGCTGTCACCCTCCCTTTCCGCCCAATTATAGGTCGTGCAAATATTAAGTCCTATAGAAATATTTATTGCAAATTGAAAGACACTGTGGGGACTCACTAAATCTCTAGAAAAAAAACAAAGTCAACACAACTCATTTCTGTGTAAAATATAGCATACGGTATCTCTTGAACAACACATTAACAACATCAGCGGATTACACAAGACTCGGCCTCTCATATTGTTGTTACCTTCACAAAATAATGGTATGTCATTTTTTGACTTTGTTAGGTTAAGGCAAACTGGGCGCCTCTGCATAAATAGCTTACATCCTCAGCTGAACAGATCATGCCCCCCCCACAAAAAAAAATACACAGCAAATTTTAATCACAGATGTTTTTATGTGTTTCTACAGTAAACATATTTTTGACGCTTAAATAAAACTTTTTTCCTTAGCAACTCAGGTTTTTAGATATTTTCTTTTGAAGTTGTTTTGAAGCATCTATAAAAGCGTGCACACTATGCACGTCACCATGTGTTGTTATTTATACCCATGACATTTCAGGAAAAAAAAAATCTGTTTCTGAACCTAACCCTGAATTCATGTGAGTACAAATGCTCATCTGTGTCTGTATGTGCCCTGTGACTGACTGGCGACCACTGCAGGGTAATCCAAAGTCAGCTGGGGGGATAGGCTGCTGCTCCCGTGACCGTGAACAGGATAAGCTCTGTTCAAAATGTCAGGTAGATTTCATTGCAACCAAGTGTATGATATCAGGAATGCTGTTTTAGGTCACAGGTGGTACAAAATCCCGCCTTTTTCTGGGTTCTGTGTAAAAAGAAAAGAGCTCTCATGCAGCAAGCTTGAAGCATCCTCGGTCTTGAAGAGGCTTTAAAGTTCAGTGTGTGCAACATTCAAAAGTCGTCGTCGCTAACTGAAGCCAGTGTATTTATTTGGTGCTCACTGGAAGAGTCCAAGTTGTCACCTTTAGGGTCTTTATTGACATGCAGCGACTCCGAAAACCTTCTTTCCAAGTCTTGAAGCTCTTTGGATTTTCCTTGAGCAGCTGACTCAGCTTGGACCTGAAGGAGCTCCTCCTGATTGGCATCATCGTCCGTCATGACCGCTTGGTAGTCTTCATCCTTTTCTTCATTACTACTAACATACTCGCTTGTGCCCTCTTCCGTCTTTTCGTTCGGTGTCAGAAGAGAACTTTGTTCAGGAGACCAAAGCGGCGTGGAGCTCAACACGGGCTCCGGGGAGTGCTCAGGAGAATTGTTGCTTTTGCTCACGTGATCAGAGAAACTGTTGTCTACTTCGGTTTTCACCTGCTCCAGGGTTGATTCGGGCAACACAAGAAGGGACTCGAGCAGGTCTTTTTTCCCAAGCTCTTCGCTGTAAGAGGACGGAGCGGAAGGCTCGTCCAGGTTGTTGCGCAGGATGTCCAGAAGGTGGCGCATTTTAGCCTAAAACAACACAGACAATGAATCCTTGACATTACTTTTTTTCCCCCCAAAGACGATCCTCAATGTTTAATACTATATATCACAACCAGGTTCCCCATTCTGCATCCCCATGCATACTCACTTCATCCAGACGTTGCAGATTCATATCAATATGTCGCTGTATCACCCGATTGAGGACCCTTGAAGGAGACATGGACATATAATATCCTGCAGCCTGTTACCATCACGTACGCGGGCCAACCTAAAGTGGTTGTTAACCCAATAATGAAAAAGTGCCCGAGGCCGAAAAGACATGACGTCAAAGCCAAGGTCCCCCCCGTCACGTCGCGTACCCCGCACTCTTGTCCATGTCAAAGGACTCCTCCATCTTGGGAGCATAATTCAAATGTTTTTGAAATCAAAACGGGAACAAGTAGTCCGCATGGTATGTTTTGTATTATAAGTTCCCAAATGCCTTGAAGGTACTGCTTACCATTTAAAAAAAAATCTGGAATCCATTTCCAGCTATTTTTGCTTTTCGAGCCCACTCTAAGATCTCACAAGATACTGAAATATGACAATGACTACACTGACCGTAGAACAGGGAATGACTTGACATTTTACTGAGAACACCCCTCACCTGTCAGAGACTGATCCTCTGGACAAGATGTCTTCCGTTACGTCGTTAATAAATTCAAGGTACATTAATTCTTCATCCCTGTCAAAGAAGAGATTCTTGTTCTTTTAAAATATTCTATGCTTGATTTTTATGCATGAGAGGTTATGGAAACAAACTTACTCTGCACTTGGAGACATGTTTACCCCCTCGAAGGAGAACCTAGAAGAAAGTATCCCTTTCAGAAAGCATACAGAATAATGTGTTATGTCGTACACGATTTTACCTGGTGGAATAGTCGAAGGGATCATAGTCTCGGTTTTTATTTGTTTGTTGTTTCGGCGTTATTGAATATGTGCCGGTGTGGTCGCCCTCAGCCAACTGATGCTCTTTGTTGATTTCCTGGGACAAAGAGTGACATTCAAGATTTTGTTATTTACTGTGATTTTTACAGTGACTATAAAACAGCGGCACAACCCTGTGTAAATGCCAGGGTTTTTTTGGGGGGGGGCGATATTAAAAATGACACCGGGATAAATGGACATCGTTTTCCTCCCATTAATATCGTCTAAGTAATCTGTAAAAACTCAATTGGATTTTTGAGGTGAGAGAAGAAATAAAAACAAACCGAGATGTGTTTTCACAAGTGTTGACATTCTCATAATTGCGGATATGGCTGTGTTTTGTATTCACCAATCATGTTGAAATTCGTGTTAAATGGGCGGCACCTCACACGTGGCAACATTTAACATGCCCCTGATTAACCCCAAATAAGGTTCTAGATGTTCTAGTAGGCTTTTTCCTCATTTCTCTATTTTTTTTCCTACACCTAACATGAGACTGAAGGTGATTAATGATAAAGACAGCCAACTCCCCAGTTACAAGAGGGTGTGCAAACTTGTGCAACAACATTACATCCTTTATTTTTATTTATCCCGTCTCAAAGATAGATAAATTTCCAAATACGTTGCATGTGTTGTAGGACACATTAATAGTGAGATATTTTTTATTGACTTGGGTGTCACTTTAAAAAAAAAAAACCTGGCATTTAAACAGGGGTGTGTAGACTTTGTAAGTCTATAATTATGTGTTTACACCGTATGTATAAATGGTCAAACATTTCAACTGCAAAATTACCTGAGGTGGCTCAACCAACTCTGGTGTGTGCTGCGCAGTCGTGGCTCTACATGAAGGAGGTGAAACAACAATATAAATCATTCTTAACGACATAATTGAGGTGAGACATTGCGGTGTGTACCGTTTCTCCAATTTCAAGTCTTCGAGATCTTGAACCGGATGGGCGCCCCCCGGTGCTCGATAGTAGCGATAACTTGACAGGTATGAGCTCTTTTCCGACTTGAGCATCTTTGGTGTGAAAGGCTTATCTTGGGTGAAGTGCTGCGAATGTTTCTCCAGCAAGTCGCCGCTGTAAGTCTTCTGCACAGGATCACGAAATGCCTTGAGGAAGTTCGGTTCACTCGAGGCGCACAGGTAACTAGCCGCTGGCCGCCCGTGGGACGTCGGCTCCTGGTTTCGGAACTTGAGTTCTGCGGCGGAATGAGGGCGATGATGATGATGATGATTCTTTGGGGTAGCTTTAGTTGGAGACGGGACCTCCTTTGCGTGAAAGGAGCTGCTAAATCCAGGGGCGGAGTGCATGGAGTTTCTTGAGCACAGATAGGGCCTGTATTCAGACTGCATGGAACATCGACTCTGAAAAAGAAAGGAAAAAAAAAACGTGGTAATTGGGCTGAGCCCTGCTGCAAACAACGACAAACTCAGGAAATGATCACCCCACCCAGTTTGGCGTCAAACAGCAGACCCAAGTATTTTTGTAACATGGTTAAAATGATATTGAATGGCTTAGATGGCTTGGTGGGTAACACAGCTGAGTTTGGTTGTATGTTGTAACGAATAACCATTACTTTTGATTGAATTAAAGATGATCTGTTGAATCGTCTTCCATTATAATTCTAACTACTGAAAAAGTTCTAGTGGCTTACGTGTGCCGAGTAACATGAGGCTCTGCTGTTCCTGTGCGAGAGCAAATGTGCTGACTGGGGACGGCCTCCTTTCTTCAGACGCTCTTGTCTCATCCGGTCGCTGTCTGTTTTTGCACATGGAACCATTTCGGAGTATCGTATCAGCAAGCAGATTCTCGCACACAGAATGACATATACGGCTCCTTTAAATTGTCAAACGTGCCCTGTGAGTGTATGCTTTTATACGATGAATGTGGGTGTTGAGGTAAACTGTATTGGTGTTACTTACACTTTACACTCTGCTTAAGGCTTTTGGGTACTGACGTGTCGATAACAGCTGTAAGAAAACACAAGAAAATGTCACTTGTTTCACAGTGAGAGTGACACTATCATTCTTTCACCTTTGTGTTCTTTGACTATTTTTAAAAACTTACATTGTGCTGAATAAATCCTTTTGTAGTGAGACATCATGTGATCTGTAATAAGAGCTTGGGCCCACCTGCTGGAGGAGTGAGGACTAAACGCTGAAAAAAATACGGGAGTCAGAAACAGTTCTCAAAATCAACAAATGATAGCTTAAAATTTTAATAATTAGCAATACTTACGGCTGCTTTTCAATGCCTGACTTCTAATGTTAACGCTAGACCCGGGACCACATAATACACTCCCTAAAATAGAAAAATAATCATCTTAATCCTGATTAGGGATCAATATTAAAACTATCTAAGCATCTGTTTTCTACAATGTCTGCTTTTATTTGTCTTACTGGTAGTCAGCATGCATTAATGAGCATTTCGGGTATTTTGTTAGTTTTACATGCCCATATTTCATTGTATTCAACAAGCATATGGATTCTAAACATTATCTCTACACTACACTATATTATCCAAAAACTATATTTGTCACACACAAACCTAATGCTAACGTTCAGCAACGTTACGTACTTCTTCTCGACTCCATGTCAATGCTATCCTCAGCGTATCCCATTTTCGCCAGAGCTATTCCCAAACCGCAACGGCCAAGCCTCAATACATCCAGAAAGTACAACGCCGTTTATTGTTGACATTTTATCGAGGTGAGCCAATGAATAATGACAATGTTAAACTAGCTTCTTAAGGCAGTTAGCGGAGGATTGCAAAGCTTCGCCGTCGCCATGTCGGTTGCTATGAATGTCAACGTCACTTCGTTACTCACGCATGCGTATTGAATAACGGAGAAGCCGGAAGTTCAACACGGGTGACGGCGGACGCAAATTCTGGAATGTTTCCATGATTTTAAACACGTTTATTTTAAAGCGAGATTGGATAGCGTTGACAACAGACGGAGGGTCAGATACAGCTTAACATATATACTTATAAAAATACTAAATTTAAATAGGAGCCATTACAGCAGTTCCCACATCCCTTGAGCCTACTAGCCAAATGAGAACGCAAGATGAAAAGGCTGTTAATAGTGCAAATCTACTTGGCTATATTATTGCAAAACTGTCTTATAAATTTTTTGGGTGAAACTCCTTATCAAATATCCTTCACACAAATATGGGTACCAAAAACATCTTCCTTGTTGTCTTTTACCTAAAGCCTGAAAATTCTACATTAGAACGATCATCTTTCCCGATTTTACCTTTTTATGAGGCGAAATATTGCTGCAGTCGTGCTTGCTTTTACACAGTGACATAACATCGTATATTATTTGTTGGCCGACAACAAACATGAAATCCAAATACCTCTCAGGTGCATCTTTCATTCATGAATAATAATTAATAATCACATACACACACCGTGCCAATATATTTCGCCCTCAAATGATTCTAGTAATGAACCATTACATCAGATTTTTTTTTTCTTAAAGGTCCCCCATCCCAGTGTATGAAGCTCATCAATAATGCATATGGTGCTCATACATATGAATGATGTCACCGTGGAGGTCCACCAATGGTTGGGCGTGACCCACGGCTTTGCACCATGTGCTCCCACACATTCACGGGCTGCCTGCAACGATGATGGAATAATAATAAATAAAAAATCCACATTTTGCCTGCCGGGGAGAAAAAGCACAAGAGTGAGTATTGGAAATATATGTTTGACGTTGGTGTACATTTCAGGAGAAGATTTTTGAGTGTGCTTGATTTGATCCTGAAAGACCATTGGGAGCAAGCTAAAGGAAGCAGAGCATCCGTTTTTTAACGCGCTCCTTGTTCTACGAGAGGCGAGTGCGTAAAGTTGGGTGGGCACCCACTGGGCTTGCCAGTCCCTAGTGTGCGTGTATTGTATTTATGTTTGTATGGGGCGACTTTTGGTTTTCCCCTCGCTCGAAAACAGATGTACTGCATCTCACTTGGTCCAGACGAGATTCAGAAAAAAAGGAGGGGACTCTCGAACAGCAGACAATGCGGTTATTTGCTCGCCTTGTCATTAGCAGACACGTCCTTAAAAGAAGACATGTCTGAAGATGGGGAGATATATTTATTTTAATCATGTATTTACGTTTATTTTGATTTTCTGAAACGGTTACGTTTTTTTACCCTCGGTTTTAATTTATTAATTTATTATAATTATTTTTGAAAAGATGAAATTCCCAATAGAAACCCCGAGGAAACAAGTTAACTGGGACACCGAACAAGGTACAGTACCTTTTAAAAATCATATTAAAATAACATACTTGAGGACATATATGTAATGTGCTTCCTAGTTTTTGTTTTTAAATGACAATTTCTTTGTTACTCTGTCATCAATTTTACAAATACATGTTATTAAATACACTTAATTAGTACTATATATTGCCCTATAAACTCGGTGTGTGTACTTTCTTTCAAATTTTACATTTAAAAACGAGCCGCGGGAGGTTAATGACAATGCAAGTTAGCACAAACAACCGAAAGTCTCAAAGCATTTAGACAAGGAAAATTGTACACTTGCATTCAATTGACATGTAAAATGCTCTTTTGGACATTAAACGTGACGTTAAATCGAGTCGATATAATTTTTTGCTTGTTTTGTTACCGGAAGTTTAAGCTATTACAGTATTGTCCGAGTTTGACACCCTTTGGACAGTGAGGCTCAGATGGTGTGTCCACCAACCTGTCTCGTTTCTTCAGGAATGACGTGAAAAAAACTCGAGCAAAATAAAAATGGGACCTCTTGTTTTATCCTACTCACTTTATTTGCTTAGTTAGGGCTGCTGAACCACTGCTTGTGTTGAGAATTCATTCAAATATAAGTAGACGAAATGTGGCGACATTCGTGTAACAAATTTACATTTAACCTTAAACGTCGATTAAGTCACATCATTTTCATGTTGTTATGGGACTCGGCTTGCTCCCCATGAAGAGTGGGTATCGAATGGAAAATATGTCTTTCCATTCAAGCCTTATTCAATTAGTCACAATCAATAGGAGGCTGAGTTAGTGCCTTGGATTTTAGATGGGCGTGTACGTCACAAGCAACGTTAATGCAATTTTGATTATAAAACACTAGAGTGGAAGCTCTAAGGTCGAACTTAATCCATTGTGGAACGTGGAGCGACTTTTAAACCAAATTTTCCCAAAGGAAATATGAAAATGGTGTTTGGTTGGTTCCTGGGTCAAACTATCACCTTAACACCTTTCTAAGTAGAACAGGCAGTTTTATGTATGTAAATTTCAGGCCATTTGAGCTTACTGGTGTATAAGAAATTGAAACTTGTCAGACAATCGGAGAAGGTTTTCCCCGAGTAAGTGACAAAACAAAAGGGCTCATACATTGAAAAATGGTTTACAATAATTTGTAGCTGTTACTGACCAAATTTTCTCTTGCCAATATTGCACAAAAACAGTCCTCAAAACTCAAATTCTCCGTGACCAATCATCCAAATTTAAAAAAAATTGTTGCTTTTCAATTACCGGTACATTGAACTGGCCGTTCCATCCACATTTGGCATTTTGACAATTTTATTTTTTGGAAATCTTATTCTGTTGCTGTTTAGAGCTAGAGACACACTTGTCAGTCATTGTGCAGCTCGTCACAACAGCTAGCGCAAGGGTGCCCAAGTCTGGGCCACATGAGCCCCTATCCAACTTGTACTAATTTTCTTTAAGCTAATGAAATGGTAGAAGCTAATGTTGGCAGTTGCACTGAAATGTTACATCTTACAGCTAATGTCACGTTAGCGAGGCAAGCGTATAGCATTTGGAGTGGCATAGCCGTAGCTAGAGCTGGTGCTAAAAAAATTGCTTTAATTATTATTATTACTCAAATGTGCATTTCAATTGTATTGTTTTTCATCAATAGACATTTAAGAATCTCTGCATTCATTTGAACATCAAACACACTGTTAATTAATTGAATAGAATACCATTTGTTATTTTGACTTCAAAATGGCGCCGCGAGAGTGGCTGCCTTTCCAGCAGCTCCTATTTTTTTGATGTTCTACTTCTTCCTTTCATAACTTTGCTGCTGTGAATCTGGAATTTCTCCATTGCGAGACTAATAAAGGTTTTCTTAGTCTTAGTCTTAGTCATTTATGTCTTTGTAAGATTAGTTTGCGTCATGATGACATCATTGCATGCATCCCTGAATACTGATTCAGGCTTGGTGTCTTTCTGCTGTTTCATTCTTAAAGTTGTCATTTATGTTGTCTTCTAAAAATAGCCTGCTGCTATCATTGCGCAGTGTTATAGGAGAGAACAGAAAAATCTCATCGTCGTAATTGATTCAGTCATCCAACAAGGAAGAACTAACAAGATTCATAAGTGCTGTGGGAGTGTACGGGATGCTTCCTGGATGTCCTTGACTCATCCCGGATCATTGTGGATACCTGGTTCTGTCCACTGCTCTGAGGCACATTTGTCATATTTGTTTTATTAGAGCAGTGCTTCTCAATGCTATTCTTTTATGCCCCCCCCCCACCCTTCCTCGAAAGGAGAAAACATTTCATGCCCCCCACCCACCAACTCTCCACCGCAGTGACAGTATATACTTCATCCCTTTCATAGCACATTAGGAACAACAGAGGGGGCAGTTAAGCATTCTTATCCATCATACAAGTGTAAAAGGAAATTAACCACAGCAAAGGTCAAACCTCATCAAACTAAATTAAAAGTACCTCACTGGCCCCATCTAAGTATAAGGAGACGATCATAAAGTATATTCGCAGCACTCAATTAGTTGTTGGACTATCCGTGCCATACATTTCCTGAAAGCCTTTGTAGCTATGCATATAGATTAATGTAATATTCATGTGCATAATCATTTGCATAATGTATTGAAAATCAGGATGTTTTCTTCACCTAATGGAATCCTATAAATGGTGATGCAGTTTTCTTCTGCATTAGCGATATAGGCAATGCCCAGCAGGCTTCCGAGGCTGCCTTCCGCGTGACTAATGGCTTTAATGTACAGCGTCTAAAACTCAGTCCTCAGATGGCAAGACAATTTAAAGATTGCCTTTGGTATCGGTGGTTCCGGGTCAGATTACAATTGAGAAATCTGTGTCATCCAAACACACAAACCATCAACTATCAGAGTTTTGAAAGTCAAAGGAAATTAGGTAAGCTACAACCAAAGTAATAAAATTGACATCAAAGTTCCTTTCAAGATAAATGTCTTATTTTGTTGTGTCTTTGTTCTGTGCACTGTTCAAACTAAAGTGGAATTGAACCAAACAGCACCGCACCAAAAGTCACTTAAAAGTGGATTGATGAGAACCCTGGTTTGTGTGCGCCAGGATTTGCATTTATATATAAACCTAAGCCTAACGAACAGAGCAGTAACAAAGATTATTCTAACTGAATCAAAAGTTCTGATTCAAAACAGAATACCGAACGACAAGCGTGTTCATACTTGACCTGAAATGAACCGAACCGGACCTGACTTCACTTGCCTACCCCAAGAACTTTCCACACACACACACACACATACGCTCGCAAACATTCACATACACTTATTTGACAATCTATGGAACAGTAAGAGCACAGCGGGAGCATGCTGGTGGTTGCCTGCAGCTTTTTAACTCATAAAATGCCAAAAAGTTTGAATTTAACATTTAAAATGGCTTAACTTCACCTGAATCCCGCTCCACAATGTGACCAAGGGTAAAATCAAATCCAAGTCCCTTGCACTCTTACTCCTGTCTATAAATGCTCCTCATTGTTGTCTCCTTCTTCTTCTTTTTCTTCATCTTAGTTCATTGGTGGATTACTGCTCTTTGGTGCATACCGCCACCTACTGCACAGGATGTGCAGAGCGTTTCAATATGTAGCCAATGGAAGCAAATCTGCTTGTATTCAACCCCGCTAACATACACATGAGACAGGCGGGGTGTGTTTCTGTCAGTCGTTAGTAAAACGGGTGTCCGTCAGTGTTGGACTGGGAGTGCTTTGTAGATCTTTTTTTTAAGTCCCCCATCAGTCGTCAATTGCCAGCAAAATGGGCGTCGGGCAGTGACGGACTGACGGACTTTCCGTCAGTAATGACGGAATGCCCATCTCGGTTGCTGGGTTAATACACTTCATTGTAACCAAACCAAACTGTGAGTTCATATTTGTGAGTTTCCAATGCTTTTTGGCATAATTAGCAATCGTCCATGGTTTTGGTAGCGCATTCACACTAGAACGCTTAAAGGGTCTCAGTCCAGTTGTCAGGTACTAAACGTTCACAAGCTGAATCACGACGCAACTTGATCTTTTCCTACAATGTTTTCCAGTGGCGGTCCAGACCAACTTGGTCCCTCCCAAGAAGGCCCAGCCCGGCATGGTGAAGTCCAGCCTGGTCCAGGCTAGTGTGGCTACCATGCAGAACCCAACGGGCTGTGAGCCCAAAGCCAACGGCCACTGCTCGCTGCCTCGCCTGTCCATCTCGTCGCGCTCGGCCAGTGTCGTGGCCAGCATGGACACCAGCTGCGACGGCTCGCTGGCAGCGCTGCACTCGGTCATGAAGTGGAAGACCGTATTGGCCGTGTTCATCGTGGTGGTCCTGTACCTCGTGTGCGGGGGTCTGGCATTTAGGGCGCTGGAGCAGCCGTTCGAAAGCGACCAGAAGACCAGCATCACTCTGGAGAAGGCTTCCTTTCTGGCAAGACACTCATGTGTCACACCCGATGAGCTGGAGGCTCTCATAAAGGTGAGTTGGTGACAGCGATTTTTATATATGCCCCCCACCCCCCGCTACCTGACAGAAGTGCACTTGATAAACATAAATCCATTATCCCGTGCTGCTCAACGGGTAAACATAAGAAGCAAGGCAGTCCTCCAGCAGGAGCCTCACTTGCTACCTTTGGCAATGCGACACATCTCATAATGCTCAGTGACACTTCACATGTGCTGACAATTCATGGTAAACATTGTTACATAAACCAACATAAAAGTTGTCTGTGGGGAGAATAGGTTAGGTAACTGTCTATCCTTAATGAAGTATCGCGTGATGTGAGCAACTGGCATTTAAAGTTCTCCACTCAGTTCCTTGCACTTCTGGGCCCCAATTTATGAAATGCCATATTGGCGTATTCCCTCAGCCACGGAAATGTGAGCCGATGTTGATTAGAATTGAGATGTTTAGTTGGAGGATAGACCATGCGTATATCCACGGAATGGGTCACGACACGGTAATTGACGTCGATTAATTCAGACATGATTGAGCCAACATGGAAAAAGTAAGTAGTAGTTCAGGAAAAGATATCATAATAATTCCGTATATCCAATGAAAACACCTGAAAGGCGGAAGAGATTAAAAAAAACATGACAGGGAGATTCAGACAAGTGTGCAGTCTCTTGTATGCCTTATGCTTTGTTTCTTTCTCTCTCTCTCTCTCTCTCTCTCTCTCTCTCTCTCTCTCTCTCTCTCATATTTGTGCTGATTAGGGAGAAAAGCCAAATTTCCTCCCCCCCCCCCATCTCAAATCTCAATGCAATTGGTTGCCTTCTCCCCACCATGTTATTATGCTAATTAAGGAACAAAAGCAGGGTTAATAGAGAGAGGTTGGCTGGAGTGGAAAATGAGCATTCGATTGTTTGATGTCAGATTCTCACATTTTAAACTGCCAAACACTACGAAGAGTAAGTACAAAAATGAAAGTGAAAAAAAAAATAAACAGTGAAAATCCTCGCGGTTCGACGGACAGTTTGATGTGGTTGGATGCGAAAGGAAATCCACACATCACTGGTGAGTCATACAGCTACATGCTAATTAGCAGTTGTCTGATAAGTCATTTATTTAATTGATATTCAATTACTGGTTTTATTATTGGATTTAGTTTACTTCTTATATGGCCTATTTGTGGAGTGCAAGATTAAAAAAAAAAAAAAAAATAAAATAAAAAGGTCGCTAACTATGGTCCACTAAAGTCAAGTACAAATTCTTCTGTATGTGTAACACTTTTAAACCCCAAAATGTCATTTATAAAATTCATTGACGAATATGAACATGAAGAGAGAAATTGTAGTTCGTTTTATTAATATTTCAGTTACAGATATAAACACACTACATTTTATTTATTGATGTATTTATTTATTTTCACAGTGATGTTGTTGTAGAGCGAACTAGGCAAGAGTTAGCATTTGCACCTTGGCTTTGACAGCGGTCAACTGCAAGGCATATCTTGACAAACACCCACTCCCACTCCCACTCCCATTTATTTTTGTATCTGTGGACAACTTGGAATCTTCAGTGAACCAGAATGCCCGAAGAATAAAAAGTGAGAACCTCAAAAGCGTGAGGCAGACGTGCTCCTCGCGAGTCTTTGAACCATATACTTCCAGAAAATTCTGTCTGCCTTCGACTGCAATATGCGCTCACTTGTGAGACTATTAATAAAATTATGACGCCCCCATGACATTCTCTTAAACTTGGAATAACCCCGACGACGAGGGAAACCAGCACATACAATTTGGAGTGGCCTACTTTTCGCTGGAACAATCTTGTTTGATGTGAACATCTTTCACCACTGGTGAATTTTGGTCTGTATTTCCAGATATTTATTTTTACACTCCATGGCCACCCACCCACCCACACAAGGATCCATTCCTTACTCACCTCAAGGTATCACAAAAAGATACTAGCTGTAGTTTGTGGCAGAAATCAATGACGGCATCTTGCGTAAGCTGGGGATGGAAATGCAAAACCTTTAGCGTGTTGTGTTCGGCAAAGGGGGAGTCCGGAGGGAATTAATTATTCATCGGGCGAGGCAGGAGTGGGAGACCTCCTGCGGTGCCGGAAGCAGCTGCTGGGCAAAATGAGCCCATTCGGTACACGCGCGAGGGCATAGATCATCAGTAAGAAGTGAAAGCTAACAGGCTAAACACCAGCTGGAAGTGAAAGCTAACAGGCTATTTGCTAACGAACGGCTTTCAAGTGCTGAAGGAATGATTACATTTTGGCGATGGCTATAATCAAAGCCGTAACCGGCGATGAACAGACCTTGGCACCCATTTGTTTTTCTTGGCGAATCCTCCAAATGATCCTCAAACTGACGTGATGCTCCGCCCACATGAGACGCGAGAAGCCAGTGCTGTCAAAAAATTTCCACCAAATAGCGCCTAAAAACATATATACTGTTAAAATCCCGCAAAAAATGTTGTCATTGTTCACAAGTACTGCAAAATCGACACTATTTTTTGGGGGCTACCTAAAGCATTTCACAATATGTGTTCCCATTAAGAGTGTGGAATTTTGTCAGAAAAGTTAGTGGGTTGGTTAAATACGTCATGCCTATTCCTCTTTGTTTGATGTTTACTTTTACAGTAAAGAGTCTGCTACGCCTCTCTCATAAAGGTAAATCTGAATACGAATCCAAGGCCGTTTTGCTGCTCCATTGAGCGTTACATACTCAATGTGTTTTTGTGTTCTTTCAGTAGTGTAGTGCGGGGGCGAGTCATTCATATCAGTCTTTTTTGTGGAGGAAGACAGAATCCTCAGGAAGAAGAATGGCTGGGAAAAAAAACCAAATAATCACTGACAGACACTCAATGCCCGTGCGGCCATGTTTGCTCTTTCAGCGTCCTCCTACCCACTGTGAGCGTCACCCCCCCATTGCCCATCCTTATAATTACCTCGGCCGAAGCCTCTGGCCTGATGCATGCTGTGGCACAATGTGATGCCGCGCTGTTATTTACAGGGCTCATTTCGTGATGAGTCACGATTCAGCACACCTGCAGCTGCGTTACGTCACCACACGCAAATGATCTTTTTTCTGGATGTTGTAATACGTACATTCCATGACACAAGACACACATTTAGGTTTGTTTTATATATAGAGATATAGATATACAGTAGATAGATAGATATATACACACACACACACACACACACACACACACACACACATGTTTCAGGATTTTTTTAAGGGAGTATTTGCAAACAAAAACGCCAAAATAGCAATCATAGACGGTAAGCAGGAGAGCTGGTGTCTTTTGCGTGTGAACTCATCGTAAACGCCAAGCGCCTCATTTTTCTCAGAGCACACTATAAATGGCAGAAACAGCCATTTGACAAAGGTAAAATAACCATCCATCCATCCATTTTCCGAACCATTTGATCCTCACTAGGGTCGCGGCAAAGGTAAAATAATTTTTGGAATTACTTTCAGTTCAATCTTGGTCATGTTTTTTTTTTTTTAAGCCACCCCACTTGTTTTCCCTCCTGATCATATTGTATAAGCTTCCTTTTGTTTCTGACAATCTCACAGTATCCTTCCTGGTGGAGGAGACAATTTTGTTTGGCAGCGCAAGCTGGCCAGTATTACGATAAAGACAATATTGAAAGTGCTGCAGTGTTTGGCCCCCTTGTCATGCTTTTTATGGGGGGGGGGCAATCGTTGAAGGGTAACGCGCCGATGTCTCTTGCTGGTGTGTGCCTGAAAGACATTTTATCCCTCCTGTCACCCTGGGAAGGCAATGTTTGGCTACCAAAAAGCAGTGGTCTTACTAAAAAATTGCTTGTCAACATTGTATGTTGCCGCAGAAAAAATGTTTGGTACAAAATGTACCGGTAATACTCTTCTCACAAGGTCAACGTTTTGACACACAAATGCTCAATGTTGCCATGAAAGTTCCGCAGTAGGCAATATACTCCAGCCAAATTAAATGTCTTGCCGTATAGCACATTGTTCTGCTGCAATGCAAAAAAAAAGTCAACAAAAACAAAGGAGTCCTTCAGGAGTCCTCATGCCTGCAAAGCGCACGTGCACTATAGAGGATTTTCCACATCTTCAATGCAGCACCACGTTTCCTGGCAAACAGAAGAGGGCTATAAATAGAACAGCTCATAAAATATTCAGACATTGCGCGGCTATTTATAGCCGTCCCACCACTCTAGAAATAGATCATTCTGAATGTAATTCGATATTTGTTACGGCTTATTGAATTCATTTTTTTTAAACGCTTGGACGAATTTGACATGAAGTGAAAACGTGCAAGACCGTGAATAGTAGTCTGTGCGCCTGAAGTGGTCCGTAGCTTGCTTTGAAATGTATGTCACGAGAGTAGATGCATTTTTCATAAAGCGGTTGCTTTCAAAACGCTTGCACATAATGTGTGGGGGCGGCCTTGAATGATGGCGCGAGTACATTCAAGTGAATGATCACAACAATTTACCAGCACAAAAATGCGGTGATCTTTCATATATTAAAAAAAAAAAAGCATTCACTGCATTGTGTTGCTATTTAAATGTCAACACACGCCTGGTGTAATGTTTTTTGGGGTACACCACACAGTATTTTGCCTCAAAATTGAGCTTGGCCGCAAAAGTAGATGTTCCATAGCAATATGACCACCGTGTTTTGCCACAAAAATGCACAATAGTTTAGAAGTTATAAAACAGCGCTAACCACCATTTCACCCGCCCCCCCAAAAACATGATACGAACAGCACTTTTTGAATGAAATCTACATTATTATCATGCGACCGGGAGCGTTTGCTCATGGACAGCGTTGTCTTTTTTTTTTTTTTCCCCCACATCCGAGGCCACAGCAAAAGTCCGTGTCGCCATGGAGACAAGAATACAAAGAATTCGCATCAAACATTAGTGAGCGAGAAAGAGAGCAGATGGAGATTTTATGGCACCGCAATGAAGCACAAGCGTGAAGAATGTCCCAGTGAATGTAAAGCTACAATGTCTTTGTTTGTTTCGATGCGCCATTCAGAGTCGCTAGTAGTTAGCATGCGCATGAGATGCCATACACAATAAATACAAATAAAAGGCTTTTTTGTGGTTTTTTTGGCCTGTGTTTTTCAGCATTCCATCGACGCTGTGAGTGCCGGAGTGAGTCCCATAGGCGACACTTCGTACAACTCCAGTTACTGGGACCTGGGCAGCGCTTTCTTCTTCGCCGGAACTGTCATCACCACCATCGGTACATCCTTGGACCCCAAACTCTTGCATGACTGTACTGTCCACGTACATTCAGCGAATGAGTTAAAATTGTGAAATGCTTTGCATAGCACTATCTAGAATAGCAACAGTAAAATTCACTTCACCGTGCTTCCCTAAATTAGAACCTCAATTAAATTGTCATATTATTTGACAAAGAATTCTTATTTTACTTGATGAAACGTCCTTATATGTGGACGCCAGGCCCTTATAGTCCAAAATCCCCCCCAAAGCACCCCCCAACCCTGGAAAGTGGCGTACTTTGTGGTCCACAACTCAAAAATCAAAAGTGTTCCATTTGGACACGACATTTTTCTATTTTGGCACCAAAAAAGACATTTATATGACATACTAAAATTAAAAATATTTTCTCTAAGTAAAAGTGTGATTGAAAAACATTTCTCTTCAAAAACAGAAAAAAAGTTTTATTGGCAAAAAAAAAACAACAACCCATTTTCTTAAAATAAAACTGGTAAAAAAAATCTTGTAATCTTTTAAACTTAGTTAAAATGCCACTGCCATTTTTCAGATAAGTCTTAAACTTTATTCTCACATTTTTTTCCGCAGTAGATTACATCCTTATTCTTGTAATCCTTCTACTGTCTTTTGAAGAAGAAAAAAAAACTCCATAGTCATTCTAGCGATTGTTTTGTGTGTGCGTCTTAATGTAACAAGATGATCATTTCTTGAACGAAAAATTTTTTCCGAGCTCAGCTCAATTCCATGTGGTCCCGTTGTAAGGTCATCGCACGCTTCGATGATGAAGTGGCTGAGGTTTTTGTGGGCCTTTCGATTATTGATATGACTTAAGTCAATTTAATCTTGAGATCGCCACTGGCCTTTTGACAATGACAAATGTCTTTTCCCTCAAGGGCAACTGAATTAGCGCCTTCCCCTGGTCTTACTTCGCCCTTCCCATTTCCTCCAGCAACGTAACAGAAGAGCTTCTATTGATGATGTTGCATAAGTGTGTCATCCATCCATCCATCCATCTTCTACCGCTTATCCGGGGCCGGGTCACAGGGCCAACAGCTTTAGCAGGGAAGCCCAGACTTCCCTCTCCCTAGCTACTTCTTCCAGCTCTCCCCGGGGGATCCCGAGTCGTTCCCAGGCAAGCTGGGTGACATAGTCTCTCCAGCGTGTCCTGGGTCTTCCTCTGGGTCTCCTCCCGGTGGGGCATGACCGGAACACCTCACCGGGGAGGCGCTCAGGAGGCATCCGAATCAGATGCCCAAGCCACCTCATCTGGCTCCTCTCGATGTGGAGGAGAAGCGGCTCGACTCGGAGCCCCTCCCGGATGACCGAGCTTCTCACCTTATCTCTAAGGGAGAGCCCGGACACTCTGCGGAGAAAACTCATTTCGGCCGCTTGTATCCGGGATCTCGTTCTTTCGGTCACGACCCATAGCTCGTGACCATAGATGAGGGTTGGGGCGTAGATCGACCGGTAAATTGAGAGCTTCGCCCTTTGGCTCAGCTCCTTCTTCACCACGACAGACCGATACAACGTCCGCATCACAGCAGACGCTGCACCGATCCGCCTGTCGATCTCTCGCTCCCTCCTGCCCTCACTCGTGAACAAGACCCCAAGATACTTAAAGTCCTCCACTTGGGGCAAGATCTCCCCCCCGACCCGGAGGGGGCACTCCACCCTTTTCCAACTGAGGACCATGGTTTCAGATTTGGAGGTGCTGATTTTCATCCCAACCGCTTCACACTCGGCTGCGAAACGCTCCAGTGAGAGTTGGAGAGGCCTGTTTGAAGGAGCCAACAGCACCACATCATCTGCAAAAAGCAGGGATGCAATACTGAGGCCCCCAAAACGGACCCCCTCAACGCTTCGGCTGCGCCTAGAAATTCTGTCCATAAAAGTTATGAACAGAATCGGCGACAAAGGGCAGCCTTGGCGGAGTCCTACCCCCACTGGAAACGGTTCCGACTTACTGCCGGCAATGTGAACAATACTGAGGCCACCAAAACGGACCCCCTCAACGCTTCGGCCGCGCCTAGAGATTCTGTCCATGAAGGAAGTGTGTCATCTTCATCTTAATGCAACCTCCACACCAACCTCCTCATTTCCTTCCTTTGGCGCACCTCGGGATGTCCTTAATAGGGTTTTATTAGCTTGTCAGCCAGGGCAAGTTCAACGATGCCAAGGTAGAATCATGTTTTCAATCAAATTTGTCATTTCTGATGTGTCTATAGGTTATGGAAATATCGCTCCCAGCACGGAGGGCGGGAAAATCTTCTGCATTCTTTACGCCATATTCGGCATCCCTCTTTTCGGCTTCCTGTTGGCCGGGATCGGCGATCAGCTGGGCACTATTTTTGTCAAAAGTATTTTGAGAGTGGAGAAGATCTTCAGGGTGAGTCGCAGGTATTGACAAATCGTTGCCCGAGCGATGCCGCCGTTAGTCTGACGGCCGTTCTTCCCTTTTGCTCCCCCTCCGCAGCAAAAACACAAACAGATCAGCCAGACGAAGATCCGGGTGACGTCCACCATCCTCTTCATCTTTGCCGGTTGCATCGTCTTCGTCACCGTTCCCGCCGTCATCTTCAAACACATCGAGGGCTGGACCACGCTGGAGGCCATCTACTTTGTCGTCATCACTCTCACCACAGTGGGGATCGGCGACTATGTGGCGGGTTCGTATTCAACTCGACGTCCGCTCGCATTCATCAAGTTCAGCCTGAGCTGATTTTGTTTTTTTTTCTTTTTTTTCTTCCAGGCGGAAACCGCAGGATTGACTACATGAAGTGGTACAAGCCTCTGGTGTGGTTTTGGATCCTGGTGGGTTTGGCCTACTTTGCGGCCGTCCTCAGCATGATCGGAGACTGGCTTCGAGTGCTATCCAAGAAGACCAAAGATGAGGTAGGGTTTCTTTTCGATGACATGCTCAACACTGTCTGAGCTGAATTTTTAATGTTGTTAATTAAATCGTTTTGGGGTTTTTTTTTGGTTTTTTTCCAATTTTCGTTTTCGTTCCCGTCAGCTAGCATAGACTCCGTGACCCTGTGACCGGATAGATCTCCTCGCATAGACGGCTCTCACCGCCTTGATTTTTCTCTGTAATTCACTACAGAGCAACTGTCTTCACAGGTTGCCGCTCACGCAGCCGAATGGAAGGCGAACGTACGAGCCGAGTTCCGGGAGACGCGGCGGCGCCTGAGCGTCGAGATCCACGACAAGCTCCAACGGGCGGCGACCATCCGCAGCATGGAGCGCCGCCAGCTGGGTCTGGAACAGCGGGCCCACTCTTTGGACATGCTGTCTCCTGAGAAGAGGGCTGTTTTTGCCAGTCTGGACACCGGCCGCTTTAAGACTTCATCCCAGGAGAGCATTGACACCAAGCTAAACAACCTGCGGCTGAAAGGCGCCTGCGAGCCCTACGAGCACCGCGGCGTCGAGCGGATGCCACAGACGGCCTCCTCGTCGGAGGAGAATCTCTTCAACCTGCGCTTTGGCACGCTCACCAAGCTGGCCAGGCGCAGCAAGAACCGCGAGATCCGGAGGAACGTACCCGGCGACGCTCGACGGGCCAGCGTCGGCGTTGGCAACGGGAACGCCATGTTTGACGAAGAGCGGGGCGAGGGGGGGGAAGAAGATTGTGAGCTCGATGAGGAAGGCCAGGAGAGGAAAGAGAGGAACACAAGCTTGACAAACCTGTCGCAGTATTCCACGGATCGCTCCAAGTTGAACGGATGCATACCAGAACTGCCGAATCACCAAGATGACTAGGCAGGAGAAACTCTTCTGATGGAGGGGTCGAGACTCTCAGTAGAAGTCTACTCGTGCCCCTTGAGGTACACTCGAAAAGAATTTCCTGGACTCCAAGTAGCATTTGTACCTCAAGAACTCTCCAAAGCCAGAGTGATTTGCGCTTTGCCGGAGAATTTAATCAGACAAAGGAGTCTCGTCTTGACTGTCATTTCAGTCCAAATTATAGTACCCCGAAATTTCTGGACGGGAACTGTCCAAAAGCAGAATGGTTAGCTTGTCCTGTCGAGAAAATCATCAGACCAAGAGACATAAGACCGGCCCAAGGAGCCGCTTCCGCTCCCCTCGATGGGATCATTTCTGAACTCCAAGGAGAGATGTGCACGGTGAACGTTTGCCTGCCACAACTGTGAAAAAAAAAAGACCACTTAACTGCTTGTTCGAGGAAAGCATCGGACAAAGTGAGACAGACTTGTGCCCCTCAAAGTACAACCTTGAAAACAATTGTACCCTATTGGGCTACGATAATAATAGAAATGGAGAAGAAATGAAAATCATTTCTGGATTTCTCATGGAGCCTTTCAACCAGTCCAATTGTCCAAAACCAGACTGATGACCTGTTCACCGGAGAATCTTATCAGACGGAGGGATATAGACTTGCAGAAGGAGTCCGCGCGCTAGCCTCAAGGTACCAGCGAAAAGAATCGTACCTCACTGCGATCATTTCGATAAGGAGAGCTCAAAGTCTGGTAAAAGTCATCGTTGCATTGAGCGTTCATCCCACCGGCAGGACTTTGCAACGCCGACATTTTTGCAGAAGTCCACGGGCATACGTCCAAGAAATGTGCCTTTTTCCGTTCCCTCAGTTAGCTTGGAGCCGCTCCTGGGAATTGCTGTCACTGTGCCATCAAATCACGGGGAAGCAAAACCCGTTGCCCAAAAAAAAACTAATACCGTATTGGCCCAAATATAAGACGGCCCTGATTATAAGACGACCCCCTCTTTTTCAAAACTCAAGTTTGAAAAAAGACTTTTTGAACACCAAATTAAATTTTGATACAGAAAATAATGACAGTACATCTGAAACTAATGATTATAACAATATATTTGAGAGAAAAAGCATGTTATTTTGCCTCATTCAAATCTCAATATCTGAACATTTAAATATGTAAACTAAAGTGCAATCACATTTGTAAATGAATGTCTTGTGGTTTTTGAAATGTAAATGACATTGTATCTTCTCCTCAGCTGCCGGTTAACCTGGCCCATCTTCGACCCACTTTTCTCCAGAATGTTGCTACGTTTCTCCATTTTCTCTTATCTCCGATTATTTTCTTTTCTTTCTTACCGCTATTTGTTATTTTTCTTCTTTGTGCTACCGCTATTTTTATTTTTATTTTTATTCTTCGTGACAGGGGTTCGCTTTGGCCTGGGGAATCAAGTTCAGTATTTGCTTCAATGATATCTGGCGCCATCTAGCGTCGTGAATGGGTATAATGTCTAGTTCCCGAATATAAGACGACCCCCACTTATTCAGTCTTAACAAAAAACACCGTCTTATATTTGAGCCAATACGGTAAAACAAAGCAAAACCGAGGAGACCTGTCGTCTGAATACCACATCGCAGATTTTTTTTTTTTCCCTTTGGCTTTCATCGCAGTGTTAGCTGGCTAGCTAGCTCGCTCCAATAAGATGCTCCGAAAACAAACTTGGACATATAAATCCACAGCATCGTCCATCTTCACTTCGCGTCATTGATTGCCG
The DNA here is from genome assembly GCF_025434085.1 of Hippocampus zosterae. Taxonomy (NCBI): domain Eukaryota; kingdom Metazoa; phylum Chordata; class Actinopteri; order Syngnathiformes; family Syngnathidae; genus Hippocampus; species Hippocampus zosterae. Next base: position 5,844,071 of record NC_067464.1, read on the forward strand.
CTTTGTCGTCATGTAAAGCCTCGTCTATTTTTGGACCGCCGCGGAAGACCTCGCGAAAGGTGGGAGAGGCCTCGGATCAATGAACACAGACTAAGTGACTGTCAACCACATCATGCTAATCAACCTTATTGATTGTGCGTGGGGAGCCGTGCGTTTTTCAAATGCAATGCTCCTCTCTCGTGACTGAGAGGGCGAAGAAATCCCGATTGATAGGCACTTGCTTTTTGTAACACCACATTTTTGTACTCACCAAGCATGTTTTTGCATCACTGGAATCATTTGTTTTCGACATCAGTGGAACACATGCGTTGTTGTTGTTAATAGTTTATCTCACCGATACGTGTAATAGCGGATCTGGAATGGGTGTCATTATTAAGAATTGATCACTAAATTATTGTCGTCACAAGTATGCTCCTTTTGGTACTTTCTACCTAACGTTAATGTAAAATTCAGTGATTAATTGAATCATAAGAATACAGTTTACAAGTCCATTCCAATACTGGACCATGTGAAATGTCCATCCATCAATTCATTTTCCGAACCGCTTGATCCTCACTAGGGTCACGGCATGTGAAATGTAATATTTGAAAATGTCAAGAAATTACATGGTACAAAATGGTACTGTTGATACTACAGAACACATCTAAATGTACAGTATTCTACTGTATCCTTGATTAGTGCCATTGTGAAGAGCAATTTTACAAACAAACGGTCTTAATGGTTATGCCCTCTTCATGACCATGATCTGTGATGATTCAATATTTATTGTGAACGTTGAATGAAGATTTCACGTCAATTGTATCCAGTGCCTTTTTTTCTTCCAGATAATAAAAATGGCAAAAGAAATCAACGTGGTCGCCTTCTCCGTAAATTTGCATCTCAAATGTCAGCTGTTAATAACATTTACACTATGAAGCCTATTCTATAGGTACACCTGGTGGGAAAAAAATGTAAAAAAAATAAATGAACCCTGTGTATTTCATATACTGTATCTTATGTTGGAATATTAATCAATCTGTCATATTATTTGTTTTAAATAATTTTGGGGAAAAAAGTCTGATTTTCTTTGACAGAATAAGAAAATACTCTCCCCAATCTCAGTTTTCTATGATAACATTAGACAAAGTTGTAATCTTAAATAGCAAAAGTAGTATTTTTCTCAAGGAGAAAGCATTTTAAACAGCATTCAAAAAATACAGTCTGAAGGATTTTTTGTTGTTGCAATTTATTAAAAAAAGTTTGAGGGAAAAGTTTTGATGTGAGAGTATAATTAAACTATTTCTCAAAAGTGTTTTTAGCCTGGAATTTTTTTTTTCAGGACATAAACATTTTGAGAAAAGTTGTAATTTTGTTTAAAAATTATATTGTATCGTAACATAACACTTTTTTTTTTTAGAAAAAGTCCAAATATAATCAGTTGAGCATAATATCTTTTTCCACAGAAAAACTGGAGCAAAAAAATACGATTTAATGCAAACAGTTAAGACAAAAAAATATATTTCTTGTTCATTTTTTTGACAATTCATTATGATGTCCAAATAAGAAACCTTGAATCCTATGAAAATACATATTTTATGTTTGTGTCCATTTACTGAGACGTACGGTTCCTTATGGTAAGTATATTGACAGATTTATGATCCATATGAAAGCACATCATAGAAAACGTAATTAAATGTAACCTCCATACACATTGTATTCACATCTGGGATTTTTTAAAATCTAGTACCCAATTCTTATTTGCCCTTCAACATAACGTAATAAAGGACAAGGTGACACTGGCAAGTCATGTCATTCATTCACATGTGTCATTAAGGCTCCACCTCTGCAGGATTCAATAAAGATTTTTTTCCTTATGGATTGAATATTTTCACATTTGATGCACTTTTTTTCCCCTCTCCAAAGGAAACAAGTCATTATGTAATTAGCGTGATGCGAGGTAGCATGAGGCCTTTGCATGCCCGCAGTCACGTGCGTCCAAATGTGTGTAGCCAGCTGGCAGCACCACAAAACAAATGAATCAGGGGGCGTGACATGGCTATAAATTGTGCGTGTGTGTGTGTGTGTTCCACCAAGGTGGACGTGACACCTCTTTCATTTTGGTACATCTCGCTCCAACTTTTGCATGCGTCTGCTTCATGAATCCATCACGACTTGTTTTTGCTACATTTGCTGTTTGACCTCCCATTTGTTCAGATTAAGTGAGATAATAAATTCCCACAGGAAACATTCTCATCTGTCAAGCTAGTATAACAAATCATTTAATGTTTGTGAACAAATAGGAACTTAAAACGATGACAAAAACAAAGGGATATAAACAAACCATTCATGCCCACTCCTGATTTACACTTTCCTTGTGAGGGGAGCTTTTTCGATACAGGACACGGCAGCGCAGTACGGTGGACGACTAGTTTTAGCGTGTTGGCCACACAATGCAGAGGTGCAGGGTTCGATTCCGGCTACGGCCTTACTGTGTGGATTTTGCATGTTCTCCCCGTGCCTGTGTGGGTTTTCTCCGGCTACTCTGCGGTTTCCTCCCACGTTCCAAAAACGTGTGAGGTTAATAGTGTGGGTGACACTAGTCTCATATTGTCCTTAGGTGTGAGTGCGAGTGTGAGCTCGGATGGTTGTTCGTCTATATCTACCCTGGCTGGCAACCAGTTCAGAGTGTACCGTGCCTACTGCCCAAAGACAGCTGGGATCGGCTCCAGCACTCCCCGCGACCCTTGTTAGGATAAGTGGATCAGAAAATGGATGGCTGGATGGAAGCCAGAGCAACTTAAAGAGGAATATTAATCTGAAATTACATTGACTCTTGTGATCAACATTGCTGTTCAGTGTTCCGGAAAAGCGGTGTTGAATACGGATGGATGGACGGATGTTTGCTTATAAACCATCTCATTGCGAGACAGAAAGGGGGGAAAAAACAGCACAACATAGCACATGGGAAAACAAAAGAACAAAACTAGAAATGGAACAAAGAACGTTCTCTTTAGGGGAAACTATGCAGTGATGCGATGAGCACATTTCTTTTCGTTAGATTTGCAATTGATCACGAAGGAAGCAGCAGAGGATTGTAGGTAATTATTTGCATTGGAGCTACTTGGTGATGGGAATTTACAAACGCGGCTCTGTGTTGCGTATTGCAGAAGATTTGTTCTGCCTAAATAACGGCCGTTTCCTTACGGACCTATTTCATTGACGGACGAATACAACTCACCGCGGGAAGAGCCTGGGGAGGGTCAGCAGACTAGCAGAGCTTTCTGGACTTTTAGTGGGAAATCGCAACGCTTGGTAGGTTTTGCATGATTACGTTGACTTGGTCGGTTGATTTGTTGTGTTTGACCTAAATTTGAAGTGTTTCAGAAACCGACATCCGGTAGTCTCTCTCTGTGGGAAATTTACTCATTTACGTGTGTCCGTCCGTCCGTCAGTCACTGTGATTTTACAAACGGGCCGTCTGCCACGTTAACGCGATTAAAAATCAATTTTATAATAGATGACAACGTTATTATTAACGCAATTTGAGTCACAGATTCTCCCTGGCCACCCCAATGACAAATTTCTGGCTATGGCCGCTGTTTGCGTGGATGTAGCAAAGCATTTGAAGTTTGTCCAAATAAATGAGAAAAAATGCTTTTTCGATGTGCACAACTGAAACTAGGATGTGAAGATTGAACAAGTGCTTTTGAAGATGTCGGATCGAAAGGTCAGCATGCCTCGCATCACAAAAGAAGAGACGTAGCGTGTATTATTGATTTAGTCTGCTTAATCAAAGCCCTACATCAGAATGTAGCGTAATAAATGGGTGTCATAAGTTTCGGTTTTATTGATACAATAAAGTGATGGAAAAAAAGAAATTAAAAAATGTAGTTATCAATCAATGTGGGTAAAAACTCCCTTCCTTAAAAATATTAAGGATATTATTATTTTGCAGGAAATTAATAAAACAAGAACATAAAATCTAGCCATAAATATATACAAAATAATTTTTACTAATGCATTTTCCTCAAAATGTTGTGAATCACAAAAGCTTATTTAAGCCTAGATGAAATTTCGAAGTCCATGAAGTTTAAAAGGAATGTAATTTAAAATCATAGAAATAGTTAAACACAACCAGCACACTTGAAACGCCAACGCTGTCCATGAAATTGAATGATGCTATTATTAGCTTTTATTATGTAATTTTTTTTTATCACATGCCTCTCGCGTGCAATATTTGCCCATCTGCTTTTTTTTCCCTCTCTTTGAGCCGTAGTTTTTGCATGTTAGTGCCACCCTAGAAACCCCAAATATCCATAGACAGATCATGGTCACCTGTGCAAGACTTTATCAGTACAACAAATACCTATCGATCATCACTTCTCTCCATCGCCACAAGATGAGTGTGTGCAGAAGAAATGAGGCTGCAGTGCCATTGGGTTGTGCTGATGTAGGTTCTTTTGCTGTTATCCAGGTGAAGCACATTGTGTGCAATGGATGGAAGGATGGAAAAGGGGAAGGGTGGTGGAGGGAGGAGAAGAGAAAGCGCTCACATGGCCTAACACATGCTTCTCACCGGGCTATTTCTCATTATGAAGCGTCACGTGTGTTCTGTCGAGGGAATAAGTCAGGTTGACTACATCCAGGTATGAAAAAAAAGGAACATAATCCTAAAGGGCTCCATGCTGGACATTTGTGTCCACCCTGCTACCTTTTTGTAAACCGTTTTAGCTGTAATATTGTACGAACCCCAATTCCATGAAAGGTGGGATGTGGAGTAAAAAATAAAAACAGATTAAAATGAGAGCTCATGTTCAAACATGATCAACTTTATTTATTCTTCTTTTTGGGTGCAAATAGCCACTCATTTTGAATGTGATGCCTGCAACACATTCACAAAAAAGCTGGGACAGGACATTATAAAGATAGTTGCTGTCGTCATGCCATCTACTTACTGCCACGTGGGTATGAAAAGGAAGAGTAATTCCCCTCCTGCGCAGAACATCCTTACATGTCACGGCCCCCTGCTTCCTTAAATCCCACACACACGCCCTTATTGAGATTTTCAGACTTATTGAGACTCAGAAGAGCAAATAGTCTCTCCTTTTGTTGAAATACTGTATCACTCGACCCTCACTTTGCCTCACTGTATTTGCATTTCAGTCACTCTGTGACCCCATTCACACGGAAACACATTTCGGCGCATCCGGAAAGGATTAAAAAAAAAACAATTTGGACTGCGGTCTGACTGATCGTAATTTTTTTTTTTAGGCTGATGTCGATTCTGATATGACTTTGTCAAGAGACAAGATGCGTCACTGTTCACACTTCTGCGCGTTAGATCACAGCGGCCCCATGTGGTCAAAGTGCGGTACAACAGATGCATTGAATATACTGATACCAACGTGCCATATGGTACTCATACCTGTCAACTCATACGGTTTAGCCATAGTTCATACGGATTTTGTGGTGAATCTTACGTATATGGCCGTATCACACTAATCATACGGATTCTGAAAATTTCCGTTTTTTGTTTCCCCCCCTAACAGGTAGTTCCGTTTGCTTTTGCCCAGTATGATGCTAGTCTACTCGAATGCTTTTATTCATTCATTCATTCATCTTCCGAGCCGCTTGATCCTCACTAGGGTCGCGGGGGGTGCTGGAGCCTATCCCAGCTGTCTTCGGGCAGTAGGCGGGGGACACCCTGAATCGGTTGCCAGCCAATCGCAGGGCACACAGAAACGAACAACCATTCGCACTCACACTCACACCTAGGGACAATTTAGAGTGTTCAATCAGCCTGCCACGCATGTTTTTTTGGAATGTGGGAGGAAACCGGAGAAAACCCGGAGAAAACCCGCAGAAAACCCACGCAGGCCCGGGGAGAACATGCAAACTCCACACAGGGAGGCCGGAGCTGGAATCGAACCCGGTACCTCTGCACTGTGAAGCCGACGTGCTAACCACTGGACTACCGGGCCGCCCGTGCTTTTATTTACATTTCCAAAGTAAATATGAATGGATGCTGTAACTTCGAGCTGATGGGTCAGCATTTGGAGTTGGTGAAAAAAGTAACGCAGGAATACAACTCTGAACACAGTGATGCCACTAAGTAGAATGATGATTAGACATTAACCAGACATTGTATTATGGAGATCTACAATAAATATAATTGAACATTTTGTTGGTTTTTTCCTGCCGTTATTTTGACATTTAAATTCTTTGGTATGTTATAAGGATTTTTTTGCTCTTTATAAGGATTTTTTTGGTAGTTTATACAGGTTGGCGCTCCGAAAAGTTGACAGGTATGTGGTACTGGAGTGCAATGTTCACTCGGTACCATATACAAAGCAACATATTGTATAACATACAGTAGACTGTATATAACATACTATACCATAACATATATCATATCTTCATCTTCCGAGCCGCTTGATCCTCACTAGGGTCGCGGGGGGTGCTGGAGCCTATCCCAGCTGTCTCCGGGCAGTAGGCAGGGGACACCCTGAATCGGTTGCCAGCCAATCGCAGGGCACACAGACACGAACAACCATTCGCACTCACACTCACACCTAGGGACAATTTTTAGAGTGTTCAATCAGCCTGCCATGCATGTTTTTGGAATGTGGGAGGAAACCGGAGCACCCGGAGAAAACCCACGCAGGCCCGGGGAGAACATGCAAACTCCACACAGGGAGGCCGGAGCTGGAATCGAACCCGGTACCTCTGCACTGTGAAGCCGACGTGCTAACCATAAATCACACCATAGCATATTATAGTATGCCATGACATCATTCAACAATTGATGCAGATATAAATATATATTTTTTCATCGTCCTAAATGACAACAGGTTTAATCTGCTCAGGTCTGTGAATGTAAGTGGAGGCGACGGAGCGCTGATAGGTGGTCATGTCTGATCCTCGACGAGTACGCAGAGCCCGTCTATAAATAGAACTAACTTTCTTCCTGAAGTATTGCCCAGAGAGGACATAGAGCACAGGGTTGAGAGCGCTGTTGAGGACTCCGAGATAAGCCGAGACCTGTCCCCCTACGTCCAGAGAATGAGACCATACTGTGACGTCCAGCACGTGGATGTCGCAGAGGGTGTCGAGGAAGGTGAAGACCTGGTAGGGCCCCCAGCAAAGGATGAACAGCAACGTGACGGCGTACAACAGAACTGTGGCCTTCGTGTCATTAACATCCTGAAGTCCAACGCTTTCTATTCTCCGTCGCAAAGCCTTGACGATAGAACTGCTGCAGGAGACGATCACCAGAGTCGGGACGACGAAGCCGATGACGTTCAGCAGAACTTGGTTGGCTAACTTCCACGAGCTACCGTGGCTGTAGTCCAAAATGCAGGCAGTCATCTGGAATTCTTCAAAGTACATCACCTTTCTGTGCAGCATGGTCGGCGTGCTGAGTGAGAGCCCGAATATCCAGAGGAACACGCATACGACCTTGGCGTACCGCGTCCGTCGAAGCCACTTCGCCTTCATGGTCCTCACGATCGCTAGGTAGCGGTCCACACTGATCATGACAAGGGTGTAGACGCTGGTATAGAGGTTCACTGTCATGACGCAGTTGACCAGCTTGCACAAGGCGTCGCCGTACGGCCAGTCAAAACTGTTGAGGATGTTGGCGGCCCAGAAGGGGAGGCCGCACAAAAGAGCGAAGTCGGCCAAAGCCAGGTTGCCCAGGTAGACCTCAGCTACCGTCAGGCGATCCTTGTGCGCAAAAAACACGCACAGGACGAAGGCGTTCAAGGCGAGGCCCACCACAGACACGGTGATGATGTAAGGAGGGACGATGGTGCGCACGGTGACGAACTCCAGAGATGTGAGGGACTTTGAAAGGCTGCTGTTTTCAGCCCACTGAGCTGCCTCCGGCTGAAGTGTCACCGAATCCATCGTCTTCGCAACAACAAAACACACACAATTGTTGAACAGTACAGTAATTTGCCGTGATGCGGACTGAGCCCTCCCGCAAGTGACAAAACCCGAGTAACTGAAGGTACCCTAAAAATGTTTACAACCGCTTATATTAATAGTTTAAACCATAAAAATGCTACAAACTATGGTGGAATTTAAAACTCAAATCAATGTTAAACATCATTGACTTAAAGCAGGGATGTCAAACTCATTTTTGTGACAGAGTACATTGTTGTAACGTTTTCCCTTGAAGGGCCGTTATGAATTTTGGGAAACCATATGAATGTTTAATCGCCTCCACATATTACATACAGAATGCACAACAAATTGATGAAGAACTCGTTTTAAAAACAGAAGTCAAGAACAATGACTGTTAACGTGGATTACATATGACAATTTGAAATGTTGGTTCAGACTTCAGCAAGCATCATGCAACTTGACATGCTTGATTTGCTTTTGCGGGCCACATAAAATGATGTGGCGGGCCAGATTTGGCCCCCGGACCTCGACTTTGACAACTGATTTATTTTATTTAAATTTTTTAAAATCCACGGCGAGTGCTAGGATGTCGGCGTGTATGTCACTGCTTTGTAACCCATAAAAAAATTAATTGTTCAGCAATAACGAGACCTCTGTTGTTTGCTAGCTTGAGCTTTTTAATCGCTATTAAGCAGGAAGAAAAAAACTGGACACACGCAAGAATCTCTATAACTGTGGTAACAGCCCAGGTTAAACTTAGCTCCTCCGCAACATTAAAAAAATCTTAAACCAGATGAGCTATATCACTGAAGCAGACCATTTTATTTTTATTTTTATTTTTTTTACATGCGTGAAATCTTTTTATTCGTGAGTCGCCAAGAAGCAGGGATTCACTGTACCTTTATATCTATATTAATATCTCGTTGCCTCCAGGCAAGAGGCCATTTGTTGAACCAGCACGACGTTCAGTTGAGCTGGACGCTGTAAATTTTTTGCGCTCACAACACAATATTTTGGTATCGAAAGTGCTGTCAAGGCACGTTGAGCTTTTTCGCATCGCTTTCAAAGTCTTAAAATATTTACCACGTGATTTAGTCATACACTGAATTTATGACTAAATATGCTGACTCAATCAACAGATGTTTCCTCTTCTCAGTCACATGATTGCCATAAATACTCGCCGAACCGCTGGCAGTGAAGACTTAGCTCGGTCAATAAAAATAATATATTAAAATTTCTTACTGCAGTTGTCCAGCCGATGATGTGTTCACACGCCGAGTGTAAGGAGCAATGGAACAAGATAGCGTTTTTGTATATAGAGCGGCATTCTTGCACCCCCCTGATCCGGCAGCTTGTTTATGAACAGCCCCCAAACTTTGAATTACTGCACGGCCCTAAATGGAGAAATGTTCACTGCTACCAAAACTGCATCGTCGATCAAACCGTTCAGAAAACTGAACAGTTACATTTTACAGAAAAAAAGTAGCCGTATTTTCTCACTTGGAAATTATAAATGACACTTTGATAACTGCAGTCACTTCAATGGATGGTGACACTCCCCGAATCGGTGGATTAGTGTGTAAATAGCACTGCGATTTATCCATTTTGTGTTTATATTGCACTTAATTGAACGTTGTTTGTTGTTTTTTTCTTCTTTCTACCTACATTCTTGCTGCTGGAAGCTGTAAATTTACCCAGTGTGGGACAAATAAAGGATACATTATCTTATCTTAAAACGTCTAAAGGCCCAATGCAATGTCCAGTCGAGTATGTGCAATCGAGCGACATCTGGTGGCAATGCTGCGGACTGCACCTCCATTTCCTCACAACGTTGTTGTTGCCATTCATTCATTCATTCATCTTCCTAACCGCTTGATCCTCACTAGGGTCGCGGGGGGTGCTGGAGCCTATCCTAGCTGTCTTCGGGCAGTAGGCGGGGGACACCCTGAATCGGTTGCCAGCCAATCGCAGGGCACACAGAGACGAACAACCATTCGCACTCACACTCACACCTAGGGACAATTTTGAGTGTTCAATCAGCCTGCCATGCATATTTTTTGGAATGTGGGAGGAAACCGGAGCACCCGGAGAAAACCCACGCAGGCCCGGGGAGAACATGCAAACTCCACACAGGGAGGCCGGAGCTGGAATCGAACCCGGTACCTCTGCACTGTGAAGCCCACGTGCTAACCACTGGACTACCGGGCCGCCCTTGTTGTTGCCATGTGAAGTGAAATCCACAAAGACGCATTGAAAAAAGAAATAAAAATAATTGCAGTACTTATGTTAAGTCAAAAAAGGGTTATCTTGTAATTTCACTTAGTTACTTTAAATCAGGTAATTGGTAATGTCGAGTAATCAAGTTCCTTTTTCAAGGTAACTGGCTGCACTCCCTGTCAGGGGTGCCAACAGCAAGTCACTCCTATGTTGTGTTTGGCACAGTTTTCACACCAGACGCCCTTCCTAACACAACCCACCCAATTTCTGTGGGGGGTTTTGTTTGTGTCTAATTTAGTTGTGCGGGCACATTGAGCAGAGCGTACCGGTGTATTGTACCTTTTTCTCTGCCACGGGGCGATTTGATATATTCCGCATTTGTAGTGATTTAAACTGTGATGAATATTTTGGGGAAAATGCAGTCAAACAGAACGAGGTTTGAAAGCGGACAGAGATAAAAGAGAGGATAGAGAGGGAATAGACAAAACAATACAGATCATTATCAGTTGCAATGCATTACTACCATCCCTCCGCAACGCAAGATGAATGATGATCATTTATTGTATTAATTTAATAAGCATAACATTTGTTAAGAGCAATATTTGATTGGTTTTATTTTTGTATTGCTTGATTGAATGACGATGAAAAAAAAGGAACCCCAAATCAACTTTGGATCGTGCGGACACGGCTTTAATGCATATTCGGTATTTCATTTACATCACAATTCTCATAATAAATGGGAGAAGTCATTTGTTATCAAAAGGTGATCTGGTACACGCACATTTGATGTTATACAAGCAACAATTGTGGAAAAATACATGCGACAAACTTCTCAAATGTTTGCCATATTTTCGTCTTTGAGGTCAGCTCATCTACTCCAGTGGCATGCGGTTCAAGGCTGACTGCCTTTTCGGTATTCCGAGCCTTTATTTTGGGGAGTGCCTGTGCACCCTCCCACAGACCTCTGAGTCAACACTGAGTGGGTCGCTTGCTTGTGGTGTTTTGAGGGGGAAAAAAAAGCTAAAAAGCAACGCGATGGCGCGTCACAACTGGAAACTTCGTCACGGGGCGGTGAGTCATTCATTCTTGCCTGCTCGAACGTTCAGATAGCTTGGAAAGCATTGACCAGGGCTTCCTCTGACCGTTCGTGTCGAAATGACTGCAGACGTTCGAATTTATACTTCATCAACTGACTGCTAGGCAAGCCGACCGATTTTACAATCACAAAAGTAGCTGGCGAGCATGCTCAAAGTTGGATTTTGCGGCGCAATGGAGAATTATTTTGCCTTTGCATGTCAATGGTTTTGGATTGACACGCTCTGTTCTTTTTCTGCGTCTCGACATTGTTTTCCAGCGAGTTAGAAGAGAGAGTCAAGTACTGTGATGTATGTTATTGAAAAGTAGTAAGTCAGCCAGCAAAAAGGCGTTTCCAGATGAAAAATGATCTGGGCTGAGATGAAAATCTGTTTTTGGGCACCATCGCCCTCCTTTTATGACAACGGGAGTTCTCGCCTCTTGACGAATTCGATTTTTATGTAAACGTCCTCAGTGTTGCAGAAGTGTTTGAACGCATGGACACGGTCGTCGCGTTACCGACTGGCCACTGCTTACACACTTCCCGAGCCTTTTTCCGAAAGTTTTTGCCGACGATGACGTAGAGGATGGGGTTGACGATACTGTTGAAGAAGGCCAAGTAGTCAAAAAACTGTCTGCAAATGTCTATGTCTGCTTCCAGCTGACACCCTCGCATCAGGCCGGCCTTTATGAGCACATCCAGTATTGTGAAGATGTGAAATGGTAACCAGCAGATGAGGAAGGCAACCAGGACCACCAACACCAACGTGGTGGCCTTCTGCTCGCTCTTCTCGCCGTTGAACCTCTCTATCGAGCGCTTGCTCAACGCCTGGATGATCTTGACGGTGCAGAATGAGATGATGGCAATCGGGATGATGAAGCTAACGCAAATTAGCATGGCGTCGCAGAGCAGCATTACCGTGCGGCTTGGGAAATCCAAGACGCAGGCGCGCACGCCGTACTCCGGGAAGTACTTCACCGCCCTGAAGACCAACGTCGGGATGCCCAGGAACAAACTGAAGCCCCACACTAGCAAACAGCCCAGCTTGGCATACTTGGGCCGACGCATTCTGCCGTGCGACATCGGGTGAACCAACGCCACGTAGCGATCCAGGCTCACCAGAACCAGGAAGTAGATACTGCCGTAGGCACTCATCTTGATACCCGTGTTGACCATTTTGCACATGGCCAGACCGAAAGGCCAGTCGAAATCGTTGGCGATGTTGACGGCCCAAAAGGCAAGGCAGGACACCATGATGAGGTCGGCAACCGCCAGGTTGCTCAGGTAGATTTCGGCCACGGTGCACGCCTTCTTGTGCAGGCAGAACACCAGCAGCACCAAGGCGTTCAACACCACTCCAAACGCGGTGACGACTCCCATGTAGATGGGTTGGCTGCTAGTGAGCGCATCCCACACGTTTGGATCGATGCAGCTCTTTTCAACTGTGTCATTTTGGCTTCCGTTTGGGAAGGCGGTGCTCAGCTCCGGTATTCTGCGGAGCAAAGTAAAAACCGATTTAAACTGACAGTTAGCTTGTGAGACTTCTCGAGGCTTGGCCCACGTGACTAGAACGGAGGAGCTTGTTAGCAGCCGAGCGTGCGAGAATGTGACGATCTGCCAGCGGAGACACAATCTTCAACCGTTTGCGATCCCAAACTGCCGTAATAAATCCTTACCCCAACCGCTAACCCAAACGATCAACCCCAAACCATAATTGTCAAACTTAAATCAACCCAAACCTTAAATCTTGAGCATAAACCATAACCCTAACCTTAAATGCTAACTCTAAAACCTAACCACTAGCTCTGAGCTGCAGCCTTTGATCCCTTACTCCAGCCATCCATCCATCTTCTGATCCGCTTTATCTTCACAGGGGTCGCAAGGCGTGGTGGAACCTATATCAGCTGACTTCGGGCAGTAGGCTGGGGACACCCTGAACCGGTGGCTAGCCAATCGCAGGGCACACAGAGACGAACAACCATCCGCGCTCACACCTAGGGACAATTTAGAGTGTCCAATCAGCCTGCCATGCACGTTTTTGGAATGTGGGAGGAAACCGGAGCACCCGGAGAAAACCCACACAGGCACGGGGAGAACATGCAAACACAACACAGGGAGGTACCTCTGCACTTTGGGGTCGACGCGCTAACCACCGGGCCTCCCTCCCTTACTCTCAACGCTGAAAATCAACCTCAACGGCGCAATTAGACAAATAATTGTATTAAAATAGGACAATTGTCAAAGGATTCTGTTGGGCGATTTTTAAAAATTGCAATGATAATATCTTCCGTACCGCTTGATCCTCACTAGGGTCGCGGGGGGTGCTGGAGCCTATCCCAGCTGTCTTCGGGCAGTAGGCGGGGAACACCCTGAATTGGTTGCCAGCCAATCACAGGGCACACAGAGACGAACAACCATCCACGCTCACACTCACACCTAGGGACAATTTAGAGTGTTCAATCAGGCTGCCATGCATATTTTTGGAATGTGGGAGGAAACCGGAGCACCCGGAGAAAACCCACACAGGCCCGGGGAGAACATGCAAACTCCACACAGGGAGGCCGGAGCTGGAATCGAACCCGGTACCTCTGCACTGTGAAGCCGACGTGCTAACCACTGGTCTACCGGGCCGCCCGCAATGATAATATGCTTTTTTTTTCCAAGGCCTACCTGCCATGTGATTTTTAACAAACAAGCAATGAGTTAAACTCCATTATAATATCATATTCATCACGCAGCCTTTTTTTAAGTTTCATAGGTTTGGCTAACGCTAAACTCCATGCAAATGAGCCTCGATTTAATATGAAAGAGCGTTTTATTCATCTGCAAATTACCTAAAAATTATACACCCTAACCCTAATTGTCCATCACGTGGCCCATTGTTTTAGACAGCATCTTTGCGACTCTTATCGCAAAACTAGCCCCGTTTTAGTCGCTCTGATGTAGCCGCAGAAAGTTTTACGCCACGTGTAAAAAAAAAAAAAGGAAAAAAAATGATGTTTGCCGCGGGCTGTCAATTGCGGTGTCACAATTACACCGTGTTTTTGTACTATCGGTCTAAGTGCGTTCTCGTGCGCACTGTACGCCCACGCCATATACAGTAGATTGGAATTAGATCCAGTAACGAGCAACTGGCTCGGGGTCTGCCGACCGTAATTCTCTTGAGGGGCTTTAAATTGGGTACAGCACGTTATGAGATGATGCCGCTCGTCCGGCAATCTGTTTTACTCGAGGCCATTAAGCCGACACCAGCGATATTACAGAAAACAAAAACCCCCACCCCACCAACAACAACACCAAATTCGTATTTCACAAGTCTTTAGAATAAAATCATGCACTCTTGCAGCAGTCATGTTTAAAAAGTCCAAGAATGTCTTTTTTTTTCTCTTCTTCTTCTTTTTCGGTGTGTATTGATTGCAAGGTACCGTTTGCTTCAGTTTAGGAAAGGTCAGATCAAAGACTCCCCGGTTAGTAGCCATATGCTTCACGCTGCAATATGACTTCAATCTAAAAGTACTTACCTTGTCGTCTGAAGAGCCATTTCCCCCCCTGCCTAAAGTCCATCCAGATGTGAAATGTGCAGATGCCCGCCTGCGCTCTCGGACGAGACTCCCTCCTTCCCCTTCTCCGCCCAGCTCATCTGTGCCTTGCTCTTTTGAAAGAAACTGGAGCTGAAGTGATGTCTGCCCAAAAAAAACACGACTTCACTTTCTGTTTTTCCTCTCTATTCGGTTAACATCTCGTCTGCGTTTTTTTATGTATGTTACTCATCATACATTTATTTTATGTTTCAATGAATTCATATTTTTGCGATGAAAGTATATTTAACCCTTTCAGGGACAGCGGTTACTACAGCGGACAGCTTATCGGGTTATGAGTTGTCGTTATTTGTGCATGACAGTGTTAATGGCCGAGTTTCCTGTGTAAATTTAATTACTGTACTTATTTTAATTCAATCCATTGCTAATGGGTGGGAGTTGCCTATTGTAAGGGAGGCCTTTATTGTAATAATCTGAATTTGTAATAGAGCAACTTATGTCAAGTAAAAATTTTAAAACAAAACGAAAAATATTTTTTTTTTAAATGGAGAATATCAAAGTGGGGCAGAAGTGAGTCAAATAAAAATGTTGCTTTTGAAAGTTGAACTTTCACTTAAGAGATGTCAACCGTCCTCACCGACGCGCAGCCCTGTTTATTTTAATAGTTGGAAAAAATTGCCCTGATATAAATTTATTGTTATCAAATTAAGATTACAAATTCTCATAACTGTATGGTTTTACTCTTGTGGGATTACATAACATGCTTCACGTTTTTTCCCCTCCCAAAAAAATCTAACATTTTGGGGTAAACATTTCAACTTGATTCTCGTAAGACTTCCGTAGAGGCTCACATTGTGCCAGTTTTTTTTTTTTAATCTGAAGCGATCTTTACTAATCTACAGCAGACTTTTTGCAGGGAGTACCACCTTGAAAAATAGTGAGCGTTCATACCACCATAAAAACAACAATTGAAATACAGTCGTGTCATAGGCCTAAGTGTTTATGAAAAAAAAAAAGTCACGGTAACATTACGCAGTTTGTCAAACTCGAACAACTATCATTTGTGCGGG
Organism: Hippocampus zosterae; assembly: GCF_025434085.1. Classification (NCBI taxonomy): domain Eukaryota; kingdom Metazoa; phylum Chordata; class Actinopteri; order Syngnathiformes; family Syngnathidae; genus Hippocampus; species Hippocampus zosterae. The sequence continues at coordinate 5,859,859 of NC_067464.1, forward strand.
CCGAAATAACACGAGTGACATGAGTACAACAGACTGAGATTTGGTGTCACGTCTTGCATCATTCTCCAGGAAATACATGTAGCCCGATGACTAATAAGCAGATGGTCTAAAAAACATTGAGGGTTCTATTTTGGAAGACAGGCGCATGTGTGCTTGGCGCAAATATGGTCGCAGCTTCATTTTCGTGTCAGCGCAAGTCTCGGTGAGCGTGTTTGGCAAACCGTGCTGCGCCGTAGTGGGCGTTCCGGCGGACCAAGGGTGTTTTCTTTTACCCGTCCCCTGGCGCACCTGACAATATGGTGACGGAAAGTAGACTCAACTTTGGGCCGGATAGAGACAGGTCGACGTTGTTTGGTGGATTTGATTGACGCGCAGGCAGACAGACTGTGTGCCGTGTATGTTCATATTTCATCTGTAAATATGACGAGTGAATCAAACGCTCTGAATCCTTGTTGAAATACATTTATTAAACGCATCCTTATTATCATCATCATCTTTATTATATTTTTTAAAACACTAAGAACATGACTTAGCGACTCAAGAGTCTTCCCCCCCCCCCCCTCCCATTCCAGTTTTAAATCATCATCACGAGTATGAGTGCTGTTATTAGCATTTGCCCCCTTTAGCAATCTTGGTTCGCATTTGCATCAGCAACACAGCAATTTGTGAGGTGTCCAGTTGTCACAGTGCAGCACATTTGGGCTAATGCACTTGCTCCCAAAGGAGTTTTTTTTTTTTCAAATTAGTATTGATCCCATGAACGAGAGTAGTCCATAATGTGCGAAAACACATCCGCTTGGTCATACCCGCGGCCGCAAGAAAGTGCGGTTGACATGCATGGATGCTGTTAAAAAATCTCCAATACTTTGGATGAATCATTGAGTAGCTGATAGAGACGCAAAGAGTGGCTCCAGACAGTTGCCGTTCAATTGTCGGAAGTACGGAGGTGGCGCCGTTCTCACGCCCACAGTTTGCTTCCCAGTAGATCGGATGATCAATTGAAAAAGAGTGATTTATTGAGACTAGCGGGGGCGGTTACGGAATTGTTTCCTCTTTGCTTGCGTTCGAGATAAGGAACACAAAATCGCGTACATTTGGACATTTCCTATGAGTCAAACTGCACTGCAAAAAAAAATGTTAGTCAAATAGCAAAACATCAATAAGAAAAGTCGCTCAGTAAGCTAGCTAAGCTAGCTTGATCTTTTATTTTGAAAATATTCCGGCTCTTTGAAGTTGCAATATGCTCGGCAGAAATGCGACAGGTCAGACAGAGGAAAATGGAAAGAAAAATGTTGTGATTAGTCTTTGGAACACCGCAGCTCCCCTCCACTTAGCAACCTCTTGCACTGTTTACATAATGCTCCTCGCGCACGTTGCCATGTTGAACTCCCGCCTCGCTTTTGAGCCTCACTCCTACTATCTCATGACGTGAAAAACAAGACGTAATGTATCTTTATCGGCTTCATTAATCATGACTTTCTTTGCTACGCCGAACTAACTGTACATACTTGAATTGTGTTTGCGGTGCTATCAGTCAAAGTCGTACGTACTTACAAATATGTCCTTCATGACATGCATTTAGTTATGTTGTTGTTCGATCCTGATCCTGTTACTGCTTCCGTGAAATCTGCCCGCACTGAACTCCTTCATCGGCTTATTTGGATTCTAGGCTTCCTTTTGCCTCAGGGTTGCGGGATGAAACTTAACGGGTCTTGTTGGGGGCAAGTTTCCCCTGGCTTGTATTCGACTCATCCAGGGGCGTAGAGGGAAATTTTTCAGTGGGGTGGCCAGGGTGTCACAAATCTCCCTGGCCATATGCGCACGATGTATGTCGTGCCCTGATTAGCATTTGCAGGCTAACATTCAATCAAGGTGTTCAATTGCCATTGACGGCCATTTTGCGATGGATATCTAATTTAAATAATATCTAAAAAGCACAGTGAACCAGAAATGAAACTTTCTTGTGTAGGTTTGTTGCTGATTTTATTTTTTCATGAATATGCTGAGCAAGGATTCTGGATCTAAAGACCTGTCTATCATCCATCCAAGTCAGAGATTGGGAACAGGCCCGTGACCACACTCGGAGTGGTCCCTTGATTAATTAAGAAAAAAATAATAATGGAGTCAGGGACACTTAATTTTTATTTTTAACAAACCACCAAATATCTTTTATAAAATGCTGTTGATGATTCAATATATGTTTATTCCCAAAACGGTAGAAAAAAAAATAAAAAAATATGCTACATTGATTTTAATTTTAAGGTGTAATATCAACAATCACCACTAGATGGGAGACCTTTCTTTGTCACACTCACACAGGGTCTTATACTTTCCTACAGAACAACGTGAGTAGGCCAAATACGTTTTCTCTGCAGATTTGGAATGATATGCTGGACAAACAAAGTACAAAACAAATGTTTTGAGTGAGCTGATTTCTGCATGACTTAGATTTGTTCTTGATTTTACTGCTTGGTGCTTTCCACCGCCTTTATTACTGATTCGTCTTACCGTTTATTGTGTATGTTAAATCGCTCCATGTACCGCACTTTGTATGCTGCGATGGCTGTTTGAAAGTGCTCGATAAATACTGTTGACTTGACTTGACTTGTTTAAAAAAAATGTGTCATGTTTTTTAATGAGAAAGGACTCTCCGTGGCGTTGACTTAAGTTCCCATGCTGTGCCAAAAGTAAGACTTCGGATGTGTTGCTCCCCTAGAAATCATTACGAGAAATAATGATTTTAGTACGTACTGGTTACGTTTTATTTTGACAACCTGAAAGTCCCTTGACTAATTATGGAAGCAGTTGCATCGCCATGTCTCACTGGTGTGCAATGGGCCGTAATGCAGCACCACGACATGTGGCTGAGGGGGCGGTCAGGCCCTGCGCTTCTCTTCCAAAACACTCTCTGCCCGTTTCGCCCGTATAGTCGTTTAACATGCCTCGCAGCCGCTCGGCTCGATTACTCGGAGCTGCTCCCGTCCCTGCGGCTTGTTTCATAACTCCCCTCTCTTTCGAGACAGGCAGCCTGCCCTGGCTGTTTTTGTAAATGTCTGCCAGGGGTTGGGCTTTTGAGGCGAGACAGAGCTCGAGCCAACTTGGGGCTCGAAAAGCAACCTCGACGCGAACTTGACGGCGTGAGATGCCACTAATGGCTGTCATCGAAACATCCTGCATACGTTCTTGAGTACGGCTCGCCCGAATGCTTTGGATGCTGTGCAAAGTGGCAGAAACCACAAAGACCACCCGCTCATTTTATATTTACAGCTCCATATAAAAACCATAATGAGGGCGATCCATACAACCGGTTGGATAGGCTACTTGTCTCCATTCGGGTACTTTCCCTCGACTTGGGTTTTGGTGTCTGCTACGTTCTTACAGGACATAACGAAACGAATAAAACTTGGACTGGAACGATAAATAAAAGGTGTTTATGCTCAAGCTGAGGGCTGATGTTTCTGGCCGAGGGCGTTCATAGTTTAGAGAGTGAGATGTAAACTATCATCTTGGCTTGACTTGAATGGAGATGCAGTCTTTGAGCGCAGGCCCAATGATGACGGCAAATCATCAAAACTGTTCAATAAATTTCCCTATAGCTTGTTGTTTTCCAACAAGGAACTGAATGGCCAAATTCACAATTGTGATTGGTCCAGAACCTTTTATACTACACATGCATGAAATGTGCAGTGTTAGGTCTTTTTTTGTGGATGACACAAATGTTTTTTGTTCTTTGTTCTTTTGTTTGTTGTGTTGTAGGCAATTAAAAATTCAAAATTCGTCATCTCTTAATGTTAAGAAAATCAAATTGAAGCTTTTGGGGAATCAGAAAAAAATAAAAGGGGGGATATCATGCGAAAAATGCATCATGTCAGGATTGAATGAGTTTTGAGCCTTAAATCCTTGGTGTGATGGAAGATGAGAGATTAAAATGGAAACAATATATCTGTCACATAAAATGCACAATTTCCAAAACGAAAGCAATATCAATCATCAAGCCTTACATTTAATTGATTATTTCTTGATTTGTCGTATTGTGGGGATCGATTGACAAAACAACAATAGATGCACGTGAGGTTTTGCAAAATGGAGCGATAGGTATTTTTTTTGTCTCACTGACACCGGCCCACGTTTTCTAAAAATCAAACGTATGAGGTTAGAAGGGTTATACTGTTCTAAAATTATGCAAATAATGTTTGCAGCAAACGCAAACTCTGAGTCCCACATTTTTTGTCATCCTGGTTTTGCGATGTCAAATCACAATGCTAATGGGATCAGGAGATTTCAGTGTGGGTGGGGGATTATAAAAAAAGTACTTTTTAAATGTTTTTTTTTAATGGTTCCTCCTCTGTTTTTGCCTCTGTGAGTCAGTTCTCTACGTTTCCTTCCAAGCTGAAATTGCATTTGACATTTTATCGTGAGTCAGATAGTTGATTGAAAATATGACCATTTCAAAAAGATAATACAGCTTGCCCACCCCCTCCCCCTAAAAATGTTTGCGATCGCAATGTTATAAATTTGACCTGTAAATATACCGCAAACAACAATTGCAAAACCATTTTAGATGATTTAAAACTAATTTCGCAGCATTATGCTGAAAAATAAATTGCTTTAAAAAGATTTTTTTTGCACACTACGATGCCTCTCCGTAATTTCCACTAACAACCCAGGTTAAATTTAGCTCCTCCCTGACATGTTTCGCTTGGTCATCATGTATCACATCAATTCATAGTGAGCATGTTATAGCTGAGGCAGTGCTAAACTGTGGCAATTTACAGCCCAGGAACTATGTTGAAGTGAGTTGAGAAGCTTTGGTTCGATGAAAGTGATGCTTTGCCACCGTCTTGTGGCACCTGTCTGCACTTCTAAACCTTTTTGTGTTGTTGTCAATTACTTGAAGATTTTTACTATTTGTGACAGGGCTCGAGCACTTTCAACTGTTTGTACGTTTTACTTTTTGTTTTGTTTTTGTTTTTAGCATCTTGCATCCAAGAAAGGGTACAGGAGAGTTGTTTATTATTTATATTTTTAAGCAAGTAGTTGAGGCTACATTCCAAATTAAAAAAAAATAATTGCTGAATTTGTGAATAGTCAACCCCAAATATGTGGGGGCTGACGGGAGAAACGTTTTGTCTTGTAGCACACAATTACATTAAACACTGTCAGTTTTTCCCAGCGCTTTTGTTTTGCTGCGTGTGATGCGGACTGACAGCCGACATAGTCGGCATCAGACGGCCGACTTCCTGACGACTGACGGGATGATTTCTGACAACATGACGACACTCGAAGCGATTTTACATTTTACTACTCTTCACAAGAGCCCCATAAGGTCAACCAAGTATGAGAAACAGCACTGAAAACTACAAGCACTGCAATCAATAGGTTGATACAGCTTTTATTTGGACTTATTAAATTGTGAAGGAGTACTAAATTCCAAACGTTAAAGTACGATACAACTGCAATTTTTTCTTGATGCGTGTTCAAATACGGCTGGGACGTCACATAATTTTTTTGAATGGATTTTTCGGTCCAGTATTCGATTAATTTACATTAATAATTGGAAAGAGACTAATGTTGGACTCGCCACACTTTTTGAAATTGATTCCGTTTCTGGTTTACAGTATTGTTTTTCAAAGTAAAAGCGGAACACAAAAGCTAATCGCTTGGTTTTCATGTGGAAGTTCGTGAATAATTACGGTACTGATGAGAGGCTAAAAGCGGAAAGATTCGGACGTTTGAAACAATAGTCCATCAGTACTCTATTGAATTGGTTATTGATTAATTAATTAACTGACACCCGTGGTCACAAAAATGTTCTTTTTGGGGAGGAGGATAAAACAGATGAGTGGCAAGCGTATGTTAACATAAGTGACGAGCTGTGACGTTCACGACTGCTGAAAACGGCCAGCAGGGGGCGGCACATCCCTGACACAACCTCAAGGCACTCGTGTATTGACATGAGTGTGCTGCAAAATGAATCACATTGCTTGTATTATACTGAGCATCCAGACCCTTTTGTATATGTGTCAGTAGGTTCCTTTCTCTATCAGGCTATTATCAAACAAAGAACTGCAACTGTCCTTTTGATATTTTCCTAAAAAGGAAACGTTCATTCTCGTCGTTGTAGTTGTTGTTGCTGCTGCTTCTGCTTCTTCAATTGACCTTCCAGAGTAAAGTACTTTTCTACTTCCATTTTGCATCGCAAACGTTTAAGCGAGGTTTGGCTCACGTCTGCCAATGAATGAGGGGCGATTCCCGTCAGTCTTTGCGGTGACAGGCTACATGTTGCGCATGCTGATTGCCGCCTCATTACGTCTTGTTGAGCTCACAGTCATCACCATTAACTCGGCTACACGTCCCCGTGTGACAGGCACGAGATGAAACGTCGTAATGACACGAGAGCAGATTGGGTTGCAGTTAAATTCATAGAATGATGGAAGAATGTTGAGAGGTTATTTGAGTTCAACTCTGCTCGCATTTATATGTGCGCTAGTGGTAGTTATGTTTCATTATCATCTTTAATGTCTGCAGGCGACTTTATGCAAAAGCATAAAAAGGTCGATCATGACCCTGTAAGGCAATATTGGGGGTGCTCCTCCATGCCCCGTCTGTCGTAGAATGCATCCAAACGACATAAATGAGAGCTAATGTTGATCCCATCATACAATAGAAACATTGGGCTGTCGGTCTCGCCCCAGAAGATAATTAGCTGTCTTGACAATTATCGGTAATGAGGCCCTATTAAAAAAAAAAGCTGTTTTTGTGAGTCAAAAACAAAAGAGCCAGAAACAAACAAAAGTGACTTCCAGAAATGTCAGCCACGAGCCAAGATGCAACCCAAATCCATTCTCATCGGCTGCTGTTGCCATGGCACCAGATGACCTCAAATCCTTTTCTCGCCAAGCTGCTCTTCCCGCTAATTTTATCAAGAACAAATCCCACTGTTCCTTTTGGATTGTCTGCCACTGGTGTGATGATTACATCAGTTTACAACGCTGCCATGTTTGTGTGCCCCAGTGGTCACCGCAGTCAAGGAGATATCTGTAATTGTGGTGTAAAAAGACTCATGCGGGTCCTCTGGGGAGTTCAGTGTTGTTAAATGGTAGCCGGATATACGAGCGCTCGTACGTGAACGTTTTTCCCTATATATTTTTTTGTAAAGCCTCCCGTCGGGGGCGCTGTGACACTGTTGTTAACCATGCGGCAATCGAGGAAGATGAATTCAAGTTAAAATGATCGACTTTTCAATCATGACATCACATGCGCATCATAGAACGATGATTTTAGCCTTCTTCTCTCCTGGAGTAGTTTGAATTGAGTAGTTTGAATTGAGCAAACAAACATTTCCTGGTAACCAAATGGTGGTAAAGAGAAATCTTTTTCTGCTTTTATTCTGAAAAACGCGTACAGACAAAACGGGAGAGCGATTAAAGTAGCGTACGTTTCAGCTGTCTTCCAAGTGACAGTTTGACAGGATGCGTGTCTAAGCAGCTTGGCAAACATTAGCATAGCCGGCAAACTCCTCACCCAGCTTGTCGGGTTTTACCAGACAGAGGTAAGACTTCACGTCCATATGGAGGGGCAGGGAGGGGGGGGGGGGGGGCATTGTACATCATCAGAATTACATTCAATGAATTATTTGCATGAAAAACACTTTTAGACCTTGACAATCAAATGAAAACGTAATCGACTCCTACGTAGCGAAGCAGATGTGGCTCATCGCTCGATGTTATTTTTGAACGCCATGTTCCAAATAATTGTCAACAACCGGTTGTGACCACAGAGTGGCTCCGTGTTTTCCACTGTACGTTTGACGGCAGCAGGCGCGATCATCAGTAGACCTTGGGCCGAATCTTTTAAGACCACCAATAGCGGTCGCTAATAAGTGATCACTCCAGCCCACTGGTGTCAAACTCAAGGCCATATCCGGCCCGCCGCGTCGTTTTATGTGGCCCGCGAAAGCAAATCATGCGTGTCAACTTCAATGATCCTTGCTCAAATCTGTAGCGGAACGTCAAATTGTCATGTGCAGTAACGTTGAGATTTTGCAAGAAATTTGTGACCCCCGTTCCCATTCACTTGAACAATAACCAAACAAACAACAAATTGAACAAACTCGCAATCCATCCATTTGTTGTGTACAAGTAATTTGACAATTTGTTGATTCAACATTTATTCGGTGTCACTGTCGTAACGGCCCTCCGAGGGAAGATGTAATTCGCGACAAAAATGAGTTGGACACCCCCGCGCTAGCTGAATGCTCTTGCTGTTGGCGGACGTATTGATCTACGATGATAAGCGGGATTACTTGGAGGAAGAGGTGACATTTCCAACGTTTTTTTTTTTCAAGGATAAATACTTAGAAAAATGTAGGCGGAGAATGGATGATAAAGAATATATGCACATGTAATATATAACGAAACCTTTGACATCCTGGGTTTCATAGGAAATATTAACCCAATACTATCCTTAGAATTGACTTCCCTTATGCTATGTCGTTTATCCAGTTACAAGCAAAAATAACCCCCCCAAAAAATTGTTTGGGCAAAGTCTTAGTTAGCCGCGATAGATTTCCCACCTGAGAGTCTAATAAGCCTCCATGCATTATCATACGTTAGCGCTCGCGAGACCCCGCGATCATCCATTTAATCTAACGCCGCCTCCAGGAGTCACATCCTTTCCAGTCAACAAGCAGCAGAAAGCAACGAGAAAACAACCTTCATCTCTAACAATCGAGAGGGAATGGAAAAGGCCCCGCGGTGAACGTGAGGAGGGAGCGGATCGAATCAAGCCGCTGTATCAGCGTGGGGAGCGGAGGGAGGATTTACAGGGGGGCTAGCTAGGCTACTCGCTCAGTCTGCGAGGTGGCGCGTCGGTTGACAAGTGCGTTTACAAATGCGATCTGTAAATCTCTCCGACGTGACTTCCTCCCCCTCGAGGGGGGCGCCGGGATTTGCAGCCCTGCGTGAGTGGCTCATTGTCTTTATGGTGCGGTTTTAACAGCATGAGATGTACTACCTCATCTCGGATTCTGTTTGTTTCAGGGGCAAGGTTTTGTGATAACCTTGTTCCATTTGAAGAAAAATGACGCAACTTTTTGTTTTAAAACCAATGACGCGACATTTTTGTGGTCAAGGCTACAAATTGTCCTATGCTAGCATAGCTAAAATTGGGAAAAAAAAATTCATCTTTTGACAAGTTTCTTGAGCAGCGCGGGGCTCTTGTGGTTAAAACACATGTCTCACAAGTTTTCGGATTCCTGGTTTGAATCTCAGCTACGGCCTTCCTGTGTGAAGTTTGTATGTTCTCCCTTCCCGTGTTTGGTTCGGTTCAAGATTTTCCATTGCCCATATGTGTGAATGTGAGAATGCTTGTTTGTCTTGGGATTGGCTGGCAACCAGTCTGGGGTGTGAGCCGCAGCTCGGCAAAATAGTCTGTGCCATACTTGGCCCTCCGCTGATTTTTATCGGAAAAACAAATCAAGAGAGTCAGACGGCTCAGAAATGACGTTTTTTTTTTTTTTTTTTTACTAGAACACAAGATCATGTTACATTGCTTTACCGCTGAAAACATTGCGTGCCCCGTCCGTCTTCGGATGGTTACAGATGTGGTGGGGTGCACAAAAATAAGACTTTCAAACAACCCGTGTCAAAATGGCCGCCGTCAAAAGTTCACCACGGCTATTCTCGAAAATCACATTTGGATCGATTACACTGTAGCTTTGTGTCGGCAGAGGAAAAAACAAAACAAAACTGTATGCTGCATTGATTCTAAAAGCGTACGTCTTTACAAAAGGAGTATCGTGTCGGTGGTTTACAACGACGTCTAAAGAGTCCTACACATCAAACCAGTTGTTAAAAAGCAGCCCCGAAAAGTCCCCTTGGGAGCATTTAGCGAGTACACCATTATAAGTTGCTACAAAACATCAGAACAGTGTAGGCTATTGTATATTCATATCATCGTAACATGTGGTGAGGAATACCAAGTAGGCTTACGGAACTCGAACGAGGTCGTCACTTCCAAGTTCACACGTTGGTGAAAAAGACAAACTGTAAAAGCGCAAACATCAAGAAGTGGACTCGAGCAATAAAACGGCATCTTTGGCTGGGAGATTAATATATGGTTGCATTTGGTCTGCGGCAATCGAAAGCCTTTTTTTTTTTTTCGCGTGGAGATTCCGCAAAATTGCTGCGTCGGAGCCACGAATGAAAAACGGTGTTTCGATTCCAGATGGTGACGGAGCATTTTGCCAAAAACAAACAAACAAAAAAAACCTGATTCGATCATGACTGCGTTGTGGCATGAGCATTGCTTTCGACACAACTGCAAAGCGGGAAGTGAAGTCTCCTTGCACACGGGCATCATCCCGTCTTTTGTTAGGGCTCGGATGCGACGTTTGAAAACGGAAAATGAAGCCAACAAATCGCAGGTTCTTTAACATTTATCCACCTTTTGTCTTTTGCACCCAGCCCAGTGAAAGGATACTGAACCAACCGCCTGCGGTTTCACACAGCAACACAGCATTACGCATCCCAATAATCAGATTACGGCATTGCGGAATACCCTTTGTCACAATCAAAGGCGTGAAACGAATGCATTGGCTACCCCCCCCCCCCCCCTCCTGGAGAGGAGAGTGCCACACAAGCTTTTACCTATGCTGTTTTTAAACAACTTAACACAATTCAATTCTCGACGTAGCAGATCCACGCATCTGATGTTCTGCTGATTTTTACCCCATTCTATTCCACGATGTTGTCAATGACCACGTCTAGAAGCAATTGAGTTAAAACGGAACGCGCGACTCGGCTTAAGTAATCGAATTCCCGGATGAAAGCATTGTCATGCCCACTTTGCGTTTTATAAGAGGAAATTTAGCAAATAAATAAATCAGGGTGGTTATACAACGCCATCTGCCATCCAGAGTAAAAAGCAACAATCGATTAATCGATCGTTCGTTTTCCCCATTGCGGAATCAGGAAAATGTCGTGTAATGTCCAGCCATCATTTTTTTTTTTTTTACTGACTGCCGAACAACATTTGGCGTCACCACGACAAGTTAATGTGATCCAATACAAAAAGCTCAATTTGCATCCTAGCCCGAGCCGCTGTCAATATTTTGCTTTCATACCTCGGTTTTCGACCATAATCCGTTCCACAAGGCTGTTCGAAAACCGAAAAGACACACTTAAACAAAAAATCTTTATTGAACACGTCTGTTCACAATGGGCGCTACACGAGGAAGTGGCGAGACGTGGAAGTGGAGAGGAGTCAAGTGGTGCATTCAAGTGCGCTCAGTTTGGTCGAGAATCGATTTGGTAATCTGAGGCATAAAAAAAAAAAATCGAAATTTTTGGTCGAAAATCGATTTGGTTGAGAACAGAGACATTCGAAAACCGAGGTTTGACTGTATTTGAGTTAAGAAAAAAAAAGGCCCTTGTGTTTGGATCTCAGTGAATTTTTACTGTACTCACCATGACATGATCCGCTAAAACAACGATTGATGTACCTTTTTTGGACAAAGCAAAATAAAATGATTACAACTGATTTTACTGCTAACGCTTGCCCTAAACCCGTAGAAAGAACACCTCAAGGTCACACAGCAAGCAGATTGTCCAACCTGCTTCCAAAGCAGGAGAAGTTTCACTCCTTGTATGTTCGACACCCTGTCAAAGATGAGCAATGGCTGGACTCTGCGGCGGAGATCAGATAAAGGGGGTGGGGGGCAAAGCCAAAAAGTTTGGGATTGAAGTGAATTATTGCCTTGTTTAACTGTATGCAGTACGATTTGATATTCATGTGATTCTTTTTTTTTTTTTCTTTTCTTTTCAATGTGCGGTAAGTGAATTGCACTGATGATTAAGTCATTGGTGCGTCCATGCCAGGTCTGCTCCACCGAGTCTCCTTATGTGCGCCCTAATGGCAACGGGCCTCGGGGCTGTTTCGGATGAAAATAATCCCGCTGCTTTCTAAATGTTTTAACATTCGGCATCCGTGTTCCAGGGCATAATTAAAGAGCTTTGCCCTAAATTGCTTTGCGGCGAACGGAGGCTTACGACGTTCCCGGATCAACCCAAATCACAAGCCCCATTTCATCCTCGTTCGCATCTCCGCATGGCAAGTGAGAGCGTGTACTTCAGGGGAGACATGGAAAGAAACTTAGGAGGGAGCAACATTCCTCTGATTCTTAGCGGAGTGAACAGGCGTCCTCTTTTTAGCGACGGGTGGATTATCCTCAGATCGTAGAATCCAACAAAAGCAGGAGTCTTTTGCACTCGTGTTGTCGACGTTTACGATTCCGTCGCGGGGGCGTACTCGCTCTCGAAAGAGCAGGCGGATACAAAAATTTTGAATTGCTCAATGGATTTTGTCTGCGGTGGCGGACGGTTCCTCAGAAGGTGCAGGCGTAGACCACGCCCACCACCACAATGTTTCCGATAGTGGCCACAATGGCGATCCAAAGCCAGATGGCATCACTGGACATGGACTGCGATTCGTCCGGCTGGCCGTGCACCGAGGCCGCCGAGACGGCGGCGTGGACGCTGGCGGATGAGTTGAAGAGCGAGTGCTCGCCGCTGTAGTCGTCGTTTGGCGACGAGTCCATGAAGGCTCCCGTCATAACTGGGATCTGAAAGCGGGGAGATCAAGAATAAAACTGGTCAAATGCCCTGAAACAAAAACTGATTGATCGCTGACAAGTAGGGGTGGAACAAAAAAAATGGTTTGAATCGGAAAAATTGGTTTTAATTCGACGAACCAAATCAAATTCGACAAGAGGTAGAATGCAGTCTCCACGTGCCCAACTTATGATCCGCAAGTGGATATCTTGCAGTTCCTTTTAAATGTACTTTGCCATGTAGACCACGTGGGTCTCTCGGCGCTGAATTTAAAGGGAATAATGGGAGCCACTTGGAATGACATTAAGTTGGCTGCGATCTCTCCCAAAGCGGCGCAAGTTCCCACTTCTACATGCGCTCATCTAAGAAAATACCAAAAACGAGAAAAAACCCCCACCATGCGCACTGTTAGACTGTGCTTTGCGCTAGACGTCATATTATGGGCAGCCTTCTGATAATAAGAACCCCATATCTTGACGAAGGAAAAAGGCGAACAGCTAAAGTTATCTTTGTCGGTCGCTTTTCTTCTGGGTGGGCGCCAAATCCCTGGTTTGTAATGATTTTCGGAAGCGACGACGATGTGCCATGTTAATCAAGCCGCTTGATTAACATGAAATTAATATTGCCACATGTGGCAAGTGAAAGTGGCGCATTGCTTTGGACAATTGTCGACTCAATCATTTGAGCAGAAGGAACTTTCTGTTGAGTGTGGGTGTATATTTATCCGGTGTGTTTTCCTGCATTGATGGAGTGTGTGATCGAGACATTTGTGTAACTGGGTTCATCCGGAAAACTGTTGAAAACCAACGCTAAAAATACCTCGGAGGCATGTTCTACTCTGGCATACACAGAAATTCATGCTTCCTCATTTGCTCACCTTCTCGCTCTCACTCACTCTCTCTAACACACACGCACGCACGCTCACACGCTTCAGGTCTTCCCTGGCACACGGGCCGGGGAACACTGTTTGGAAAGCTCTCTCCTTCCGCTCCCTTCGTTGGCCCCTGGTGGTGAATAATGACAAGACACATCCCGTGGAGCGCCCGCTGTGAACATGAGCGTGATGGAGGCAGACAGGCGTGCAGAGCGTCTAGCAAACCTGTGCACTAACCCCATAGCCCCCCCCCCCCCTCACCCTACCCCCAAAATCTCCCTTACAGACATACACACCCCCGCGCACGCACACATTCACACGCTCACAGAGACAGTCAATGCAATCTTTAGTCAGTCTGTTCTGTAACTGTCATCCATTAAAATATATATATATATTTTTATATCATCCCCACATAGTGTGTGTGGGGGGCAGGGTGCATGTGTAAATCGACTTACAATATTCTGCACATTTTTCTATAACTTGTTAACGTTTTCCTTGCGGGGCCGTTCTGAGTGAAACCATATAAAGAAGTCAAGAATCACGGTTTATTCACCTATTGTTAAGTTGAGAAGTTTGGTAAAAAGAAAATGCTTACGGTGTCACTCTTATTCATTGAAAATGAGAATTTGACATTTTGATAGAGATTTTAGCAGGCATCATGAACGTTGCCATCTTTGAATTGCTTTCGCGGGCCACATAAAATGATGGGATGGGCCAGATCTGGCCCCCGGGCCTTGCGTTTGACACCAGTGATGTTTAAAATGTCACCGGATGGACAGAAACATTGAAGAATATGCTAAATGACACTTTTTCCCCTCTAAAATAACTTAGAATCCGTACTCTTCAGTAAAAACATTTTTGACCCAAGCTAACAAAAAAAAGAAAGTCTTATTGAGTGTAAAATAAACAAAATAATAATCCTAATCGTTTCAGGCCACATTGACATTTTTGTTGATTTGAATTGTTAGAATGAGCATCTGTTATGCCGACCGTCTCCAAACATTTGGTCTGATGCAAACGGAAGCTCTCCACCCTGTCTACATTTTATATCGATGTTTTATTCAGTAACTCATTGTCCACAGAAGCGAGCTGTTTGCATAAATTGGGAAGTGCACTGAATAAAATGAAGCGCAAAGACATTCCGGTCGACGTTGCACGCTTCTAAATATTTCATTGTTGGGGTTTACGTTTTTTTTTTTTTAAATGGCCGCGGGGCCTAAATATATCTATCCGTATCTATACGTTTCTACTGTCGGAAATCCCACGAGCATGTGACGCAAGACATAAATGCAACAAGAGGCTAATCGCTAATGGAACAGAGGGAACTACAGCCGAGACTCGGGCATTTCCGAAGTATCTTAGCTCTTAAGTGGCTCGAAGAAGGTCATCCCTCCATGCATTACTGGCAGTGAACTCGTGCTTATTGACATTTCATGGATCAGTGGCCTCGGTGGCAGTGTCGGCGATCCAAAAGATAAAGCTTAACCTGTGAAGCAGAGTGGCGAAGTTGAAAGTGGAATTTTAAACAATTCGCATCAAATGCCATTTCCGTTTCATACTAAAAGGAGCCACGAGAAAATATGTCGGGGATCTGTTTTGGCACGCGTAGAGTGGAGTCGAAACATTTGTGACTTCAGAGCAGTCCTTGAAAGCAGCGTGATTGTTTATTTCTCCAAAGGGATTTTCAAGATGCCAGATCGGTATTCCATAAACCTAATAGGCATTTCGCGTCACCCCAAAATTGCTCGTCATCACAGTGGCAATGCATTCTGGGAGTAACGCTGTCAGGTCGTGTTCAAGATAAGTGGCTAAAAGCGCTCTGCGTTCGTTTCCCTTCAACTGAAACGTCCTGCAATCTCCAACCGGATATCCCAAATTTGTCCGTTCTTGCGGAAGGAACTCACGCTGACAGCGAGAAACGGCTCCTGTCAAATCCCGTTACCCCCACGTATGATATCCAAAAGGAGTGACACACCTTTTAAAATTCCTACCGACTGACACGGCTGGCTAAAATATCGGGCCGCTGTTGTTTTCAGCCCGATGGCTGCAATCCCTACCTCGGGTAGGTTTCTTGTGATCTTCAGCCAGATGGTTTACTATTTGTGATCGGCAGCGAGGGGAATGAGTCCTGGCAGCTGCTACTGTCACATTATGTTCTCCCCGTTTACAACGTCAAATTAACCCATCTGTCAAATTCCTACAGAATGGACATGTCCCTATGAACATTCAGTAGGTCCTCGTTGTTACCGGAAAAAACAAAAAAGATATATCATCTTAGGTCATCTATATCAGCGATCCCCAACCTTTCATGCAGCCTGTAACCTGATAACATAAACTGTCCACAGTCGTAACCGCTGTCGCTGCTAATGACAACAACGATGATTATAGAGTCATGAAACATTTTATTAAGTGTTTTTTTTTTTTCATTCGTTTTAAACAGTGCTATTCGACTGTACAGCAAATAAAATTTAATCACTCACAGCACTACTCCGAAATGGACCAATCGGGAAGAATAATTACGCCTCATAAGTTATGATCCTACGGCGTTAGCTAATTTTAGCTAGCTACGTTTTGCTAGTTGCAAAATGTGAGAGATGAAAAGATGACACGTTTGACTTGCTGCTTTCATCCGGCGGTTGTCGGCTAGTTATTAGCATCTAAACTGCTAGTTTTTACGCGGTCATGCTGTGCAAGCTCGCATTGTCATGCTTTCTACTCGATCACTTGGGTGCTACTTGTTCTACTTGTTTTTGACAACAGCTTCCTCCTCCACGTCGCTCTG
Source organism: Hippocampus zosterae (assembly GCF_025434085.1). Taxonomy (NCBI): domain Eukaryota; kingdom Metazoa; phylum Chordata; class Actinopteri; order Syngnathiformes; family Syngnathidae; genus Hippocampus; species Hippocampus zosterae. The sequence continues at coordinate 5,876,126 of NC_067464.1, forward strand.
GATTTACTTATCTTGTCAAAAGAGCTTCATTTTCGGAAGTCATGGCTTGCCCGTCAGCTGCGCGTTTAGCCACGTGTTCAATTTGCTCCTATTAATTTCTGTTTACCGCTTCTTCTTTTATTTATTGGCGGATACTGTTTAATTTCAACTTGCAAAGCACGATTAGAAGGGCGACTGATTGGCTAGAGTCGCGCACATTTGGTGGGAGTAAATATGCTAGCTAGCTAAATTGGCTAGTAGCTGAGAACCAATGTGCTGTCATTCAACAAAAACGTTACTTCACCGTCATTTTGGAGAATAGACAGTCCAGTCCCCATCATCCCCAAATTTTTTTTTGTCCGTTCAGTTTTTTCTTCCCCCTCCAACATTAATGCACATGGATGAGCGCGGGTAAATGTGAACTCGAATGAGCTGTAATTGCCTCCACCACCAGTTCAGTCCTTGCTCAACTGACTTCACAATATGGCCGTAAACAACGCGGGTATGTAAATGTAACGCGATAGACGGAAGCCGAAAATCCACAAGAGACTCTTTCTCTCGTGCGACTTTGTTGCTGCCTGCGGCGATGATGTTATGAAAAGACTCTCAAAGGGGGGGAAGGCTTCTGTCCTCGTCAGGAAACAAGCTGTTCGGCGGAAGGAGGTGGGCGAGCAAAGCAGCCACTGGGGTGGACCCTTGTGGTGTGAAGAATAGACCGTTGTTGTTCATGACAGCACGCGGCAGCTGTCGGATAGAACCGCGTCTACTCTTTTTACCTGCAAGACAAGTTTCGTTCTCACGGCGGATCATGCGAGATTTGTTTTGAAGTTACTTCCAACACGAGCTCTGCTGTGCAAAGACCCTGCAACATAAACTCTTTCAGCCAAAGCTCTTTCGTCGATCGAGCGTTTGTGAGGCCTACAAACTGAACTCTGCTTTGAAAAACTGCAATTGATACGCCCCTTTGAAAATGTTCAGAATGGATTTCAAACAATCCTCAATTGAAGCTCATTTTACAACATTACAACTAATAAACGGGTCACGTACAAATGACATGAACATGCGTCCGCACTAAAATGCACACATGCATGATTCCTAACCTTTAATGAGCCAAGGCACATTTTTTTAAGTTTGAAAAATGGCACACAACCCAAAAAATCTAACAGAAGATTATTTATTTCTTCCGTCAGTCACTATAAGTTGTTGGCATAGGTAGATGGACAAAGATACATTATTTGTTATTCATAAATCATTTTCTCGGCACACCATTTGAGCCTTCACGGCACTCTGTAACCTGATAACATGATAAGCTTTCCCACTGTAGTAACCGCTGTCCCCGAAAGGGTTAATGTGCCCCGGCACACTGGTTGGAAATCATTGCTTTAGGTTTTAGGTAAAGAGACCAGCAGCTCTTTTTGTTCAAGACCACCAATGCTTCACGGAAACAAAAGGACACTTACAATGTGTGCAGCGTTGGTCTGTAATATATCGCCGATACGTCTGGCCGTAAATCTGCCCGGAGATTTGTGGGGCGGTTTTTAAGGAAGCTGGTTCACCCTCTCAGTCGTGTTAAGACCTCCACTTTCAAGCCTGGTCCCTGCTGCTCAGATTTACAGCATCACTTCTCATTGATTTTTCTAACACCCCACCCCACCTCTGCTGGTTCGTCTCTCCTCTTTTTCATCAATCTTAGAACTCGGTCGAATAAGTGTGACGTGATCTGAGCTTGACACCTGGGCATGTTTGTGAACACATGAGGGGCGGCATCGAAGCTCACAGTATACCAGTCGAGGTACAATTACCCCGCGCCCCCTCCGTTACCTTTGGGCACGAGTTGTGGGCCATAAACAAAACGACAAGATCACAAATACAAGAAACCGAGATGGCTTTCTGTCTGGGCTCTCCCTTAGAAGTGAGAAGGCCTGTCATCAGGGAGGAGCTCAGAGTTCAGCTCCTGCTCCCCGCATCAAGAGAACCCAAATGAAGCGGCTCAGGCACCTGGTTATAACAAACCCCTAGTGAGGTTGTCCAGGCATGTCCCACAGGATGGAAGCCAGGACAGGGTGGTTATCTGATTTTACGTGTTCAGAGTAGCCTGGCATTAGCCTCTGAATCCCCTCTGAAGAGCTGCATGAAGCGGCTGGGGGACTATCTGTCTTCCTCTTGATATCTCTATTTCTGAATGCAGAAAGCTAGTTGTACGGAAGGAATAATGCTCAAATAATCTCTTGAATCACCAATCATGGTGGAGGCACGGTACCGACAAAACAAAGATGGTGTGTGAGGAGATAGTGCTTTTTGCGAAACGTGAGAGAGGAAGGAGTGAGTGCATGTTCGCATCTGGGCTCATCCCTCGCTAATACACGGCGCTAATTTGCAGTCGCACGACAACTTGCAAGTATGAGATGCGACCTGGTGCATCAATTATGAAACTCGAGAATCACCCCCCGCCACATCCCACAAACAAAAACTGATTTCTTGTTCTCACCAGATGGGAACTACGGTGCAATGTGTGAAAGCATGTATATCGTATGACTTCGGGGTAATCCCAGTGGGAGGCATTGGATTTCGAGTTCACTGTCGGCCCGTCTGCCCTTGTGTGGAACACATCACACAATTTTATTTGGATCAAGGTGACATTTTGTATGTTATTGTCAATGATAGCAACACCGTGGACTAGTGCTGAGCTCGTCTGCCTCACAGCCTTTTCATTCATATTAGGCACTCGGATGAGAAAGGATAACAGCAAGTCGTCGGTCCGCGTGATACACAAGAGAACCGCCCCGCCCCACCCCCCGTTTTTTTAAAAGGGTGATTTTGGGGTGACGTATTATACGTGGGGGTGTTTTATACTCAAGAAACTACGATATCTTTGTATTACTTCTAAATATTTCTCGTCAAGTGTCGGTGACTCCCTCAGTACTTGGCTCAAACTAGACGAAAGTCATTTTCTTAAATTTAATTTGAACGGTCTCCTGTCGGAATAATATTTGTGATACAGAAGCTCTTTTATGTTCTGGTGCGAAGAGCGCTTATTGAATAAGATTTTATTACATTCACCTTCATGGAGGTCGTGTGGCAAGGAAAACACATTATCATCTATTAGATTTATTGCCTCTTATTGCTAAAGCACAAAACTCAGAATATTACAAAGGACATTTTTCATATTTTTTGACAAAGTAGTGTGACGTATGCCTTTGGGATATTATTTTTCTTAATAAGACACAATTTAGTCAACAACAACAAAAAAATAGTGCATGTAATTAGGGACAATGAAAGCTTGCTTCGATGAAATCTAAATGAAGGCATCATTTAACATGCAATAATACCATGTATACGGTTCAGTATGCATATTTTTTTTAGCTTGGTTTTTAGGTCGCAAGAATAAAGCTAAGGTAAATAAACCACGTATTATAACCTCATATCTTGAAAGTTTGTAACACAGCACGCAACTCCGATAAAAGTAGGCTACAATAAATAATGCTAACTTAATGTGTGACAAAAGTACTAACTAAAATTTAAATAAATATGAAAGTGTATTAATGTTAAAAGCCTTTTTTGCCCAAGGACTCTTACAGTTGGCTCTATTTTTCTTTATAACGGCGTCTGACAAGTTTGGTTGGTCTGAAAAGTGAAGTTAGCGCTAATGCTAGTGCTACCATAAAACATGAGCTAGTGTCCACTCTCCACCTATATTATCAGCCGCTATTAAACGTAATCGGGGTCACTATGGCTGTAATAAAAACATTCTCTTTGTAACAAGCCACTGTAGCAGTAAATTCATTTTATAGAGTTCGAAGTCAAATTATTACAAATTGTTGCTAAAATGTCAAGTGAAGCAAATATACGTATTTATGTCAGTAGTATCCATGACTCATATCCCACATTTTCTCACCCAAAGCCAAAGGCCATGAATCATTCATCAAAGCACATATTTTAAATATGCATCCCGTCGGGCTATGCGCGTAATGTGTTTTATGCTACACTTTACACCATAGAACCATATCAGGGTGCAGGAACCGCATTTCTTGGGTGCGATATCGCACACCGCTTTAAAATCTAGACACAAAGCCCACTCATGTATCTTGCATTGTGATGCTGTTTCAACAGCAAAGTCACATGCCACCTCTCTCTGGCTGGTTGCTGCTACATATAGATGGAGGACAGTGCCCGGGGCAGGACTTGCTGCATTAAACATTACCAACTCATTTTCTTCCTTTCTTTCTTTCTTTCAAACAAAGATTCAGTTCCATGAAAGTACTGCAGAAACAAAAGTAGCCACCATCTTACCAGAAATGATCAAATGTGTTTAATTTAATCATGGATTCCCTTTTAGACATAAAAGTGACTTATTTTGAGCAAAAGTGATGTTTGTAAAATAAACATGAATACATTTTATTGTTTATTTTGACATTTCGAGTTGTTTATTTTTCAAATAAAATTAATGTTACCACAGTACAGAAAATGTGTATTTTAATGGAATCATTTTAAATTATTGGGATACATTTTAAAATGTTTCTTTTTATTGCCTATTTATTAAAATTAAATAAATAAAATACTGTTAACAAAATGGAAAATACAATCATTTATTGCTTATTGATAATTTATGTCGTAAATTGGACTTTTTTGTATAAAATGGGCTTTTTTGTGATAGGAAAATTTAAGGCAGCATTGTTTTGCCCTCAGTGCTTTATTCTCTCATTTATATTAATTAAAAAGCATTCACTTTTACTGAAGTAACAAAACAAAATATGACAAAACCTTTTTTTTGGAAACCTACAAGATAATCAGCATGAAAGTATTTTTATTGTCATTTATGTACTTTAAACGGAACTCAGTATAATCCTGAGAATATGAATGAGAAAATGTGGATTTGTGCGCACGTTGGCTGTTTTCTGTGGACAAAATAAAAGGCGACAGTCACGGTCAGACAAAAAAAAAGGGAAAAAAAATGATGATCAAGCACTTGATCCTGACCCCGTGGCATTTTGTCCAGGATGTTTTTTCTCTCATTTGCTTTGTGCTTCTTCCCTTTTGCGTGAATACGCGCACAGCAATAATTACTGACGCTTTTGCATTCTTCTGCAGAACAACAGACTCTGTTTATTGAACGCGCTTGCCTCTGCATGTAAAACTTGTTCCTCCATCAAAATGCATCATTTCAACAAAGTTTCTTGACACAAGTTTCAGTTTAGACAGGATTTGGGCCAAACATTTGGTGGCATTTAAGAACATACACGATGGAAAAATTATGATGAATTTTTCAACTGGAATCCGTTATGGGAGTCGCGCGATCTCGTCAGGTCGTCAAGTTGCTTTCGCTTCTGCGCATTCTACCCAGCTGTGTCACGTCTGAGTATTTTATTTATATATTTTTTGTTCAGTCCTTTCTAATCCTCGTCACTTGATTGTGTTGGACTTCCCTGCTGCGCCGCACCTTCCCGCTGAGCACTTTTGTTCTTCATTCTTTTCTTTTTTTTGAAGGGTCCAGCTGCTGTTGCTTGTTAGCATCCAATGCACATCCTAGCATTCCGCTAAAAGCGTTCTTGCATTTGCTCTTTATGGAAGATGGCAACTAATAGTGGCTAACAAGTGAAGTTGTCATATGACCACATTAGCACACCTTACAGAAAAGACGCCGTGTCTTGAAGATGTAAAAATCATTACGCAAAAATATTTTTTGCAGACAGCCGAGACACCGGAGCTAACGTCCTTGCCTCTCCAGAACGAGCATGGTGAAAGACTTGAAGAAATGTGGTCAGTCTATTTAAAGCACATCATTTTGTCATTAGCATTATTATTATTATTATTATTTTTTGCATTAACAGTCCTAGTGAAAAGACCGGAAAAGCGTTTTGTTTCTTGATTTCTTTTGACAGTCGGCAACAGTGTGCTCGTGGCAGGGTACGCGGTTCGCAACGAGTGGTCATCAATGGTCGACAGTTGGCCACTGGTTTTCCTGCGATTCAAAAATAAGGTAATCGCTGTTGAACGGCGCCGCAATGTCGCCGATGTAACGGCAAACCAAAATGCACCAGCTTTTGCGCGCACACACAAAAATAAAGAAATCAAATTCCGATTTTAAGCTAGCGAGGCACAGCCAGCTGCCGCCAAGCCGTGCAAATTCATTCTCGCGGTATGCATATATTGTGTTTTAGTATAAGTATAGTGGTACCAGCGGTTCTTGCATCTAACATATCTGACATTGTTTATCGTGTCAACTATTTTTATTTGATAATTAAAATGTGATTAGTTGAAAACTAAGCCTCAAGTCCTAGCAGAAGTTTAAAAAAAAAAGACTTCAACCAGCCCTTCCCCATCTGCAGTGCAGACACATTCCAGGCATTGAGATGGAGGCGCTTAATTGAATCTCCACTCATGTAAGACTTTGGTCCGGAATGAGTTGATGGGGGGGGGGGCGGTGTTCAACTCCCTACCACTAAAATAACATGGCACAGCGACTCCAATTCACTTTCAAGTGCATAGGGGAGGGTGACGAGATGCAGAAACATCACCTTTTTTTGGGGGGGTTTCCTTTTACATCCCTTTAGAACGTTGCCATTCATAAATGATGACGTTCGGGATGTGACGGCCATCAAATATGTTGCGACGCAATCTCGATCAGATTTTTAACCTTAAATCATTCATTCATTCATTCATTCATTCATTCATCTTCCGAGCCGCTTGATCCTCATTAGGGTCGCGGGGGGTGCTGGAGCCTATCCCAGCTGTCTTCGGGCAGTAGGCGGGGGACACCCTGAATCGGTTGCCAGCCAATCGCAGGGCACACAGAAACGAACAACCATTCGCACCCACACTCACACCTAGGGACAATTTAGAGTGTTCAATCAGCCTGCCACGCATGTTTTTGGAATGTGGGAGGAAACCGGAGCACCCGGAGAAAACCCACGCAGGCCCGGGGAGAACATAAATCAGCAAATGTTTAAAAAAATCCTTTCGGTTTATTCATTCCAATTCACATCTCCTGTTGTTTTAACATACCAATGTATGACCGGGTGAGTATTTAACAGCATTTTACAAACATCAAAAAGACACGATTGCAAATGTTTGTGACAGTGCAAGTCTTAATGTGACGACAGCGTGTGTGCTGGGGATTAAACTAAGAAAATTATTACATTTTTTACATATATTATTTTCCCAAAATATTATGTATATGTATTTTTTTTGGGGGGGGGGGTATTTTTCAATGGGATTAAAACATATGGAGGGGTATAAAGGCCTTTTTTTTTAATGCTTGCAATTTTTTGGGTGTTCAACCACACTTGAAAAGTATGTTTTTACAAGTTTAAGTGTGATTGGGATGGGGGGGGGGCTGTTTTATATTATTTCTATAATTCCTGGAATGTAACTCCTGCGTAAATGAGCGCTCATTCTCTGACCTCCCTGGCAGAAGTTCAAAACAAATATGGATATAACAAATTTACGTCGTTGACTCAAGGGACGCCAGCAACGCCTTGGAGCTGCGCTGGTGCGAAAACCTCCAAATAAAACATGGTCCCGCCGGACTGTGCAACACAATGGCCAGGGATCATTGTGCTCTATTTATCGACATGACTTTGCAGGTTGCCTTGACTTCGACCTCTTCACGCTCAACACACGTCAATTGTCTCTCGCAGGGTGCGGAACAACAACTTCCCAAAAAGCCGTCCGGGTTACGCTCAGTGACGAACCCCACTCGCAGCTTCAGCCGGCCGCTGCGACCTTGTCATGATTACTTTGCGATCATTTCCCCGCCCGGCACCCGAGGGCTGCGCGACGCTCGCTGTTCATCACACGCCATGGTAACACACCTCCTCAAGAACGATCGCACCTCCTCTCGTAAACCCAAATCTCGCCAAGCCTCCAGGTCATGTTTTTGCATGGCAACAAAACTAAATAAAGGTCATGGAACTTGGAATCACGGCAAATAAATGTTCAAATTGGCCTGGCCCGACATTTACAAAGCGCCCGTCCACTTTCTGTCGACACTGCGAATCGTCAAATTGCGGCCGCGTGAATCGTACTCGGCGTGAGCGCAATATGCCGCGTGCGAAGCGTCATCAGGCCGCTCGGCTCCTTGTTTCTCATTTAACTCGGCTCTGAAGTCATTCTTCATGCGGGAACTCACTCCACCTTAACATGCTTTATCATTTCGCGAGGATGACCGATCCATACGGCGAATAGCAAAAAAACGTACCGTATTTTCCGCACTATAAGGAGTGTAAGGCGCACCTTCAATGAATGTCGTATTTTATATTTGGGGCTCACCGCATTATAAGGCGCATAGAATAGAAGCTACAATATGGGCTGTGGTTGCATTATGCATCCACTAGATGGAGCTACGCTAAAGGAAATACAATATAATACAATACAGCTCTTTTTACATAGAGCTTTCACAACAGTAACTGCAGTTGTAAAAAAGTGCTTGACATAACATTTAAAATACAATAAATCAGCATATTGATCCATATATAAGGCGCAGCAGATTATAAGGTGCACTGTCGATTTTTGAGAAAAAAAACGTTCCTCATCGGAAATAATGGACATTTTAAGCTTTGACGTTTTCAAGGTCAAACTGACCCATAATTATTCCCCATAATTATTCCCATAATTTCAGAAGGGTCATTCAACACGTCGATCTGGACACATTGACAAAAGACCCCGACGCAAACAGGCGGCCTTTACAGTCCCCCATTACATTTGAATAAATTACGCAGCCCAGTCGCCTTTTTTCCATGGCAGTGAAACTTGAACAAACTTTCAAAGGCTTGCTAATTCTTACATACGCACGAGCCGTACGCCACGTTGGCTGACACTAAATATTACAAACGTGTCATTCTGTGAATCGGTCTGCAGTTGGTCTCGTTCTAAAATGACAAACGAGGTATTGCTCCACTTAATTGTCCTACTTGCACTCATGCCAACGTGCGCTTATGGATGATGCCGCCGAGGTTCTGTTCACGCTTTCCTGGTGTCAGACTTGACTAAGGACACAGAAAACTGTACTCATAAGGCTGCAACGTCGTACATGTCACATTAATATCGGTCACGAGCAGAGGACTGCATTTATTATTCATATAGTGTGTATATTATTGAATAGTTTGATGCATTTATAATATTTTTTATTTTTTATATTAAAGATGCATGAGCCGTATCCATAAATAGGAGCCAGGTTAGCTGAATATGAAGTGGGAGGAGCCATTTTGCGGAAAAATATTGTCGTACAATATTATCTTTGTCAAGTGAAATTGGATTTTAAAACTAAATGAAAAGAGACAATTGTGGAAAAATGAACTTGAATTTATTTTCTGCAACCACCGACCAAAAATGGAATATGTATAAATCCGTCAAAAACTTTTTTTTTTTTCCCCAGTAAGGTTGCGACCAAGGTTATTGTACTTCACGAAAACTAATGGGTGGGATTCACACTGAGTTCCACAGACTCTGCTCTTGCAGTTCCCTTTTGCATTTCTCCATAATAGTCCTTTCTGACATTTATTTATTTTTTTGGGCATTTCGCATTCCGTTAGAATCCAACATGTGGTCGCACCACAATGTTGTGCCAGTCAACCGGCTTTTCCTCAAAACATTATATTACATGACACTTTGTGTTCCCGTCGTGGCAAATAGCCGGCAGCCTGCCAACACAACGGCTGTAAAATGAAATTAGCGCGTGGGCGTAGCTGCGATAGCGCCGTGTGTATTCGCGGCAGGTGGGCTTCGGCGTTTGTGAATGATTGCTGCACATATTTCCCTGCGGGAAGATGAGGCGCAAGAGTGGGGGACGGGTGGTGGGCGTTGGGGTGGGAGTGGGGGGGCGGCGGCTATGTGTTTGGAGTTTGTCACATGTGCACCATGTTGGCCTAGATACAGTGTTTCACGTAGCGCAACACTTCAGAGGCATGCCCTCGATCTTGAGTGATTATGAATGTTGCAGTGAGTAAAGTGCAAGCGCGAGGCATGAAGAATCCATTACCTTGCATGGACCGTCAATAAAGACAAAGCAAAAGCCCCCCCGCTATATTGACTGATTAGAATTGCCTGACGGACGTTTTTTTAAAAGCGAGTTCCGCGTATCCCCAGTCATCTTACAGCAAGATTCAACAGATTTCTCGACATCCGCAGAATACTTTGTCATGACAAAATATCACACCGGAATCTTCTTTCACCCGAACAACAAAATGTTTCCGGCATTTTCCTGTCGTTGGTTATCACATACCCGTCAACTTTTCGGAGCGCCAACCTGTATAAACTACCAAAAAGAAAAAAATCCTTATAAAGAGCAAAAAATCCTTATAACATACCAAAGCATTTTCTATGTCAAAAATAGAAAAAACCCCCCACGAAATTTTCAATGATATTTATCGTAGATCTCCATAATACAATGTCTGGTTAATGTCTAATCATTATTCTACTTAGTAGCATTACTGTGTTCAGAGTTGTAATTCCTATGTTACTTTTTTGGAAAGTTACCGGAAATGAAAGCATTCGAGTAGGCTAGCACCATTCTGGGCAAAAGCAAACGGAACTACCTGTTAGGGGAAGAAAAAAACCCCAGAAAATGTTCAAAATCCGTATGAATTGTGTGATACGTCCATATACGTAAGATTCACCACAAAATCCGTATGAACTATGGCTAAACCGTATGAGTTGACAGGTAAGTTATCAGGAGGCGGCAAGGTGGTCCAGTGGTTAGCACGTCGACCACATATTGCACATTTGATTCCCGTGTGGAGTTTGTATTTTCTCCCCCGTGCTTGCGTGGCTTTTCTCTGGGTACTCCAATTTCCTCCGACATTCCAAAAACATGCATATCGGGATGATTGGACACTCTAAATTGTCCCTAGATGTGGGTGTTAGTCTCTGACTGCCCCGTAATTCATTGGCGATCGGTTCAGGTTGTCCCCCGCCTATTGCCTGAAGACATAGGATAGGATAGGCTCCATCACCCACCTCCGACGCCAGCGACCCTTGTGAGGATAAAGCGGATCGGAAAATAGATGTATGGATAGTTATCAAGAGTAGAATGAACAAGAAAGAGAAGGCAAGATACAAGACGGGGTTTTTTTTTCAGTAGGGTTCCTCATTTTGCGCTATTTATTTATTTATCGTTTTATTACGATTGGGAAACACATTGTATACTACGCACCGCAACACACACTCCGCTTATACCGTACCTATACGTACTCTTTTCAAGTGTCAGGTGCCCGTCTCATCTTGTTTGACTTCCTCCTTGATTTTTTTTTTTACATTTTAATTTCTTCAAAATCAGATCAACAATCATTTAGCTCTGATCTTTTTTCTTTTCCAGAGTGGCATGGCACGCCAGACTCAAAAAGGACTCGGCGACACTGTACTATTCTTTAGAGTGCTCCATATTTGAAGCCAGAACCCAAGAATGCACATTTCACACTTTTAGCTCAGCAAAATAGCCCTGGCCAGGAAAGCACTTGGGGGGAGGTGGTGGGTTGGGGAGCGTAAGGGGTAACGTCGCCATGAAAAATTAAACATATTCAGGAAAATCAAAGTTAGTGTACTTCACCAGCTCTCAAGCATGCCGGCAGTGTGCATGCGGAATCGTGTCTGTATGTAATACAACTCGCCGTACTGTAAGTGCCTTATTCATCGCCTCGCTATTAAAGTTGCATGTATCCGAAATGAGACGGGGGCCCCCGTCATGTGTGCTTTATATACACCATTAGCCAAGGGCCCAGCAGCTTGATGAGCTTGAAAGAAAATAACTTGTATAAATCCAAAGCAACACGTGGGATATAATTGACATTTTCTGAGAAGGAGGGCAACGAGACCATTTGTAACTGAAATGATCGCATGCGGCCGACACAAATGAGCTGTCAGGCTGAAATAATGGAGAGGTAAATAGTATGAGGCGTGATGTAAAATAATAACTGGATCCGCGTTAAGGAAGTCTGAAGTGATCCGAAAACTCGACGTGACCATAATTAGCACATAAAGGTCCAGGCGCAGTTTGTTTACACTGATGCTTGCCTAAAATTACATTTTGTAGAGTAAGTGGGAAAATAAACTGATTTGGCAGAACTAGTTTGAGGTTAGAATATGCAAAAAGGAGCTCTCTTTGACGATGCACGGACACCACTATTTAAGGATATACAGTATTTCACTTTTGACAATTTTTTAAACTGCAGCAATGGGAACATTTGCCAATAATGCAATAAGAACCGGTTTGAAATGAGACATTATTGATTCAGCCTCCACTAGTTTAAACAACATAACTATGCTGGCATTGAAACAGAAGAACCAAACATACCAATTATAGTCATCTTTACTAACGACCAGTTTTTCAGTTGACTTGAAGAAGTTTCGACAAAAAACCCTTCCCCAAGGTCCACAAGGCTGTTCTGTTCTTTCGGTTTTAAGCTTTCCAACAAGCAGACTGACGGTTACCCACAATCATATTTCATCTGTGTCGCCTGGGTCAAATCTCGTTTTAATCAGCCGCCGCTTTCCGCCCACTTATCAAACTCTCATTTGTGTTTCTTTTTCCACTCGCGCTCTCATTTCATCTTTTGCATTTGATGATGCATTATAAAGGCGCACCAATGAGTACGGAGCTGCATTATAAGGATGTTTGTCATTATTTCGTCCCGAATCATACATCTAGTTTATTCCAAGACATATCAATACAAGACGATGTTTTGGAAATAATCTCATGATGAACAATTATTCCGGGATGCATAATTCATACTTCCGTATTACCAAAGGCACCGTTTCTGAGAACGGGAAACATCATAGAGTCAGAGATCAGTCCATTAGGGAAAGATGTAATTGCCACATACTTCGCAGTTTATCAAGAGTCACTCTCGTTATAGCTTGACTGCGAACAGTTGACAATAATGTCTTCATTTACCAATTTGTGACTTGAAAATCGTACATTGTATGAAACTAGCTAGGAGACATGTCATTTAGCCAGCAGAAATACTGCAGCGAGAAGTCAAGTTGCTAGCTTTGCCACCGGAGCAACTAATTTAACTAATTAACTAACGTAACTAATTTTTTTGGCTTTCTTTTTCATGAATTTATGAATCTTAACTCAGGTCTTGACTTCTTAAAGAATAATATCATCACATTTGTTTGCAACCCGGAAATGAACGGAAAGGCTATAGCTGAAAGTTGACATCTGTTGGAGCGTGTTAGCAACGTAAACAAATGAATGCGGTTGTCATCTATCTATCTCCGTCAAGAAAATTTTAGATGGATGGTGTGCATTCTGGAATCCTCAAATGCGATCTGGAAACATGATGATGCAATCGTGTGAAAGCGAGCTGTGAAGAGGCTGAGGCTGACCTATCCTTCAACCCATCAATAAAAAAAAAAGGAAATCTTCCACTGAGGGCTCAGCAAGGATGCCAGCTTCGGCATGTGTCAGAAAAAACTTTTAAATTTTATTCCATTTCTTAGAGAATTTTATTATGAGCAAATAATATTTCAGGAGTATTTATTTATAATGATGTTTTGTTATAAATACACCAAAACCACTGATCTGATTTCCACGACGATTTGTGTAGAAGAGAGCGAAACAGAAAACGTAATTAAATTTACCTTTCCAGCCTCCATCAAGGCAATTGAATCGCTTAAAAGAACCTCATCCGTTTTTTTTGTTTTTTTTACCCAATTTTCCCCCCTTCCCAGTTTCTCTGCGAACGCCGTATGATTCTTAATGTCGTTTGCGAGAAGTTAATGCCGAACCACATCAAGAATGTTTTGGCGTGGGTCACAATGGAGTGCCACTCCGGTTATCTATTTATCACAAGACAGACGGCTTGACGGAAAACCAATCGCGGGAAAAAGGGGAAGACTGCTCCATTTAAACAGCTTATTACATCCTTGAAATGAGCTTCAATTTTAGCGACCGGGGGCTGTGCTCTTTCATAACAATGATCGGCGAATTGAATTGTGATGCCGCCCGACAACCAAGGTGCTCTCCGTCTGGATCGTGTGGCAGCTGCCATTGTGCTCGTGATGCAAAACGCTAAACGTCCATCTGCGTGCGGGAATCGTGATTGTCTCATTATCCGAGTAGATAGTCGTCATCTGTCTGAATGTGGTCAAAGATTTATTCTGAGTCTATTATCTATCCTCTCTCTCTCCGTCTCATCTGTTCGCTAGGGCCGAGATGAACAACCCCCATCAGACAGAACATCTCTGCCTCGGCTGCTTCTCCAAAGAAGGTGATGTCATGAGAGATGCTGTCACTCGACAGAGACAAAACACCGGAGGCCAGAATGCACAACGTTGCCATTTCCACAAGCCCAAGCTCAACGAACACGTTTGGAAAGCCAAAGAAAGCAACAGGAAGGGGAAAAAAATGAGCACGAGGTTGACACTGATGGGTTATCGTGCACTTGACCGAGAGCCCTGAGGTACTCCGACCTGCTGCCTGCCCAGGAACCAAGTCGCACTTGACCAAAACACACGTGCGGTCTCAACCCAAGGTTAGTGCGTCACTATTCAACTCAACTTTATTTGTAAAGCACTTTAAAAATAACCTTTAAAAAAATCCGACATGCCGGATTAAAATGAAAACGGTTGAAACAGTAAATCAATATCATAAAAACGGTAAGTACAATAAAACACATACAAGTCTCACGTTGAGTCGACGCCAAACGTATATAACAACAAACAAAATATACGCCGTACATCGAGATACGTACGGAATCGTCTTTTTATGAGAGATGCGCACCAGGTGCGAATGGGTAGAAATCGGTTTGACGTTGTTCATGACGTGTTGTTTGTTTGAATTTCGTGGACTGAAATAGTTTGTCCTTTTGGAGCACTTGTACAAGTTGTACACGATGAAGCATATTCGTAAACATGAAAACAGCTGTGCCATATCGAATCGGAGTTTTAAATTGGCCATTCATTGAAGGTGCGCCTTATACTTCGAAGCGCCTTATAGCGCGGAAAATACGGTACTCTAATCCGAGTCATGAAGCATTTTATGATCATGATGATCAAGTGGGAAATTTTAGTTTTCTTACGAGCCCGTTCGTGTGACCATATGACTGTTGCAAGGAAGTGAAGAATGTGGTGATACAAGGCCTAATTACTCTAATTTATCATTATAATTTACAATATAATTTATAATATTTTTAATATTATAAAAACGGTAAGCACAATAAAATACATACAATTCTCACGTTGAGTCGACGCCAAACATATATAACAACAAACAAAATATACGCCTTACATCGAGATACGTACGGAATCGTCTTTTAATGAGAGATGCGCACCAAGTGCGAATGGGTAGAAATCGGTTTGATGTTGTTCATGACGTGTTGTTTGTTTGAATTTCGTGGACTGAAATAGTTTGTCCTTTTGGAGCACTTGATTCATTGAAGGTGCGCCTTATACTTCGAAGCGCCTTATAGCGCGGAAAATACGGTACTCTAATCCGAGTCATCAACCATTTTAGGATCATGATGATCAAGTGGGAAATTTTAGTTTTCTTACGAGCCCGTTCGTGTGACCATATGACTGTTGCAAGGAAGTGAAGAATGTGGTGATACAAGGCCTAATTACGCTCCCGGCTTGAAGCGGTATTCTCGACTTTTATTTTGTTAGCCTTTGAGGGATGACTTTCTTCCTCTCCGGCGGATTTACAGGACGAATGAACATCACGCGCTGTCACAGTCTGCAGTCCTAATGGTCACTTCCTCCTTGCAGCTTCTCAAATGACGCTCTTCAATGGCTGAATCTTTCCAAGGTGGAGGACAGTTATGACAGATTTTGTCATCTTTACGAGATAAAACGATGGCGGAGATCCGAGGGTTCAACGTCGCCCCACCTGAGGTAAGTTCAACTCCCCAAAATTCTTTCAAATATTCAAAAATAAAATGGAAAAAAAATTTCGGAATATGTGAATCAGCGAGCACGAAAAGCAAATTCCATTTTCATCATGGAAATGGTCAACTCGTGGTCAGCGTGTCGTGCTGCAGAGTCCTGGACGCAAATCTATAAGTTCTCCTCAAATCTATAAGTTCTCCTCAAATGAATTTGCCTATTTTCTCTCCACCATTACAAAAAAAAAATGGACGTTTGGTTCATGGAAAACTCTTAATCCTCCATAGTGGTTGTTTGATTCGTATTTACCGCACCTATCACCCCACCTCTCGCCCGGAAGTCTGCCGGGATAGGCTCGAATGAGATGAATGGATATCATGAAGAAAAAAAATAAATAAACGCACCAGCGCTTGTATCGCAGGCTTGCGTTTAACAACACCCAACTCCCCAAAGGACATGCATAAGTCTTTTTAAACCACAATTACCGCTATCTCCTTGACGGCGCAGACCTCCGGGGCGCACAAAGGCGGCAGCGTTGTAAACTGATGTAATCATCCCCGTCAAATGGAACAGTGATGGATGACCAATCACCAACTTTTTTTTTTTGGAGTGTGTGTGCTCCCTTAATGTGTTCGTTAGATTCACTAATAAGAATCAAGAGTTGACGGAGCAAATTTTGCAATGGACGTTTTTACTCCATCACCTATTTGACCCTTTCAATTACCTTGTAACCTGATAACATGATAATCTGCCCACTGTAAGCAAACGCTGTCCCTCAAAGGGTTAAGCGGCGAGCACTTTCATGCCTCACATTTGTTTCTCAATGTTCCGAAAGCAACACACTCCGTGGGCCCAAACAGTGTGTGCCTGCATTGAAGAAGATAGCGACCCACGGTTCCGGACCGACAACTGCGCGCGGTGATGCGCAACCGTCCACCAGTTATGAATATGATTAGAAGAAATGGCCCTCGGTCATTCTGCTACCGAGACCGATGCCAGCCGCCGCTCTTGCTTTTCAAAAAGCTGAGCAGCTCAGTGACATTTTTCTTGTGTGTGTGTGTGTGTGTGTGTGTGCGCCTGATGTGAATAATTTACCGCTTTTGATATTTCCACTCACGGAGAGTTTGCACAATTAGCGAATGGAAGGCGCTCGTCACGTCATATTGTGAGGAAGGCATTTCTATATCGGGAAGGTAGCAGGTCCCGCTTGTTGGGAGATCACATCTCTAAGACTGGCGAAACTAAATGTCATCATTCGGATGCCGCGCCGACACGGCAGCCGTGATATGGCACCGTAAAATCAATCGCGCGTCACCTATTACATCATGACCTGCAGTACGGATGACATGACGACAAGTCACATTTAATTACCGAAATTGAGCGTGACTCGTTTTGCGACTGTATATCCTCATAGAGGCTGGGAGACGTTTATTTACTTAACTGCAGATGTGGTCGGCACCTTTTGTCAGGTTGAGGGAAAATACGGAAAAGGAGGAAAAGAATTAAATATCACCACTCTGCACAGACGAATACATTTCAGCGCTGAAAACTTTTGCTCTCATTACTTTGTTGGGGGCTGCTGCTTTGCTTAGCAAATGGGCCCTATACATCCTCATGCACTATGAAGGAAGACGTTTAAAAAATTCTGCTCCTGATCTGTAAATCACTTGAATGGTTTGGGCCCCGAATACATTCAAGAAAGGCTAATTGCATATAAACCCAGAGGGACTTTGACGTCTGCGGGCTCGGATGTTTCGTGGAGCCCGTCTTTCAAAGCAAACACGGTGAAGCGGCATTTTGCTGTTACGCTGCACGCGAGTCGTATAAGCGTCCAACAAATGTGATGTCACTGTTTTGAAATTCAGATGAAATACCCTTTGATTAAGGACATTTAAGCATTTCAAATCCATTTCACAGTCAGTCATTTCAGAAGACGACTTTTCAATTCTTTCGTTCGCTTTGAAATGCATTTCAATCTTTTGTTTGTCAATGCATTTCAATGTTGTCACGGTACGTTCTTTTAATAATAATAATAATAAGTAAGCTACTTTGGTTTTGTTTGCTCTGCCTTTGATTGTCCACAGTTGTTTGTAAAGACTTTTAGGTGTTGTGCTTTTGGCCGTGTGAAGCACATTGAGTTGCCTCGTGCAATCGAAATAAAACTGCCTGGTCATGTTCAATATAGTCATAAAATGTGTTATTTTAAAGCACATCACATCGATTGATTATCTAACCCGGCTGACTTTGGGGGTTGTCGGGATTGGTTGCCAACCGATTGCACAACACATATAGATTAATCAAAGTGTCCAATGAATCGAAGCTGCATGTTTTTGGAATATGGGAGGGAAGCCATTGGAGCGTGCATTGTAAATTCAAGACGGCATTTCTAATCGCCTCTACTGGTTACTGTCACCCCAATTTCTCCGGCTATTGTGCTGGCAAACAAAGTACATCAAAGGGGGATGGATGTATTGAACGCCACAGTTCAAGTGGCTTCGAGTAGTTTGGGCCATGCAATTTAGTTGCGGCTTAGGAAGATGAATGCTTTTTATATTTCACACACTGGCCATCAGAACACTCTTAAGATGAAAAGTTACAACATGACGACTCACCTGCGCGGCCATGAAGGAGAGATCCATGCTGTTGCTCGGCTCAGGGCGAAGGCACTCAATGAAAAAAGACTGCGCGCGCCTTTCACCCTCCTCCTCCTTTTCTTCCTCTTCTTCTTCTTCTTCTTCACCTCCTCATTGAGCATGTGCCCCCGCTTTTGTTTTTAATCTGTTCCCCCGTTTGGAAGCGCGCGCCCACACGTACTCGCGCAAGTGGCGTCGCACGTTTCGCATGGGCATGAGGATGGGGGCGGAGGAGGAGGGGTGCAAAAAACAAAAACAAGAGGGAGGAAGAGAGGCAGCGGGGGGAGGCGGGGATGTGGATGCAAGAGCCAGCGCGAGAGGATGTGCAGGAGATTCGAGCCAGACGCCCTGACACATAATAGTCTCTCTCTCGCTCTCTCTCTCTCTCTCTCTCTCTCTCTCTCTCTCTCTCTCTCTCTCTCTCTCTCTCTCTCTCTCTCTCTCTCTCCATAGTCGCTCGCTCTCCTGTAGGTCAGGCAAAATTGAGCATTTCCAGCTAGAAAATATGCAAATGAGATCAGAATCACATCAGAACATTTGAATGCAATGGCCTGATTCCATCAACTTTTTGTTTTTATTTTTTCTAATTTAAGATCAAGCATTTTTGCCTCCCAAAAATAGTTTCACATTTATAGTATCAAGTGCTATGATGTGGGTTGCAGACTCCCAGGGGGTCTGCGAGTCAAATAATTGAACCGTCTAAACCGCTAACACACGTGCATTATAGCCCCGCAATTCGTAGGGGAATTGGGATCCAACCTTGTCGTGAAGAGTGAAAATTCAAAAGTGACACTCAAAAAGGTTTTGAATGGCCTCTGCAGTAGATGCCAGCAAATGGCAGAATGAAGAGAAAAGCTTGATTTTATTAGATTTTTTTCAAGCATTCAAAATGGGCCGATTTTTATTATTATTTTTAAATTTAGTCAAGTTTTTCACAACACTCTGTGGTGTGTCAAATTTAGAAGCCATTTAATTTTACTTGACTTCACCTACAGTTTTAACTGTCTAACAGTATATCGATTTGTGGAAAGAAATATGACATTTTCCCAATTTTCATTGATAGAGCAATTGATAAGGCAAACATATTGCACAAACGGTGTGTTCCAATGTGCTGCTCCATCTGTTTATAATTTGCAAACGAACAAACTTCACTTACCATTTCAAAATATCCATCAATAATCATGCCCAAAGACGTACAGTATTCATTTATCTACAACAGTGGCTTTCTGTCGGAGTAAAAAGCAGGACTACAGAGGATTTTACAAACTAGGAAATACTCCTTAGGCCTACTTTCTGCTATCAATCATATTCTTTCAAATATTACACTGTTTTAAACAATTGTGTGACACCATTTAGTGGCCAACAGTGGAATTACACTCACAATTAATGACCCGCAGGAAAATAGAATTGTAACCGGAAAAAAAACAAATCTGTGAAATAGCGGAACCGCGAACTGGGAATCTGTGTAGGAGGGGTGTTTGTTGTATACCTGTGCCCTTGTTTCACATTATTCTAAAAATACATGTGTACAAATAATGACATAAGATTTACTTTACTAGTCCAGTGGTTAGCACGTCGGCCGGGTACTGGGTTTGATTCCAGCTCCGGCCTCCCTGTGTGGAGTTTGCATGTTCTCCCCGGGCCTGCGTGGATTTTCTCCGGGTGCTCCGGTTTCCTCCCACATTCCAAAAACATGCATGGCAGGCTGATTGGACGCTCTAAATCAGGGGTCTCCAACGTGGTGCCCGCGAGCACCAGGTAGCCCGTGAGGACCACACCAGTAGCCCGCCAGTGCTAGGATTGTGATTTGCTCGTAGAAATTATGATTTAAAAATGCAAACATGGGCAGTATTATAGATTCTATAGCTACCTATTTAGCTATCTAACTAGCTAGCTACAGTATACGTCTAGCTAGCTAATGTTCTAATATTATTAAATTTAATTTGTACAAATGTTATTTCAGACGCGTATCAATTTGGTAGCCCTTCACACAATCAGGACACATGAAGTAGCTCTCACTCTCAAAAAGTTTGGTGACCCCTGCTCTAAATTGTCCCGAGGTGAGTGAGTGTGGGCGTGGATGGTTGTTCGTCTCTGTGTGCCCTGCGATTGGCTGGCAACTGATTCAGGGTGTCCCCCGCCTACTGCCCGAAGACTGCTGGGATGGGCTCCAGCACCC
Source organism: Hippocampus zosterae (assembly GCF_025434085.1). Taxonomy (NCBI): domain Eukaryota; kingdom Metazoa; phylum Chordata; class Actinopteri; order Syngnathiformes; family Syngnathidae; genus Hippocampus; species Hippocampus zosterae. The sequence continues at coordinate 5,896,736 of NC_067464.1, forward strand.
CCCGCAAACCTAGTGAGGATCAAGCGGTTCGGAAAATGGATGGATGGATGGATTTACATTCAAGCTCAAAAACAGTCGTACAAATAATTATCTTGACTCTGCAAGTTTGCGTTTTACTAGCGAGATGGAAGAAGCACCAGTTTACATCAGCATTTCCGATCCTTTTCTCATTCTTTGGTTTTTTTTTAATGCTTTCTGTGCTGAGTGGGGCAGTATTGCAGCTTTCAGTGCTTTACATGTAGTTTTTTAAAATAAATCTCCCCTTCCTTCTATTTCATGAACATGCCTTATCCGTGACACCCATATTGTTCATACATGTATTATTCATCTCCTGCAACCATTTTAGGGGGTGGGGGGTTGTTGTGGCCACAGAGCATTTAGACCCCCCTCCCCCCACCCACCCACCTCCAATCGGTAAAAATAGATGAATAATAAGGGATCTTGTCATGTTGGAATTTTCCAGGTTGATGCTAATGAGTTGGAATAATGTCATGCCACCTCGTCGGCCTGCCTGGACTCAACCTCTCAACTGCCTGCAGTGTGACTGATGTGCTTTGTCATCTGGGCGCATATTAGGCCACGAGCTAGCTATTTGTGTGCTTTGATGCACTCATATTTATTTTTATGAATATGGAGCGAATATGGAGCATATGGGGCAACTGTTTGGAAATCGAATGAAAAGATCGCACCAAAAGATTGTTCACTCTAATTTTACCCCCATGTGACAGCTCGATGACGCGATGAAGAACATCATTTGTTCCAAGGCTAAAATATATATTTAATCCATTAAAACAGGGAAGTCAAACTCATTTTAGTCGCGTGCCAATTCGGAGACAGCATTATGACAGTGATACCACAAAATTATTACTGCGATACAACAAATTAATACATTTCTAGTTTTGAAATCAGTCAAGTCAATTATAATGGTTTGCTCAAGTGAGTGTAAAAAGGATAACAACATTCTTGCCAAATCTCAACACTATTTATTACATTACAATTTGGCATTTCGGTATAGATTTTAGCAAGTTGACACACATGATTTGTTTTCGCAGGCCACATAAAATCACCTGGTGGACCGGTTTTGGCCCCCGGGCCTTGTGTTTGACACAAATACATACATATGTATAAAAATACATAAATATATCAAGTCAAGTACAACTTTATTGTCAAATGTGCTGTATGTTACACATACATCACAGATGAAATTTCCTTCCTCTTAAACAGACAACATACAACAAGAGGAGCCGCTACGGGTGCCTAAAATCAGTTTCTGGGCGATAAAAAAAAAAAAAATTCTATACTACCGGTACCACTTAAAGTCGTGTAAAAAATTCCAACTGAAAATGACATCACAGTGCTCTCCTGGGGTTGAGAGGAAAGTAATTTCATCTGTGCTGTATGTTGCACATGTAGCACATTTGACAATAAAATTGACTTGAACTTGAATTTACGGGCTCAGCTTGCGATCGTCACATGACCAAGCCCAGGAGCTGACCCCTGAGGCCCCCCATGTCCCCCAGTGCCAGCACAAGGTAAATTGGCCTCCCAATGTGAAGGATAAAATTATTATTTTTTTTTTAACAAGATGTACCTTTATGAGAACCAAATATGCACTGACCAATCACAACCTGAAACTTTTTGTTTCACAAGATTAAACACGCCAAGAAAAAGAACAACAACATGCTTTTAGGAGGGCAGTAATGACACCAGAAATGACCATTCATAAATTGATGCAAATGACCCCATTAAAGTTTGAAACTGTTTTTTGACACTGACTTGTTTAACATCAGACATTTTTTTTACAGCTTCGTGCTTTGTGCTTTTTGTTCGCCACATCCAAGTGGGTCTCCCTTCAAACGCCGCAGATCCAAACAGGCAGCTGATTCATAATTCATGCTCAGCCGGGTATCTTCAAATACATCATGTGCGTTTCTTCTCATAGGCAGCCAATAAGAGTGCATGCAATTTCTCCACATGCTATCCCAGAAGAAAAAAAAGGACGCTTTGCCCTCAATTTGCCGCTCAAAGCCAAACATATTGTCGCATTGGCACACACTGGCAGCATGGCTGCGTTCCACGCTGCGTCTGTGTGCGAATGCAACCGGAGCATTTCGAAAGGTTTGTTTAGGCGCACTTCAATTTGAATACATTACCGGCCACCTGAAAGTCACTCCCATTTCGAAGGTGACACGGGGATGAGCCCAGAGCGAGATGAACGAGTCTCGCAGACAGACACACCCCGAAACCACTCGGGGCCGATCATACGAGCGGATTTTTGAAGAGCGAGTGGCCCTAAATTACAATGGGACGGAGCGCGCGGAGGTTGCGGGAAGAGAGCCAAGCACAAAAAAAAAAAAAAAAAAAGCAATTGACTTTTGCTGTGTCATATGATTTCCCCCGGGTTGAGGACGCCACCAGTCTGGCATTAAATGAAGCTGTTGAATTTTAAGCATGACTTGAGGCAAAAGTGCTAATAACCATCAAAAATGTTTTTTTATTGAAACCCACAAAATAATTTATTGATATCAGATTGACAGCAGAGATTGTCTTGACCACTTTCCCAGCCGTTATTGAGCCGAGGCACATTTTATATCCTGAAAAGCAAAAAAAAAATCTCACGACACACGGCTGAAATCTTGCATCAGGTGACTCAGAAATTTTTTTAGTTCAAGTTTAGTTGAATACAAACATATTCTTTTGTATAAGTCACAACTGTTGTATTAATTGGACCGTCTGCCATTTGGTGGATGATGTTTGAATTGTTCTGCCTCCGCCTTTTTACGTTGCTGCCCAAGAAAGACAAACAGGTACACCGCACGTGACCTTAAATAAAGTTTGAGTGAATTGTATACAATTATTCGGGTTAGGGAGCAGGCTGGCTCGCGAAGAGCAAAAATTCACTGAGGGCCATTGAAATGTGTAGAAAAAAAATAAATACATTTTAACCCCCCCCCCCCAAAATCCTTCAAAAAACAGATAAACTGACCCCCCGCCCCCCAAAAAAAGTCTGAAACCACATTTAAAGATATTGGGGGGGAAAAAGTCTGCAACTTGGGGTAACACCACAGTCAACTTGTTTTGACGATGTTACAGCTGCATGCACCTCATGACCAGATCCTGTAGATTCTGACTCAGAATGAAGTCTTGGATTAAAATTTAAATTTCCAAATAATTTGCAAAATCTGGCGCCACCTGTGCATGCGTTTTTATGTCAGACGGACCCATCACTGCGGACGTCCGGAAAAGAAAGGCGATTTGGACAAGAACAGAATGCGGCGAGACAAATGAACGACAACAACAATGCGACCTTGTACTGAGGTGGAACATATCGCGGGGCTTTTTGCCTTTTGTGCCGTCATCAATAAAGCCAAGTGGTGACTGCCGATGAATGGATGTGTTCATGATCTCAAAGTGTGGTTGTTATTTCTCCCCCAAAAAGCCAACAAAAACATGTCAGCCATCTGACAGAGGTTGTCCCCTGACATCTTTTTGTTTTGTTTTTGCTTGCCAACGCTCTCCCAAATCAAACTAACTGACTGACTGAATGGCCTCGGCGGCGCTGTATAATTCTGATTTTACACTTTGCTGACTTTGTTGCCATGTGTCTTGACTCTTATGTGTGTGTGAGGAATTCAAAATGGCTTCCCGCCCAGGTCTGAGTGGCGCTGGGCCACAAATTGAGCTCAAGGACGACAGGTGATTGATTCATCGGAGCAGATCAAAACAGTTGATGTAATATGTTGGGGTTTTTTTTTTTTTAGTTTTTTAGTACAAGTCCATTTTTCTTTATTTTATTACTCAGCCGGAGGAGCGCGTGCGTGCGTGAGTGTGTCTGTTAAGCTTGATGAACAGCTCCCCACTGTCTCAAGGTCATTTGCGAAAAGTCACATTTGATTTAGAAGCTTGAGTAATTGTCAAAACATAATATTTGGACACTTATGGCACAGAGCCATGATACGATGCAAAATATACGCTTCAATTTCTCTGCCTTTTCTATGTGTCTAGTCGACAGCCACCATCCCCTCCCGTGTTGTCAGAGCTTAACCTTTTCACCTCTCGCTTCCGCCGTGTGCATTTTCCTTGCCGACGCCGTGCGAGGAAGCGCAAGCAGAAGGTTATGACTTTTGGCTATAGTGATGGATGAGCGTCACAAGGCATTTGGGGGGGGGGGGGCATCTGGAGGGTTCGAAGCGAGATGACAGGTGTTGATGGGCGCCCGCTCTTGAGTCGGTTGCCCTTTTCAGTTGAGGTTTTTTGTTGTTGTTGTCTCGGGCTGTCTTCGGTAGCTGTTGGAGCCGGGGCGAGCAAACCTTCACGTGCGAAGGCCATAGTAGATTTTTAAAAGATATGATATGTAAAAGTTATTTTTTGTAGTAAAATAATCATCATTATTCTTTATCATCTAAATAGTTTTTAAAATGAGTATTTATCATAAGGAATCAACTAAATACAACTCCACGCATGCAGACCGCAGCCCACATTCAGACTGCCAACTGCAGAACTGCCCCGTCCTTTAATTTACTATATACTATAGATCACCTATTAACCAATTATTAAAAAAAAAAAAAAAAGAATTGATGCGAACATTTAAAATTGTTTATTTTATAACTTTATTTGAATTTGACTGCACTAACTCAATGAGAAAATGATTGAAAGAGATAAATGAATAAAAATGTAAAAAAAATAAATCCTGCTGCATCTGCTTTGAGAGTCTGGGCCTCGCCTTTGTGTGAGTGGCTGGGTGAGAGCGGTGGCCAAGAGCAGCTTCTGTCTTAGTTGCTCGTTGTGTTTGACTATTCTCTTGGTGCTCAATAAACACCTGTAAGAACACAATACTGTAAAAAAAAAAAAAAAAAAATTGAATGCTAATTTAGCTAATGCTAATTTTTTGAATGCTAATATCCATTTTCCAGGGAACACTCCATGGAAAATATAGATTTTTATGATGAATTAATTGACTTTACATCATTTTCTAGATGGATGATTGGGTTGAAATGACAACCGCTGAGAGGCCAACCGGCGTCTTGTATCGTCTTTCAACCGCAACTTTCGCACTGCACAGCGTAGTTTGCACCGCCAGTTAGCCTAAGTACCAAGTGTGTCAGAAAAGATACAGGACCGGTTGCCACAACATAAACACAAGAGTGACACACTTTCTCACCCTTCTCGACCACGTCTTCACCTGTTGCCCGGCGTGGATAATTGCCTCTTATCACGCACTGAACAAACCAAACGGGGTTTGATTGTTTATGCCACGTTCAAGGGGAAAAACTTGAGGTTGGGTCTCCAGTGACGCCAATCCTGGATTTTTTCTGACGCTCCTGGTATTCTGGTACCAAGGAGGCAGAGGAATCCGCTAATGAGTTTGTGTGTCAGGGCCGTATTCTCATCTAAATGTAAATGTATTCAAGTACAACGTTGGTCTTCTAATTTATTCATCCGGATGAAGTGTCATCAATTTAGCGCTTGTCTCGCTATCAACCGGTCTGTGTGAGGGGAGGGGAGGTTTGCCAGTTCCACAACTTGAGGTTGTTGTTTTTCTTTTTTCCTCTTTCGGCTTCCTCCTAAGTGGCAAAAAAAAAAAAACAGGAAACGGAGAGGCAGTCCGCCTTGTGACAAGCTGTAACGGCTTCATTTTTAATATGACAAAGATGAAGGCGGCTGACTTGGAGAGGCTGTCGCTTGCGTGCCCCCGTGTTGCCACTCTGGCTTTTATCGCGGTGGGCCCGCGATCAGCTATGCATTTCTCATGTCGGCTGCAGCCGTGCATGAAACTCGGCGGCGAATGAGTGCGCCCGCGTTGGTGTGCCCCAGCACGCCGTTGTTAACTCCTCTTCCCAACCTGTGTGCACGTGTACACGCATGGCTTTGCTAAACCCGTTTACACTCGTACCTTCAAGTTCCGGCCGACCCAAAATTTGCCTGAGCTGACATTCACCGACGTTTTGTGAGCGATGTAATTAGCTTTTGAGCTTCTATGAGCGGTGTTGTGAATTTGTAGGCAAGAAGGGGGGTTGTGGTTCTCACAAAGTTTCTATAAAGCACTTTAAAGTCAGGCAGCGTCAGGAAACCTGTCACGCAACCATTATGGGCACCACCCAAAATAGCAAAAAAAAACTTTTGTCGCTTTGTCAGCTCTGTGGCTGTGGTGTAAACGAAACATTTTCAAGCTGCTTTAATGCATGGAAAGCTTATGCACACACATTGAAAAAAACTTTAAATTGCACATGATTAACCCTCGTAGTCCACCGCTTGCGATAAATGTTAAAATTATGTCTTTGAATCAAAGGCAAAGGCATTCGGAAAAACACGAGAGAGCTGAAACGTATGGGGGGGGGTTCTAAAATGGCCTAAATTTCATGACGTCACCGGCTGATAATTCTCAGGCATTGCAGCAATAATAAAAAAGGTTTTGATTCCGTAATCTTCACAATTTACATATTTTGCACCATGGAGACCCATTATAATTCATATTTTTGAATGCACCGTAAACCTAATGTGCATTTCACGCGATTTTTACGTCAATCGCTTTGTTTTCGCTTGGACAGACGTATGCATGCCACATTGGTGGGTTGAGGTCATTCCAATTGTGCAACTTTTAGGTGGTGCCAGAGGATCGCAAATGAGTTTGCCTTTTTGCACGAGGCTTCAAACCGATGCATTTTACATGAACACGTCCGGTCGGGATTGTTAGTAGGGCTTGGTTGGGACCTCCAGACACAATTTTTTTTTTTTGCTTTTGCAAAAAATAAAGAATAAAAAATCCCAAAGAACTAATAAAAACTATAGATGTATGGATAGCACAGATGCCTCTGAACATTTTGAGTGTTTGAAAAAAAAAAAAGAATGTTTGTATAACACAAAATACATCATTACAAAAATTGTAAAATGCGTAACTTAGGGTTTTTTTCATTTGAAGGACCCATGGGTTAAGCGGTTACTACAGTGGACAGCTTACCATGTTATCAGGTTACAGGGTGCATGAAAGGGTTCAAATGGTGGACAAATGGCATCATTTTCTTTTCATCCAAATTATTCAAATGGCATGTGTTCCGTGAACATATTTTAATCATGTCCAAGGTTATGTTCAGACCGATTTAAGTAAATCCGATGGAATCAAAGGCTTTATTTTCAGTCCCTCAATCAATTTTGATGCCCTTTCAGTTTTCCCGTATTGGGCGCGGGTTGAACTTTTCCTGACTTACTGCCCATCGATCACAGCCTCGTCTCATCGTCTCAGTCTCTTCATTGACAATCAGATATGCCCTGAAAAAGCTGCGGCAATAGGGCGCTGTGGGCATCCGGGCCTCCGCCCCATTGGCCCACCCCCTTTAACACACCCCTGCTGCTGTGTTGCTGAGTGAAAGGGTGCACAGTCACCTAAGTATCCCGCCAGTACCAGTTCTGTGTAAAAGGCAGAGTTGGTACAATGTCGTATCTTGCATTACAGCCCTGATGCGGATTTATTTGCCCCCTATACCAGCGGCTAACATGCACTAGAAGAATATGAATCTGTTCAACAGACTAAAGACCAACGTGCCGAGGTCCAAACAACATTAAAAAGTCATTTCCCAAGTTAACAGCGAGGTTAAATAAGTATTCGCGAGCATTAATGAGCACCAAGTATCATTGAGATTGTCATTAGTGCAAACAATCAATGTGTCGCCGGCATGGGAGAATTTTTTTTTTTTTTTTAAATGAGCCTCAGGTGACGAACATGACCTCATAATCACCCCGGGAAGAGAAGAAAATGAAACACGACCTTTTGGAGTGGGCGATTTTCATGCCTCTGCTCATTTGCCTCCAGTGACAAGATGAGAGGGGACGATTATTCTATTAACTTGGGCCGAGAACATGGCAGGCCGAGCGGTTAATGTAGTGCCTCCCTTTGTATCCACGGATAATTCATCATCGTTAATTGCGAGCGTTGCACAACTGAAGTGAGTCGCATGGTGGTGGAGTGGACTATATGCAAAATACCAAATTCCCCATAGGGGAATAGCAACAATTTGGCAGAAATGGCGCTTTCATATTTGAACCTTTCAGTTGTATTTAACATTAAGGACAATTTAAGATGTAGTTCTTTTTTTAACATTTATTTGGACATTTTATTATGTTTTTGACTCAGTAATAGATACCGGTAAATATTCTCCTTCTTCTTCTTCATCTTTGACTTTGGAGTTGACCTGTTGTTTTCCATCCAAGCCTGTCTTCAGCATCGTACTCTCGAACAGCAACTGCCCTTCTGTCATCACTTACTGCATCTATCAAGTTTCCATGAGCGCTTTACTGGGCAAGGCAAGTTTATTTGCATCGCACATTTCATGTTCAAGACGATTCAAACTGCTTTACAGAAAACATGAAGAGCATTAGGGAAAGAGAAACAAAATATTGTTAAGAGATTGCAAAAATTCATAATAAAATCATCTGAAATAATTAGATTAAAATGATTGAAACCAAACATCACGTTAGATTTTTTTTTATTTAAAAAAGGGTGCAAATGGGGATTAAAAAAAGAGGATAACGGATAGGCGGCTTCATCCTCATCATTTTTCTGCCAATGTACTCACTGTACATTGTAAACTGCTCACAGTAAAATGAAGAAAGCGTTTCAAATTAACAAAATAACATATTCCAAAAAAGAAAAAAATGCTGTCCAGGCATTGTAAAAGTGACTTGTTGAGGACAATGTTTGGGTGCTCCAGAAATTTAAAATGACAGATCCCCTCGCCACCCCAACGCCTCCCCTCTATTTTAGCACAGCATGACTCCACTTCCAAACTCTGAAAACGGGCTCATAAATCCCATTCTGTTCACACATTGAAATTATTTTTATTAATTTGCCCTTTAGGAATCACTGCCTCCATCTGTTGGTGGCCAGGATAGGTAGTGAATAATTTCATGTTCAAGACGATTCAAACTGCTTTACAGAAAACATGAAGAGCATTAGGGAAAGAGAAACAAAATATTGTTAAGAGATTGCAAAAATTCATAATAAAATCATCTGAAATAATTAGATTAAAATGATTGAAACCAAACATCACGTTAGATTTTTTTTTATTTAAAAAAGGGTGCAAATGGGGATTAAAAAAAGAGGATAACGGATAGGCGGCTTCATCCTCATCATTTTTCTGCCAATGTACTCACTGTACATTGTAAACTGCTCACAGTAAAATGAAGAAAGCGTTTCAAATTAACAAAATAACATATTCCAAAAAAGAAAAAAATGCTGTCCAGGCATTGTAAAAGTGACTTGTTGAGGACAATGTTTGGGTGCTCCAGAAATTTAAAATGACAGATCCCCTCGCCACCCCAACGCCTCCCCTCTATTTTAGCACAGCATGACTCCACTTCCAAACTCTGAAAACGGGCTCATAAATCCCATTCTGTTCACACATTGAAATTATTTTTATTAATTTGCCCTTTAGGAATCACTGCCTCCATCTGTTGGTGGCCAGGATAGGTAGTGAATAATTTCATGTTCAAGACGATTCAAACTGCTTTACAGAAAACATGAAGAGCATTAGGGAAAGAGAAACAAAATATTGTTAAGAGATTGCAAAAATTCATAATAAAATCATCTGAAATAATTAGATTAAAATGATTGAAACCAAACATCACGTTAGATTTTTTTTTATTTAAAAAAGGGTGCAAATGGGGATTAAAAAAAGAGGATAACGGATAGGCGGCTTCATCCTCATCATTTTTCTGCCAATGTACTCACTGTACATTGTAAACTGCTCACAGTAAAATGAAGAAAGCGTTTCAAATTAACAAAATAACATATTCCAAAAAAGAAAAAAATGCTGTCCAGGCATTGTAAAAGTGACTTGTTGAGGACAATGTTTGGGTGCTCCAGAAATTTAAAATGACAGATCCCCTCGCCACCCCAACGCCTCCCCTCTATTTTAGCACAGCATGACTCCACTTCCAAACTCTGAAAACGGGCTCATAAATCCCATTCTGTTCACACATTGAAATTATTTTTATTAATTTGCCCTTTAGGAATCACTGCCTCCATCTGTTGGTGGCCAGGATAGGTAGTGAATAATTTCATGTTCAAGACGATTCAAACTGCTTTACAGAAAACATGAAGAGCATTAGGGAAAGAGAAACAAAATATTGTTAAGAGATTGCAAAAATTCATAATAAAATCATCTGAAATAATTAGATTAAAATGATTGAAACCAAACATCACGTTAGATTTTTTTTTATTTAAAAAAGGGTGCAAATGGGGATTAAAAAAAGAGGATAACGGATAGGCGGCTTCATCCTCATCATTTTTCTGCCAATGTACTCACTGTACATTGTAAACTGCTCACAGTAAAATGAAGAAAGCGTTTCAAATTAACAAAATAACATATTCCAAAAAAGAAAAAAATGCTGTCCAGGCATTGTAAAAGTGACTTGTTGAGGACAATGTTTGGGTGCTCCAGAAATTTAAAATGACAGATCCCCTCGCCACCCCAACGCCTCCCCTCTATTTTAGCACAGCATGACTCCACTTCCAAACTCTGAAAACGGGCTCATAAATCCCATTCTGTTCACACATTGAAATTATTTTTATTAATTTGCCCTTTAGGAATCACTGCCTCCATCTGTTGGTGGCCAGGATAGGTAGTGAAGCTTGTGTCAATGTGCACTTGCTTCAGTGCCAGCTAGATGTCAGCAGCTGACAAAGATAAAATAATAGAAGGGATGTGCAAAGAGAGAGAAAAAAAAACCCAGAACCTATACTATCATGCTGCTGCTTAAAGATTTGTGTCGGGAGTCAGTGATCAATTATCAGATATAGAATATAGAATGTATAGGATCGAATAAATCAGCACCCAAAATACAAATGAATGCATATTTCAATGGTAACGGGATTTGTCCTATCAGTACCTTCCAGTAGAGGGCAGTGTGTGTCTTTTTTCGTCATTCTTTCCTCTCCTAAATCGAAAAGGCTGTCAAAACATCCTGAATTTGCCTCACACACGCGCACAGACACACACACACACACACACACACACACACACACACACACACAGACACACACACACACATGGCACAGCTCGTTGTTCCAGCCAGATGAAGGTACTGGAGCCCGGTCGAAGCTATAAGCAATAAAGCTGCCAGACGATTTTGGGGCTTATTCAAGTGTGACTCCAGCGTTTCTGGTAAAAGTCGTGTAATCCCTTTTAACAAGTATAAAAAAGAAAAAAAACATTAAAAATTACATTCTGTGTTGAAACTCAGAATTTCCCTTTCACCCCTGATTTGCAAGTGCAAAAAAAAAAAATCAATTCACCCTCTTACTCAACATTGTTGTGTGTTTTCGTATTGGTTTGTTAAGAGTCGACCGCTTTGAAAAGCCTGCGTGGGATCAGCTTGCCAGTGATGTATCTTTTACGAGGGAAGTATATTAGCATTGCATAATTGCAACTGGCCATTTGATTGTGATTAATTTATAATCCACCCGTTGTCCATTAATCAACAACAAATAGGGAATGGGGAGCCAACCAGGTATTGATCGGCTCATTAAGGAAGCCATCTGTTACTACAGTATGCGAAGCTTCCAACAAGGTTCCCTCGTGCACAATACATTGATAATTTTGACTAAGGAAAAAAAATCTTCTGCATCTGTTGTGAAAAATTTCTGATGATAAAGGACTACTTGTGTCTAGATGAATCTCCTCAACTCACTTCCACTTATTTCCTTGGCACCTGGTTGTTTGGGAAGACACTTTTATACGTCAACGATTGCCATATTTTTTTTCTCCATATTTAGTAGAGGCTTGATTGAAATTTTTTTATGTCTTTATATTGCCACGATGCATATCCCAACGGATTCGAGTGCACTGAGTGAATATAACTTGCTCCTGGTCAGCTGGCTTTTTTTTTTTTTTCCCCCTCGCCCGAAACCCTTGACTCTCTACCTCACCTTAATCATCCGGCCAAGGAGCACCCAGCCATCGCTCTCCTCTGAGTACAAATCAAATTGAGAGGAAAAAAAAAGCAGTGGAAGAGCAAAACCCTTTTCTGCTGAGCTTACCCATGATCATTCTGGTCATCAGCCTTGCATGGATTTCTCACGTGATCACATCTTTAGCTTGCTTTTCATGCACACTACTACAGTGGTACCTTGAAGGTCAAACACAATCCGTTCTGTGATCCTGGTCAAACTTCAATTGAGTCGATTTTCAAAGTAAAATGAACCTTTCCGTGTTTTTTTTCCCAGTGTTTGTTTGTATTATTTGGATGTATGTTAGCCACTATTAGCTATGCAAAGTCTCTGTTAACATTAGGTTCGCTTCTCCTGGCACTTTTGTTTTGTGTTAGCCTGTTCGTCTCGAAAAGATTTGCTTATTTTTGCAGCTGGCCTGTGGATGGGTAGCATGCTAGCTTGGAGCTAGTGTGAAAAGCCAACCGATAGGCCTGCCACGATAACACATTTTTCGATGATATATTTTCCCAGAAACTATCACGCTAGACGACAACCTATTTTTTAAAAATGTGTGCTTGTGTGTGTGTGTATACATATATATCGCCCCAGGGAGAATACTTCACCGATGGTATTAGCATACCTTGAAGAGAGCTTTATGTATGTAAGCCCCAGCACAGTATAGTAAGCTGAGGCTCAGACAGAAATCTCCCAAAGTAAGACTTTGCAGTCAGCCGGCACAATACTGAGGGCGATCAATTCGGATTAGGAAGAAAAAGTTGACACAAGCTTTTGTGATGCCTGGCTCTCAAATAAATATTAACCTAATTAACTATTCTCATGTTTGAAGAAGCACTGAATCCAACCTCGTCAAGTTTTAAAATTCAACATTTTTTTATTTGGAGTTCCGCAACATGCTACGTGGCCTTAAGCTAGGCTCTGTTGATATTTCTAAACAGTGAAAATAATTATGTAGCCTGTGGCTTGATAACCCTTCAAAGGTGTTTATTGACTGACTTAAACTGGGGGTTAGCCTGTTTTGCTAGCTTGTGTTAAATCTGTGAATCTTACGTTAGTCCATTTATTCTAGTATGTGCTAAATTGTCATCTCTTAACCTCTTTCAGAGGTTTATCAGTTTTAGCTCGTTTTTCTTTTTTCTTTTTTGTCCTTTTTGTTAAAGGCTTCATTATTTATTTTAGTCATGTTTATGGCGGTGTTAAAAATCTATTAGCCTCTGTTAGTCGTATATTAACCTCTGTTTGGAATTAGCATTTCGTAGCGGTATCACCATCTACTAGTTCTTAACTGCGTATTAGCCTCTGTTTTTTTAGCTTCTGTGCGCTTATTTTAGTCATGTGTGAGATCAAATCGATCACAGAAATGAGAAACGCGGTTCCAGCAAATCACAACGGGCCCAATTCTCCCACAAAGGAAATGTGATGGGCGATATTGTTGAGCTAACAGGATAGCTTCTTACTCAAGGACATTCATTGTTTAGTTTCATTTCTTTCGTCACGTATCGTCTCTGTTTTCCCAGACAGTTTGTCTCTTGGGAAACCCTCTTGGTGAAAACTAGACCTTATTCTTCCACTCAGTTCCTAAGATTGTGGATGTGACCGTGGCCTCCAATCATTCGCGAAAACAAAGTGCTTATGAATATTCAGAGCGAGGAGTCAAATGTCACCGTAACAATAATAGAGCTTGAAGTTTACCGGTAAGTGTCAGCTAATGAACGCGTGCAGCTCATCTTGATTTGTTTGGATGGATTCCCATTGGTCTCAATCATCCAGTTCCATCAGGAACTTTTTCAGAAAGGAGAGAAAAGGTTAATGATTGTGTTCAAAATTAAAGTTGAATTGATGGTTTGGTTTTCAATACGTCATTTCGGTTTGAATGTTGTCACTGAAAATGATTTTTTTGTTTTTTATCCGCTTACTTCATGACATTTAAGGTATATACACTCGGAAAAAATACAAATAAAAAGCACCTGTAGAGTCTATCCTGCAGGTGTGAAACTCAAGGCTCGGGGGCCAGATCTGGCCCGTCACATCATTTTATGTGGCCTGAGAAACAAATCAACTTCCATGATGCTTGCTAAAACTCTCTACCAAAATTCTCATCTGTAATAACTAAGAGACATCTTGCAAGCATTTTATTGTAACCAAACCCTTCATTACAGTAACTTAAACAACAGTTGAATAAACTTTTATTATTGACTTTTTGTATTTGGTTTCAGTCACAACGGGCCTCTAAGGGAAACGGTAACAAAATGTAGCCCACCCTCGGGTCGATCCTTTGATTCTCACTGAACGGACGTTTGAAGGCATGACACTGTAACACACCATTTTGTGACAGTGACAATTACTCTTGGGTTTTTGCTCTTTGCCGCCGGGCTTGGTCCCTCCCGATCCGCCACAGATAGCATTTGTTGACTGGCTTACATTGTCATTTATTTTCTTGTGATCCAGGCGTGTAATTACTCTGTGTGAAGCATTTATTTGAGTATTTGTGTCAGTATTTTAAAACATTTAGGTCCACATCCATAGCTAGCTCCCGCAACTACTTTAGTGTGCTAAATCAGTCTCACAAAGCATGCATTATACATTATTTTATGGAAATTGGGGGCATAAGGAACATTCTCCACAGGTTTATTTTCTCGTATTATTTGACACCTACCTCTATTTGACACACTCCACCCAAAAAAGAAAGAAAAAGTCAGCCGGAGCCCAATTACTGCCTGTCTGGAGTTTTAGAGCATGTCAACATGAGCGCAAAAGGGATGTTGAAAGTTTTTTAATGGCATTCCCATGCCTACTGACGGACTGAAATGACGGGGGCAAATGATGTGCATGCGACACAATGCTGACAATAAATCACCTCTATTGTATACAGCAAGACTGAGATGCTAATTACCGCTCACAATACAAATTTGCATCGTGCGGCGGGGGGGATCATGTGAAGTTCAAGATATGTATTTATCAAAATTCATTACCGCGACACATCACCGAATAAAGAACAGAATGTGTGCAATTTGCGGAGTATTAGCGGGAACATTTGCAGCGCTCCTGATTTTGGAGTGTGACTATGTATGGAAGTAATGAGACGATTTGGCACGTTGCGCTCAAGTCACATCCAGCTGAGGTCTTTCATGTGTCCACAGATGAGATCTGTCGCGATGGGTCTCCTTAAACGGCCTTGCGTTGAAAACATTCATAAGATGTGAGCAATGTCTTAATATACACTCCACGGGTTGAGGGTTAAGATGCATTCGTGGGTTTGAATTATTCAAAGAAACACACAGTCATGTGCTTGTAATAACCAAAATTCCCCATCTGCCTTAATTGTCTTTTTATGATTATTTGTGCTTCGAAAAAGTGTCACACTCTAATTGAAAAGTTCATTTACTTTAAATGAATTCTCTTAAGACTGATGACTTACTGAGTATCCATATGCACTTCATTATTTTTTCTCTCTCTGCTGTGTGAAAATTATTCAAACGAACTGAATGAGGGATTTTATTGTGGATGATGATTTTTTTTTTTGTTTTGTTTTAAATGATGGAACAACACAATATGGTTAAGGTTAATTAGGTTTACCCGCAGCCGAGCAAGATGTGTTGGTTGTTGCTGCATGTGTGAAAACGACGACAATATAGCGCTGTGATTTATTGGCCAGTCTGCATGCACGAGTGTAGATTGCATTTGTTTTTTCTTAAAGAAAAAAATAATGCAGCATTCCTCCCTCATTCATTTATTTTGGAATCAAGAGACTGTCACGGATATGTCCATCTATCAAACCGTCCATTCATTCACACGGTAGTGTGAGGGGTGGAGGGGGTACCTGCTCCCCAATGATGGCAAAAGTACTGACACTCGTTAGTTAAGTAGCAGCGTAGATACTTCTTTTCTAAAAAACTCGACCAGTAAGCATGGTCCAGTGTTCATGCGTTGAATGCAATACTCTCTGAAATGTTTTCCAAAGCGGTTGATGTACACACGATGTGGAAACTCCCAAAGACTGAAAATGAGGGTGACTTTTAATCACGTCCAATATGATGTTGGAGGAAACTTTCAAATGTATGCACTTACCCGAATGCGAACAGATGAAATTATTTCTCGCACAAGCTGGGAGGAAAACAAGTCGCATATGCAGCCAATTCGGTCACACTCTCACAATATGCATATTGCCAATGTAACTTTTAGCTCAATTTAAAGAGACTTTCTTCCAGGTTACTGAGATCGAGTCGAAGTATCAAGAAAGACCATCTGTGGGGTTTTTTGTACTTGTCTGTTTCTTAAAATAGGAGGACAAACTATTCATCGCAAATTTTTATGTTACATTTTCCTCAAAAGAGAATATATCTGTATTATTTCATATTTATTTTATGGTATGCATTATTTTGTTTGTGAGGATGCATTTAATTTATTACAGTATTTTCTATTGCAGCTTTTTTTTCACCTCATTTTCCTGTATAAGTTAATGTTCCCGTTTTCACGAAAGATATAAAGCGTTCTGTTTTGCATGATAAAAAAAAAGAGTGATGAACATAAAGTTATTGAGTATAAAAAAAAAACTCTGCATGTCTGCAGGCAGAAAAGGCACTTTCCTTATTTCCAGTCTACCGTTAATTACACTTGGTGATGAATGAGTCCACTGTATAAAATATTTGCTTGTTGGCCTTTCCTCATAATATTGACCAAGGGATGGAAATTAAAAAAAGATTAGCTTGTAATCATAATTTTTCATTTCCCACTTTTTGCTGCAGCTTACCATTAGTAGTCTTTTTGTGTCTCATACTTGTCTTTGTTACGCCTGACTGGTATTGATGTGAGAGTGGCATGAAGTCTCGAATACCGCCTGTAACTCCTCAAAATGTCCTGTTAATTTCTTGCGTAGGTGTCACATACAAGGATAATTAGTATTCTTATTATTATTACATGTGCAGATTCCTTAAAAATACTCTGCACACGGTGAAGTCGTTACGCTCCATTGCTCACAGGAGTTGGGAAGTCTCTTTCCTTGCTTCTCAGTTGGTTTTGTGGCAATTATCTTGGGGGGATTTTACATTTTATGAGATTTGGTGGAATGATACGTTTGGTTTATTGGTGTACTAATGAACACTGTAACATTTTAATATGATGTATTTCTGCATACGATTATCAAAATTATTGGCATACTGTATTGTCAATGCTATTTCAATACCTCCACAGAGCACAGAAATTACACTGAGATCTAAAACATGCAAGTAATTTTTTTTTTTAAATTGCATTCAGTTTACAATTTTAGACATTTCCATCTGTTTAACAGAAGCTTACGCAGGAAAAGCCCAGCCTTTCATTATATTAAGGACTTATTTAACTAAAATTTACAATACACTAAGTCTTAATAAGAACATTGAATGTAATATCAAGGTTTACTTACGATGCAATTTAAAAACAAGTGTCAGTCAAAACAATCGTTCAATGCTTACATTTGAATCTTGTTTGGACAATCGTCTGACTTGTAAATTTATAATCGGTGCATGCAAACAACACAGGGGGCTATCAACGATTGCATTACTCTGCCTCGAGCTCTCGACGAGAAGAGAATTAGTCGGACAAATTTCCCTGCTCCTCGCAGACAGACATCTTATATTTTTGGATCAGCAATCCTTTTCCTTGCAAAAAAGTGCAGTCAGAGATTCTCTGCCAAGATTAATGACCAGTGATCCCCAAGTAAGCTCGAGCCACTGGGCCAGCGAACCCTCTTTTGCTTCCCTGCAGCCCCAATCAGCAGCTAAATCCTTATTGTGCTGCTTCTTTACATTTCACATGTGTGCGTGTGTGTGTGTGTGTGTGCGTCCCTAGCCGAGTGTGAACCGCAAGGAAGGTCAGCCGGCTTTGCTTTATTCAGCCAAGTGTGCGGCTGATGTTTGCATATTTCCAACAAGCGTGCGTTGGTGTGAATTATTATGCATCAAAAGTTGCAATACAGTCAACCGCCGTTGATCAGCATGGATTGCGTTTCACAACCACCAGACAGGTAAAAATCCGTGATATCGAGTACCAACTTAAAAAATGCCGATAGTTCTCATTAAAAACACACACTATTGGGACGTGCCGAAAGCCACAACTTCAAACTATATAAAAAACACTTTCTAAAGTACTGAATTCCCAGCTAACTGTTCTCAGTCATCATTTGCGCAGCTCTCGACATATGAGGCAAAGTGTGCTAGCTTCAAGCTGTTCATTTATCACTCCCACTTGAAGCATATTATAAAAATTACAGGATTAGGGATTGCATACAGTATTTAAACACCAAAATGTTCAACCAAACCAATCAGCATTCTCGAACTAAACTCCGCTAGCTTAATGCTATCATATGATGCCAACTGCGAATGATAATTAGTGTTAATGTTACAGTTATTATAAACCTTGAAATGAGTGCTACTTTAACACACAAGGATCGACAACCCATATAAACAGAGCATTCAACAAGGCTCAAATACGTTTACTCAATGCTTTTTGGGTACGACGACTATTAACAGAGGCTAGTTGTGGACCTTTGAGTGGTACCACACTCAAACGGTACATTAGCATGATGCCAAGTAAAAATTCCCGCCATATGTTAGCTCACAGGTGGCAAACTCCGTGCACTCTGTGTGTGTTCACAAAAGGAAAGTTTGTTTTGGGTGAAATTGTCAAACTAATGAATGTTGCTATTCTCTAATCTAGACCAAAAACAATTCATGTAGCCTAATAGCGGAGTGGGCAAATGCTAGCCGATATAGCTGCTATGCTAATTGATCAAGAACAGACTTGGCTGTACTGTCAAGACAAACAATGATGTTCATCTTTTCCTGATTATATATTGTACAGGTTGTTTTGGTTTTCGTTACACATTCATTTATGGATGAAAATATTGACATAGTTCCTTCAAAAGAGAAACTATCTGTCATGAGGTTTAACATGCACCTTCTGTACTGTATGTATGTTTTAGAAGCCAGGAAGATCGTCGGCCACAAAAAGGTGAATTAATTCATCACGCAATAAGGAAACGCTCTGATTGCCGCTCATCTTTTAATAGTGGGAACACTGCCATGAGCCAATAACATTTGCTCACACAGCCAACGTGGTTAGCCATATGTCACATAAGAGATAAATCTGGGTTGATTTGCGGCCAACGTGTTGCACAATCTGCTGTTAATGATCCAAACATGGCACAAGAAAACCTTTAAAAGTCACTTTGAGGACCCCCAAATTGGCATCTGTGGTATCAGAGTGAGAGAGAGAGATAAGTATAATTAAAGTGAATCAAAAATATATATTATACTTCGTGTACCTTTTAAAATACTTAATTTTTAAAACGTGGTGAAGTCGAAAAACAATGGGAATTTTTTTTTAAGTGCTTTTAGACAATATAAATTTTAACATGGAACAAAATATCTTCAATTTTGTTTCAAAAATATTCAAACACATTCAAAATCGAATTGCCTGCAGTTTAAATGACCATATTTTGGTGGGCTCTTTGGCCAACTCAGTTTTATACGCTGAGATGTGTTAAAATATCCCCAAACAACAAACATGGCACATATATCCAAAAAGAGAAATCATATTTGTTCATTTGAATAATTGCATTTGTTCCTGTCTTTGTCCCAAGCTAATTAGAGAAAGAATCCAGAAAGAAAACATCACTTAGTCTAATAAAATCAGGATGAGGCGGCTGTCAGCACATCGTTGCACGCCTTACAATTAATTCAAATAAGCCGCAGCTCCATCGTTAGCTTAACTATTTTCTGTCCCACTGGGCATCCTTTGCCTCAATTCCATTTATTTCACTAAATGGAGCGATTTATCGGGGGAATTTGGTTTGTCATTTGTGTTTTTCATCAAGTCATATCTCTCTTTTCCTGGTCTTCTATGATTGCAAATGGATGCTGCGGATGTCTTTGCGCTTGCAGCGTTAATGAGGCTGTGTGATAATTGACAGTCGTTTACTGCTCACTCGTTGCAAGTTCGTATCGATTGTTGAGTTAGCTGGAATATTTTTTATTTTTTTTTCCTGGTACTGACAGACCAATATTACTAAGCCACACCCAAAAAGTCTTATTGGCCAATCACAGCGCAACGCTCCGTTGAACTCCAAGGCATATTTTCGGATTGCTGTTTTTTTATTTCTGCGTAGCTCTTAATCATGGGCTAATAAAACAAATAAAACAAATTGCTTTTCAAACAGCCTTCTGGAACGGATTATGGTCGAAAACCGGGGTATGACTGTACCTGTAATGCTGTTGTGACCTCATCAAACAAAACGCTACTTTATTCTTTAAACTTTATTCGACTATAATTAGGCCGTAGTCGCTATCTGTGGCACGAGCAAGCTAAGCTAAACAGGTTAGCTCTTCGTTGCGACATGCAGAATCATGTTGCCAAGGCACATTGGCTCCATAAAAAGGCAGCGAGCAGCTGGTGCTTGGTACCCGGCGCGCGTCTCGACGTGATGTGGGCCCCCCGTGACATTTTCACCGCCTTCGCATCTCATCAGCGCGGTAATTAATCATTGACCAAACAAGGTGGCGCCTGGAACATCGGCACTTGCCGCATGCCACGGGGTGATGGGTAAACTGTTGCCATGGTGAGGCAACGACTCCGATATTGACATTTCAGCGGCAATGTACATTGTTCCGCCATTCTGTGGCGGTTCAACTTTCATGTCACTGCGATCTCCATCTTACATTCCCACCTTCCAAAGTGAGCACAGCCTTCTCAATTTGGTCAATATTTGATGATATCTGACTTTAAATGTCATCAAAGGGGACTTGCCCCCGGAAGACTTTATTATGGCTGAAATGGCACCTCATAGGAACAAAGGTTTGACACAAACACGATTAACCAAAAGGTTGGCTAAGATAAAAACGGCATCGAACTGAAATGGAAGCTTTGTTCAATATGGCTGAAGTGCCCCTGTATCATAACGTGTCGCTAATTTCAGTAGACCTTCCCGGACACCTCTGATCTTGCGTTAGCACTAGCATTCTTGCTAGCATGGAGAAAATGGCACAGTAGCTTGAAAGTACATTTTAACTCCACACGTGTAGGGGGTGCCCTGGCTCAAATATGTCTGATGATTCCTTACCAGTGCTTTAATTAAGGATTGTCTAAATCCGAATGAACATCTTCGGTCCATCTTGGAATGAAAATGACTTTTTACTCTGAACCATTGTGTCAGAGCAGTTGGTCTTCCTGATGGAAACATGGGCCTGTAAAGAGAAATGAGGGCTGACAGGAAGCCAAATGTGTATTAAGACTTAAGAGTACAGATAATCTATTTGTCAAGCGTACACACACTTGCAAAATGACACATCTAAGAACTAACAGCCGGTGTTGTAGTATTAATACAACATTACTGTTTCCGAATTGTATTGATGTACAGCGAACCCTGCATATACACGGTTCAGGATGAACAGATTATTATTATTATTTTTTGCCTTTTATGAAGTCACCTCAGCTCTTCCCTAATTGGTTCCTTCAAACTGTCTGTTTGCTCACATTTGTCCCGCTTCAGAAATGCGCTTGATGCGACAACCGACCAGACTCAATCACTGGCACAGCGGGGGGAAAAAAAGTATTTAGGCCAAATGTTCTTAATCCCAAACTAGATGTAAAACAAAAACCAAAATAAGTAAATGACATTTATTTGCCAGGCAGCAAACAAAGTGGCTAATCATCTCTTTTGATTTTAAGCAATTGACTAAAGTGAATTGTCACTTGAATTGATGCGATTACTGCCGAGCTTCATCCATTAACAAGCCAAAATCACCATACTGTTATTTAATGATAGTACAAGTGGGCTAACCTTGAATCAGACAAAGGTGTCCCTGTTGATTTTTATGGGATTGAACTGACTCCGTAGACGACGACAGTGCACAGTTTTAACCAATAACAAGCTAACAGCAAAGTATAATTAGCCTGTGTTTGGAAAAGTCACCTCACTTATCTTGTTTTTTTTTTTCTGCATCCTGTAATAAACGTCACACAAGTCACACACTAACCTTGTATAAGAGTCTTACCTTTTGAAGGCCAATGCTCGCATTTTGCCTCACAACAGCAGAGCATTATTTGATAGCGAATGCAAGTACTGTACTTCGCTTCCCTCGGAGTACGTAAAGATGTCCGTTGATGTTCCCAAACACCGCTTTATTCATGAACACAGCAAACAGCTGCGCAACAAAATAAATAAATAAAATGTCTGTTTTGGGATTTTTTTTTTTTACCGTGCAGATGAGCGCGTAGCCTGAATGCATAAAGCTTACTCTCTACTCTGGCAACATCAACAATCTCAGGATCAATATTGCAAGACAAATGAATATTTGATAAAGAGGATGGTATATTTTGATGTATCAGACAAATGAATCCCTTTTGTGTGTGTGTGTGTGTGTGTTCATGTTTGCAGCTTTTCACCTTGTCAAAATGACCTTTTAACACGGTGCTCTTTATCAACGGATGATGATGAGAGCAGAGGTGGCATCTGGAGCCAGCTTTTAATGTGAACTGAGGGGATTTGTGGAGGGCGGCGGAACACAAAAACATGGCTGCACTCCAGGATGAAGCTGTCAAAGATAACATCGGAGGAGGTTTGTTGTTTCCAAATAACCTTTGCGAGATTTTTTTTTAAAGGCAAGAGGTGAGTGGGGAGGGGCTCGCAGGCTTTTGGGATGCCGCGCCGAAACTTCCCCAAGACTGACGCACAAGCGAGGTCAGATTATTCTCAAAGCTGCTGAAGCAGAAAGTTGAAGCGGTGCACTAACTGCGTGCGCTCGCTGGGGAAGATGGTGTCAGTTCAAGGCCTTTGAGTCTGCAAGCGCTGGAATTATTCATATTTAGACGTGCTTACCAGTCACTATTAAATCAAAGTAAGCAAAAAAACAGAAGAAGCAGGGGGGGGGGGTGAGAGCTTTTCAGCAGCGTTGCGTAGATGGACGCTCACGTCCACACTTTTTTTTTTTTTAATCCGCTCATTTACAATTCATGTCAAGTCACAACCACCCCCCCCACTCTGCCTTTTTGCAAAAGGAGGGAGAGAAAGATTGTGAGAAGAAGAAAAACGGCGCCGATGGGCCAATGCATTTCCCCTGTTTGACCTTCACACGGTGCAGATCGTTGATAGAAGCCTCTTTGATTTCGATGGACACGTTTGAGCCGTCGCGCTGCAAAGAAAGTCTGGGGAACGGACCTCCCTCCCCAAGGCTTGAACAATCCTAATTTGGACCGGCGCCACTTCATAGCTCTCCACCTTTTATGTATGCCTCAATTGTTTCAGAGGTTAATATTTGAATTGTTTTGAGATATTTTTCACAAATAATTTTGGTCGCAAATGGTAAATCAATCAAAATTGCGAGGCTCTGCGGTCACTTTATATTGGGAAAAATAAGACTGGAAGTAAAAATACATTTCAAACATCTGCATGGGGGTTTGATGAGAGGGTCACTTTTTTGTTTTAATGGAAAATAACGATTGACATCAGATCTCAAAGTTGTGCGTTTTTTTTTGTTTGTTTTTTTGGATGTATTGAATTTAGGATTAGGATAATTTATCATTTAGTTTTTGTTGGCCGGAAAATAATGACTTTGGAAGTCAAAGCAGATCAAATTAATGCTGGATTTGTGATAGGAGTCTCTTTGAAATGAGATGTGGCTGCCCGCCTGCCTGCCGAATTCGAACGCGAGCAGCCAAATCATCATCATGCAGGTTCGTGCTTACAATTTATAATCCTTATGCAAATGAAGTCTACTTCTCTCCCACTCTATAAAACAGAGCGCGGAACCGCCCACCAGTTTCTATTGAAAGGCCTCTGCCGGAGTGCCACTCAGACATCAACGCATCCCGGGGAGCCTTCGAAGCAGTCGACTAGTGTAGCAGATGAGGAGTGAAAGGCAGATCGATAGAGATCAGGATTTAAATGAAGACTGATTTTAATTGGCCGACTCTTATTGACGTGCCTTTCCCACGGCTGCTTGGATCTGCTCCAGGGTCGGCGTGACCGTGCCTGCGCCAGATGAACATTTGCTGATCCTCAGCTGTTCATGTAACCAAAGGTGTCGATATCAATCCAAAGAGGCGTTGATGAGGCCCACCCCCCACTTCACCCCCACCCATAACCGCGTTTACTGTCGCTAGTGGCTGACAGATTCTCCTCAGGCTTTAATTTTAACAGAAATATAAAACTCATCGCTAGGGAAACATCGCAGACCCATCAGCTGCTCTGCTGAATATTATTTTCCTCTTTTCCCCCCTACTTATATTAGTACTCGCCACAAAAACGGCGGACGTTACAAATAAAGCTGACACAGCGATAGGTTGTCGCCAATGTAGTTGTCACGTTTCGGTTTTGCGGTCTGGCCAGCAGGTGGCATGAGCGGTGTTCCTAGCACACCTGCTGGCAATCGTTAATCAATAGAGACACTATTTAAGGACTCCTACGTTCTACACCTGTTGTTGGGAGTATTGTTTATGGCATTGCTATCCTCATTGTTCATTGACTTAGTGGCTTTTGACCTCGTCGTGATTTAGCGTATAGTTCTCACTACCAAGTTTTTGTGTAAGTACTATTTTATTTTGATGATCTGGCTTTTTGTGCGTGTACAAAATGTTACATTGTTTTTCGTTCGTTGTTTGCGGGCTTTACTTTCCTTTCTTGCTCTTTTGTGCAAGCACCTTTTGTTAGTCGTTTTTGATTAGCTCCTGGTCCATTGTGGACCAGCGCTTTATGTTATCGCTTTATTTTCGGTTCGATTAAGACATTAAATTGTCTTTACATCGGAGACCTTGTTTTCTGTCTACGTTTTTTGGATCCCCCTCCCAAACTCGGTTTATCCGAGTCCCTAACAGTAGTTTTCTGAAAACGAGGACAGTCGCGCTTCATGTGCGGACAGTGTCAAAATGTGCTGATACAGATCAAGGAGCTTAAAGAGGCGAGCGCCCGAGTAGATATATCATCAAAAAAACAAAAAAACATGTCAGCTCTGCTAAAGATAGCTGCTCACATTTGATGACTGCCCCGCCAGCATCCGTCCAACAATCACCAGATCAACATGGAGTCTGACTGATTTGTACTTTGATTATCATGCTATCGCGATAAGGGGCTGCTTGAAGAGACCCCGATAATAATTGTCAGGGCATCCCTTGCATGCATATTCCTCAATGCTAAAAAAATTAGGAGAAAAAAAAACACATATTCCTTATGAAACGATAAGAAGCCATTTTCGCACCCATGCGAGAACACCGAAAGCTTCTCAGCAGGGATTGAATCATTACCTTGTGGGCACCGTCTTCAGAGACACGTTGGCTTCTTTGGGGAGTTTTAATTGGTGGCTGGCTAAAAGTAGACTTATTAAAATGACAACATTGCCTCTCTTGGTGTACCTTGACTCACCCAATTAGGACTTTTTTTTTTTTTCCTTCCAGGAGAGCCCGTAAATATAAGCAAAAAAATAGTTTCAGAGAGGTTGGCTGCAATCCAGTGGAATTGCTTTGATGCATTAATTGGCTGCTGTGGTCATATTATTTGGAGGGCAGATGAAGCTCTCGGTGCTTCTGGTCAAAGGATGCCTACGCGGCTTCTGCTTTGATCTCGTCTCCCCTCCGCCATTCAAAGAACACCCCGAGTGGTTTTGTCGGAGTTTTATAAATCTATTATCCAAGCTGAACAAGATCCACCAAGTGTACCCTCCAAATCACAAGAGAGGAAGTTTAAAAGAATGCTCGGGTAAGAAATCCCAAACTGGGGTTGGAGTGCGCGATAGTCCAAGTGCAAGGGCAGTGTGTTGGTATTACGCTTCTGTAGTCTCTCTCAGGGACATGCTAACCGGTCACCCCCCGCACCACCCCCTAATGCTGTTGTGTCCTTCATTATTAGACGTCTTATTTATTAGCGAGACATCGGTTTAGAGAGGAAGGAGACTTTTTATTGCGTCAGGATGGAAAAAAAGAAAGTCTTTGTAGACGATGTGTACGGAAGCAAGGTGAGCAGAACCAGAAGTCAGATTTTAAAAGGGGCAGCACGCGGCGTTCCTGACGTCTCCATTTTTATGTTTTTTGTTTTTGTATGACACACATGATTTATTGCTCGCACTTTCTGTTTTAGAGAGAGAGAGAGAGAGGAAGAAGAATGCTGTCAGGGGCAAAAAAAGGAGGACGGCTCATTTCTATTAATCAACGGTGATTCATTGGCAAGGGCTATTTGCAACACATATCATCGCTTTCCATGAACGGTGCTCAAGAACACATGATTGTACACATTTTGTTCATCATGCGGCCATTTCGCAAAAAAAAAACAACATTTTAACAAATTGATGAGACCAATCGGGAGAAACTATCCCGGCACGTTGCAGGGCTATTAAGCATTATTATTCTTTAGATTTAAATGATTTCTCTTTCAAAAAAAAACATTTTGTTTTAGACTTGACAAATTGTAAAATTGTCAAATAGTTGTAAAAATTGTAAATAGTACTGCGATTTATCCATTTTGTGTTCATATTGCATTTAATTGAAAGATGTTTGTTGTTTTTTTTCTCTTTCTTCTTTCTTCTTTCTACATACATTCTTGCTGCTGGAGGCTGTAAATTTCCCCAGTGTGGGACGAATAAAGGATATCTTATCTTAAATGAAAAATGAATCAATACGACACAACGATAATATGACACATCGTAATTAAAAAAAAAAAAGTCCAACTCAAAATTCATGGATAATTAAAAATAAAGCTGCCAGAGGGGATGAATAAGCCTTTACTTATGATTTATACAAACACAAAATTTGATACAGTGTATCACAGTATTCTGCTGACTCGTTTGCAGCACTTTGTGGGCATTGGCGGCAGTGCTCTTGAGTGGTTTAGGTCCTATCTAGCTGACAGGACCTTTTGTGTCAGACTTGGCTGCTCTGAGTCACGCACTGCTCCCCTGTCATGTGGTGTTCCACAGGGCTCAATTCTGGGGCCTCTGCTGTTCTCGCTGTATCTGCTCCCATTGGGTTCCATCTTAAGACATTATTAGAGGTACTGAGAACTAAGCGGAGGCTCAGAGGGGATCGAACCTTTGGAATGACCTCACACTGAACCTTCGGCAAGCCGCCCTCGATGGCCATCTTTAAAACTGGTCTCAAAACTCAAATTTCTATTCTTTGGCTTCTGACTCGGCATGACTGGGACTTGATTTTTAGTCGTACAGTGTTTCCGCTTCCGACTGTCTTCGTGATGAATTGATTGTTTTATATTGATGCAGTTCTGTTTGTACCGCGTCACCTGATAACATGGCAAGGTGTCCGCTGTCCTAACCGCTGTCCCCGAGAGGGTTAATTCCACTGCGTTAGTGTAGCTGAGCGATCGCTTACGCAACTTCCACTCAAATTCAGGTCTATGTCGCCGCGATAGGAACGGAAATCCGCCGGCAACGGAGGACATCTTGCATAATTTACATACCATTCATTACAGAGAAACGACAAACATCGCAGGCGTTGTTTACCGAAGCTACCGAGGGCGCTTTGAGTTGCAGAATCCTCCCGGGGAACAAAAGATGATCCCCAAGAACCTTCTTCTGAATCGTGAACGAGGCCGAGATTCCAAACTTTTTCGCCTTGTCTTTGCTTCCCGCTAAATAGAATACATTTGAATGCATTAGAATCGGAGGCGTCCTTTCCTCTTCTGATCTGGACGTGTAGCTTAACTCCAAAGCCGTACAAGCGATTCAGATCGCCGCCGCGCACTTTCATGTTCAACGCCTTCAAAGCTCTCATTAGTTTCCGCCGCCGCCGCCGGGGTCTCTTTCCAGCCCCAGTGTTTGCCGCTCCGCACAATGCATCCCTCGAGACGCGGAGAACGTGCGAGCGTTTCGCGGAGCCTCATTATCAGGGATTGCATTGTACCTCGCGTTCTCGCCGCGCTGGTGCAAACGGACGGCGGCCGTTGACGAGGGTCAATTTCCGGGAGTGGGGAGGGGCTGGGGGCGGTATTTTTTTCTGTCACTTTGACAGACAGGTGTGACATTGGTTTTCAGTGCGGCTACAAACTCCTGCTGAGAATTTTCCAAAGACTGCGAGGGTCAATCGAAAATTGAACGCTAAAAACCTCATTTTCGTCATGCACTTTTTGGCCAATATCGCAAACTGCTACAATCCTGAACCGAAGTCAAATCCGACTTCCAGTACACATGTGGTGTCTTATTTGATTACCGAGCTGCGCATTTAATAATTATAATCGAATAAAACGAAATGCCTGGTCCTGGGTCGCCCGCTGCAGGCATTAGCCAATTGCGACTAAAAGCATTACTTCAAGTCGATCTGAGTGATTTTGCCTTTTCAGTCTTTCCAGCAGTTGGATTTTTATTTATTTTTCTCCATTCGATCAAATTTTAAGGAGACCGCAATCAAATGTCAATCTTTAATGGCTTTCCTTGGATTCCCGTCTATCCTCAGCATCGCATTCCAAGCGACGCATCCTCAGGAATGCTTTTACACCGCGCGCCCTGCGAAAGTAGCTCATCCGTCTCTCGGCAGCACTGAAAAAAAAAAACAACAACAAATCTTTCATTTTGTTGACTTTAAATTTCACTCATGTCCATTTACTCTCTTCTGTTGGCTGATTAGGATTAGTGATGTCATGCCACTGGACCATGTCGGCCCCATTTTATCTCCAACTTCATCTTTAATTGAGCGAATAAAATGGCATGATTATTGCAGATTTGGGGGGGTGGTCTGAAATGTATCCCCACAAAGAATGAAGTAAATTTTTTTATTGCAACCACTCAGAAATAAAGTCAGTCAGGAATCGTGACTTGGGACTGCTCGTTCTTTCCTCCATGAATACAAATATAAGAAGGTTCACTGTGCGAAATTTTACACGCTTGGAGTTGATCTTTCTTTTAAAAAAAAGGGGGAAAGCTTTGTGGAGGATAAATAAGAAAGGACAGTCGGTCTTTGAGACAAATTGAAGAAGAACAAATGTGTGTGTGTTTTTTGCTGATTACACGGCCATTAATTTGGATGGCCGAGACAATCCCTGTTTGGGTTTCTGCAAGAGATGTTTACCAATTCCACTTAGTCCCCAAAAAGTCTATTAAGGAAGTCTAACTTATGACTCAAACTTAAAGTTTTTTTTTGCAAAGCACTTTTGGCAGTTTGACCTCCAGTGTTTGTTTTTTTTTTTGTCTCTGTGACTGCAAAATGATGTCATAGGTTGAATTTTTGTAGTCATGTGGTTTCTCTCAAATGTACGGAACTCAACCTGTCTCCAGGAGAATTTTGGCAGTCTGTACAAAATCATGAAAATACGTGAGCGTAACCAACTCAAGGGCTTCAAGGATTACTTATAGGGAGAACATTTTTCGAAAGAGCCACTTATTATCCTACCAACAATTATTATTATTCATAACTATTATCTGCATGCCTGAATGGAATGGGACTTTTTTGGAGTGTTTCAACATTCACGCCCTGTTCATATGAAAGGAACTAAACCTGATTCAATTGGCGCTGCTTCCTTGCCTCAGCAAAGATGAGCTCATTTAGTGTTGCCAACTGGAGCGATTTTGGTTGCTATATTGAGCGATTTTATTTTTAGTTTTTCCTGAATGCTCTTTTGTCAGAAGAGTGATTACACATCTTTATTCCCGCTAAAAAAATAAAAATAAAATAAATCAATAAACAAATGAGCGGAATTATGTCCACAATATGTGTATGCCATGAAAGGAGCCCGGCGGAAGACGATCACATTGCGCTGAACATTGCCAAAAACAGATTTAAAAGGAATGATTTAGCCTCATTTTGGAAACTTTTGACCTGTGGTATGTGCTAAGTAAGTTTCAGTCAAATTGAGTCTCTTAAATACCAACTCAACATCAAGTTTTTTTTTTTTGTAAGTATTAGCCAAGCGAATCCGAAGCCCCAAAATTGGCATCCCACACGTCTACTAAAAATCATGAGCTGGAACGAGTGGAAACGCTTGATTGAGTAAAAAAAAACCCAACAAAACAATGTTGACAAGTGGCAGTGCCTGTTTCCACACTGATATTCTGATATCGGCTTGTTAGAACAACCGCGACGTGACGCGATGGATTATCTTCATGTATTCAGAGCACTCTGCAGATTCGCTCCCAAAAATTTGATGGAAGCCCAGATTAATTGCTATCAATGTCCTTGCAGGACGTGACGCGGCGAGACATCACATTATGCACGCCAGTGGCGTCACTTCAGAGAGGGAATCGTCCTTTTTACATTTCCATTTTTATATCGTTGGACATTGCAGGTCATTTGACGCACAAAGCGGCATCCGGCGTTGTTTGTGGCTGGCGGTTTCACGTTTCGAACATATCGGCTGGCAACAAAGCCCTTGCCTGGAATGGGAAGATTGGTCAAAGGAAAGGTTTTAGGTTTAGATACTGGTCGGAATTTACGTGTATTGGTGTGTGTGTGTGTGTGTGTGTGTGTGTGTGTGTGTGTCATTCATTCATTCATCTTCCGAGCCGCTTGATCCTCACTAGGGTCGCGGGGGGTGCTGGAGCCTATCCCAGCTGTCCTCGGGCAGCTGAATCGGTTGCCAGCCAATCGCAGGGCACACAGAAACGAACAACCATTCGCACTCACACTCACACCTAGGGACAATTTAGAGTGTTCAATCAGCCTGCCACGCATGTTTTTGGAATGTGGGAGGAAACCGGAGCACCCGGAGAAAACCCACGCAGGCCCGGGGAGAACATGCAAACTCCACACAGGGAGGCCGGAGCTGGAATCGAACCCGGTACCTCTGCACTGTGAAGCCGATGTGCTAACCACTGGACTACCGGGCCGCCTTGTGTGTGTATGTGTTTATTCCCAAAGTGCATATGCGATGAAGACTTCCCAAAATCTCCATGAACAACCCAGGCTAAACTTAACTCCTCCACGACAAACAAAACTTGTTTCTCTTCAACATACGCCCTCGGACCAATTACTGTACTACTTTCCTATTTCGACAGGACTTTTTTTTACCATCTTGTGGCATCTCTGGGGATTTCAAAAGAGCACCCAAAAAAATTAACATTAAAAAAAAATCCAATCGATGGGAGTTTTTCAGCGACGAGCCATTGTTGATAAGGCCACGAGCAACCGAGGTTCAATACAAAAGCTGCAACAAAACATGTCTTTTCAAATATCACCAAAAAAAAAAACTCTGTAAGAACAGAATGTGTTACAGCTCTTGTGTTGGATTGTATTCGATTCTCCAGGAACAAAATGGCCTGTAAGTGTCTCGCCCTCACCAAGAAGTGACTATTACGTTTTGTGTGAGCTGATGAAGAACAATAAATATTCAAGGCGCGAAAGTGTCTTCAAATGAGAAATGCTCAGTCTGGCCTCTCCGTGTGAGTCATTTCTTCTCCTTCTTCTTCTTGGGAGACAAACACAGAAAGCCGGCGTCCTTTTGTCTGGCAGAGGTGAAGTGAGGCAAAGGATGAAAAGGACGGACGATTTGTCCGAGTGCTTCTTTGCCTTGTAAAATATCACGGGCGTTGGATGGTGGGGATGGTGAGGTAATGGGTGGGAATCGCACATATCGGAATTGACGTGCTTGACGAAAGGCTTCACAAAGTTAGCGTTTCAAAAACAAGTTCAAAAAAAATAATAACTGATCAAAAGATGGACTCATCTATCCAATCTATTGAAACAACTTGTTTATTTACTGCCCAATCCACCAGGCACACAAAGAGCCAACATTTGCATAAAATTGAGGACCATTGAAATTTTTTCCTCAAAAAAAAAAAAAAAAGAAAGAAAAAAGTAAACATTCTGTCAAGAATCTGGTTAAGGACACAGAAAGCCATCCCTGATTAAAATTTGCTGTTATATAACGTTGACATAAATTCAGTGCTTAAGAGTGCACGTTTCAATTTTATTGTTTCATGAAACATTATCCTTAATTTCTGATTTAACGACTGACGTTAGCGTCGTGCCACTAAACGCTTCAAAGTCAAAATCTTGTGAGTTGACACCTCCGATCGAAATCGATAAACTGCCTTTCATTTGATTATATTTATTTGCCTTTTATTTTTTAGGTGCTGGAGCCTATCCCAGCCGTCTCCGGGCAGTAGGCGGGGGACACCCTGAATCGGTTGCCAGCCAATCGCAGGGCACACATAGACGAACAACCATCCACGCTCACACTCACACCTAGGGACAATTTAGAGTGTTCAATCAGCCTGCCATGCATATTTTCGGAATGTGGGAGGAAACCGGAGCACCCGGAGAAAACCCACGCAGGCCCGGGGAGAACATGCAAACTCCACACAGGGAGGCCGGAGCTGGAATCGAACCCGGTACCTCTGCACTGTGAAGCCGACGTGCTAACCACTGGACTACCGGGCCGCCCCTAAACTAAATTCATAACACCAAAAATGGATGTATAATAAATCCGATGTTGTTCATTGTAATACGGATTCATGTATTGCCTGTGTTTGTTTGAAAAAAAAAAAAAATGAAAAAAGGACTTTCATTTAAATAAAATAATAATAATAATAATAATTGCATATTAAATCGCAATTGCAAAAAAAAAACAAAAATCACAATTAGATTAATTTTCAAACTTGTTCAACCCTAATTAGTGCTGTGCACATCACATCACACATTAGTCCTCCAAACATACCAGAGGAGACCGGCGCCCCTCATCCTGGCCTCTGTCACAATCACTTCTTGTCGCCAGGCTATGTTGTGTGTGTGTGTGTGTGTGTGTGTGTGTGAGACTCCCTCGAGTGTGTTGCCGGGCAACCGCAGCTGCATTAATACATGGGGGGGAAAGATGAGAGAGACAGAGAAAGCGAAGGAGAGGCAGTCTAAGGTGGGTGTGGGGGGGGTGCCTCTTGTCTGAAAGCAGCGCGCGGTGACGGGTGCCCTTCGTAACACTCCTGACAAAAGGCGCTTCAAAGTTTCATTCAAAAAGTCTTCGGCAGGGCAGAGGAGACGTCGAAACTGAAATATTTCATTTGAGGTTCTTTTTTTTTGTTTGTTTTGTTTTGTTTTGCAGAAGGTGTCAGTTCTGGAGGACGGAGGTGTTCTGTTCACAGGCGATCCATCTCCACTTCCACTCTCTCTCGCCGCCGCCCACGTCAGCCCGTCGTCCGTTTGTCAACTCGACATCTTCCTTCCACTCAGACGAGAAGGCGGCCGAGCATGTGCGCTTTCAAGCCGGAGGAGGCGAGTTGAGGGGAGGAACAGTCAAGTGGAGCGCTCGGACCATCTGTGAGCAAACCCCCCCCCCCCCCCCCCGCACCCCCCGCACCCCCGCTGAAGGATGAGAGGGGTCCGCCGTCACTTTAGTTGTCGTTGCACTCCTGGGAAGTGTCCACCTCCAGCATGTCCGTGTTTTTCCTGATACTTTGCAAGGTAGGTCTGCCTACTTAATAGTCAGTGGGGGTGAATTCATGTATGACGTGAGGTTATTTAGACTCCATAAAAGAAACATAGAGAGAGATGCGTCGGGCTCGCTTGTTTTTGTGTGAATCATTCATGGAGGTGGCCCCCCCCAAAAAAAAAAAAAGGCGTGCTCTTAACAGGTTAAAATGTCTCTTTTCGGAATGCCCGCCACGACTTGAATTGACGTCCGACCCTCGGCAACGCGCTCGCTTCTTTTCAGCGCATTTATTGGGTCGTGCAATTTTGATGCGGGCTTGACCCCTAGAAACCTTTTTTTTTTTTTTTGATCCGATACGTGCTCACGCGGGTCACATCCTTTCCGCGCATCGCTGCACACTTTTAATACATCATGGACTATTCTGATTGCAGGCAGCTTTAAGCGTTTCACTCTTAATGCAAAAGTGACCAAAACTTTTTTTTTACACCCCCCCCCCCCGCCCCCATGGTCCAAATTGAGGGTTTTTTTTTTTTCGTTTTTTTTTTTTTTTTTTAACTTTGGAAATACAGAGACAGACCTGCTACATTTAGTTTTCACGTAGACAAGCAACCAGCCGAGAGATTTCCACGCAGGAAATCCGGGGGCCAATATTTAAACCCAGAACATTAAATGTGCTAACCGCGCATTCACTGTGCTGCCCAGATTAAATTGAGGCTGCCGTGGATAATGCAAACCTCTCTGTCTGCGTTTCCATTGCCATGAACTACTCAACACACAACAACTTTGCATTGTGCCAAAAGAAGGTCATTCATTTTTTGGTGATTCATCAAATCGGTTCATAACTAGGGGCGAATGAGTACCGATACAAGTACTTGTGGAGGCTGCCGATACCAGCTACCGATACTTCAGGCAAAAAATAAATTAATTAAAAGTCTTACCACATGCTGTGAGTTCCCAGCGTAGTTTTAAAGATGAGCTTGAGTGAGCGTTTCAGTAGACACTAGCACATGATCGCTCCACGCTTGATGTGTATGTCCATGCGATGCGTCTTCATGTTGCTGACTTTGTTGTTTCATCCAATCTGACTCATTGAACTCACCATTCCGGTTTTTGGCATGTGGGATGAAGCCGGCAGGGCAGACCTCAAGCAAACTCCACACTGGATGGCCCGAGCTGAGATCTAAAGCTCAAAACTTGAAGACGCACTACCCACCAGCGTATGATTTGAAAATAATCATTATAATAATGGACATGGGCGGCCCGGTAGTCCAGTGGTTAGCACGTGGGCTTCACAGTGCAGAGGTACCGGGTTCGATTCCAGCTCCGGCCTCCCTGTGTGGAGTTTGCATGTTCTCCCCGGGCCTGCGTGGGTTTTCTCCGGGTGCTCCGGTTTCCTCCCACATTCCAAAAACATGCATGGCAGGTTGATCGAGCAGTTTGTCGATGTGTACCCTGCCATTGGCTGGCAACCGATTCAGGGTGTCCCCCGCCTACTGCCCGGAGACGGCTGGGATGGGCTCCCTAGTGAGGATCGAGCGGTACGGAAGATGAATGAATGAATGAATAATGGACATCCTCAATATGCAATGGAATAAATGACAACATTCCGAACCTTAACAATTGTTATGATGAAAATTTTAGATTGTTAAGCCTTGGTGGAGGTCAACTTTGATTGTGCCCAGTTATTGCTATTAGCATATAGCTCACCAATGTGGTGCCGGTGGGGACCAAGTACCCACCCCCGATCCCAAAAGGAGTAGCCCAAGAGCCTGCTCTTAAAAATAGCTCAGCGGTGATGGAAAATTGCGATTTGCACAGAATCTTGTAGAAGTCATTATTCAAAAATGTGAACATTGGCATAGATTAAGAATTGTTGCTTATTTTATCATTTATTTATAATTACTAATGATTGTGAGGACACACATCGTTTGATTAAAATTTGCTGTCGGGCGGTGTTTTTAAAGCTAATTTGAGCAAATTGGTCATATCAGAAGTGTGTATCAAACTCCAGGTAGCCCCCTTCGTAATCGTCAGTATTCAAGTTTGGTGACGTTTAGTAATGTCGTCCGTGTTGATGGTTCACGAACCACAAATTAATCCCTTAGCATTTTTCCGTGGAACCCTTAGCCAGATATTTGTTGGAAAAACTCACCTAAGTGCTGTTTTAGCAAAAACTCTGCGCCATGCCAACAAGATGCGGCCATCTTGATAGAAACTGGTGTTAAGATGTTCAATTGAAGTGATCCATCTTGACTGAGAGACAATCTTTGCATGTTGCGGGGGAGCTTAATTAAGCCCGGGTTGTTAGTGGAAGTGTTCGCATGTGCATGATATCCACACTGAGTGTTTTTTTTTCCCCAAAATCAAATCATCTATAATCTAATTGTAATCCTGTCAAATGAGTTCAACTGTTTTGGGGTCGGAATTCGGATTTACAGTTTCAACAAAAACTTTCAAAGACTGAAAAAAAACCCTCTTGATTTTGGTTGACAGTACGAGACGCTTTCGAATCTTCAAGTGCGTCGGGGTGGGCGTGCACCTGCATGCGCATTCCGCGACGCCGAGAGCGAGCGTGCCTTGTCGGAGCGCGTTAGCATCTGCCCCCCCCCCCCTTTGTTTGACATGCGGCCGATTATTCACGCGGCAAACGGTTTCACTCTCCACTGATCTGCGGATGTTAGCTTCTATTAGGCGCAAGCCAGCGGGAGTGTTGGGATTTGTTGTCTGAGGTCTGGCATCATTTTTTTCTGTCTGCTCTTTTTTTTTTTTTTTTTTTAATCTTGTTGTGTTTTTGTTTGAAACGCCTGCGGGCTTGTTACTGCACAGGTGCGAGCCCGGTCTCGGAAGGATAATAACTCAGGTTGGAGTACTGAGCGGCCTTGACAACTACGGCTCGGATTAATCAGGCATGAGAGTGTTCAAATGAGCTGATGAGTGACAAGAGCAATCAATAGCGAGAGAATAACGGAATCCTCGCTACTTCTTCCGGCTAGGCCAAAGTCAAATAAGTAATCAGACGGAGCGATCGCCGGAGGAAGAAAACGATCTTCGCTCCAGCCTAGGGCACTGATGTCAAACTCGAGGCCCGGGGGCCAGATCTGGTCCGTCACATCTTAGTGCGGTGCCAAGTGACTACTTTGAAGTCAGTTGAAAAGCTTCATTTGGACAAAAGTAGTGCTTTAGCTGCCGTTTTGTGGCAAGTCTATTTTTGGTCCACGATAAGCCTACAAGCTTTTGCTGTCGCCGTGTGCAACCCACTGACCTGCAAAGAGAAAACACGTTTCTCCGGAGACTTTTCGGATGCCGACTTGCACAAGCTGCTGCGCCTCTGGGATATAAAAAAAAACACATACAAGCGATACTTTTTGTACGCTGCTCACTGCAGGCCGCATTAAAAAAAAAAAAAGTGCAACTATTTGAAAATCTGTTGTCAGCCATCATTTTTAATGGCTGCAATCAGTGCCGAGCGGAAAACCGTCTCGAGCAGAAATCCCGTGTTAAGGCCACACCCCGACGACAGACAACGAATGTTTCATGGCGGTGAATGCCGCTTTGAACGGAGCAGATGGCTGATATTCTATTAAAGAAAAACGCCTCCACGTAATTTATTTTTGATGGGAAAATATTTCTTGCTGCCATGAATAAAACATGGCGGCACAGAGACAGTAAAATGCGAGAGGCAAGATGACGATGAAGCTATTTACTACTTGCAAATTGGGGGGGCTCAGGGGGGGGGCTTATGGCGGCGTGTGTTTCCAGGTTATTTATTTCTGCTCGACAACAACAAAAAGAAAAATGACTTATTTCGGCCATTCTTTTATTTGTTTCGTCACATCCCGCCTTGATTACCATAACGCACTTGACTTTGGAGTCAGCCAATCCTCCATTCAGCGTCTCCAGTTGGTCCACAATGCTGCTGCTCGCCTCTTGACGGGTACTCGTAAGAGGGAGCACATCACTCCTCCTCTGGCATCCCTTCACTTGGGCCCGATACATTTTAGAATTCTTTTTAAGATCCTTTTATTTGTTTTTAAATCTTGAAATGGCATCGCTCTACCTTAGCTCTTAGTTGTTGTCGTCTTGACAGAATGTGTCGATTCAAACCTCAAACCACACCATGTTAAACGTTCCGTGTTCACTGCAGACCGGCGTGAGACGCAAACTCCAGATGCTTCCGGGGAAAATGATCAATTCCGTCTACAGTGATGAGGAAAGGGGACGTCAAGACAAAGAAAGCAAGGAGGAGACCATCTTGGCCATGTTGGGCATCATCGGGACTGTTCTTAACTTGCTGGTCATCATCTTTGTCTACATCTACACTACGCTGTAGAGCCCTTCGAACATCAACAGCAGCCATGGCCGTCCAAGCGGAGACGACGATCAAAGTGGGATCCCGGACTGGATGCGCAAATATTCGGAATATTGGGTTGAAAGTACGGAACGGACGAGGCCAAAGTGACTTTAAAAGTGCAGCTTCCCCTCCTCGGATGGATCACAAAGGATCGCCATGACTTCTGGGAAAAAACAAAACAAAACATTTTATACCACGATATATTCTTATCTTCAATATGTGTCTTGGATTTTGTTGTGCGGAATGAACAATGCGAAAGA
This sequence comes from Hippocampus zosterae, assembly GCF_025434085.1. NCBI lineage: Eukaryota > Metazoa > Chordata > Actinopteri > Syngnathiformes > Syngnathidae > Hippocampus > Hippocampus zosterae. The sequence continues at coordinate 5,934,616 of NC_067464.1, forward strand.
AACACGGACTTTTGCCTCAAGGAGTTGCTCAAGAAAACGCAAAAGTTGCGTCATTTTGAAGAGACTTGTGGAAAGAGAGCTGTTGAATTTCAATTTATTTGGAGTTTCCTTAAATTGTTTTTCAGGAAAAACTTAACTGTGGTTGCTGTGTGTGTGTCTGTGTGTGTGTGCGCGCGTGTGTGTGTGTGTGTGTGTGTGCGCGCATGTGAGTGTGTGTGTTTCCTTGGTCAAATTAAGCAATGCATGAGTCTGACATTTCATTACACCGGTCAATAACAAATGTAGTGACATTTTTGGTAACTTTTTTTACTTTGACGGGCTGAATGAAAATATCATGTTGGTTTTGCTCAATCAGGTCAATTTTATGAACTTTTTTTTGTTTACAGTAATTTTGTTTTGGGTTATTTTTGTTGTTGTTTTTTTTTTACAATTTTTAAGTTACTTATTTAAGTTACTATACTTTTATTTTTCTTGATATTCTATATTTATTGACAGGAAGCTTTACCTGCGTCTTTGGTTTATAATATTTGATCAATAAACAGAATGTTTTTTTCTCAGATGAGAAATAACACAAAAAATCAACCAATGATGTTCGAAAAATGAAAGAAAATTTACCAAATTGATAAAAAATTATGGGTTGTTGGGTTTTTTTGGGGTTTTTTTTTTCTTTTCTTTCAAAAAATCAATTGAGCATTAAATCCTGACCTGACCGAGAGAAAGAGTTGTCATTTTCGGATTCGGGGATGTAAAACCCGTTGAAAAAAAAAAACAGACATCTTTTATAACCTGATTATCAGGTCTGTAAAATTACTTTTGCTTTCGACATATTGCTTTCGGATTTGCTTTCAAAGAGCTGGCTTGTGAAATCTTTACGTCTGATATAATTTCCAGCGAAGCGTTCACTTCTCAGTTTATGACCGTCCAGTGAAATGCTTGAACCTGTATACACTATAGGCATACTCACACTTTTGATGCTCCACTATTGGGGATATTTTTAGAAATATGCTAATTTCTTACCATGTAAAATCCAAGTGGTAAATACTGGACATGACCCCGAGGTAAAATTCCCAAATATTCTGTCGACGAGTGTTGATGTTTCACTACAAAGGGTAATATAGAATTTTTCTAGAACATTTCAACGTTCCTAACTGTCGTACGAAAACTTCAGTGTACTGCACTGTACTTGTGAGTCTAATAACAAATCCAAATCTTGCTCGGATTGTCAGTATAAGATGTGAAAGAACTCAGTTCAATGTTTGAGGGTTTTTTTTTAAATACTTTTGAAAACTGTCCAAAAAAATTGCTTTGATAGTCATGATGAAAAATGTAGTCAAAACAAATACAGAAGGAAAATATATGGTCAAAATTCTACATACTACGTAAACATCACCCGATAAGCCACTGAGACAAAGTCTCCCGATATTTTCCGACATTGTGCATAATTACATTTTGAACGTCAAGGCATATTTTTCCTGAAAATCTGCGGTTGAATTCCTAATTGTATTGACATTTGGGTGGGGGGCGGGGGGGGGATTTTGACTCTCATGCTGCATTTTACAGGCGTACCTAATGTTTTGTCCAGGAAAACTAGCGGCTCGCGTATAGCTCAAGTTGGTCATCGAGACGACATAATTAAAAACCTCGTGACAATAAAAAGTGCCTGACACCTCTTTTGTGTCTCACTATCACCTTCAGTCAGGAGGAGGCAAAATTTGGGGACGCGTTTACGGGAAAAGCAGCATCCTCATTCAACCACTGCGTGACTGCACTCCTCTCATGTGGATCAATACAGGATTTCTGTTGAAAAAGGGAAGGCCCTATTAAGCACATGGACACGTCCAAAATTCTGAATGTATTCCGAATGATCATCGGTATTGATTTTCCTCTTTGGTTAATGCCACCTTTCAGAAATGTATTGACATTACTCTGCTGTTTAAGTGTACAGTCTGATATGGAATTTTACTTGTGACTTGCAAATGTAAGGTTGTTGTTCTTTTTTTTTTTTCTTTTCATACTGCACTCTTTTTGTAAAACAAAACATCCAAGTAATAAAGTGATGTTAGTGTACAAGGATGGCAATGACTGGTCATTTTGTTCTGATTCAGATTATTCAGCAAACCTTGCTGACATAAATATAAAATATTACGTGTGAATGTCACACTATGGAATGATAAAAATAACATGATTTATTTAAGGCTGAGAAGGTTTTTTTTTTTCAAAGTTTAACTAGGTAGATGTAAAAATTTGGGGGCTGAATTGATTAATCAAAAAACGTATAATTAGATTGCAAAAAAAAGTTGAAGCAGTCTCTGCCTGAAAATTGCAGACTCATCGTTTTTTTGTCAGTAACCCGTGTTGTCAGTTACCTTGAAAAAGTTCCTTAGTTACTTTATTGTTTACTTTCTTGAGAAAGTAACTAAGTTAGAGATAGATTCAGCAGATACCGACAACTTCTGCATACTTAATTGAAAGTGACATTTAATACATTTTTTATTGAATAAAAATAAAACCAGAGAGAGAGAGAGAGAGAGAGAGAGAGAGAGAGAGAATTTAACCAAATTCAAGCTCCAGCGTGTAGAATTTTGTGCCATTCAGTGGTCATTTGTTACAACATAACAAACTAAACTGGAATTACGTGCATTTTAAAAGCACGCACAGTACGGTGCCTCAGAAACACCATACTTTGTAAGGCTGCAAAAGCTGTCTTTAAACAACGGTGCAAGGAAAATGCTCCCAAGCTACTCTTAGAATATTCCTCAATTGACGGAGTAAGTGGAATACTTTTTCAACATGTTGTTGTCATGATGGTGAGTAACTACATTTGCTTAGTTTGTCCCGTTCGGTTAGCCGTAGCACAAGATGGCGTCCAAAGATGGCAGCCTCCGGTTCGTAATTCTTTATGATGCTTCGAGTGGTTTAATCCCAAACGTCAGGGGACTACTTTTATTAAGATATCTGGCAACTGCAAAAAAATGCATACCATAGTTTTTACATTGGACTACAAACTGTTTAAAATGTTACATAAACGTACTGAAACACAAACCAATTCTCTTGTAAGAAATGTACCCTCCCCACCCACCATTGTATTTGTACTCACATACTGTTTAAGTCAGAATCATTCCCTGTTCTCTCCGGTAACACCTGAATTAATCCCTTTTGGTGAGGGAATTTTAAATCCCTTTTTTAAGCAGTGCAAATTAGCATCGAAAGGGTATTTCAGGCAACCCAGCTGCTCCAATTCACGCCTGCCCTTCAGCTGGCTTTAAACTCTGTTTCACCTGGACCCAGCAGGAGCACACTTCTCACAAAATCTCTGGGATTTACAACCTGCAGAATCCTAATGTGGATCAGCAACTACAAAGTATTTGTACACCATCATTGATGCTCACGTTCCTTTCGTGGCTCAATTGTGTCTTTTTGATGTTTAACCCTGACTGTACTGTTTGGATCCATTTTGAGTCTTTTAGAAATTGGACAGCAGTTTAAAAGTATCAATAATTGTCAACCTTTATCACGGTTACATTTGAAGACACAAAATACACTTTTTTTTCCTTTTGATTGGGGGTGGGGGCTTCGAACGGATTAGGGTATTTGCATGGAAAACGTGTCTCTACTTACAAAATTTTCTACTTCAGAAATTACTTCAGAACCAATTAATTTCGTATGTAGAGGTACCCCTGTAAATTAATCTATCAGTCACCAAGATGCCATTTCATGAATAGACCGTTTAATTAAATACACATTTAATTATCTCTTTAACTGGCTCGAACAAGCGTCAGGCTAACCGACATTTCAACGTTAGTCAACGACCGAGAGACCATGATATAATGCATGGAGGTGAAGTTTGCTTTCCGTGATGGTAGTGAAGGTAATTGTTACTCGTTTTTTCTCAGTTGTTTAATCAAGTAAATCTTGGCTCAGAAGCTGAAGAAAAGCTGAGCGAGCGATGAACCCATCCGCCGTTCGGGCCACAAGAAAATCAATGAGAGGTTCGAACAAGCGGCGATGTCAAAAGCACTCTCGTTTGTTATTCAAGCCGAGTTCCAGCTGCGACGACAAAAAACACACTGAAATTGAATGTGAAACGGAAAAAGAAACATTCTTCCCACTGGGAATGGCGCTCGCAGATTTGCAGCCTTTAATTTAAAAAAAAAAAAGGAACAAAAAACGTAGAACAATCCGATCAGCATTTCCTAACAAGCACAGTCCTTCAAGCACCAATTATTGGACTTGAGTACCAAGAAAAAAAAGGTCAAACGTGTCATCTGTTTCCATCGCTGCTGAGCGTTGTGCTTCCAGAAGCGGATCTTGTGAAAAGCACCCCCCCCCCTTCGATGTGACCTGAAGGTAACAAGCGCGCATAAAGCATGCATCGAAAAAATGTGATGCAATTTTATCATTGCCCGATTGCACAAAAGGCTGAGAGGGGTGATAAGCTTGGATCTGGAGCGTTCCATCTGATGTCTACATGCACTTCTCAGACGGATTAGACCATCTTTTCTTTTTTTTCTTTTTTTTTCATTCTGAGATCTGAACGTACCAGCCTGTTTCATGTAACATGCTTTTCTGCTACCCCCCCCCCCCCAAGTCACTGCCTTGAACCAAACTGGCTCGCGTATAGTGATGGACATCATATACATTTTTTTGGTAATTTCTTTCTTTCTTTCTTTCTTTCTTTCTTTCTTTCTTTCTTTCTTTCTTTCTTTCAATAATAATAATAATTAAATGATCAGACCATAAAGCCATTATTTATTTATTTATTTTTGTTGTATTTTTTTCTTATCTTATTTGATGTAGTTTTTAACATTGTACTCGTGATTTTAACTGCTTGTTGTAAGGTGTCCTTGAGTTTCTAGAAAGGCGCCCACAAATAAAATGTATTATTATTATTATTATTATGATGTGAAGGAAAATTGTAAATAGTACTGCGATTTATCCATTTGTGTTCATATTGTATTTAATTGAAAGATGTTTGTTGTTTTTTTTTTTCTCTTTCTCCTTTCTTCTTTCTACATACATTCTTGCTGCTGGAGGCTGTAAATTTCCCCAGTGTGGGACGAATAAAGGATATCTTATCTTATCTTATCTTATCAAGCCTTTTAAGATTTTTGCCTCCCAGCAGTCAATTTTCTTCCATTTTAACCCAATCCCAAAATGGCAGTTTTACTTCATCTTTCAGGAAGGAAAGCTTGATTTTTTTCGACCGTTGGTTACCGAACCAAACATTTTACAAGATTTGGCGACTATTTTGGTTGGGAGGTCCAAGAAGCCTTCCACAATGACTTCAGGGACTTTACCCCAGAAGAAAAAATAGATGTCAATTCAGCACCAAAATACACATGCCTTAAAACTGCCTTTTCTTTTCTTTCTTTATCTTTTTCAGAAGTAGGTGGCCAAAACAACAAGCTCAACGACTGTCCGCCATTCCCTCGTCATCCCTCGTTTTTGTAGTCGTGAAGATGAAAGTAAGCGCTCCTGTCGGAATAAGTGACGAGAAGCTCACAGGCTTCTGAGGAATAACAACCGTAGGCAAAGTTATGAAAGATTAATGAGCGGACACCGTTGAGAACAAATCACTCACATAAAAGCTCCGTCAACACGAGCGGCCTGACTGACTTGCACACCCCCGGCGTCAAAACACCGCTTCAAATTTTGATGCTGTAAATTACGAATTTCTCCATCGTGAGACGAATTAAGGTTCTCTAATTTTATCTTCTCTCGACCCGTCATCGTTCCTGTTTGCCGCACCAGATGTGACGACGGACTCGACCGCGCGGACGAAGATCGCACGACTGTCCGTGTTTTGATGTAATGCGTTCATTATTTTACTTGATGTTTTTTTTTTTGAAGCGCTTTGTTACAGCTGCAGCTGTTGTGAAAGCGCGATATAGATCAAGATGTATTGTATTGGAATCAAATGTGAATATATTTTACACGTGCGATTCCTGTCCACACTTTCAGGTCAAAATTAAATATCCTACAAACTTTTCACTGTCGGCTGTGCGAGGGAAATGTCTTTCGTCTGACTCTCCTATTGAAGGTGAGCGCCTAGAAGACGAAGCAGAGAATGTCAATTGAATTACGATTTGAAATGATGGGGGGCAAAAAAAAATATGCTAGGTGTGAACAGTCCGTACAAAGTACAAAGCGCTAACATCAGTGAAGGACTAAAAATTAATGAAGTGAATCGGCTGCTGGAACTGATGAGAGCAGGGCAAAAAAAAAATAATCATAATTATAATGGCCTATTAAAGATGGCAGCACAGAAAGTCCCTGGAGTGAGCGTTTGCTGTAATGTCTTAATATCTGGATCCGATCCCTCATCTCATTGATTGATTGGCAAATGATGACAATCACTCATTTTGCATAAAATAATAAATATCTGCAGATCCAATCAGATTTATGTTAAGTTTAGATTTGATATCACTTCAACACATCTCCTTGACATAAGTTATTACTTTCCAGTTAACAAGTGCTCTGGCACCGTCTTAACTCATCTAAGGTCATTGAAAATGAGCAGAAAACCACAAATAGGGATGATTTCAACCGTATCGTAACAATGTTTGTACTGTACGTGCAAACGCGGACACATTACTTAAGAATATGAGGTGATGAAGCAATATCGGATAGTGCATACGTCTCTTTGCAGGTGTTCAGCGCAGAGGTGTTCAATGTGGGCAAGGTAATAGAGGTGAGCCTCCTCCACACTTTGGCTGCTGCCCACGCCGTCGCTCTCTCTGGGACACACACACATACACACATTGAGACAGAAGAACACACACGGGCTGTGTTCTCTGTCAAGTTGTCTCTTGGCTGTCATGGAAACATTTTGTGATCTTGTCTTCCTGACTAACATAAGCGCCTCATGCTGTTTGTGTGTCCTGAGTTGTTTTCAGGTTGGCACTCACGCTCACTAATGATGCCAGTCACCAGCAAGTCTGTGTGTGTGTGTGTGTGTGTGTGTGTGTGTGTGTGTGTGTGTGTGTGTGTGTGTGTGTGTGTGTGTGTGTGTGTGTGTGTGTGTGTGTGTGTGTGTGTCCTTTAACCCATTGAAAATAATGGTAATCCTTTCCAGGGTCAACCCGTGGCAACATTCATTTGAGCTCGAGAAGTGGAGCTGGAATGAGTTTGAAGAATCATTAAATTGTGATTCCCCTCCCATCTTCATCTCGCGGTTGTGATTTCATAAGTGATTATTTTATCAAGGTCTTTATATCCGTGCATTTTTTTGAAACAAACGCAAACAATACATTAATCTGTGCGAGACACTCGATCAGCCCGAGGTCGACAGTGGACAGCAGGGGGCAGTATAAGGCAGAAATGGGAGCGCCCTGAGATGGATGATCTGTTTTATTTACTCCATGAACATATTATTACAAAGAAAAAATGGTCTTGAGTTTACCTTGAATGTTTTTCCGCAGTCCAGTATTTTTTAATTTTGAGTCTTTGCACATTTGCAGCAACTGTCAAAGGTGTATAATGTCTTTAGAAACAAATCGCTGAATTCACCTACAAGGTCTTTGATGGCCATATGTTTTTTCCGCTCAATAAAGGTTGCGATACACTACATTGGATTAACTTAAAGCAGTTTTTTTTCAACGCTGAGAAAGATTAAAAACAATTGATCATCCCAGACATACTAAAATAGGCTCAATTCTTCATCTCCTTCGTGTGACGATTCATTCACGTTTTTGGTTAGACACCCCAACAATGTACGTTATGTGAACGTTGCTTGTTCCCATCAAGGGCGACAAAACAACAATGTGGTAATTACAGGAGTGTAATTAGACGACATTGATAGACACGCAGGAGAAAGCGAGAAGCTAATTAAATGGAGCGGTCCGACACATTTGGATGCTGACCAACAGGCTCAGGGTATAATACACGGATTGATTAGCAGCCACTTTTCCCCCAACTAGGCTCGCAATGAATCCTCTCGCCTGGTAAGTAATTAGGATGTGAACACATGTTGCTAATCGAGCCACTCGCAGAGGCTGAGGGAAGCGTCACTGTCATTGTTTTGTGTTGATTAGCGATGTGTCGGTCGCGAACGAGCCGGTAAAAACAGTCGGCACCCTTCCTCGAGAGCCGGATCTGTCATTTTCTCTCTCTCTCTCTCTCTCTCTCTCTCTCCTCTCCCCCCCCCCCCTCCCCCACCCCCACGCCCACGCTCTCTATGTCGCTCTCTCTTTTGGTCGCTTTACTATACATGGTCGTTTTTTTCATCTAAAAACGCCTTACTATACATGGTCGTTTTTTTTCCGGCTAAAAATGCCTTACTATACATGGTTGTTTTTTTTGTCTAAAAACGCCTTACTATACATGGTCGTTTTTTTTTGTCTAAAAACGCCTTACTATACATGGTCGTTTTTTTCGGCTAAAAACGCCTTACTATACATGGTCGTTTTTTTCGGCTAAAAACGCCTTACTATACATGGTCGTTTTTTTCGGCTAAAAACACCTTACTATACATGGTCGTTTTTTTTGTGTCTAAAAACGCCTTACTATACATGGTCGTTTTTTTCGGCTAAAAACGCCTTACTATACATGGTCGTTTTTTTCGGCTAAAAACGCCTTACTATACATGGTCGGTTTTCCATCTAAAAACGCCTTACTATACATGGTCGTTTTTTTCATCTAAAAACGCCTTACTATACATGGTCGTTTTTTTTCGGCAAAAAACGCCTTACTATACACGGTCGGTTTTTTTCGGCTAAAAACGCCTTACTATACATGGTCGTTTTTTTTTGGCTAAAAACGCCTTCCTATACATGGTCGTTTTTTCATCTAAAAACGCCTTACTATACATGGTCGTTTTTTTCGGCTAAAAAGGCCTTACTATACATGGTCGGGTTTTTTTCGGCTAAAAACGCCTTACTATACATGGTCGTTTTTTTTTTGTCTAAAAACGCCTTACTATACATGGTCGTTTTTTTTGTGTCTAAAAACGCCTTACTATACATGGTCGTTTTTTTCGGCTAAAAACGCCTTACTATACATGGTCGTTTTTTTCGGCTAAAAACGCCTTACTATACATGGTCGGTTTTCCATCTAAAAACGCCTTACTATACATGGTCGTTTTTTTCATCTAAAAACGCCTTACTATACATGGTCGTTTTTTTTCGGCAAAAAACGCCTTACTATACACGGTCGGTTTTTTTCGGCTAAAAACGCCTTACTATACATGGTCGTTTTTTTTGGCTAAAAACGCCTTCCTATACATGGTCGTTTTTTCATCTAAAAACGCCTTACTATACATGGTCGTTTTTTTCGGCTAAAAAGGCCTTACTATACATGGTCGGGTTTTTTTCGGCTAAAAACGCCTTACTATACATGGTCGTTTTTTTTTTGTCTAAAAACGCCTTACTATACATGGTCGTTTTTTTCGGCTAAAAACGCCTTACTATACATGGTCGTTTTTTTCGGCTAAAAACGCCTTACTATACATGGTCGTTTTTTTCGGCTAAAAACGCCTTACTATACATGGTCGTTTTTTTCGGCTAAAAACACCTTACTATACATGGTCGTTTTTTTTGTGTCTAAAAACGCCTTACTATACATGGTCGTTTTTTTCGGCTAAAAACGCCTTACTATACATGGTCGTTTTTTTCGGCTAAAAACGCCTTACTATACATGGTCGGTTTTCCATCTAAAAACGCCTTACTATACATGGTCGTTTTTTTCATCTAAAAACGCCTTACTATACATGGTCGTTTTTTTTCGGCAAAAAACGCCTTACTATACACGGTCGGTTTTTTTCGGCTAAAAACGCCTTACTATACATGGTCGTTTTTTTTGGCTAAAAACGCCTTCCTATACATGGTCGTTTTTTCATCTAAAAACGCCTTACTATACATGGTCGTTTTTTTCGGCTAAAAAGGCCTTACTATACATGGTCGGGTTTTTTTCGGCTAAAAACGCCTTACTATACATGGTCGTTTTTTCGGCTAAAAACGCCTTACTATCAATGGTCATTTTTTTTTGGCTAAAAACGCCTTACTATACATGGTCTTTTTTCATCTAAAAACGCCTTACTACACATGGTTGTTTTTTTTGTCTAAAAACGCCTTACTATACATGGTCGTTTTTTTTTCGTCTAAAAACTCCTTACTATACATGGTCGTTTTTTTCGGCTAAAAACGCCTTACTATACATGGTCGTTGTTTCATCTAAAAACGCAGTATGGTCGTTTTTTTCGTCTAAAAACGCCTTACTATACATGGTCGGGTTTTTTTCGGCTAAAAACGCTTTACTATACATGGTCGTGTTTTTTTTCGGCTAAAAACGCTTTACTATACATGGTCGGTTTTTTCGTCTAAAAACGCCTTACTATATACATGGTCGTTTTTTCGGCTAAAAACGCCTTACTATACATAGTCGTTTTTTTCCCCGTCTAAAAACGCCTTACTATACATGGTCGGTTTTTTTCGGCTAAAAACGCCTTACTATACATGATCGTTTTTTTCGGCTAAAAACGCCTTACTATACATGGTCGTTTTTTTCGGCTAAAAACGCCTTACTATACATGGTCGGGTTTTTTTTCGGCTAAAAACGCTTTACTATACATGGTCGTGTTTTTTTTCGGCTAAAAACGCCTTACTATACATGGTCGTTGTTTCATCTAAAAACGCCGTATGGTCGGTTTTTTCATCTAAAAACGCCTTACTATACATGGTCGTTTTTTCATCTAAAAACGCCTTACTAGGTCGTTTTTTTCCGGCTAAAAACGCCTTACTCTACATGGTCTTTTTTAGGCTTAAAACGCCTTACTATACATGATCGTTTTTTTCGGCTATACATAAGGGGTGCGGAACCGAAAAGAAAAGCTAAAGTTAAAAGAGCCGTTTGAGAGCCAAAAAGAGCCGGCTCTTTTCACTGAGCCGATCCAAATGAACCGGATCATCGAAAAGAGCAGAAAATCCCATCACTAGTGTTGATTGCTGGGCCTTTTTGACATAAAGAGGATGACTTTGAGCCATGCTGGTGAGAGTGCGGTTTGGAAGGGCCGACCCTGTGTATAATGTTGTCTTAAAAACGTACAAAAAAAACCCACTGGTAGTCTATGCAGTTTGTGTAAATAAACACAACTATAGGTCACTATAATGAGGAAAAATGGTCATTAAAACCCCGAATAATTATTTTCTGATGTTGATGTATGCCTCATATAGCCCTTTTTTAATGTAATGACTATGGCTGTTTACATGAAACGACTCGTAATAGAACAAAGAGCAGATAATCCGCGTGAAACCCAAATTAAATTAAATTACACTGAGCGATGGCGCCACCTCCTGGTTTTCGATGTCAACACATGCTAGAACGCAATGGATTAGCACCCACCCCCCTCAAAAAAATAAAAAATAAATAAAGCTTGCAGGGGGTCACTGGTTCATCTGCGTGACGTAATTCTCACGTCAGAAGTTTGCATTTATATGTCGTCATGGAGGCGATTAATAAGGATGGCCTGGAAGATAAATAAAACTGGCACTGACTTATTTTTCCCCATGGATTCATTGCCTGTTGCCATGGCAACTGTGTCCCACTTAACATCTCTTTTCCGGGCAGGTCTCTCCATTACGTCAGTCTTTGTGGGTCCAAATTGTCTGCAATGGAGTATTTTGTTCACATGAGTACAGTAATATACTTAAATCCTGCTTTAGTTTAACAGTACATTATGCAACTGAAAATAATCGGATTTATTTAATTCTAGTTCTTCATTAAGAAACAAATAGCTGCAATTGACAGCCCGCCCCACGTAAAAAAAAGTGATTGCCTACAAATACCCTAAAATGGCAGCAAATGACAACTTTTACTTATACAGTATACAGGAATTCATTTTGCAAATAATAGAGAGCAAGTCAAATTAACTGAGTAAATCTGACAAAATATCTTTAGTTTGATGAAGTTCATCAAATTAGTTAAAGTCCAATTAGATTAGTCCAATAACCTAGTATTAACTGGATGATATCAATGTGATAAAGATGGCAAATTAACTTTCGTTTGATAAAGGTTATTTAATATATTAAGGTTATATAATGACATTTTGCCAGGTTTGATTAGCGAGACAAAGTTTGGTGGAAAACTCTCGGCTGATTGTTAACCTTGTTCGATTAGCCAGTAAAAGTTAGCTAAATAAGGTTTGCTGTGTGTTAAGTCGGTCGAACGCATTTGGTAAAGTTGTTTGAATGTATTGGTTAAAACATGGGTTGAATGCTAAAACAGCCTTTTTCCCATAATCCCACGGGGTACTGACTTTACCAACAGATTCGATCAACTTCATCAATACGTTCAAACAACATTGGCCAGTCAAAAGTGTTGACTTCACATTGGCAGTTCATGACTCATGAAATCTTGTGGCGTTCTGCCACACGAGTCAGTGCGCCGCGGCCCACAGCCGTATGAAGTTAGCCAGATGAAGTTGGCACGAGCTTGTTGGGCGTCAACCTGAAAAACATTTGACCACAAAGCTTAAGGTCTAATCAAAAAGTTGGAAAAGTCAGACAGATACAGTAAGCTTCTCATTCCATACAAATAAAACAAATCCAAACAACAGCCTGACTCAGCTAGCCACATGTTAGCCTCTATCTGACCCGTTTACAAAAGCTCTCAATAGCAGACTATAAATGAATGGTATTGTATAAACACATTTACTGGAGTCCTAATGGAGTACCGCCGCTAACCGAATTTCTCACTACTCAAATGTTGCCTTTCCTTATCACACCAAACTGCAATTTGTGGTAAACACCAAACTGCATAGAAATCCATCTGAGTGGTGAATCTTACTTGGGAATGCAACGACTCTTGAGCATACAAGTCTTCTGTGCAGGAAGCAGAGTGAGGCTGACCAAAAAAAAAAAAAAAAAAAGCCCACAGTTATGCAGCGTGCTGGGTTCCAGAGGCTCCACCCCACTCGTCTGGAAGCTGTTGACATTTTGTCCAGATGTGCACCTCATCTCTTTATAATGAGCCACAATCAAACACGTAGGAGTGTAGAAACAACACAACCTCGACCACATAAGAAGCAGCAGGCACACACTGTCAAAATGAAAGTGACATAACAAAGATTTGCCTCGGATTATGGAAGATAATTCTGGAAGATAATTCTTGTCCAGAGAGGGAGGAAATAGTTAATTCTGTATTCACCTAAAGAGTCACAACTGGGCCCACCATCACATCTCAAGGGCGCTGCGGCCTCTCTCCATTTTGCTAAGCGTAATTTGCAGCCGACCAACAAAGTTGTCGGGCTGGTGATGCGGTATCGTGTGTAGTATCGGAACAATTTTCAAGGAACAGTACAGGCAAGTAGAGACGTATAGTCCCTATTTTTAGGTACGATACATTTCTTTCAACAATTTTAGCGGTGCAAGAGTGCAAACTATTGGAACCGGCCTGCAACCACAATAATAACGAATACAACTATTCACTGTAGGATATTTGATTGTGAATCCAACAACAAGTTAGTCCTAAAAGCCAAACAAGTGTGCAAGACCATTCCCATAAGTGACATTTTGGGCCACAATTTCTTTCCTCAAATTGCTTCCCTCTCCACAATTTGGGAACATTTGAAAAGGTTGCGCAGGTGTCTTTGACTTGGTCACAGTCCATAACGCGCGCACATGTGCGACAAAAAACAGGGGCCCACTAATGAAACATAGCAAACATCTTTGACTTATAGGGTTTGGGGGGTGGGGGGCGGGGGGCGGTCGGGCTTTATTTGTGGCCACCTTATGCCCCCGCTGTGTCCTTTGTATGTGCAAGTGGACCGAACACACACAGCCCCCCCAAAAAAAGCTTCATGATGAATCTACTGTCAGTAAGGAATGTTGCTTCTTTCTCTAAATTAAAAAAAAAAAAAACAAAGCGAGTGGATGGGGCTCCAAACGCCTCACAGTTGACCTCACTAAAGTCTTATTAGCTGAGCACAGGCTGGCGAGGGGCTTCTCTTTGCAGATGATCTGATGCTTTGTAAATCACACCGACTGTTGGAGCGGTGCAGGATGATGTAATGGCCTAGCTTGCTACAGAATAGAGCAGAGGTCCAGAACGGGCCAACCTCCGGATATTTTTTCCCAACAAAACCAGACCAATGTTTGCATTATTGTTGTTCGGACTTTAGGATGATTATTATTCTGAGTCTCAAAAAAGTATTCGTCTGTGATTAAAACTTTTTTTTTGAAAGCTATGCATCTTTACTCTTGTACAACTGTCACTTGACATTCCTCCAACCAAGATTGTCTGTATTCTTGTAAATTACAATTTTTATATAGTAAAAAAAATACATTTTTATTTTGCTTTAAAATGACTGTGCTCATAATATTACACCTTTCTATCAAAAAATGACTTTACATTTACAATATTGTGACTTTTTTTTCTTAAAGATTTCCACTTTATTCACACACGTTACAACTTCTTGGTTGAAAAATTACTTTTTCCAAATTAAGGAAATTTAATCACTGCCCACAAATTTTTGGCAAATAAAAAGTCAAAAGATTAAAAGTCTGTGACTTTTTTCTAATCCAAAAATATTTTGTATCTTCTGATTTAAAGGTAGATTTTTCGAGATAAAACCTGTCATATTATATTCTAAATATGATTTTTCTTTTCTGGATTAAAAGAAAGGTTTTTTTCCAAGAAAAAGTCACAGTATTAACTTTCACGAGATTGCCAGATTTTTGCTGGAAAATATGGCACTGTTTTCTTTTTACTCTGCTTTGTCTTTTTGAAAAGTCAGACTTTATCATAAGGGAATTACGACTTTTGAAAAGATAAGCAAGATTCAATACCAGTCTTGTAATATTACGACTTTTATGACGTCATATTCGTAGTATTATTTTTATCTCGAAAAAAAACGGTAGTTTTTTCTTGCTACCAAAAAAAGATGAGAGGAAAAAACGATGGAAAACTCAACGATGAATGTTTGTCCTTTTATGAGAAGGCGGAGTGGGTTTTTTTTCTCTCCCCCATGTGCTGCTGCGTCCAAGTCGTGTTACATAACCAAGCCGCCGTTTCACATCCTTATGTGGAGCTGCGTTTGGGTCATGCGCTCAACAAAGTGGCATTAAAGTCCAAACTGAGGCTGACTTGTTACTTTTATGTCCCATTTCACTTTAACCGGGACACTCGCGGCGACTTTAAGATGACTGAAGTAGACGCTTAACCTCGGGATGGGTAGCGGAACGAGCCGCGTGACGAAAGTTGCACCTGTGGGCTTCGGCGAGGCGAAGCCGGCTAAAAACGTCTCTTCTTCGGTCACTTCGTCGAAACGAGCCGCCTTCGACGCTTTGAGGGTCCACTCCCGCCGCCGAGCTCCGGTGGACTGTCACAGCGCCGGCCACGACTCGGGGCTCTCCGGGGACGAGGACGACGACGCGGACGCCGAGCTGGGCGGCTTCGACGAGGCGGGAGCGGCAGTTCGCCCTAAGGGGAAGAAGAACCAGACGGCGTCCAAGAAGGCATTCATGAGATGCAGGACGTACGGACTGTGTCACTTCAGGAGCGGGGAGGAAGATGAGCAGCAGCAGCAGCAGGGGGCGTCATCCACCTCCTCCACCCCTTCCTCCACCACCTCCGGCCTCGGTGGGTCAAAGGGGCCACATGGCTCCCGGGGAGCAGGCAACAAGAACAGGAGCCATCACGCCTTCGCACCTCCGCCTCAGGTAAGGACTAAGGATGACTTCCTTTTATCAAGTAGACCTATACGGTCGAAGTGCTCAAGTTTGGTCCTCGAGAGCCCCCTATGCAGCCTATTTTAGATGTTCCCCTCCTTCAACAGGCCTAATTTAAATGCTGAAGATCGTTATTAGGCACCGCTTGGGGTTAAGATCAAGGGATGTCATTCATATTTGTCAAGCCTAACACTTGAGGAAAAGTTGGGCATTTATTGAATGCAAAAAGAGAAAATGCAATGATGATCTGAGGCAGCGCGAAGATCGTGGCACTTAGAATCTAAAAAACTGAAACCATGTAACACAATTCTCTTTGCTTCCTGGTCAGTGTTCTACTCAGGCCTTCTTGGCAAGAAGACCAACAGAAGAAGATGGCGCCTTATCCCAAACACAGGCGTAAGTTTAATACTCACGTCACTCGTGTCACTCTCCACTCGACTGCATCCTCCTCGGCTGACACTGACAGCAGTGCTACCACAACTGGTCAGAGGATATCACTGTAAAAAAGGTTCAAACCTTAGGTGGTTTCTCTTCTTTGCTCACCGTGGATAACTCCGCTTCACTTTGGTCACAGAATTTTGTTTTGCTACGCTTGTTCTGAAGCAAGTCTGGACATGCGCAGTAAAATGTTGAAATGATCCACTCATGAGAAACACTAGAAACGTTCATGATAGGTTAAGCTTTTTGATTCTTTTTCAGCATCGTTATCAATAGCATTTTATTATAAAAATATCTGTACCTTATAATTAAGTCCATCTCGTCATTTTAAAAAAGTCATTTGTTTAAACAGTCATTACAATTTGACAGTAAACAATGAATATGATCTGTGGTCCAATCTTGGGCCTCTAAAATACAGTACACGAAACCACCATGCCTGTGAAAAAACAACCAATCCGAGACAGATAATGTGGCACATGATGTGAAATGCTTTTTTTTTTTTTGCAGTCACGTGTTAGAATTACAAATGTTTTGACTTTTGTTTCTCCTTTCTTCTCAGCACTTTTGGCCACAGCGTGCCCCCCCTCACCACACCAGTCATCCTGTATGACGGCTCTGAGGAAGAACTGATGGACACCATTGAGAGGGAATTTAGTTGACCCCTTCACCTCTACTTAACGCTAAGGTCATTGTTTGTCGTGTTTTTTTTTTTTGGAAGAGGCAGACACACACTTAGCCAACTTCTATTGTACCGCTCGCCTTACTGTTGTTTGCTTTTGGAATCGGGAAGCTAACGTATAACCATTCTGTTGATAATAAACAAAATAATATTTGCGGAGTAGCAGTTGAGGCACATTTTGGATTTGCTGCGATGGAAATGAAGTCTTGCAGCATGTAGGGCAATTGAAGCACGAGATTTTTTTTTCATCATTATTGAGGCCAAGAGGTTAAAAGGAAGGCGTGTACTGCTCGCCATGTTTATTTCAGGTTTCCTTCCTGACCACAGTTAAGGCAGCACTTCTCCACCCCTTGAAGAAAGGAATGAGTGCCAAAAAATGCCTCCTAATTGGAGACATCGCTTCTGTTTAGGTTTGAACCATTTGGCTGTGCTGGCACCTAGTGGTGAAAAAAAACAAACAGATTTTTGAGAAAATCTATTACATGGAAAAAGTTATTACAAGGATAAAATAACGTGAGGACAAGCAGTTTGGTCAATAAATGAATGTTTTGTTACACCATACTTCAAGTTAAAACAATTTTCAAGAAGTGTTACCAGTAAGTCATAATATAGGTTTATTCATGTAATGTTGCAAAATTATTTTTGTATTTGAGTATGCATACTTTTTTATATTCAGTTCACTTTTTTTCTTGTAATTATTACAACATTCTTACTGTAGTGACTATTTTTTCCCCTCATGATAGCCCCCCCCCAATGTTATTCCTCTATTTCCACATGTTTTTTCCCCCTTTAATTCTTCTTTCTTTGCATTGAGCACCTCATTTGCCTCAGCCCTAATTAACAACCGGTGAGTTTCCACCAGAACGCAGGTAGTGAGCTTCTTCCAAAAATGTAAAGTGTGACTCGACCGTATTTTCACGTGCCATTTAATCATCATCATCATAACAGCAGGCAGCCAGCATGAGATCATTTCACATTTGTGCAATAATACAAAATATAATTCTTGACATGTATTTGTACACAAGACAAATTTCCTCTCCCATTCACTTCAATTAAAAAAAAAAAGCTATCGTAATAATAAACTGTATTGTTGTTGGCATTCAGAAAACTTGCGTGTGTTGTTTCTTTGAAGGCCTGTAGAAAGACATTCTCCTCCTCACTGATGCGCAGAGTTTGGGAGGAAGAAGTGGAAGCTGCTTTCGGAGCGCGTCATACTCGCGTGCGTTCTTTGCTATGTAGTCCTCGCAAATTCTGTGGGCAGCATAAAAAGGGTCATTTTTCATGTCCATGTAAGGGACGGAGCAAAAGATAGTATACAGTGAACCTTCGCCATTTGTGGGGGGGTTAGCGACTGCGCCCTGCCGCCAATAGTCAAAGCTCCGCAAGCAACGGACGCGCCCCTTGAAAAGGGTTTTGAACTACCAACGGATGCCACACGATGGGGGGCAAAAGACCATTGCCGTTTTACTGAAGCAGCCTTTGAGAAGTTGATAAAGTTTGAATGAAATTAACGGAAATCATTGTGTTGATAGCTGATAGCTTGGGGAGAAAAAAAATAAAATCAACCAAGCAATGGCTAAAGTTGAAACTTTTTTTGTCAATGTAATGCATAATATCGTTTACCTGAAGAGTGGGTATGGCGCCATCTGGAAGACAAGTGCATCATTGCAGTGGCCCTGTACACAGCGACAATGGCTTTGCTTTTATTCTCTTTTACGAACCAACATGTTAAGCTCATGAAGGCACAAGTCGGAAGAACCTCAAAGCAGGACCTCGGTCACAGAAAATCCATAGCAGCTTGATCTGAATTTTTATTCCGTAATGACGTCCAGAGCAGCGGTGTCACTTCATTTTTATTTCATCCCCGAGGTTAGTGCTTGGTGAATTTTGCACAAAAACAACAAATGGACAAGTGTTGAAATGAAAAAAAAAAAGTGGGTGGTACTACTGGACTGTTTAATCAGATAGCTTTCAAAATGTGAGTGCATTGAATACAACCACATCGAATCGTTCCGCTTTAGAACATATCGAGATGCGGATCACATCTTTTCTTTGAGAGACAAACGTCTCTTTGAAGGAAGCGCCATATTCAGAGTACTCATTCATATGTATGTAAAACAGCAAGTAGAACGAACGGCCTCTCGATATGACCCAACCATATCCAATTGAATCGGAATCCCACAGAAAGTTCCACTTCACTTAAACCATTTTTTGAAGTGCTTGAAAAAAAAAAAATCACCAGGACAACGTTTTTTAAATGACAATTTGCTTTTAACCAGCACTGTTGAAATATATTGTATATTCTACCTATGAAATGGCAAAAATAAAGTGAACATAAGTAGAGTCCATTACTGACTGACTGACACCTGCCACAAATATTTTCATACTGTTGGTACTCACAGTGTCAACAAGGAGGATGTAATCACAGCTGCCGCCAAACACGACGACATCAGAGTCCTTGCCTGGACAAGCCGTGTGCCATAACCTTAAAACACAGAAAATGATTTTTTTTTTCTCCAAACGTAACATTTGTGAATAATGCTTAAAGCAACCCGTAGTGCGCCAAACCTGCTACCTTGGTTTGTTCTTAAAGGGATGCTCCACTTCCTCCCATGTCTTTGTCTCCACATCGAAGAGCCAACCGTCACCTGGTAATGCAGCGACAAAAATGAAAAGGAATCACAAAATTGTGGAAAAAGCTACCTTAGGATGAACTCTCCATTGGTGTTTTCCCCCCAAAATGTTTTGCCTTTTTTTCCTCCAAAAATGTTAATCAGCTGTTACTGTAAATGTGCTTACTCATAGGTTTGCAGTCCACACTGAGACCTCCAAATAAAAACAAGCTGCTGTCCGACGCCGCTGTGAGCGAATGCCATGACCTGCCCACTGGAACGCTGGACACAGGGACTCTAGACAAAAATCATTTTCAGCACGGTGACTTTAGAGGAATTCCCGTTAAAGAGCGACATGTCACAGTCACTCACATTTCTGACCACATCCAAGAGTCAAGGTCCAAGCAGTGAATGTCATTTTTTCGGGTTTCCTGCATTCATGACAACAAAATGAAGATGCTGGAACACAATCGTGTTTTATCTCCAAAGTAAGACCACTGCTGGAAAAACGTCTCACACCTTAACTCTCCCGCCACAAATGTAGCCTCGATTTCCGAGCATGGCGCAGGCCTGAGCCGCTCGGGGGGCCGGAGCGTGGCCGTGTGTTTGAGGTTGACCCCAACTGGATTGCGTGGGGTCAAATATGTGAACTTCGTTGTTCCATCCCCACATGACACCCTTAAACAAGACACAAAACCAACAACATCTGAGGAATTCTTAACTCTGGAAAAACACACACGCAGACACACACATGCACACACGTTCATTGAATCTATTCTTGAAATTACCTCCGATATATCATCTACAATGAAGCTCCTGTTTCTTCTGTCCACCTCTTCCACCAATTTGTGACCATATCCTCCAAAGTAGATGATCCTAAAGCACATTTTTTAAAATCAATGCAAGATGGATGCAGACATTAAAATATTGAATCTGAAGAAGTCACCTTTCGTCACTGTGCCTACCTTCCTTTGTGAACCCAGCAGGACAGTTTGTCTCGGGGCGACGGTGCGGAACCGACGCAATGCACAACTTTGGTCCATGTGTAATGATCACCCGTCAGCTTCACGCGATAGATCTGTTGACAGGTCACACGAAAAATGTATTACCTTTGTCTTTCTGGTTTATTTTAAGATATGATAAGATAAGAAACCCTTATCTTAGCATTTGTCTCACAATGGAGAAATTTGCAATTTACAGCAGCAAGGATGGATATACAGCTTTTCAATGAATTTTGTATGAGGTGTCAAAATAATGAGGTTGCGGTATAATAATAATAAGAATCACAAAATAAGGTGTGCGAGTACAAGCACGAAAACATGGCATTTGCACCGAGGTGTAGAGACCTTTGATACCCATTGCAAAGTATTGTGACATCGACTTTGGATTATAAATTTCACCTGATTGGTCTGACCGTTGTCATCACAACCTCCAAATATGTACATGTGACCATTTAGGGAACAGCTGCAGCTCCCTGACATGGAAGGCGGGACTTCGCCTGTCATGTGGAACACCTGCCTTTGAGAAGAGAAAAAAAATATATGATGTGGCTGAGTGATTCAGTGATTCAGTCAATTCATTTTTCACAGCAGTAACAAAACGTGTCAGGTCATAGGGCTGGGCAATCTGGCCTAACACTCATTATCCCGGTCTTAATTAAATCCCTTTATGGTAATGGTAGATATCACGATATACATTTATTAAATGTAACAATTACAATAAGAGTATTTGAGTTATATACTGTAGTCCCTAAGCAAAGTTTTAATTGATTAAAAAAACAAGAATGTTCAAGCTGTCCATAATGTTACAGTTGCCTATGATGGTATTAGATTGAAAATTAAAGTTTCTGATGAACACTTGGGCCGACTATGCTACTGTAGTTTAATGTCGGGCACCATGATACTTTGAGATCCGAGTATTTTCTTGGGGGTGGTACTTGATGTAAAAAGATTCTACATTCTTGCTGCTGGAGGCTGTAAATTTCCCCAGTGTGCGACAAATAAAGGATATCTTGTCTCATCTTATATTCTTACCATGCGCCTTGTACCAGGTCATACACCCAGAATTCATCACTGGGGAGGAACACTTCATCGTCATCAACAGACTGTGGAGAACAGCATGACTTAGTGACATCAAGCGAGAGCATGAGTTCATATCAAATGACAGAAAATTAACACAACTTTGTGATGAGCGTGAATGTGTTTTCATGCATTTTTTAAAAACCTCACATTATATTGACGATTTCAAAGTTTGCCGGTATTTTAATAACATGTCGGACATGCTAGTGTCAAAACAGCCCAAGTATCAAGAATTACAGCATACTCCACACCTTTAAGGCACACGTAGTCATTCACTCTGCTTATCTGAACTCAAAATGTTTCTCTTTACTCTCTGTATTTGTTAATGCTTGTGTCTTGTCCAGGGAAGACAAGATGTCAAATCCCTATTACACTTGGCTTAATAAATGTGTTAATTCAACAGTAATTGTGGAATTATTAGATAGCGTATGTAGAGCGAACTGTTGACAAAATAAAGAAAAGAATAATTCCCTTCAGGAAAGTGCGTCTTGTAACCTGCGCTTCGAGTTACCATGTAGCCGCCCCACACATACAGTTGGTCGCCCTCCACCACCGCCGTATGTCCGCTGCGTTCTCGGGCCACGAGTTCCAGGCGGCTCTCGAACAACGACGAGTCCATGACGGCCAGGTGGCTAAATAAAAACAGCAACCATGAGTCAAACAAAAATATTTTCCAAACGGGGGCGAAAACGCCGATGCTGGAGTTGAGTTACGGCAAAACAAACAAATATACCTCCATCTTGTTTTACCGCGAAAGTTCGTCTGTGTACAGACCACAACAAGCCAAAAGCTAACATCGTAAAATAGACGTTTACGGCGAAAGAACAACAGTTACCCTGAGCAGGTTTAACAATAAAATACGTAAAACGAAGCTAATAGATCATTTTACCGTTTATTCTCATGTTATTGAAGCCGGAATGTCTCGAAGACGTAACATGACATCGTCTTCTGTCGTCCCTGACACACCATCTGAATCACAACCTCAAAATTACGTAACATCCGGTTCAATTCTTATTCAAAATAAGACTTCTGGGCTCTTATTCAAAATAAGACTTCTGGGCTCTTATTTTCTAAATAAAATGTCGCAAATGGCGCACCTGCACGAAATACTGGACAGTGGTTCATACAATAAAATACCATACAATACAATAAATCCAGATTTATATAGTTAAATACTGGATTAGGAGTTGAATTCCTTCCATGTGGGCACATGCCCACTTAAAACAAATAGTAGAGATCAACGTAATCCGTAACAGCGAGAGATAATAAACCATGCATCTTTAATCACACTTTTTCTTTTAAAGTAAGGCAAAAAAATATAAGAGTGAATCATGTCTAATGCACAGTACATATGTTTTTTGTGAGCACATACGTTTGGCATGCATCTGGAGGCAAACCGGTTGCTTTTGTGCCGGACATTTGCCAGTGATGATTCCGCATGTAGGATTAGTTTGGTGCAAGTGGTTGTCTTGCGCAACCAAACAAATCTTCCTTCTGGAAAATTCATTATTGCACCATAAATACTAACAGCGGTTATGTTACTTCATCTCTAATAATTTGGTAAAAGCCGCTTTTAAACATTGCTATAGACGTCAATTACTCTATCTGGTTGTCAGTGTGTGACGTGGTTATTTTAGAATGTTTTTGACATACTTGGAATATATTGTTGCTGTTGTGCGATTTAAAATATATTTGTGTAAGTGGCAACGCGAAGTTAGCCGTTGATAAATACTGCATATATTATAAATGTCCCTTTAATGTCACCAATAGGCAGATTCACTTTGATGATCTGTTCTTAACATGGGAGCTGTGGAGATTACAATTTTGATACTTTTTCTCTCATTGCAGTAAAATTAACTGTTCGGTGCAATGAAATCAGATGACAGCTGCTCTGTTAGAGGCATAAAATAAAAACAGGAAACAGTCAAATAAAATAAATATTTTTTTTAATATATGCTGTATATAAGACATACACAGGTCATTAATATATAAATGAAATTCAAATGAAATGCTCTTACTGAAAAACTGCCCGGTCAGAGGTAAGCAGCAGCACAGAAGTCGGCCAGCCAATCAGGAGCCAGTAGGCTAAGTGAGCCCCATCAGCCAATCGGCTGCAAGGAAGCTCCTCGCCCCCCCCCCCCCCCCCCGTGAGATGAGACAGACTCACATCCGTCATCACTGATGAATGGAGCCGCACCAGGGACACATCGTAATCGGAGGCGAACCGCAGGCGGCCATGAAAGGACGACAAAGGACCCCCCAGGATGAAGACCACGCCGAGGACATCCTACAGCTCCGTCCACACTCCCCTCCATCCTCCTCCTCCCCATCTCACTCCCCTCTATCGGCCATGCCAGCTTCGGCGTCCACCCTCCTGGCTCTGGCCTCGCCAGCCACCCGTCGCTCCATCTCTATGGGCGACTTCCGGAGGGTGACGGGCGCCATGCTCGCCGCTTCCGAGCCGACGTCCGCCTCGGCCACGGCGCCGTCCTCCAAACTGGTAACGCCGAGCTCCAGCATGGAGTTCGAAGCGGCTCGCCGGCGCCTCCTGGAGGTGGAGGAGCGCCAGCGGGTCGTACGGGAGATGGAGCGGCGATTGGAGGAGCTCCGGGAGGTGTTTGTACGCTCCGAGCAGGAGGTGGTTTTGCATGGGGAGCGACTGGCCCGGATGTCGGGCGCCGCCCAGCAAAGTGAAATCTACGTGGCCGAGGGCAGCCAGCGTCTGAAGAAGGGACTCAAGTTCAAGAAGCACCGGCCCACCATCGTGTTCTCATCCATGCTGGGACTCCGAACGTGCCTCCCTTGGCCTGTGAAGCTCAAGTAAGGCAGAAGAACATGAACCGTCTTCCACCATCTGCGTGTATGCTTGTTTGCTCTTGTATCCTGAGGCTGGTCCTTCGGGTGTTTGGCGTGCCTGCACAAAGGAGCTCAGGAGTCAAACCAATCCAAGTGATGCTCTTCCTCGTTGTCACGGAAACCTTGCTGCTTTCTTTTTCAACACTGACGCCAGATGGGAAGAGACTGCTTGGTGCTGCATGGATGAGTCACGTATGATGGGATTCAAAACGGCTGAGTCTACAGTGAACCCCTGGTTATCTGTTTATATTCCATGTGTTTTATTTATGTTCCAGATACACCCGAGATAGGTGAAAAAACACAATGAAGAGCAACCATATAAAATTCATTTTCAGATTAAAATTATTTCTCCCCTCCCACGCACTATAACATATTTTAACTCATTAAAACACACTTCTGAAAGTATTACAACATAATATAAATAAGAATTAAATATGAGCAGTACAACGTTTTCGATCGAACATGCACACTTGTGTCACACATACAGGCTAATAGAATTTAGCATAGCTATTCCGATAATTATACCTTCTAACGGTCCAACTTTGTCACACATGGAGCTACATCACATACAACATCAAAACGAATTCAGCATTTTATTGAACACTAAAAACCAGGGACCCCACGCAATTCGCGCGAGACAGGATCCAGGCCGGAACATGAATCACGAAAATCTGTTTATACTTAATGCCCCTAGAAATGCGTTGAAATTTTTAATTTGACGTTGATAATCCGCCAACCTGTCTCCCATGCAAAATGTAGCTTGCACTCCCCAATATTTTGGAAAAATATCGACAAACAGGTGAATCCAAACCTTAACTATGCAGTGGTCCACTAGTGTAATGTTACTAGCTTAATGCTAAAATACGAAATGAGCATTTGTGCGGTATAAACACACAAGGTGCAGCATGACCACGCAACAAAGTAGCCGACAACATTACTCACACGCATATATATATATATATATATATATATATATATATATTCTTTGCGCTTAGTAGGAGACCTTTGATTATTCTTCTCTTGGGGACACTTGATGACCCCCCTCCTACCCTCCTGACCCCCACCCCTTTGCACGGCCCCGACAGTAATATAACAGGGGTTCACTGTATTGGAAAAATCCAAACTCGAGACATCTTTACAATAGGACCTAGCAACACAGAGACAAAAGATGTGCCTTGGCGTCTCTGTGATTCATCACTTTGGAGGAGGACGAGGAGATGCGACACAAGCAGGTGATGACTCCACCTGTGGCCTCCAGCCTCCATGACAACCACTGTTTGCTCGGCGCTTCTCTCCACACAGCTACACGGAATGTATCAGACCGGGCGGGCGGCAGGCAACGGACGCTTCGATTGAAAACAAACACGCTTTGGATGTCAAAGGCGACACATGCGCCATTTAGATGACTGCAAACGCTACCGGAATGTCCCCATCGTACTTTGTGTCAGCCATTTAAAAATCATAATTTGTTTCATTTAAAATATCAAGCAGAAATTTTTCGCTTCAACTCGGCTGGGAGTGTTAGTGCGGTTTCACGTTTGTGATTTGTGTGCTTCACTCGTATGTATCAACACTTAAAAGACAGAACATTAGGTACGCCATCTTATGAGATCCAATGCAAGAGCTGTATTGACACTTATATATATATATATATATATATATATATATATATATATTATATATATATAAAATATATATATATTATATATATATAAAATATATATACATACACGGTGTCCATAAAATGTAATCATTTCAGAAGCTGAATACACTTTGTGGACACCGTGTATTATGAAATGATTTCTCCATTTTGATCTCGCCCTTAACGTTGCAGGTGTACCTAATGTTGTGGCCGGCGAGTGTGCACACGAAGCAGAGTGGATGCACCGGGGACGTCTATTCCTGGCATTCGAAGGTCAATGCAGAGCAGGTTCTCAGCTCGGCTTTCAGGAGAATTCTATATGCGGGCTGGGCAAGTGCACAAGCGGGAAACTGGACGGTTTTAAGAGCATCAATACTTTAGTAGCGTCGTTCACTGCAAAGGGTTATGTTAGAGGTGAACGCTTTCACACCGAACTGACTGGTGTGTTTTAAAGGACCTACACGGTGGCAAAAACTTAATATTCACGTAACAGAGTTGGAAATGATAAGGGAAATGTAGTTTTTCCTTATCAACTCTGCAAAGGGCTCGAAGGACTGTGATACGAGAACACGTTCGAGGAGGGCGGAGGCGACCAGTTCTCGTCTGTCACATGAACGATAGCCATAACTAACTTATGATTGACTAAGTCTCAATTAGCATTCCACTTTTCCAAGGGAGCGTCTGCTTGCCGGCTCTGTGCTACCAAACAATAAGCGCTTATTATTATTTGTGAAGAGCTAACGCAGGATTAGGCCTTAATGCATGTATCGTTACGGTCCTGTGTGTATAGCCTATAGAAATCGCGTTCTCCATCTGGCCTCTATCGCTTCTCATATGCCTTATGCAACGTCAGTGCATTGGCAATGATAACTGCTGACAAAGTAGACACATTTCGAAGGGGTGAAACATCCAAATAGGACACTAGACAACAACACTGTTTGCGTCCTCAAGTTTTAGGACTACGTTTCCCAAAGAGCCCGAGAATGAATGTACTGTACTCTTAATATTTCAGAATTTTACTTCCCCCCCCCCCCCCCCCCCTGTGAGAAAATACAGTACTGTATATGATTTGGGGTTCTTATTTTTTATTTGGACCTCTGGTTGGCAAGATGCTTTCATATTGGGAGAACAATGCAGAAAAGATTATTCAGTTTTTTGAAATAATGCATAATTGTTGACTTTAACTGAGATTTTCACATGAGCTGTTTTTGCATAATTCTTTCGCTTTTTCAACAAAAACTGTGACTCAAAAAGTAAGTGTAATAAAATCATTTGTGGGCGATAGGTTTAATTTTAAAAACAAATCTAGATACACATGCAAAATTTAAAAATCTAGAGTTCAGAAAAAATATATAAATTTTTAAAACTAATCTCATTGTGATTAATTTAAATCTTTCAACCTCCTCTTCCCATGTATCCCCCCCCCCCAAACACAAGCCATAATTGAATATTGTATTATCGATTTAGTTTACATAAGCATTGTGGTCTTAAAAGGTTGGACTTAAGCTAACATAAAGGCAAATGAAGCATGAATTATTAGGAAAGACAGTTTGAGGTCAATGAATTGTTCAGCTCTACTCCTGACACAAAATTTGGACATACAAAGGTCCAAATGTATTTATGAATTTGCATTTTAATGTACTTTCTTGATCTTTTGTATCGTTATGTGATTGGTACACCTTTAAGTATATTATATTAAGTACTTTTAAGTATATTTAAGTATATTAAGTACTTTTTATTTGACTTTTTTTTAAATCACATTTTGCTGCATATGATTGAATGTTTTGCTCTCGACTGACCCTCGCGGCGGTTGTACATTTGTTAATGTACATTTCAACTATTTGGAGCCTTACTGCCACGCTTTCCTAATGGAATCAACCTTTATCACTTTTGAAAACAAGCTTTTTACGGCACAGTGCAAAGACTGAATGTTGTTTCGTTTTCTGTTTACTTTCGCTGAATGTCGTGCGTGTCATGTTGAAAGTCAAATACTCTTGACTATTTAAGCTCAGCGCCGCAATGTACAAGACTAAAAGGAAACGTCGTTAGGATTAAACTGACTTAATGATTAAAAATGTTACATAAGATCCCAAGCTTTTTTTTCCTGCGAATTCCGAATTGTTTGGATTTACTGCCAGCTTTTAATGCGACATGTGTATCTATTTTAATCATCACTTTGCATTCGATTAACGGAATTGGGGTCTTAAAGATGCTCTTGAGCTTGAAATGCATTGAAAAACCCAAGTTAGATAACCGTGCATTTTTAACTGGAAATGAGTGCGATTGCAATCCACTTTTGATTTAGCACTTATTATTGTGAGACAGGATTTATAGATTGACATTAAGATGAATGTTTTTGGCTTTGCTTACCCAATGGAAGCATTAAGGGCACATCTCGGGGTACGGTACACATAAAGAGAACCTTCTCGTTTCCATTTCAATGTTACACATCACAGATGGCTTTTAAACAGACGCTAATAACGTATTCAGGGCACGCTTAAATAAAATCCAGAGATACATTCTTGCTTTTCGCAGATTAGCGCGGCATCCAGCGCTGTGTTGTGCACACGTTAATGCCATAAATCCATACAGGGCTTAGGGCCCGTGCGTATTGGCTACGAAGCCGCTGTTATTATTCGGCTTTGTTACATAAGTGACAGGTTGAAATGTCATCGTGCTGGACACCGGGCTGCAGCTGCCAAGAGACAGCCGTGCTCGGAGAGGAGGTTACAGAGGCACGATGGGAATATTAACAAGGCAACCGCAGCTGTCAAATTGCACAAACGCGTTGGATTCGGGAGTGTTTGTCTACGCTTGGAGGATCAATTAGACGTTGGATTTAATTTCGGTCATTAACAAAAGGGGATAGCTTAGTCAACTATTCCCCTCAGACAGTGTGAACGTGTACCTCATAAAATGTCCAGTACGCAAGTGTGTGAAGCTTCAGTAGGCACATCAAATGTGCATGATTGACAACAAATGTAAATTTGACAGACTACATGAGGGAAAAATATTCACTCACAGAAACACCATTGACATTTTAGACGATTATATACATCAATTAGCATGTACAGTAATCCCCATGACATGAGTTACAAGTTTTTTTTAGTTATATGTCCACATAAAAAAAAAAATTCTAAAAACCAGGCGCTAGTTACAATATGTACAGCAAGTGCAATCGTGTGTCCGTGATGTGCACACACTTCCAGTAACTCTTTTCACACAATCACTCATATCAGCAAATATCCCCGAGGCTGGATTTACACTATGTGGTTCAAATGAGATGTCGTCTTATTTCTTTTATTCTCAAATGGCACAACTGGGAAATACGCCATGACGGCGGAAAGAGGGGAAAAAATGCATGGATTGTATATCTTGAGACGTATTATCAGGACTCAACCAAATAAGATATGTATCATTTGTGTGCCCCATCATTTGATTGGAATTGGCCACTTTGAATTATTGTGTAAATCCAGCCTGATAGTCTGTGACTAATGTTAATTATTGAAGAAGATCTTTTTGGATGCAAGCACAAAACCCATTTTCCTATTTAAGTCCATGATATCAACTAGCAACGTCTTTAGACACCAGCCGGCCTTGAGTCATGAACATGCATTTCCGAGGACTTTTTCCATTTGAGTTTAAAGTGCATTTTTAAAAACGATTGGCTCGGAAAAGTAAGGAAATGGCCAATGCCGTCCGTACCTGTGAACAAAAACGTCTTCAGAAAAATGAGAAAAGTTCAATATAAGGATGGAGGACTTCATGAATATTTACAAAGGTTTGATATTCCTTGTCAGCAATTTCAAATCACTTTGTGTAGTCTCTGGCGGGTAATGTCCTTCATCCACTCACCATGTTCCAGTTTGAGTAAATCCGTGTTGGAAAACAGCATTAAAGTCCACCTGCTCGCTAAAATATAAAAAAACGCCGACCAGCATCTGATGCTGCTTCAGTTTGTCATTCACAGACATGTTTAATCTGCCACTTTCTGGACATAGTTGACAGGGAAGGTCCCGCTCCTAGATGAGTCCCCTTCTATGTAACCAACCTGTGAAAATAGAAAAGAAAAATCAAAATACTGCGCAAAATATTTAGGTGTAACAAGCTACAATTTGAAAAATTGAGAAAAGGGCATGTGTCTCAATTTTTTTAAAATCTTGACATTGAAGAGCCGATCAAGTGTTTTGGGGGTAAAAAATAAAAACCACATGAATTGTATAAAGAAACTTAAATAGAAAATAAACATGTTTTTATTTTAAGGAGTGCCTTAGCAATCTTCTCTCAGCTTTTCACCTTGTTTAAAAAAAAAAAAAGGTAGTTACACTTACCCACCAGTGGGGGTCAGTAGAGACCGTGACCACGATTGTCTCATCCTTGAAAAAGGTCAGCTGCTCTGAATTGGTCGGTCTGCCATCCACTATGGCCTTGACCCGCTTCTGGTGGTGCCTGTTGCCCGACACCTGATAGTTACATGGGATGTAATGAGATAAAGAATGTATCTTTTTGTAGGGAGACACTTAAAAAAAGGGATATTTATCTTTTTGGTGAAATTTCAGAGTAAACCTAAAATGATCATGACACAACTGTCAATTGGTCAAGAGTACCTCAGAGAGGAAAGGAAGAGATTCTTAGATATTCAATATGCTATTCAACTTTTTGTTGAAAGAACAGGAAAAAAGCTCAAGCAGTGTTGAACCATTGGGACATGTGAAACCTAATCGTGTATCCTGAAATTTCACCTGAAAGCCAATTATCCCGAACATTTTGGGAGTAGTGCAAGACGTTTTCAGGATTTTTAAGGCTCAAGAGGCCATTTGTAGTGGTACCATAGCATTCCGGCGTGGTCGCAGGGCAGGGGTGACGCCAGGTGAAGAAGTCGGGGCAATTGTGGTGGGTGCCAGGCCGAGGCTTGCGCAATTACCACCTACAATACAATATGGCTCCTCCTGGTTGCTGGTGGGAGACAACGCGGCACACTTGCCCTGGTTGTTTCCTCCGCTGCTGGTGCGACGATAAGATGTGGTCTTTTCAGAACTGGAAAGAAGTTTGACGACAGTCACAATCTGAGCTGGCAAAAGAAGAGACGTGTACAGCAGAGTGAAAAATACTCTGGTAAAAGTAGAAGGATTGATTCGCCTCCTCCACTTCAGTACAAGTGAAAAAAAAAAAGAAAGGCTGGAAAGACTGAAATTATAAGTCAGAAAAATAAGTATTTAAAGGAGGACCAGATACCTGAAAATCGACTTAATTACTTCCCGCTGCCAGTGATGTTCATGGGCAAAAAAGCAAAAGGGTGAGTTCATAACTACTTAATTTACCTGACAGGCCCAATGTGGTTCTGGGATGACGTGGCGGTGCTTTGAGAGGCACAGGCAGTGCCGGCTTGCACTTCCCCGGAAAATCTGTGAGGCCACAGCCCACTTCCCTTGGTTGCTTTTCCAGCCGGCGGCTGATTCTCCGTGGCAGGGGATGGGGGGCTCTCTCTGGCTTGCGCCTGGGAACCGGGCGTGGTGGAGGACGGGTTGGAAGCGCGTCTGGGAGGTTGGAGGCTCACGTCTGGCGTTGTGAGCGACAGTTGAGGATCGGAGCGACCTGAGCAGATCAATGGAAGATGACAATTCTGCTGGACACGTCATTCGGTGGGAGTCAGGAAGGTGTAGGAAGACTAGCGCCCTCTAGTGTTGAGGCGCCAATGGTTGTGATGCTCAGATTCCCTAGTCACTGCGACTACTACTTTAGTAGTTGTTACCTTTAGGAATGGATTTAGCGGGCAGCGGTGGTGGCACGGATATGCCAGAGGGGGCGCTGTTGGCCGGGGGATTTCTGTAGAGGAACTCCAGGTTCTCGTAGGTTTGACAAGGTCTGCTGGCCGGACTACCGCCGGTGCTGCTCACCACACTCCAGCGGGCTCCCACGCCGCCATTGGACGACACCGGAGAGCGGTTCTTTGGTACGGGGCTCACCTGCGAGAAAACAAAACTCTTAACATTCCTGGTCCAAAAATGTAGCTACTTTTTGTGGCAAGATGTTTTTCTGACATAAAATCTGTGGCGCAGTAAAAGGAAAAGTGTGGCGAGATGTTTACCCTCTCGTCCAAGTCGTCCTCACTGTCGTAGATCTCCTGAGCTTGAGTGTCCCACGTGAACTCCACATGAATCTGAGAGTTGAACTTCCCATTGTGGGCCAGCTCCAACTACACACACACACACACACACAGTGGTAGTGTGGGTATTTGGACAGGGCCTGTGTCGAAAGCTCATGCAGCGAGGTCTTACCAGATCAACGCATTGCGTGTGCTGCAGCCTCCTGGCGATATCAAGGGCAGTCTCCCCTGCAGAGTTCACTGAAACACAACAATTAAAAAGAAATCAATAACTCGTTTCATCCCAAATGTCCTTGTATAAAGACACCGAGTAAGTTGGTACCTATGTGAAGAGTGGCCTTGGCTTTTAGCAGCAATTTGAGCGATTCGGGTTTGTGATGGAGGACGCTGTAGTGCAGAGCCGTATTGCCTTCCACTGTCCTCTTTTCTAAGCAGTTGCTGCCGGGGGAAAAAATCCAACGAGAGTTCATTTGATACAGAATTTGATAATATTGAAAAAAAAATGAAATAAATAAAATGCGACAGGGTGTAGACGATGGCTGGCAAAGGCCGGCGGGCATCCTGTCCCACCGGGCACCGACAGCAACCCACATTGATGGATGAATTTCAATGGACAGCAAATGTCTTTTGGCGGGCAATACACCAAACGCACATCAAACACCCCCCCCAAAAAAATTCCATCCGCAAACTCCCTCCCTCTTGGTCGAAATGACCGAAGGTTTTGCTGAATCGTGACTGAATAGACTCTGACTGCTGTTTATGTCTGACCTGTTCTGGCACAGGAAGTCCACGATGGCCAGAGAGCTTCTTTCTTCCAGACGCACGGCCAGATGAAGAGCAGTTTCTTTCAGACCCTTTGCGAGAAAACAAAATGAAGACATGTCGGGAGTATTTCCAAGAAACACAATAAATTATATTGGTGCTGAGCGGCCCGGTAGTCCAGTGGTTAGCGCGTCGGCTTCACAGTGCAGAGGTTCCGGGTTCGATTCCAGCTCCGGCCTCCCTGTGTGGAGTTTGCATGTTCTCCCCGGGTCTGCGTGGGTTTTCTCCGGGTGCTCCGGTTTCCTCCCACATTCCAAAAACATGCGTGGAAGGCTGATTGAACACTCTGAAAATTGTCCCTAGGTGTGAGTGTGTGCGTGGATGGTTGTTCGTCTATGTGTGCCCTGCGATTGGCTGGCAACCGATTCAGGGTGTCCCCCGCCTACTGCCCGGAGACGGCTGGGATGGGCTCCAGCACCCCCCGCGACCCTAGTGAGGATCAAGCGGTACGGAAGATGAATGAATGAATGAATGAATGAATGAATGAATGGTGCTGAGCCATGTGGTTATTAAGGTCTACTTGCATTGGGGTCAAGTGGACCAGTGATCTCAATCCAGAGCCACCAGTCACAACTTTTCAACCTTGTTTGAAACCACCAACCTGACTAGAAACCGATCAAATGCACTATAGTTTATCTGTGCCATATATGACACCGGTTTGCGTTGCGAAATTTACTTTACTTAAGAGTGTCATAAGATTCCTCCGGCGTTACCATGACGCCGCTCACATGATGTTCCGTGACGTCAACGGCCCTCACCTGTCCATCAGCCAACGAAAGCGGTCTGGCGAGGTCCGCCCCCTCGGCGAAGAGCTGCAGCAGAGACGTCAGGTCTCGACTCTTCACGGCGTCGTACAGCTGGCCGGGTTCCGTCGTCTCCCTGCGCAGGACGTAGCGGCGCTCGGCGTATTTGGCCACAATGTACTCCTTTCTGGCATTCCTGGAAGAGCGCGTTCAAATTAGATTCAAGATTTGTTATTATTTTGAACACTAAAACACAGGACTCACATGTCACTCTGTGGTAAAGGTTTGACAGCGTCATTTGGAAGGCCCGCCTCCATGATGTCGTTGAATCTTGTGTTGCCAATGCTGACAGCCAACTGTCTCACACAGGCACAAAAACATTATTATATATTACTATACACACACATTATTACACACTTGCATAAAAAAATTATTTGCCAGCTGGTGCACAATAGACGAGCCCCATTTTTAAAACCTTAAAACCCATTTCAATTCTTTGGTGTTCAACACGGCACAAGACTGGAGCCCTTACTTAAGTGTCTTTACATGTTGTCTGTTTTACTGTGTGTAAATTATGTTCAACTATCTGGTGTTCATTTATGTAGCGCACTTATTTTTTTGCAGCTGCGGTGGTTTTGAAAGTGCTCTGTAAATACAATTGATAGTAGTGTTGAATACTGTGCAAGGTGGTAGTTATGAATAAATGGAAAGAAGGTGATGGGACATAAGTAAGCATTTGCGTGACTTGAGTATGCCCGGGACTTCTTTGGTGGAGGGCTACTTGAGTCGTCGTGTTTATTTCTATTAAAAGGAGCCATCAATTTAATTTTTCCGATATGACATTGCCAGTCATTCTGGTTTATTTCTGTTTCGCCAGGAAGCAGTAACTATTAAATTACTCCGGTGAATGTGCGACCAAGCGTGCTATGAAATGTTTTGACTGTGGATTATTTCAAGTCGTACTGTTTATTTCCATTGAGCATATTCCTTTGTGTTACATGTACTGCACATTCTGCATGCATATGAGGACTGAGCACACCGTGGGCTTTTTTTTTTTTTTACTTGGGTCATTTCCACCAGTCGTTCATTTCTTGTGCGCAAGGTGCTGGTTAACATAGAAGTCATCATATTAATTGCAGGATACATGTGACCTCACATTCTATTCTTGACTGTGGATAACTTCTAATCACTCGATTTCTACTGTGCGAAAGGCGGGGGGGTTATCATGGAGAGCACTATCATGAATAACTACATAAAGAAGTGTGACGGTTAGTACAATAAAAACTTTGATGTCATAACATGATTCATGCCAGGCCATCTTGAGTACGAAACGGAAATGGCTTAAACATAGCTCGAATGGCCTACTCACAGTATGTTTTTAATTGAATGTAAAGACAGTGCATCATATTGGTACCAGTAACTCAGAGGTGCTAAGCAGGTCCAGGGTCAGCGACTGGATCCTGGAGTAGTGGACGCCCAGTTCTCTGTGGATCCCCGAGCATTCAATGCAGGTCAGGATGCCAAGATTTGTGGACAGCCATGTTGGATCTGCGATGAAAAGACGGGTCAACATTCCAATTTTAAATATACGTATATATGTATAATGTATAGTACTGCATGTTCAAACTAAAAAGTTCAATCTGTTGACCTGGTGCGCCACAGTCAGCGCAGGCATCGTTGCCGGGCATGTGGCGAAGTTCTTTGATGATAGCTTTGGAAAGCTCCTGCAGGCCGCTGTCCTGGAGGTGAAGCTGGTCTCCTCCCAGCGCTGTGTTCAGGGCTTCTTCCTTACTGTTCTGCAGCACCGACACCCAGCTGACCAACACACGCACACACACGCATGAACAACTTCATGAACACACGTGACAATAACCCTTTTTTTTTTGGTTGCAATTTTGCTCATCGATGACTTTATTTGAGTAGCACTTGAATTGACTAATTTTGAGGCGCATTTCTTGCAGGTTTATCTCAGGGGCTTGAAGCAAGGGTTTTATTCAACCTTAAAAAAAATCTAAAGGGGAGGTTGAATGTAGGGCTGCAGCGAGCGTATATTTCCGCACTCAAGTAACTTACTCAAAACTCTATAGAACAATCATGTATTCAGATAAACCATATTTTTCACACATTTCACTGAAAAGAAACAATTGCTTTTCTTTTTTTTTGCATCATCAACAGTTGTCATTTCTAAAATTCACATTGCAGCCTCTCACACGGAGGCGGGGGCCGCCACTCTGATGATTAGTTTTCAATATTTTGAACAATCACAACATGTTATGAATTTTTTTTTTTTTTAGGATGGAGCAGGGCATCAAAATTCGATGACCCGCCAGAAAACATGAAACTAATTAACCAGTTACACAATGTCCTAAAACCCCATCATGCACTTTTCCCCGTTACCACATTAAAACGCACAAAAGCTTTCTTGCATGATCGGCGCAGAGGGAATTCCCACCCAAGAAAACCATCTGGACAAAAGGGATCCTATTAATAGCGCTTTCCTTTCCTTTTCAATGTCCTTTACTTTCCCATCATTGTTGTACAGACCTGATGACACCCTGAATGCACTTTATTAGGTACAGCTGTACTGGTCCAATGAGGCATAATACAAAAAGAATCTGCCTTTTTTTTAAAAGGCTAGTGTCACTTTCAGTGACCCCCCCCTTTTTTTTTTTTTTAATTCATAAACTTGAATTTTGACCTACGCCTAGGCTGAAAATTAACAGACAATGACATGCAGCGAGATAAGGAGACCAATGTGAAAGCAAAATCGAATTCTTACATCACACATTCCTGCTCGTCTTCCGTCTGGAAATGGTATGTTCGCTTATCTGTTGAAAACAAGGAGCGGTGGCAATGAAAAAGACATGAAAAATCTGACAGCGATGCTTCCGACGGCCTAGAGTCAACGAGGTGAGTTGACTCTGGATGAGAAATAGGAACCCCTCCCCCCCGAAAGTGAAGCCACTTTATAGAACGCAGAGGAAGTCAGGGTTAAGGGTCAAAGATAAAACTCACGAGTAACCAGGTCAAATGCTTTGCGGTCCTCCGGGTTTGCTCGCACCTGACAGGTCAGGAGGTTGAGTTTGGCTGGCGGTCGGTTGATCTGAAAACACAGACATTAAGACACACACACACACATTTTTATTTTTTTAATGAATTAACATTGCCATTATTAGTATCGTTAAGATTGCTTGCTGCTGTAAAGCATGAATTTCATCATTGCGGGACAAGTAAAGGCTTTGATTTTATTTGTGGTCCTCACCGTGCTATGAGAGATGGTTAGGCAGCCAAATTTGACTCCACATTTCCTCTTCTGCCACACTTTTCTGATCCTGCCAGAGTTGGGGGGGGAAAAAAAGTGGCAATGACGAGCATTTCTAACAAGCCTCACATTTCAAACCTTGGAAGTGCACCGTACACATGGGAACCCCTGCTATACATGGTCTGTAGGTGTGTGTGTGTGTGTGTGTGTGTGTGTGTGTGTGCTTCATGTGTTTGTTTCTAAAAGCTGGGTCCACTCAACAAAACCACTTATCCTCCAAAAAAAAAAAGGAAAAAAAAGTTATAGGAGGGGCCCCTGTTGAATCTTCATGTCAGGGTAATGGAAACCAGCTGGAAGGGGGGCAAGTATGAGACCCTCCTTGCCCCCCCCACCACCACTACCATCACTACAACCACAACCTCCCCCCTTCCTGTTCCATGCATTCATCTCTGTGCTCCCACATCAATTCAACATGACATAAAATTCACACGTGGCGATGATCTTTTACACACCCGTCGCTCTTTTTCAGCAAGAACCCCGATTTTTCCGTCCCGTACTGCTTGTTTCCTTGCGGCTGGTGGATGCTGTAACCGTTGCCCGAGTTCTTCCTGTTTAGGTATTCCTGGCACAAGAAACACACTTTGAATATGTTCATTGTTACTGCACACCCATGTGTGTATTTATACTGCATACGGCTATTTAATAAGAATAAACAAATAAGCATATTTTGTAAAGTAAGTTTAGAGGATGTGAAAGCCCTTATAAAAAAAGAAAACTGCAGTTCATTTAGCCCATGAAGTAAACGACAAAGAAACAGCAATTTCAAGGGAGCATTAATACCGCCGTGCTCGGGGTCCTAAAACTCTTCGTGAAAAAGTCTCAAAACAGTTTCCGATTTATGCTGTGAAATGTGCTGCTACGTTTCAGGATTCACCTCTTTGCCATCCACTTGCAGGAGCAAGCGAAGAGAATCCCTCAGCTGAGTGAGCTGTTTGACTTCCTCGTCCTGGTCGAGCCGGACCTACCGCAAAAGTACAAGAAATCATCGTCAAATAAGAGGAGGTGAATCAGAAACCTTCATCAAGATTTAGATTTTATTCTCAGATGACTTTGGAGCGGAATTGACCGATACAGACACCGACGCTGACCTCGCCACACATTTTATCGGAATACATGAATCGGCATCAGCTGTGTCCAAGTTCTGTTTGAGGCACAGGCGGACCACTGCTGGGTCTACAGACTCGGGTGTGTTCCCCGTAGAGGTCGCGACTTTTCTCCCCCGCAAATCACAAACAACAATAGTGCGTGTCATCCGGTGCTCAACACAAACAACCGTTTAACTGAAAAGCACTTTTCCCCGGAGGGATGGCCGATGAGTGACACGATGTTATCTGGAAACTCGGCAACGAGTCTGAGCGGAGGCACGTTCCGCCGCCTGTGCCAAACCAGAAAAACATGCCACCCTCCAACGTATTTTTTTTTTTTTTGCTCCGGCCATCGCGCTAAGGCAGGTCTGAGCAGAGCGGAACAAGTCGGGAAAATTAGGAGGGAAAGTGTGACAGAAAGCTTTGGTTTTTAGCTGTGTGCTGACAGGGGAACTATGTCTTCCAATAACAATCTCTGCTTGTGCTTGCAGAGGAAGAGTTTTGGCTTGCTGCGGAAAAGAACCAGTGGAAACACTTCCCGTTTGAGATCCTTAAAGTGAATGTGGTTCATTGTGGCGGCTCATATTGTGTAATTGCTCTCTCTCAAGCTTTTATTCCCGTGGCCAAAAACCTCGAGTGGTTGATGCACCCCCTTTTAAAAATCACACCTTGTAATTAATAATAATCTAAACTGTAAATAAAGCTCAAAACAGTGCAAACTCTTTGTATAATGTTTACCTAAAGTCATTTTATTTCTTATTTTTTTTGTATTTCATTGAGGACAAACGGTTAACGTGTCGGCCTCACAGTGCAGAAGCGTAGGGTTCGATTCTGGCTCCGGCCTTACTGTGTGGACTTTGCATGTTCTCCCTGTGCCTGCGTGGGTTTTCTCCGGGTTTCCTCCCACATTCTAAAAACCTGCGTGGTAGGCTGATTGAACACTCTAAATTGTCCCTCACTGTGAGTGTGAGCGCGGACGGTTATTCGTCTACGTGTGCCCTGCGATTGGCTGGCAACCGGTTTGGGGTGTACCCCACTTATAGCTGGGATAGGCTCTAACACACCCGCGACCCCCGTGAGGATAAGAGGATTAGAAAATGGATGGATGGAAGAATTTCATTTGTTTTTGGAGTGCATATTTTCATTCTGTTCTTTACCCTATCATGTGGGGAAAAAATGTAAAAAAAAACAACAACAACATAAAGATGTACCTGAGATTAAACGCCTGGATCCTTAAAAAAATAAATAAATACGTCTTTGGCATTGAATGAGTTCCCATACCAAGCTCGTCTCTCAGTCCCTATGCATAATTTCAACCTATTTTCACAAATAGCTGAGAAAAGGTTGCTTAGAACAACAAAAAAAGTCAAATAAGTGAATTTGTGAATAGTAAACTGAAAATGTGCAGGGTATTACAGCGTATTACAGTTCACATCAACTGAAACAGAAAAAGGACTGTTTTGGTGAAAAAAAGACAACACTGATGTCACATCTGTTATGTTGAAATTTGAAAAACTTGGCATCCAATCAAGTAGCACTGACAACATCCCTCTTGCACATCACATATGCAAGCCAGGGTTACAATCCTTAATTTCTTTCACCAGCATTTCAGAGGTTTAAAAACAAGAACAACAAAAAGACAAGCACAAAGTGACTGTTTATTACCGTGTGAACCGAGGACGCCAGTTTCTCTACAAAGGGAGCAAGATTCTCTGCAGCTTTCAGGCCATCCTGAAAGAAACTGAGACCAGAAGAGGGGGTGGGGGCGAAGAGAAGCAAGGCTGAGTCATGGTGTCACTTCGGTCCAAACAACATCACACGCTCAAGCAGTCCGCTTCAAACCGCCAGTATGGTTCCAATTGGCAAAATGGTTAACCAACAGCAGAAAAAGAATGTTCAAATGTCACTTTTTCAGGCCAAGAAGGAACACGAGATAATTTGTTCCTTCAGCCCCGTCAGCGTATGCGATACCCTGTTGATACATGCAAAGTACACAAGACAGAGAAAATGGCTGACCTGAGCTGGGCCTGGAAGAACTTTATGAGGCTCTGGAGGAGATCGGGGCCTTGTCGGACCTTCAGCTCCTGTATCTTTAAAAGGTACTAGGAAAAAAACAAAACCATGAATGTACAGATATGTTGCTAAATAGCTATCTAGCTAGCTAGCTATCATGACTACAGTGAAGGTTTTTTTTTTCCCAAGATGGCGCCCGAGTAGGCAGCCTTCGTCAAGTGCTCTTCAAGAGCCTTGCTTTTTTGTTCTTTTTTGCTGTTTTTGTCTTTTGTTTTGTCACATGTTGTTTGTTGTTTCATTGTGTGGACCTGATATGGACTGTTTTCAGCGCTTTTTGGCCACGACATTCGTCAAAGGAGCAGTATCTGTGCTTGGTGGTTGCGCCTTCTCGGCAGCACGCCTGTACCAGCACAGATTTTGATTGGGAGGAATGTCGGCGCCATTGACTGTCGGTGCTGGACAGACCTGGGGCGCTTGTGTTTTTTGCGCCAGTAATGGGCAGCATTTTTCACAACCACGATTTGTTCAGTGGCTATGTCAGCGCTGTTGGACAGTCGGCGTTGGTGCGGCTGGATGGATGGCCGCTGAGGTTGAGGATGAGGAGAGAGGAGCGTTGGCGAAGAGCGCCGATGCGTATTTGGAACCGTGAGTCGCCGCTTGGAATTGAAATGGATTTCCATGGGACAGGAGAAGTGAACCAATCTCTTTTTTCGTCAATGGATGCTACAGCTTCTTGTTGACTTTGAAACTTAGCTTGTAGCCGACGTGTGCACATTTTGAGCACGACGTCTCTGATCCACTGGTTAAAGGACACTTTGATTCTCTCCTCTTTCATCTCAAACTGCTTCAAACAACAAAGCGTGTGACGGAAAAGTGGTTAGGACTGCACGACTGTCCGTGTTTTATGTTATGTGTTGTGTTTATTATTTTACTTTATGTTAACGGTTTTGTAAAGCGCTTTGTTACAGCTGACGCTGTTGTGAAAGCGCTATATAAATCAGCATGTATTGTATTGTAAGGTTATCTAGCTAGCTAGCTAACTAGTCATCTAGCTTCACAGTGAAGGTTATCTGGCTAGCTAGCTAGATAACCTTCACTGTAGTCTTTTGAACATTTTAGATACTGAACACTCAGGTCCATCTGCACATTGTGCAGGAAATCCCTCAACATTCAGTTGCATCATAAAACAGCAAAAAACTCTTTTGAGTGGATGACAGTAATTCAGCCAACTGGAACCCAGCCGGACTCCCCTCAGAGAACCCCCCCCCCCACCCCCCTGAATATTTTTCTCATAAAACAAGTTGGAAGCCTCTTTTGGAAGCTTAAAAGAAGACCACCCATGTCAATGTGGGTAAAGAGCAGTTCAGGTATGCGCAAGGTGTTGTTTGTGCTGGCGACTCACCTCACACATCTGCAGCTGGAAGGTCCGCCTCTCCCTCTCCATGTCCTCCCCACTGTCCGATCCCTCGGTCCGGATGAGCTGCCGGCTCTTCTCCTTGCGCTCTTTCTCCAGTTTTGCCCTATGGTAGACGAGTAATTCCGTAAGCTATGAATTTCCAGTCAGTAAAGAGGGAGGAAGGGGAAATTTCAAGAGAAACAATTTTGAAATTTTGAAAACAATGCTACGCTGCTGTTAGCTCTTTCATGGATAAAGCTAAAGACACAACAGCAATCAATCCACACATTGTACATTGAAATAAACCACAGACTTTGCTTTCGACACAGTGCCTGCTTATTGCTTACTTACAGTATCGGGATTTCAATATCAATCAAAATAATTGCACTTATGATTTTGTCCCATAATTGCCACGACCCGCTATATATTAGAATCATTGTCAAATAAACAGCTGCACCTTATAATGCTGTGGTTGTTACCCCATAAATCAAAACGTACGCTACTTGGCAAACTTAGCCAATATCGATGTGGTTAGCAAGCTGAGCCAGCTAAGTTGAAGACTGACGGGTAAGTCACATTAAAGTTACATTTTTAAGTCGTACTCCTTCCAGCTCTTCTCCATCTGTTTCTTCAGCTCCTAAGGAAAACACAAGACAATGCACGGCTTTAATATGACATTTAAAAAAAAATGACTGCACAGAGCGTCACTGTGGCTCAGCTAACGCATAACTTGTCTGATATCTGGCTAAACCGGCTTTCGTCAGTTGCCATCGTCTGTGTGAATAATACACAGTGACAGTAGCTTCAAGAAGTGTGAGGTCACTCTTTAGCTTGTCTACTCCCATGGTGAATCTTACAGTCAAACAATAAACATGTTAGATCTGCTCGGAACATTGCTTTTGCCATTCGTCTTTACAAAGCAGGTTCATGACTGTATGAATAGCCGACAATTGGGAACGACTTTGAACTTGAAGGGCGTTAATAGTTTGGGGTTTAGGCTTTTTGTCTGAATTATTATTTTTACTAGCAGAATATTTTTACAGATCACAGCTTGCAGGCGTAAACCTTCCATACCCAAATATGGTCAAATTCCTATTTTTTCACAAATCGATACGATTGGTCGGTCCCCAATCTGTCTGTTATTTTTACGCAATGTTAGCCAATTTAAAGTGGAGAAAATGTCATATCAAAGCACTTTTGATTCAAATTATGCTAATTTAATCCTAATAATCATGTTCAATCAAGTTGTGTTATGCTTTGTTTCTTCAGTCGCATGACGTTTGTTCTTCTTTTTGTGAGTAAAATCACTCGCTGATTTGGGAGGAAACACGTTGAAGCCTCCTCAAGTGCCTTTTGTCCCATTAGAGTTTATTTAACAGTAAGAGGGTTGAATATTTGTTTGGAGATAATCAAGAGAACTTTTCACTCACCAATCTGCTGTCGCGCAGCTCCGATTTCAGCACATTTTCCAAAGGGAAGGCCATGATGTTGTTGAGGTTCTGCACCTGGAACGTGTCAGAGCCCAAGACAAGCACGATATATCAGCTTTTCAACTCTGTGTGTGCGCGCCTGCAAGCATACGTGTGTCTGCATTGCAAAGAGATTCTGAAGAGGTCAAGAGAGACAGCAAGGTTCCAGAACGCTCCAAAAATGGTCACATTTTTATCCCTAAAATTAAAGACCATGCAAATACATTTATCGTCTCCTCACGGTTTTGCGACCAGCACATTTTATTTTTTATTTTTTAATCATAAAAGCGGAAATCAACTGAAAAATGTTCTCTTTAAAAATTCATTTAGTACCAGCCAATTCTAGACCAAGTCTGAAAAGACGTTTAAAAACGTCTTTGGGAGTGAATGAGTTAAAAGAACAATCATCATGATTACATACATACTGCTGTGCACACACAGAAATGCAAGTCAACAAAGCCATTAATTGCCAAGCGTTTCAATTGGAACACGGTTATATAACCCTGTGTGCTATTGGGACTGCTTCTGTTGAGTCCTTACAGCAGACTTCTTTAGCCAGCAAGTTGACATAAGAAGAGAATGCTTGGAAACAAACAAACCTGTTTGAAGCTTCCCATTCATTTCCCTGCAAGACTGGGACTGACACATATGAGAAAGGGAGTGGGTGGGATAAAGTGCTCTCATCTATGTTTGTGTGCGTTTGTGTTGAATCACTCGCGGAGTTCTGTTCTTCATTAAAATCTCCAAAGATGAGGGGGAGACTTCCCTATGCAGATTTATCACACACAGACATGCACGATTTAATTTGAGCGAAGGACTAATGACTATGTT
The DNA here is from genome assembly GCF_025434085.1 of Hippocampus zosterae. NCBI lineage: Eukaryota > Metazoa > Chordata > Actinopteri > Syngnathiformes > Syngnathidae > Hippocampus > Hippocampus zosterae. The sequence goes on from NC_067464.1 coordinate 5,978,370, forward strand.
GGTCAAGCCGCTAAAATGTCTGACAAACTGCAGCTCACCAGCCAATACGCTATCGAAGTGATTAATTTCTTCTCGCAAGCGTCAAGCTAACCTCACCCCTCACCCCGACTCATTCCTCACCAGATTTTTGAGCAGGGCCGTGACTTCTCGGGTGAACACGGCCAGGTTGAGGAAGCCCGTGGAGACCTCGTTGTTGTCTTGGCTCAGGTGGCTGTTGCCCAGTTTCTCCAGGACCTCTGTGTATTGCTCCTTGGCTTCCATGTGAGCTGCAAGGATGAATATGGTGTCATTCGAAGCAGCATGTGGCTTCCATTAGTTGTCCCGTCGTAGAACACGAGGCAACTTAAAAGGGTCTGGATTTAATAAAGGGAAGGCCTGAACTGTAGAAAGTGAACATTTTTTTTTCTTTTGGATGAGGCTGGGATGAATCCTTTTTTCAAACAAATCTGTAAGGGAATAAAAACATGAACATTTAGATGTTAAGTTTGACCTTTTTTTTGCTTTGACTTGGGAGCAATACAAACAGAAAACAATTTGGGAAACAGATGATGACATTTCCATTCACTGAACATGGGGGGTGTTCAAGGGGCCGAAGTGACTCAGTGTTGTTGTACGATTTCGGGAGTGATTAAAGACTGGAGAAAAAAAAAAACATGATGGTCGAAGGCGGGCAGTTACGATCAACCCTCTCCTTCATCTGCAGTTTATGCTGTATGCTTGCCTAAATTCTGGGCGGCAGATCTGTGACTCACTCACTTCTGGGTCGAAATGGGAAGTTCAGAGGAGCGTCAAGCATACACATCCTCAGAGCTGGTCCATGTTTCTCAATGACAAACATACACACGCAGACGCACACGCACTCAAACGACTCACCGCTGATGGAATCACATCCCATTTGCACGTTGGCCTCCAGATGGATGTAAACACATTATTTCATACCGTGCAACTTGGAGCAATGCCTTCAGATAACGTTAAAGGGTTTATCAATGGGTTCTTAACAACAAGCAAGGTCAAGAGAGGTCAAGAGGGAGGGTGGGGGGGGGACTATCCGTGCCTCCGTATTCCTTTTCCCGCAGAAACATGCCAGCATTTGTTTTTCAAGGATCACGGGGAATCCTGATTGAAACAGCCAAAGTGTAAACCAGCATCTGAATGATCGTACATACTAAACATAAGGAATAGAAGTCGGAGTGAGGTCAGAGGGTGCCTTGATGCAGCCTCGACTTGACATCTGGAAGTGGAAAAACAAGGGCCTACAAAAAATATTGAAACCCATTTCTCGGAAATGAGAATGAATGAGAATATCCACAAGCATTTCTCAGAGATTTTTCAAGAATGAATCATCCTTCTGTTAATGTTTTTTTTTGGAAACATCTGCTGTACTGTACGTAATTTCATTGAGACAATTGTGATGATGTATTTGGCAATGGTCAAAACTGACCGTAATGGAGAGTTTTGTCAGCTAGTGTTGACCTTGGCCACTATTTCACCAAATGACAAACGTTTCCTGTCACTCTCTTGGTCACCAAAGCGCCCCAGACAGCAAGTTGCACGACTTGACGTCATGAATGAATTTTTCTGCTTCACACCCAGTCAGCGTAGATGATAAGTGCAGCGTCAACATCAACAAAATGACGCACGACAGACGAGCAAAGTCTGCGTAACGGTGTGACGACATGAAATGCATAAGCAAGAGGTGGCGAACTTTGGACACGACACACTCACTGATTCCAGAGCTGTGGATGGCCTTGATCATCTTTTTCATCTTTTGTAGAGTCGTGTGATCCATCTCCAGAGACTGTCAAAACAACACAACAATGACACATTAGCTTGCCATTCTCGAGGCAACCCATTCAGCCCAAACCAAAATTTGGAGGGGTGCGATATGGAAGAAAAATTGCTACCCTGATACACATTTTATTTGATATCCGATAATGATACAGATACCGATACGATACTTTTCCTGATAATTACGTCAAACCGAAAGTGTCTGAGGTCTTTTTTGTGTTTATGTATACAATACATCCTTTTTCTAGATCAAATAATAGAATGGAAAAAAAAGATAAGAGAAATATGCATGGAAAATGACAAGAAACCCATTGCATCATACCCTCTGAGCAATGTGTGTGAAGTGTGTGTGTATGTCTGTATGTGTGTGTGTGTGTGTGCACGTGCGCGCCATCAGTATTGTAATCCAAAAGGTTCCAACAGTGTGAGTAACGACAACTGGTGAGCAAGCATGTCAGTCATCTACATTCATGCACCACCGCAAAAGATTCCAGCGTACCTAGCGTCATGGAAATTGCATTTGAAAACGCACCAAGGAGACAACTCGGGTTGTATATATATAAATAAAGCTGAAGTAAATTTAATGGAACATTCTAGGAGACCTTTGGTGGCGGCTGGAAGTAGCAGTTGCGATACTGAAACCCGGTCATCCATTTCTTGGTAGCTTTAACTCATCAATTTTGGGTTAGTTTTTCTCCTTTGTTCGATTAAGTCGTCAAACCAATGCGCTAGGTATAAATAACCCAGCACTGGCCAATTTGGGTGACTTTTCTCCCCAGCAGTTTTAGGAGTGGTCCCTTTAGGACAAAACTCAATGCATCATGACCTCGACTGCCGTCAGGCTGCTGAATAAAAAAATAACAATAATAATAATGTATATATATATATATTGCGCGTCGTCCCGCACGCGGTCTGTCCTTCCGTCTGTCCCTTTTCAAAACGTACCTACTTCACCGCGCCGCTGCGCGCCGCCACTGCGCCGCTCAGGCAGTGGCTCACTACGATCGCGCGGGCATCTTAGCGAAAAAATGTTGTCTACCCACAAATATTGCAATAAAATTGTTAGTTATTTAGTAGAGCTAAACATCTCTTTATTTTCGCGATAAGCAATGAAGATGAACAAAAAGTTGAACCAAGCAACAACACTTTTGTGGGCCGAGGGCCCACCTTACCAGCCTTCCGCAGGAACTAGCTGATGAGCCGCCCGGAGGGCGGCGAACCAGCTAGTAATAATAATAATTAAATGATGTGAAGGAAAATTGTAAATAGCACTGCGATTTATCCATTTTGTGTTTATATTGCATTTAATTGAACGGTGTTTGTTGTTTTTTCCCCTCTTTCTTCTTTCTACCTACATTCTTGTTGCTGGAGGCTGCAAATTTCCCCAGTGTGGGACTAATAAAGGATATCTTATCTTATACAGGTAGCCCACGGGATCGCCAATGTTTAAGAGCTTTGTTTAGTTTTTATTCCCCCAAATAAGCACGCTTTTTTGTTTACACGACCTCACACAGACTCGTTTTTTTCCGCTGAGCCAGACACGAGGTGCTACTCCGCCTCTACATGTCACCAGAAACAGCTTTAATGAGGCAGAATTTCAGACCTAATAGAGACTGTGTGTTGTTGGGTGGTGCCGTTTATGCGGCCTTTTGCTCAACTTCACTCCCGTCTCGCCACACTCCCACCAACCCTCAAGCGTGGGTCCACTAATTAAAAGGCTAAATGGATGCTGTGAAATGCGCCTCGGTGAATGGGAAAGTGATGAAAGCGGAGTTTGGAGACGGGGGGTGTCGGTGGCAGAGGATAAACACAGTGGCAAAAGCTGTACAGTGTTTATAGTTTGGTTCCAACACATGTGGGCAGACACACTCAATCAGGGCACGCCGCTCTGTAACTCACGTTTGTGTGCGCCATCGCTTACTGCAATTTTCCCGTCTTTCTGGACTAATTCAAGCTTGTCTGGTTATTTCTATGATGGAACATGAAAATAACTTGCTGGAGGAAAGATCAGCAGGTAAGTGCTGGGGAAATCTCACACTCCTCAATAGAACTGCAGCTTAATTTGGAAGTGAACCAAAGCGCGAACTGAAACTAAATCCTTTTTGTTTTTCTATGCTTATTTGATGTTTTCATTTCCGTACAGCTTTGCATTCAATTATTACAATTTAAAAAGGTGGGTGACAAGGAGGGGGACTGCTTGAGCCCAGATCGGTACACTTCCACTAGTCAATCATCCTGAATTTAAATGGTGCCCAAGCATAAACAAAAAATAAGACTTTATTAGATACTGGCCTCTAGTTCTGTGTAAAAGGTACATTTGTAAAGATTTTGATCTCTGCGCATAAGTTCCGACCGTGGCACAACAACATCCTCCGCATTACAAGGAAAAGCTCGACACCTGCCGCTCTTTCTGCAGTAAAAAAAGTGTCATGTTCTGCGTTACCTTAAATAAAAGCCCTTTCTTGAGAGATTTGAATCCTTTATTTTGCTGCTCTGCCGGTTTCACTTGGCTTTCATAACATGAGTACATTGTTAAATACGAACAATAAAGTACAACCAAACTCGGTTTTGCTCCTGCTACCTTTTTAAAAACATATGCTAGCGTGCATCCATGCTAGCTTATTTTTTTTAAGCTAGGCTACATGCCTGTGTTCAATACAATGTTTCTTGTGTATGTGTTAAATACAGAAATAGCATCCGCAACTGAGACTACATGCTTTATTACGGTGCGCCGTATGGTTGTGAAAATACGGTACACATTTTTCATCATCGCTTCATGAGTACTAGCTAGCTGCTCCTGCGAAGTAGCACAGTGCATCTCTCAACATCCAACTAGCCGCAGCAGATGGATGACGTGTGCCCAGCAAAATCTCCTCTGGACAACATTGGCGGTTCTTCTTCTTCCTCTACTTTATTTTGACGAGTGTCTCGGTGGTTGATTTGCTATTCAATGCGTTTTGATGAGTCACAAAATGTCAAGTTTACCTCGCAAACTTTGATGCGAAACCACTTATTTCAAGCTTTGACAGGATGCCATTTCAACATTACTTATCTGTTGACAGCGATTGACAGCGACACTCTTCGTACGTTATATTTATAAGGATGAATAACCGTCGTCATCATGTAGTCGGTTAGAAAGCAAGCTGCAGAGTGTACAAGGGAGAGGGAGAAGAGGGAAAGAATTGCCAAACCCTGCTAAGCACAATGTCCACATGTTACCCCTCACTGTTAATCAACATGTCCCAGACTAAATATACCCACTATATGAAGGACGGGGCCTTGAACATACAGTATCAACCCGTGAGCTGCTACTTTCATAGCCATAAAAATGGTTATGTACAGACGAGCAAAAAAAAAGATTCCATCATCTTCACATGGGTTTCAATAACATCTGCTGCGATATTCTTGCTGACACATCAGGACTGCAATGATGTCCCAGAATCTTTCAGCGTTGAGTCCTTGTTTTGCACAAGATAGGACAGGAAGGACTAACTGGTGCAGAATATTTACTTTAAGGCAAAGTTCACAGCAGCCTCCCTGCCTCTCTTCCTTCGCCCAATAAGCTTTGGAAGAACAGCCTTCAGACTGACACACAAATGGAAAAAAAAAGCAGGTCGTATTTCGCTAACAATTTAGTGAAAGAGCCGGGGGTTCTGGAATGATCACTTGAAGACTATTTGAGCTTTCAGCTATCCTAAAATAAATCTTTCAGAGTGTGTCGTGATTGCAATCAGCCATGAATTTACTTGTCTTCATTGAACTATTCATAATTGTAATCTGTTAAATTGATTTAGTCTTTGATTATGCTAACAAACATCTTCACAGTCACTGAAGTCAATTGGACGCCTCCACAAAGCTAACATCAAAGACAGTGACACGTGCTTTTAAACACACTGGACATACTGTTTTGTGTCCTCAGTTTCCATAAAATTAATCTTTCTAGCAACATCAAAGTCAGCAGCCCATTTTCAGCCAGTCACGAATTGATGTCTTTAATGAACCAAAACTAACTGTTCATAGACAGTGATGACATCTGGTCCTCGATTACAGACATTTTTTAACATTTAAGGCAGTTTTGAAATTAACCTGGCATACATTTTTGTAAAAATTGAAGACCATTTGCAGCCCTTACACAACCTAAAATATTTTAGTGTTGGCAACATGAAAGCAAATGCACAGTAATGAATTTGTGTATTTGTCAACATTTAAGACAATTTTGAGTACCTCATGAACGGAACATACATTGGGTTCATGTGTGACTTTGGGCTTGAGGTTGGGGACACCCTCGACTGGCCGACAGGCGACCCCAGGGCCAACTTTCACACTTAACGATGAAACAGAGAACATTTCAAATAGGGCCCGGACGAACGATGACATTTTGGCAGCCGATTCATCGATCAATTAATTAAAAAAATATTGGGGGTGGGAGTCGTTTTTGGTCCCATAAGAACAAAGACTGTTTTTTTTAAAAAACATTCTTATTAGTAAACATTGAAGGCCATTCAGCTTGCTCCATCAACCTAACATAAATGTTAGTGACATAATAATGCATTGACACTTGTACTGTTTGGCAACACACCTGTGCACTTTTTAATTTTTTTTACCAATGCAAAAGCCCAACGTGGCATATCAGCGGAGATTGTGAGCGAAGTAAGACCAGAAAAAAGTAGGCCAGTCTAAAGGTGAGTATTGCACGGAAGTCACACAGCACGCCGGTAAACAGTAAACACCTCTCCTTTCGTCTGACTCCACAACCACGGGCCACTCACCTCCTCCACGGCGGACACTGTGCTCCGGCAGTCGCTCATTTTGGCCTGAAAAGTGGACGTGGCCGGCGACGACAGATCCTCATTGGTCAGATCCACAAAATCAGAAATGCTGATTCTCTCCGGCATGTTTGCCTCGAAAGTTTTCCCCCCTCCAAAAATAAAGGAATAAAAATTCAAATCACAGCGTTCTTGGAATCGACGCAAAGGTTACGCGCACGCGATTAATTCCCATTGGAAGCCAACGAGAAGTGCGTAAAAGTGTCCAAAAAGTGTGCACGATCGAGTTGAAACTAGAGTGTGTGCGTTTAGTGCACACTCTGACGCTATTGTGCGCCACACTGACTGGAGGGAGGAGGAAGAAGAGGGAGAAGGGGGAGGAGCCAAGGCAATCATCACGTGGGAATGTTTTTGTGGCATCGCGAGTTTCCAAGCCCATTATCGCCTCTCATCTCATTGCTTACACTATTTTCCATGGTAACACGGCGGAATGTGAATGAATATGGAAGAGTTTTATTAAAAGCTGTCTTTGTAAATATGTGGCAGGCGACATCGGCGTAGACAGTACTCACAAATACTGCTGAATAACTTTTACAATTGAAAAAAGTGCATTTTTTAACACTAATTAAACCTCAGTATTTCTCTAACTACAGTAACATGTTCACAAAGCAATTATAATGTTAACATCTTTCTTATATGCTAGCTCTATTTGCTGCTATGCTAATCAAGCACTAACCTAAAATTGTTTGCACAAAAAAAGTGTTTTTCTGATAAGATGACTAAGTGTTGTGTTGGTACTGACAAACTCCATTATGTCTAAAAACGTGAAAAATAAAACAGACTACATCAAACTGTCAGCCAAAATGTTCAACATGCACAATATTCAAACCCAAAGCAAATCACTTCACAGTGATGTTCATATAAAAATATGGTTTAAATATCTTCCTAACCTTCTTGAGTGTTGATTTTCGGGCCCAATCATGTAAAATTGTGTAAAAAAAAAAACAAAAATGGCCCCGAAAATCTCTGTTTCCCTAATTACTTCCGCTTCTAACTCTGGAAACGTTTTTCTTTTTACTTTAAAGTGGCTTACCCTAATTAGAGTCCTTTGTTGAATCTTGGTGAGTTATTGCGCCTTTTGCTGCTGTGAATGCTTGCTCTGGTGTAAGCGAGCCACATGCTAAACTAGCGATACGTCACACAAGCCATAATTCTTCTTCTGCTTCCATTTCTTCTTCTTTCTTTTGGGGTTTGGCAAATAAATTTGGTGCATTACGTCCGGTTACCAGAAGGTTGCGGGAATGCACCAAAATTATTTGCAAACTGCCAAGAGAAAGTAGAAGAAATGGAAGCGGAAAAAGAAATAGAAGTCAACGAATGTGTGACATGGCGAGCACCGATGATTAGGGAATGACAATTTCGGGAACGAGCTGTCCTGTTTTTGGTCTCGATTTTTGAAAAATAAATTTCCCTCAAAAATGTGATTCATACTATGAAGTGACTGATAATGCGAAAAATATGGTAATGGGATTCAACGGTGCTGCTTATTTATTCGACCTTGGTCTTTGAGGCTTACGTCTTTCCTTCAGTCTTCAGTCTTACAGTGGTGTAGAATCTTACCTCCAGGGAGGCATGACGCTGGAGAAGATGAACGAGGCACACCTCTGTAATCATCCGCTCGGAGGTGAAACGCCGTCATCTTTGTCTTCTTCTGTCTGACCTCGGTGACCTCAAGAGATGATCTGATGCCATGAAAGAAAACCCCAAAGGAGCAAAGTCGTACGATGTGTGGAGAACATAACACCTGCATACTGGGCAGTGATCAAACACAGAACGTTTGCCTCAAGCAAGTCACTGATACTCAACGTTGTGCAGATCGGCGGCTCTATTGAGAGGGTGGTGTCAAATTTAGCAGCTCACCTTTTGGATTTTAACCATAAAATAACATTTGCCATTTTTGCGTAAAATGACTAAATGGATTTATTGTCGCTTTAATGAGCACCGCAAATGGGCTGTGCAATTTAGAATTATAACACAACAGTACAGAGAACCAATTTTTGTGGTGTGACGTTTGTGAATTCACCTTTTCACCCATTTTTTAATTTTATTAAAACATTTTTAGGAAACCCATCCTCCGTTATTTGTCTTAAAAATTGCCAATTGACTGTTTTTGTGCTCACGTCAAAGTAGTGACTGGATTACTTTGGCGCCATCTAATGACATCTCTGTGTCAAGGAAAAATGTTTCATTGATTTGAGGAACTTCATTTAGACGAGACAATGTTTTGCCGCCATCTTGTAATATGTTAGTGCCGTGGAACTATGTTGAAGGAAGTGGAGGAGTTTCATTTAGACAAAAGTAGTGCTTAGCTGCCATTTTGTGGCACCAGAAGAAATCAGACACTTTTTGGGGTGGAGTTTCAGTTGCTCAGTTGAGGTAAAGCTCACTCTCTAGCCACTCCCGAGACACTGCTGCTCTGTTCATACATGAATAGACAAACTCCTTCTTGTGCCGCTTGTCCTTCAGTTGGCAATGTAGGCCGCTGCATGTGCGCCATTGTATGTGTTTACACACCACCTAATGTGTGGGCCAACACAAACACGCCTCATGTCGGCCGCAGGCTTTATTCTGACACGCAAAACACTCAATTTGTCATTAGAGCTCACTTACAAGGAAGTGAGCTCTTTGCAAATTCCAACCAAAAATGTGTGTAACACAACCTCTTTATACTTTCTTTTTTTTTTGCTTTTTGTGTAAGTGAAAGGTGGTCATTGCACACAATGCATGTTAAGTAGAGTCAGCCATGTTGGGCATTTTTTGGTAAATAACTTCTTAAGTCACTGATCCCCAAACTGTTTGAATGGGTTAAGTTTTTCCAAGCGCCTTTCCCAAACTTTTCCCACGGAATGCGAAACATACCTTTGTCTAAAATGCCTGGATAAGATGAAAAATTCCGATTGGCTCAAGCCCAACCCCTGATTGATTATTGGGAGTCTTGTCTGCATACTTTTGTCCACATAATGTAGGTGCATTATGCGGTGTGCATACATCATGGCTATTTGGGGCTGATGTCATGCAGTCTCGCAATGTCCTGACAATACACTCCTTGAGTTTCTTTGCGGCCCCTTGCAAAGAGGCCCTGCTTTTTTGTGCACCCTTCCAGCCTACACAAGCCTTACAGCTTTTGTCGAACCCAACGAACCGGTCTGCTCTGGCTAAGCACCAGAATACAGGCCAAATCCCAAGCAAAAGAAAGAAGACGGGATTTGAGAGAAAAGGGGGATTGGAAGAGAAAGTAAAACAAGTCATTTGTCTCCATTTCCTGATGAACACCAAGTTCACTAAGTACTTGCTAATGACACAATCAACATCTCATTTTCGTTTAAAGAAATGTCAGTCAAAAGGCAAGCTTTGCCAGATTCTAAGGGGAGTGATTCTCAAACTGTGGTATTTAACCTCTTGTGGTATGGTAAAAAAAAAAAAATCACAGAATTAATGGTAGTTTGGTGTAATGAAGGATGTGAGTTTTAAAACTGCTAGCAAGGCATGTAGGACAGCTAGCCAGACTTCACTAATCCCTCTGCCCTTGAGTCTCTGACCAAAACGAACGTGTTCACTAGCAAAACAAACGTGGCTATTAATAATGCCATTGGATTCCGAAAGTGCAAAGATGGGATAAATAGTCACAGGGGACCAATATGTAGTGTCAACAACGTAGCAGTGCTAGCAGTACTAAGCTAGCTTTAGCCCTATAAACAAGCAGACGTTCGCCACGGCTATTACATTTTTAGCATGACTCAATCGTAATGGAGTGCTAGTATGACATTAGATGTCATATATTTGAAGGTTTTTGTTAAATTTTCAAGCAATTAGATGTCAAAAGGAGTGAAAAATGTATTGTACCCGTTGAGGAATATATTTGCATTTACCGGTACTCTTTTAGAACTGCAATTAACTTGTATTCATTATTAAGTACTTTGCTATTTTCTGGTATATATACTGTACATATAGACACACACGGAATAAAACCTCTTTCTAGTTTTTGAAGAACATTTGGACACTTCTGTTTTATAATTTGTTGTCATTATAGCGGTACTTGGGAGAGCTTAGTAGATGTGAAGCGGTAGTTGGGGTAAAAAGTTTGAGAACCACTGCTCTATGGCAGATGAGATACTCCTGAAAGATTAATTTCCCAGCAGCCCAGAGGACCACCCTGTACCCCCCCGCCCCATCCTTCCTACTCTTCATTTCCCCCCTTGTTGACTCAGCTCCGCCAGGTCCTGCTATCAATTTACGAACGGGAGGAGGAGACCCGATTTACGGTAAGGCTCTTCTGGACCACATGCATGACTGAGAATGGCAGGAAATGGACATTGAGAAGGTTTGAATCATTGTTGTTTAGCGTTCCACAAGCAGAACATGAAATCAGTTAAAAGCAATCGGTCAATTAAGCTGGACTGTTTTCAGAATTTCTGTGATTCTCTGACTCAGCATGCTGTACGGCGGAGCTGGGTGGTGCATGGGAACAAAAAGTCAACCTAAGAAACTGTCTTTAGATGTCGAACCTGTTTACGAGTCACAAATTCAGAGATGTGTTTACAGACAAAAACGTAGATTTTAGAGTGCCTCGTTGTTGTGGCATGAAAAAGCTGCTAAACGAAGTAGCATCTATTTTTCAAGTCATGGTAGTGGCAGTTGACAGTTGAGCAGGGCGTGGTCTCAGTGCATTTCGTGGACATGTTCTCAGTGAACAACTTGATTTTTCTTGGTCATAAGGCTTCATTTAATATAAATAATATTAATATAAAATATAATAATATACTTAGTTCTTTCTAATTTGAATTTTCAGTTTATTTCAAGTTGAAGCCGATGTAATATGCATGGTCAGAAAATGTAATTCAGAGACTCTTTCAAGTTCCACTGGCAAAAGCTCAAACCCATAATTTAAATAATAGCCTCATCATTATGTTGCAGCTCACTGATGACCCCCTGCCATGCAACCACACAAAGGTATGTACTGTATAACCAAAGGCAATTTAAAACCTTAGAAAGTCTGCCGTGATGGACGAGGTACGTTTGTGATGCAGTTTTTATAGCCTGCCGTTAACCAAACGTGCCTTGTGCAGCAAGGGCTAATAACACTAATCGGCACATGATGTGGGTTGAGCCGTAAACAGACAGCAGAAAACGGATGATAGGAGTGTTTAAGAAAAGACGACTACAAACGTATAGGTTTTCACTGTTTAAATCAGAGTTCAACTAAACAGTGCCCCAAATTGCAAATGGTAGAGTCCCTGTTTATATTATTCCCCCTGTCCAAAATCAAGAATGGCATGATTACATTGTCTCACTGTATATGAGCCCGGAAGAGGCCCGCTAGCGAACAAATGGATGGACAAACTAACACAGCACTCACACTTTTTGGAAAAACATTTGTTTCTCTGTTTTGCCGTTTGAGTGTTCACACCCCTAAAACAACGATGGTACAACCGTAGGGTCTTAGGTTGTCTAATTCCTATTGTCTACTTATATTTGCACTTACTAAACACACCCTCCTCCAGTGACCCAGTGAACCCTGACCTTTTGTGGGGTACTAGGCCTTTTGTTGGCAAGTTACATTACTGACAACCATGCGCGCTTATTGTCCACACAGCCTAGTGAGTTTATCGTTTAGCCTTGGCTGTGGACACACCATGTCCAACTTTTCTCTCAGTGTCACTCCTAATTAGATCAATAATCTTCAGGGGGGAGGGGGGGCGGGGCGTTCGACTGGTGAGCGTGTTAGCCTCACAATGCAGAGGTGCAGGGTTCGATTCCGGCTCCGGCCTTCCTCGGTGGAGTTTGCATGTTCTCCTCGTGGGTTTTCTCTGGGTAATCCGGTTTCTTCCCACATTCCAAAAAACATGCACGGCATATTAATGGGTCACAGTAAATTGTCCCTACGTGTGAATATGAGCGCATATGGTTGTTCGTCGTGTGTGATGACACACCGTTTGGCAACTTTAACTATGAGGAATAATGGCTTCATTGTTTATTTATTTCTCTTTTCTCAACAAAAAACTCACAATATTACAAAAATATTAAGTGCTGCATGTAGTACAAAAAAAAAATGCCGGTATGAAAACAATTCAGCAAAAATAAGTATAAATACAAAATCCTCTATGTACAAATAGCACAAAGAAAATCAATAATGCTGATTGAAATTACCAGACATTTTCTGAATCTACATAGTCAAATAAAGAAAAAAATGGGAATAAAACAAAATCACTCTTGCACACAATGTATAAGACCTTTTTCCCGTGTGGATAAAAAAATAAAATAAAAAAAAATATTTCACACCCAAATGCACACTTTCAAGTTTTGTTAGGACAGGACAGTTAGCTTATTTCTAAAAGCCCAAACAATAGCAACCAGAGCAAATATTACATTTACGAACAGTGGAGGGAACCCGGGAACCCGGGAACCCCCCCCCCCCCCCCCACACACACACACATTTGAACGCGAAGAAGCATAAAAACGACCTCCTCAGAAATACAATAGTAATTGTGCATTAGTAAGTCCACATCAATTTCAAGCTAATTTGGAATCTAAGCTTCTAAATAAATAAGAGGACAGTCCCTCTTTATAATTGGCTCCGCATGAGCGACCCTTAAGCACCTGGTTAATGATAGTTAACATTGCTAACAAACAACTGCAGATGACCATTTTTTTGAGCGTTCAGTGCTGTGTTATGGCTTTACCTTAAGTCCTTTCCAGTGATTCCAACCTAGTGTAAAGCTTTGCAACGGTCTCTTAAAGCTAACGGGAGCCAATACTGCCCCCTGCGGGCCAAAGACCGGCAAGACTTGTTGGGGCAAATCAAAGGGTGAGATATAATTCCTGAGTTAAACGTGCTATCTTCCTCTGTGTTTCATCAATTATATGAAATGATTGATTGAGATCTTTTGAGGGGTATTTCTTTTAAAAGAATAAACAACAGCAGTGCTGTTTTGATGCCTACGTGAAATACAAACACAGCCAATTAAATAGATCCTTAATTTACTTCATGTTACTTCATAAAAATATGACCCAAATTTAAGATGTATACGTCATATTCTGGCCTGTAAGTGCAACGTATGAGGCATACATTTCTTTCATAGCCTTTTGGTCTGATTTTTAGCAGGACTTCACCACATACCAACCAACTTATCGCATCTCCACAACACTTTTTGGAAGAGTGGGTCAAACAGGGCTTCATACTGTCATTATTTTCCCCAAAAGTTCCATCACCTTTACAAGAGATCATTGAGGTCGTACGTGTTGAAGAATTCGGACACACCCTCGCCATCCTCCAGGCTCCACAGGTAGTCGCTATGGTCCAGATGTGGGGAGAAGCTGACGAATGGAGTGCCGCCACCTTCGCTGGGGTCGGTGGGTAAGGAAACGCCAGGTAGTTGGTCTTCGGTCATCTGAAGCAAGCTGGGAGGCAAACCAAGCAGATCCTCCACGTCCAGCAGAGCGGAGGAAGTGGAGGTCGAAGAGGCCGCTGTGGACATGCACGCTGCGTTTGTTTTGGGCGGGATAATAAACGAATGTCCAAAATGTTTCATGGGAAATGCGGCAAGTGGATCAATATTTTGGAACCTGACATTTAAGTAGGGATGCGGATAGTTAATGACAGCGGCACTTGAACTTGCGTGTTTTTGCAACTGAGCTGTCACTTGACAAATTATTTTCTTTGATTTGAAATTCAAAACACAAACGCGAGATGGTGGCAGCGTATTTCCCCAACAAGTAGCAGATCGGCTGCTGTTTATTGCCGCTCGCAGTGGAAGTCTACTGTCAAACTAAACATAAAATAGAGAATTTCCCGTTCATTCAAAACAACCGCATACCTTTTCCTCATGTGAAAATTTGCTAGCTTAATGCTAACACACAGTTCAAAAGCAAAAGGTGGGCCAACGAATAACACTGACATCGTGGTGTTAGAAACGCTTTTCAATGCCATCCGTTTTCAAAAATTTAAAGCATTCTGACTGCTCTTTCAAGGCTAACCCACAGAAACTACCCAATGAAAGAATAGTAGTAGTAGTATTTAGTAGTGTGTGTGCGTGCATGTGCGCCATGTATCTGTATGTGTGTGTATTATGTTGCTTCAACTTCTAAATCAAAATCATCTATTCACTCTTTAGTGAGACTCTTTGCAGTAAGTTTTACATGACAAACACTGATCAGTCACAAACTGGTTGTAACGGTGAAATATGATTTGCGATACAAGTGCCTTCATTTGCAAGTTTGGTCACTGAATGAGTTAAACTTGTTAGTCAAGTCCCCACTTTATATTTATTTGGTATACTGTTAACTCATTCACTCCCAAAGATGTTTTTAAACGTCTTTTCAGACTTGGTCCAGAATGAGTTAATGTGGAATGATTATAGATGAACCAACTCTCGATCTATGCTATGAAAACATAATCTAAAACCTTAGCCATTGTTTGAAAACCCCAACCCAGGCTTCCAATGCTAATTTAAAACCCTAACCTTGGTTTCTCACCCTAATTTCAAAGAACGGAACCAGGAAAAAGTCCAAACTTACCTTCAACAGACTCTTCTTTGTTGCTGCTGAGGCTCGTTGGTTCTGCAGTGGGCTTTTCTGGTGTGACCAAGCTTTTAATCGCACTGGCATTTTCGAGACCCTCCTCTGGACATAGGTACACTTCTATGGGACCGTTCTTACTCTTCAAATAGATCTGTAACGATCCCTGACAATTGAAAAAAAAAATAAAAATCAACGTTAGTCACCGATCGACATTTTTAAAAAAAGTTTTCTTTTGATTAGATGGTTAAATCTGAACATGGCACCAAAGTCCAGACTAATTGGATGATAGTAATTGTGTTAAGGAAGTACAGTAGAACATGGATTGTCATAAACCCTTGTTTTCATACATTTGGTTTTCCAACCTTTTTTTTTTTTGCTGTATTCTGCTCAAAACAACACAGACATGAAAACAAGAGTTCAAAACATTCAGATATACAAATATCAATTTTTTAAAGAAATATATTTGTTTTGAGCCCGAAAACCCTGAGCCAAAAGCCAAGTCACGCGTTAAGACAGAATCATTAAGGTGAGAAGGAAGACGAGCAGCAGGTTGTAAAGAGTCAAAACAACAGACGCGTCCTCACCCCCGACACGTCTGGCACTTCCAGTTGGGTCTCGGAGGGTGCCTTGATGGCAATCACCGTCTCCTCTCGGAAGCTGCCGATGAAGCGGATGTCTTGGTACGTCACGTAGCCCAGCGTGCAAGTATCGGGTTAAAGGGCAACGGTAAACAAAGACGAAAACGCTCAAAAGATCTCCCGGAGGAGGATAGACTTGTGGTTTTGTGAAGGATATCTTTGGTTGTCTTTGAGCTCGGTGAGCTGTTTGAGCTGCGCGCTGCTGGAATGGATGAGCTCGTCCAGCGATTGCTCGGCTCGCTCCAAGTCTTTGAGTTCTTTCTGCAACGCTCGGGCCTTCCCTCCTCCGCCGGTGCCGCCTTCAAAGACATCTCCAACCCTTGTGACAACAAACACAATTGATGCTTTTTAGTTGGTTTTGAATAATTGTTTCTAAGGTCTCCTGATTATAAAAAAGATTATATATATACATGGGAAGAGGACCTTGAAATAAATGTATTCAAATTATTTCGACAAAATTGTTCAGTCCCAACTTACAGCCACTGGATGTTGTTCTTTGACTTCTTCCGGATGAGCTGGACTCCCTCCAGAACATTGGTGATGTCGTAGATCCGCCTCTTTTGGACCTCCAGCACCTCCGTGGCCCAGTTCAGGTCCAGGACGCCATCGGGCGACTCGGCGATGAGGCCGACAAACTTCTTGGTCAGCAGGCCCAGCGAGGTGTCGTACCTCGTCCGCTCGCCCGGCGACTTTGGAGCTAAAAGGCAAAAAATAAATAAAAAAAATTAATCAGTTGTAACTTTCAATAAAAATGTACATTTTTCATTTTAAGTTGCGTGTTCTTACTTCTTGGACTTGCCGCAATGCCACCTTTGCCTTTTGGGGTACAGAATTCGGGGAGGAAAACCGGATCTTCAAGATCCAACTTCCTTTTGGCCTGAAGAAAGAGGAGATGATTTACAGTTCCACTTAAGAATATACAATCCCTTCAAGTCTATGGCGCACTACATAGTCACAGCCTTCCTGCAGAACAAACCGCAGTGACTCTGAATCAGTGCCAGTTCGGCGTTACATCATAAACGTGTGCCGCAAAGCGGGCCAAAAGAGGCCCGTCATAAATGTGCCAACAGCTCTCAAGTGCGGGAAACAAAGCATCCCCTCACACTTTCCCAAGCAAATCAAGACGGGCTGCTTGGACAAGGGGAGGGGGGGGGGGGGGTGGAAGAGAGGGCGGGGAGTTTAATCATCTCTCAACTCACCGCCTACAGAATGCCAGAAATCCTGAGAAGACTCAACCCCCCCCACCCCCCCGAAAAGCACTCGCATGTATTTCTTCCTAGAATTTAAGACACTGCAGCAATAAACTCACAACGTTACATGAAAAATCATAACACTGGAAAAGTTGCATTTGTTCCAGAAAAGTGTCAAACACTGAAACAATATTTTTCCAAAAGATAGATTTGTAACAGAATATGAAAAAGTCATAGGATTAAGAGGACCGTGTGATTTTTTTTTCACATGAACATCAAGTCCTAGCATTTTGAGAAAAGCAAAAAGTTACAATGTTGTAAAATTACAAGGAAAAAAAGTTGCAAAATTGAAAACCAAGGAAATCTTAGTATTCGGAATATTTTTGGAGAATGAATTCGCAATACAAACAAAAAACTAGGAGGTTTAGAAGGAAAACATTTTTCTGAAAATTGCCGTAATGTTACTGAAAGGATTAAAGAAAGAAAAGTTTGTTTGTTTGTTTTTTTGGTAAAAAAGAGAATAAACGCGCAATGTTACAAAAATGTTTAGAAGTCAAGATTTTGTATTCTTTGAGGGAAAATAACGTGTTACAATTACAGTACTGATGATTTTTTTTGGGGGGGGGGACCTATCCTCTGTTATCTGCAGAAAACTCACCTAATCGCTTTTTTGTGCTCAGGCCAAAGCCGTTGATAATATAAAACTATTGCTTTGGCGTCATCTTGTGGCTATCCACGGCTGACTTTGGTCACTATCCCCGCGAATAGTTGTAATGTTATGGGGGCTGGGGGGGAAGTTTAAAATAACACTTTTGCTAATATTATTTATTACAGAACAAAAAATAAGTTGTAGTCTTTCGTGTGATGATATCTTTCAGGAATGTGTCTCAAAATGATTCATTAATTACAAATCTATCTTTTTTTTTCATCAGCGTTACAAACATAATGACAGGCACAAGAATAAAACACTCCTCCATTAGATGGCAGGAGAAAAAAATAAAATAAATGCGTGTGCCTGTAAATTAGCTATGTGTTCAAATAAACCTCACACTTTTTGTTTGTACTTTTTGTGACAGTCCGGCTGGATGATGTAGCGTAAGATTTGTCTAATCTAAAACGGGTGCTTTGGCTTCAATAAAGGTTGGGACATGCCGCCTTAGCTATCAAACCTGCATGACAGGTTATACATTTGCTTTAAACATCGCATGAATATGGTAGCTTTGATCGCGTGCTGGGAACCTTCTTTGATAGAAGGCCAAAACGGCACTGTGGGGTAACAAACAATTCCACGCAACCGTAATCTTGGGCTTTTTGGAACACATCCCACATCCTACCGCGGAGGTTGTCACACCACAAGACATCAGCTGCCAACATTTAGCATCTCACCTTGCGGTGTGCCATCTTCCTCCTCTGTCAAAACTTGGCAGTATGACGGACCTCCGCTTTGCCCAAGAAGCTACTTGTTCCTAATTATCCGAGACAGCTGGCAATCCCAGGGACTTGAAAAGTGGCGAGTCGTGTTGGACAGTGAAAGCCGCCATTGTGCTAGCGTGCTAAAGCGCAACAAGTCCACCTGTTAGCTAGCGACATCTGGAGCTATACAGAACGTATAGTAAGCATATGGGACTAATGTAGTAAAAAAAGTACACACACACACACACGCAGGACCAGAAACTTTTTTGAAACAACATCTAATTTGGCAAATAACTAATTATAATAGTGTCTTACAAAATCTTGGAAGGACAAAAGAAAAACTGCACAGTATTAAAAAGGAGGTGGATAAGGTATTTACACTGTGTACTGGGAAGACTGGTAAAAGCGGAAGAACTCATTCAGCTCCTGTAATTCAATAAATGTGAAACTGTTTTGAAACATTTTGAAAGCTGGGTATCTGATAAGCTAAATTCAAGCAGTCCGTTTTCAAAAAAAAAAAAATGCGACCAGCAGGAGTAGTCAATAACGATATCACAATCTTTGAAGACATTTTGTGTAATATTTTCTGGATAGTAGGACTGCGCATGTATCGGTGGTTACTCCAACTGAGATGCAAATTTGTTGTTAAAAAGGATGAGGATGAATCATAACACGTGTATTTGTGTCGCAGGAATGTTGGAATTTTCATGTTGGCCTACCATGCTGGTCTTGCTGGTGTAAATAGCAAGACCAGCAATAAATAAAAATAAAAAAACCTAGCAAAGATTGAAACAACCTTTTGTTTTGCATTTCGCTCTATCAACTGAGTCGCAGCCACCATCATGCTGTTGGTGCTCTGCTGGTAGCCGACCACACCAGCTGGTCACAAGCAATCACCAGCTCCTGGCAAGGCCCCGGCAGCAGGCTGGTCCTACTGGGGTGGCTGTGGCTCAGTTCAATGACCGGCTTGCCCAATGACAAATGTTTCGGCTGTTAAAATCTTGGCTGTTTTGTTTTGTTTTGCTGCTGGTAATAGTAAAACAAAACCATGCTGGTCTGTGCTGTTTTTCTGTTTGTTTGTTTGGCTTGACCAGGCTAGAGAGACTGCTAAGATAACCTCCCAGGTTAGCTTAACATTAGCTAATTGGTACAACAGAACACAGATGATTTTAAAACGTTACTAAATAGGAAAACCTTTCCAAAGGTTTTGCAGGTACAGTAATCCCTCGCTATTTCGCGGTTCGTTTATCACGGCTTCAGTGCATCGCGGATTTTTTTCAAACATATTCATAATTTTTTTTTAATATACTGTATACATGGAGTACAGTACCGTATATGTTGCTCTATGTGACTTGCTGTTTTGCAGCTTCTCGCGGATCGTTTACGATGATTATTTTTTTACCTGTATATGTTTATTGGTCGCTACTTTGCGGATTTTCGTTTATCGCGGGTGATTTTGGTCCCCAATAACCAACATAAATGAGGGATTACTGTATCTGGTCTTGGTATACTTTGATATGGTCAAAAATATTTGAGGCTTGGTAAAGGGTTTGCAGAGAGATATCTACAGGTCTAACAAAGTGAGATTTAAGAATCTCAATCCAATTTGAGACCTCGCTTTTGTTAAATATGACACAAGGAAGAGAGGTTAGCTGGTGTGTGGCTTGCGTAGCGAGTCAGAGAGCCAGTGAGGAAAAAGAGCAAACTGCACTCCTTGTTTTTATCTGCAAGTGTTGCAGTATCACAGCTTTCACGTTTTGTCACCACCTCACCCCGCCTGCTTGCGCCGTTACACCCAAGCAGCATCACGCAACACCCTGAGCTCATCTGTCCAATTGCCACCGCGGACGCAGAATCTCCGTTGTCACATGGGAAAAAAAAAAAAAAATATGCGAGCCCCTGCAGCAAACATTTCCTGTCAGGCTTGTATATGATTCCAGATTCCATTCAAGCCGAGGGCAAGTTACAGAACGCCCGCCCAAAAAAAAAAAAACTACACTTTAGTACACAATCCCCCACCTGACTACCACACCCTTGTAATCATAGTGTAAGGACAACAAAAGCGGCATTGCCAAAGACATCGTCAATGTGGTTTCTTTTAAAAAGCATTGGGTGGATCTGTCGTTTTGTGCTAGTTTCTTGCTTTGGCAATGCTTGAATTCATGTCAACTCATGCCAAAAAGCTTTTGGACTGATCACTCTTCGTCTGATGTTGACATTTTGGCATCAATGTGGTGTGTGGTGTCGAGAAATTTGGGCCAACACTGCTTAACGGAGATGTGGAAAATTAAAAAAAAAAAGTGCATGATACAACATTAAGAATTTTCATAATTACAATAATAGCTGTAATTGGGAATATCGTGGCCATTTTCATAGTCGGCGGACATCAATGTCACTCTTCACTGCTGAAGGCAAAAACAAATTTTGTTCTTGAACTTTTGTTTAACATATTACTAAAAAGTGGAGCCATGCTGCAGCTTGGTTGACAAAGAACTGTAACTTCTGTGTCGGAGTAGAAATTGAATAACATGGCGAAAAACATTAAAAAAAAAGAACTATGCAAAAATAAATGAATAAATAAAAATATGTAGCAGAAGAGCGCAACTAAATTTCTGAACTAGAAAACTTCAAACTGAGTTACAGTTTGAAGCTTTCTAGTTCAGTAATTTCTTCCAGAGCCAATTTATTTCGTGAGTAGAGGTACCACTGTACAATATTGTGTCAAATGTTGCATCCTGGTCATCCTGGAAGGGGGACTCTCCCATCTGCGGCCCCTTCTCAAGGTTTCTCTTTTTTTTCCCCCCCAAGATGGGGTTTTGGGAGTTTTTTTTCATGCCCTCCTGGGGGTCAAGGTCAGGGAATGTCATGACAACTTGTCAACTGTGGCCATGTGAAGCCCTTTGATACCGTTTGTGATTAAGGGCTATCTAAATAAATGGGACTTGACTTGAATTGCCTTTTATTACAGTGAGCGTGATTCAACAGGAACTTCAGTCATACATTACCTTTCTTTTACAAACTTATTGACACAATAAACTCGATGTCTTTTTACTTTCGGTAGCTTGCAAAAAAATATATTGCTTTCGAATTTGCTGCCGAGTTAAATATTTGTAAGATACCGGGCACTGTGGTCAAGTATCACATGAGGACACAGAAGCCAAAGAGGAATTGGACAATGTGTTGCAACAGTCACAGAAGTGTCAAAAGACACATTTGTGAGTCATTTTCAACTGAATTTTCTTTCATGCAATATGACAAATTTGCTGAAGATGACACTTAAAAAAAAAAAAACAAAGCATTCGCATCATATTAGAATTGTTTTCTTGGACGATTCGATTTGGGGGGGGAAAATCCTGAGCGTATTTTTGTCAAATAAAAAAAATTATTCTATTACCACTTGAGTTGCCGGAATCACAACAGAATTTGGACGTACTGTGGGTTACACCCTGGAATGGTCGCCAGCCAATCTCATCAACAGGGGACATGGGATCAATATTACCACAATATGGGATGAATGATATTATATATATATAATAAGCATCTATAATCACATTGGTCATGATACGGTTTCATTTTTTTCCCCTTTAATTAGTTCTAATAACATTTTGTGCATGCTCATCGGAACACATATGGACACATACTACATTTCATATACGGTATATTCACATACAACATGCGTGGGAGGGGGGGGGGGCAAAGACCACAATCAGTTCAAAAACACTCCAAGACTATTGCGTCCTTATCAGCAACCCGCCGCCTGCTTCTGAAGACCCTCCAATAAAGACTATCAGCCGCTAGTTCAGGGCTATGCAATTTGCACGCCCTCGACCACACCATAGTTATAATGTGGTGTGCCATACAAGGAACAGAGTCTTCATCCATCAAAATAAAGATATATTCGTGGGTTCCATCATATGAGGAACACCTGAACACATCGTGGCTGTGGGCAGGTGCCCCCCCGTCCCCCATCACTGTACTTCGGGGACTAATCCTCTTGCGGCAGCTAATCGCGACGACAAGCCCGAGGGCGAGGGCTGGGTCAGCATGCCCTTTGCAGTTTGGCCAAATTTGACAAACAACAGCTGGTACGGGGCAGGTTGTTGGGTGGGGTGATGCAGTTCACGTTGGACATTATTTAGTCCCCCCCCCCTTTGAGTCGTGCTTGTCCAACATAGCAGTTGTCTCTTATGACCTTTGAACCTGCCACAACTCTCTTGTGGTGAACAGGTTACACAGGCAGACAAGTGGACCAGCCACCCTACTAGTGTCATCATTGAATAAGAACAAACAAAACGTGAAAAAACGAGCGACTGTTGGATAGAGCACGCCAGTCAATGTTTTATGCTGTGTTATTGTTCATGTTGAATGTTCTCTCATGCGCTTTGCTGTAGAAATACAAATGAGTAGAGTTGAGATATTTACAAACTGATATGATACCAAGTCTGATATCGCCGACCTCAAATGAACTAGGAGGCGGGTTATTAGAGTTCATGAAAAACTAATGAAATAACTAAAATTAAAATAGATTTTTTTTGTGTGAATAAAATAAAATAAAGACAATATTTTTTTTTTAAAAAAGGTAACTAAACTGAACTACATTTTACCCTTTATAAAACCAACTATAATCGGTCGCCAAACTCGTCGTCGTCCCTCCAACTGGCATGACGGCCACCTGCAGAGAGCTCATCGTCCATTTTGCGGAACATCAATTTGCAGTGCTCTCATTAAAGTTATATCAGTTACGTATTTTTCATTGTACAAAGTAGTTAGTTTTCCTTTTCATTTTGACTTTTGTAACATAAAGCAAAAGAGACGACAGTGAGTTAGTGAGTAAATGTTTACATTTTGTCCTGTAATGGGAAAAGTGTAGCATGTAAGAGGAAAACAAGTTCAGATTGATATTTTGTCTTATGTCAAGAAAGCTGATATCACAATATCCATTTATCTACCCAATAGTAACTGATATATTTACTCTTTTATTAACTCTATCTATCTATCTATCTATCTATCTATCTATCTATCTATATATAGATATGTGTGTCATATAACAGTTTGGCTGGTGGTATCCACAGTTAGTACACCACTATCTACATATAACAATCATAATATATTTTATCAACGATATGTCATCATGTATCGAGAAGGCTGGTGTCATGGTGCTTATCCTTCCATATGGATTCACCTAGCAACAATAATAAGAACGTTTATAAAAGTGATATTGATATTTTTTCCTGCATCAGAAGATTGTTATCAAGGTATCGGTTCACCCAACACTAACTGATCCAATTTCCTCATATACTGTATTAATTTTTCTGGTATGTGCCCGGTTCAAATATGTTTGACTCTATTGTGTCTCCCCACGTACACACTGATTAAAACATGCATACCAGGGCTACATTTTTTCCACCCACACTCACTCACTGGCACACACACAGGGTTCGTTGTTCGAGTCCTTACCGGCAGCCGTCCGGTGGTTGATCTAATGGGCTTTTGGTCAGGTCCGTGGGGGGTCGAGTAGAGGCTGTGCACTCTTTGTTCCACCACGGCGGTGTTAGGGCAGATCTGGCTGAAGTAGCCCACCGGTACCGCGCTCAGGGGCGGGCTGGACAGGTCAGTGCTGAAGAACTCGCCGGCCACAAGCTTCATTTTGGGTTGGCTGCACCGAAGTCCCGACGCAGGGGAGACGCCTTTGGGCAGGCGCATCATTGTACCGCAAAGAGGACCCGTTTCAAAATGAATGCTAACGATACGATCAACAAACAAATGCCAATACAAAATAAGCTCGATTTTGACTTAAAACACGTTCTAAAAGTCAAATGCAAGAAACAACAACGCGTTGGTTCCGAGTAGTGACGTCAGTCAACAGGCGAACGAATCCTGTTAAGTGCACAAAAACTCGTCTCGCAAGCCAACAAACATGGCTTCAAATGTACAACTAAGTTCACCAAAGCGTGTTTAAAGGTCCATGGGCTCGCTCAAAAGACCACCGAGGGTCCGCGAAGCTGTGCTTCCGTCTTTTTTTTTTTTCAGCCCTTCAGTTCGTCAGTGTGTGACCCAGTCCGCCCCGAAGTCACCAGGCTCCTTTCTCCATTCAACGAGAACAAGCTCGACTTTTTAGCGCCAAACTTCGTCGCGCGAAATTTAGATCTCCCGCGGTTGGAGCCCGTCGCTGATTGGTCGGCGGCACGCTCGGTACGCCTTATTTCCATAAAACGGTTGGGTCGACACGAAGGAGGAGGCTAGGGGGAGGTGGTTCCTCTTAAAGAGACAGTAGAATCTTTTTGTTTCCTTTGGGGTCACGTTGTTCTCGAAGAAAAATGATCGTGTGAATACTTTTAGGAAGAATATAATTAACATAGCTTTACTATTGTTTAAAAAAAGGTTAAGAACAAGAATAAGTAATATGTCAATTCTCGCAAGGATGTTGTTTGTATAATAGTATTTTACCATACACGAATATACTTTTTTGTTCCAGTACAGTACTGTATTTACAATGGGGTAATTGAGCACTACAGAACTGACGTGTGACATATCAGATAACGTTAAAATGTTTTTTTACCAAAGAAAAATCAAGGGTTTTTGAATTGTTCATCAAAATGTAAAATTGTACGTTTAAGACCTCAAATTTAAAACTAAATTTAGAAAAAAAATCAAATGCATTGAATACCCAAGAAAATATTTTTGACAAAAGAAATCACGTTTGTCCTACTTTACATCCTGACAAAGTGACATCCTTACAGTCCTTATTCAAAAATAACAAACATACAGCCATGACAAAGACATTATGATGATGAAGATTAAGATAATGACGATGATTAGATTAAAAAGAAATATACAAAATAATACATGCATGGTTCAAGAATATATAGAATACTGCTCATATAAACCGTATCAATAGAATCAAAAGAATAGAAATAAAATAATCTGAAATTAAATCAATATTGAATGTCATGAATAAAAGATAAATAACAATACTGGGTGAGAACATAAGAAATAATATAATACAACTATTTTGATGCAAAATATATGTGTAAGAAGATAATCACGAACCAACCATACATTTCAATGGCATTAATCCATTACATTCTATTTCGCATGGTCATACTATTCACATGACTACTACTGTGTCATTCTCATATTTAATACACCTTATGAAACGTTTTCCATTGTGCGTAGCTAGCAACGTGGAACACACAATAGCAACAGAGACCTAACAAAATACAAAGAGAACATGTTCTGCAATGGAGGAAATGCTACATATTAACTCACGCACTCCATTCGATTTAACATGAATGTGTAAGGCTTGAGAAAAAGGGTCAGCGTGCACACACAAAGGCTATTGTGGCCATTGGCAGGAGGTGAGTTTGGGTGTGATGATTGGATTCGTGCGGTGGCAGCACTCTTGCTTATTGGCTCAGAGGAGATATTGAATGAAAATTACCCCTCCCCCCAACACACACACAAACACTCACGCGATGCCAGATGACATGGCCACACTCACCACCACCATCCATCGGCAATTCTAAGAATTACTTTAATTGTTATTTGTTTTCGAATTATAAAACACTTTTATGGGAGGCAAAAACGATCCAACAAAACTACCAAAATATTTTACGTGCGTGTATTTTAGGGGTGAACCCTTTGAAACCCTCTGTAAGTTTCCCTGGAAAGTTAGAAAAAAATGTTTGTAAAAGTGCAAGCTAGCCGACTTGCAAGCGAGCATTCTCATTCTCTGCACATTTTCAGCACTTACTGTATCTTCAAACTATTTTTTTTCTTGTATTTGGAAACAAATCATTAAAATCACTCTACAGAGTGAAAAAAATCCCAAAACGACACAGATAATAAACGGCAAAAATTGCAGCACCCCCCCCCCCCCCCCCCCGCCCCACAGTTCTGGGGTTTGAATCTCAAACCCTGTGAGGGTTGCGAGTTCTCGAAAATTAATATATACAAGAATAAAGAAATAAATATAAATGAGAATCAGACATAAATATAATCTCCGAGTGCAGTATCTATCAATCTAGTAACATTTCAATGCTTTCATGGTTCTTGCAAATACTGCATACATACATCATGTATGTTGCGCTACATATAGAATGGAGCTCATTTTACCACTAGATGTCAGTGTTGTATCATAAAGAGTGCAATAAATAGATCCTTGATATCACTAGATGGGGCTATATCTCCAATTTTCGGGCTATACACATGCGAATCTGGCTATACACATGCGAAACAGCATGTTAAATTATTTTTTGATTGGTGAGAAAATTATAATGCGAATTTTGAGTAAATTACAGTACATTTCGACAGAAAGGATCCAATCTGTTCGGCGCAAGTTGGTTGGCCAAAGAGTGTAACTCCACTATCTGCCGCCAGGGGAAGCTGTTTATTCAGTTGGGAAAAAAGAAAAGAAACATTTCAATGCCTTGAAATCGTCGCGGTGTTTTTTTCGCTGTCAAATACACACTGCAGGACATTCTAGTCAGTGCTTTTATGTTCACATGGTCATTTTCACTTGCACTTTTACTTTCTTTTTTTGGAGCACTTTTACTTTCTTTTTTAGAGCACTTTTTCTTTCTTTAAGAGCACTTTTTCTTTCTTTTTTAGAGTAGTCTGGAGCTCACATACTGCTGCTAGTGCACTCTACTGAACGATATTTTGTAGATTCCTCTGCATTGCCGAACTATGCATTTATAAATATTAAAAATGGAATAAAATCCCACTCTAACTAAAAGAAAAAAAATAATTCTTGTTACTCCAACCGTGGTGATAAATGTTCTGTCATTGTTTAATCAACACAAAAAGTCCCCCAAATTCAATTTTCAATCAAATAACAAAATTTTAAAAAATCGTAATAAAATGCAAAGGAAACCCCCCTCCCTGTTTCGATTGATTTTCCACCCATACACATCCTGTGGTCGTTGCACCGCTCTACACCTTCACAACACATGCAACAAACCGTCATGTGCTTTTGTTTGTTTTAAACTTTGTTTATTTAATGACATAACATCATACGTAATACACACAACAAACTTTACAATAACGAGTTTATGAAACTCAGTAGATTATCATCTGTGGAAATAACACAACAATCCCCACAGACATCTTACAAGTAACTCTATTATAGAGTTTCTGGATTGTTATGATCTAAAAAAAAAAAAAACTCGCATACAAACCGAATAGATATGTACACGTGTTCTATGGAGGTGAGAAAAGAAATACGGGTGACAGCTGGAATGCAAATATTTGAAGGTGCAGAAGAAGAATGGGTCCAAAATGGAGGCCTGGCCTGATGAAGCTTTGGTGTGTTGATGTGTCCATCCCGGACGGAGCGAGCAGAAAAAGAATCAGCGCTTTCCATCTCTTCTGCATACCTAACCCACCCTCTCTCCCCCCCCTTCCCCCCACCGCTTGTGCTCTTCTGGCCTGCAGTGAAGTGGAGACATGTGTTTCCCTGCACCTGCATGGAGAGAAGGAAAGAAAAAGTCAAGTCAAGATTCCTCATACTCCCTC
Organism: Hippocampus zosterae; assembly: GCF_025434085.1. NCBI lineage: Eukaryota > Metazoa > Chordata > Actinopteri > Syngnathiformes > Syngnathidae > Hippocampus > Hippocampus zosterae. The sequence goes on from NC_067464.1 coordinate 6,006,258, forward strand.
CTCCCCTCCCTCCCGCCCTCGCCCCGCCGCCGCAGACAGACTGGCGCCGAGCGTGGAGCGTTCATTCACCCCGGGCAGATAGCAATGAATCCGCCTGACAAACAGAACCCGGGCCTCGGTCAATTAGTCGCCGCTCTAGATTGTTCACACATATCAATGGGCTGCTTTATCTTAAGCTCGTTTTCACGTGATTTCATACTGACAACCACCCCCTTTCCACTGTCCCCAAAATAAAAGCAAGCCAGTTCCTTAGCTTTGTAACAACAGGGAAAACAATTCTTCATTTATTTGCACTTCAGGGACTCAAATGCTGTTTTTCCCATCATTCTGGTGTATCTTATTAACTTGAAGGAAAGGGAGGTAGACATAAGGCCCGTGGGCCTTGAATGGGCCTTGATAGAGGATTTGAAGCGGACCACAATGCAAAAACCCAGGAAGAATGTTACAAAACTGCCTAAAACAGTACTGAGTATTGATAAGAAATAAGGAAGTCCAGAAACAGTGTATAGTGGATAATCACTGATTCATCGAATCGCAGGAACATTTTAAATATATTCCTACATTTTCTTGTTTTTGTCTCTGGGTGTGGAAATCAGCATTTTCTCTGAAGAATATTTGGTTGAAAAAAAACCCCAAAAGGGTTCCAATGCATTATGTATCCATAACAAAGCACTTTTTATTTTAAGATAAGAGGATTTCCCAGTATTTCTTCATAAATTTAGTATGGACTTCATATTGATAAGTTCCTCTTCCTTGCTTCTAAGTGACTGTTGCCCAATGTCTGAGGGGGAGTCTTACGGATTTCGACATTTAAATATTGTCCAGCAAGAACCCCAGTCACGTTTTACATTCAAATCATGTCATTCTCGTTCCTTGAAATAACAAATTCCATATCCTTTTCGGAAATGGGATCAAAAAGGTCAAAATTGGTGGGTCAAAGACAAGCATCGTAAGCATCCATTCAAAATCTCATTAATTGTCAATACAAGCAACACAACTCAAAGTCCTACTCACAAAGATTAGTTAATTGTTTTAAAAAAAGAAAAGGGGTACTTACCATAATCAGACATGATATATCCTAATGGCACAAACGCCCTTCATCTTTGGAGAAAGTTCTGGTCAGGTCAGCAGTCTGCAAGAAAACCCAAACTTTAATTACCCAAACTCCATCGCATTTACGATTTATTTATATGTTTGCACCCAAATTAATCGATATAATCAAAGGAGTGATGAGTCCAAACCTGCTTACCTTTATCGACAAGAGCCTCGGGGTCTCTTCGGCCTCCAAGGCGATCTGTAGATCGAAGATGTAGTCGATGACGTGTTGCAGAATCTCCACCTGGCTCACCGTCTTGTTGCGGGGGATGCTGGGCACCAGCGCGGCCAACCGCGAGTAGCAGTCGTTCATGTCGCCAGCCTGAACCTCCACGCACGCGTGCTGTTGCTGCTTCGCCGTCCGGCCGATAGCCACGCTGTGCTCCGAAATGCAGCACACGGCCTTGTAGCAGCTCCTCCCTGAGCGAACGGGACTGATGGCTTTCATGGCGGACTTTGACAAATATGAAAAGTCTTCTCAGCTTGTTGAATTGCACGTTTGAGAGGGTGAGCTCGCGTCGCTGTCAAGAATAGCGCAGTAGTACGGCTATATAGAGAGAGTGTCAGACCACTCCCATTATCGAGCGCCGCGCCCTGATTGGCGGGAGCGAAAAGGGAGATGGTTTCTCATTGGCCAACATCGTCTCGTGGTCGCGGCCAGAAAGAATGAGGAAATGGGATCTGGGTTGCCTGCATGGGATTGTCAATCAATGATTCCAGGTAGTTCCGAGCAAAACAGCGTTGAATGTTATTGAAAGCCGTCTTTCTTTTCAATTAAAGATCTTTCTCTGAAAGAAATATGCTTTTATGGTGTAATTCCATTTCCCAAAAAAGTACGTTGTTGTACGGTAAGTTGCAAGTTTGACAAGTTGAGCAAAGTTCTCTGAGGTACCATGCTAAATTCATGAAAATATATGGATTTAAATCAATTCCAAGTCAGATATTATGGATATTTGTGGATTGCTGCTTTCTTTTCTGGCTTTTTCACTCAATTCTGTTTTGATGTGTCTTTTTTTAATAGAACGGCATACCTTCATCTGGTTTAAATATGACTTTTCTATTTGTTTTGTGAGCCATTCTGTACACATTTTATATCATATTAAAATGATCCAATAGTGAATGCAGAATGCGACTTGAATTTCACACTTGTGGGGTCAAAATGAGTATGATCGATGAATAAAACATTTCTTTTTAAATGTTTTTTGCAAAATATTTGTACTAAAGTGTGATATAAATGAAGATAGAAGGCATTGTATCACTGCATTCATTTGAACCATTTCATTTTTTTACTGTTTTTTACTTTGAGTATAAAGGTTTTATTATTTCATTAAAAAAATCATATTTAAAATATATGTTACATCATTTGTTATTTTACAATACACCTTTTGCTGTAGTGTAAATACGTGTTATTTAATTTTACTTTAAAAATATTTCATTAAAATATAGGTAATATGAAGGTCTTTATTAATCAATTTTATTCATTCCTTTTTACAGTAGACCTAAAGTTCCCTCCAGCTTCTTGGGTAATAAAAACTGTCATGTGCTGTCTCAACACTGTGAACACTGCGTTTCACCACTGTCTGCATGTTTTGCAATCCATTTGGTTACGTGCAAGCTCAGCAAAAAAACTAAACAAAAACATGGTCCAGGAGAAGTGGAAAACTACACTTTATAATTAAAAATACTAGCAGTTATAACGAAGGTAAAAGGTCAAGTGGTGTCTTTCTCTTTGGTGAGCTTTCTCTGCCCCGCATGTGCCACAGAGGACACATGATGCACATTTGTCTCTTGCACAAAAAAAAAAGGAATAATAAAAATAAAGAAAAAAAACATTGAACTAATTGCAGAGCCCTAAGTTGGCTGCGAGGGAAGCACGTCCCGTTCTGCTCTTTATATTTATGTCTTATTTTCCTCCTCTCTCTCTCCCTGTCACGCACACGCACACACGCGCACTCACACAATCCTGTTTTGTAGAGGAATGCAGCGGCCAGCCAGCTGTGTGTCCTATCCCGGCCCAGCTGTGTTGATCTAACGCGCCAGTCCCAGACATGCTGGCGCCAGCCTCCCGACGTCATCCATTCAGCCGAGGCGTACCCCCCCACCCGCCCCACCTCCCCAGCCTCACCCCTCCCAAACTCGAAGGTTCCGCCTCCCTCCCACTCTCGGGCGGAGACGCTCAGTACTCTGATTGGCTCGCCTCCACTGTCAATCAACGACACTGCGCTTCGAATCCGCAAAAAAAAATAAAAAGAGCTAGTGAGGCTAAATGTGACGATATAACGTGAAACGCTAAACTGAGGTAGTGTGATCAAACGATTTAAGATAAATATCACCTGGTTTGAACCTTTTGTGCTACAAGAGAAGGGGGAAGGGACAAATATTCCACTTTTCAAACTTCTCCTGAACGGATGGTGGGAAAGTGACAAGCAAGCAGATTCATGAGCTGTCTTGAATACAGTACTTTTGGCTTCTAACAGTTTTCTTTCAAAAACCAATCTTGTAAAGAATGTAACTAACTTTTTTTGTTCATACAATGTTCCTTTGGTCATCAAACGCTTTTCTAGGCATACTTAGCTAAACATGTGCTAGCTAATCTCGCACATTAGCCAACATGCACTACTGATGAAAACTTAAAATAACAATAAATAGCAATCGAAATTCAAACCATTCATTTTAAAAAATAATTTCCACTCCAATACTTAAGTACATTCAATATCGGAAAATTATTTTACATACTTCAGTACAGGCAGATGAGTTCTCAGATCCGCTGGGGGTGAAGGCAGGAACATGAAAGAAAAAAAACCAAAGGCAATTGATAGGCAAATAAATTATTTATGAATTAACTGACGTATGAAATGATGAAAAAATAATTACCATCAACCCTGGTAGGGGGTGGAGGGCATCTGGGACATTACTGAACCTTGCTGGGGCCCGTACTAGCTACCAGCCAGCATTAGCGAGTAAGCGGCGCTATGAGGGGATTCCCGCCACAGTGTTGTTGCGGTTGTACTTTCATCACTGACATGGTCCACTGTCAACTGTCTATGGGGGGACGACGACGACGACCTTCATTTTAGGGTGGTCTGCAATTACCTGGATTGCCTGCCCTGTTGCGGCGTCCCGATGCACAGCAAATGTTAGCTCCTTTATGCCTTTAAAATAATTTTTAAAAAAAGTTGGGTGAACTTAAAAAAATGTTGATAACATTTGAAGTTCATTCATTCAATTATATATTTTAAGTTTTGCTGTTTTAAAAGGTGACCTTTTTTTTACAGAACTGTTCTCTCTTGCATTGTGCAACCACTCTTAAAAATATAAGTCAACTCAGCAAATTATTTTGAAACAGACAACTTGCTTGTGACTTTAACCCCGACCAAAGTTACATTCTATTAAGATCCTTTTAGTTTTTTTTTTTTTTTTCAAACACAAGTATCACTTTCAGGTACTTCATACAAGACTGTCTCAGACTGACTTAACGCACATGCGCACACACGGGATCAGGTGCTCGCCCTGCAAAGAGCACGGACACAATCGCCTCTCTCTTTCAATGGATGGGAGAATTCCGAGCCTGGCGTCAGTGAGTCTGCTTCCCCCCCCGCCACCCCTCCTCCTCCCCGACTTCTCTTCCACTCCCTCCCTGCCTCCTCCATGCAGCTGGACGCAGACAATCAAGCCATCAACAATCGCCACGCATAATGATCACCAGCCTCCTCCTCCTCCTCCTCCTTCTCCTTCTCTTCTTCCCTGCTCAATCAAATTACAATGCGAGGGTCGGCTATTTCACAGGCCAAACATTTCCAAAAAATGTCACCAAATGAGCTTGAAGGCGGTTGAAACAACTCTTGATAGTACGATAAAAGGTCAGCTTACTCACCCAAAAAAAGTTGTGGCGTCTGCAAAGACTTCTGGTGATATGCGGTGATGTCATCGATGTGTCTCATCCTGGGAGGTCACGATGCTTTTATACGAAAAGATTACGTCAAATCGCCACGTAGGAGCCAAAACAGAAGATCCAGAAATTATCTCGTTTCTCGCACAGCCACACAGTATCTTCCGCAAATTTTGATAATCCGATGGGGGCTAGCTAGCGCGCACTATGATAGGATTTTGATGGTTTTCACAAAAAGACCCCCGGTATCAAGATTTAGCGATCGCCTGATAAGGGCCGCATTTGCATTGGTGGCTTGTAAGCGGGGTAAAAACTTCACTAAAATGACAAAATCGTTAGTTCCACTTACAGTGATACTGTAGCAGCCCAGCTAAATGCCGTGCCTACGCGGCAGCCATGTTGGCAGGGGCAATGTCTGTACAGTGAAAATGAGTAGCAGCTTGCTCATTTCTCAACCAACAGGGTGTTTTCCAAAAGTCACGGCTCACTTCCTTTATTCTCTTTTGTTTCAGGAATCAATCGGGGCAGTTTGTGAGGCCGTCAGCATTTGACAGCGCAGGCCGCCGAGACGGTCTTCAAAGGCCGTCACACAATTTCAGCACATAATCCAATTTACAATATCCATGCCAAGTTTCTCGAAATAAACCACGCAACTCGCCGCGGCGACTACAACCACTGATGAAAACACCGAACGCCTTGAGCTGTCATTTGCGCAAAGCCAGTGAAAGTCTATCCATCCGGAGGGCTGTAGTACACGGAAATGGACAGAACTGCAGTCGAAGACAGAAAATCTTTTTGCCAGGTGGCAATTTTGCAACGCTGCTCCAATATCAATTGGCAAGCCAAGGGCGAGGGAATGATATGCTTCCCAAAATTGCAAAGATGAAGCTATCAAATGCCGATGGCCTCACATCTGTCCAAATGATACCTGAAACAAAACAAAAAGGAAGTGTATAGAGACATTTGGGACACTCTGTGTTATAACTACTACATATAAATACGATATGATTAAAAAAAAATCTGAAAAATAAGTGGGACTGCAAACAAGAGAAATGTAACATCTGAATTCAACATTATTGATATTCTATGCCGGGATACCGATTCTTGATGGCCAAATACAACGTTTTAGTGTTTTCAGTGCATAAATACAGCTTTTTTTTGGTTTGGTTTAGCATAAAAAATATTTTTGAGCATATAATTTCTCTTGCGACAGGACTCACAATTTATAGATTGTATCTTTAGGGTGGGCGAGTGTTCGAACACAACACACGTAATTTGTCTGAAAAATACGTTTTATTATGATTTCCCGCTAATTCTGAAACATGCTGAGCGACGCTACAAATTCAAGTTTTATGGATGTTTTCAACACTCACATCATGTTATGGGGAAAAGCTGCCTCACATGCAATTACAATCATGTAAAATGAAATGTCTCCGAGCATTGGAGTTGTTTTCACGGTAAACGCAGAGTGTACAAAGCGCATGCCTGTCATCCAGGGGCTCCACTTCCACACCAGTGTGGCTTCACTGCGTGGGAACGTGGCTGTTGATGTAGTCAGGTGACCCTGCCCGTGTCCTTGGATGGGAATATTTGACACGCGCGAATAAATGGAGGCAAAGCAACTTGTATGGCAGGTGGCAAGGGAGGGAGAAGGGGGCGGCAAAAAGCCACGACCATGCGGGGGCCAAAAACAAGCATTTTGCAATGTGACTCAGCGATGGAGGCTACCAGCTGCTGGTCACACTTTTGTTTTGTCGCTTGACTCGACCCTGAATGGAACGGTCCGTGTAGTCGATAGCCATCCGGTGAGCATCAACACCTGGCTTTGTGTTAGCTCCAGTTGCTAAGTTGTTAGCATGTCATGTCAAATTGGTGTGCAGCGTGGTGACTTCAGTTTGAAACTCACACATTCACGTTCATGGTCTCTTTCAATATATTAAATGTTTTTTTTTAGATGTCCTTTTAGTACATGTGACTAAAAACTTTTTTTTGTGAAGTGCAAAAAAAAATGCTGTAAAAATGCATTGGGAGTATTTTGATACAACCACGGATTTCACTTATTGTGGGGTGGTCTGGAACATAACCCCGCAATGGAGGGGGGGGGGGGGTTACTGTACAGTGGTACCTCTACTTACGAAATTAATTGGTTCTGGAAGAAATTTCTTAACGAGAACATTTTGTAAGTAGAGGCGCGTTTTCCATGTAAATGCTCTAATTCGTTCCAACACCCACCCCAAAATTCTGACATAAATGTTTCCTCTCAAGCATAACTTGAAAATTTGGTATGAAGAGACGTTCGTAAGTTGAGGTTCCACTGTATATGAAACCAGAGTACCTCAACCAGGCTAGGATTTCAAGATCCAAAATGCTGTTGTCGTGCAAAGAATCGACCAAAATGACAACAATAAAAAACGACCTGGATCAGTCAGAGAATTAGCGTCAACAGAGATGCTCGTCACTACAGTAGGTTACGTTTTCAGGGTCTCAAAAGACAGCGATCATGTACAAATGTCACGTGTAAAAGAATGAGCTAGCATTTTCGCAGGGACGGCCGTAACTAAGCTGTATAAACAGAGACCACCTCTTTTCAGGCGGCGGAAATGCAGTTGCCATTGTACAAATGTAAACAATATTCAACATGATAATTTGAACTAATATTAGTTGAGATTCTTGTGCAAAAAAGCCTCCTGGATGAGTTTGAGCGTTTTTGTGGTTCACCGCAGACGCCCCTCGCCAAAGATTTTGGCCAAATCTATTTATGTTAGTTGTTTGTCAAAGAATCTTTAGGCCTTCTCAAAGCATTACTCTGTGCAGGTGATTTAAACCCCCCCCCCCCCCCCCCACCCCATACACATCCCTCTTCATTAGAATCCAAGCCCGCAGTGAGTTGGGGCCGCCACGTGACATTTGAGTCATTAGTGGGATTCATTTAACGCACGTGCCCATCCCGCAGACAACCGTTGTACAAGATTATTAGCAGACGTAAAACTTGATTAGATCACACGACGTGTGTGAGTGGATTCCGTCACACAAACACACAAACACGCTGGATGGGGATCAGACTGGATGAAGAGGCCAAGCTTGCCTTTGTCATGTCAGCACACGCTCCATGTGCTGTTTATTCGCCCGTTCCCGAGAGAGCGCAACGGAGAGAGGGCCCTGCCGCACTTCCATGAATGGTCATTCATTCCGTTCGGTGCGGGTTAGCGGTCGATGCTGTTTTCCTTCTGCCCTATGGGCAAGAATGCAGAGAGGCCTTCCATGAGCGGAGAATTTACTGCAAGTGGTTCCAATTTAGAATGTCTCGCGGTGGGTGTGTGCATTACACTTTTAGATAGAACGACAGATATTTAATTGCGAGATGAGAGCTAGCTAGCTAGCTACCTAGCTCGCTAACATCCAGATAGATGGATCCTGTGATGCGACAGGAGTCCAGCTGGGCACACTTCACAGAGGGGCACACTGCATCCCTGGCGGGTATGTCTGCACCTGTGTGTGTGTATCTAGGTCAAGTGGGTCACAAAAAATCTTAGACCACACATATATGCGCACACACACACACACACACACACACATGGTTGAGTATACATTTAGTTCCCGTCAATCTTGTGTTGATAATGAATTGAAGCAGTGGGGACTGAAGACATCATACACAGCTGATTGCTCCCAACCCAACACTCTACACACACGTGCACTTACCCAATCTGGGTCAGTGGTGCCCCTCTTGGTCACCCCTGTCGTAGTCTTCCAGATGGAGGGGGCAGAGTGGGAGAAGAAAGGTCTGGGATCCGAGTGACCTGATTAAAAACTACACGCACACACGCACACACACACACACACACACCACAATGCTGCTTGCTTATCAAACCCCCCCCCCCCCCCCCCCCCCAAACCCTGACCTTGCTACTGGACTCTCGAGTTGTCTAGTAATCTTTGGGACATACTGCAGTAACAGTGTGTGTGTGTGTGTGTGTGTGTGTGTGTGCGCGCGCGTGCCCGAGTATTGTTTTATATTATGGACATTTCCTGCACACATTCTCCAGCTGCACTGTCACTTACTGGAAATACGCTCCTTATTACTCAAGAGTGCTAAAAATACAGCTTCCACCAGAGTAACTCCAAGAGGCCCGAGGAAGTTGTGTCTCATGCATTCGAATGCTGCGAGTGTCGACCTCCACCAAGGCCACAACCATTTGAATTTGTTCATTTGTTACACACCTCCTGCACATGCGGCCATTTAGTTCTCAAGCTGCATGCAGTATTCAGTGAGAAACAAGGTACACAAGTTGACTGTCAAACTAACCATAAAGCAACGAGAATTACAAAGTATTTAAAACCACAAGATACAGGAACTTTGCCTGAAAGTCCGCTTGCTCAAGGGTAACCACCAAAGAAAAGCTAACATATAGCATCCATCTCACTGTGTCATATTGTCTAAGAAAAAGGTTTTACTGCTAATGAAGCTTAATGAGGCACTGAGCTCCGTCTATCCGTCTCGACTCAACTGTATTTGTAGAGCACATTAAAACATGTTTCCTTAAGATGGAACTCAAAGGAAGCAGGTACAATGAAAACAGCAGAGGCCTCAGAATTGAACCCTGTGGGACACCACATGACAGAGGAGCAGTTTATGGAGCATCCAAGCCGAACACAAAATGTTCACTCAGCCAAATAAGACCTAAATCACCCACACTTGAAGGAGCAGCACAATATCCATTGAATTAAAGAGGGCAAAAACTGTTGAATGGGATTGTTATTTTTTTTCTTTTTTTTCCTAATGTGTTTAAGAAACTGGAATGGGTTAATAGCATCTCATCCATTACAATGGGGAAGGATGATTTTTAGAACTGGGTGTGTGAACTTTAATGACGTCACATAACCTTTTGCTTTATTTGTCCCATTTAAATCGTAGAAATTTGAGAGGTTGCTTATCTCATCTGCAATTTGTGTTCCTCCCGTGCCCCACCCACTCGCTGCAGACGTCTGGAGGGCAATAATTAACTCACTTAAGTCCCGCTACGCGTTGACACAGGTGAGCAGCGCTATGGTGGTTAAACACTCATTATTACAACACACATACACGCACGCACACGCACACAAATGTGACAAAGCGCTGAGGCGCGTCTGTCACATTGAGGCCCATTCGGTCGCCATATTCTCGCTGATTGGATAAGGCTGATGCTGGCCCCGTCCATACAATGTGATCAATTTAACACGGTCGTCGACTGGCTTTTGTCAGGGCCTATCTCTCTCTGGCTTGTGACGCGTCCTTCACTCTGAAGCTTATCAGCGGTCTTTCAAGTGCCGCTATTTATTATCTCCCTTCCAAGCTCGTCTTTTACCCTGTCTGAATACCTCATTCACACATAGCCCGTTCACATTTTAGCTTTTTTTTAAGATGCACTTCTGTGCCTTTCGAAACCAGCTATAAGTGCAAAAAAACAACCCCCACACCCTAAAAAAAAAAAAACAACAATCCACGGTGTCATCCAACAATTGTGCAGGGACTTTAAAACTGTAGTGTGCACACAAACACGCCCTTTCCTCAAAATAAATGAGTGTGAGTGCCTCGGCGTGAGCTGTGGCTGACAGCAGGTTCTGCATGTGTGCTTATTGTGTTTGTTTTACTGTTGTCAATGTGTTTAAAATTCATCCGATGGAGCCTTGAGATATGTCTGTGGCTTCCTTTTTCCAAACGTGAGGCCATTATAGTTAATAAGTACTAAGAAAATATTGATAAATATGACGAATGACCACTGTTGTACATTAAAAAATATATGTATCAGTTTGTTTTTGTTTTTTTCATGAAACGTAGATAATACGGACAATGATGTTGCAGTAGCTGAACCGTGATATAGTTGAGGAACGTGGTATGTAAAAAAATCTTAAACCGTCGTAACTGGCACTAATGGAACCCGCGGTGTTAGATAATGACCATAAAAGGAGCTTTTGGGGTTTCCAGATGACCACCTCTCTCTTTTGCACAACAATACGCCGATGTTAGGCTAACCTCCTGCTGACTTAGCCGCAGCATCTGGCAAGCGTTAGGCCTCACCTGAACTCTTTGCGGTGAAATCCGAGCGCCGCTCATACAGATACGGCTGCCAGGCCGCGTGTTTGTCTGTGCGATCGTGTGTGTGTTTGTCTGTGCAGTCAGGGGTGCGAGTACTCGGCGAGGCATTTTGCGAAGCAATGCTGGATTTGGGAAAGCGGAGCAAAGGCGGTGAAATGTGGTCCAGCAAGAGTTTCATTTTTTGACAGCATTCAACATTTTTGATTGAATAAAAATGCACAATTTAATTTCTTCTAAAAATATACTTTTTTTTTTTACAAATGTATAGTTGGAAAATGACTTTTCTTCAAAAATACATTCACTCCCCAATATAAGGAATTCATTTTCATATGAGTTTAATTTCTTCCAATCCTAAATGTATTCTTGTAAAATTAGAATTTTCCTACACCAATGCACATGTGCATACATATCACGCAGATGTGCTTCCGCCACATCAACATTCTAGTTTGTGACCAGTGAACCACATTTAAAAGGAATGAAAGCAGCTGCTTTAATTATGACTGAAGATGGCTATGACGACTCCCACTGCGGCGCATCCCTCCCACTTGTCTGCAAAATTACCTGTCTAACATGCCTCCAGTGAACATAAAATGTGTCGATAATACTGTATAGAATTTAGTGTCATGGTGTTAGATATGTAACATCGAGAGGTGGGTTTTGGGGGGGGGGGGCACATGACATTGACTAGTTTGTGTTTGAATGTTGGATGTGAGCTGTGCCTGACAGTAGCTCCAGGTGCATCAATTGTAGCTCACCATGTGAGGGGATAACAATAACTTAAGTATAAAAACCTTTTAAAAAAAATAATCACTTCAAATGATGTCATGCGGTCTTTTGTCAACACCAACTGACGAGTTAAAAAAGAGACCCCCCCCCCCCAAAAAAAGACCAATGAGACAATAAAAGGCACACTCCCTGCACAGCTGCTGTACTTTTTTTTTTTCCAGAGAAGCCATTTCCTGTCAAAAGTCTGACAAGGGAATAATGATGGCTTTGATTGGGCCCCCAGTTAACGGGAGGCACTTCCTGTTGCTTTGTATTGCTTTCATTGTGAGGCGGCGGGATGGGTTTTTTTGAGGCAGGGTTTTAGGGAAACAGCTGCTGGAGATGACACAGTCAAGAGCATCCCCGTGACCCCCCGCCACCCTGCACACGTATTGTATCGAGTAAATAGTTGCGCATTCGTCTGACATGACATCATTACACTTCGAAAAACAGCCACCAATCGGACTCCAGGTACAGAAAGCAGAAGATCAGATATCCGATTTTAAAAATCAATATGGTTCTAAATATCTTGCATAGGTCCCACAAAACTGTGACTTCAAGACCCCAGAATCTCATTTTGCAATCTTATGCATTCATTTTCTCAAGAAGGCCTGATAAAATGTTTCTTCTTCTTTTCCAATTCCAAGAATGTGCCATAAAAACGAAAACCGGCGCGTGTGGGACATCAGCTCGTGTCCAACACATTACAAACACATGACTTGTGTCTCTCACTTTTTTTTTTCTTTTTAACAACTTTTCTTCACAATCTGCCCTTGTGACGGACTATTCGATGTTCCGTTTGTGGCCCTCGCGCTCCCTTCAAAGGCCGCATTGATGAGCGGCAGACATAAGAGGGAGCGTCCGTTGAGTGCGTGTGCCCGGCAGCGGCAGCAGCAGGGGTCACGGCATCAAATGCCGGGGCTAATTGAACTCGGGGTCACGAGCGCGCATCGCTGATCGTGCGTCCCGCTTAGCGTATCTTGATAACATCACGACCGCAATTTTCACACGAGGAGGAGGAGGAGGGGAAGATAGCTTATCAGTGTTTTTGTGGCATGCTCTCGTTACGGGAAAGCTTAGTACCATAAAAACACGGACATAAACAGGCAATAGGGTGGTACCTCGACATAGGAGTGAGCCAACTTTCAGGTTTGGAGAAACACAGGCTGTTTTATTTTTGTCTTGATTTGTAAGCAAAAAAAAAAGTGAACGATTTTATGACTGAGTGGTATGGAATTGAGGCCAATGCAGACCATTTGGCAGAAAATAATTGCAATCACCGATTCATTGGCTGATTAACCCTTTGATGGACAGTGGTTACTACCGTGGACAGCTTATCATGTTATCAGGTTACAGGGTGCATGATTGATTAAAAAAAAATTAAAAAGAATAAAATTATTTCTTTTTTTGGGGGGGGGGGTTCCGTTGACATTTATAATAAGATGTGTGTTAAAAGCAGAATATTGGACTGTTTTGAAATCATTTGCCCCATTTATTTTACTTTACCACAGTTTCTCACTGTGGTTAATTTAAATGGATACTTGGTCTTAATGTGCGTTTAAAAAAAACTAAAAAAAAACTAAGGAGCCTTAAAGCGAGCAAGCATTACAACTTTGTAGTTTGAATGAAAGTGAATGGAATTTTGATCATGTGTCTGATCTAATGACTTTTGACCTACATGACATGTTGATAAAGAGCCAGGACGCAGACGCAGTCTTGATCAGTCATTAACTGTCTGCCTGTGTGTGTGTGTGTGTGTGCGTGCGCGTGCCTTCCTTTGTGTTCCTCTTTCCTCTATCACACTTCTCTGTAGCGTCACCTCTGACCCGGTCGCCTGACCTCGCAGCTCTCTCGCCTCCTTGCTCATCCAGCTGTGGACCAGGCTATGTGTGTATGTACATGTGCAATACATCCTGGAGAAACAGCGTGCACTTTGACTGACAAAAGTCAGCCACCACGCGCGTTTGTCACCTCTTATCTTGGCTCTAATAGTAATAATCACGAATCACGTGGTCAACTGCAACACAGTGGACCCGACAAAGTCCAACCCAATCTGTTGACATTTCCTGTCTCAACTTTTTGCAACAACAAAAGTAAAGTTTTATCCCGCCCCCCCGGCCCCCCCGGCCCCATTTCACCCTTTAACCCTTGTGGCAACACGACATACCGTCATTAAAAACAATCATTTTTGATTTGTGACGAGCGTCACCTGTGTTTTCCCAATTCAAACCCGATTCCCTGCGCCCTCTACAGGAGAGAGGACGAACAACACTAACTACAACTTGCAAGTGACCTTCCAACCATAAAACGCGTTTCTCATCACTGATTACGGCTAGGCACTCGATAAACTATAAAACCATACAGGAAGCGTCATTCACTCACATATGTCTATTATTTATCGATAACAATGTCTCAAATCTGTGCCCGAGTTATTATTAAAAGATAATGAGAAATAAGAATTCCTATTTCTGGGTGCGTTTGAACCCAAGCGGGTCGCCCGGCACTCCAGCACACAGGGCCTCCTTTTGGTTCCCTCCCATCCCGCTCTCTCGCTCTTCCTCTGCTTCCTCTAGCTCGCTCTCCCCCCTGCTAGGATCCCCACAGCTGCGGCGACCAGGTGCGTTCCGCCCGCCCCCGCCCCCTAACACACACATGCACACACACACACATTAACGGACGCAGCAGGAAACGCCTAATACCAGTTTTAGAATGATGCCACTATGCCAGCTTGTCAGCGAGAAAAGACGACATTGAGCGAAAGTGACAGAGCTCGCGAAAAGGCAGATGAATGAATTTGCGCTAAATGATCACACTTTCAAATGACTCCTCATCCTTACACACTGCTCGGGTCAAATTTGTCCCATTCTGGCATTTGATAGACCCCAGAATGTCATGATCTCATCCTGAAATTCGGTGACTTTTCCTCAAGTGACCCAAAATAGATTCAAATTCTAATGATGACAAATTATTAAATGTCAATGTGACCACTGATGCTGTTCAGTGTCAAATTTGGCCCGTGTCTACTACCAGGAATCTTGAAACCTATCAAACGGAAATTTTCCTCTGGGGGCATCGCAACGGTCTATGGAGCCACCACATTTTCACAGGTTACGACAGAACCTATCCACTTGTCATGCAGTAATCTTAAAACAGTACATGGAGTATATATATATATATATATATATATTTTTTTTTTTTTTTTTGGGCACAGTCCACGCAGGGGAGTTTGAAATAGTCCCGAGAACTGTCTGTGGTTCCGCCACATTGGCACAGATTGCTGCAGAAAACTTTGCAAATAGTCAAAGTGGG
Source organism: Hippocampus zosterae (assembly GCF_025434085.1). Taxonomy (NCBI): domain Eukaryota; kingdom Metazoa; phylum Chordata; class Actinopteri; order Syngnathiformes; family Syngnathidae; genus Hippocampus; species Hippocampus zosterae. The sequence continues at coordinate 6,021,389 of NC_067464.1, forward strand.
ATTCTTGAAAAAGTGGAAGGAGATCATGCAACCTCAACATACGGAACAGAAGTCACAAAGACTTAGAGGGTGCCTTGACACAGGCGTGAGATCTGTATCTCCAAAACAAATACCTATAAAATTACACTTTCCCTCTTCCCTGATCATTGATTAATCATCGCTTGATTGACAGACAGGCAATTAAAACATACAATGTGCTTTGAAAATGGAAGGTACATAAGGGTTAAAGTGGAAGTTTGAAGATCACTTTAATAATCTCTCCTACAACCCCCCCAAAAAAGATTGACACCTCAAAAATCACGCCTTCTGTCTCGGATTGGTCGTTTCACCTTGGGTACGATGGTTTATTGCAAAGCCAATGAGAAGCACAAACTGGGGTCAGAGAGGGCAGATTCTTTTCTTTCTCACGGATCATTTTACTCATGCACTACTATCAGGTCATACTGACAGTTGTAAAACAAATATTTGCAAAGTCGCCTTTGACTGAATGTGATGTCATCAAATGTCCAGTTTGAGCAACCTCTCTCGTAGGGATTTTGTCACATAAACAAGTCTCACTGTGTGCAAGTGTGACTTGATGTGTAGGTGGATGCACGTGTGCTCTTATCAAGAGGAGTGCGAGTCTGTGTGTGTGTGTGTGTGTGGAGGGGGGGGGGGGAGTACCGGTTATTTTGGTCTGTGGCTCACCACAGGCCCAGCCGTCTTCTTGCAGCACCGTGACAAGAGGATGTGCAATAATCTAGTTTAAAGCAGTACTCACGAATTGTTAGGTTTGCTAACTCAAGGGCGCCCCCAACAGTAGCGAAGCGGCAAATATGTGTGGGGTAAAGTAAACTCGAGTGCTTCTCAACCTATATCCAGCCAAGGTACACTTTACAATAGAAAAGGGTGCCCAAAAAAATGGACTGAGGTTCTGGTTGATCTTTCAAGAATCAAAAATTAAAATTATAATACATGTATATAATATCACTTTGGTGAATGGATGTATGAAACGAGTGGGGTTCAGTACCTCCAACTGTCCAACCGGTCCGGGCGGGGAAAAATGTGTCATTTGCAACTCAACAAAAGGTAGAGTTTGAATGCATGTAAGATGAAGAGATATGACGCTCATCTTCTTCACGGACTTCTGGATGGAGGACAAGAGCAGAGCGCCTTTATGTGCAGATGGCGTACGAGCCGTTTGGACCAGTGGCAGAACACCTTCAATCTGCGAGACATCTCCACTGAGTAGCGGAGAACGTCAAACGCAGAGGAGACCGTGGGAAGTGACGAACGCTGCGGCGGAAGGGCAATCGCGTCGATCTGAAACCCACAAAGCGGGGATGTCGTGTCAGTGCACAAGAAAGCAAAAACCAAGAGCTGACTGGCTGCAAACACTTTGAAACAATGAATGAAGATGTTTGTTGTGGCTGCACAGTGACCAAGTGACATGGCTCAAACCTGAGGACGATGGTTCCCATCTGGGCTCAGGCTGTCCTCTGCTCCCGCATTCTAAAAGCACGTTAGCGTGCTAGCTTCAGCGAAGCCTCAAAAAAGTTTGTCCCTCTGTGCCCAAACAGTGACTGACGACGAGTCGATTTTTTCATGCCCAGTGCAAGTTTGGCACCGAGCGCAGTCTAACTGTATGCATGGGTGACGTTTGCGCCGTTGTGGGAGTGAGGGCAGCCAGTTTTTCTTCCCGGCCAATGCAAGCGGCTCCTCTCATTCTCTTTAAATTCATTGCAGGAGAGGCGCACAGAGTTTATGACATTGCGGAAGCAAAACTAGACTAGGAGAGTCCGTGCAGAAGATTAAAGCGCACAGAGCATGTTTATAAAGGAACTAAAAGGCAGACCTCCATGGCTGAATGATCCGTCTGTCTGCACCTTGATCAAATCCACCTAAATTTCATTACACCACCAGCGCCACAAGTTAGACCTGCTCCCAGCCGGTCTAAGGTCTAGTCTACTTTCAGTTACCAAATTGTCAGGCGCGCCGCGGGCGTGTAAAAGAAAATTCACAAACATGCTTAACTGGACTTGCAGCGGCAACAAAAATCAGGATGCACCAGTTTTTAATCCTGAGGACAGGTGCGCTTCCTGTGAGAGTCCTGACTGGTGACCGCTCCACCAATTGGCCACATATATTCATTCATTCATCTTCCGTACCGCTTGATCCTCACTAGGGTCGCGGGGGGTGCTGGAGCCTATCCCAGCTGTCTTCGGGCAGTAGGCGGGGGACACCCTGAATCGGTTGCCAGCCAATCGCAGGGCACACAGAAACGAACAACCATTCGTACTCACACTCAGGGACAATTTAGAGTGTTCAATCAGCCTGCCATGCATATTTTTGGAATGTGGGAGGAAACCGGAGTACCCGGAGAAAACCCACGCAGGCCCGGGGAGAACATGCAAACTCCACACAGGGAGGCCGGAGCTGGAATCGAACCCGGTACCTCTGCACTGTGAAGCCCACGTGCTAACCACTGGACTACCGGGCCGCCGGCCACATATAATAATAATATATTATATAAATCATAATAATAAAGGATATCTTAATCTTAACGTGCCCCGATATTAACTGCCAACCTTTCTATTGTTTGTCAACAATTCCTTGTCCCTGCATACTTCAAAAACTATGTAATTGACCTTGCTGTTTTAATACTTTTGAAGGGGACTCTCTGGTGTCCAATGTTAACCTCTCGGTGGTGATAGTCGGTCCTCACGCCTCACCTGAATCAGGGCCGTCCAGATGAGGCTGGCCAGTTGCAGCAGGTGAACACCGGCGGCCCTCGCAGCCTCGGAGGGCAAGCTGACACTTTCTGCGGCTGCCTTGAGCCACTCCACGTGCATTCTGAAGGCCAGAGTCTGCATGTACAGCTGGGACAGAGATTCGTTGGCCTGCGAGGAAAAAACAAACGTGCCACGTTGGTGGTGCAGCCCCCATTGCATTGGTCGGTTTCTACAATTGTGACATGATAGTGGCGGTAACAGTCCCACCACTGTAAATGGGGGAATACTACAAAAAAAAAATGTACTGACTGCCCTTGTGTATGTTTGATGTGTCTGGCAAGGCTGAAATTGCTTACCTTCCATGTTTGGAAGCGAGAAGCGGTGATCGATATGACAGGAAGACTTTGTAGTCGGACATCCAACAAGTCCTCCACAAGCCCTTCGTTGCGCTGAAATGCAAATGGCCAAGTTTCAATTGGGGAGCTTTTCATTGGAACACCAAGCGCGATGAGGAAGGCAAATGAAGAGTAAGATTGAGTATATATTGAGGGGCAGGATGAAGGAAGGAAGGACAAAAAGTATTGGTAGTATTGTTGTGACCACGAGTTGGAGTTGCTCCGCGGTCTCCCTGATGGCGTCTATTTGATGGACAGCCGACTTGAGCGCCTTGCAGAAGACGTCGTTGTGGGCTGGGCGACACTGTCCCGATCGCAGCAGCCCCATCAAGAGCAGCAGGCACAGGAGACAAAAGAAGGAGTCATGGATCACCGCCCAGGAGAAAACACCACATTGATGATAATGCGTCATGATCGCCACACGTGATGAATGAACAACACCGGCTCCTCTAAATTCTACTTTCAAATTACACAAAGGAGTCAAGAAGAAAACACTTGTGTCATCCATCAAAGTCATCAAAAGGACCAAAGTGGGCGTGGCCTCGTGTGTCCTGATGAAAGACGCGTGGTGTAAAATGACCACATCACCTCTCCCCATTGAAATGGACGGAAACGCGATGAATCCGTTACAGCCTCCCCCCCAAAAATCCCGGGAACATTTTTTTTTGTAATTTGTTTTTAAAAAAAATGAAATTAACACAGGCGGCCCGGTAGCCCAGTGGTTAGCACGTGGGCTTCACAGTGCAGAGGTACCGGGTTCGATTCCAGCTCCGGCCTCCCTGTGTGGAGCTTGCATGTTCTCCCCCGGGCCTGCGTGGGTTTTCTCCGGGTGCTCCGGTTTCCTCCCACATTCCAAAAAATATGCATGGCAGGCTGATTGAACACTCTAAATTGTCCCTAGGTGCGAGTGTGAGTGCGAATGGTTGTTCGTTTCTGTGTGTCCTGCGATTGGCTGGCAACCGATTCAGGGTGTCCCCCGCCTACTCCTCGAAGACGGCTGGGATGGGCTCCAGCACCCCCCGCGACCCTAGTGAGGATCAAGCGGTACGGAAGATGAATGAATGAATGAAATTAACACTTTTTAGCACAGTTAAAAAGTGTTGAGTTACGCGTGCTGGATGGTGGCAGCGGATTCAATTCCTTTCGCAACAAGCAGCAGTTTAGCAGATAATTATTGGGTATTGTTCAAAAAAGAAGCGGCAACCTGTTTTATGCCAGTCTCAGCTAACTGTCAAACATAACGTACAACTAAGACAATTACATTATTTTTTTTCTCCTCTTAAATGCCACGATAGACAAAAAAGTGGGTGACTGGATTTTTGAAACTGCAATTTTAAAAGTGCTGAATTGATTCATCAACCAGATGAAAAATCGGAATACGGTAACTGTGCAAGTGGTTCACACAAATAGAAATATGCAACCTGCTGACACCGCAAGGATGGCCACATTGTCACCTCAAAGTTTTCCACCAACTGACTTGACGGTGTCAGGCCAGAGTTTCCACCGGATGTTTTTTGAGGTGGTTTTAGTTTCTAAAAACGTGCTCAAAAAATTCTAGCCAAACAGGAGAAGCCTTGCAGAACTTATCACGGAATCGACACATTTTAACAGGAGTTTATGCAAGACTAAAAAGAAGTTCATTGTCTGCTATCAAACGGGCAAAGGGTTGGAAGCATCAAGACAGTGTGCATTACATTCTTCTTTTGTGATTTTCAGTGAATCTCAAAGTGTGCTCCCTCTAGTGGTACATACACAAATCACACAATTTTCAAACTGCATCATTTTACAGTTGCTTCGAACAGACAAACACATGGATGAAATCATTGCTTAGGTTGATTTTTTTTTACTTTTTGTTGCAATAACTCACATTTCCAGTTCCATGGTCATCATCACATGAAGGTGCACTGGTAGATCCCAGATGGGCAACTTAAATGACGAAAGGAGCCGTCATTTTCCGCCAGCGCGACCAAGGGGCAACACAGGAGTGCACTCTTCCTAAACAGATGAATGACAAAAAAAAATGCCATTTTTAAACCAGGCCACAATATGCAATTTTTTAACATTTACTCAAGTTACATTGCACTAATAATACTTCATGTTCACGAATAAAAAAATAATTAATTAAAACACGTTTTGGAGGACGTGAACTTTACGAACACCGCAAGCACTTGTCAAAGGTTCTTGTGGAAAATCAGCAGCTGACTGATGATAGTTGCCTTCTAACACTGAACTCATATTTTATTTTAACACAATCAAAGATAAATTCTGAAAAAAAATTATGACATGAATTTAGAGTATATTTTCAGTTTACATGTACAACACAGGAAGAGTGTGGGCGCTCAAGAGCAGCTGCTTGCATCATTTTCATCACCATCTTTCACTTCTATCTTTCATCCTCCACAACGATCCCGAGGCTCACTTCACTGGTATGAAGAGGAACATGCCCTGGGTCAGTATCAGGTTCAGATCTGTTGCGGATAAAAAAAAAGGTAGAGGCGTGCTTGTGAAAACACGATATCTACGCACGTCCTCTTTGTGTACACGTGTGTCATGAGAGTGGCACCTGAGAAAGCCGAACGTTGCGCAACGACACTTTTCCTGTGTTGCGTCGTGTTGCAACGGAGGGCTTACTGGCAAAGGTGGCGAGGCGTGGCTCGCGCGCCAACAGATGCAGATGGACGGCTCAGATAAAGTCGCGATGGGAAGGAGAAATACATACAATTCATACCTGGAGGCCATCCATTCGACCGACTGGAAATGACACATGAAGGATGGGCAGTCTTTTCAATTTGAGGTACACAGCCTTGCGTCAGCAAGCAGTACTTGAGTAAATGTACAACTTTCATAAAAAGAAAGTAACTTTGGTAAAAGCTCAAGTTAAAAAAAAAAAGGTGTAAACTAAACATTTTAAGGAGCGAACGGGGAGTGTTTTGATTACGGTATGAAAATTCAACCAACAATAAATTTGACACGATCATTTGTGACTGTGAAACATCACACCCAGAAAAACAAACAATAGCAAAATAAATTCACAAAATTTGATTTCCTTTCATGGTCTTTTTCTCTGCACATGTGATGTTTGGAGAGTTTCTTCTTGTTGCTCAGCAGAATTAATGATGAGCAATTCGGACCGCCTCAAGCATAATACATGTTCCTGCAAAATCACATGCTTTGATGTCGTTTTGTTGCTAGGTAGAATTCATGGGGCGCAATCATTTGTGCCCCAAAAGCCCAGTGGAAAAAAAGTGGCACGCTCTAGTTATGCTCACTATGGTACTCCCATGATGAGTTTGGGCAAGGCAATGTACTGCCGCATACAGCGGAAAAAGGACAGGGAGATGCCAGACGAAGTGTGTTATGTTACATGTTACGCTGCTTAGTAAAATTTAAGATATCCTTTATTTGTTCCACACTGGGGAAATTTACAGCCTCCAGCAGCAAGAATATAGGTAGAAAGAAGAAATTTGTGGGGCACAGTGTGCCCAATCAGCGATTTTTACAAAAATCCTGATTGTGTCATATTTGGCGGGTCCTCGTTCTTCGGTAGACACTCCCCAGCACAATTATTTGTCCATTGCAACCAAAGACAGAGTGCCCCACACAACAGAAAAGGGACAGAAAAGTTGACAGTTGTGTGTTATAGAGTCATTGTAATTCTAAAATTCTAAATTCTCAAACTGCACCTCGCAAGTTCTTTGTCCTCATTTGCATGGTCGCTTGTCGCTAGGTAGAATTCGTGCCCCCAAAGCCTGATACCATTTTTTTTCTCTCGCTGCTGACGTTATTTGGAGGGCCCTTACTGTTGGATAGAATTCGTGGAGAGCAATTCTTCTGCTTCCAAGCTCAATAGAACATTTATTTTCTGTGAAATCACACCGTTTGAATGGCCTTTTGTTGCAAGGCCGACTTCACATGCCGCAACGTGAAATGTGTAACAACACTCATGTTCACGATGCGACCTTCTGAGCAGTACCAGAATATGGACAGGGACGCACAACAACACACACAAACGCAACGCAGACTTGGGGAAAATACTCTTCCTTGAAAACCAAGTGCGACCAAATGTGATTTATTTCTTTACTCTTTATGGATGCCAAACGCTGTCCTCCCATATCCTCCCTGTCCCGAGCCCCCCCAACTATTGCTCCGTGGCAATTGTGACAATGACTCGCTGCACTTATTTCTGCACTTCCTGTGCATGCATATGTGCGTGTCACGCACTGCCAGTGTCGGCTAGCACGGGCGGACGCACACTGGCGACCAGGTGCGCAGTGCGGGAAGTGAGCCAATAAGCTGGCAGCCCAGTGAGCAAGCCAACTGGGCCCCACGGCCACGTGCTGCCCTCCTCCGCAGCCGCCCTTAACCCATTCGTGTTCCCTCTGGGGAGAAAGAACGAGGTTATGATACAGTGGGGTACCTCGATTTAATGGACTCGGGACCAACAGACAGAAAATAGCGTCCCCTCCCCCATCCTCTGAAAAAGCCCTTTCCAGAGTAGCGGTTTAAGTTCGAGTCGTTCCAGAATTGGCAGGAAGCGCCATCAACAGGTAGCGACGGTCCTCATTTTCGATGGGTTTAACCGTACGTAGCTCACAAATAGCGTGACGCTCCTTTGACATACATACGAAATAAGAAGTGACATTTAGCTTTTCCCTGTCAGGGGTCAAATTGCATTAAAAAGATTACGCAAGGTCATTTTCCTTGATAGGCGGCCCGGTAGTCCAGTGGTTAGCACGTCGGCTTCACAGTGCTGAGGTACCGTGTTCGATTCCAGCTCCGGCCTCCTGTGTGGAGTTTGCATGTTCTCCTCGGGCCTGCGGGGGTTTTCTCCGGGTGCTCCGGTTTCCTCCCACATTCCAAAAATATGCATGGCAGGCTGATTGAACACTCTAAATTGTCCCTAGGTGTGAGTGTGAGCGTGGATGGTTGTTCGTCTATGTGTGCCCTGCGATTGGCTGGCAACCGATTGCCCGGAGACGGCTGGGATGGGCTCCAGCACCCCCGCAACCCTAGTGAGGATCAAGCGGTACGGAAGATGAATGAATGAATGAATTTTCCTTGATACGAGGAAATCTATTGGCTCTTTGAAGATTGAATAGCAATGACACCATAAAGGGAACATGATCGTGGCTCAGCTTCCAAGACGTCACATGATCAAACTCAGAAAACAGGTCAGCCACGATTGGTCATTCCCTGAGCAACTGACTGATGTCATTTTCAGTCGACAGCAAGTGGCAAAATGGCCGCCCCTTGAGATGAATAGAAGTGGGTAGATGTTGCTGCTGAATTCACATTCCACAAACTATGAGTCAGAATGCTGTGTTTAGACTACAGGGGCGCATATTATTATAAATAACATTTTTTACTTGACTTTTCTTTTCGACCCCCCCCACCCCCAGGCATTTATGGAGTTGTCATGGAATGACAAGGCTCAGTCCAAGATAAAGTAGAAATGCAGGACATCTAAGGCCAGCACACTCCAGGCGCATCCCCGAGTTCGCCCTCTTCCCCCAGCTTGCCCTCTAGGGCCGCAGATGCAGCAACCCAGACAAGGCTGCGCTTCTCTGGGCAACACAGAGGCATTGCTGTGCTCCGGTTCCTGGAGCCCCGGCGCTCCGATAGAGAGGCCCTGCGCCCATGCAGGAACCATAGGGGGGAGGAGGGAGAGGATGCAAAACACATCTGGCAGCTGCAAAAAAACCCCCTGCATACTACAAGAGAAAGGGCACGGCGGAGAGCACAGACCTCCACCATGGCATTTTCTCAATTTTTTAAATGAGGGGGTGGGGGAGGGATCCTGCTTTTGTAGCACTTATTAAGGCAAACAAATATTTTAGAAACCAGGAAGAAAACTATGAGAATTATGTGAAAACCCCAGCGCACATTGCAAAAAAAAGTTATTGATGCCCAGACATAAAGGTGAAAGTGCCTCTAAATGACACATTACTGGAAAGCAAACATTTTTGCATTAGACGCAGCTTTGGTCTCACTAAACATCACTCCGCCACTCAGTTGAATACAGATGCAAGCCACATGATGCGAGAGCCCCATCAGAAATTAGCGGCGGCGAATTGTGTCGCCCTGCGGTTGGTCCAGCTGTCCAGGCGCAAGCTAGCTCAGTGAGAGTTAGTGGCTAGCTCACGTGCTAGTTGACCAGAATGTAACATAAAACTGGAATACAACTCAACTGTAGCCAAGCAATGATTCTTTCAAGTACAGTGGTACCGCTACTTAGGGAATTAATTTTGTTGGAAGAAATGTCTTAACTAGAAAATTTTGTAAATAGAGACGCGTTTTTCATGTAAATCCCCTAATCCGCTCCAAGCGTCCCCAAAATTCAGGCATCAATGTTTTCTAAAGCATAAAAACGCATCAAAATACGTAACAAATACATGTTACAATGACATTATTGCACAACAAATAACAGTGCTGCAATGATCCAAGGACGTTTGCTTTTGTCAACTTTTAACAATCTTTTGAAAATGTCCAAAGCTAACATCAGCATAGTGAGCCATCGCCCGGCTGGTGAAGACTTTTCTTGGGTGATTCACATTTACGTAAAACTACCGTAACACCTCATGGCCCGAGGGGCGAATGACGAGGACGCAGCATAGACACATATCTATCTATTTATCGATCTACACACACTTGGTAAAAGGTCCTTCTTAGCCAATGGGATGCCAGGAAGATGCTCATTAATAGACAATGGCAGAACAGCTATAGCTACAGTATGTTACCTTCAGGAAAATCTGAGCTGCGAGTAGCAGCAAATACTGTATTTTTACCATTCTTATCTTGAAATTTCTTTCGTAATAAGAGCCAATATTTTACTGTTGAGGCGTTTCGTAACTTGAGAATTTCGTATGAAGAGACGTTTGTAAGTAGAGGTACCACTGTGTGATAGTTTTAGAATCAATTACAGACTCGACATTTGTGCGAGTCAACAATTCTGTGAACAGACAGCATTGCTTGAAACGGCGGAAAGGAGGCCGCGGTGCATGATGTGTACATGTGTGGGTGCACATCTCTGCAAGGTGTCACTTGTTTCTTCGCGTGGGCGCTGACTCTCCGAGCATTAGGCGGCACACAGGGCGCGGCGTTCGAGGTGGTGGTGGGCGAGAACGCTTGTTCATAGAAGTGTGTGTTTGTCGGGTCTGTGTGACGCACGCCTGACGCTCGCTCCTCCTACGCGACTTCTCACAATAATTTTGGTTTTGTTTTGTTTCTGTAGAATTGAACAAAGTGGCTGGTTACAAAAGGAGAAAGTAGAGCAGAGCGTTTAGATTACACGGAATAGGTCAGCGAGAGAGGCACAAGCAGCCGGCTGGAGCGCCGCGCTGTTTGCTGCCAGCTGTTGGCTCATTAAAGGCCCATCTGCACACAATAGGCTCAGTCTCAACGCACACCCACATACATACAAAGCCTGACATACATACATACAAAGCCTTGTTCCTGCGTGTGGATTATTTTACATCTCTCGTTGCAAACAACAGACCCAAAGAGAATGCACAATAACAATTTGAGTGTCCAGCTCCCATTGACTAACATGAAAAATCTCTTCATTGTTGAACAACTTTTTGCACTCGTATGTCACAGAGAACCTGTGAAACTCCATTAAAAAAAAAAAAAAAAAAATTCCAAAGGGGAAGTACAAATAACGGAAATAATGTGGTTGCATAAGTGTGGACACTATCTTGTAATTGGAATGTGACTGTGAATTGAATTTCCAATACAAACTTACCTGATCTTGAAATACCGTTGGCCTACTTCCTGCTTTTACTCTTCTTCTACATTTTTAGTGTAAAACAATATTCCGCCATCTTCTGGCCAACAGTGGAATTACAGCCATGATGAACACTGTACACAACAAAAGTTAGAAATGTACGAAAATACACGCACACACACACACACACAGACGCGCACGCATACACACACACACACAAATCTGTGAAATTTCAAGCCTGCAAACCTGGTACCCACGATGGAGGGGGATGTATTGTATAGTTTTTGTGATATGAGTCCTGGAAGATTTCTAATATATCTTCCCCATAAACGTGCTTTGACTTCACGTTTGTCTACTATCGCCACCCACAGGCAGAATTGACCACCACTTTAGGAGCACTTGCTGTTTTCATCTCTGCTTCGGCTTACAAACGATTATTACACTTGCGGCTATGCTAATGATGGAAAACCTACCTCTCTTCGGCACTATAGTTCCGCCTTGGCAGAGGTCTACGATCTTTCTATGTTAAGGAGGTCATTAGCTCTCACACTCACAAAAATAAAAACAGGACAACGTGCCAAATTAAATTAAAGCCAGGTGCTGGGGAGCAGCTAGCTGTCTCAACCACATACCTCTCAGTGCGGTTCCATCAAGCGAGCCACAGCACACACGCCCACACAAACACAAACGCGCACGTACACACACACACACACACACACACACACACACACACACACACACACACACACACACACACACACACACACACACACTTCGGCATGTAGACACATGCAAAAATATCTGTCCCAATACGAAAATAGGCCCCGGGAGGTTGCACCTGCACCTGTGCCCTGGTCCACACCTACACACAGGTGTCAGGATGTGACACACGCACGCACGCACACACACACATAAGGGAGGGGGAAATACGAGAGCGGGGTGAAACAAAACTGTGGTTGACCAAAAGGCTTATTTGGTGATACGATCTGTGTGCGATTTTCATTTTTAACTAGGTTGTGAGGCTGATTTGTTTAAATGTACGTACAACAATAATGGATGGAATCATTAAAAAGACGTGACAAGTATTTTGAAGCACTGTTTTGTGCATATCGTACATGTTGTGGTTCAGTAAGAGAACACAATGTGAATGTTTACGCCAGTGACTCATTGCAATAAATGATATGAGGCGGCACGGGTGACGGAATTCACCTAAAAAACACACGCAACAACGTGTCATTTCCAAAGTTCAATTTATGTAAATGATAACAGTCAACCATTACGCAATTTGGATAAAATAGACATCTGTTATTGTAATGTCCCACCTTCTACCTATTACCTGATACAATACAATCAATACTTCCTGCATTATTGCTTTATTGAAAACACTCTATTTTCATTGTCTATTTAAATGCAATTACGGAATTCAATTGTTGACTCAAACAGGTTACCGTCGGTCATCAAAACATATGACGCCATCATGTGGAATAAAAGTGTTACTGCACCCCTAATGATTTCACTACAGCTGCGAATAGTTTTCCCCCCCTCTTTTTTTAACAGGTGTTCCCAAAGTTTTTGTGCGCGTGAGATTTTATTTTCCCATTTTAATCATAACTGTAATCAAGTAATCATGACTGAAATGTGAACTCTTAAATGCCACGGGGATTATTTATTTACCTGAATGCGTGGCAAGTCTCTCCGATCCCTTGAGATGCAACATCTCATTTGCGTGGGGCTTCCCACATGAAAAAAGACACCACGACAGGGTGAACAGTTAGTTAACAAAAATGGATGAAATAACTAACACTAAAATCGAAAAAGCATTTCTTTTGATGAAAAAAGTAAAAGGAAAATACTTTTCAACTCACTGTAATTTTTGTGTGTACTTCGATATGTGCCAACAAGTTTAACAGCATTTTAATGACTATTTGGTTGTGTAAATAATGAATTTAGCTCCAAAATCCACTGATTTTTACCCACGTCAGGGACGGACATTTTACCAATTGCCGTCGACAAAAAAAAATGACATCAAAGTTGCTCGGGTGATGACCAATTAGGGCTCAGCTTGCAAATATCACATGTCCAAACTCAAAAAAAAAAAAACGTGATCGGTTTGTTAGTTCGGAAAAAACGAGATGGACTCTTTCACGATTTGTCTCATCTAGTACACTTGTTTATTGAGGGAAAAAGTAAACGCTGATTGTTGAAGGCTGTAGATTCTCGCGATTACAGTACGAGATGATTAAACATGAGATCACGTTTATTTGTCTCACAATGGAGAAATTCTCACGATTAAACATGATTAATTTATGAGAAAAAAACCCACACCTGGTTTGCTAATCGCAGAATTGACTGTTTCAGGAAAGGCCTCGATCTCGACTCAATTAATGTTAACCGATCTTCCGTAGTAATCCTTATACCTCGGTTTTGTCTGCTCCGATAGGGCATGAAATGCCGGTGCCTTTGAGGCCGCAATAACCTTTAGGATTTTTCTTCAGGTACTGCTGGTGGTAGTCCTCGGCATAGTAGAACTGCTGTAACTCCACAATTTCTGTCGTGATGGCGCCCATGCCCTTTGCCTCCAGCTCCTGTGGATAAAACACGGGTGGAAGTGTGACACCAGTGCAGTCCTCACAAAAATATTGGGTGGAAAAAAATGCTAGAAATATTGTGAATGAAAATGCAAAACTGTGTGTTATAGCCACTTTTTTAAAAATTAGAGTGGGTTCACAGCAGGGCTAGAATAACTTTGGTCCCTGAAGTAGAAGTGAAGTCAATTATTTTCTTTTCAATATCCTCCATGTGACGCCACTAATCTAAATATCATATTCAGATTAATAGTGTATTTGTGGAATAAGAATTAAGCAGATTCATCCATCTGCTTTCATTCGTCTGTCGACTGGAATTGATCTCATGTCAAAGTCCCCTCCGGTTTGACTTGTAAACATCACATGACCAAACCAAGACAGCAGAGGAGCCGTCAATCAACAGGCGACATGAGACCAAATCCATAAAACAGGTGAGCAATGCGAGCCCAAAGGCACTTTTACGTCACTGTCAGTCAAGGGCAGGGGCCGGTGCGGGATAAAATGGCCGCTGCCTGAGATGGATGAAAGTGGGTGGATTAATCTGATGAATTACTTTTCCACAAACAAAATATTAAGCAGCATATCATGTTTAGATTAGTGTGGGCACTTAGAACACATTTTGGCAAAGATGTTTTTTTTTTGTTTGTTAGTTTTTTGTTTTGACTTCCTTCTTTAAGGGTCACATTTGACTTAAAAAAAAATCTACGCCCCACACAAACATTTTTACATTTCAAATCTGCAGCACATCACGTGAACTTTCCATGTCAGTGAGTGCCCGTAAGAGTTTGCGCTGAGTGACAGAAGAAAGGAGCACGGTCCTCTTTCTAGTGCAGCGGGTTTCCCCGCTGTGGGACGACGCATCATCGGCTCTCTTTGTTGTGACGCACGTTGGCGCTAACACTTTCCTAAACACCTTGAGAGGAGGCTTCAAACGCTTTCATAGTCTCACTTAAGAGGGCCGTGTGATTTTTCTCCGCTGTATATTCACGGTGTCTGGGCATCGGCGGATCAAAAAGGCGCGGTGGGACTTGCTGCGGGCAACAAGTAGCCAGAGTCGAGGTCTTCGCTCATTAGAAATCTGCGGATACAAAGGAGGTTCGCCCGCTGTGAGCTGGGGAGGAATTGTTGCCAGAATTTGTGTTTATCAGAGTCCGTTTTCTTCCACACAGTCGGGACCTTTGCGCTAATGTAGCCTGGAGTAAGATTTTTGCAACTCAAAAGAGGTGCAGACTTTTTGAAAATGGAGAGGGGAAAAAAGCAATACAGTGAAGACCAGAGTACCCGGAGAAAACCCACGCAGGCACGGGGGGCAGGGGGTGGGGTACATGAAAATCCCTTGTGGGCCCTGGTCCAGAATGTTTTCGACGTCTCCCTCCTCCAACACACCCGATTCAAATAATCCGCTTATCAAGCAAACTTTGAGAAGCCCAAATAAAGCTCTCGTTTGGAATTTGAAATGAAAATTGGGACAAAACAATTCCAAATCCAAACATATCCTCTCTGTATCTAGGAACCCCAGACCAATTCACAATTTTTCTTAACCTGGCTTCTGTTATTTGGCGACAACTCGACGCAATTGATGTTTCTGTGCTCGAGCAATAACTCTTCTTTGGCGCCATCTGGTGGCATCAAGGCACAGTACAAATCCATCTTTGAGGGCAAGCGTCAAATACCCGTAGATTTTCGGTTCGGTTTCGATTTTAAAATGGTACAGAAGTATCTTTTGGCACCCCCGCATGTGACCCACAAGCTGATAAGTAGTATTGAAAATGCATAGATGGACACCAGATCTTAAAAGTAGGGGAAAGCGATCGCACAGGCTTGAAGTTCGTCACCAACTAGGGTTGCCCACACGGGGGCAGCGTGGTACTTGACATGCGGGGGGGGTGCAGCCGCAGCGGGTTCTCTCAATCAAAAGCTGTGCACCCTGCAGAGAGGCTGAGGCAGCAGCTGACCTCCAAGTCCTCGGCAGCTGCCTGCTACAATGTGAAGGCTTTAATCCCCCTGCAGGAGCATCCGCCGGCCAAATCCCAGCGCATGGAATATTAGAAGGGACGCGCATTTAGCGTTTTTTTTGTTTTGTTTTTTTTTAAGCGGCGTGACACAGCAGCATGCGCTACATTAAACAGCGTGCTAGCACAAGCGCCGCTCGGCTCGCCGTGGCCTAATTAATCACTCATCACCACGGAACCACGGTGGTAGCGAACCCTTCGGGGCAGCAGGGTGGGGATGGGGAGAACACAACATCCACGCTACACCAACGAACACCCCCCCCCCCCCCCCCCTCACCTAGCCTCCCTCACGCACGTTCCATCCGACGGCAGTCACAACACGGCAGCCATTTTAGATCTATAAATCAGAATGCAGGGCGTCACGCCGCCGTGGCTAACCTGACGGGGGCTCTTCGCGCTCCATTGCAGCGGCAGCGCGCCGGAGGAGGGCGAACGATTCCGTGTCAACGAGACCTTGAGATCTCGGCGTGACAAAAGCATAAAAGTGTGTACATTAACGTCACATTTTTTTGACAAGTTGTGACCTCTTGAGTGTGAAATGAACATGCAGAACAGATATAGATTGGTAGCGAGGCCTTCATTGGGAACTTGCCCGACTTAATCAACCTCTTCATAAGAGTAGTTGGCCGATAGCGGTATAAAAATCCAATATGAGCGCATGTGATTGTGTCACATACTTGACTTGAAGCAGGTCAGAATCAATATGTATCAACTAACATGACCAAAAAATAAATTAAAAAATGGGACCAAAAAATAAATTAAAAAATGGCATCATGCTCACCATAGATGTTGATTAACATATTCAGGTGCACAGATCGCTATCGATGTTTTTGCTAGCTGAAGTTAGCTGGATCAAGTTTTTTTTTTCTGGCCAACCAATCAGAGGCAGAAAAATTCTGCTGCTGCCATCGGCCCTGTTAGAACAAAAATGAAGTCTGACTGGTTAAAAACAGGCGGCCCGGTAGTCCAGTGGTTAGCACGTGGGCTTCACAGTGCAGAGGTACCGGGTTCGATTCCAGCTCCGGCCTCCCTGTGTGGAGTTTGCATGTTCTCCCCGGGCCTGCGTGGGTTTTCTCCGGGTGCTCCGGTTTCCTCCCACATTCCAAAAATATGCATGGCAGGCTGATTGAACACTCTAAATTGTCCCGAGGTGTGAGTGTGAGTGCGAATGGTTGTTCGTTTCTGTGTGCCCTGCGATTGGCTGGCAACCGATTCAGGGTGTCACCCGCCTACTGCCCGGAGACGGCTGGGATGGGCTCCAGCACCCCCGCAACCCTAGTGAGGATCAAGCGGCTCGGAAGATGAATGAATGAATGGTTAAAAACACAGTTTTGCTGCGCATGTAGTTTAAATAAACAATATGGAAGCGTGAATTGCACTTAAGCACCAAACGCTCTTTGCTAGACACGATCTAGCGACATTAATACTGTACATACAGACACAGTATATAAAATAAAGATCACCAACCCAGTAGACTGCCATGTGAAAATTCTTCTACACTGCGATGTCATAATGTTGGAACTCGATTCATTGTTCAGCCCGATAAGGTCGTGTGTCTGTTTGTGACTAAACGCGCGTTTCCGAGCTCGTCCGCGCCCACTCCAGCCTCCTTCATGCCTGTCGGAAAGGCTCCCCCATCATCGACACGGGCCGAACGGGCGTCTTTCTACCCGCGTTCCCCCTCGCTTAGACAACCGCTTCGTGCGACCGAGTCCTCGCCGCTCTCCAGCCAAGCAAAAGAAAATGAGAACGGCAGTGAGAATTCGAGCCCCCCTCCCCTTTCAGCACGACCAAAGACACACGGGCCCGGCGCAACACAAATCGGACGTGACACCCCGAGAGAGGGCGGAGGTTGCGGAGGGGAGAGTGGAAATGTACGCAGGTCCAATACCCCACTGTGCCGTCGCCCCCACCCCACCCACCGCCCGGCCCCCCAACCTCCCTCCCCGCCCGCCTTCGTAAGGCCGGCGGCCACGCTTTGACATCGACTTTGTGACACCCGATGACTCATGGCGGAGACATTTGAAGACGGATGTGACCTCAATTTGCCGATTTATGTAATCGCGCTTAGTCTAATCCCAACGCAGACGCTTACCGAGATGTCGCATATTTTTTGGTTCATCGCGATATGGACTGCGATCGTTCTTTTTTTTTTTTTGGTGCATAATATGAGGGACTCTTATTATTTTAGGAGTTACAGTATTTCCTATAACCTAAAATGAATGTATATATTTTTTTCAAAGGTTGCTTGATAGATGTCTGTACAGCATCCCCTTAAATAAATAAAACCATCCGGAGGGGAAATGGAAAAAATAAGAGAATTAAAAACAATTACTTAGAAACGTCTGCTGTCACCCCTAAAATCTTTGAATTTTCGATCGGCGCCTACGAGGTTGAAAAACGAGAAGAGCTTAGATTTTGTAGCAAAGCATGAGCGAAGGTGGGGGTGGGGGGAGTCAGACGTCGCATCGCTTGCTTGTAAAATTCAGATATGTCGGAAAAAGTAGAACATGAAATTCCATCTTTGTGAGCGTGCGTGTGCGTGTGGATATTCACCCCCTCGCTTCTACAGTGTGGGGGTCTGGCATCCATTTTCAGCGAGGGCTCCTACATTTTGTGAAAATGCCGCCGCACTCACATTTGAAGACCAAAAAAAAAAAAAAACAAAAAAAAAGACGCATACGATTCCATCGTCCCCTTTTCAACGCCCGTGCTTAACCAACGTGAGAACTTTCGGGGGTAGGGGGTGTCTTCATATGACCTTGTGCAACTGGAACACTCCGCGCGCACATTTATGCACCATTTCAATACCCCCCCAACCCCCCGACCCACCCCAAAAAACTCATTCCCAACCCCCCACAACCTCCTTTCCATCTTTCAGGCTTATTAAGTTGCCTTATCAGAGGATACACTCACCCCTCCGAGGCCTTACACACACACACACCACACATACACTCACACACAACGTGCAGGTTGGCAGGATTAAACCTATTGTTTGTTTACACACACACACACACACACACACACACACACACACACACACACACACACACACACACACGGGCCAACTTCATGCCACCACCCTGCCCTCCTCCGAATCAACCCTTCGCATGGCTCCTCTCCCTGGGCCTGGAGGGCGAAGTCGAGGGGTGAGGATGAGGATGAGTCGAAGGGAGGGAAGCTGGAAAAGGGTGGTGCGACGCGAGTGAGGTGGGGTTGGGGGTGGTGGTGGAGGGGGGGGGGATGCTCTCCTCCTCTGCGCTTGGCTCTAGAAGCCTTTGATGTTCTGCAAATTTCAAATTTCATTACAGAAGAACCCTCTTCTCCCCTCCCCCCACCCTTGTACTTAAACTAGCTTTTCAACCCCTCCCCCCCCCTTCCATGCCCCCACCCCTACCCAACCCCAATGCTGAAGTTAAGAAACTGAAAGCCCTGCAGAAGAGACTTTTCATATGGGTTAATTATTCATCGGGCTGGAAGGGTATGTGCCAAATGTATGTCTGCACGTGTGTGTGTGTGTCTGGGATTTTTTTTTGTGTGTTTGCCACGCCTGTCTTATCTCTGGCCTCACCCACTCGCTCTTGTCACTCCATTGAATGCTTTTTATCCCCCCCCCCCCCCCCAACCGAAACAAGCGGATGGCCTTTTCACTCTTAGTTTTCGAGTGCCATTTCGGAGACGGGTGGGAGGCGCCAATGCGGCAAGACGACCATTTTGGTTGCGTGCGCGTCAGATTTGCGTTCCCGGCGGATCCCCGGTTGAAAACTGCGGTGCCACTGAAGTCGCTGACAGATCGGCGGTGTCAGCAGCGTCGTCGTCGGTGGCAGAGAGAGACGGAGAGACTGTCAGATGTTTGTAAATGTGTGTTTTGTGAGTGCGAAGTAGGTTAGAGAATCTCAGACGTCAACTGGGGAGCTGACAGGACGATATGCTCCACACGAGCGGCCTTTTCTTGCAAGTACGGTATACTCTATTAGCAGTACTTTGGATTTTTGATCTAAAGCTACAGTTGAGGCGTCACTGTATATATGTCGTAAAATCTCATTCATTGTGAGGGATACGTTACAGTTAAAAATCCACAATTTAAAGTGACCTACTTTAAAAAGAAAAATATGAACTGGATTCAAGACCAAATGCGACACGGCGGTCCACTGTTGCATGCCAGCTCCCTCTAGTGGTACTTGACAGAATCACTGCCAAAGTACAGTTCGGTTCTATTGAACTTTTTAAAACTTGTTACTACAATCCATTTCATTTTCCAACACGAATTGTTTTTAAACTTTTACCTGACTGTTTTTTAAATTGCATTACCGACTGATTGTTGGTGAATCTTACTCGGATCTCCGTTACACTGAAATTCAAATCATCCGAGACCCTTGAATAGTGGCTCGAAAGATTACGTCACCTCATAAAACAAATTACGGACAATAAAATGTAAAGCATTTTAAAGCGGAGGTGTCAAATTGATTTTTTGTCGCGGGCCACATTGTAGTTGTGGTGTGCCTTTAAGGGCCGTGATGACTGTGAGCCCGTATAAATGGAAGCTCGCCTTATATTGTCGCAACACGCACGCAACAAATTCATCAGTAAATCACTTTAAAGTTGCCTGCAATTTTTTTTTTTTAAATCTCTTTGCTGTTCAAAGTGAAAACATTTGCAACAAACATGAAGTCGATGCAAACGACTTGCCTTCGGGGGCCACATAAAATGCTGCCTGGGGTCAGAGAAGTTTTGTCGGCGGTTACCACATCTCTAACTACTGACCGCCACCTTGTTTTTTTTTGTTGATTTTTTTTTCCCCAATACAAAAAGTAAAAGTTTTCTCAGCTTTTATTTATTGCTCATTTGGCTCGTTTTCGTTTCATGCCTGTAATCGAGGTCTCTAAACGCGCCGAGTGTGAGGATGGGTCACAGTCAGCTGATTGTCAGTGGTGGTGTTAAGCGGGGGCTTCACCATCTCTCTGATCTTATTACGTTGCTGTATTTATTCGCCTTCCATCACCTCCCACCTCCATGGTCTCAGCTGCCAGCCCTCTCTCACCTCCGACCCCTGCCCAAGGCCAAGGTTGGGAGGTTGTCGTCATGGTAACCCCCACCCTCACCCTCCAAGCCCTCGGACTGTGACGGCTGACCCCTAAAAAGGACAATCATAATTCGCTCCCCACTGATGGCGGCTGAATGGCTTTTACGGCAAGCTGATGGGAGGATCAACGGAAAGACGGACCCGATGGACAGATGGATGGAGCGAACAAAAGGGGGTGGGGTGGGCGAACCCCACGTGTGCCACTGCAATGACCTACGCGCCCTCTCGTGTTCTTTCAGCCAGAGGGCTGTGGAGAGCGAGGACGGAGATGCGATCAAGCGAACACAGGTGGCTTTGCTTAACTAAACGGCGCGCGGCTCAAAGAGGTCGCCCGCACCCCTCCATTGTTATTCAAACAAATGGGCCAACTCCACACGTGAGGTTTAGCGGCTCGACAAGCACACTTGAGACCTGGAAAATGTGCTCAATGGGGGAGCTGCTACACATTCAAATTAAAGTGCGACTTCATTTAAGCAGTGAGGATGTGGACGGCATCATTTCGCAACGTCTCTTAATGGAAACCGCACTGAACTCTAACATGGCCCACAGAGGTTGAATTTCCTTTCATTGATGGTCAAACGTTCTTTGACATGAACAATATTTGGAGAGGAGGAAACAGACTTTTTGATGGCCGGGGCGCCGATTTGACCTTGTGCTGGATATTATTCGATATATTATTTACCCCTTTCAGGGACAGGGGTCACTACAGCGGACAGCTTATCATGTTATCAGGTTACATGAAAGGGTTAATTTAACATTTTCAATGAAGTGAGAGCATACAGAGACCCGAGCTACCACTGTTAGCTTTCATCAAATATCTTTTTAAAAGACATTTGATGAAAAAGTGGACTTCAGCTACCGCTGTTATCCCAGGTGGAATATCATGAATTTAAAAATCAATAAGGCGCTCGCCCTCTCTCTCTCTCTGACGCAGGAACGTTTTGAAATGGATCCTTGGAAAGCTGTGACCAGTCAAGATGTGACGTGAGACACGACGTGATCTCACCTAAATCAGAAATCTTGGGACAGATACCATTTAAAAATCGATCACAGTCTTTCTTTGAGACAGCTTAGTAATCAAAGAACGCTTGGAAATGGTGGGGGGGGGGGGGGGGAGAGAGAATAAGCGAAAAGACCTTTGACCCGACCATTTACGGGTCAAATGAAAAAAAAATCATTTAAAATCAATAGGGTAAAACCAAATAGTGACGTGGAAGACTGCAAATCTCTCGAAAAGAAATTGCAGCTCACCAAATCAAACAGAATGTGATTCATGCGCTGACGAAAAGAATGGTTGCCACATGTCTCAATATTTGGTCAAATCGGCAGAGAATTATGACGGGTAATGCTGATAGAAAGGTCTGCCATTCCGGAGATGACCTTTCTGTGACAAAAGATTCAAGAAGAGGTTCAACAGGCCCCTTGTGAGGTTGATGCCGGAGGCGGCTGAGTGGTAACCTTATCAAAGCGATGCAGAGAAAGGTACAGTTTGTATTTCCCGCATACCTTCTGGTAGGCCACTTTGCTGTTCAGTGCGAGCTCCTGCTGTGCGGCGCTGGAAGTGTAAATGGCCGAACGGTACTGAGTCCCGACGTCAGCGTGCTGCTTCATACCTGCGTACGCGGAAACACAAAAGCGAGGGTGAGCGCCACAATCGCGGAGTACACATTTTCGCCATTTGCATCTAAAAGGTTTCCCCCAATTATGTCATCATCCCGCATCTTGAATTCACAGAGCCAAATGTATTCAGGCGATCGCTTGCAGCATCTGCGGCGTCTGCCGGTGTAGGTGGGTGCCTGTTCATTTTTCTTTGTCTGTATAGTCAACATTTTCATCAGCTTTTCATCAGAGTGTGTTTTTTTTCCTTTGAGGACCGAAGCAAAGTTTGCGTGAATAAGGAGGCCAAAGAGCTGCCGCGACTTGTGCGCGCTTCACAAGCGACGTCACTGAGCAGGTTTGACGTCCGTGAAAGCCTCCGCGCTTTATTTCTCACTCTTTATTCTCCTCCATATCATTCTTTTCTTTACGCGTCCTTCCCGTCTATCTTCACTGTTGTTGGGTATTGCAACACAGCAGCCACAATAATATTAAAATCGAGAACAATCACAGGATTGGGATACTCGGCTCACCTAATCAATCGTATCACAATGCTTTGCTCAGCATGTATAGCAACAGCTAACAGATAACGTACCCGCTAACTTGCCCACTCTCATGCTAGAATCAACCTCCACTTCCTGTTGCCATACTTAGCCCACTTTAGCAATGGCTTCACAGAGCTCAGGGAGGTATAATAGATGAAATCATTTAAAATCAGTAAAATGAGCAGATTTTTTTATGGAGGATAAAGAATATATGCCCGTTATAACGTCTGTCGCTATTGACATTCGTGTTCAAATAACCAACCTGCTTAAAGGCTAACTGCTGCGTCGTCGATGCTCATTTCGTTAGCCGGTCCATAGCGTTTAGCATTGTGTAGTCACGGACTTTCGTAAGGCAAAATTATGTGTTTTGGTTAAACACACATCATGTAAATTCAGTTTGTTTTATATTAAGCATGAATAGTCTTTTTTATTTTTTAAAGATTTGATTACTATCTGCCCCTTGTTGTGAGGTTTGCTGTCTCCATTTAGTATTACTATCTTTAATGTTTACTTGCCACTCAAGACAAACCACAAAATAAAACAGTAACGGCTGAAAAATCCTTAAGGTCCATAGGCCACTTATAAGTAACGGTACCACTGCGGTCCACACTGACAGTAACAATCACGCTACATACAGTAACTAACGCACAGTTACATGTCACCCAACCAGGCCCCGCCTCTGAAAAGGTTTTACTAAAACAGACATTACAATATGTATCTTCTGTCCAAATTATGCTGGCAATTAATTTTGTGTGCAATGTGACTAAGTTTG
This sequence comes from Hippocampus zosterae, assembly GCF_025434085.1. Lineage (NCBI taxonomy): Eukaryota > Metazoa > Chordata > Actinopteri > Syngnathiformes > Syngnathidae > Hippocampus > Hippocampus zosterae. Next base: position 6,044,811 of record NC_067464.1, read on the forward strand.
TACTCAAATGATAAACTCATGATAAACTGTTCTACTCTTTTACAATTTAATTCACTTTTTTTTTGTGTGGGCTGCAACTGTCAAAACCAGAATTTAGAAAGCCGTTTTCTACTTCAGTCGATCATCAGTGCGGTTACCCTCCCAATCAAAGCAGCTCGCCGTTAGCTCCGCCCACTCACAGTGCCAACCTTGCTTTTGATTATTCCAACTGTAGAACCAATCCCAAAAGAATTGAGTCCTCAAAGAAACAACGGCAACAAACACAAGCACCCCCCCCCCAAAAACCCCAACTCAGCCATCTCTCATGCACTTTCTCCATTTTTAACGGCCCCCTTTCGTTATTTTTTCCATCCGTCAAAGCCAACAGTAATTATTAATGAGAGCCTCCCTGTTCTCTCTGAATTATGCATGAGAGAGCCTTGCTTCTTGAAAGCACGGGGTAATGGGGGGGTTGGACCGAAAGGGGGAGGGGCTCCCGGGGTCACACGTGCCCACTCGCACAAACGGCGCCGCCTCGCGGGGGTCGCTGACCTGCACCCCGTGGAAATATTAATTAACCCACGCCAAGAGGAGGAGCCGAAAACAAGAGCGTTCCAAAGTGGCCCCCTTTTAAACGGTTGACAGACAAACGGAATGCGGAATCAGACAGACGTCTTAAAGAGCACGCGCTCCGCATTTGAACCTGCTGGGATTGGTAGCGGCGGCTCTGCAAGATGGTTCTCATTGTTTATCCTCATCCTTCACTCTTTTCTTCAGGGGGCTTTTTAATCTTTCGTACCACCGCACCCCGCCTCTCGCTCATTTCCTGCTCACACTTTAAAGCATGTGCACGTTTGAACTCCCCCAAAATATAAAGAGCGGAAGGGGGATCAAGCGCGAGGCCGCCTTGTTGATGCACTGGCAGGGTGCGCCTTTCTTCCAGAGCCTTCACCGCTGCTTTGACCCTCTTTCATTGCAACCCCCCCCCCCCCCCCCCCCACATCCGATGTATCTTTACGTAACGAGCCTTCATCCGCTAACAAGTGCCGGAGCGGGGATTAGCCTCATCTCGCCACGCACTGACCCTGGGGCCTCCTCCCGCCTCTGGATTTCCAAGAGGGCCACATCCAGCGCTCGCACGGATGTAGAACACGAGAAGACTGCAAATGAGGCAAATTAAAAAATAAGAATAAAAACGCGAAGGGGTTGCCTTACGTAACGGCCGCCAAGAGAAGCTAGAGCTGGTGATGTTCAGTTTGGTTCCTTTCCACCGTGGGGAGCTCATGCGGAATGCTGATAGCTGGGTCACCGAGAGTAGCTACCACTTGCCTTCATAATTGAACACAATCAAGCATCCGTTTTCTAGACCGCTTATCCTAGGCTGACCTTGGACGAAAGATGATTCCACCATGTTTGTGTAGAGGCCGTTAATAGCAGAAGAAAAAAGCATAATTGCCATTCCTCAAAATGTTTTGCCTGGTGCTTTGAGATACAAGTTCAATTCATTCCGTGACAACTCTATTCAACTGTACCAGCTTTGCCCCCCCCGCTTCACCCCACCCACAAATATTGTAATATGTTCCTCCATTAAAAAAAACACAGCACTGTATCATGTATATGAAAATAAAAGGCGACAACATAAGGAGAAAGAATGTTTGGGCATCGGAATGAAATGATTGCGGTTCCTCAACCTGGCCATCGGGGGCACTATAGTACAATAATGGCAACAAAAAAAGAAGAAGCGTTTCACAAACCTCCCTCCTAATGTCCACAGAGCCCCACCCTTGAACATATTCAAAGCAGGCGTCAAAACACACCTTTTCATCAAGGCCTTTCCCTAATACAATGTTGAATCCCCCTTGACCCTGTAAATAAAATCAACATTTAGGTTGAAGTTGTTGTTTTTTGAGGGGATGGGGGGGGGGGTGGATGGACTAATTTTCAATTCATTTCAATGGAGAAATGACTTTAGGTTTGAGCATTTTTTTTGCTTCACTTTTGTGCACTTTTTTTTTTCAGGTGACATTCCAGATATTTATGGTCACCACATAATTGCTAAAACAACAACTCTAATGGCTGCGCTAAGCAGGTGCAGTACGAGCTCGATCTTAATGGTGGAAATGGGTTAAAAGTGAACAATCAGCCATGGAGTCGAAAGGCTGTACACCCCAGGAAACAGGACTTGGCAGGGATTAGATAAATATATTTTTTGCAAAAATGAGGCCTGATTGAAAAATCTAAGCGAGAAGTCACATTTAGTGCCGTAACAAGAGTCACAACCAGGCCCTGGAAGGGATCAACGGTTGTTGGAGCGGGACCAAATCCCAACAGTCTAATACCTGTCGCTTGCATTGAATCCTGTTATATTTAAACTTTCCAATCCACTCTTAGTATTGCTTATTCATTCATTCATCTTCCTAACCGCTTGATCCTCACTAGGGTCGCGGGGGGTGCTGGAGCCTATCCCAGCTGTCTTCGGGCAGTAGGCGGGGGACACCCTGAATCGGTTGCCAGCCAATCGCAGGGCACACAGAAACGAACAACCATCCACCCTCACACTCACACCTAGGGACAATTTAGAGTGTTCAATCAGCCTGCCATGCATATTTTTGGAATGTGGGAAGAAACCGGAGCTTTATTTTGAACTGCTTTTTGCCCGGGGGTTGGGGACACTTATATTATTAACCATTTTTATTTATTTATTTTCGACATTTCTTTCAAGATAACTGAGACAAGTATTTTTGTTATGCTCTCAAATTTGTTTGAAAAACATTTTGGGGTGTTTAAGTATATGGTTGGGGTTTTTTTCCCCTCCGTTCACATCTAAAATATCGCAGCACTTAACAGCTACCCGCCAGGCTTCTCGTTCAGTCTCCCCAATGTTGCATACATGGCCAATATATCCGATTCTGCTCTTTGAGAAAACCTCACACTGCTGATGATGTGTAAACTTCATAAGACGGAAAGGCAAGCCGCGAAAGTGCTAAAGACCTCGTGTTTGATTGTAAAAATTAAACGACGCATAAAACGCATATAAGAAACAAAGAGGTGCTTATTGTTAATTTGTATGTTGAGCTAATTGGGCTTTTGTTTGAGTTTCTTCACACGAAAAAATGCGTACCTACATTTGCACCCCCCTGCATACAGACACTATTCCTTTTACATGATGTTGTAAATGTACATCGACATTCATTTTTGATTCCTTGATATGGTCCTTGTGTGCTGCTCCTGCCCACTTTGCTGCTGCAAAACCACTGTTTTCCCATTTGAGGGACTAATAAAAGCTGATTCTATTCCACCGTCATTTGCACTATGGCACAAACCAAATAAACGATGGGGACAAATGGCCGACGACAGCAACCTCTCCTCTGCTTTTTTTTTTTTTAATTTTCAAGTTTCTTTTATGGTGGTGCGTTCGTGCTAGTAGGTTGTGGCGTGCCCTGCGGTCCCACTACGACCGTGTATGCGTGCCAGCACAGCCTTCGCTCTCTCGCTCTTCTCTCTCTCAGCTGCTATTTTTGCCCTCATCTTATGTAAGCCGCCGCTGATGCGCTGGAGACAGAGGCAGAGTTTGGGATAGTGAGAGCATCCCCCGTGGATGCGCGCGCACGCACGCACGTCTCTTTTTAAGGGGAGCGAATGTGTGACAACATTCAGAGTCAAACAGAAACGTGATGCACGGCTGGCGAAATCACGTCGTGTGTGTGTGTGTGTGTGTGTGTGATGGGAGAATGAAGTGCATGTCTACATCATGGTTACGTGTGTGCATTTTCCACGCCTGGGGCTCTCAAACGTGACTACATGGTTCTGGGCATGCTGTCAGGGTCCAGTGACCCTTTCGCTATTTATTTTTAGCTGCATCCAATCTAACACATTATTCTTGCTCTCCGCCAATGAGTGCAAATAAGCACACATCGCTACTTATTTTCCATATTAAAAAAAAAGAACACTTCCAACAGAGAACATACAGTTGCACCTAAAAAAAAAACAACAACATATATACAGTATATACTGTATATTGTATATATGTTTATTTACTGTCTATGTCTATTAAAAATCATTTTGATCTCTTATGTAATACAAAGGCGGCCCGGTAGTCCAGTGGTTAGCACGTCGGCTTCACAGTGCAAAGGTACCGGGTTCGATCCCAGCTCCGGCCTCCCTGTGTGGAGTTTGCATGTTCTCCCCCGGCCTGCGTGGGTTTTCTCCGGGTGCTCCGGTTTCCTCCCACATTCCAAAAACATGCATGGTAGGCTGATTGGACACTCTAAATTGTCCCTAGGTGTGAATGTGAGCGTGGATGGTTGTTCGTCTCTGTGTGCCCTGCGATTGGCTGGCAACTGATCCAGGGTGTCCCCCGCCTACTGCCCGAAGACGGCTGGGATAGGGCTCCAGCACCCCCCGCGACCCTAGTGAGGATTAAGCGGTTCAGATAATGGATGGATATATAATACAAAAAAATCGCTTTGGAGTGCATCTTGTGGCGCTTGTGAGAAGGATGTGCTAAGCACTAGTCTACGGGTGTCAAACTCAAGGCCCGCGGGCCAGATCTGGCCCGCCACATCATTTTACGTTATATTGTATTCCATTTTCTGGGATGACGACAAACTTTTCAAATGTAAATGCAAGACTGAAAAAAAACCCAGAAACAAATCCCCTTATTACTGCGGTTAGCTTGCATATTGGAAGCGGCGCAAATGAGCATAGTGCGCATTGTTCAGAACCACAAAATGGCAGTACCGATACTGTAAGAGATAATGATAAAATATTGAAATATATTGACCTACACCTAAACACAATGTATCTGGATTTTGAGCACAAATACTGCATAAAGAAAAAGGAATATATATATACAGTATCTCTCTCTCTCTGCGGTGGAAGACAATCAAGTGTATTAATGTATTCCGACGGGATACAATTAATTCTCCAGCTACCAAGGCCCCTGATGTTTCTGTTTTCTTCAAGGGCATAAAAAGCAAAGACGTATAGAGCCGACTGCGAACGCGGCAACAGTCACTGTTAATTTGACCTTTCCTTCCATTTTCTCAAACACATACCTTCCATTCCATCGTAATCAGTTTTTTTTTTGCTGCCGTGTCCTCTAATGAGATATTTTTGTTGTTGTTTGTCTTACAAACTGATGTCTTTATAAGTTGAACATAATCAAAAGGACACGAGGAAGAACACACAAACACACACACACACACACACACACACACACACACACACACACACACACACACACACACACACACACGCCGGGCAATCTCCATAAATTACGTCCGCCAAGCATGCGTCGGGGTGTAATAAGTGACACCTGGTAATGAGCACACCATGTGGGGGGTAGTGTGGGGTTGGCAAGGGTCAGGGTCAGAGTTCAAGGTGATCTCCTGTGGGGTTTTCCATTTTTTCTTTGCTTTTTTTTTAAAGAAGATGGGGGAAGACACCCCCTAAATTGAGGCAATGCGGTGACTCGGGGAGACACGGGAGTACCCTCAAAAGGGAATTGGCGTGTGTCGGAGACAGCTGGGGTGAAGATATGATTATTGGGGAATATTCATGCTCATTTGTCCGGGACCAACGACCACCAGTCTGACCGAGCAGATGGGCTTCTATTTTGGGAGTGGATCTCATTGCCTTAAAAAAAAAAAGCTAAACTGGAATGTCTTTTCTTTTTTTATGCATTTGTACCTCTTCCAAAAAAAAAAAAGTCAACATCATCTCTAACTCAGACTCGACAGTTATAAGGTCTCGAAAAAGTGGATAACTTGTAATCGCAGCCCTCCTCTTAGTCCGAAACATTTGGATTTGCGCCAAATCAGCCAGAATATTTTGTACACCATAAGAAAGGATCACGAAGGCCTTTATTTTGGAAATTCAAATTGAACACCTTTCAAATATGCCAAACCGACAGATTACCTTGTATTCCAGTGACCAATCAAGCACATGCAAACTTTTCATAAAGCATTCCCTTGGCGCTTCCCCGTGTTTTTGCAGTCATCTAACAAAATAGAAGTCACAATAACTCAAGCTGAGAAACAAAATCTCCTTCACAACCCAAAGCTACCCAGATTGTTTTATTAATTGGCCTCAGTGTGCACGGATAGTGCGCGCACTCTCAAAGAACGGCGACGTACGTTCACTGACACAGCATCGCTAAGTCATATCAGAAATAGTACGTGGCCTCAAAAAAAGAGGAAGGATGGAGGGAAGAAGGAGGAAGGGAGACAAAGAGGAAGGAGGGAGGGGGGAGGAGGAGCGGGGTAAAGGCCTCGGTTGTTAAGATGAACAGCGGCGGGTGCGGGTGTGGAGGAGGGGAGCTGAGGAAGAGCAGGGATGATGTTGGGGGGGGCGGTGGAGGGGGTGGGGGGAGGTTGGATGAGGAGCTGGGAGGAGAGAATGACTAAGAGATAAAAGAAGAGCGAGGGGATGCGAGAGTGTTTATGTGGTGAGCGGATGGCCTCGGGGAGCCGTCGACTCACTGCGGATGTGCTGACGGGCCGCACGTTCCCTCGGTCGCTTGACTTTTGGGCCCCCGCCCCCAAAGAAGGAAAAAGGGGGCAGGTGAGACGGGTGAGGAAAGGTTGCACTGGGAACGAAAGCATGCGTTTAAAAGAAAAAAAAGTCGAATTGGAACATGTTTGGTTGGATTTGGGAATAAAGAGATGATGGTGGAGCTTAACGCAGAAGGGGAGGAGGGGGGGGGGTGAGATGTGTTGGAGCAGCGAGAAAAGAAGTACCATGGGGGAAAACATGAAGGCGGGGTGGGGGGGGGGGGGGGGGGAACTAAATCAAGGCCTTCTTATGAAGTATGAGCAATTAAAGTGCCAGGAAGTTGGGAGTGTTCGGCGTCTCATCGTAAACTTGCGTTTCCTGCCTCCACCGCCGTTGCACCTCGTCACACCGATGTCACTTTTGCGAGTTTGTAACCCGTGCGCTCATGTGTGAGGTTGCATTATTGAAGAGTCGTCATAACACGAGACATAAGGGGAGCGTTGAATTTTTTTTTTCTTTTGTCGGAGGGAGGTGGGGTGGAAGTAGAAGGTGGATGTGTGTGTGTGTGTGTGTGTGTGGGGTGGGGGGGCGTCTTTATGCAATATTCCATAGACGACGGCAGATTGAGACTAGCGTTGCTGAATATGGAAAGAGGGCACACGGCAAAGGCTGCTGGGAGTTTCTGATTGGCTGCTAATGTTGCTATCCGGGCCGGGATTGGTGGAGCCGACGCGAGCCCCGACATCACGTTGTCGGGACTAAACCCCTTTGAACTAGAGGCAAAGCGGAGAGCCGCGCATCTCAAAACGCGCATGCATACGTGACAGCCGCCCCCAACAAAGTGTGCAAGGGTGGGCTCACCGCCCCCCCACTCCCCCTCACGCTTTAAAAAATCCCAAACTCCTGTCTTTCTATATATAAGTGATGAACTTTCTCCACGCCGCCATTCTCTTCCGAGTGCATCACTGTAAGGTGGACGGAATAAATTGGAGCTTAAGCACGCGTGAAGGCACAGCCAGCGGGCCACATCACGCCACATTTGTCAAATCTGAGTCTCTTTTTTTTTTTTTTTTTTTTGGGGGGGTGGTGGGAGGGTAAAGGGTAAAGTTAGTGGGGTGAGCGAATGGATGTGGGGCCGCAACGGCCGGGAAATCAAAGAATATCTAAAAAATTATTCTGGACGGTGTTCTTAACTGCGCATGGACAACAAACGGCACTGGCCGTAAATAAAACATGAGAGGAAGACAGGGCTGTGAGTCAGGGGAAACGCATGACTACATCGGCGCGGCCCCCTTGGTGCGCCTTTGCCCACGGTGCCGACACACAACACGACCTACAGCTCCGGCGTAGCTCCGCTGCTTTTCGGATGACCTTGACGACCCCTTCATTTCCTCGCCCTTTTTTTCCCCATCTTCAGTTGCGATGCGACGCAGAGCTGATAAACCTCAAACGGCCCGGCCATCGCCAGTCTTTCCGTTTTCAATTTTTTTTCCCCCTCTTCCTTTTGATCTTACCCTCTTTCCAAAAAAAAAAAAAGGACTCCATAAAGCCAAACTTAAAAGTCAAATGGTTGCACGGTGTACTGGCTGAAGTGACGCCTAATGACTTTGAACCACAATAACTCCATGTCCTTTTCTATGACTTTAAAAGAATATTTTTACAGAAATTCTTTTTCATTTTACCGGCTTTAAGGCATTCCACAGTTGACGCGCCGCTGTATTTAGGTCACCCTGAATATACAAGTGCAGTCATGACGGATGCAAAACATGACGGCGTGAACTAAAGTAATGTCAGTGAGTACATGTGGTGTGTGTGTGTGTGTGTGTGTGTGTGTGTATGGTGGTGACAAGCAGGCCTATAAATCTTTGATTCGCCTCCTCCCAACTTGTCATACCCTCCATTCCCTTTTTGCCTTTCCATTCCATGCGAGTGAGCAGAGTAGCTCTTTGCCTATCCTCTTGCTCCCTCATCCACAGTCCTCCTGGTGCATTAATGATCTTACATCACCTCGTCCAATGAGCAGGCCAAACAGGAAATTCAACGGCAGATGGAGAACAATTAGGAGTTTTTTGACCAAAAGTCACCAAAAATCTTGGGAACATTAACGCCATTAGTTCTTTTTCTTTGGCTCTATTTGGAACTGCATTACGGAAGAGGACCTACAATGGCAAAGAGGCCAAGTGCAATGATAACATATGAACGGGAAATTGTACACGGGTGTGGCACAGGACAATTCAGTGGTGCGTCACTGGCTTGAGATTGTTTATTTATTTTTTGCTTTAATTTATGAGCACAGATTTGAGCTACGTGCTTTGCTGGTGAACTCAACACACGTTGCAACAAGGAAGAATTTGGAAAAGAATGGAGCAATCATCAAACGCTGTTTGATGCCGGTCCCAGTTTACTGTCAAACTAAACATAAAACAAAGAGAAACGCACTTTGTATATTTCAAACAGCAGAACAACAGCCTCGTTTAATGCTAACACTCTACATCATGCAGCCAGACAATTTAAAGTACTGTCAGTCATCTACTCTGTCCTTCACGTAGAATGACTAATATTAGAGGCGTACTGATGAGCATTCACATTATCACAATTTTTTTTGGGGGGGGGGGGGGGCAGGGGCTGGAAAAGATGAATGGCATTTCTGTTCATTGCTTTCAACTTTTTCATGTTGTGATTCTTTTTTTTTTTTTGCTTTGCGTTGCTGCCAAAATTGACTGTAAATTACGAACTCTTTAGATACACAAGCTACTTTCAGCCATTTTTTTGGATGTGACAGTCAAACCAAAATACAAAATGAAAATGCTGGTAAGACATTGAGTTCACCACTTCATTAAAAGCCGTTTATTTCTTCATATTGTTTATTCTTATTATATTTTTCTATTTGACAAGACAGAGCTATTTTTATTTATTTAAAACTTTTTTTTTTTTTAATTTGGTGGGTTTTGGGGGCTAGAATGGATGAATGTCAATTGTAGTTCATTTCAGTGGGGATGATTGAAGTTGGACGCAGAACAAATTGCCAGTCTGGCTACAAATAAATATGACGTTAAAGGTTACACAATTTGGCATTTTACAGCGCACACAGGAAACGGACTCCCAACGTGTGGCAAGTTCTTTTTTTTTGGGGGGGGGGGGGGGTGTCACCCACCACACCGGCACGTCTCTCCATGGATGCCTGGATGTCAGACACATTAACACTGTCTGCCATTGACATACACCCACGAGACCCACCCCACTCCACAACGTACACGTCTGGGCAGCATCCTTCTGCTCCAATACACCCTTTCCTGTGCCCCTTCGGGATTATTATTATTTTTTAATTATTATTATTCTTTTTTGCATGCGAGTGCAACTACCTTGTGTTGGATTGTGGTTCTCCCAGAAGAGTTTCAGCAGCTCCTCCACGCTTAAGTCTTTGGGAGAGAACACCACCCTCACCACCTCGGTGTGTCCAGTCATGCCTGCAGGACAGAAGATAAATGAATTTTGAGCTGCAACCGATGATTAATTAATTAATGTGTCGATGACGCGATCAAATGGTTAAAATGAAACAATTTGCAAATTCCATCCGTAGATTGAAAAAAAAGGGGACATTCATCCAAAATGGTTATATTAAACAAGGCCTCTCAGTGATAAAATCGATTATCAAAATAATTGTCCGTTAAATTGATAATCGATTACCGGTAGCTGCTGATTAGATGTTGCAGCTCTATACCGCATCGTAGGTCGCAGGTTTGACACCGCAAACCTTTGACTTTGTCCCAACCGAGCGTCCCTCTTCAACACGGTCTCCATCCAGTTGTTTTGATCGGCCGCGTGCGATCGCTGCATTCGCACCTGTCCAAACAAACTCTAGCGAGTGGCTAAATGAAGCGTTCAATACGAGCCAACTGTACAAGGCAGGTGCGAAAAACCTGCCTTGAGGGAGACACGCGTCGGGATGCATGCCGCTGTGACTTTGACAAAGTATCCTGTCCTCTGAACCCCCTGCAGTCAAAAAAAAAGTTTTTTTTTCTACTTCAAACTATCGAACAGTAGGCTTTATGTGCTCCGTTCTTTTTGTTGCAACTCTGTAGGAGCTTGTGAGCGCAGACGTGTTCCCAATCTTAATTCATATGTGCTCATATTCTTAAACGCACTCCAGCCAGTTTTGTGCAAGTTACTTGGCAAAATGTGATACAACCGGCACGACGGGATCAAAACATTTCAATGGCGATAATAATGCGGGGAAAACTGAAATTAATCTTGAGGCCTCCAAACCGCTGGATAATTGGTCTGACTTCCAATTGGGGCTTATTTGGCCGATTTCCTGAGCAGAAACAAAATGGGCACTTCTTCAATGTCTGGCATGGGGTCCTTTGAGTGATTTTTTGTTTTTTTTTGGGGGGGGGGGGGTTCTTTTTTTTAGCACCCCTAAAATACATGAACACCAGGACACATGTCCTTGGTGAGATTTTTGGGAACGTTGAGGCCCCCTAAAAGATGATTCATTTATTCATTGCACGATGACCTGTAGGGCTGCTTCAAACCCAAAATTCAAATGTCCACCTTCCTGTTCAACTTTGAGCATGGGGCCCTTTAGGTGTGTCCTCTTTTGATAGGAAAACCGAAACAGACTGAAGGGAATGAAAAACTGTTCTCAATTACCTTACCTGGAAAAACAACGCAGATTAATCGATGATTGGATTCATTTTAGACATACCCGCCCAATTGGGTGCTCATCTGTGAAATTGGGGACACGGGTGAATTTTTCCAAACCGTATACTGTGCATACGCGTTCACCAGGCTACACACAGTTGCAAAACTGGTGAGTTTTTGGTTTTGCTGATGACCCCAAAGATTCCAAGAGGGCCGCCTTTGTGCTGCCTGGTCTTCGGGCCCCGCTGATAACGCATGCAATTGCATGACGACGACTTAAACCTCTTTTGTCACATGAGCACTTTTCAGCCTGCCCTTTAATCCTCGTGTTGCGTTCCTCGCGCCTCCATCAGTTCTGTCCGCCTCTTTGACCGCTCCGACCCCGTTGTGTTGACAGCTCTTCACTGCGATGCCGTGGCCGACGTTCTGCTCCGTCACGGCCACTGGAGCGACGCCTGCACCTTCTCTTTCAGCCTTTCTTTCCTTCGGATGTATTTTCCCGTCAGAAAGTTTATTCCCTCCCCACCCACCCAACCCCCCTTTTCTCAAGCTTTAGCCGTCATCCAGCTCCATCCTATAGCTGACGCACAATCCCTTGAAGGGCTTTCGCTCAGAATGTCTGCCAGCCAAAGCCCAATGCGTTTTCTTCTTGGGCCTCTCACCGTGTCCGATCCTGCTTCGCCCGCCACTGGAGCGCCACGTTCGCTCTCTCTACGCGCCTTTTGGAAAGCACGAGGAGTCCATAATTAAAGCGCAGCAAAGAGAGCCAGACATCTTCATTTGAATTATATATCAATGCCCTACATGGATCTATTAGAATCTTGATGAGGAAAGACGCGCAAAAACACACATACGCCCACTCGGCACAGGTAAGGAGGTTTGAGGGCTTTGAAATTGAAGCTCGTGCCAAATCACAGAGCCCACTGATGGCGCTTCACATGCGGGTAACCTCTGCTGAGAAACGCCGCAATACGGCACATAACGCAGCCCAATCCGTACAAGTAGGTCATGGGTGGGTGGGGATGGTAGAAGGAGGAGATGGGTGGGTTTGGGGGGGGGGGGGGGGTATTGGTATATGCAGCCCATCTGGAGCAGTGCATTCTGAGTTTGCCTGCAGATGAAGGGAAAGAGACGACGCCAGAGCTGTAATGAGCGCGACCGTGGTACTTTTTTTCTGGTGCGTCGTGTCGAACCGCGGATAGAAAGCGGCGCCGCGTCTCGCCGGCGCAGTACTCGGAAGCAAAAGGTCAAGGGTGGAGTTGAATACCTGTGCAGACCTCTTCGTAGGTGGGGTTGGGTGTAAAGCCGCCGGCATATCCCACCTGGGTGGAGAAGACACCGGAAACCTTCCAGAAAAACTTCTCGGCGCCCCAGAAACAACCCATACCTGCGCAGAAACAGTCATTATTGCTGCGACGCCATTCAATCTCGGGGCGATTACCGAACGTATAAAAACTGTGATTGAAGCACTTACCAAACATGATGGTTCCCATGCCTTCGGGAAAAGGCTCCACGGTGGTGTTCTGGTTGACCGCATGCTTGACTGCGTTGGAAAACAAGTGTGAAAAGATTACAAGTGACAATATGCATCCAAAGAGGCATACTAAAGGTGCTTTTGCACCCAAAATAAAAGTCCCTTTAAAGGGGGTTACAATTGGTGGGGGACTCGCATGACCTGACTTGACTCCGGTCGCCAGTTTTGAGGGATTTGGGACTTGCTTGGTGACACTTGTGAACACAACAGTAGGTTAGGATTCGGTTTGCAGAGGATGGAACTAAAGCTTATCCATCCGTCCATTTTCAACACTGCTTATCCTGAACAGAGTCGCGCGGAGTTGCTGGAGCCTATCCCAGCTGACTGAGTGGAAGGCAGACTCAACCCTGAACTGGTCGGCAGTCAGTCGCAGGGCACATATAGAAACAAACGACCATTCGCACCCATGTTTTTGGGGAAAAAAAATGTTGGTAAAAAAAGGACTACATGCAGGGTTTGGAACACAAAGATGAACAACACAACCAAACACTCTGGCCCTCGTCCATCAGTATTAACCCTCGTAGTCCACCGCTTGCGATAAATGTAAAATTATGTCTTTGAATTAAAGGCAAAGGCATTCAGAAAAACACGAGAGAGCTGAAACGTATGGGGGGGTTCTAAAATGGCCTAAATTTCATGACGTCACCGGCTGATAATTCTCAGGCATTGCAGCAAAAATAAAAAAGGTTTTGATTCTGTAATCTTCACAATTTACATATTTTGCACCATAGAGACCCATTATAATTCATATTTTTGAATGCATCGTAAACCTAATGTGTAAACATGCATTTCACGCGATTTTTACGTCAATCGCTTTGTTTTCGCTTGGACAGACGTATGCATGCCACATTGTTGGGTTGAGGTCATTCCAATTGTGCAACTTTTAGGTGGCGCCAGAGGATCGCAAATGAGTTTGCCTTTTTGCAGGAGGCTTCAAACCGATGCATTTTACATGAAGACGTCCGGTCGGGATCGTTAGTAGGGCTTGGTTGGGACCTCCAGACAATTTTTTTTTCCTTTTGCAAAAAATAAAGAATAAAAAAAATCCCAAAGAACTAATAAAAATATATATGTATGGATAGTACAGATGCCTCTGAACATTTTGAGTGTTTGAGAAAAAAAAGAAGAATGTTTGTATAACACAAAATACATCATTACAAAAATTGTAAAATGCGTAACGTATTTTTCATTTGAAGGACCCAAGGGTTAAACACATTGGCAAATAAGCTAGGTTTACCTTACAACTTAGCTAGTGAAATATTAGCTTAGCCTCATGTCGGTTACAGTATGCGTTTCGTTGTTAAGGCAAAATAATAAAAATCCGTTTTGCAGCTCAAGTTTTCACAACAATTTGTGTGTAAATCTATCAAGTAGCAAGGAAATCAGGGGCGGGGGGGTTGGGGGTAGAATGCCGAGAAGGGTGGCACAGTGTTGGCACTTGAACTTCTCCCGATGCTACATGGCGTTAGCGCGCGAAAAAGTAAGTCCGTTTGTGCAAAGTAGGAGTTCATGTGACGTCGGCGCAGCCCACAGATGTGCGAGGGGGGGATTAGACTTCACTAAGAGGACTGAGGTGACTTATCGTGCAAATCTCAGCTAAGCAAGGCTGGTTGGTAAAGCAACCACTAATGTTAGTCCACAGATAAACAGGCCAATGGGTACACCAAGAGCTTAGGCACACACCAAAAATGGACGCTTGCGCCCAAGGTCAACGCCAGATAACTCTTCGAGCTGCTTAGAGAGACGTGATGTGGGACGATGACCGGGAACACAAAGTTGCATCGGGAAGATAAAAGAGTTCATTTCCTGGACGTTTTTTATCCTGAAACAGCAGGCCAAAGACTTGTGCTTACCCGCACTACATTTCAGATGAAAAGATTACTCCAAGCATTACAATTCTTTTTTTTTTGCGGTCCAGTCTGGTGGAAGGCAAAGATGACTGAAAAAAGCGGACACACTGACTGTCTTGTTTCGCAAAAGCACTTTCTTTCTCAAAGGGTATTGCATCATATTAGAGCCTGAAGCCTTCAGGGGTTTCTTTTACCCATACACCCTGTTTTGTTTCTTCTTTTCTTTTGCGCATCAAATCTGGTGGCAATCATATAAAATCTCAAGGGGCGAGCATGGCCACGTTCAAACAAAATGGCAGACTCGTTTCTTTTTAGGCGTGGGTCTTTTGAGACTTTGTTGTGGGTCGAGTCTTGACGGACAAACGCTGTGCTTGGGGTTTTGGCTTTGTTCTTTCTCTGGCTCTCAACAAATTTTTCTTCTCCCTGTCAGATTTATCTTCACCGGCTTGCTAACTTTTGTTTTATGCGGTTCTTTGTCTAAAACTATCAACCGGAGACTCTCGATGCATTGCCCTCCGAAAGAATGTAGGAGCATAGTTTGCGGGGTGCCCCCCCCCCCCCCCCACCCACCCACCATGCTCCCTTTTGTTCCCTCTTTTACTCATCAAAGAAATCTGCACGCCGCCCGTCTGGGCGACCTGTCAGTCCTACCGCACTACGGCTCAGTTGACACCACTTCCTATCACACACCTTCGCTATCAACTCTGTGTGTCGAATCTAAAGTGTCTAGTGTCAAGCACAAGACTTGTAAACGACAGCGCGCATCTTCCAGAAGAATAACAAACTCCTAAAGCGTCAGCTGTGGCTCTCAGGCAGCCCTCTTGGGTCTTTCCGGCAGCATTGCTAGGCTACATGAAAGTGCTCTGTCCGTTGCAACCGACATGTGACGACTGATTTTTGCTCAACCTCCTCATTCATGAAGACTAAAATTCACCCCGTAGGTGGGAGACGACAGAAGAAATTCTACCCATACTCCAATGGTATTTTGGCGAAAGTCAAATCAAGCAAAGACATACACATTGACTCAAACAAGAGGCGAAGTGATGGCATGTGGGAAAAATGCAACCGAACGATGCCGTTTGCGAGCTGGGCCGTCATCATCTTCACTTGGCGCAGCTTTCCCATCATGCCTTACGCTCTTCCACCCGACACAAGCGTACGAGCCGATTGTTGCAACAACAGCCTTTGCTGTGACTGGAGTCCAGGCGGCAATGCGTGGAAGGAACGCTATCCATGGATGCCAAAACCTGCGACGGGCAAGGTCGATTTCCAGGCTGCTCATTTTGTTGCCCCCCCCCCTTTTGGCAGCAAAAGCTAGGCACGAGTCGTCGGAGGAGGCTGAAGCTTTATACTGGTGCCAACTACCCTCTGCTGTATGGGAGGGATGGGAAGGGGGTGAGGAGGAGTTGGGGTATCGGGGGAGGGGAAGCAAGGCTGGCGGGGAGGTGTTCCAACACTGCTAACAGCCAAACGAACAAAACAATGTGGCTGTGCTTATGGCCGTCGTGGCTCATTCATCAAATTCCATGCCTTGGAAGTTTTCTTGACTCTGAAAGAATATCTGTCTGCTCTGGTAGCAGGTTGTATGTGGGCAATGGGGGGTGGGGGGGCTCAATGGTCGTCTCCCAGCCCAGAGGTTGAGAGTTTGATTCACGGCCACTGCGACCACGTTGAGGTGGTCCTTGAGCAAGATATTGAACCCCTGGTTGCTCCCGATGCCGCGTCATCGGGAGGTGAATGAGGGAACTGCGAAAGCATTTTGAGTGCCCAAGGCAGAAAAGCAGAAAACAAGTGGAAGCATGGCTGCTGGAGAGATGGTTCCAAGACGGCTACACCTAACAGCCAAATGAACAAAACAATGTTGCTACGTCTTGCATGTTGTGGCTCATTCATCAAACTCCGTGTCATGTGAAGTTTTCTTGATTTGGAGAGAATACCTCTTTGCTCTGGTAGCAGGGTTGTATGCAGGCAGGGTGGGGGGCGTGGCTCAATGGTTGTCTCCCAACCTACAGGTTGGGGGTTCTATCCACAGCCACTGTGACCGTGTTGAAGTGTCCTTGAGCAAGATATTGAACCCCTGGTTGCGTCATCAGCATCATGGTCGTGGCGATGGAGGTCCCCAAAAAGCAGGCAGGAGGGAGAAGCAGGGTGGGCTTGACCAAATGTATGAATCAAACACTGGGAAAACCAAATCCAAAACAAGCAAAGTCCTACAAAAACAATAATTCAAAGTAACAACAAAAACCATGGCATACGCAAAACGTATGACATGATGAAGACAAACCAACAGAAGCAGTAACGGCAACATTGACAGAAACAACGACCCGACACAGAGTGGTCGGGCCGATAGTCCTTTGAAAAGAAAACCTACTGACATGATGACCAACAGGTGTGCCGCTGTTGGTCCCAAACAAATCAACCGTGACAATCAGGAGGTGAATGAGGAAATTGCGAAAGCATTTTGAGTGCCCAAGGTAGAACAGCGCAAAACAAGTGGAAGCAAGGCTGGCTGGGGAGCCGTTCCAAGACAGCCAATAACATCCAAATGAACAAAACAATGTGGCTGTTGTCTTGCATGTTGTGGCTTATTTGACAAATTCCACGACTTGTGAAGTTTTCCCGACTTTCAGAATCGTATGCTTTCAGGAACAACAAATGAAAGGCCTCATGGGATCAGATGAAAGAGGAAAATACGAAGACACATCATCGCGATCTGAAGGCATTATATTGAACTCGTGGCCTCGGAGCCAATCTCTGACGTGCATTTTTTCTCTATTGTTTCTCAGTCCTACGGATGTTGAAATTTCTAAAACACGTCCTGGAAATGCACTTAGAGCATTGAGCTGCTTTTAAGAATTATGACAAAGAATGAAGCAGTGACATCGGTACTGGTCAGCTGAGGCTCAACGCCTGTGCTACTCTGCCCGGAAGAAATATTGGCAAACTAATCCGCGCTGAAAATAATCGCTGGTGTGCCCCTACCACGTAGCAATCTGCCACTGGATCGTTTGCGCCAAGGTCAGTGCGTACATTAGAACGGCAGTAGAGAGGCAAGGAAGGGAGAGGGGAGAACAAGGGGCGTATTCAATACAAAGGGGTCTTGATTTTAAAGAGGACATGTACGCAAAGCTAATGGCGAAGGTGCTTGCAAACATGCGCCCCCCCCCCCCACTCACGCTCTGAGCACACTCAAACAAACTAAGCTGCCCCTCAAATCGCCCCTGCCGTGAAAAGAGGGTGGAACAGATTTGTGCCATGCGGTGTCTCCGAGCTGCTTGGACAGACGGAGCAGGAACTTATGATGGGGCGGAGCCTTCATGCGCGTAATGCCCAGATGGGCCCTCTGGACCCATCGTCCCATGATGCACTTTGGCAAGAAGAAAGGCAGGTAATGATGAGGAGCAACAGAGTTTAGAAAAAAAAAAAAAACAGGCCATGTTAAGTATTGTGGGAAGTGGACGAAATATCAATCGCAATGTATTTGTCTTACAAAAAGTCATACGTACAGACAAAAATATGACATAAAAGATAGCCGTAAAAATAACACAACCGACTGGAAAAAAAATGTGGTAACTGAGCATCATTTTAGGGCTTGTTTGACCGGCAAATTCCATCGGCTGATAATACGTAAATATTTGCAGGATGGGGACCAGGGGGAAAAACAACAATAAAATCGCCTAATTTTTGACAATATTTTAATTTTTAAAACACATTAAGACATTGAAACATACCAACCCCCCCCCCAAAAAATACAAATTAAAAAATGATCAATTTCTGCTGCTTTTATTTTTTTTTCTATGTTGCAAAGTTAAACACAAAAGGACAAAGTCATGTCAAACAGTCACATATTCTGCCTGCAATTCTTATTTTTAGTGTTGTAAGCATTTTGGTACCTCCGTAAAGTTATTGAATTTAATATAGATTTTTTTTTCAATTAAATGGCTAATGAATTGGTGCTCGAATTTTATCCTGCCAGTGTTGCTTGTAAAATGACACTAGTTATAAGACCAAATCTCACAAAGCCAAATTTTGTTCCACGGGTGTGAACACAATTTTGTTCACCTTTAATTTTATATTTCTTCTTTCATTACATCTTATTGTTGAACCCCAGTTTCTGCACCGTCGGTCCCGCTCCCATATTTGTGCGTCCACTTTTATTTCCCATAAATTCCCGGACACTTGACAGCTTATTCATAATGGCAGCGTGTTGAGTGCCCGCTCTTGTTCGGCTGCCAAAGTTGAAGCACAACAAAGCCCACCACCATGACTTCACCTTGACATGACATTAATTACCTGCGACAGCCATTTTCTCCTGCCGTCCGGCGAGGGCGCACTCCCTGCTCGGCATCTGAGTCTTACCAGGCATGTTCTCAAGCCTCAGCGGACACCGACGCAAATGTAGTTTAAGATTTGGGAGAGAGAGAGAGAGAGAAGGTGGGGAGAGACAAATGGCGGAGTGTGGCACACTTGCAAGCCACCACAGCAAGAGGATGAGGAGGAGGGCGTTGTAGGATGTGTGTGTGTGTGTGTGGAGGGGGCGAGGGGGGCGGATAGAGAAGAGGGCCGGTGGAAACCACCACGGATATGAATATTCATGGCGCGTGGGCTACGCCGTGCACCGCATAATAACTAGTCAAGGGGTTAATATGACTCTGGCACAAAAGCCTACGCCACACCGCGTGCGGGAATGAAATTAAATTTCAATAAATATCGGCGTTGGTGTGCATGTAAATGAGCTCGCGCCATTCGATGGCGCTCAGAGGCCTCTTCGCAGGTTGGAGCACGGCCTGCTGCTGTGGCTTGTTTAAAAAAATAAAGAAATTAGTCCCCCTTGCCGTTTCAGAGGCGTTAATCCGGAAAGGGGGAATAATTGCTTGTGTTAAAGCGCATGCAAAATAAATGGTGGCGGGGGGGTGTCCCGAATAATGCAAATACAGTAAATTGTCTGTAAACAAGCCATTTCGCTGGTTATGTTTAAATCACTGTAGCATCGCTATGATGCGCGCCAACAGCCAGATTAAAACTTGTAAGCATGTGATCGGCGCGAATGACAATGTTGTCGCTTGTAACATTTTAAAAGCAGATGTCGCTTTCATTCAACAAATAATTTGTTTGCTTCGAGACGTGACTATTTGTACCGGATGCGAGTAACAAATGGATGGGACGTGACCATTTTGTATTGTTGGTGACGGAAATGGTTCATTGGAGAATATTGATCATGTATTAATGATTGGATAATTGCACATCATTATTAAGGTAATAATAATGACTTGAATTTGTCAAATCTGCATTGGGGGATACATTTGTTTGAATTTTCTTTGCTGTTCCTGCCCCTTCTCCACCTCAGGCCATCTTGGTGATTTGAGATATAAGAAAGCTGGTTGGCAAACGCGAGGGTATTTTGTTCTTGTAGGGGTGAGAAGCAAAATGAGTGGATCGTATTGGGTGATTTGCCAACCCCCCTCCTTGAAAGCGACTGACATTTAGCCATAACACGGGTCATCGCTCCTTATAAAAATGCCCCCCGCCAAAAAAACATCAACATGACAACCCTTTAACAAAAAGAAAGTGTGTGTGTGTGGGGGGGTTGGGGGGGCCTTCTGAATTGTTGATGCATTTATATTTTATTTTTGTTAAATGAGTAGGCTACTTCCAGGTTCCTACTCGGTCAAACTGAATCAAATGGCTCCACTTTCAAACCAAACCAAACCAAAATAAAATGCATGTCGAATAGGAATTTATGGAGGGATGCACACCCCAACTAATCAGTTTTTAGTCAATATTAAGCTCGCCAGCAAACCCGGCAAGCATGAGGTCCGCAGTCATGGCAGAATACACAGAAATCAACCTATGATTATATACATTTCCAATCGGTTGCCTTCGGGCCCACTTCATCATTAGAGCTGCTCAACATTTAGCGCATTAAGCGGCGAACCGATGATCACGCTGATGGTCCTGTTTGATTTCAGTGCCGTGACTTGGGACTGCGAAGCGGAGCTCTAGGACGGCAATAAGGATGATTATTTATGTGTGGGCGCCAAATGCCTCCCTCCTATACGCTCTACAAGTGACGGAAAAACCAGGGTGCCGTTTCTGCGCGTGTACCGCAAGCCAGAATAACATCACACCCTGCTGCAACTCTCTCTCTCTCGCTTTCTCTCTCTTTTAAAACTCCCTCTCTTCCTCTTCCTGGCTCTCTTATCTGGCGGGGAAATGAAGCTCAATCACCTGCGGAGGAGCTGAGGGCGGCGCGGGCGACTTTGCAATGCAAATGCCAGGTAATTACCCCAACACGAGGGGAGTGCAAGTGCACGTATGGAAATGGAGCAGAGTGGGGTGGGGGGGGGGTGAGAAAGAAAAAAAAGCAGAGAAAGAGAGCAGGAAATGGAGAAAGAGATGAACCAAGCGGCGGGTTCAGCTGCCTGTTGATGCGAGATGATTGGGGTGTCGGGAGAATGTGTGTGTGTGGGGGGGGGGGGCAAGTGAGGGAGTTGATGCAAACACTACCAGGCCATGTCTGGTTGTCTGCGGCATCGCCGTTTGCAACTAGGTAGAGTAAAACAATGCATATCTGTTTGGACCTGTACGATTCCAAATAACATCTTTGCCCAATACGTTTTGTAGCAGCCCCGTTGCTAACAAAAACAGCAGCACCTAAGCAGTCCCCTAGTGTGGAGAGAGAGTCCAAATTGGAAATGATCTTACGCTTATGTGGAGACCATTTCCTGAATGGCCATTAGCATTCTCGTGCAGTCGACAAAGACATGCGGTCGCGCCGCAATGTTGTGGATCCATGTTCATGGTCCACTTGACGCAAGTTGTAATTTAGAGCGCAACCTGTCACCTTTTGCGAGGTGGTCGTTGGAGGACCCCAAAAATCAGGGAGGCAGAGGTGGACCGACCAAGATGTATTTGAAAAAACATACAAGCAGGAGTACATTGGAAGAAAACTCGCTCAAATACCCCAAAACACAGAAAACAACAGGTGATAAGAGCATACGGACGCTCACAGCTCACAATGACTCAACAAAGATCGACAGAACTCGGCTGATTGGTTCAACACAAGGGGACACATATGACGAGAACTGGTGGTGACAAAAAAGGGGCACACGAGGGAACAAAACCAAACGGAAACCAAACAAAAACATATCACAACTGCGGTTTTCATGAGAATTCGGTTCTAGGAAGTTTGACTAAAACTGAACGTCATGAAAACCAAAGCGATATTTCCCATATATGGTTATAATTCTCTATAAGTCCTCTATAAATACTGTTGACTTGACTTAATTCAAATAATGCCAGATAAAGAACGTGCCCGATAATTGTTTTGAAACTGAATTAACAACGGAACCTTTTTTTTTTTTTGTTACATCATCAGTATGCTGCAGCACACTGCAATTATGCTTTCAAGTGGTTACTACAGTGGACAGCTTATCGTGTTATCAGGTTACAGGGTGCATGAAAGGGTTAATAATCAGCAATATGCATAAAACTGTTGGTGTGGTTCTCAAATGAGCACCGGAGGTTGTTAAGAGCCATTTTTTCCCCCTGACTCATAAAGCTCGAGATTTACATTAATCTGGGCAAAGTAGTGCCCGCGGGCCACAGTCGATCTGTCTTCACCCTCTGCAGCCTTTCGGAGGTCTAACTGAAGCATCAAGTATGCGCCGATGTTATTTTGATTTGCAGGTGTGTCAGCAGCGCAAGCGAACAACCTAAATATACTGTCGCTGTAATCAGTGACTTCTCTGACCATTCTCGCAACATATTAAAAACAATGTTCGCAACAATCGCATCTTATTTCCTGCGTAGTGGAGGAAAGAGAGGAATTTGCACTTCCAATGATTTGGTCGTGACAAGAACACACACTTTAAAAATATGATAAGAAAATATGCCACTGATGTAGGCATTTTGCGTGAATGTGTATTTGTGATTTCATGTTAAAATGCGGAGACGTAACTGAATTAAAATTTTCTCAATCGTTTTGAAATGTAATTTTCTATTGACGGCGAGCTATATCACGGCGAGACAAGTGACTGCGGCATTCGCCGCTACCGCTCGAGTCAAGCTGCCGTTTCCGTGAGCACCAAGCAAAGTCAAGGCAGCCACTAAAACGGTCGTTCATACTCTGCAGCGCGCTGCAATGCCAACTTCAAAATAAAAGCATCACAACGGACGCTACCTGGACGGTGATGACCTAAGAATCTTTTATTCTGAAGCTGCCCCTTAGAAGCAAAATGTTATGGCTTTTAGCTTGACTTCGACATTTCGACTGTGGGCAACCAGCTGGAATCGTAGAAGCCTGGCTGCAATATGCATGGAACGCAAATGCGCAATGAGGCAATCGAATCTTGCGTGCACATGACTATTTTCAGTATGCATGCGCATTTGTGCACCCCCGTTTATAATACATACACGAGTATAACATGATAAATTATCTTTTACCTTTTGGGTAATATTGCAATGTAAATGAATTCATATCATCCACCATCCATTTTCTAACCTCCTTATCCTCACGAGGGTCGCGGGTGTGCTGGAGCCGATCCCAGTTGTCATCCGGCAGTAGGCGGGGTACACCCTGAACTGGTCACCAGCCAATCACTGGGCAGACATAGACGAACAACCATTTGCGTTCACACTCACAACGAGCAACAATTTAGTGTTCCATTAAACCTGCCATGTATGCGTTTGGAATGTGGGAGGAAACCAGAGTACCCGTAGAAAACCCACATCGGCACGGGGAGAACATGCAACCCCCAAACAGGAAGACCGTAGACGGAATCGAACAGTTTTTTTTTAAAACTTAGTACAGAAATATGTTTCACAAATTTATCATGATGCCTTATTTGTAATATTATTTTCAATTACTGCTATGTTTTAGATGCTGCATTCATTATGTTATTATTTCTCTTAACTTAGCAATGTGCCTCCATTGAGCGTCCATCTGGAACATTAACCAACTGTGGTTCCTTGACCTATAAAAGGTTAATTATGAGTGAGAGTGTGTGTGTATGTATACAGTATATATACATACATACACACACACACATTAATACATACAAATATACACACGCCTCGTTCCTATCTTGATATTGCATGTTTAAATCTAGTATGTATATGAGCAAGTGTGCACAATTTTGCTCATGCCCTCTAATGGGCACTTGTGTGTGTACATGGCTGCGTATGCCCGTGCATGTGTGCGTGTGTGTTCTGCCGCAGGATTTCATGCGAACGCCAGCTTGCAGCTGTTTCATTGTGAGCCAACGAGAGCAGAGCGACGTGCAGATGTGCTTTAAGTATCAAAGAGATTATCAAGTGACCTAGAAATGAATAAACACACGCAGCGCGGTGCATTGAGAACGCGGCGCGCGGCCGCTGCGTTGTCATCCGGGAAGCGGGAACTTGGCCGTTTGTTTGTTAGGAAGCAACCGTGTGACTCGCAAGTCTGATGAGCGTTTTCGGGCGGGGGTTTTTTTTTTTTGGGGGGGGGGCGTGTAATCGCACTGTTGCTTGAGTCTCACTTTGCGCTAATTAGAATAATAAATCACGCCGCCTCGCGCCGCTTCAAAAGAGCCCTCCGACGTGGCGGCGAGCAGGTGGGACGGTGTGGAAAACAAAAGCGTTTGATTGCTCCGCCACGGTCGGTTAAAAGCAGCGTGACGCTCCACGGGGGATTCGTATTCATAAGGAGACAACATGAAAAATTTGGAGTCATACTTAGGCCCATCCCTCATGCGCCAAAAGTTTGATTATTGTCCTAAAACGTACATTCAGTGTTGGAAGACCACTTCGATAACAGTGAACCACGGCTAAAAAGGTGATTTTCAAGCGATCCTTCTTTTCATGCCTTTTACTGTGTACTGTACAATTTGGAATTTAGTACTGCGCGCCTTCAGTGGCGGTACCATAAGCGTAATAGATACTCAAGTCGTTCACACAGCACATTATGTGTGTATGGTTGTCGGCTGTTTGTCTGTGTTGCTGCTCCGTTTGTGTTTTAGCAGTCGTTTGAAGGTTTTTACAAATACAAGGACATCAACAATGCTTTTTCTTTGCCCGTCTGTGGCGTTCACGTTAAATTTTAGCATTCAGCTTTTATTATGATCCAGTTTGCTTGAACATTTTGCTGACGGATATTTTAACCCTTTCAGACAGCGGTTAGTGCAGTGGGCAGCATGTCATGTCATCAGGTTACAGGTTGTCATTACACTAGGTACGTTTTGACTAAAAGGATATGTTTTCAAGAGGCATCGCTTATTTATATATCGTTGAAGAAAAAAAAAAAGTAATTATTTAGTATTTTTTCCGAGCGCGATCACGGAACCGCTCAGTTGAGGCGCCAGTGAATTTCCAATGGCAAAAACGCATGCTGACTCTTTACATTTTTATGGCGGTCTGCAGTCTTTTTCCTCATTTGAGCATCTTACGCTTGAGGGTCTTCTTCCCCTACAATCACCCCTCCTCCATTTACGAACTATTTCTGGCCTACATCTTTTGCTAAATCTCTGTCTCACCATCCTCTTTTTTTTTTAAAATCATTATTATTCCTGAAGAGACTTTGCTTGGGGGAGAAGATGCCATTTATGTCCTGAGACAAAGCCAAACGGATGAAAAGGACGCGAGGGAACAATATGTTTGCTGACGCCACCATTGTGGAACCCTCATTTTGACCCCGAGGGCTCGGATTGAGCGAGGACCCGGCTGTTTTAATGGCCGATTTTTTTTTATTTTTAGGATGACTCCTCGAGACTTCCATCGAAATCACTTAAAAGCCCCTTCATTGCAGTGCGTGCAACCCACTTTCCACTGCGGCGGTGGCCAATTGCGAATGCATTGAAAGCGGCGGAAACAATGAATCAGTTCGCTCGCGTGTCTTTAGCAGCGTAGCTTGGGGACACATCCTCTGCTCGTTGATTGGCTGCAACGGGAGGAAAAAAATCTTGGCGGAAAAGAGACCGCAAGGGGAGGATGGAGGCATAAAGGATTTGAAAAGCAAAGCCTCTTTGGAAAAGAGGGAGCCGTGTGGGGGTTGCTGCTGGATGAATGGAGGGATGCATGGATGGATGGATGAATGCGGGATGACACAAGGTCCAGATTAACCCTAATCTCAGGACTGGTGCTTTAGGTGAGGGAGTGCATGGGGGAAGACAGGTGGTTAAAAATGGTAGGAAGAGGAGGAGAAAGGGGGAACGTGGGGGTGGGGTGGGACTGGGGGGGGTGTTAATCTCAGCATGCTTTTATTTTGATAGAGATATCACCACAAAAAAGAAAAGAAACGATGGTTTGGATTGGCGGGGGCGGGGCTAGTGGCAAGCCGATTGGTTGCTGCCTGCATGGCGACAGTGGCACATGCCCTGGTGCATGGGATTAGAAGGACAGGTCCCTAATCTGCTGTTTTAGGCTCGTATGTAGGCCAAGAGTGGCTTAGCCCCGGCCGCTCTTAGCGCGGCGATAGGAAATGGACTGCCGTGATGTGGTGGCGCTTTAAACGGTTGCTCAGGCATTCAAAGCATTCTTAATTGTCACACACATTGTCAACCACTGCAAAAAATAAATTCGATCCGTGATATCAAGCAATGACGGGAGAGGCAATTAGCCACTTGGCGGTAAGCTAGTTAGCTGTGGCTAACACATTAGAAGTCCATTGAAAGAACTTCACCCAAAAGAAATACTTCATCCCTCCTATAGTCGCATACACTGTGCTGTTTTTTTTTTCTCACAGTGAAAGTCATATGCTCTCATATCTCTATTTTCGTTTTATGGTATATTTTATCATACTGTGCACTGAATAAATTCTCATGCAAAACCTCAGGTTCCCATACAGCGCATCAAAATATTTTCTAGCTAACACCATGGCCGCCTCCAATATGGTGGAGGCAAGTGGTGTATCGCACAGAAAGAGCCACCTCGCTCATGGTGATGTCAAATATCTTCTCACACTACGAACTGAGTATACAGAGTATGCGGTAAGTCATACCAGTCAAAAATGCATCACAGAAGAAGAAGAAAAAAAACATATCAGTCACTCTCCCGGAGTCTTGTATGTTAGTTACATTTTGGAGGAGGGCACTTATATGACAAAAAAAAAAAAAGAGAGAGAGACCAAGGAGAGTAGAGCTTGGACTCACACTAAAAATCCCAGTTTCATAATCACGGGTGCAATTGGAAATACTCTCAGAGAACGCACTTCTTAACTCTGACCATTCGAAAACTTCGAATGGATCGTTGTTCACGTGTCGTCGGGTTATTCAGAGTGTCGGAGCCCGAGGCGTCAGGTGTTACAAGGAAAGGAAATGGGTCAAGCACCAGCTGTTGATTGGTTTATCATGTAGGCTGCATTCAGAAATTCATGGGAGTTTCATGAGAGCCTGTTCTGGCTCTCCGAACACACCCAGTCTCAAAGTGGCGTCACGGCATCAGAGTGAATTTCCGAACGTACCGATTGGTGATGGTAGCGAAAGAGTTCCGATTAGATTAAACTTCTTATTCCAACGACGAAAAAGTTTTTCTTTTTAGCTTAAAATGACTTACTTTAACGAGAAGCCCACACCTCAGTGCGGTCAAAGGTAGAATTCTGTTTGGTTATTTCATCTTCTGCTGTAGTAAACAATAAATTTTTGTTGCGGTGGACACCGTATGCTAGCAGCGACAGCAGAGTTACGTCTCAAGATTGGTTGTCACGACTACAGTTCTTCATTTTCTAGCTCTTCTATGGCTTCAATTTATTCACCCACTTTCATTTTTGAGGTTCGCATCAACTTTTAGTGCATGAACGCCAGAGGCAAGAAATTGGCAGTGATTCACAAAAAGTCAACGCGATTAGCGAACGGAAGATTTTGGGTACTAGTTGTGTTATGTTGTCATCGGTGTTCTCTGTAAACCTCAGATGCTCTCATGCAGTGAACTCCATGTCGTATCGTGTTTATTCTCATCTAGCCGACCTCTTATGTTCACATGGAATGAAACTTACATGGTCTAAGAGAGTACATTTCTCGTACAATTAATCAGATATTAAACCTACAGTGGACAACAGAAACATTCTGAGCTCACCGTCTATTAATGTACGGTGACACCGAACTTAACGAAGTTCCCAAAATGCATCGTAATTCTATAAATGAGTTGCGCTTATTAGTGTTAGTAAGTACGTAAGTACGCAAGCAAATAAATAAATAAACAGAGCGCCGTGCTTTCTGCTTAACTAGGCTGCAAAATTGATTTGCCTGCACGACATTCCGGGAGCGTTATTGTTCATCACGGACTATGTCAGCCATGTAGTTTCATTATTTACAAGCACAATTAAAAACTAAAAAGGCGAGTGGTGATCATTTTAAGAAGCACTCAATGTGACGACCAGCACTGTCCACTATTCATGAGATGCAACATACATTTGTAATGGTTTAGCGGTACTTTTGCCCTAACACAGATTTTTTTTTGAGGGGGTGGGGTGAAAAAGGTCAAGTAGAGTTTTACACAGCACTGCATATTTTATTTCTTTTTTTTTTTTCTTGACACTTGACGTCATTATTGCTTCCTCTCCACTGTACACCCCAAAGCGAATCAGTCGTGTGTCAAACAATAACATGTGAACATGAGAGGAACTGTGCAAAAACGGGAAGTAGGTCACATAGCAATTTATTTGACAAAAAAAAAAGGGAGGGAGGCTGGAAGGGGGATGGTGGAGAGGGAAGTGGGGCACGGTGTGTGCAGAGGCGGCATGATTTTTGTTATTTTGGGGGAGAACCTGGCAGATTATTTTTTTGTGTCTGTTGCGGAAAGGAAAGTTGCAGAAAGGCTCACCAAAGGTGCCGATTTTATTTGGGGAGGGGTATGTAAGAGTGATGATATTGTGGTCCTCGCAGCACATGGACACTGGTGACCCCCCCCCCCCACACACACACACACACACAGTGCTGACTGAAATGATCGGCTATCAATGAACAAAGCATCCCACTACATACTCGCACTAATATTTACACAACGAATAACAACAAGAAATCCATGTACCAGACTGTAGCTATTCATCGCACACATTTACACATACACACACACAAGAGAATACACGCACAAACACTCTGCAATCCTGATTAAACCTGCTCGTCATCATCATGTAAATGGCGGCATCCCAATCACGCTACATCCTATATCAGCTGTGCAGGCTCAAAGAACGATATTGTTTATTGGCATTATTAAACATCTCATCTTGTATTAAAACTGCTGCAGATGGGATGCTATACACCAAACGCGTTACATATAGCATTTTTTTTCACATATTAATCCAGTGCAGTGATTCTCGGTGGACTGGAGAATGCTATTTGAGGTGGATGGATGGGATAAATATGCAGAAAATATGGCTTGCACTCATAGGTAGTGCACACGTACGGAGGACATTTTTGAGTCATATATTTAAATATATTACAGAAACTCCCTTGGGGGGGGGGTGGAGAAGATCAAAATAATCAATGGCTATATACCTTGTAATATAACTCTTTAAAAGTACACTGAATGAAATAAGACATTTTGTTTTCATCGCATGAAAAACAACCCCGTGAATTCAATTCAGTGTTGCAGCACAAAAGAATTATAATCTCTTCCCATATATTTTCTCTGTACATTTGTAATAAGTCAAATTCATATTTTGTGTCCATTTTGCCGTAGGACGAGAGTCATTCCAATGACCAGAAACAAATTACTTGTGGCGTTTTAAACATTGATTTGAATCCAAATTAATAACACGGAACACGAATCGGGACGCGGGACCCGTTTTAATATTGTGAGAGTATTTAGCGGCCGATGTGGGAGACAATCTGTGCAGACGGAGGATGCGCAAAGCCACATTAACACATGAGTGAGGCTCTGGAGCACCAGCCTTCTCTAATGACTCCGTAATCCCGTCCAAATGCTGCCTGTTTGCTAATCTCTCCATCGGATTACCCAAGTGGGGACGAACCCTGCGCTCTATTCATCTCCACCCGGCTCGAGTCCGAAGCGCCGACTTCTTCCTGCATGGGAATCCTCAAAATGGTCAAGCTTGCGTGTTCTCATGGAGAGAACCAAGGGTGTTGTCCTACAGTTAAACTAATGTGTGTGTGTATATATATACATATGTATATATGTGTGTAGGTATATATATATACACTGTAGGTATATATACACATATACACACACACACATATCCTGCAACACCATATGGTGGGAGTTATGATTTACAAGTGAACTGAACATGGAAAAAGTTCCAGTCAACAAAATGTCACTTTCACAACAACGCACAAAAAAAATAAAAAAATAAAAAAATAAAGTTATGTGGGCTAATAACATCGATCAATGAAACTATTTGAGCACACCGCACAGGAGTATAAGAGAATCGTTGAACCATTAGTATATAATTGTGCATTTATCGGGATGATCAACGCGATGCGACTCAGCACTGCGCAATCCTCGTAGCGCTGCCTGACGCAATGGTTCGATGCAGGTGCCACACTGCGTTACTTTCGTACATATTTTAATAAAGTTTGCATGTCACTCATATATATTCATCTATCTATCCATCCATCCATCCATTTTGTGATCCGCTTATTCTCACCAGGGTCGCGGGCGTTCTGGAGCACTAATGGGGGTTACACCCTGAACTGGTCGCCGGCTAGTTGTATGGAACACGTCAACAAGCAACCATTTACACTGTCCGTCGCACGTAAGGACAATTTTGAGTGTTCAATGAAGCTACCATACATGTTTTTGGAAACGTGGGAAGAAAGCGAAGTACCCGGAGAATACCCGCGCAGACACGGGGAGAACATGAAAACTCAGCACGGTAAATCTGGAGCCCGAAATGGAACCTCGCATAACATTCCCTTACACAGATCCTAAAATGCTCTCATACATTGCACCCCTGTGCATTGTCATCCAAATCGATTCTCACACAATCAAGCTCGCCTATTCTCTGAAGCTAATACGTCCTCATTAAATGTCTGTCTCAATATTTCATATGGCGTGAACAGCGTACGTTTTCCGACAGTGAACCTGGGACATTCTCACGTGGTGAACCCTCCCGTGCTCGGCTCTAGCCCCACATAGGAAAATTAACCACATCTGGCGAAATTAAACTGGACACCATCGCTCACGTTATAAAGCAGTAACACCTTGTCATTTCTCCCTTCCATTAGCATCAAAAGGCAATGATTAGAGTGTATGGGTGAAAATTACACGGACATGCAATGAAATATCATTTGTGTATAATTCCATATACGATGACAGTGAGGTTAAAAAAAAAAAAGGCAAAGTTGAGTAAAACAAGTCTGGTAATGCACTACAATTATATTGTGGGGCTAGTAGTATTTTTGGATTAAAATATAAATATTCTAATGAGTGTCTTCTAAAGGTGAAGGAAGAAAGTGTAATCCAGAAAAAAGCATATAAGGAGAATCAAAAGAAATCCATTCATCGTTCTTACCAAATTAAAGGAAAAAAAAATGTAACACCCTTCATCAAAGGACGGGTCAGGACTTTTTTTCCCCTGTTATTTGACGCCGGAGAGCTAAGCTAATTTTACTGCTCCACCATGTCCTATTCTTTAAACGCGCTATAGAAAACCGCCATTTTGTGTCGTCTTTGAGGGCCTAAAAATGTCGCTTTGATTTTACAGAAGCACTTGGATGCCTGCCCCTGCATGTGTGTGTGTCCGCCCTATGCACTGTAGCTCAAACTGCAGTCGACAGCCTGCAACAATGCTTAGCGACATAGTAGCACTCGACACAGATCGAGCGAAAAATTGCACCTCGATGTTATTTGCGCTTATAAAACAATATGATCAATTTGGACAATTTTGGCTGCACCACACCGAAACAGACATTTTTAACGCCTTGACTAAAATGGAGGTAAAACGGTGTGTGTGTGTGTGTGTGTGTGTGTGTGTGTGTGTCTGTGTCAAAATGCGGTCTGAGCAGCAGCACTAAAATTCAAACGACCGATACGGATGCCATGAAAAAACCCTCAACAAAAAACAACAAATCAGGAGCTTGTGTGTGCAGTACAAGCCGAAAACAAAATGCATGGAATTTAAATCATATTTTTTCATAAATTTACTACCGTCCTTGATTACTTGATTTAAAAAAAATAATAAAAAAGGTGGAGGGGATAAAACACAAATCCGGCGCCCTGCGTTAACATAACAGATGGATGCAATACGGTTGTAAAGGTTTGGGAAGTGAAGCATGAGATGGAGGTACGTTCGATTCGACGTTAGCGGTGGGAGGGGGGGTGCTTGAGGGGGCTTTTGTTCCTGCGGCTGTGCGGTTTCCCGCGATCAGCTGACGGATGATGGAGCGTGGAAGGGGTCAGGGGGCAAAACCTTGCATTGTCAGCCCAGCCGCCCACCGTCCCATTTCCACCCCCAACCCATCTCCCATGGGGGGTTCTCCTCCCTTCACTGTACCCCCCCCCCCTCCCCCACCCCAACCGTCCCCTCCCCTTTCGGGTGCTGCCTCCTGCCGCATTTATATCCATTTATCAAGCGTGCTGTGCAAAAGGGCGGCCGTTGCACTGACATGTATGACACTTGGACGTGAACGTACTTGCGTACGTATGCTAACTGGGCCCCGGTTTCACGTTGGGGCGTTCTCACTTTTGTTGCCGGCAGTTTCGACATTCATGGCTGTGGGCAATTGCTTCAATGTTCCTTCAAGCATTGTCACATGCAAAAAAAAAATAATAATAACACAAATCACTCCTTGCACCTCATACATTCTCAGGTTCTTATACGATGAACCGAATATGTTGTTGTTGCTGCTGCATACATTATGATCAACAACTAATCGGTGACCAAATTAATCAATAACTATCGTGGATAACCGATTTATTGTTCAGAAGCCTTTAATTTGAAATTGTCCAAATGATCCGGACGGGAAACCTTCTCAGCTTTATGTTGTGTGCCATATGGAAGCAGAACCAAGTAAGACATTTGCAAACATCCGCTTTTATTTTGGACAGTAATAATGCTAATCATTTTAGGATATTTACTAATATTTAAGGGACCCAAGTAGAAACGGAATTAAAATGATATTTTTGAGTGTTTTCGCCGCTGAAAATTTGAAATGATGTCCTCTTTTTGAACAGAAGGATCATTGAACAGAATTAATTGATGAATCACCAAAATAAATGCTTTGAACCTTGCATATTTCTTAAGTAAACGTAATACTGCAAAAATCCCGTGAACGAAGTTCTTTTTTTTGAGGTGGGGTGTTTTGAATCTTGATATTCATTCACTGTGATAACAGCAAATCGGGGGCAAACTGTACTATAAACAAGTGAGGAGAAAAGGGTTTTTTTTGGTGTGTTTTCGTGCGTATGGCTCCTCATGCAGTGAACCAAGTTTACGCTTGTACAGTGAACCCAATCATTCCACATACAAAATAAAAGCACCCCCCCCCCAAAAAAAACCTACGATTTTTTTCCTAAGACGAACCTTGTATGTTCTCCGGATCTTTAGCGCGCAGCTCACGTCATCGCACAGTGCAATGAATCACTTCATCGCTCTCCTGCGGTGAACCCGACGTCCGCCTCCACTGAAACGAGGACGTTCTCGCAATGTAAACCCAGCACTTTTTTTTTTTTTGCCAAAAAGAATGAACCTCCTATGCGCTCATACGGTGCATCGCGTCTATTTCGCGGTGAAATTCCTCTCATCTCGTGCCGTGCATCTAGAGCGATGCATCTTCACATAGAGTGGACCTAATGACTTCTCATCCATTTGTCAACCTCCCACGTTGTCACACAGAGAACCCGACGTGTTCTTCGACATATAACCCAACATGTTCTTGTACTGTGCGACCTCTTACGCGGCGAAGCCAATACGTCCTTTCCTTCATTTACCGATGACGACGTTGCCCTCACATGGATGACGTGCAGTACGTGAACTTCCCCGACCGAACCCCCTTTCCATCAACATCGTTGCGCGACAATTGCAGGTATGAACGCCGCGCATGTACCTCGCCACATATATGTGCATGTAAAGACACAAGACGGTGCTACCCCATCGCATAGTCACTTGCACCCCACCCCGCCCCCAGCCCAGTTTTTCCTGTGTAATCCCTGCCAGCTGGCCTCGTTGGTTAATCCCTCTGCACTGATCAGATAGGCCACGCATCCAGTACGGGACAGGGGCAGATAGGGGCGGGACGCTCCTGTCTATGTGTGAATGTGTGTGTGTGTGTTGATGAGGTGGGGGGTAGTGTCGACCAGAAAGCATAAATTGCCGCTCGTGCCTTCGCCTCGGCGCAGTGTGTCTGTGCGCGAGCCAGTCGCCTCTTCCTCCTCCTCCTCTTCTTCTTCCTCCTCCTCCTCCACCTCCATCCCTTTATCTCCTCTTCCCTCGGATGCGCATACATATATACCTTCTCGGCTTATATATGTATCCTTTTGGGCTTTTTTTTCCCTTCCCTGAATGGATTTTTTCCTACACAATGGTGTATATGTATATATACACGTCATTTTTTTTAAACCTCCCTTACATGTTTTGTTTTTTTGCATGCCTCCCATCCCTTGTTGTCCACCATCCCAGCATCCGTTTAATCGAGCAAGAGGAACCTCGGGATGCGGAATCGGGACCACGGATGTGCCAAAAACGAGAGGAAATACTGCAGCCTCCTCTCCTGCTCTCATCTGGGATATGACAACAAGTGCATTTGTTATTTTTTTTCTAGGTAAACCGATTAATCGTTTAAAAAAAAAAAAGTTGTAAAGTTCAGTGGACTGACATTTTTTTGCTTAAAACGCCAGCATTGCCCTCTGTTTATTTCCAGCTTGTTAGCGGCTGAGATGTGACTGGGAGAGTGGGAGGACGTAAGGGAGGGAGGGAGGCGGATGAGGGAGATAACGACGCGGCTTTACCGGCTGTAACGATGCGACGCATAAAGATGTTAAGCGGCGGTTGTGGGGGGGGGCGAGGGAGGAGATGATGGCGTCGTGTGCAGGAATGGGAGCAGGCAGCCTCGGCCATCTCCAGCCGCCAATAGGTAGCTCGCGATATCTTGCATGGATGCATGTCTTTTGTTACCCCCCCGCTCTATCCCCCACCTCCCGTCCCCACCGTACTTGCTCATGTACGTCGTCCCGATGGATCAACGGCGAGTAACGTCAACGAGGTTCCGGTGTTTGGTTTGAGCTCTTTGTGTTCACAGTGGACCTTGATTTAATTTCAATACAATTAAGGCACGCGGTGAATGCCAAGAGAGAAGCCACAGTCTTCGCTCACCTGACGGCGGGAAGTCACGTCCGTATCGGCCGCCCACGGGACACGGCACACAAAAGGCGCAGTGAAGGTTAAGCGGCTTTGACGCGGGAATACCGGTCGGTACCGCGAAAGACACTGAAATGGTCATGTTGCCGTCAGAACCAGGTTAGCAGTTCGGGCCAAGTGGGCAGAGGGGTCGCAGGTAGGGGTGAGAGCGGGGTGGCATGTGGTGACAGCGGGACAGTTTGAAGGTCTGCCAATGCCTGCTGGACTTGTCATGACAACACAAGGTTAGAAGTGGGAAAGAGGATTTAAAAAAAAAATAAAAATTGAACGCTACGAGAAAAAAAATTAGGCCGGTTTATTTGTTACATGCGCAAAAATGTAAATTGTGGCAAGGGAAAAAAAATGCACCTCCAAATTTTGTGAGTTTTCAGTTTTAATTGAGAGAAAATGCTAAGAATATTTAATAAATGAAAGAAAATGCTAAGAATATATGTAAAATAAAAAATGTATTTCTAATAAACAATAAAATTGAGAATATTTGAAGTAATTCAACAATTAAAAAATAGATTTTGACTAATTTCAATGCATTTCAATCCATGTTTAACAAAATTTTAAAAAATTTAAGAATTTAAAGATACATGCTTTTTATTTGACTTTTTTTGTGTACGCACTTTTGTCATTTCATATTTTTTTGTGGTTTGATGTAAAAAGAAAATCCCAATAAAGAAATCATTTCATGCATCAAATTTCCATTTCTTTGTTTTTTAATGCAAAAAAAGAGAAGCAGTTAAAGCAAAAATGCATTTAGTTTGTTAATTTGAACAATTATAGTGCTCATTAGCATGCTCTTTGAACCTACGGTCGGTGGACCACACTCAGCCCGCAGTAGCGTTTGATGTGGCCAACTTGCCCACCTAAAATGAAATCCAACTTTGGCGGAACTCTTCTAAAAATAGCAACAACATTTTTTTTATTGATCCTACAATAATTTTAACCCTCCCCCAATCTATTTTAAATCAATTCAATATGCCATGTTTTGAGTAGAATACAGTTACTACTTTTTTTTTCTTTTTTTAAGGAAATGGGCCAAGCAGCTTTGCACTTTGCCGTCAATCCTCTAACACGAAAGCATTCAACGCACAATGGAGCGGTGCGCTTGCATTCACTGCAGCGCTTTGGCCTTTATGTTGTGATTTCCTGACGCCCCTTTTGAGGCGCACACAATGAGCGCGTGCGGAAGGGCAAGTACGTCGAGGTCATCAACTGCTTCCCCCCCCCCCAAGCCGCCATCTTGCTCACTGTCTGCGCATTATGCACAGCAGCTCTATAGAATTGGGGCACCCCCACCTCTTCTCTGTTGAAATGAAAAGTGGAGGCGGGTGGGGGGGGTGTTGTTAGACAGCAGGTGACCCCATATGTAATAATATATACAGCACCCCCCCCCCCCCCACTACTACCATAAATCATAATGACACATTATTATTACCATTGTTAAGGAGCACTGATGTTTTGCATAATATAATGCAAATATTGTCCATATGGGGAAATAACCTGACTTTTGGGGCTCTTAACACATTGCCTTGTAACATAATGATATATTAAAGGAAAACCATTTATGATGCATCGCAATCTTTCTAGTAATGTCGGCAGAAAAAACCTTTAGAGCTAGAAAAATACAGCGAAATGAACTGCATCCATGACGTTACCATTAAAATAGCGTCCAATGTAAACATTCTTCCTCAAAAGGAATAAAACGTAAAGACTATTTTGACTGTCATTGCTTCATCGTTGTCATGCTTTACATTTATTAAACAGTGCAAACAGTTAAACACAAATTAAAAAATTCACGCCCGCGGCACCTGCTGGGCCACGCCCCCTGTAAATGTGCAGGGCTCGGGTTCACACACGCTTTATAAGACCATCTTATTTATTTACACTGTATTCTCTTTGGTTAGGTTTTTACACAATAGAGTGTTGGTTTTCTTCATTTAAAAGAAATCTTTTATAATTTTGTGTTTTGGGTGGAAAGGAACGGATTAATTGAATTTCAATTCATTTCAATTGAGAATAATGATTTGGACAACATCAATACGTCAAGGTACCACTGTATATCGCAATAACATAGCCTAACGTTGGTGTTTTTGTAGCATAGTTCCGAACTATTCAAAGTGTTGGATTTTTCTGCATTCTTCGTTTACTCAAAAGACAATAAACTACTGATGTTCCAAAAAAGAAAAGATTTGCGTGGTTATATGCAGTAACTGAATTTTAGTAAAATATTATGCCCCCCCCCACCCCCCACCCACACACACACAATACTTGACACATTTAAAACTAACCACTTAAAGTACTTCTCAACTCTCTCTGGAAAAAAATAAATAATACATATTTAATTACTATTGACATCAATTATCAGTATTATTTATTTGTTGGAAGACCTATGTTTGCACACACTCACACACACACACACACACACAGCAGAGTCAAATCAATCTAATTTAGTCATGTAAATAGAGGTCGGCGCAGGCGACATGGCGAAGCATCACTAATGGAAGAAAGAGATGGATGCCTTATGATAATGAAGGCACAATGAAGCACAAGCATGACCTTGCGGCGCGCCAAGTCTGGAACCGCGCACGCACACACACACACACCTTTGTGTGTACAACAACTAATATTAACAGGGTGAAAGGAGCTCATCCTAGCATTTTTCTTTTATGCGGCGTTAAAATGTCGTCGGAAAAACAAACATCCCCAATATAAAAGTGTGATCACTAACTTAGGGCTGTACCTCGTACACACACGCTCAAAAAGACATGGACATTTTCTTGTCACACAGACACACACTATCTGGCTGGAACAATGCCAAGCAAAATATCGAGAGATGCTCATTATAACTGGCGTAACCAAAATATGAAGTACACCTCTCAACTTGACAGCGGGCCAACTCTGAGCACAACAACACAAGAGCCAATCAAAAGTGAGCATTACGTTGGACTCAAGTGTTCTAGACGTTCACATTTATTGCGGTGAGAAACACATAGTGCCCTACACAATTAAAGGAAGCCCTGTGTGAAAAGTTAAAATACATGCATTTTTTTTAAATCGCAGAAGCATAGTCTCACACTGAAAATTGTACAAATGGTTCGGCAGACAGAGAATCTGGCTCCTTCTATGGCCATGTCAGTCCCCAGACTTGAACACAATTGAAAATCAGTGAAGTCAGCTAAAGAGCAGTGTGCAGAGGAGAGGACCTCGGTCGCTGGATGATTTTAAGAGCTTATGCAAAGATGAATGCAATTATGCATTGCAATTGGCGGCCATTTTACTGGAAATGGTTACAACCAAAGATCGTTATAATGGACACACACAATGATCATATATATATTTGGGAAGTGGGTTAACACAAGATAACAGTATTACATGTAAATCTTTATGACCGAGTAGGTGAGAATTATGTATTAAGTTATTAATGGAAAGTACAAAAATGTTTAATGCACATCAAACGCAAATATATACAAATGCATTTCATCTTGAATGGTAAAAAAAGAATGCTAATTTGCGTTTGCCTCGTCTTCTGTAGGTCGCCTAACGAATTTTATTAATTTAACACCCTGCCCCCCCTGACCCAAAGAGAAACGAGGAGCCAAAATGGAGTCCCTGGAGACCCTGAGATAAGAGTCATGGGAGATCCCCTCGAGGCAGCGTGCTTGCCACGCACACGCGACACGTGCCGTCGCCCCAGACTCCCCCCCACCCCAATACACACGTCAGCGTCCTCAGATAACCCCTCCCGTGGACCCAAAAAAAGAGTTCGAACTTACCCGTTGTGTGAGAAGATATCCAGTAAGTGTGAGCTGTCATAAGCGATATTCGCCACCACGATTTAAAAAAAAACCACATCGATCCTGCCATGTTGATCACGATTAGAATTGACTTTCGATACAAGTAATGGCAAAAATGAATGAAAAGTGATTCGTCGAGGTCCACTTTAAAAACGCGTTACCAGTGTGCTGAAACAACGTTTGTCAAAAAAAAAAAAAACAGTGGCCAGCTGGCGATACGGTTGTCTTAATTACAAACCCGGAAAAATGATGGCCGCTTGTTCTTTGAATCGGGCCATTCAATAGAAACAATTACAACAGAAAAAAACTATTTGATTACAATTCATTCGTAATGTTACAATAAAGTACATATATAAAAAGAAGGTTCAAATTGAACAAGATAAATCAAAACCAATTACTCAACTTGAGGGTTTTGCATCAGGAATCATCCTGAAATGGCTGTTCTTTCTCAAGGAGAAGCACATTTAGTCTTCATAAAATATTTCACACACATTTATAGTTTAGTAGTATAGAACCGGGGTCCTCAACCTTTTTTGCCCCACGGACCGGTTTACGTCAGACGATATTTTCATGGACCGGCATTTAAGGTGTGGCGCATAAATACTGTAAAATAATGTGTTAAGAGCTGCATGAACACTGGGGGGTCGAGAAATTTGGCCGCAACACTCTGATCGCTACGGCCTTAATGCCTTCAAAATACGATACAACACAAGTTCAAAGTGCATGAAAATCTTAACTCACCACAATGATGAATCAGTGCGAGCGCCGAGCTTGATTTTCTGCAAGCGGGCGGTCCCATCTCGGGGTAATAGGAGACAATGACACCTGAAGTGTGTGCTTCATGTCGAATCTACTTCGTCATTTTGTTTTAGTCGCCGTTGCTGCACAAACCCCCCGCAGAACACAGGTAGCATGTCGGAAATGGCAACAGTGCTATTGTGGCTATCTCAGAGTGTTCAGCCATAACTTGAATCCAGAACACCGGCAGAGTTGTTGTCTCGAACGTACTTTTGAGGCCGCCGTCATTTGCATCTCCAGCAGTTTATTTTACTCATTTTAACAAGCTCTGGTGTTTTGTTTTTAGCGTAATCGGTCACGTGACGGAGAAGCGTGGTTTGACGTGTGTCAAGTGACACAGCCGGATGTAACGGAGAATCCGGCGATTTTTCAAAATAAAATCTTTCGTATTCCAAAATAAATACGACGGAAATAATAACTAACTAAATTAAGTTCTTATTGTGTGGCCCGGTACCAAATGCCCCGAAGATCGGTCCCGGTCCGCGGCCCGGCGGTTGGGAACCACTGATATAGAATACTCTATGACTTTGAGCCAAAAACCTTAGAGCATTAAATGGTTAACTTGACAATTTTTTTCGCGATACCACATGGCCCAAATACAGAACAAGCATTGTCAAATTAGCTTAAAGTTGTTTGAGGCTGAAGTCCATTTGAGAGCTTCAATAGTCTGATACTATATTGCCACCTTGAGGTGAGTTTATGAACTGCAACTTTAATGGCAGGAAAAATATGGAGGATTGCAGAGGAACAGACATTTCTGTGGATTAAATTACCGGCGTTTGCGCGATAGCAGGCCCGTCAGTATGTTATGAGCCAAGTCAAAAGGTAAGAGAGTGAAGAAATCAAAAAGGTACACATTTTGTGGAGCATCTTTATTTAGACCACAAATAAAAGCCAGTAGTTTTGAAAGAGGACCTTTGCATGTTGGCTTTTTGTGTTGAAACTTCCCCAAAACCGCCATTCTGAAGAAAAAACAAAACAATACAATCTAATTTCATTACGATTGGCTTATGTAAGCAGTCAGAAATGGAAAGCGGAGAATGTTGTGGTATAGATACTGTAGGTCAGGTAAGTAGAGAAAGGTGGTAAAAGTCATGTTTGGGCTGCACGGGTATAGTAGATCAAAGACATTCTTCAGTTTTTAAGAATTAAACAAGGGGAATCCACACCAGTTCTGCTTAATATACCACATTTATTACTTTGGAACTGATTAATAGAAAGAGTGGCGGCAAAGCCACTCGCATCACTGTCGTTAGAAAAGGGAGAAAACAAAAACAAACAAAACAACCCCAAAAAGAAAGCAGCCCATTGCAACAATGAATCAAGCTGTCCAAGGGAAAGAAAAGGCGGGCAAATTAAATCCAATGAAGGCTGTTAGCGGGGCCCCTTTTAAAAGATACTCTGAGCAAAGCTCAACTTAACGGGTTTTCTTCTGCTGCTTTCACACTCCCCCATTTTGTCATCTCCCTTTACAACATCCTCGACACAATTCATCCTGACGCATGCAAAACAGATGAGAGCTATTCTGTACGTCACCTCCTGGAGAAAGAACAAGGGATAAGATAGATGAAGAGGGACGGTAGCCCCCCTCCCAAAAAAGGAGGGGGGAGGCAGACATTTTAAGAAAATGGTCGTCTGTGACGAAAGACCTCCTGAATAGGGGGGAAAAATGTGCGTGTGTCTCCATGTGTCCTCAGAAAACAT
Organism: Hippocampus zosterae; assembly: GCF_025434085.1. Lineage (NCBI taxonomy): Eukaryota > Metazoa > Chordata > Actinopteri > Syngnathiformes > Syngnathidae > Hippocampus > Hippocampus zosterae. Next base: position 6,085,890 of record NC_067464.1, read on the forward strand.
GATGCAAAAATGACAGGAGAAGTCCCACTTGCGAGACCATTTTAAGCAAATGTTGATTTAAATGTGACAGACCTGCTCTTGGACCGTAAAAAAAAAAAAAACAAAAACAAAAAGATGATGCTTTCGTTAAAAAAAAAAAAAAAAGGTCAGAGAAGCATATGCAGTGGAATGGCAAAACAAGAGTTCACCTAAGGATGCTATGCATTAAGTTGTAGTCCTAGGAATAATAGTTTGTCTCTTTTAGTTTCGTTTTGTTTTTTTAAACTACAAGTTCCAAGTAAGTCTTTAAAGTCAAAAGAAATCAAGAAAGTCTTCATTGTGTTTTTAATTCTCATCCTCTGTTAATTCTTCAGCCTTCTTCAGTTTCAGAATTTCTTAAAGAGACATGTTGGATGTGATGATGCAATGGCTGGCGGGAAGGGAGGGGAAGGTGGGGGCTTGCGGGGAGGTGCGTGAGGGGGGATGGATGGGGGGGGGGGCGAGGGGAGGGGGGCTTTGCAGTCTTTTGACAAAAGCACCAACTGTTACTTGATCCGTCCCTGGCGATCCTGGAAGGACAAACAAAACGTCAACTTCTAATGTTGCCACACAATTTGTCATGAAAAATATGCCTAAAATCGCACGTAAACTTCAGGTCATACCGGCAGTCAATATATTGCTGGAGTTAGGCAAAACCACTAGTGGCAAAAGTCTGTAAATATCCATCCATCCATTTTCTAAGCGGCTCAGAAAATGGGATGGCTGGATGTTCACAAATCTGTACTATTGGTCAGGCCAAACACGGCATTTTTACATACAAAATAATAAAAATAATAAGAAAAGTACTGAAATTGTGTTCTCTTCAATGATGTAACGTTGATGGCACAACAAAATGATGGCGACGGTTTGAATTCTTGCTTTTATTTCCACAGAGGACAAAAAGTTGAGGTTGAGCAGCCTCTCGGAACGTATCGTTTCAACAGTTCTTCTGGGACAAGTGTAACATCAGCCAATGATTTTACCTGCAGCCTGTAATGACTCCTGTTTGGGTTGCTGGGATATGGCTCGCTGCCTTGGACCTCCACCTGCCATAAAAACACACCAAGTGGAAAACAGATGACCACTTTGATCACTGGCTCACAATTCAAAACTCAATGAAACCGAGCAAAGCTTGATGTGTCCAGTAAATTCGTATCCCATCATATTTGAAGTAAGCCAAACTTCCAGGGGATGATAAATAAATAAAACTCCAGCGCACATTCGACAAAGCTCGACTAAAAGCGTTAGTAATTTGTGCAAATTTAGGATGTGAATTCAAATCTTTCAAAAAATTGCTCCTATTTTTAAACCTGAAAATGCTAGACTTTGACGATAAATGCCAATCACAATAAAACTGAGGAACTCTTCAAGCATGTCATCAATACATTCACAATAAAATTGGTAGCATGCATCAGTAACATACCGCTCGAATATACCCCAAAAAATTTTTTTCAACAAAAGCCACATCTCATAATATTTTAGACAAACCACAATTAAACATTTTGATGCAAGGTGCTATTTTAATAGTGGTGGTGGGGTGAGTTTGCAACGCTTCATGAGGGCGGTTTCGATTATGTTGCCAATCATATCAGCAATCCAAAATGAAATGTAGCATTAGTTGACCATTTGTGCTGGATGTCAACTTGTAGATGTTGAATTGTGGAGTGTGTATGGAACGAATTCGGTCACTGCATTTGCTTTGGGGCGGCGACGTTCACCAGAAAATACAAATAAAACTTTTGTATTTGAAAATTGAAGCCTCATATTGTTGATTTATGGCCTTCAAGCGTTATCGAGAAACAAACAGATACAAAACTCCATTGAGCATTACTTTATGATATCAAAATGGCGTACTAAATCTGCATCATGAAGCTGCCCGGAAGAAACATTGCGGGATGGACAAAATATGACGAGTGGAACCACGACTCCTTGGTTAATGTGAAGCTAATGCCGAGTGATTCACAACATAACCAAAACAATTTCCATCAATGTTTTCTTTTTACCCCCCATTTTCATTTTTGAGCCTGAAATGAACACCGCAAGCCATTTCTGGTTTTCACTCAAGGCCACTTAATATTTAAACTTGACATCACCCCTTGAAGTGTCAAAATAGCACCAAGCAACATTGACAGTATGCCTTTGTCCCCGAACCATCTCCAAGATGCTAATTATGAAGTTGTGATGTAAAAATGGAATATTTCATTGAAAAATGTGTCTGCAATTTCCAAAGAAGCCCTGCTATTACAACAGCAGCGAAACCTGAATTTCGATCGGGAACAAAGTAGTCAAGTCATAATTACAGTAAATATTTTGTGTGAAGAGCACTCCTAGCCCATTCAAAAAGTCACTTGGAACGTATGCCTCGTGAGGACATTCTTACGCCAATGTGCCAAGTTACTCATTGCGCACATTTTGTAACCTCAAAATGTCAGCTGCAAGGAACTTGGATCAACTGATGCCAACTGTATAAGTTTCATACTTTCAGCCGACTGCCACTGCCAGCCTGGGGAACATTTGCCCCCCCCCCCCTTATAGGATACTATAGCTCGGGCTCATGACAACTTTGCGAAACATAATTCTGAAGTGACACCATGTGGCAGAAAAAGTTATTCTGTCACTCAATCCCCAGTCATGTCTTGTTCAAAACATGCCATGACGTGGTTGGTGGCAAAGAGGACAAGAGTGCTTGTGGAGTACATTGGCTCCTCAACGTGTCTTGAATGAACAGAGGAAGTTGCAGTGCTCAAGAAATTGGATGCCATCACTCGACTAGGAGTATGCAAAGTATCGGGGAGATGAGCGAGAGAACTGGGTCACCAATCTTCTTCAACCAATGTTTAAACTGTTCTGAAAGAATTGAGAAGACCGGATTAACTGTAGCGGTGAAATGTGCAATTGTCGAGTCCCTCAATGAAAACAAATGCTCGCAATTTTTTTTTCCATTGCCTCCCACGAATCCGTTTATTTTGTGGCCACCTTCGGGAAGGCAGTCATTATTTGTTTTTGCTATGCATGACGGAAGCATGCGATGAGGATAACTTCAAAATAAATCTGAGCTCACCAAGGAATACATGGACATCAATGTCTTGGTAAGCTTTTATTTTGAAGTTGTGCCTGGTAGCGAATGCTGGCGTGGCTGCCGTCTTGACTCATATTCCCGACAGTAGCTAATATTGACGTCAAACACTGTTGCACACCGATGTCAACACAAAATCATGTTCAATTGCTAATTAAGGGCACTCGTAAATAAATAAACACCGACAGTGACATACAGTGCTGGCTGCCAGTGTTAGCGTTTAGCCGCTAATCAAGTACCTAATATAGGCAAGCAAGAAAAGTTGGACATCTTTTCAATTTCAAAGTCTGGTTAATAGCCAAAAATTACTCTGCACCGAGAGTCTGACACCGCTGCAGTCCTGACTTTCCCCCCCCCCAACAAACCGGGCTTACTCAAATATGCTGTTTCAAGCTGACAAACTCGTTACTGCGGTTGTGACATCATTTTGTCTCATAAAATAGCCCAAAATCTCAGTCTCTGAAGAAAACGTGACTTTAAAAAAAAAGTTGATTTTCCAAAACATGATAGTTGCAACCCTAATGACTTTATTTAATAATGCAACCAAAAAAAGGGGGGGGGGCATGATTCAATGCAGCCCAGAATAACTCCAGCGGCAAGCACATAAGTTGAGTTTGACAACCCTGCCTATTATAAACTATTCAGAACTCAGGTATGCTTTATGAACTTTGTTTCCTATGTTCAAACATTTCCACTGCATTCGAACATAGGGGCTCCAATTATGAGTCTGTTACTATATGGATGTACAGTACTGCTGTCTGTAGTAGTTGACATTATGGGAAATATTTTTTACAAACTATGACACCAAAACACTATCATTACAAACCCATAACATAAGCCTGAAAAACAAACTGATGACTTGATTTAAAATGCACCGCAAATCTGCATGCACATGCCGTGAACACGATCCATCGTGTCAACAACCCAGGCTACGCTTCCAGGTAGACAGGTGAATAGGGAAATTCTCAAAGAGTGAACAAGCGAGGTTTCACTGGAGTTCATTTGACATACAAATTTAAAAATGATCCGAGTACCTTTTATTTCATTGACAAAGATTGGACTTGATCATAATGACTGACCGCTCAAACGACTGAGGAGTACCGATTAGCCAATGCGAGGTAACATGCTACACTTGCACACACCTGCTTCTAACAGCTAAGCTTCCACATAAGTTCACGTTTCAGTGTTTTCCAGGGGTCAACATTACCTTTTTCACACACTCCTCCTCCTCCTGACGCTTCTCGTAGTGTGAAAAGTCATCAAAGATGGAGGTGGTGTGTTTGTAGCCGGCGATGATCTTGAGCACCAGCCAGGCCTTGTCAAGCGGCACCTCCTGCGTGTCCCGAGAGTTGGTCACCGGCTTGTTCTCGTTGTTCTCTAGCCTGATGTGTCTCAGCTGACTGTTGGGAACGTCTTTGACAAAAATCCAGCGCACGTCAAAGCGCCCCTTCCACTTGTCCTGCGACCACACGCCGGCGGACGTGTTGTAGTCCACTGCCGAACGCATCTCGGCCACGCCGCAGAAGTGCCCGCTGCCGTTGACGCTGAACAGCAGGTAGAGCGGCCCCTTGGCGCCCAGTGAGCGGTAGGCGGCGTCCAGCCTCTTGTTGCCGTGCTCCGTACTGCACCAGATGTTGTACTTAATGGAGCGGTGGATGTCGTCCTCCGAGTAGCTCTTGATGATGAACACGCGACCCTGCTTGGGGTTCCAGTCAAAGTCCTTGGGGTTGTAGTTGTTGACCATACGCAACTTCTCTAAGACTGGGTGAGGCTCAGAGGACACCCCGGCAACCATACCCACCCCGGAGGAGGCGGGAGGCGACTGGCCCACTCCGGTCCCGCCGCTGTCCGCGAATCCGTTGGCCCGGTTCCGCGGGGGCACCCAGCGGGTGGGTTGGGCGGCCTGCTGCTGTTGACTCGGCGGCGGGGGGCCCTGGGAGAGCGGCGGCTGGGGCATTTGAGCGATGCCGGGCTGCCCGCCGGGTGGGAGCTGATGGTGCCCCATCTGGGAAACCGGGGGTACCAGCTGTCCATTGCTCAGGGGCATCTGTGGGTTCCCTGCCGCCGTACTTCCAGGCTGGGGGGACGCCTGATTGGGTTGCTGCCCGTTGCTCGGAATTGGGAGCACCTGCTGAGGCGTGACCGCTTTTGGCACGGAGCCTTTGTTGTCCCACGTGCCGATGTCCATGTTGTGTTTAATGGGCGGAGGCGGCAAAAACGCCCCGGCCATGCCGCCCTTGGTTTTCAGCTTGGGCTGAGGCTTGGCTGGCTTGCTGGCGATGTCCGCCCAGGAGGCAGGCTTGGCGGGGGTGATCGAGACGGGCGGCATGCTGGGGGGTCCTACAGAAGACACGGGTCCCAGAGGACCCCCTCCTGGTAAGCCAGAGCCCACCACCTTCGGAGCCATGTCCCCGTTGCCCCCGGGAGACACGGCCCCGATCTTTAAGCCGGCCATGCCCTGGTCCAGGCTGTTCATACCGGGCGCCTTGTTTAGGGGTTCATTGGCAGCAGATGCAAAAGGGGACTGTCCGTCAATCATGGCCCCTCCCAGGGAACTGGGAGCATACGCATAGCTGCTGCTGTAGCCGGAGCTCTGCGGCGTACCCGACTGTCCCTGAGAGCTGCTGTTCCCCCATGCCGAGAAGTCGATGCCGCTGGGGAAGAAGTTGAAACCGTGCTGGCCCAAGAAAGGGTTGCTTCCCAAGGGGCCCGGCTGCCCGAACATGGCATCTGGGAGGTAGTGGGGCTCCCCGTTGCTTAGCTGTCCATAGGAGGCCAGGTAAGGCATAGGAGGGTCCCCGCCGGTAGACCACGCTGCCTCATTTAGGGAGTAGGAAAATCCTATGGAGGGGCTGTAATAGCTGGGCATGTAGGAGTCCGACATGGCCGTATAGGCATTGCTCTACGGGGAGACAAAGGTGTTTTAGTCGGGGCAACATTTCATTTGCTACTGTGCGAGGACTTGCCGCACAAATCAAATGTACTGTACAGAAAACACTAGTGAAATTCATAGCTCAACAACTACATACAAAAACTAAGAACCCTGTTAACGCGCAATGCTGAGCCCCCCCCCCCCCACACACACACACACACACACAGTTCACAACCCTATTGAGCATAGTTTTACATACAAATAATCCGAGGCCAATAAATGCAACCCCAACCTGAAAATTTAGCTCATCTTTAAAATGCAGAAGGCTGGTTAGTAACCATTAAAGTCAATGAAATGTGTCTCCACCACACCCTTTGGTTACCTGCAAATAAAAACTTCAATGGGTGACTTACACCACCTCATTTCAATTTGAGTCCTGCAATCAAAAGTTCTGGGAAGTCCAAGATATTCCACCTCAAAGCCTTCCACAGTCAATAGTGAAAGGGGGAAAAAAAATCTAAATAAATTCTAACAATATGACAAGCATGTCATTTACCATGAACTGAAGTGGTTGGAATACTGTATTGCTTTACACCAATTCTGCAATTATCAACATGTACAGGATATAATGGAAGTTACGAAAGAAAGGAAATGTAGAGGCAGCGGTCTGGCATACTCGTATCAAAATGTACGTGTTAAAGTTCACCGTCACCCGCAAGAGCCCATATTGCAAATTTTCTTGGTATATAATAATAATAATTTTAAAAATCGATGAGCAGCAGATTCTAACTGCAAATATGGGGCTGGGAGTCGGTCCTAAAGTCAGGATACCACTGTATTGGTATAATGTGTCCAATATCATTGCAAAGATAAACAGTAAACTATTATTGGAGGAAATGCTGCAGGAGTTCCGAAAATCTTTTGATGATTTACATTCGCAAAAGGGATCGCCATTCTTGTGGAGCGTCAGCTTCCCACATGCGAGGTGTGACGTTAGATTATCCGAAGCTACACAACGCGTGTTTCCGAGCACTTAAGTTTCTTAAATGAGCTGTCAAAGTTCAACAAGGAGAGGCAACGCTTACCTGTCTGGCCTGAGTGTTCAGATAAGGCTCAAACTCATCATCATTCAAGGAATCCTTTTGGGTCACAGCTCCGTTTTGTACTGCAAATAAAACAGAGGTAAATGTCAACATTTAAGCATTGAAGACATTATTAATATTAGCATTAATAATGTGACAACTGGAATGAATTATGGCATCTAGAGCAAAAACAAACCAAAAAAAAAAATAATAATAATTTTGGAATTGGTTATCTTCTGATCAGCACCAGATCTGTGCATCGAAAGAACAGCAAAAGTAGGGGCCATCACATATAATCTAAATATAGAACATTTTAGGTGCATTCATCATTCATAATAACAATCAAAATAATTGCTTATTATGCCTAGTGGCAAATTTTTCAATGTGCCAAAAATAGATCCATTTACGCCTCACTACATATTTTTATGCTTTCTTTACCGCCCTAAAAAGTCACCCAGGTCTTAAGAAAAGGTCTCCTTGTTTGCCATGCGGTATTCGGGACGCCACTCTCTGCTTTAAAAATAGAGGAAAAAAAATGTGCACATTGTGGATTCTTTTTGGGTGAGTAACTTGAGTGGTAATGGTCAAGCAATTATTATTGACTGCTTTTAAGTTTGTTTACCATTGTTATTTTGATATTATGCATTTTCCAAACATCAAGGCAAGTTAAAACCCAAATTTTTAAGTTCCATTCTTAAGACTAAGTTCACAAGTTTCAATGCCTTTTACAACCGTTTAAGCACCCACGGCGACCCCTGCAAAAACAACCCAAGGCACATCTCCATGAAACAATACAATTTAATGCTTCTAATAAACATTAAATGAATATGGAACACAATTGACATTGGCATGTTGGCATGGCGCTCGTCAACCAGTTTCTAACATGACAACTTTGGAAAATTAATTGCCCATCCCTTGCTCTCAATTCTGTGTACGTGTTAGTGTGAGCGGTTGCCTAAAACGCGCCACGCGACTGGCTGCAGACGAGCCCAGGGCGCACATCGCCGGGAGAGGCACCAGTCAGCTGACCCAAATGAAGATGAGCGGTAAGGAAAAAGAATGGCTGGGTTATAATCAGGAATCGTAAATGACAATGACGTTCAATCATAGTCAACACCTGGCACAAAATGACCACACTTTATTTTTGACTTACTTATTCAGGGTCATTTGTCTTCCTGCTTTAATTTGCAAGGTCCTACATGAAGCCTTCTTGGGCAGTGGCCCTGTCGGGCTGGGCCACCATGAGCCAAATTGTTTTTGCCCTGCCACTAACCCTGCGTATTCACGACATAACATGATAGGTTTCAATGATTATTTCATATTTCGTGTCTTGATACCACATGATTTAAACCCTAAGAAAATATTACTTCTATCTCATTCCCGTTTCTCTTGCATGTTCCGGGTTTTTGGGACTATTAAATAATACTTAAGATTTGACATTTGCTGGCTTGGATCTTTCTTTATGTAGGGTTCTTACATCTTAAGGCAAGTTAAATGCAATTACATTCAAAATTAAAATATAATACCAACTTCAGAATGATCCCAATGTCCCATGTTGTCCAAAGCTAGCCCCATAAATAACATGCCTCTGCCTACAAGTGACCCGACTAAAACCACCACTGTGTTGTTGGTTCCGCTGTTGTAGTTGCGCGATACCGCAATTCATTCAAGAAATTATTTACCGTTACTTAATGTTGAGATTTAAGACCCTTCACAATCATAAAACCATAAATGTAAGACTTTTAAAAGTCAAAACAACTAAGGTCTTGTTAGATTCCTGGATTGAGTGCCCTTTTTCAACTTCGCTTATGCCGACGCGTCTCCATGGCTCCATGAAAAAGGAAAATGTACGTCATTTCAGTAACCAAATCCTCTGCACGGCTTCCACATTGCCCACATTTTCCGCACCACACATCTATGAAAATTTGTGACCCGTGCAGACAGTCTTTTAAAAAAAAAAAAACACATGGCGGACAAGCAAAAGATGTTACAAATTAAGTGTTTTCTACATCTCAATACTTTGGTTTGATTTGTTTTGTTAAATGAATGTAGAGTGTTCCACCCAAACTTTTGTTGATAAAACTAAAACATGCCATAGGCATCAGGTGTCAAACTGACCGACTCCTATAATCTGGGAAAATATTGAGTGACAGCAGGGGGCAAGCGTCGCAGTGTAGAAAAGCCAGCAAAAGTTGTGCATGTACATGCATCAAGAAAAAAAACTGGTCTTACAAACACTGACAGTCAGTCATGAAATTAAAAATAATTAAAATTCACAATGTACTGCAATGGTGTTTGATGATAAATGTGTGTTTTAACGGCATCGACTTGTGTGTTCTGTACCAAATTGTCCATGCACAACCGTAGTAAGGATAAGCGGTTCAGAAAGTGGATAGATGTGTTCTTCAGCCTAGCACATGATGTTGGTTGTCTATACATTAATACATTACATTGCGATGGGCTGTGTAAACTCCCCAGCAATATGAACTATGCCAGCCTGATTGCGTTTTGAGTCTCCCTATGCAATATGTTACACGGTATGACTTTTTATTAATAAAACAAAAAGATAGTGGCAGTCAACATAGACGTGCCTTGCGACCACCAGTGCATTCAATTAAATTGACCGGTGAGGTGCGCGCTGCTCATACATTTTCAAAAGCTCTGCTATATTATCCAATGATAATTTTGAAATGCTAAATATGGTCAGATAATGTTCTAAAAGACGATTTATGTCAAGTGTCCGTATGTACTTAACAGCGAACACGGAGGGTCATTTGAGTGGGTCCCTTCTACCTTTTGCTCTGTGCAAGACGATTGTTATTTGCTGGTTTTAATTGTGAATGAATGCCAAATTTGGTGACAGAACAATACATGCTAAAAAATGTTGACCCCCGCCCCCTTTTAGAAAATCTGCCCAGGCTCAGTCAAGCCCCCCACATTCAAGCAGTGGCCGCGGGCTACCGTGCCACTGTTAATGTTGAACTGATTAGTTTTCAATGTCTTTTAATTGCTACCCAATGCTGCTCTTGTTTGGACTTTGTTTCTGATGGATAAATACTAGTTTATGCGTGCGAGTAGTGCTGCCGTAGCATTTTATTACCCCTTGGGGGATGAATAAAATGTCCATCTTTTTATCTCACTATCTAAAAGTGCTCCTTGAAGACCATGTCCGGAAGACGTGTCATTCGGGGTTAACCTAGCAACCAGCTAGCGGCTAGCAGGCTAAGCAAACAAGTGTCCAGAATGAGCGCCAAGGCTGCTTTCCGCATGAACTTCACCCAGCCGGCGAGCTACCAGATAGTCTGCCGGACATTTTCAAACAAGCTCAATGTCCGAAAAGTGAGCTAGGGGATGGGGAACGTGTGGGGGACTATTCCCTCGCACACGTGTCATCGCGATACAAAGCGGGTTAGCGAGGAAAAGGGGGATCCGGACGGGCATCATGTAACCAACTTTCGGGCTTAAACGTGGGGACCCGCGTTACAGTCGACTCACCGTAGGCCTCATTTAGCACCCCCGACGTACATGGCAGGCGTGTTGGACGACAACCAGTGGCTACGGCGCTTCAAAGCGACCAGCACACGTTAACCCGAGCTTTCAAGTGCCAAATAAGTGATCGGAAGCGAAAGGGGTCTCTTACCTTTATTTGCTTGGCCTTTCGGTCTCTGGATTGGGTCCAGGTGATTCATGAAGGTTTGATTTATGAGGAAAGAGGAAGGGGAAAAAATTGATGAACCGATACTAGGCTGAGCAGTCAGTTCCGTTTAGCAGGTGGTCAAGGCCTACTGCTGCACTACTTAGCCACAGCCGCTTTTTGCCTCTCGAAGCTAAGCTATCACTCACTAGCCGTAGCCGCCGCGCGATGCTGACAATTTGCTTCAGAAAATACCTCTCTTTACCTGTTCGAGGAGGCTGCTAGCTGACATGTCTTTGTTATATTCCCCCCGGCTGAGTGCCTAAATATATTACGAGCGGCAGGCTGGAGAATTTCGCGTCGCGACGGATGAAATGTTGAGCCGAGCGCCCCTATCTCCCTACACAGCCTGCTTGGTGTCTACACAATGGCGGGCTGCACTTTGCTTGACAGACTTCTCAACATGGCTGGACGGCCTCGTCAGCCTGCAGATGACATTAAGAAACAACAGGCGAGCGCCCCCTGTAGTCGCGGAAGAACTAGTACTGTAGGAGTCTTTCGGCCAAGATGGCCCTCTTTGGAAGATTCTGCAAAACAATATTGTATTTGACACTTTTCAATACATCATTTTAAAATAACAAAAAAAAAAAAGAACTCCCCCTTTTTATTCAAGGTCGAAAATTGTGCTATTTGGTCATTGAGGGGTGATGAGTGGGACAAGAGAAAATTGCATTTTAAGGAGTACTCCAGAGTCTAGAGTACCCCTTAAAATGCAATTTCTAGACTTATTTGATATTTTAAGAATTATTTTAAAACATTGGTTTCTCTTAGTTTTTTTATTTTTAGATTTGGTCACAGGGCAAGTTCATTTACTCAGAAACTGTCAAGTAACATCGTAGCGCGTAAATGCAAAAATACTAAACCTTAGGTACTGTATATGTCATATGAGGTTTGTGGGATTGTTGTCCTTGGGTTCTATTCATTTAACGCCAACCTGAAACTAATCAGACACCTCATTAAGTAAACCCAAAACAATTTTATTGTAATGGCACGTCCTTTCCACAGGGTGGAACACTACTCCTCATTATGATGGTAGTACATACAGCATGTCATGGTTAACTTTGTTTTGTTCTTGATCGTTGACTCCCACAGTGCGGGTGTAGATTAACAGTCATTCATGTTATGGCTAATAAGCAAACGTTGAATCAGACAATGACGGTGGGCGATGGACGTGACAGGCCACCACAAAACAGTCACTGTGTCTGCCACGGCAGTACTGTACATATGGCCTTTTCATGCCAAATTGTACATATAATAATTAATCAAAATGCACATTGATTTATTTCAGCCACTAACCGAGATAAAGATAATAGAGAATAAAAACAAAATAAAAATACAAAAAACTGTGTTGCTTATTTTTTCATGCCACTCCCTGTAAAAGTATCATATTCAATGAGCTGACTACGGTACTTTAAAACTCAGCCTACAATTTTGTGCCTCCGCGGCAATATGTGAGAATTCATCCCCCCTGCGAACCTTCATTTCAGATCACAGGTGCACAAGGCTCCATCAAATAAAGGCCCATAGTTGTTCAGCTAGTGTTTGAGAGACCAAAAAGCACCAGCAACATGTACATCGCCGTCACAAATAGAAAACTGGCCTCATTTCTTCACCCACATGAGGTGACTATCCAGTAATGGGCTTTAGGTGTCTGGTGTGCGCGCCTTGGCCACCAGGGGGCAGCATATTTTATGTGGACAAACCAAATGTAAACATGACAGGAAAAAACACAGAAGAAGACAGTTGCAATATCACTCAAAACACATTTTTAAACATCTTTTATTGCATTTAGCAGTATGTGTTAGTATTACGTAAGCAGACTTTTATAAGGGAAAGGTTTGGTTTGCTTGAACGGACAACACTTTATTCTTTTTGTTCAAAATTGTGTGCTTGCACTTAGTCTTCGTTTTGAATAAGTATTGCTTGTTCCCTACGTCCTCAAATGACCTGTATCTTGAAAAGTTGTAAAGCTGGGTCACGCGCAAGTTAAGGTACCACAATCCATATTGATGTCGGTCACAAAATGATATGAATTATGCTGCTGTGACACCGGTATCATCAAAGGCGAAATGTGGAACAAAATGTTGTTGCTATGATGTTACTTTATTCCCCTGGTAGCTTCTCTATTAAGCGTTGCTCGAGGCCAAAGGTTGGTCAGATGGCATGCGAGTAAATTGTACCTAAGAACACATGACACGGGCCAGGAATAACCCCACCCTCAGAGTCACATAAACACGCTTCAACCCCCCCTTGAAAGAGTGAACAAGCGTTTGAAAATTACATTGTATAGCAGGTGGGGCTATTGGTTTTGTTTGGGAAAAGAGGAACGACAAAATTTGCTGCTGCACATTACGACTCCTAAACATACTAAGAAGCACGAGCACGACATGCATGTATCATATTCATCCTTTCAACTCTCAATCACTTTTGAGTGCTTGACTTGTGCTCCCTCCCTAGAGGGCAGCTGCCTGCTAGGGAGTGGGACAGGTGGCATGGCCCAGAGAAGAGCGGGATTGCCACCAGCCAATAAAAATAACTGCAGGGCTCCATGATGTCACCCATGAGCAAACCATAGCTCAGGAGAACTAAATAAATCACTTTTTTTTTTAATGTTCATACTTACATAGTGTTGTCGCCTCTAATAGACAGCATGGCCCAATTAGTCGTGAAGTTCATCATTACCAAACCGAGAGCCGTGAGTGAACTGTTACATAGTGGCAGAGCTATCCCATTCTGCTAGGTTTGATTGAAAAAGCTTAATCGAATAAATACCAGGGGCTCTATTTTCGTGATGAGCGTAAATTCGATGTGGATGCAGTGTATCTCTGCACTGCGGGTTAGGCCCAATTTCGCAGATGAGGGCATGTAAGAGGGAGGGCTGCGCCGCTGTAGGAGTAGTCGCCGTCTATTTCAATCGCCACCAATCAAAATGGCTCCTTTCATCAAAAGCTGTGCAATCGTCTCACACACACGCCAGTCTCCACATGGCAGAAGCAGATCTGCGCCGGGAGATGAGCACTTGAAGACCGACCCTCACCCCAGACTGGTCCGATGTTACAAAAAACTGGGTATTTAGGCCGGTATTCGTGCCACGGCGCAAGTGGGCCGTTTACAAAAATAGTGCCCAATGTTTTTTACAGCTTTGATATATAATTTTTGCAAGATCGTTGCCTGAAAGTAGTCATTTGGCCATTTGTGCCAGATAGATGGCTGTTTACATGATAAGTCAATCTGCATTGTGTTTTCACCTAGAATTGGAGTCACTTTTCCAAGTATTGTGTTGTTTTTGCGGCCACTTCTGCCCACCAGCGATTGCATTGATAGAACCGGACAGACCACTTTGGCCATTCACATCCTTAGCCAGTTGCCAAAAAGCGTGTGCAAACTAAAGCCGGAGTCTGATCTCACTGCCATACCGAGCATTCTGAAGCCACAACACCATGCCGCCCATGCGGAACCTGATCCGTCGTAAATCTTCCCTCTTTTGACCATGTGACATGCCGAATCTCCGTCAACTCACCCAACCCCACCCCGATCCCCCTGGCACACTGAGCACAAATGTCAGGCGGGAGGGCGACAATTCCACATGTCTCGATTGCTTTTTCTGTGCATGTCGTCCATGCGCCTGAATATGTTCCCCTCTTGGTCGTGTATCCATGATATCCTGGTGTGCATTTGTGGGAATTTGCGATTGTGTGCGCGCATGACTGGAGTGACCCAGCTCCGCTTTGGCGGTAGTACACCTTTGGTTAGGAGATGTCAGGAATGTGGCACTTGTCAGCCTCCCGGAGGATGCTGTTAATTCACATTCTGTTCGTTTCAAAGGGTTAGTCTTTAATAAACTGCAAGCATTCCGGATGTTTAAAAAGGACTGTGTGTGCCGTCTGTGTGTTTAGCATTCCTTAGCTTCTTTTACTTGCAAAGAGTACAAAGGGGAAAAAAATGAGATAATTAGGTAACAGAATTATACAAAGGCTGTCAAATTGAATGTAGAAGTTAACCACATTCTTGCGTGTGAGGCTCACGTAGAAGTCTCCGTCTTCACTCAGTGCTCTTTCTAGACAGAGAGCATGTACGTGAGCTGGGGAAGATACTAGCCAACTTTGGGCGAGAGGCATATTAAAGCCTGGGACAGCGGTGCGGCACTGCCTGCGTGGAAGAGTTGCAGCGATATCCTGTTTCTATGTAAACGATACAGGCAATCACAGCGGATGTTCCGTTACGGGTCTTCGGAAGTCATTTTGCAAAATCTCTGTGTGAAAAAGACTTGTGACTAAACTCTGCATTTCATAATTCCCTGGCTCTCTTATTATTCTTGCTGCTTTAGCCATATTGTAGTGAGCAGCGTAATTTCTATTTCGGATTCCATGGTCGTCGGCACACTTTTCCTTCTTTCCATTATATGCTTAATTATCATAAGAATTAAAACAAAACAAACAAACAAAAAAAGAAACACAGAAATCCTTTCCGGAGAAATCTTTACAACAAGACTGAAAAACTCCTTTTGTGAAAGAGGAGTCATTCTACGTTAGTTAAATGCGTGGCGTTTATAATGACAACATGGACCCCATCAATCCACAAGTCCTCTGAAATGCACGTTATATTTCAAGCATGCAACAAAATTACAGTCACACACTTCTTTAGTTTTTTTTTTCTTTCATTGAAGCCCATGACTTCCCAATGTCCTGTGTGGACAATGGTGAAGTTGTCTTGGGAAGAAAATACCCACACACTTGCACATCATGGAGGATTTATCACCAACATTTGTGTATAACCATGAGAGAGGCCAGACCTGTCCATATGTGGTGGTCCCGCATGTGTGTGTTTCCGATGACACTGCGGGAGATGATTTTGAACAGCTGAAATGAGTTTGTGTGGAAGCGGGCAGCTGTACATCTCGGTCTTGGACATATATATCTACACACATACACGCACGCACGCACAAACGCGCACACAAAACGCAGTGGAATCCCAACGTCTGACCCCCTTGAGACTAAGCCGGACTGAGACCTTAATAAAGGCCTTGTTGTTTCAGGAGCTAGCTGCTCGGTTTCGAGTTCAGGTCTCTTGCAAACTCATCTCTGCAGTGCACTAGCCATTAGTGTTATTTTGACTTCGGATTTACAGTATTGTTATGATGCTTGTCAAGTCTCTATAACTGACTATGTATTTGACACCGTCCGGCATTTCTATTCTAAACTATTGATGGTGGTGTCGTAATGAAAATGGAGGTCTAAATAAAACCGGGTTGCCATTAATGTGTCAGCTGGCCTGCGACTCGTCAGCCAATGGGAGCGTTTGTTCGTTCAGACTACTTTTAAGAGGGGCGGGGCCAAGATGTGCGGCGGGGTCATTGGGAGTGATGCAACCTCTGTTTATTTTCAGCATATAGGTGTAAATGTAGACACACGCAAGTGAGCACACACTCACCCAGACCGTTGAACATAGCGTTCTTTACCTGCAATAACTGTAGATGAAATTACCTCAACTAAAGGCCAAAGTCATTGTTTTGATAAGTTATAGCAGAATCATGCAACAAGCACGCCGATGATTTCCACTAAACCTTATGGAGGAGGGGGCCGTATGAAGAAAGGATAACATTTTGTAAATCCAAACAAAATTGAAGCCAGCAGTAATTTTCTTTTAGCAAACGTTGGATCCATTCCCCCCTCCCCAGCCCAGAATTCAAATGGGAGACTTCTATCTGCCATTCTGAATATTATGAACAAAAGTTGCTTGCTCATGAACAAACAGGCAAGCAAACAACCCCCCAGAAACAGAGCAGCCAGCCATCTAACAAACAGATAACTAAACTAAACCTCCATGACTCAGAAAGTAGCGTGATAACGTACAAATACACAGACACAAACAAATACGGCATGCTATAATTTTGTCGCTTTTGTTCAAGGGTTGGTTCTTTAGGCAGGCCTAGACCGTAAACGGAACAGCTGCATCTGTTGGAAATCGGAAGGCACTGGAACCAATGCTGTAGTAAAGACATGACGACAGGAAATATTTGTCTGAAAAACGCACAGAGGTCCGAAATACAAAAAAATCAACAAAATAAATTAAAAAGCACGGTGATAACTCAGCATGGATGGATCGATCTTGCTAAGCACGAGTAATGGAAAAATGAAGGCTCACATTTGCTGCGTTAACCAGTTATATATTTTGACACCTCTGGTATATTTTGACTTGCCACTTCTTAAAGCCCCTTATTTAAACCACTAGTGCCATCTAGAGGAGTGAAAAATATAACTACTGCTTCATGAAGCAATTTTGAAGCTTCATTGTCCCATCACGAATAAGTGCCATTGTGGTTTGGGATCTTTTGATAACAAACAGCAGAGATGCAAACAGATTAGGGAAAGGTGTCTTCCGGATGAAAAGACTGACCATCCAGACACAGAGCTTGTTGGTAACAAGGACTAGGTCAGGAAATGGCAGTGAGCGAGACAGTGAGTAATACGCTCATTGCCATGTATACTATTAGTGGCGTCTCTTGTCTTCCGTCAGCTGCAGCTGTTGATCACGCTGGTACAACATTGAGCGTTTCAGCATTGCATCACTTCGCCTGACTTCAGCGCCATGCTCGCACTTAGTCTGCACTTATTTGGAGCCCCTTTAGTACATCAGGCTACGGTTAGCAAACCTTAGCTGTTGTAACCACGCACAGCAAAATCGGATTTGGGTGCACGATTTGTCTTGGGAGCACATTCTGCTCCCTTAGCGTGGTGACAACCTGCTACCAGCTATTCATACAATCCATGTCGCGGACATAGCGAGATGTTGGTTATGTTCTCCAGTGCGGGGAAAGCAAGCAGGGGGACGATGTAACTTCCCAAGGAAGCTTGTCCACTGGCACACATCAGAGACATTCCACCTCATCTGACACTCGTCCATGGAATTCTGCACATTTTCCGCACTGTTCTCCGAGGCATTCTAAAGTGCCTGTCAAATAGACTGGCGTGCCCAAGCAGCGGTGTTAAAATAAGGGAGATGGACCTCTATCTAATAAAGTTGCCCTTTCAACAACAACAACAACAACAACAAAAATCTGCTGCTTGCTGCTTTTTTATGAGATTTTTATAACTGAGCAATACATTTCAACACTGACATAACACATGCACGTTTGTGTGTGTGCGTGTGTGTGTGTGTGTGTGGTCAAACTGATTTAATGTGTGCTGCTAATGGGTTATAATTTGCCGCAGATTAGTGCAGAGTGCCTTTGCCTTCTGTATCGGTACAGTACAAGCAGTGTATGCAACCTATAGTTGACACCTACGTGCTGTTCTGGGAACACACTAAATACTTGAGATGGCTCAAAGGTTTACCTGGCAACCGATAGGCTGTTTTAAGAGTGTGGATACACTTTCAGCTTGAACAGAGTGGCCAGGGTGCACGGAAGGAAATAAAGGGCTTGATCCGTGCAGTCCTTGTCATAATCAGTGGTGTGCTAGTATTAATACTGCCTTGTAATAAGTGAGGATGTTTTATATTCATTCATAACCTAAAATAGATGAAATGACAGCTATAAATTCCGATTAATTTAACCAGATTTTTTGGGGACTAAAATTTACATTTTGCCCAATGTTAAACATGACAATATAGTTGTTCAATTTCCTCAACATAAAGAAAAGGGAGAAAATGATTTTGCCACAAACGTGCAAGTGTTCCTTGTGAAGCATGTAACACTACTTCCCTTTGCTAAAGCCCTCTTCAGGGTCACACGTATAAAAAGTGGAGCCTGACTGATAAAACACGGACCTCACCCTTAACCGTCCATCCAACCATTTTCTTTCGGTTAACCCAGTTCAAGATTGCAGAGAAGCTAGGGACAAAAAGGCAGACAGTCTTTAGCGTCATGATCGATATTCCCTTCATTGGTTCAAAGGGAACATTTATATCAATTGACTTGAAGTTTCAGTTACTCTCGAAATGTCATGATAAGCGGTACGCTTGGTCGAGTTTGGGCAACAATTTTCTAACTCAGGAGGACCTAATTGAAAGGAAGCAGGCAGGCCAGGTGGGAGTGCTATCAAAAACAGCTTCCCAAAACAAAACACCAACAATATGCACATCCGGCTTACAGTTCTGAGGCTGACGGTTTGAGTTTGGGCTACAACCTTCCTATGAGGACTTTGCATAAGTAGATTTCCGCTCACAATCTAGAAACTTGCATTTTAGGTTCAATGAAGAGTCAAAATCATCCTTATGTGTGAGTGTGAATGGTTGCTTTCTATACATTTTTCCAGTCCAGGGTGTGCCCTATCACTCAGCACACCTGCGGCCCTCGTGAGGATAAGCGGTAGAGAAGATGGATGGATGGAATTGAAGAGAACATTGATTATTGAGAACACTTACATTTTTAATGAAGATAAGTGTTTATGCATTGCTCATTATAATGAAGAAAAAAAAAGATTCTCAGAAGCGCAAAAAATGAACCTGGAGAAGTCTACTAGGACCCCTGCTTTAAAAAGAAAGTATCATTTGTTGACGGGTGAATTTGCATACTGGATTTCACACTGTTATCATAACCAATTGACATTACAGTCCATATTAAAGATGAGGACAAGGTATTTGTAATGGGATCGGATCAGTGGTGGTGGTTGGTTGGTGGTCCACCAAGTGGGAGGGGTTGACACAGAGATGTACAGGGCAGTCCTACTTACCCTCGGCACCCAACACATTTCGCTGCCGCAGCTGTTGCGGCACCCGCACACACCCACGCGCATTTGCACACACTTAAGGGTGCTCCTTGTGTGGTGACTTCATGTCCATTCAGGCTGCTGCTGCTGCTGCTGCTGCTCTCTGCTCCACCAACGTCTACTCGGGTTGCCTCGCCGGCCTGCACACGCGCACACAGACGCACGCAAAGTGGAATGCTGTTGCCGTCTTGCTGGGAAAAGTGGCACTCAGCACAAGAGTGAAGAAGACTGCGCTCATTTACCATGAGCTGTTTGGATGTTATGTACCCAGCCTATGGACATTACGCCTCATACGCAGCTAGCGCTCCTGCTTTCATCAACACACTACAGGTAGGACGCAATTCATTTTATTATTATTATTATCATTATAAAATGGCAGTGATTTATCACTATTGTATTTTCAGGCTGGATTGTATTAAGGATGAAAAAATATGACCCACCCCCCCAAGTTTCAAATCTAGTTTTGCAGGTGACCCTGAGAACAATGTTGAGTATTAACAAAATACACTTTGGAATCAAAACCATGTTAGAAAAAAAAATGTCAGTGTTATACAAACATATCTCGATGTTATATATTGAGCTACGTATCTGTACTTAAATCATCATATATATGAACATCTGCATCTTCATCCGCATCTAATCGTCGACTAGATTTGAGGAGCAACTTCCTAATTATGAGGAAATTTTTTTTTGCAGGTTAATCTCAGCGACCCGAAGCAAAGGTATTATTATGAAACAATAAAAACGTGACAATATGACAAATGAGCAATTGGTTTTCTTTTATGTAAAATCAATTGTTTGATTTTCTTCAATTCACATTGTGTACAGCAGCGAACTATATTTTCAGTGCAGCAATTTCAAACACAACTATAAATTTCAGTTTGAACTTCGTATTTGTGATTGGGTTGAATGGTGTTTTAGCAAACCTCAAAAGATACCTAGCTGTGTTTGCTGTGCAGACCTCAAAACTTCCAAATCAAAACTTTGTCAAAACAGACAAATAAAGTCAACTAACATCAACTGATATTAAAATATTTTAAACTAATATTTTTCATCTTATATGCTGCACTACCTGGCTGACGTAAAATAGAATTAATTTCCGGTTTAGGTCCTGTTAGCTGTGTAGCATAATTAAGAAGACATAGTTAGACTACTTTTTAATTGCCTGCTCTTTGTGCTCCATGTATAGCACTTTGTATACAGCGGCGGTTGTTTTTAAAGTGCTCTATAAATACAGTCGAGTTCGAGCCAGACCTCTGTGAAAAGTGTCGTTGATCACTCCATTCATCCATCCATGCATCTAGCCATCCAATATCTGAGCCACTTTTCCTCATAGGGGCCGCGGGCGCGCTGGAGCCTACCCTAGCTGACTTCAGGCAGTAGGCCGGGTACACCCTGAACTGGTTGTCAGCCAATTTGCAGGGCTACTCAATCGCTCAATTCCAGTGTCTTGGATTCCATTTAAATCTTGGGTTATCTTAGTAATTAGCATGACCTGTCAGTCTTTCCTCGTCACTCCTTCACGAGAAGTCAGAAAATTAGCTTGGTGTTTCATCACACTATTAGCAAGCAGAAGCTCGTTGCCAGCTTGCCACACACTCCGACTACCCGTGGCGGGTGATGTGAGCGATGTGTGCGAGTCCGGCACAGCCAAGCTTCTCGGGACAGTCTTGGCGGTTGATTCTCAGCTTTGCTGTTCAATGTATTTTGATGAGATGCAAATTTTGCCTAGCAAACTGTGATGCAAAACTCATTTTTGGAGCCTTGTAGAGAGTACAGTATATCTTCATATCTACAATCATGCCTTCCAATTTCAATTCCAAACAACCTACATCCAGAGTCTATCTCCCTTCAATTTCAACATAGTCGGTATATAAATCTATCTACCAATCTATATTTATGACACCTGCCTCAACTCTCTTCCTTGTTGCCAGACTCCCACTGGTGTGAGTAGTACCTCGCCTCTGTGCCGGGATTTTATGGACACTCCCAGGGCTCCAGAGGGAATGTCCGCCGTTCAGGGCTCCGTTGGCGGATCGACGACCTCGTCATCTTCGTCCGCATCGTCATCATCATCATCTTCTTCTTCTGCCTCCTCATCTTCCTCTTACACGCCCGCGGCCTCCCGGCCTGACGAGGGCCCCAAGGACAAGCAGGAGGGCCCCGAGGCCGAGTACCTGAGCTCGCGCTGTGTGCTTTTCACCTACTACCAGGGGGACATCAGCAGCGTGGTGGATGAGCACTTCTCTCGGGCCCTCAGCTCCTATATGGACGGGGAAGGCAAGCGGCAAGTTTCGGAGCAACAGGCGGCTGGTACCCCAGGTATGGTGGTCATTTGCTACGTGCGGATTACACACGACTCACAAAAAAAAAATCTGCGTCAAATTTCAGAACGAACTTAAAATGCACCTCGACATTTACGGTAGAGCTGAGCGATATGTACACAATCTTCAATTATATAATTCAAGTCCCTGTAAAGTAAATATTTAGATTTGTTTCTAAATACAACCTGTGGAGATGTGGTATATAATGAGAATAGGAGTCAGTAGATTGACAGTTGTGTCCCTTTTACTCGCCACACCAAAACCTACGGGTTAAACAACAAATAGCGGCCATTTTGACCGCTTGTGATAGATTCGAATCTGTGTGGTTACCCACAATGGAGAGACACATTCAGCAGGAATTTGTACCTTTGAGCGAGTGCAGGGACTTGACATGTTTCCCCATTGTCGGACACCACAATAAACAAGCTTGAAAGTAACTGCTGAAAACAAGTAAAGACTGAGAACTATATGCAGTACCGAATTGTGGCGATCTGTTTTTCACCATTTGTGCTTGTGGTTTTTTTTTTTGTGTGGTCATGGCTAAAACGGTTAAAACATTTGATTGACTGTCAACAGCTGAGAGCAGTGTGGTTCCAACGTACTAGGTGGACACACCCACAACCTTTGTGAGCGGAGACACGGACATGATTTTTCAACGTTTTTTTAAGCTTTGTTTTATATAGATGAAGATATATATGTTTTTAAATCATTAAAATGTGGCAGGGTTGTCAACAGCACTATTGGTGTTCTATGGTGTGTTGAATTTTGAAAACGGATTTATTCGATGATTATTTTTATTGTTTAGATTCATTTTGCTTTGCAGGGACTGTGAGCATAGTTAGCCCCAAAATATTGATCAGTTCAAAATTTTAGAACCTTAAGTGCATTCAAATTTTGAGGCACTGTACCTGAAAAACTTCCAAAGGTTTGAAGCAAATCTTAAAATTGTATCACTGAGGCAATATTATCATGCTGGTCAGTCTGCATGGGGTCTTTCTGATCTCACTTTTGCAACGCGTAATGTCAGTTTGACATGGCACATCACAACTGATGCTGCGTTTGAAAGGTGGCAGAGTTGCCTTTGTGAGATCTTTTGAGGCAAGCAGGATGAGCATCAGACATCTGGGTGTAAGGAGTAGGGGGTAATGAAGTTCTTGTGAGCTATATAAGTCCAAGGGTCACTTTGTTGAGTTCAGTTGATAAAGAATATATACTTTAGTAGTTTGACATTAAACTTCAACTGGGAGTTGCAATAAACAGCCCGGAGCCTGTTTTTTTGAGGAATGATCTGCCAAACTGCTGCCTGATGAGCTGAGTTGAGTTCACTCGTATTACAGCTGCACGATTATGGCCGAAATGATCATCATAATTATTTTGATCAATACTGTAATCATGATTATTGGTCCCTATTATTCATCACATCAAGGAAAACATCTTTTTTCACAGCATTATTTTTCAACCAAAAAAAAAGCAAAGTTTTCATTGCAAAATGAAACTTTAAAATGGGTCATCATTTTAGAATCAATGATCATTAAAAAAATACCCCAGAATTGAAAACTTAGCACGGCCTAATTGAACAAATATATTATCACTAAAACAACTTCAATGAATCCTGATCCCTTGTGAATTTCTAGCTCCTCGTCATGATGCTCTAAATCTGCAACGCATGCAGATTCTTCTCAAGGGAGTCAACTGTGCCTTTCCAAACATCCAAATGACGTTGAAAATCACGCTCGTTATTGCATCACTGGTGCAACGTCAAAAAGCCAATCGGTCCACCTGCATGCGGTCTCTCTAACCACACTTTTGAAACGCGTCATGTCAGTACAACACACGCCCTGCCTCACAACAGAAGCTATGTTTGTACACGGCACTCAGCACACAGCCTCGTGGCGGGCGTATCCTTCTTCAAAGACGCCCCCCGCCCCACACCACCCACAATGGCTGCTGTCAGATTTATACGCCATGTGATCAGACACTACCCCTTGGTGCGCCATGCGGTGTCTCTTTTCCAAAAGAATATCTAAAAATAAAAGTCTGCTGCTGAAAACGTATAATGGCCTGCTGACATTCTGTCAAGGGCGAGGAGGAGCAGGAGGAGGTTGGGAGGGGCGCACAAAAAAAAAAAAAAAAAAACAACAGGTGGGGGTGCGGGGTACTGAAGAGAGGGGCAGCCAGCTCTCGCACAGGGTCACTGTTGTGTTCGCACACGAGTGTGTTTTAAGACTTTCACGAGGGCCGAATCGACACGATAGTGAGAGATGTCACCGCAGGCAGTGATTTAAGACTCTTTGGGCTGCCTCTAGGTCACAGCGTCGGCCTTAAATAGATGGCATTCTGGGATATAACGTCTCGCGCTATCTTTCCGCCCCACTCTTTTCTCTCTCTCGGCACTACATGCGGTTGTGTTTATTTCTGTATCTTGTTGGAGCTAGCACAGTGTGACAGCATGATCCAATGGGGAAGATATCTGGGCAAGAGGGCTAAGCCGTCATGTGACTGCCATCTACAATTCGCTACGCGCTCGCTGCCGTTTTTAAGCCCCGTTTCCACCAGGCGGTACAGTCCAGTTTGGTACGCAGCTATTTTCTGCGTTTCCGCTGTTCGTAAATGGGAGGAAAATCACTGGCTGTAGTTCAAACATAAGCACTTGACTTGCATGACAGTTGGAATTGCTTGTTGAAGAGATGTGCCCTTGAGCAAGGCACCAAATCATGGGTGGGGAACGTTCTACTGATCCAAGCGCAACAGAAAATTTACGGAAAAAAAAATATGATGCAACATTTGACAATTTGGTGCAGACCTTCACAAAAGTCCAATCAACATTCTTCTTCTGTCCTGTCCTTTGGGGGAGCGCAATGCAAATTCCAAACTGGGTGCCAACTGATCCATTTTCCCCCCAACTGCAGGTCTGTCTGATTGTAGCTTGGCCCCAGTACAAAGGGAAAATGTATTTTTGAACTTTTGTAAAAAACCCATTATGTTGGTTTTGTGTCATCTTGCTCGGTAGCTTTCACTGTTGACCGAACCGTAGCAAACCAATAAACAAGTTTTCAAAGCCAACCGTTTGTGGCTCTTGTGTCACTTTCTGGCAACTGAAAATGACATCACAGATGCTCCGGTAACAACCAAGCACGGCTCACCTGTTTTCGAGAGCGGAGCCAATATTTATCAGATTGCCATGTTGAGACTATTAGGGCGGCGTGGAACATATTTGTGCAAAGAAAATTTGTGGGTTGACTTCCCCTTTAAAAATTCTAAACAGGCTTCACTTGCTCTATCCAGTTTCAAGTAGTTTTACACGGTAACCTCATTCGCCCTTATACAAAGATGAAAAGAAATACTTGTATACGTAGAGACGATAGGAAAGTAACGCCTCATTCACACACTGATGATATTTCTGGTTGAGACATGATCTCGTCACCACCCGAGCCACGTGGCGTGAGTAACGCTCCACGAGCCATTGAGTCATTGTACTTGATGTCATTCACTAGCATTCCACTGTGTTCTCTCCATCAGACACGCCTTCACCGAGCAGCCGACGAAGCTTCCCTCCATCCTTCTGGGACAGTAACTACTCGTCACCTCAAAGCCGTGCGCACTGCGAGACGGCGGCTCCTTCCTATTCCATGGACCCCTACGCCTCGGGGCTACACCCGGGTCTGCCGCACCCGCACGCGCACCCGCACGCTCACCCTCACTCGCATCCTCACCCTCACCCGGCGGAGAGTTGGGGCTACACACAGGCTCAGGCCTACGGTCCCCCGAGGCCCCTCCATGAACTGTACTCACCCTCCACTTTGGAGCCCCACTACGGGCCCCTGCTCATGCCCACTGTTCGGCCGGCCCACCTGCCCACCTTGCCGAGCCACTACGAAGTCAGCAAGCTGGAGCCCACGGCCTCCTGGCCCGGCCTGCTACCTCCGGGGGACGTCGGCCAGACATTGGCCCTCAACATGGACGCAGGTAAATGAAATGACAGTTTTTCTCTCCGAAAATGTAGCCCAAGAATGAGCAACTTCAATGCTGAAGAGAGCCACAATTTTTATCACTGCTCGTGGCGGGCCATGTCGGACCACACACTTCCCAACCAGATGTATGACAAAAATGCTATTTTAAATATGGACAAAGAACCACTATCCTAACCCAACAACAAAGTGTTTAAAACAAACAACAAAATAAAACCACCCATTATTTTCAGTGCAAAAGGCTCTCTTGCATAAAAATTTCCATTCAAGGATGGCAAAAAAAACCTCTTCACAAGAACCCCCCCCCCCCCCCCACACACACACACACACACAAATGCACTCTTAAGATACAAGTGGTGAACAATTGGGAGATTTTCAAGAGCAGCGAACGTTGCGTTCTCATCAGGGTTTGTTCAAGGTCACACATTTTTATTTTTATTTTCTAATTCATGTTATGTTATAGACATCAAGTGCAGTATATGAGTTTTGAGCATCACTCCCCTTTTTTAAACAGATGTTTTCCTTAATATTAACATTTCTCGGGCTCTAGGCGCACACTTTTATACACACTCTGCGGTGACTGTCCATCTCATTCCACACATTGACACATGGTACTTGTTTGTGGTGGCGAATACCCCGTCCCTGCACCATTGCGAACACCCCCACTACCACCTTCAATTCACCAGTTCATATAAAGAGAACGTTTGGCTAAAACATGTTCCATGACAACGTGCGCTCTGCTGTTTGCCGACGTGCTCCTAATCACTCTTTCTTTATTGTGCATTCTCAGGCCTGCAGCAGCACAAGAAAGGGAAGGAGCTCTACTGGTTCTAACGAGGCCCGCAGTCACATTGACCACAGCCAATTAGTCCCTGGACCTTCTCCGCTTTTGAAAAAGTGTGTCCCCTTTATCCCATGCATGCACGCAGACAAACACGCATTCAGATCGACACACAGACACATACACACTCCTGGCCTCCCCTGACAGGATACAGCCTGGCTCCAGGTGGATGCGAGTGCACCATGGAGATAACAAATAATCTGGACCGTCTTCGCCATGTCCCTCCCCCGGGGAAGACCCTGGCATGGAGGGGGGGGGGGGGGCGCGCCATGTTGGACCCAGAAAAACAGACTTTACCTCATCGCGGGATGGATTTTGGGGAGGAAATCACTTCAATTGTGCCTGGTTATCTTCATTTCAAGCCTTGTGTTTGTCACTTCGTCCACCAAAAAAGTACGATAAAATGGAGATTTTGTTATTGATAAGATGGTGTTTCTATTTATTGGTGTTTACTTTATGAATTGTTTGCTATATAGGCCAGTGTTTCTGCAATGATTGTGGTTGGGTTTCTTGTGTTTTTTCCAAAGGTATGTGACAAAAGTGACCACACAAGACTTTTTTTGTGGCACTTATTATCCATTTCTGGGAGAAATTACATTTTTTTTGGAGGGGGGGGGGGCAGGGGATTACTTTCGCTGGATTGATTGCTTTTAATTCTCCCTTGTTTGAATCAGGACTGTCTCTTTCGTGTGTATTATTTCTTTCTCCATTTATTTTGTGTCCAAAAATATTGTGATGTCAATAAATATTTTTTTTTAAAGCGCCACATTTCTCAAGCGTGTTGAATCGGGGAGGGGTATGATCAGCAATTTATTGATCAGTTAAATCACAAGGCAAAATGGAGTGCACTCATCCTTTGTTTTTGGTTTAAGATTTGTTCCAACAAATGAATTAAATTTAGTACCAAAGTTGAAACACAATGGAGTACTGAGGCATAGTTATAATTCCTGTCAATATTTGTATGAAAACACTTCATAGCCTTGAATACAAAAACGCAAAATGGAACACAATTCCTTACATGCTGCTCAATATAGACTTGCAGTGAAACGTGAGTTCAGAACATTACAATTAAAAATATTTTAAAAATAACAATGAATTAACTTTTGCCATCGTCTGTTATGGAAATTTAGTAGTGGACTTTTCCCATTAAGTCGATCAGGGTAATGCAGTAAAATTTGCATCCCAAATGTTAAATGTAATGCAAATGTGGACCAGCAATGAAACTCCACAAACGAGTTTGGTAATTGTCTATAAATGCCATGAGATGGTGCTAACGCAATGTTTTTAGATTAGATTCCAAGCAGAAAAACACCACGTATGTGAGTTTTGAAGCAAATAAAGGGGGACAGTTTCCCTCAAAAAGTTGGCAAAAAACAGACCGTGTGTAAATGGGGTTCACTGAACTTTATAATCACAGTATAAGCACAGAAATGGAACATTGCAAAAGAAAGCCTTCACTTCAAATTTGTGTTCAATTAAAAGCAAGAAAATATATATCACCTCCATGAAATAAATGATAGCATTGCCGCTAACACAGCTAGCATGCACACTTGAGCGGATTGTAACACCAGTTATTAGCGTAGTACTGAAATTGAATTAGAGGCCAAATAAAAGTTTCATGTTGTTAATTGTAAAATCAGCTCTGCAATATATTTTTTTTAATTGTTTTTGGGAGAACTGAGTATCTGTGACAGGATTGTGCCAAACACACAAGACAAATCAAATTAGATCATGCCCCCCTCCCACCCATGCTTTTCCTGAAAACATAACTAAAAGAAAAAAAAAGGTCCGTGGTTCAAAAATGCTAAATTGTCCTCCAAATGTGGATTGACACTGCTATTTGAAGAGCGACGACAACTCTCAACACACAAGTGGCACCGGTGGACCTGATGAAAGTTGCCATGTGACTAGTCTCGTTTAAAAAGGCCTTCCATTTTGAATTCCTGCTTGCATTCACACTTTGTCACCTATAAAGTGGCAACGAGCGCTGAATGCCAGCAATGCGCAACTGGAGAGGACGCCGAGCATGATGGCTATGCGCTCAATGTTGTTGTGTTATTGATCCGATAATCAGATTATGCACTGAGGTATGCCCGCCTGGGCCACTGTCACAATTTAGCGGCTGCTATGTGTGAATCCTAACCCGCTCACTAACATGCATATAAGACTCAGCCAACTTTGTGATTGGCTCTAAGATGGGCAAATACATTCAGTAATGAAATTAAAAGAATTAACTATCTCGGGCCAAGCATTTTTAGTGCCGTTTCACACTTGACATGGCGCTTGAGGTTCGTACTGTATACACCAGGATGTACTTTGCTTACTATGCGGCCATGACTATTATCACATTATAGCCATAAACACAACATGGCATCCATAGCAGCTATGTTTATTAGACAATCCAATGGAAACTAAAGGATGAAAACTAATATTTTGATTGAGATTGCCCTGCAAACTCACAGCAGGTTGTCATACTCGTTTGAAAATTAAATGATGAATGGGGCATTCTGCTCAACATTAAAATGCTGCCCTCTGTTGCTAAATTTTGCAGTGGCGCATGCCGGCCTCAAATAAGCTCCAAGAGGATGGGTGGTTTTCGAGTTGGTGAGCAACTGCGTGTGTATTTTAAATAAAAAAGAGAAATTAGAACAGTGTTGTTGTTTTTTTATGTAGTAAATGTTAGTATTGCCGTCAATATTTGCTGTGGAAATGCATATGTACAATAATAATAATAATACATTTTATTTATAAGCGCCTTTCAAGACACCCAAGGACACTTTACAATAACAAAAAACACAAAACAATACATACGCTGTATCAGGACCGCGGCAATGCTCGTTAAATTGGCTGGATTCATTTCTGGGTAGAAGGATTGCATAAATGGCCTAGCGACTCAAATCAGACAAAGTTAATGTTTCATTTTCACACTCATGATTCAGTTCCCATGACTGTCATGTGCAAGTGGGAAGAAACACTTACTTATACTTACTAACTTACTGAGAAATAAAAAGAAACATAGAGGGGGGGCTAGGGGGGGATTGCACACCATTGAGCATCAGGTTGGAACGTTTGGTGAATCTTGCAATTTTTCTACATAGCTCATATTCTTTTTTTTTTCCTTCAGAAAAACTAAAACTAAAAGTTACCCGTTTTAGGACTCAATTTAACTGCTGATTTGACTTTTCCATGCTGGTAAAGACTTTACAGTGTGCCATCACAAATATAGTATAAACTATATTGCCGATGGCCGTTTAACTTTCCTCTTCCATGTTCTATGATCACTTATTTTAATTCCTTTGACTGGATTCAAATCCCCCTGAAGAATTGGACCAAAATCCTTTAGATTTACATTTGCTTTAGATTTAACATTTGTGTTATTATTAATGTAATTATTTTATCCCAACCAATATCTTGAGTTTATTGTCTTAAAAAAAAGTTTAATTTAGATTTACACTTTCATCATGTCTTTGCAGTTTTTACACAGTCCCGTTTACCCTGACACGTCATCCCTTCTAAAAAATTTGGAGCATTGCAAGAGGTCCATGATGCACAGGAAGTTGCATCATTCGGATACTGTGAAGGCCGAAACGATGTTGAATAATTTTTTTTTACTGTGGCTTGAGAGGTTAAAATTTCAGCATGGTCATGTTAAACTAAATTATTAAAATTATATATTTTTTAATATTATTATTTTATATATTTTACTGGTATTTGCAATATGCCTAGGGCCAATATTTGATTCGCAAAAATGCTGCATGGCTATTTTTCATGTAGTTATTTGCAAATTCTGTGGTAAAATCTCCCTCTTGAATTCTGTTACTCAGACGAGGCGTTTCCGTCAAACAATGACACAAAAAAAAGATGTCTGCGATGGACCAATGTCGATTCTTCTTTCCCCGTAGTCTAAAATGT
Organism: Hippocampus zosterae; assembly: GCF_025434085.1. NCBI lineage: Eukaryota > Metazoa > Chordata > Actinopteri > Syngnathiformes > Syngnathidae > Hippocampus > Hippocampus zosterae. Next base: position 6,116,385 of record NC_067464.1, read on the forward strand.
GTATTATCAAACTTTACATTGACAAAAGACTTGAAGTTTGGAAAGTTCCAACCCAGCAAAATCCACAAATTTGGTGGAATGGCCCATATGAGAAGTTAACCAATACATATTAAAAATAACGAACTAAAATAAAGTAAATCTACTCGCTGAAAGTTGACACCTGACATTACAGAGAGGGAAAAACTCCTGCCGTTTGTGGTCGTGGAGTAATGGACTCTGTGATTGAAAAATACAAAGGAACTGAATGATAATCATTCAGGAAAATACAACTGACTGAAGAAGACAGATGCCTTAAAGAGAAGAGTTAGCCTATGAGAGGGGCTACCAGCTAAAATAATCGCTAGCCGACCACATTTAAAAAGACAAAAAAAAAGGACAAGTCAGGAGTCATCAATAGCCGCAATGAGTTCAAGATCTGCTGACTTTCTAAGAAACTACTCCAGATTCCCAAACGAATTGCATCATAAAAACCAGTCATGATTCATCACTTCCCCATTTCAATGATTGACTGCACAACATTTTATAGGCTGCTGACAGCCACCTGACTGGACACAATGCAGGCCATATATGGAGGGAGCTATATAAGACAAAGATCTGAGATCGAGCACTGCATCATCCACAGGTGCATACCCGCGACACACACACACACACACGCACGCACACACACACACACACACCGACGACACAACTCCGACGCAGGTAAGCAGCTCATGTGCTGTCAATCACAAAGATGAAATGAACATAAGACGATTCAAAATTTTGATTTAAATTGATGCCGTTTCTTGTTTAGGGAATTTGGGGAGCTTTTGGTACAAAAGAAATGTTTTTATGAATTAATGGTATTCAATATGATGAAACCGATACCGTTTCACGAGCCTGACATGAAGCGGGTGCGGACATACTTGAAGCTAAACACGGATGACAACACTTGATGCTTGCCAGACCGCTGCAAGTCGCCGCCACCCCCGTCAATCCCCCCCGTGAAGTTCAGCGTCCACTTTGCAGGAGCGACTGACTGCAAAGTATACTCTGCAAAATGGATGATGAACTGCGCTTGCTCCCGCGCGTTGTGGCGGTAGGCCACCCTGCAAGCAGTGAGTTTTCCCCCCCCCCGTCACGTGGTAAATGCATCGCGGGGTGGCACATCAAGTAAAAAGAAAAGAAGCCTTTCGGTTCTCCAGCAAACTGTTTTACTTCGTAATTTCATTGCCTTGTGTTCCAGGCTTCATTCAAGTGAAGTGTTTGACTTAAACCAAAAAAAAAACATGCAGTTGGATGTTAAAATGCCAGTTGTATGTTTTTTACTGTAAAAAGTGTCGGACAGTATTGGTATTGGCAAGTACTGAAATATTTGTAGTTCTAAAAAAAAAAAAGTGGTATCGGAGCATTTGCAATCAGTATCAACAATGATTTAATTATTTTTCTGATGTTGGGAGTTGAAATTTTACTTGTGTAACATTTTTAGAAAACGGTGCATGGGCGACTGACGTGGTCTTTGGAGGCAACCTGGTGCCCGTGGCCCACTGACCGCTGCACTAATAAAATCGTTTCCAAATTGTGGTGCAAGCTGAAGCAGCTTAAGGAAATAAATAAATAATATGTTTGATTTTTTCCCCCCCAATAACAGACAGGATGAAGCTGCTGCTTGCTGCTGCCTTTCTGGCTGTGGCCAGCTGTGCGAGCATCTCTCTGGAGGATCTGGAGTTCCACGCATGGAAGCTCAAGTTTGGTGAGGCGCCAATTGGTCTTTATTTGATGTATCTTCATATAACAGCCTATTTTGCCCCAAACATTAAAGTTCAATAGATTTATTTCAAATTAACAAACATAAAACATTCATTTATAAAGAAAATAGAATCAAAATGTGCTTAATGGTTTATTGAATGGTTCAATGATTTTGTTGTTTACGATGATACTAATGCAGCGTGTTATACCGGAGACAAATTCCTTGTGTGTTCTACATACTTGGCCAATAAAGATGATTCTGATTCTGATTATGTTTATCCTGCTTTCCAAAAAAAAAAAAAAAAAAAAAAAAAAAAAAAAAAAAAAAGACTGGCCATTATTTCAATTGGGAAATGATATAATATTTTTCTGTAAATTGTACAATAGAATACAAACAGAAAAATATCACCTAAACTTTTCCGACATTTACTATTAAAAACCAGTACCAGGGTAACGCAATTTATCTTTGCCCTTAATTTAAAATCAGGACATAGCAACAGTTGAGCAGCCTCTTCATCCGCAACAAGAGGCTGCTGTATAAAAACAGCCATGTTTTTCAAGGTCATGGCTGGATTCATCGTTTTTCTGTTCTGATTGACAGGGAAGTCCTACAGCTCTCCGTCAGAAGAGTCTGATCGCAAGAACATCTGGCTGAACAATCGAAGACTGGTGCTCGTGCACAACATCATGGCCGATCAGGGCATGAAGTCCTACCGCCTCGGCATGACCTTCTTTGCCGATCTGGTAAGAAAACCATTTTGCCACTCTTACAACTAAATTTAGAGACCGCCAATAGTGTCCCCCCTGATTAGGAAAACAAAGAGTACAATCAGTTGGTTTCCCGGGGATGTCTGCTGCACTTCAACGCTTCCGCGCCGCGGAGCGGTTCCACGTTCCTGCCATTGACCCTCGGAGCTGACCTACCACACACTGTGGACTGGAGGAACAAGGGCTACGTCACCAACGTCAAGGATCAGAAGGAGTGCGGATCCTGTTGGGCCTTCAGCACAGTACGTGCGGGTGCCTCCCGTAATTCCCTCGTGTCGCCTCATTGATGATTAACTTTACTCTTCAATGTTTTCCGCCTTGCCCAGACGGGCTCTTTGGAGGGTCAGACCTTCAAGAAGACGGGTAAGCTGGTGACTCTGAGCGAGCAGCAGTTGGTGGACTGCTCTGGCGACTTCGGCAACATGGGCTGCATGGGAGGGCTCATGGATGACGCCTTCAAGTACATCCAGAAAAACGGGGGAATCGACACAGAGGAGTCCTATCCTTATGAGGCTCAGGTAAATCGAAATAGTCTCTGAAAGCAGCGGTCCCCAACCTTTTTCATCCCACGGACCGTTTTAATGTCAGACAATAATATCAGGGACCGGCCGTGAAGGTGTGACGGATAAATACGACAAAATAATTTGATATGACCTGCATGAAAACTTTGGTGTTTTTGAAACAACCATAAACACGAATCATGACCCGAGGAACGTCCTATCTGGCCGCAATACTCTCTGGTCACTATGGTAACATTTAAACGTGCCTTCAAAATAAGATACACTGCAAATACAAAGTGCATGAAAAATACGACTCACCATCGCCGCGTATTATGCAAAGTGGGGCTTGGTGCGTGGGGATCTACCAGTCGTCATTTGTTCCTTCTCCAAAATAGGACGGAAAGTGCCGCTACAACCCAGCCAACATCGGTGCCACATGCACAGGTTACGTCGACGTGAAAACCGGCGACGAACGCGCCCTGAAGCAGGCGGTGGCTACAGTCGGACCTGTGTCTGTTGCCATTGACGCTTCACATGAGTCCTTCCAGCTATACGAATCAGGTGACAGACATTAGTGCGATCGAAGCGATCTAAAAATAAATAAATAAATAAAAAATCTGAAACTTCGATCTGAGATTTATTTTTTTTTTTTTTGCAATTGTTGACAGGCCTCTACGATGAGCCAGAGTGCAGCAGCTCTGAGTTGGACCACGGAGTGCTGGCTGTAGGTTACGGCACGGACAATGGACGTGACTACTGGCTGATCAAGAACAGGTAAACTTTCTGACATTGTTATTCTTTGGTTGAAACGTTGAGTCAATGTAAAGTGTGTACTTGGCAACAAAAAGAAGGACGTCGAACACAAGCGCATTTTGATTTTTTTTTTTTTACGATGAACAAACTGCATCTCGTTTCGCTTTGGAAGCAATGTGAACTCAATGACTACGATCCCGTTTGGCCGACAAAAGCGTCGCTGTGATTGAGAAATGTTTTTCTTACAGCTGGGGTCTACAGTGGGGAGACAAAGGCTACATCATGATGAGCAGGAACAAACGCAACCAGTGCGGAATTGCGACGGCAGCAAGCTACCCCTTAGTGTGAACGAATTTGCGGGAAAACCAATTCTATTTTTTCATTAACTCTGGAGTGTTGGAATGAGTCAGAGCCAGTGGACGAGGAAAAACTGAACTATGACATTAGGCACTATTTGATTTACAATACAATACATTTAATAACAAACTTCTATTTCTGTATATTCAGACTTTTTGAAAGGGAAGTTGTAAGTAGATGCAATATAACCAGATAATTTATAAATATAAAGAGAAATGTGGTTCATGTGTCTGTTTTTAAAATTGATTACCTGATGACTCCATCATTTCCTCTTATGAAGTTGCATTATTTGGTGAAATGTCACTATCGTTACATATCTCAGACATACCAACCATATTTTACCATCACTTAAAAATGGTTGGAAAATACAGACTTATGAATACTGTAACCACAGAGGCCATCAAACTTGAAATATATTGCTAGGAAAAACAAACAAACACAGGATTTAAACAACTATTTTCTCAAAGGTAGAATTTTATTGCTTGGTGACTTATGAGTATTGATTTTGGTATTGATTTATTGTGATTAATGAGTAAAGACTGTTTCAAAGAGAAAGAAAAGTTACAATCTTAGCTCTTCATCCACTTCGATTTACAAGATTGATAAATATCACACATTTTGATATTGTGCTGTGGCACAAAAAGTAGCATTCAGATGCCACATCCTTCAAATGTGTATAAAATAATATGTTACTTGTAAAATAGCTCAAGGCTCTTTTATGGGTAATTCGACCGGTGAGCGTCACTAAAACTTCTTATTCTCACTGTACATCCCGTGTGGCGTCACTCATCTGTGCTCCATTAAATTTCCACAAATAAAACTGCAAAGCCTGAAAGGATTCAACTCATTTGGCATGGCCAATCGAGCTGATGTGCCTTTGATTTTACCGCCTGCTATCAAACCCAAGTGTGTATAAGGTTACGTTGAGAACACAGAAATACGCAATGTCACATTTTTTGAAAGGCTGAAGTGAAAGCACTGGGTGGTAAGTATAAGCGGTGGGTGGTAGAAGCTTCTGTCCAAATTTCACTGACAGGGATACAGATTGCAAAATACAGTAAACTCAACAAACCACACACCCAAAACAAGAAAGTACAATTTGCAAACTAGAACATTAAAAAGTGTCCGCAGTTGAAGCGTTCATTTTTAAACTGACATTAGAAAGTTTTTTTGGTGGAAATACTCACTGACTTTGAACATTTGTTTTACTTTTTGAATATTTTCTCGACTTAGAACTACATTTTAACCACCACCCATTGCAACAACGCATGACTCTCGCTAGATGGCGCCATTTGACTGCGGAAAAGGAGTTTGGCGTGTTCGGCTGGTTTTCATCATTGAAAGTGCCAAGTCAGACATTTTCCGTTCATTATATTCCCTGCCTCCCTCCACGGCCACTTTGATCCCAGTGCCCTCACAAAAGTGCCTTTGCTAGATGACAAGCACAAACAGCCGTTTTTTAAAGAGACTACTTCCTTTCCCAAAACATGCTTGTGTGTGTGTTACTGTGTGTGTGTGTGTGTGTTTTTTTTTTTTTTTATATCCTCGTGTTACCCTTGTGTGGACGAGTCACGGTATTTCCACCAAAAGAAAATGTGCAGAATATAAGAAGTGGAATGTCAATAACTGCCACACCAAGAAGACAAAAATACACAGGTATTGTGTACACACACACACACGCACACTGGACTAATGCACAAACAAAATGTCGTGAGAATATATGCAAGTCAAATTTAAACACTTTATGATATTAATTGCCCGAGTCAAAGTGAACCAGAACATCTGATGAGTAGCATTTTGCTCATTTTACGGTTTCCGTGTGAACAATTCCCTCTTCATTGGCCGTTTTTGAAATATTTGGGGACAATTTTCATTGAGTATTATCTACATGAGCGGCTCAACGCCCTCAAGTTAAATTTTGAGGAATAAATGGCTCCCTCTAGTGGACAAGACTTGGTGTCCTTATCAGTATCCTCACTGCCGCTCGACAGTGGAATAAATCAGGTGCAAAAAATGCAAAATAGAAGTTGGAGAGGAGAACTTTCAAAGTCTAATATTCATCTCAACACATCTGCTTGATTCAAAATGAAGCTACTTTAATTCACGTTAAACTGGACAAGACTTTTACTCTCCGTGTCTTTTTTTTTTTTTGGTAATTTCGGTGCCTGTCAAACAACACTCAAAGGGAATGATTAATCTGGTACAGTCCGTAGGTGATGTGAAGCTTTAAACGGCAGTAGGAGGATCAGAGGATGCTCCGCTAACTCGGGGTGCTCTCATCAGGGTTTTAGGCTCCCGATTCCGATACGATCATCCATGAGTGAGATCGGCTGATACCCAGGACTTCTTTTTCTTTTGAAATTTTAGAACTGTCCGCTTCTAGTTAAATTGCTTGACCCAGACGCATTTCTAACATCATGACATCTACAGTACTGATGACGAGGAAGAAGTGCTGTGCAAAATCTCGACCTTTTGGAGGGTGAAGTGGGAAAGTCGAGAAGGCACCTTGATATGATATTGATTCACACAGTAACATAAGATAAATGGACCGCTAAAGTCAGAAATAAGAATTTTGGTTTGTCTTTCAGGGGATATAGAGTAGTTTGCTTGAATGTGTAATTGTACGGCTGCAGTTGTATTCAAATTTGTGGATCTATTCCCCCCCCCCCCCCCCCGCTGTTACGCATTTCAATTCAGTTGCACAAACAAGTAAAGTCCCGCTGTGCAATCAATAGTCTAATCTATCAATTCCGTCCCTCTTTGTTTGAATCTATCTCAGCGTCCACTTCCTTTAGCCAACTCCAGCTTCTTGAGCGGTACACCTGTCCATGAGAGGTAAGTGATGCAGGCACAAATGGAGAAAACAACAACAAAAAGAGAAAAATCAGCTCCAGCAAGGCCAATTACACCCCGACAAAGCACTTTGCATGTCATTCTGTTGGGGGACTCACGCTTGATTGACTGAATGGCTTCTAACGAGCACTGGCGAACAACATAGGGGGCGACGCCGGCTGACTCCAATTGATGGATTGAATCACCGGCGCCAAACTAACACACACACGAACACGTTAAAGTACAAACGCGTTCTGGTGAGCTTTTAACAGTGCAAAGGTGTGCAATCACATTACCATGCATGGAACGGAGAAAACCTTGCGTGCTGATTCTCACACTAAATATAAACAGTGTGCTGTTGTAGTGGGTGGAAGATGAAGTGGCGACATTGCAGTGGAAACTGTATACCGTCTCCTGGTAGGAGAAAGCCGCACTCCTACTTGCCTCATTTTGTAGTATCACTTCACTAGATGGAGTTGTATAGAAAACAGATGGGTTTGCTTCCAAAAAAAAACCCCCAAAAACAAAAAAATCCACGGGGACAAAGGCGCATTATGTTAACGACGGGCCTCGACAACAGATGTTAGTTTGGGTCCTGTGATGTGTTACTCACTACGCTTTGACTCCATTGAGATTCACGTCTTCAAAGTTATTGTTGCCGGTGCCTTTTTGTTTTTTTTAATCATCATTTTATTACATTCCGACTTGTCTATGAAAGCCACAGACTAATCATGAAAAAATCCATTTCTGTGTGTGTGTGACACCCTTTTGCGAGATCATTGTCAGTAAAATGTACGCGGAAAACTAGAGCGGTGTTTGATGCGGGCCCAGAGCGCCCGGTCGCTTTCCTAAAACAATCAGTGTTTGGAAAACACACCGTTTCGCTGTTGTGTATAAACAGCTCAGACTTAAAATGGACAGGAAAAAGGTCATGTCGCCATTTTCTGTCTTCGGTATCATCAAAGGTGGGACAGCACTGGTGTGGACGGAAATTCAAGAATTGTGACACCAGTGTTGGTTAAGTTCAATTTCTATGCAAACTTGCTGAACGTTCATTTTGCAAATTTGAACGTGAAGGAGTTCAGTTCAGTTCCGTATCCTAATTCAGTAAGTAAAGATTGTTAATTCTTAATTTTATGGTTTTATTATGGCAGCGGTACGTGATTTACGTTCGGCATTTTTTCCCCATAGCGCAATGTGCAAATCAATGCCTACAATTGTAGCATTTTGACTCCAAGTACGTATTTGCCAGTGAAAATATTTTTACTCCACGTTTCCATAAAAAAATGACATACCTACACATATTAACGTGAAACATTGGCCAGATGTGCCATAAGACCAAGTTGCTCCATGAGGTTGGTGGGACAGTGGAGGGGAAAAAAAATGGGCACCAAACAACAACCTCTGGTGCTCATTTGCGAACCACGCCAAAATGTTGCCACCCATTCAGTCCACAATGGTAGCCAGCTGTAACTTTTACCCTGCAGGTCTCACACACATGTGGAAAAACTTGTTACTGGAATGCTCTTTTTTTCTCCCTCTTTTTTTTTCATTTAATGAGGAATTTAAAAACAAGACTGTCGTCCTTTCTGCGCGAACACAAATACAATCCGAGGAAGGAAATAAGTCATCACTTCATCTTAGTCCCTCGAGCTCAACTCCCCACCCCCGCCACTCTTCAAGTGAGCGTAAAACAGCGACCCACCCGCGACTTGCTCCCAAGCCAACTGTTTTGCCAACACCCGTCATCGTAGGATTAGTCCTTCCTGCGCAGTGATATCTAAAGGCAAAACGCTCTAATGCTTACCAGGCTGAACAAAGAGTAACTTATCTTACTATTTGTGGCCAACCAATAGACATTTGCAGCTCGGGTGGCATTATTCCAGCCCACTCAAAATCGCCTTACCATTGACTGTCCATCTTGTGTCAACCACACATTCCGCATCTATAGGTGTCGTCATTACAGTGAAACTCCTATACAATGAAACCTACATAGGCGAAAATACCCCCTAGTGTGTAAAAAATCTTCATGCATTAACACCATTCCCACTTTCCTGCCCCCCCATACAACAAAAAAAAACCCTGTTGTTTTATACAAAATCGTTTTCTCTGCTCTTGCCTCGTGACGAGATTCACTACAACGAAGTCGAATACAACAGCGACCTCTACTGCTTCGTTCGGAAACGGCAACATCAACCACCACACTGGTTTACACATGCACAGTAGTCCAGGAAGTATTTGTTATGGTTAGATAAAAGTGAGAGGGTAAAAGTGATCAAAAATGAAAGACTGAGGAAACAACATAAAAGACATTATCCAAGAAGTGAAAATGAATGCTGATCGTAAATTTCGCAATTTCTTTCACTTTTTTTCTTTCTACACTGACTGTATGAAGTGGTCAAATATGTGTATGCTCATACTTATGCACTATTGGAATAAAAATAAAGCGTATTCCAATTTGTGTGTGCGTGTACACAGACGTTTGTGTGTGTGTGTTTACATCTGAGATCACATTTGCTACAGTGAAAACCCCCCTGTTGTGAAAAATGTCTTGCTGCAAACATGATTTCGTTGTAGAGGAGCTTCACTGTATCAGCGGCACTGCACCCGAATGTTTTTTATCACCAGACAACTCTGTTGCGCGAGACATACACGGCACAACCCTTGAACCGAGATGTTTACACTGCGTGCATTTTCGACCTCGTTACCTACTGGCTTCCCTCCATTGCCTGACCCATTCCCTCACCTCCCTTTGCCGTCGATAGCAGGAGCTAATAAGGCAATTAAAGCCTAATTAAAGGAGTCTTCAGACGAGGCTGCTTATTTGTGCCTTTCAAAGATCTCCCTGGATCTCCACGGACCAACACAACAACGTCGAGGTGGAAAATGCATCATGAAAGGCTCGAAAAGTTCATTCTTCCTCGCCTCTCACCTCAAGGTTAGCGGCTGTGTGCGCACGCGCGCGTGTTTATCCAAGCAGCCCACACGTCCAGAATCAAAGCGCTCGGAACAAGGGTTTCAGAGAGGTTACCGCCGCTCGACATCCAGCATCAAAGTTTCGGTTTCAAAAGGAAAGATAAGAGCGATACAAGGCTGATTTATTTGGAAGGAAGATTTGTCTCTGGATTTATGAAGGTTGTTTTCATCCTGTCGCGCGTGATCACAAGGTGCAGTTGTACACTGAAACAAAATCTTTACACCCCTGAATTAGGAGGCTCTTACAAGGCTTTCGCCTTGTGGGAATTACGAGAAACTCGATTAGGAGGAAGACGACGGCCAAACCGGAGGACTTAAGCTGCAATGCTGGTAAATGGATTGAGAGTTAATTTAGCGAGCCGGAGGGTGAAACGGCCGTCGTTGAATGTGGACGCTCTTCCATTTGCAATCCCCGATACCCTCGCTTTGCTTTTTAAGCGTTCCAATTAGATTGATGTGAGAGTGAAGCAACAGGAACAGCTGTTCACGTACGTCTTTTCTTGTGTGCCACTTATTGGCGAAACAATCGGGAGGCATTTTGTTTACGGATATCATTTTGCAAATTCTTGATCTTAAACGATCAAAGGTTTGGTTTGCTCATAGGATTCTCTGAATGAAGTGGCCGTCCATTTTCATTGCGGCTCATTCTCTTCAGGATTGTGGAGAGCTGATGCCTATTTTAGATGACTTTGAGCAAAAAGAAGACCACACGGATTGGCTGGCAGTCGATCGCAATGTGCAACCATAAACAACTCGTCTTGTCGACAGGATGAAAGGCAAATGACCTTTTGGTTAATTTCAATTGACTGATCAGGCTTAGTTTGCGGTACGTTTTTTTTTCAGTGTAGCACTTCGAGTACGTTTCAAGTTAAGACGTCAAAGTCTGAGATTATGTGTGTGTGTGTGTGTGTTCGTGACTGTGCATGCGTGGTGAGAGTGGAGTGGGTGTGCATCGTGAGGCCTCTGCTGTGACTCCTTCCTCTGGTTGTCAGATGGAGATGGAGAAAGCCGCAGCGCCCAATTCTTGTTAGCATGTCTTTAAACAGAGAGCTCAAACATCCCTAATTCCATTTCTCTTTTTTTATTATTATTTTTTTTTAAACAAATCATTGATGGGCGTTTAACTCCCCCCTCAAATAATCAATTGATTACATGGGAGAACCCCCGTTCTGACCTACTGTTGTCATGCTCATGTCATACAGAGCAGAATAATGCTTCCCGAAATTGTTCTCACGGCGTTGATGCAGTTCAGTTCCCAAGAGTGACATTGCTGTCTGCAGAAATCAAGAAAAACTATTTGAGAAAGGGCAGCACTTCTCTTGGTGGCAGTCATACAGTGCTCTCCATTTGGCCTTAATTGTGTCAATTCATCACAATTTATGGACGCAATTATTCACTATCAATTAATCCTCTCCTGTGCTCATCCTTAAGTAGAACTAAAGTGGGACCCTTAAAGGAGCTCCTAAGGACTTACACTTTCAAATTTAACATATTTTAGAGAAAAGTGCACTTCTAGTCACCTGTAAGTCACACAAAAGGGCTCAAACAAAATGAATTTTTGAGGCTCATGTCGATTTTGGTCAGAAAAAGTATTACAGATTCATTGGCTGATGAATTTAAAAAATATCAAATGCATAAAATACTCCGCCCCTAATGCATTGTATCAATGGCCGCCAATTATAATAGTTTTTCCCCCCTGAAATTATTGACAATTTTCTGGGGGGTGGGGGGGGGGGGGTTCCATTTCCCCTTGAACAACTTTTATCGCTCACCTAAGCATTGCTTGTAAAAAGAAAAAATATTGAAGGTCCCCATTTCAAACATGATGTCAGCAAAAAATGATAGCACACTTCAATGACCCCAAAGTTAGCTTTTTCTTTGCCCTCCCTCCCAACTGGCTTCATTATATAGCTTTAAAAAGGAGAACTTTACAAACTTCGGTGTTTAACACGGATAGTGCCGTGGTCCACTTACCGAACATGAGTGACAGGCATCATGGGGTCTGTAGGCACTCAGTGATGGTGTGATTGTGAGTCTGTTTCGGTAAGTCTCCTTATGTCTTGACCGCTGACCATTCTAGGGTGGGGTCCTCCTTTCGTCCCAGAGTCACTTGGGTTAGACTCCAGCTCAGCCAGGATCCTGAACCGAATAAGTATCATAGAAAACGGATCGATGTGTTTTACCATATTACCTTTTTTTTTTTTGCTTAGCACCATGGTTAAAATCTTACAATGTTACTTGTGCGCCTATTTAATAAAGCTTTTAGCACGTGACTCATTCCATTATACTCGATGCTATGAAAACCACGTGGCCTCGTCGTTTGCACGGTGGCCCAGCGGGAAGCAGGTCTCCCTCAGAGCTCTGAGGGTCTGCAGTCGAACAACTATAACACACTCTATACTTTGACCCCGAACATTAAACATAAGCACCAATTGCGTGTTATTAGCCTGTGCACACAAGCACTTCAGGTAACCCAAGCAAGTTTTAAGACTCACATTAATGTTCATAATGCAAAGCATTAAGCAGGCTAAGTGCTAAAAGGCCGCCTGAGAACTAGCAGATGTCGTACAAATTGTTACCATCAAGTGAAGCTTTCAGAAATGACATGCTCATAAATCTGGGAATGGACTATCTGGGACATTCCCCTTAACCACACACACACAAAAAGAACAACAATACAAAACTAACAGTAAAACTTACTAATCAATCTTTCATGCTTGTATATAAACAAGATTTAGACTCGTTTTGCACACCCTTGGTGATAAGTAGTCACTGGGAATTGCCTCATTATTTTACAATCATTCCTCCATCACCTGGCATTTATGCGTCTGCTCCAATCCTGCTGAGTGGGTCTTAGCTTGTTCCTCATTACTTTATAATTGCTGACTTTTTGTGCGCCCTCAACAAGAAATGAAAAATGCTGAGTTGTCGGTTCAGTGTGGATTAAGTGTCACTCCACGAAGTCCAATAGAACTGTCCTCCCTCGGCTCTGTTTTAGCTCTCAAATCACTGTTTTAGCTCTCTATCAAGGGGCATATATGGCTTTTTCGCAGCTACATGCTTAGCCCCATTGACAAGATCACTTGTTATTCTGTGTCAGGGCAAGGAAGTTATTGATTTTAATCATATTCAGTCCTAATTGATCGAGTACATCGGGGTCAAACTGGCACATTTGTTTGTCATGACAGCTATTCATTTACATATAATGGTGACTGTAGACATAATGTATGTCATCAGTTTCTCTTGCCATGTCAAGAACTGTGCGCCTCCCTTGTTCACTGATTTTCAAAGCAATGAGAGGAGCCAAGCTGCGTACATCTGTGAAAACACCAAGACAAAGACTTGCCTGCCACTGCTCAGATTTAGAGCGAGTCTCACGCAAGACTTGCACTGGTCACGAAATTGGAGCCCTTTATTTTGAACTTCCTTACATTGAAAATTTAGCTTCTTGCTACTGATCACCTGTTTACATCCACCATTGCCAATAGCAATCTGCACTTGTCTCTGCGTCAGAATGGAGTGGTCTACTTCACAGGCCGTGAATGTGTACATGTGGTGGGGACTGTTGAAGCTGAATATTTGGTTCATTGAATCAATGTGTCTTAATTTAACGTATTTCAGCATTGCTGCAGATTCAACAGAAAAAATAGGAATCCATATCCATCAGTTAAAACAAATAGCTTAGTTTGCACTGAAATGGCAAAGAACAGCAGTGTACATAGTCATTGCAACACCTATTGTTAAAATACAGAAAACAGACCTCAATATGACAACAGTATTTTTAAAACAGTCGTGTGTCAGGTACCCACCTCTAAAAAATGGCACTCTCTATTAAGGTCTAACAGGGGTTTTCACGCCCCATTTTGAAAAAATCGTCCATAAAGGACCCCAAGCTGTCCATAACGGCGCCTAAATAAAATAACAAAAGTAGTGTATGTTTATGTACAGTAAAATATTTTCTAATTGGTTTAAAATAGATGTGTTTGAAGTAACTCTAAAATAAAACGCACTTTCTATATCGTTAAAAAAGATTCCGACACTCTGAAACAATCGTCCTAAAAGGACCCCTAGCTGTCCATATGAGCGCCTAAATACAATAACGAAAGTAGTGTAGGCGTGTGTCCTGTAAAATATTTTCAATTGGTTAAACTGTACTGGCCATTCATGTTCATCCACTTAAAAAAAAAAACAGTTCAGGTGTGTCAATGCAATGTAATGAAACTTCCCATGGGAGTGATTTTGTGTCTGACTGGGACTGATATGATAATAATGTGTGTGATTAATCATCGTTATTTATCTTTAGCAACGTCACAGCTAGCTATGACTGACCCTAATAAAGGTCTAAATTTCTTCTCTTGTATTTAAAGGTCATATGTGTACATATAAAGGAAGAGCTGTAAAGCTCACTGGTGTTTGCTTAGTGAATGAGTCAGTCATGCATGTGAAGAAGATGTAGCTGCAAAAAATTTTTAAAAATGGATTTTTTCTTAAAATCTCGCTGTGATTATGCAAACTTCCAGGCCGGCGTGATGCGCACTGCAAAGGCCAATCAAGCCCTCACAAAAAAGGGACAAATTACCATATTCAAGGAACAAAATGGCCGCCTTAATTGCAGCTGCATCAAGGCTGTGTTCTTCACGCCTCCTCATCACCCTTTTCTCCTCCATCACCAGATGTTCTTCTTTTTTTGTTTTTCTTTTGCATTTCACTTCATTCCTCCTCCAATCACTCAGTCATCAGATGGCTATTGTGCAGACATAGGTGGGGGTGCAAGAGCTTGTAGGGCTCAAACAAGGGCTGTCATCATCCTACCACAGAACACAATGCCAATAATATCAGGCTGGCACACTTGGCTTGTCAGCCTTTCTTTTGTGTCGTTCATACATTCCCATTGTGATTGTTTCTTGATGTCTTTTGTCCAAAAGTTCATCTCCATCTTTCTGACTGCTCGCTTGTCAGTTTACTGTCCTTATTGTTGTTCTGTGAGTCAAGGAAACATTCTGGTTACACATGAACAAGCCAACTCTGATAGCCTGTTATCCTAATAACGTTCTTAAACTTCTCTTTTATGATTCATCATCTTCCAGGTCCTTTACATCATAATTAAACTCCTCTGGTGATTTAATGTAATAGTTCTTTTTTTTTGTGCTCTAATAACATTTGTCAATGTACTCTTGTAAAGCTTATCATTTTCTTCATTCTCCTTAGTTCTTGTAGAAGTTTATTAGAAAGTAGAAGACATCAGTGTCCTTAATTTTGCAGGTAATAATGCATGCATCTTTAATGAATACTGCAATGCAAGAGGAAGGTTAGTAATGATCCAACTTAGGACTTCCCAGGTGGAGGTTTGTCATTTTACGATGAAAAGCAGCTTAGCCTCCAGTCGAAGTGTCTCCTCTGACTCCAAGCAGTCAACACATCCCGTTGTGAATTTGCCTCCTACGTTCACTGCCATCATTGCAAACAATGTCAGAGACACTGTACTGTCACCGTTTGTCGTCTGCCATTGTTACTCCTAGTTTGTCTTCCCTTGCTCTCGCCGAGGTGTTGACGGCATTCGCACTGCGCCAACGATGAGACGGAATCAGTCACGCTTGCGCTGTGAGCGCAAGAAGGGAAGGAGGGAGAAGGGTGGTTGTGAAAGAGTCTCAGGTGCCTTAAACAGTTGTGCATCGGAGATAAGCCGAGGTCTTGACTGCTGTTAGGCGGAATTTCCATACAGTCGGAATACTTGACGCCAATCTGCCGCGGGGAACAGCTGGAAGTTTCTCTATGAGATTAAACCGCTCCATCCTGTTATTCACTAATTGTATTGTATTGTGGTATAAGTCGAATAGAAAAGTTTTGAAGAGATAAAATGCATGGAGGGGTCATAAATTGATTCAAAAACTAGACTAGGAATTAACACGATGGGACTGGCTAATCGATCGGCAGAGATGTGTTCTTTTGACGCTGAAATGGTAAGCACACTGTCGTCGATGAGCGAGCTCCATAAAGCCAAACATGTTCTGCAAACCCAAAGTTGGATGTTTGATTCCCAGTCTCTCCATCATGAGGTACCTACGATGCAACTAGGCAGTCTGACAGTCTTTTCTGTAGTACTATTTAGGACATCCAATCATGTTCCTTTCACCTGCAGGTTCAGAATCAGATTGCATTTTATTTGTATATATATTTTTGATTAGACGAAGCTATGGCTTGACATAAATCTAGTTCCTTGGCCCAAAGGTTCTACGAAAGGAAAGCAATATATTTAGACATGGTTTTGGCCTGATATGTGAGTTTTTCAGGAAATCATGAAGGAAAAATTCAAAGCTCCAATTGGTGACCCATGATGACATTCACACATATATCATGTTAGTTTATGAACAATTGAAAAGTAAGTTTTCCAAATTATTTTATCCATTCAGTGCATTATAGTGCAAGTTTAAATGATCTTTGTTCCATGAGGCGACACCTCAGGCAAATATTTACATCTGTGTTGATCTGTGGGCTGTTATGCGCGGGATCACTTGTCCCCTATTTGTGTTTAACATTTTTTTTTTATTTGACAGCTTGTGCTTTTCACCCCACCACCATCACTTTGTTCCTGTAAGTATTGAGGGAATTTGTGCACCAATTAAAGCGACCTGTCACGTTTTTTTTTTTTTCCCCCAGTCATTCGCTGATGCTCAAACAGGGATTTCTACGGCGTGCTGATCGAGTGCTAAATATGCTCCCTCTGCTCTCCTCATAAAGAATAAGCGATTAAATGTGCCTTGTTCCCAGCGACACGTTAATAGTGTGATAAATCCAGTTAGGAAGATGTGATTTTTAAAAGCAGCCCAAAGACATTTACAGCGCGCCGCACAAGCGTGACTTATTACTACATATTGCAGATAGATCTAGTGGAAAACAACAACAAACGTGCCTTAGCCAGATTGCGCGCGCGGCTGAATTAACAGCAGGGCGCTTCATAGTCTTATAGATACATGTCAATGTGTTCAGATTAGGAGGCCTGCACAGAAAATGGCCTCTTAATTAATAATGCTTGACGAGGCTTCTGGTGGCAAGCTAAAGGCTCATTAGAAGACACTAACGAGTCCCCGGTAGCGGAAGATGTTGCTTTCCAATAAAGAACGGACTAATTGGCTGATTACAGTCATAGTCATATTCTAAAACTGGAAGGCAGCTTCCATATTTTTTTTTTTTTTAGAATCACTTACATTTGACAGGCTTGTTAACAAAAATCTTCTCTTATGCTGTGTTTTTACGTTTCTTCTTGTCTCTTTTCAAGATCTTTAAACCATCAACCTACCCATTTGGAAACACCGCTCATTTTTTGATACCAATGCAAGGGTGCCAAAACATAGAAGAATGAAAGTGGAAGGAAAAAAAGAAGAATGAACGTTTGCTTGGGAGAATTTTGCGACTCTTCTCAGAGTTTTCGTCACACTTGCGAGCTAAAAAAAAAAAAAAGAAGAAACGGGATGTCAGGCAACAGGACATATAAGCAAAAGAAGAGAAAACAAGACAGCACTGTGGCTTACCCGAAAGGAAGTCTGGGCCGGTGGACCCACGTGGCAGGCAGAAAAGGTGTAGGACTGTGACACCAGAACTGTGTGCACGGTCATCCATCACCGTGGCAACCCGGCCTGTCAGGGCCGCAAACTTGGGGGGGGGGGGGCAGTGCCGGGGCAGATGGGAAGGGAGGACGAGACCATAGTATCCTCCTTCAGCGCCAGTCTGAGGTAGGGAGGCGGGACGGAGGCCAGGATGAGCACGCTCATAAACACACACACGCATTCAAGGTAGAATAGGGGCTAAAATGTGTGATGACCCGCGACCTTCGATGTCTCTGTGTCCACTCCACAGAGAAGACTGTCTGGAAGAGATGCAGCACATCCATCATCACAGCCCTCATGACTCTGCTGACAACCAAAGTCTAGCTCAAGTGCATACGCGTGTGCGTGAGAGAGAGAGAGAGAGAGAGCATGAACTCTTTTTGAAGGCTTGCTGTGTCCTAAAGCCAGGATTATAGAATATCATGTTTCTATGAGGCGGCCCGGTAGTCCAGTGGTTAGCACGTTGGCTTCACAGTGCAGAGGTACCGGGTTCGATTCCAGCTCCGGCCTCCCTGTGTGGAGTTTGCATGTTCTCCCCGGGTCTGCGTGGGTTTTCTCCGGGTGCTCCGGTTTCCTCCCACATTCCAAAAACATGCGTGGCAGGCTGATTGAACACTCTGAATTGTCCCTAGGTGTGAGTGTGAGTGCGAATGGTTGTTCGTTTCTGTGTGCCCTGCGATTGGCTGGCAACCGATTCAGGGTGTCCCCCGCCTACTGCCCGAAGACAGCTGGGATAGGCTCCAGCACCCCCCGCGACCCTAGTGAGGATCAAGCGGCTCGGAAGATGGATGAAAGATGAATGAAAATGTTTCTATGACTCTAACTTTTTTCAAGATTAAAATATGTGTCTATTGTACACTATTCTTGATTTAAATTGAAGTTTCTACATGTTTGTAGATGCAAAAAGCCATCCTTAAAACCATGCTGATGGCATATTTCCTTCACTTTTGCCTCTGTAAAATATATCATATTGAGCCACTTCTCTCAGTCATAGAATATTAGTGATGTGTAACTTTTGAATATTTTTTTTCTGTTAACAATTTATCAGTACAGGAAATTATAAGATATCCTTTATTCGTCCTACACTGGGGAAATTTACAGCCTCCAGCAGCAAGAATGTATGTAGAAAGAAGAAAGGAGAAAGAGAAAAAAAAAACAACAAACATTTTTCAATTAAATACAATATGAACACAAATGGATAAATCGCAGTAGTATTTACAATTTTCCTTCACATCATTTAATTATTATTATTATTATGATTGTTATTTTTTATTCATCAGCCTGACAGCAGTCGGTAGTCGGTAGTCGGTATCTTATGCTCTTTCATCGCATGAAGTGTATACAGTAGTGAGCCTCTTTAAAATCATTTGCGTCTATTCAAATAATACCGTATTTTTGTATGACTGGCTTTTATTTAATCACGGCTACTTCTTCCATTGCTGTCATGATTTTCATCCGATGTGTTGACTTACACAAGCTAATGATCAAAGTTAGATGCAGAGGGCACTCATTGGTGACTTTCTTACCATTTCAAAACATCCATTAAATGACCACGGAGGATTGTTAGTGAATTAAGCAAGCACAGATAAACACTTAGTGAGCAGATTATCAAGTACTGTATGAGCAAATAAGCAGGAGCGGCATCCCACTCAATTAAAGAACAGCTTATCTGTGATTCAACAGTTCATGAAAAGCTGTTGTGGTTAAGTCCAAGTCCCTCAGGTGCACCAATTCTCCACCCCCCACCCCGCCCCTCACCCCCACTTCTTCAGAGTAATTGCATTTGTTTTATTCACAATAAATAACGCTGCTCAGCATTGAGTTACTTCTGTGTCAGACGTGCTTGCGTCACCAAAGTGGGAATGTAACACTTCATTGCATCTCGATGCACTTGAAGTCAGCGCCGTTAGATTGCCGGGCGAGATTAAAATGTAACTCGGTTTGTAGTCTGCGTGGGAAAAACGATCATCCCGGTGTCGCGCAACACTGCGATATTGATATTGCAGGAGAACGGCATTCACGTCACCCTGCTCGATGTTGACTGATGCGCAACATGCGGTGCCGCAGTCGAGGATCACTTTGAGGCCCCGTTGTCAAGAGCCGACCACCTTAGGGTCAGTGATGCAGGCCACTGAGCAGCAAATGCCTTGGAAGACACAACGCAATGAAATAATTACATCATGAATAATAACAAATGAAATGCTAGGTATTGTCGCAGGGGAGGGGAAAGCGCCAAAAGACAAGAGAAAGGAGTTTAAAGGAAATTTAAACACTTGCAAAAAATGGATCGCAAAGTCCTGTCGGGAGCCTCCCAGCAACATCTAATGATAGACTAAACAGCTCTTCTGGAACAGTGCTTGTTCCAGCACATTTCAAAGTGCGACGAGGGTAGTGATGCAATCACAACCTACAGAGGTGCCCCCCTCCTCCCCCCTCCACAGGCAAGCACATGTTTTTTGTGTCCCTGTGACCGATGCACTTGGACAGACTTTATATGGCAGGAACTTAACAATTCCACCATTTAGCACATTTGAGTTATTTGGGCAGAACTCATCGGGGCATATGTTTTGAACAGACACGGAAGAAATACTTGACAGTCCATTAAAGCTCTTCACAAACTCAACAGGCACCAATGAGGTTGCATTAGTGCAAAACCAGACCGAAAGCTGGCACCGTTTTTGTCTTTCTGGGAAGTGGCCACTCCTGGGGAGGTTTGTCACTGTTCCATGCTTGCTCCATTTGTAAATAAATGGTTCTCATCATGATTTGCTCAAGTCCTGAAGATTTGGGAATGACTTGCTAACCGTTTCCAGACTGAGAGATGGTCAATTAGTTTTTCTTTGGGTTATGGACTTTTGTTGCTGCTTTTTGAGATCTTTGCTTTGGGCTGACATCATTTTGACAGACAGGATGTATTTAGGGGATTTAACTGGTCGGGGGGTAATCCGGCTTGGGTGTGGTCAATGAAAATGAACTGAAAAAGGTTGACTCCGTTAAATCGAATAAGGGGGAAAATACTTCTTCCAAATGCGGTCAGGCTTTGAATAATTTTGAAATGATTATTTAAAAACTGAATCTTATTGTTCCTGACGTTATCCTTGTCTGAGCTTTGCATTAGTTTGATGATCTGAAACATTTAAGTGGGGGAAACTATGAAAAAAAAAAGAATTATACTTCATGGTGCTCCATGCCTGTCACGTTGTGCCCGAAGCGATAAAATGATCGCTTCGTGCACAACAAGATAAGGAGGTGGATCCCCGAAATAGCAGACAAAGAAAAGATGGTCCGAGAACAAATGAGTTTTAATACAAAACACAAAATACCCGTCCGGGAGCAACAAACAGAAAACGCTGGTCAAAATCAGGACCAGGAATAAAAGGAAGTAACAGAAAACGCTTGCGAGAAAATGGCTAGGAATATAGTTGGCAACAATCGGAATTAATAAGAGTAGATTTTACGACGCGCAATCACAGCCACAAGGCTACACGGCAACGAATAGATTAGGACAGCAATCGAGAGAATTGGCACGGCGTGGAATACTCCGGCAGTAAGTCAACTGCCCGAGCACAAAGATAAAGCCTGTGTAATCAGTCCTTAATGGGTGACAGGTGTGTCGGCGGTAGGCAGGAAAAGCCTGCCCCCTGCTGGCAAACCCGGGACGTGACAATGCCCATAGTGTAAAAATGCTTTTTTTTAAAAAAACAAATAAGGTAGCTAAACAAATGACATCATGAGTTTGATCGATTGCTCGTTTTTGTAATCACATGCAAAATTGAAACCATTTCTGACTACTCCGGAGATTACTGTAAATCACTTTGTGATCAGCATCGTGAGCTAGGTACTGGCTGAAGCGTGAAAAACTGCAAAGAAAGTATGCTTTTATTGCCGCATTAGTATGTGGCTCACGTCCTGCTGATACACTGCTAATTAGCCTCAAGCTCAGAACGGGCACGCTTCCAATTAGTGGTCGATGTGCCCTTTTCAGTACACCACCGTCACAATCCTGAGTGTGTGTGTGCGTGCAGTGACAAGCGGGTAGTGCCGGAATCTCAGCAGAGAGGTGAATGTGATTCAGTTTTTGGTTGTTTTATTTTCAGGGCTGTACAGAGCAAAAGTGTCTGGCTAGCAGATTTCATCTATCCATTTTCTAATCTGTTTATCCTCACGAGGGACGCGGGCGGGCCGGAGCCAATCCCAGCTCTCTTCGGGTAGTGGGGAGGGGGAGGGGGGCACACCCTGAAGTAGTTACCAGCCAATCACAGGGGCACACATAGACGAATTACCATCCGCGCTCACACTCACACCGAGGGACAATTTAGGATCTTCCCATTAACCTGCCATGCACCTTAATGCATGTAAATTTGAAAAAAAAATCATTAGCAATCAGTCAATTTTTTTTTCAATGAAAAAAAGAACAATTTGACAAAAATGGACAAAACCCTTTCATGCCTCATGTTGTTGGCTTGATTGGGCTCTGAGCCAAATGCTAATTAAAGCACTGTTAATAAAGTCTTTTTCGTGGCAACAGTTTCCAGTGTGGATTTAAATATTCCAAATCTAATTGATCTCAGGGGGAAAGTTTGTTTTGAATGAAAGAAACTACAGTCACACAAAACATCCGAGGTTTACTGGGTTTTGCTTTTGCTCCTCTTCTCTGTTCTCTTCCCTCGACGGTCAGCTCATTCGTCTTGAGGCTTTCTCAGATGTCAGAGCGACGCGTGGCTCAATCGATCAGTGAGACCAACTGCCCTTTATTTCTGTGTGTGTCTGCGTGTGTGTGCGCGCACACATGCGTGTATATATATATATATATATATATATATATATATATATATATTCTCATCATTGACTGATGATATATATATATATATATATATATATATATATATATATATATATATATATATGTGTGTATGTATAATCCGAAATGCGTGGGGGAAATAAAATGCTATTTTACGTATTATATATTCTTTAAATATACTGTACGTATTACATGTTCTTTAAATTAATCTGTAATCAGTAGTTTTTTTTCTGCCAAAAATGGGCATCGGCATTGGCATAAAAATAAAAAATCCATATCATTCGGGACCTAGTTTATACATTACATTACTGACATATTTTATTGTATAATTGTGTCTAACAAATAATTGCAGATATTATTGATCTCAATTTGAAATTTTATTTTGAAAAGTCGACCCACTGACAAAGTAAAATGAACACGTTGGTATCTTTGCCCGGCGGGTCATGGCAGAACATTGCCATCAACTGTCATAAGAACAACTCTTTGGCAATTCTCTATACTGATTGCCTCTCATAGTGTCGATTTGAAGCCGACCCAGCAGCAGATGCACGGTTAAAAAAAGAAAGAAAGAAAAAAAGAGATACATGAATAAAAAAAAATTCCTTGAAATAACTGATTTGGGTGATTTTGGATCCTTGGCAAAAGGTCGGCAGCCACTGAGTGCTTTCCAGATTAGAAATGTGGCAGGTGATGAGGCGGCAGGCAGCTTTTTCACCCATCAAATCAGTCTGAGAGCGGCATCAAATCAGTGCATCTATGCGAGTCCCACGGTGCAAATCACTGCTGCAAATGAGAGCGGCTAACAAAGCGCACGATAGATAGTCAACCAGAATAATACAAAAGAGAGCGAGGGAGAGACAAACAGGCTATAAAATAACAACAGAAAATATAAAACATGTTTCAGTGTTTCACTAAATCAATATTTTTGCTTGGACACAGCTGGCCAGTCACAGCACAGAACAATAGTCTGATAACTTTTGGATTTGAGAAATCTTAAGTTTGATATATTTTTCTCTTTCACATCTTACAGTGGACGTAGTGAACAGTTGTTCAAAAACAAAAAAATACCAAGTGCTGCTTCAAGTTATTTAGTGTCATTCCTATTTCAGTTTACAATCAAACTAAACATCAAACAAAAACAATAAACCAAACCACATAACTTACCAGCGGCTGCTAGCTTAATGCTAACACACGATACAAAATGATTTTACATCTACCTTTCAGTGGGAAAAGATTATTTGAGATATTATTTTTCTCAAATTAGGAGTGAAACAATGAAAAAAATTCAACTTGTATGTCAAGGCACCACTGAACATAATGACATACAGTAAGGTTGTTCACCAAATGCAAACCAGCCAAGCTAACGAGGCTAGCTATGGTTGCTACTGTATGTTGGTTTCGGCCTGTCGTGGATGCAACCTTCAGAGGCAAACAACACGTCACCCACTACCTGTTTTTTTTTTCTCAAAAACTGTATATATTTCTGAGAATACCTCACACCTCATATAGCAACAGTAACCAAGGGGGGGGGGGGGGGGGGGTGTGTCATGAAATGCCAATTAAACCAGATGCTTGCTGCCCTCAAATCTGGCCGTCTTTTGTATGTTTTTGTTGCAACTGCAGCGCGATAACAATTGAAGCAAACTCCTGCCAATCACCGTCACGCTCAATCAAACTTAATTGACTTTCCCGCATTAAGACGTTATAGCTTTTCAAGTGAACACCATTTTGCCGTCTGTTATTGTTAAGAAAAAAAGAGCTGTGGAAAAAAGAAAAAAAATAATCCAGTCGGAATGTTTAACCTTTCCAAACGCCTGCCCGGCTCTCTGGAGCGGATCGTACCTGCACTCTTGCTTCTGTTTATTCCCGTCTTGTTCTTGTGGCTGTTGGGAGAGGAAAAAAAAAAAGAAATGTATTTTTTTTTCTTTGACAGGAATCCCATAACAGCTGTCAGAGACATTTAAATAAAAAAAAAAAAGCAAAATGCAACATCGTCTGGAGTTGAGGGTGAATAAGAAAACGAAATACTGTATATGGTGTTGTCTCCTACTGACTTGCGTGTGGACGAGGCATAAAACGGGAAGCTGTGACAGAACTGGGCTGATTGAAGGTTTGGGAGGAAAAGCATTTCGTGGAAAGCTTACAAAATAAGTCTCCTTAAGAAAGCACATTTAATGAGGGATTTGAAAATACATTTCAACTTTTAACCCGGGTTTCTTCTCATCAGGTTGCGCTGACACTTACTGCAGATGAAATGAGAACAATTTAGAAGTCAACCAGTGTCACGGAATTGCTCGTGTTCCACTTTAGAGGTTCCACCTTCACGTTTCTGCAGGAGACTTTAGATGAAATATTCGAATGCAGATTCAATCTGAAGTTTTTTCCGCTTGTGCAGACTTTTGGGGACCCGTTACAGGAAGTTGATGCATGCCGGCATGTATCATCAATGACAATAGAAGAAACAAAAAGCGGAAGATGAAACAACGCGAGGAGACGCCGTGGCACAGCAGGACACGATGAGATGAAGAGGAGGCAAACCAAAACCAAAGTTGACGTGGTTCAATTATGGATGAGTAAAATATCACGCGGAACAGAACTGGATTTTCAGCGATCTCATTTCTCCCAAATGCTAAAGACTGCGCCGTTCAGTTTGGTTCATCGTAGTCCGGTAATGGCGACGGTGATGAGATACTTTTGAGTTTTTGTCATCATTTAGAGCAGGCATGTCCAAAGTCCGGCCCGGGGGCCAAATCCGGCCCGCGGTCGAATTTCATCCGGCCCTCGACCCCCGTCATAAAATCAGTGCCGTCTGGCCCGCCGGTTGGGCGCAATGGAACACGTGTTGCATTGACTGAGGTCTCGTAGACTGGTGAGTGATGTTTCAGAGAGTACTGCTTCCCTCTAGTGGCTAAATGAGTAATAGCATTCACTAAATGAGTAATAGCATTTAGACACTAGAGGGCATCACTCACGAGTTAACAAGACATCACTCCGTGTTTATATTGACTGATATGTCATATTGCAAATGATCCTTGCAGTTGTGGATATGTGTATTGCTTGTTCATTTCCCTGTTGTTCGAGTCAAAGGTTTTGTGACTATTGAAAAGTCATGGTGATACATTTTATGTTTCAAATCAATCAATTTGCACTCAGGAGACTTTTGTTTAAGAAAAAGTCAAGTGAATAAGCAGTTGCATGTGATATACCTGTTTCAAATGAACCAAAAGAAATTCTTAAGATTGTTGATTTTAAAATAAAAATGGAAATGTGAAACAGACTGGCTTACCAAAATTTGTTGAACAATATTGTTGTTCAATGTAAAGAATGTCAGCCAAGGTCGGCCCCCCGACATTTTACCACATAAAATCTGGCCCCCTTGGCAAAAGGTTTGGACACCCCTGATTTAGAGCAACAGTTCCTTCTGTTAGTTTTGTAGCTTGGCTGCTCCATGAACCGCCATGTCAATCAAAGTTGGACATCGTGTCCCCCCTTCAGGTGCAGCGGGTGACCGGCAGATGGAGTCGGACCGTACCAACTTGCTGACCACCTGCTCCTGCGATGCGGGTAGGGCCTCTAAATCCCTCTGCCGCTCGGCTAATCTCCCTTTTGCCACTTTCAGTGCCAGATACGACCTCGTCCGTCCCTCGTCGCCATCACCAGAAATGTCTCGGAAAAAGGAAAGAGGGTTGGCACATCAATCGCAGGCAGGAGTTGGCGAGATGATTTGTGACAGCGCGATACTCCCTAATGCGATTTCCCCTCCGCCCGGCCTCCTGCTGCGTCAACACGAAGGCTCCGCCGCTTCCAATGCGGCATTGTCGATATTTTGCGATTTACCTTTTGCTGCACGCATACCAACTCACTTATCACTTTGTCACGCACAACACCTGCCTTCACGCCGCTTTGTTATTTTGCTCCCGTTAATACGCTTGCCTCTCCACCTGCTTCTTTTCAGCCGAGGCCTCAAATCGCAATCTACTCCGCGGAGATGGAGCGCCGGACAGAAAATAGAAGTACAGAAGAACAAATGAAATAGAAGAGGAATGAATCTGGGATAAAGGGATGGGGGGGGATTCTCGTTTCTCGTTTCATGGATTTTTTTTTTCAATCTTTTGACAAAATACGTTGCCAAGTGATGACAGGCTAATATCGCTCATGGTAAATTGATGAAACTTTGTTTGCCTGAGAAATGCGGCGCACTCGGAGAACAACTGTAGGCAAACAAAATGAAATTTTTACGGCAGACTCGCATTTGCTGATGGTGCTGACACAACAAAAACTGCAGTACTGTTCTAATTTTCATGAAAATGTTGCTGACTATGAAGTATTTGTACTTCACTCCCTACCACAATTGGTGAACAAGCATTCACTGGTCTGTGAACTAGTAATTTTTTTCCGAACTAATCTCGACCAGTACTGCCCATCAAATCCGCAATGTTTCAGCGAAATATAACGGACTCATGTCAGTGCCCATTAACAGCAAAGGGTTTTTGTCTCCAAGCAAGGTTGAATGCAATTGGAGGCCGCGCGCTGCCTGACTGACCAGTCGAGTTTAACCGAGCGTGAATGACGAGCCATCAGCGCAAGGCCCTCAAGACTGGCAGATGCTAATTTAGGACCATAATAAAGCACGCATGCAAGAAGCCCAAACAGTTTTAAAAAAAACAAAAAAAACATAATCCAGTCGTTAGCAAACAGGAGACAGACTAATAGTTTGCACAGGTTTCAATCTAACGCCAACTTGGGTCACTTAAACCCTGACATATATTACTGTTCATTTTCAAGAATCTCATCATAATTGTCACGGTCAAATTATGAAATGGGGTGGCCCAGCGGTCGACTGGTTAACCCGTCGGCCTCACGGTGCAGAGGCGCAGGTTTTGATTCCGGATCAGGCCTTCCTGGGTGGAGTTTGCATGTTCTCCCAGTGCCTGGATGGGTTTTTTCCGGGTATTCCGGTTTCCTCCCACATTCCAAAAACATGCGTGGCAGGTTAATGGAACACTCTAAATTGTCCCGAGGTGTGAGTGCGGATGGTTGTTTGTCTTCTCCTTGGGTAAGTTCTCCTGAAGCC
Source organism: Hippocampus zosterae (assembly GCF_025434085.1). Classification (NCBI taxonomy): domain Eukaryota; kingdom Metazoa; phylum Chordata; class Actinopteri; order Syngnathiformes; family Syngnathidae; genus Hippocampus; species Hippocampus zosterae. The sequence continues at coordinate 6,143,775 of NC_067464.1, forward strand.
CCCCCCATTAAAAAAAAAAAAAAAAAATTATATATATATATATATTCATTCATTCATCTTCCGTACCGCTTGATCCTCACTAGGGTCGCGGGGGGTGCTGGAGCCTATCCCAGCCGTCTTCGGGCAGTAGGCGGGGGACACCCTGAATCGGTTGCCAGCCAATCGCAGGGCACACAGAAACAAACAACCATTCGCACTCACACTCACACCTAGGGACAATTTACTGCTTGGTGCTTTCTACCGCCTTATTACTTATTACTTATTACTGATTCGTCTTACTGTTTATTGTATATGTTAAATCGCTCCATGTACAGCACTTTGTATGCAGCGATGGCTGTTTGAAAGTGCTCTATAAATACTGTTGACTTGACTTGACTTGACTTGAATTTAGAGTGTTCAATCAGCCTGCCACGCATGTTTTTGGAATGTGGGAGGAAACCGCAGCACCCGGAGAAAACCCACGCAGGCCCGGGGAGAACATGCAAACTCCACACAGGGAGGCCGGAGCTGGAATCGAACCCGGTACCTCTGCACTGTGAAGCCGACGTGCTAACCACTTGGCTACCGGGCCGCCCTATATATATATATATATATATATATATATATATACACACACATTTTTGAGTAACTTCAGGAGAAGTTGCCTTATTTCATTTTAAAAGAATAACATTTAGTGCATTTTCATTGCTGTCAAATGTCGAAATAGGTCAAGGTTGACCCGAACAGTGCGTAAGGGTTCATATGTGGTGGAGAAAAGCTTATGCAGGGATGAGATGCCATTGCTTTCAGATGCTCATTAGAGCCGTGTGTGTGTGTGTCAGAATATTAACATCAGAAACACAAGACCTTGATTTAAAAAAAAATGCTTTAAAAGTTGCATGCAACCTTTCATTGAATGACTTGTAAAAGTGTTCATGATCTCAGCTCTCTATGGCTGGAGTTCCATTGCGCTTCTAATTTAGTGCCCATATACGATTTATTTTATCATTTACTCAACATCAACATATTAAATATAATAAGCCTCAGGCCATGGTCGATTTTACTGCGCTTTCTTCAGCTTGTTCATGACCAATTCTGGGCATGAACAGACATGATGTTTAACTTTGAGCAGAGAGCTGCTATTTTCTGCTTTTGCTAGCATAACGATTTTTAAGTCAAAATCATTTATTGTTATTAGTATAAAATGTCTACTCATTTTCATTTTTTTTTACCTCTTCAAATTTCACCTTGTTTGGCTCACGCGCAGGTTGTGAATTGGCTCATAAATGAAATATATTAGATATTTGCAGGATCACCCCCTACCTCTCCTTCTATCACTAATTCAGATGGCACAGGGAGTGTCCAGTTCAGAAATTAAGCAATAATTGTAACAAGATCAACAGAGGGTATCCTGGCTTAAAATCTAATTTGCATCGGCCACATAACACCTCTTTCAAAATTAAAGAATATGACAGGACGTGATGCTTGAAAATCCAAAATGACATTCCAGAGTGCCAAAATCTGTATAAAATGTTTTTACGGCAACCAAAAAAGTTTGCGATTGCCTATTAATGCCCCATCATTGCAACAAAGCGATTTTTCTTTTAGACAAGGCTATGGCCTGATTAAATGAATTTCCTCACCTCAGTTCAACCTAGTTGCTTGGCATCAAGATGCAATAAAATGGCACCAAAGCAGTATTATCACATGAAACTTGGTTTTGACCTGAACACAAAAACTGAATAATGGATATCCCCCCCCCACTCCAAATCCAATAGTCCAATTCTGAAACTTTGGACTTCACTGTATTTGCACAAAAGACAACTAAAAAGTATATTTAGCAAAACGTTTACAGTGTATCAGAGATTGTATTGACTCACACTCACCGTAAACAGCAAGAGCACAACTCGTACACGTCATTAGGAGGCGCTCACATCATCACCGCGCTCTTCACCTTCAAGCTGGTGAGCCGCCGAAATGAGAGACTACTCAACCATGAACGCGCGGGCACCTCCAAACCATCAACAAGTCCATTTTAATTCTCAACACAGGTGAACAGAGAGGCACTTCTATTAAAATTGGAAATGGCACACTTGGGGGTGGCGGGGGGCGGGGAGGGGGATGGGGGGTGGGTAAACAAAATCACATTGAGCCAGCAGCAGGGGAGAGAGAGAATGTTTGAGACGGTTGGTGAAGCACTGCGAGGGTTGTCAGATGACAGGGGGTGGGGGGGGGGGGCGGGGTGTCTTACAGGTTCGTAGAAAGAAATGGGTTAAAGCAATGCAATTTTTAGTTTTGTTCAAATGCAAAAGGTCACCCATCGCGCCGCACCATGAATGCGCCACCGTTCGTGATTACTTTACATTCGTTCATTAAAAACCTACCACGCTTCGAGGCACAAAGCCAAGAGAACCATTTTCTCTCGCTCGCCACTTCTATTTTTTTACGCTCCAGGCGCACGCCATTCTGTTTCATTATTTAGTTTCTAATTAAAGCACCTGTATTTATGCCTGGACTGGCTTCAGTGTCCACTGAACGTCATATCTCCTGCCGGTGGCGTTCATCGGCACAATTTTGCGCCATGCTTATCTGTCTTGGCCCCGAAACTTCATGTGGAACGTTCTCGACTCAAATCATCTTTGAAGTAGGCATTTATTTATTTTTTATTATCATATATGCCGTTAAAAGTAATATTCTGGCAAACAGCACGGACAAAAAAACCCCAAATGTCTTACATAAACACTCCGTGTTTGCACGTCCGCTTTAAAAGACAATTTTACATCTCAATACCTGGGGTGTGATTTGATTCAAGGACGGCTTATTTTAAAGTGGAACGACGTTCAATTCACTGAGGTTATGTATAAAAAGTGTAAGAAGTGTTTATGTTTCTTAATATATGGACTCGAGCTAGCTTTATTTTTACTTCGGCAATGTCAAAGACTGTGCGCGCCGCTCCTGTGCTGAATTGAAAGGGAATGCCATTGGCTGGTAAACAAGTGCGTGTTCACTCCCACAACTGCGTAAACGCCCCTTTCTACCTGCGAAAATACCAAAAGAATAAAACTCCACCCATGTTCTGGACCTGAAAATAGGGTCACTAGTCTTTAAGATTCAATCTAAATTGTTGCTTTGGTAAAGATTTCTTTTCCCCCTGAAGAGCAGAGCATATCATGATACCAAAAAAAAAAAAAAAAAAAATCTAATCTTTGAGAGGCTTGCTTATCGGCATTTGTCGCAACCAGCCAACTGGCCAGTGGGCACGGTTCCACACAAAGAGCGACACACTCACAGATCAATGGATCATGTTTGGATCGTGCCCAGTGTTAAATGCTGACAATGTATTCATCGATTTGGCTCTTTCTCTCGGCATCGATGAGTCGAGCAATGGGAAAAGCAGCAGTAACCTTTAGATCTGGGACGGGGAAATCTTACTCCCGTCAGTTTTTATAACGTCAACCGAGCGCCATGTCAAAAAAAAAAAACGGAACAAATTAATACATATACGCATATTCTACGATTTTGTTCAAAGCGGCCATTTTATGGTTGATATTTGATATTTCCAGGGCTCACACAAAGAGAAATCCGTCCTTGAGATTTTATCCACACAGGAAAGACGTTTACAACATTTGACATCGCAAAAATCTCGTGTATTTGGCATTGGATGTGAGCAGCTCAACGCAGCCAAAGTTGACGACTGCCCATAAAACTCCACGAGGTCAGGGTTTGACTAAATGTCTTGCTTGTGTTGAAGGCCCTGATGAGATTCACATGAAATCCTTACTTGCACCCCTGATTGAACTCCGCGACTTGGTATGCCCCTTGAGCTGTGATCCAACCAATGAATATTCATACAAAATTGAGGATTTGTTTGCCTGATTATTACCTGTCTAGCTTAATGATAACAGTGGGCACATTATCCCACAAAGCAATTGAAGCCTGAGGCTTATGTAAATATGCAAACTGAAGAAACATGTTTCTATGGTTACAATAAGAAAAAAAATGATAATCAGGGGCCTCAACAGTTGACAAACGATTGCTAAAATGTTTACGCAATGCATGTCGAAAAAGCTGGAGAAGCGGTTGCCTTGTTAATCTGACAGATGGCGTTTCTTGAGCCACATATCCTGTAGCGAAATAACGATAAACAGCATTTTAATGGACTGTAATTATAGTACAAACAATCTGCTGATGCGACAAAACGGATGACTTGTGTTGAGTGTGTTTCCGTCGTACCTTCCTGGCATTTAATGTGCTGTCACATCACCTTCCGCTAATGAACTTAAAGCAATCGGGCCGAGGACGTGACCAAACTTGATAGCCAGCTCAGAACGAGCACAACCGCAGAAGGGGTGGAAAGGTCAGGCGCTGTCCGAGACGCTCGCTAATGATGCTGCCAACTGCAAAAATCAAGGCGAGTGGGTGGAAAGTGCTGACGCAGATGCTGAAAGTAACAACAACATCAAAAATATGAAGACACAATGAACTTCCTGTCGCCTCCAACTCGATCCTCTTCTACGCTGACTCTCGCCCTTAATTTTCACTTTCAATTAAAGCGTCAATGTGTTTACTTGCAATTAATTAACTGGATTAATTAATTTGGATTTTTTTTGTCTTTATACTTAGTGAAGCAGCAGGTGGTAACATTCATTCATTCATCTTCCGAGCCGCTTGATCCTCACTAGGGTCGCGGGGGGTGCTGGAGCCTATCCCAGCTGTCTTCGGGCAGTAGGCGGGGGACACCCTGAATCGGTTGCCAGCCAATCGCAGGGCACACAGAAACGAACAACAATTCGTACTCACACCTAGGGACAATTTAGAGTGTTCAATCAGACTGCCATGCATATTTTTGGAATGTGGGAGGAAACCGGAGCACCCGGAGAAAACCCACGTAGGCCCGGGGAGAACATGCAAACTCCACACAGGGAGGCCGGAGCTGGAATCGAACCCGGTACCTCTGCACTGTGAAGCCGACGTGCTAGCCACTGGACTACCGGGCCGCCCCATTTAACATACACATTTCAACATAACATTTCAATTCACATTTCAATGTAAATAAAACGGCAAAGAATGAAAATAATCTCGATCTGTAATCGTATCTGAATTCCCTTGGTTGCTTGGACCATAAGCGATCGGTTGTTTTCTGTAAATGTGTTGTATGGTCTTTTTGTCCGCCGCAAAACGGAGCAATTAGGCTGAACACAAATTACAGTCTGTGGCCAGTTGCAAAAAAAAAAAATACAAATATATATATTTTTTAATATAACCATAAACAACATGGCACCTTTGCCAAGGAAGAAATATATACCCTTTGGCAGCTATAGCTATTTTAGAATCACGCAAAGGGAGGAAACGGACGAGTATGGATATTTTATTTTGTTGGCAATGATCGCTGCATTTGTCGATTGCGCTTACATTTTGGCGACAGAGACTCACCACGATTGGCTTTGACGCCACATGTACATGATAAATCTACTGTATGGTATATTGTAACACACAATGTATTCAGCAAATACGCTCCTGTGTTTGTCATACCCTCAAACATAATTTTTATTGTGAAAGAACAGGTTACACGAAACGGCATCTTTTATCGGTGATTACATCGAGGAAGGTTTGAATGGCAACAAAACCAGTTGTCAATGGTGAGCCACTCGTGAAAACTATTTTCAGAACCGTTGCACAATGAGTGACAGTTCAGTCTTGTCGCAAACGTAAAGGCAAATGGCAATTCTGGGGAAGGTAACAATGCTCCATTCATGGGGGAAGATGTTGACGTGCAAAAAGCTGTAAAAATGATCTCGCTTCGGGACGTAAGTCACAGCGGTTTTACCCATCAATGGCAGTCAGTGTTATGGGAACTTTTGTTTGTGTCGTCCTGGCAAATTGTCCTCCCGTCACAGCCCCCCTGCTGATTTTGTTCCGACGTGCATTCATTACCCCGATTCCACTTCCTCCGTCTGCGCACCCCTCTGACCTCCTTCTATTCTTCCTCTTGGCTCCCGTTCACTTCGGCTGGTGTGATACAGGAAGCGAAGCGTCGTGCGTTGCCAGCTCGCACGCTGACACACGCACCACGCACACTCACACACATTGGAAATGTGCGCCTGCAGGGATCTATCTGTATGGCCTCTCAGATGCCCACAAAAAAGACGCGGACTTTTGAAAAACACAAGCCCTCTCTATTCAAACACTCTCAGACGTGCCAGCAGTGGCCACCTGCCTGTTACACACACACACACACACACACAGTCTACTCACACACCCTCTCACACATACCCTCACTCACTCACTTACTCATTCAGACTCACTTTCTCAATTGTTTCTCCTCATTTTCCATCAGAAAAAGGCCCCAGCGCAGCCGTGACGCCGCAGTGAGCACCTGCGGTGGAAAATTTGCATTGTTATTGTGCAACACTCAGACGATGGATATGATCACTTTCATATGTCATATTTCACACAAAAAAATATTCAAACTGTCCAATGCAGGGGTTACCAAATAGGGTCCTCGGAAGCCCTGATCCTGCATGTTCAACTTCTCTCCTCGAGCACACCTGAAAAAGTCTCCTAAACAGTCTCCAAATCCAATTTTAGAACCAATCTTTCATTCATTCATCTTCCGAGCCGCTTGATCCTCACTAGGGTCGCGGGGGGTGCTGGATCCTATCCCAGCTGTCTACGGGCAGTAGGCGGGGGACACCCTGAATCGGTTGCCAGCCAATCGCAGGGCACACAGAAACAAACAACCATTTGCACTCACACTCACACCTAGGGACAATTTAGAGTGTTCAATCAGCCTGCCATGCATGTTTTTGGAATGTGGGAGGAAACCGGAGCACCCGGAGAAAACCCACGCAGGCCCGGGGAGAACATGCAAACTCCGCACAGGGAGGCCGGGAGCTGGAATCGAACCCGGTACCTCTGCACTGTGAAGCCGACGTGCTAACCACTGGACTACCGGGCCGCCCTTGACCAATCTGCAACCAATCTGCTGGGTCAAAATAATTAACCCAAACGTTTGTAAAAGTAATCCAGAAGACTCAAAATTCACAGCTACCCAGCAAGTGGGTTTCGGCGGGACAAACAAAAAAAAAAGCAGAGTACTTCAATCTTCGGGGTACTTTTAACAAAATCGTGACACAGAGATTTTTACATTGTGGGGTGAAAATAACAAAATCTCTCCTTAAAATATGCTAATCAAATTTTCCAAGACGCAGCGGTGGCACACAAAGCGCGTCTCAATTTGCACGCCGTTTAAAATGTCAAGTTGTTTGTACGCATTCAAAGCGGAGCAAATCTTTTTCTTAATTTGCCGCGTGCTCTTTTGGACACGTCGCAGCTGACAGCTGACAATGATGTTTATTGGGGGCAATTTTTTTTTTTTTAAAGGCAGCCGGCTGCAAATCTGAGTCATATTTCTCTTTATCCATGTGTGTCAAACCTCTACTGTGTGCATTTGTGTGTGTGAGATGAAATTGATGTTTTTTTCCAGGATTTGTCAGCTCCAAAAGAGCAGACGTGTGAGGTTTAATAGGGGTTATCGCTTTGAGAACACATCATTCATCAGAACTTGACAAATCCATATCTGACAAAAAAAAAAAAAAAAAAACAACCACCATTGCCACAAATGGCCATGGTGACCCGAATGTGTGTGTGCGTGCGTTTCATTTCTGATCAAATCTGAGTCACGTACCCGTGTATGTGTATGCGTGCGCAGTCAAGCCGGCAGTGTGGTCCAGTCTCCATTTGGACGTCAAGGTGGATTGGCAGCAGGGGATTGGACAATATTTATCTCCAACTCGACTGAGGAAAATAGTTTGTCCCCGGTGACATTTTCATCGATTGCAACATGTATCCTACTACCCCCACTCCTCCTCCCAAACCCAATCCTCTCCACTGAAAAGTGACTAATCTCATGACTTGTGTTCTCCGGCTGGGTCACGATGTCATGTCTACTGAGCAAGATGTTCTCGCTTTCCACACATGGATCCATTTTCCCATATCTGATTTAGTACCAATATCAGATGTTTTTCATGTACAGTTTATCCGCGCTATTCACGGGGGGGGGGGGGGGGTTAACCAGGTCAGCATGTGAAGAGCGAAAGTCCGCATATGATGATGTTTTTTTTTTGCTCCTCTGTGTTTAAATATCCGTTGTTTCTAAAACAGCTAAAACAGTGACCAGTTAGCTTGTCAATGGCGTTTTGCATTGTTTGTTAGCATGAAGCTAAAGTGACTTTCCTAAGACAAAGCAATGTGGTTGTTTTGAAGACAAAAAGGGAAAACATTTATTTGAATTGAAAAAATATAAAGTGGTGCCTTCAGATATGAGTGAGCCCAATTTTTTTTCATTTATTTTGTTTATTATGACTTGCGAGCACAAACTTGAAATAGGAAAACTGTATGGGGCAATCAGCAATCAATTCAGCTCACTTCACAATAACCAGTACTTTGGCAAACAGAGAAATATTCATCAAAAGGGAAGCTTCAAGCTGTTTAATGCCACTCCCAGTTGAAGTTTACTGACAAAATTAACATAAAACCAAGAGAATATTAGCCTATGCCTCAAGCAAGTAAACATTACCCGGTCACTATTTGCCAAGAAATAGTGGCGTGCACTCCATTTTTCCATTTGATCTCGTTCTTTCAATAAACAATTTTGATTGTCAAATGGAGGCATCGGTTTGGTATTTTATTTTTTGGGGTGGGGGGGTGTAGCACCACTGCTGGCCCATCTGTTTTCCATTGGCATGCTGACCCGCACTGCAGTGACAGCATTGTTATTTAAAGGTACAGTGCGACCTGCCATCTGGGCGTCCGTCGCCCAAGGAGCTTGATATAGATGGCGGCGGTGTGACGGCAATTGTAATCAATATACTGTAAGCTCGTCTCCATTACTTAAGTCCTTATTGATCTGCTGGGCTCCCTGGCAGTCAAAGACGTGGGAGGGCATCGGCATTCACGATTTGTATTCATTTTGTGCACGCTGTAACTCAGTGGGTGGTGGTCAGGGCCAGGGAGACATATGCTGTGCTCTATCAAACTCTATCAAAAAGTACCGACCTATATTTGTACCCCAAGTTGTAATTTGTTCACGGATTTTATTTATCCTCAACAGTCTGTTCTCTTTAGTTTGCAATGTAAATCTAGTGAATGTTCAATCGTTTAAGGAGGGTCAGACTTCAGCCTGTATGTTCAAAATTCAACATTGTTATCCATATGCAGTAAGCTATATACATGAGTGTGTGTACAGTGTGTGCATATATATATATATATATATATATATATATATATATACACACAAACAATCAAATGTTTTCTATCTAACTAGCAACAACTCTTTCACATCTTATTTCGACTCGCTCCTCCTTGCAGACATTTTTCTAAATTCAACAACACGAGAGGGTTTTGGGGCATTTCAAGACGTTTTTGCCTTTCAAATCTGATTTAGAACACTTCATTTTAAGGTCACAAACTAATGGCCAAGCATTCTCGATTAGGATTTTCTAGTAAAGAGCCGAATTCATGCTCCCATCAATCTCAGCAAGTTGTCCAGGTCCTGAAGAAGCAAAGCAGCATCGGACTATCAGACAAACAGCACCACATTACATTCATTCATTCATTCATCTTCTGAGCCGCTTGATCCTCACGAGGGTCGCGGGGGGTGCTGGAGCCTATCCCAGCTGTCTTCGGGCAGCAGGCGGGGGACACCCTGAATTGGTTGCCAGCCAATCACAGGGCACACAGAGATGAACAACCATCCACGCTCACACTCACACCTAGGGACAATTTAGAGTGTTCAATCAGCCTGCCATGCATATTTTTGGAATGTGGGAGGAAACCGGAGCACCCGGAGAAAACCCACGCAGGCCCGGGGAGAACATGCAAACTCCACACAGGGAGGCCGGAGCCGGAATCGAACCCGGTACCTCTGCACTGTGAAGCCCACGTGCTAACCACTGGACTGCCGGGCCACCCGCACCACATTACACTTTTGGCAAAATGCTTTTTTCCTGTACTTGTCTTTTTTTTTTGTGCTTTGGTGCATCCACGGCAGATGGAATGCAAAGCATACCTTGCAAAAAGTTACAATTTTGTCTTATCAGTCCATTGGAAGTCACTGGTGGTGTAGTGGTACACTTGCTTCACTTGTGTGTGGGGCAGGGTGGGATTGGTTCCCACTCAATGACGGTGATGGTTGTTTGTCTCGATATGTACCCTGTGACTGACTGGCGATCACTTCAGGGGTTCGTCTGCTTTTTGCCCAAAGTCAGTTGGGATAGGCTCCTGTTCAGGATAAGTGGTGTTGAAGATGGATGGATGCATGGATTGATGGATGGATCAGGGCATTGAATCTTCTTTCTTAAGTCTTGGGAATCAATCAGCTGTGTTTTGCTAAAGTAAGATGAGCCTTAATGTTCTTTTTGGTCAGCAGGGATTTTTTTTGCCATGGAATTCTGCCATGGATGCCTTTTTTTTTTGCTCAGTCCCTTCCTTTTTGTTGAATCACGAGGACTGACCTTAACTGAGGTGAGGGACCCCTGTAGCTCTCTCCACATTGTGCTGCATTCCTTTTAGAGTCATCACTCTGCTCTTCTGATGATTTTTGGAGGCCGACCACGCCTGGGAAGGTTCCGAGTAAACTTCAACTTCTCTGACCAACGTTGCTGTTTCTGGAAAAAAAAAAAAAAATTCACCCGCAGAGTCAGTCCTTTGATGCTGACTGAAATGAAACCTTTTGAGGTCAGACATGCCGACAGTTTGGAGCATATTATTCTAGAAGATTTTCCGTCCGACTCAAAATTGCACAACTTTTGAAGCGCTGTAACTTCGGGGCGGCTTTGTACAAAAGTCTCTGGAATGCAATGTCATGGCCTCATTTGACCTCAATGCTGCACTCACTTTGTCTCTGGGTGACTCTCCATTAAAATGTACTCATTCAGGGGGAAAAAAATAGACAGGGAATAAAAAACGAGGCAGTGTTTTCAATGCGTTTTTCCTTGACTTTTTCTCCGCACCGGAACAAATGATTGCTTTTTATTGTCTTTCTCACACCATTTCCCTTTTTGCCTCCAAGTTATTGCTGAACTAAACTACCTTAAACGTCACTGGACTCAAATCAGAAGTGACTGATGCGGACTGTAAGGTGAAAGCACCCGCCCTCGGGAAGTCTCCCGCTAATTTATTTTAGGCCATTTTTTAAGGTTTTATTGACAGGTTAGCAACGGCGTCGGGATGTCTTTGAAAAGGAGCCACCGCGGTTATCTGTGGAACATTAGAGGACATGAATAAAGATTTTTTTTCTTCATCCTTTTCATCTGGCTTTTTTGCATGTGTGTTTTGCCCTTACTCATCTTCCCTTTTTGCGTCCGTCCTTGCAATAATCACAGCGCTTCATATTGGATTTCGCTATTCTGTGAAGGTGACAAGGGCAGGGCACAAAGAACAAACGGCAAAAGCAAGAAAACAAAACATCCATCCATCCATTTTCTACCTCGCTTATCCTCACGAGAGTTGCGTGTGTGCTGTATCCAGTCCCAACCGTCTTGGGGCAGTAGGCGGGGGACACCCTGAACTGCTTGACAGCCAATCGCAAGGCACACATAAACCGAACAACCGTTCATGCTCACAGTCACACTTGGGGGCAATTTAGAGTGTTCCAATAACCTGCTATGCATGTTTTTGAAATGTGGGAGAAAACCAGAGCGGAGAATCGGTTCCCACTCAGTGACTGTGTGGATATAGGTGTGAATGGTCATTTGTCTCGACAAGTGCCCTGCAATTGGCTGTCCACCAGTTCAGGGTATAGTCTGCCTTCTGCCCCGAAGTCGGTTTGGATAGGCTCCAGCAACTCCCTGCGACCCTGTTCAGGATAATTCATTCATTCATTCATTCATTCATCTTCCTAACCGCTTGATCCTCACTAGGGTCGCGGGGGGTGCTGGAGCCTATCCCAGCTGTCTCCGGGCGGTAGGCGGGGGACACCCTGAATCGGTTGCCAGCCAATCGCAGGGCACACAGAGACGAACAACCATTCGCACTCACACTCACACCTAGGGACAATTTAGAGTGTTCAATCAGCCTGCAATGCATATTTTTGGAATGTGGGAGGAAACCGGAGCACCCGGAGAAAACCCACGCAGGCCCGGGGAGAACATGCAAACTCCACACAGGGAGGCCGGAGCTGGAATCGAACCCGGTACCTCTGCACTGTGAAGCCGACGTGCTAACCACTGGACTACCGGGCCGACCTGTTCAGGATAAGCGCTGTTGAAAATTTCTTGACCTTATTCTCAAGCAAAACATTTTTTTCTTGTAATATGGCATAATTTTGACGTCATAATGATTCCACAAGTGAAAGACACTCAGTTAGCCATTAACACCCTAGCTAAAAAAATATTGGGCTGAACAGAATGTGATGGAGGATCTCCAGTCAGGTTTTGAGATGTGTAACACATAGTCAGCCCTGTTCTGAAAATTTAATTACATTCTCCTGGCTAATGACACTGGAAACCGTCTTGGTCTTGTTTTGGGGGACCTGACAGCATGGACCACAGTATTTTGTGGTCTCGCTTCCAGCAACGGGTAGGCATTAGTGGTTGCCCTCTAAAGTGGTTTAGATCAGAGTTCTTCAAGCAGGACTTTTGTGTTAGCCTCGGATGCTTTGAGTCCCATTCTGCCCCACTGTCGTGTGGCGTTCCACAGGGTTCAATTTAGGGGGCCTTGCTATTTTCGTAGTATTTGCTGCCCCTGGGTTCCAATTTAAGAAAGCATGGTATTTCCTTTCATTGCTATGTGCAAGACAGTCAATTCTATGTTCTGCTGAGTGAAAAGGATGCTTTCTCCTTCAGGGCACTTTTGTCCTGTCTGAGGGAAATCAAATGATGGCACAAAACATCTTGAAAAGCAGAAATGGTGTGACTGTCTGATTTCTACTTTATGCACAGCTGAGGTTGTTTTTAAAGTGCTCCATCAATAAAGTTGAGTTGCAAGCTCCGTGCCTGTTTGTTTAGGCAACTGTAGAACTTTAACACCATTTTTTTGGTTAAATTTCTAATAAGCAACAGTCTTTACCTACAGTTACTGTATTTTGTGGATCTAGCTGACCATCATGGAACAAAACATACAATATAGCACTTGACGGAGTGCAGTTTGTCTCAGGACAGGCGTGTTATTACTTTTCTTAGTCCCCCCAAAAAACGTTGGTTCTGAAATATTGACTTTCTGGGGGGTGGGGGGGGGCAATGTGATCATGGGGAAGAAAAAAAAATTAACGATGTCATGGCATTGCCTCAGAGCACTTAGATTGCTTTGATATCATCGTTATTGGTTTTGAAACGCACGTCATTTCTCTGTGAAGAGCTTCGCTTACGTTCACTGGAACCACTGCAGTTTAATTGCAACCATGTGCCTGCGCTACGAGCATGCAGCCATCAATAATAAGCCTCGTAACCGGGAGACGGCGCAGATACAAATCATATTTGGACAAGAGAAGTGACGCTACATGACATTTAGTTAAAATTTGAGTATTTCCTAGCTGGGGCCACATGCAAAAGTTTACCCAGAAACAAGTGGAGAGGAAATCGGGTCGGAGGGGAGTCATTTCCCATCATGTCCAAGTTATTGATGACCCTCAGCATTACTGGGAAGCCGCGTTCTGTTTAAAGTCTTGATTCCACATTCATTACTAGGGTACTTGGTGTAATTCTTCCCTGTTTTACAGCATCCGCCTGCTTTAAAACTGCTAGTCCAAGCGTTCGGAGGCAGCAGATTTTTGTTTCTGTACATTTCGACAAGCTATGTCAGAAAAGTTCCAGGGCCAGTGGCCTGAAAGGGTTCTTGTGGGATCCTTCACGGTCCCCAGGTTGAGTCCAAGGGTCCATTTTGAAAACATGGATGGCAGAGGTTCCCACAAGAACCCTTTTGTGAGACCAGTCTAGGAAGTTTATGACAACTTGTCCCCCCCACCCCCCCCAAAAATATATATTATTACAATTTTTGGGAAAAAAAGTCATTTTTCTGCATGGATTTAAGAAACTGCACATGTAAATGAAACGAAAAAAAAGGTTCACGATACATTCTTTTTGACCCTCACCACAACTAAGTGACTTTCTATTGAAGTACCCTCAAAAGTACACGTTCACTTCCATCCACTGGCTTTTTCTCCATTGGAAGCCATGGCAGCCACTTTCTCTAAGCGCTTTAGGCTAATTAATTTATGGCACTGCACTGTGACATCCTTTCAGCAATTACAATGCGGTCAAGTCGCTCGTCTTAACTCAATTCATTCCGTTTTTTTTTTCGGGGACACTTAGACGCTAGTTGAGGCCTCTGTGGAGAACCACAAAGTCACCAGTGCTAATAATGCAACATAACTTCTCTTGCCAGTAGCCGTTTATCACATTAGTGCTTGTAATCATGTTTATCCCCAAAATATTATTGACGAAAAATAATTGTCTTTGTTCATTTGTCATTGCAAACAACAAAAAGTGACGGGGAGCACTATTAAATGCGCATTACAATAGCTTTGTGTTCAACAAACAAGCCAGATTTCAAGTTGGGCAGAAAATAAATTTGAGAGTAAATTGAGACGAGAGCATCAAGCGAGTGGTCTTTTTTTCCCCCCTCGCTTGTTGTGCAGAGCGCCGTCCGCAGACTTTGCGGTAATTAAAGCTGGATGGAGCCCTATCGAGTAAAGCTCCTTATGTTTAATGCACTCGGCCACGGATGAGGGGGACGGTGGCGTCGGGGGGTTGGGGGAGGGGGGGGGTCGACATGGAATGCAGCCTTTGTACATGTAATACTCCATGTATATCAATATATCCATACTCTTTCCTTCCCTCGTGTCCACATGGGAGAGGGATGTAAAGTGTTTATAGGGATGTGGAGAGGAGGTTGTCACGCTCTAGCATTCACAGACGTTAAAAAGCATTTGATCATGTGTGTGTGTGTATGTGTGATATCCGAGAGGGGTTTGGTTCATGGCAGAAAGACCGTTGTGTAAAACGCTCTGTGTTGTACAGATCAGCTACAGTAAGTGGAGCGAGCAACCACGGCACTAAAACAGAAATGTAAACACGTACGCTCGCTCGCTCGCACACACACAGACAGACAGTCCGCGGGTAAACAAGCCGGGGGTGAGACTGATGTGTCAAATGCAAGGATGACATGCAAAACCAGGCCCCTTACTATGTTCATTCATTCATCTTCCGAACCACTTTATCCTCACAAGGGTCGCGGGGGGTGCTGGAGCCCATCGCCAGGGATGCTTGTTCTCAAAATGTGATTATTAGTATTTTTTTTTTTACTGCATAACACAAGCTAGAGTGAACTTGAAGTGATTTTGTTGGTTTTTATTTGTTTGTTTTTGCTGAGACTTCTTTGATGACAACAATAATAATAATAATAATTAAATGATGTGAAAGACATCATTTGGGCCCGGTAGGCCAGTGGTTAGCACGTTGGCTTCACAGTGCAGAGGTACCGGGTTCGATTCCAGCTCCGGCCTCCCTGTGTGGAGTTTGCATGTTCTCCCCGGGTCTGCGTGGGTTTTCTCCGGGTGCTGCGGTTTCCTCCCACATTCCAAAAACATGCGTGGCAGGCTGATTGAACACTCTAAATTGTCCCTAGGTGTGAGTGTGAGCGTGAATGGTTGTTTGTCTATGTGTGCCCTGCGATTGGCTGGCAAACGATTCAGGGTGTCCCCCGCCTACCGCCCGAAGACAGCTGGGATCGGCTCCAGCACCCCCCGCGACCCTAGTGAGGATCAAGCGGTACGGAAGATGAATGAATGAATGAATGAATGTGAAAGACAATTGTAAATAGCACTGCGATTTATCCATTTTGTGTTTATATTGCACTTAATTGAACGGTGTTTGTTGTTTTTTTTTCTTCTTTCTTCTTTCTACCTACATTCTTGCTTCTAGAGGCTGTAAATTTCCCCAGTGTGGGACAAATAAAGGATCTTATCTTATGCTAACCTTCGCTCACTTTTTGGGTGGAATATTTGACATTCCTTCTCCAATGCGTTTGACCCATGAGCTCAGTTGAGGGGGTGTTAGTCTACCCAAGAGATCAATAACACCCCATCTGGTCAATTCATTCGAGACGGGCAGTGATTAATTACGCTTTCCTGGCCGTCGGAAGGCAGGAATGAAGAGTTAAAAAGAGCGGTGGGTAAAAAGAAGGCCACTGGCCTGTGGTGGCGAATCGTGACGGAAAGCTGACGCGTCCGTGAAAGCGGGTTGGCTGACCGTGGCTTGACAGGGTCGCCATTAGCAAGCCCTTACACTAAACGTGTGTGTGTGTTGCTCTCCATGGAGAAAGACAAGTACACATTAACACACTTGTAGTTCATAATTTAAGTTCATAATCAAACTTGAGATCCGACTGCCATATGACTCAATTCGACTCGCGTTGCAAAAAGCAGCAAATAGTGAGCAATTCATCAGTAACGGGGCTTGAAGCTGTCGAATTTTACTGTCCAACCAAAAAAACAAAAATAAAAAGAATTTTAAACAAATACGACTTGGGAAAGTCCGCTACGTTTAACTCATGTAAAATGCCATTGACGTGCTAATAGTTAGCATTAATAGTTGTGGTTTTAAACGCAATGCATATTTTAACACAATCAGTGGAGCAACACAGGTAGACGTTAGTTGACCAATGTAATATCACAATACTCACAGGAAAGTCTTCTATATCCTCGATGAAAAACATTACAGCATCTTGCTGGGTTACTTACGGGAATAAAAGAAGACGCACAACGTTTTTTTCTTTCGTGTATGCATGAATGTATTACGTAGTACGATACTGCATCCCTGTGTTCAATGTGGGCAAACCAGATGGAGAAATCAATTTTTACTTCCTGTTGAATTACACCGCTCCAAAAAAATGTTTAAATTTTTTTTTTTAAATCACGGATGAAAGTTAAGCTTTTTATGTTTTTGCAATCAGCATCATAAGTACAATGTTCATCCATACAACACGCCAATATTTAAATACAGCTTTGCTGTTCCTACGACAGTTGAATGAAAAACAAAGCGTCTCACTGGTGTACACCCGAATACCTCATCGTTCATCTTCGATTTTCTTGGACGTCAACATGGTCACGCGCCTTCACGACACATGCTGGTTTTATGCTAGCACAAAGGTGCACGCGTCAGCGCTCAGACATTAGCATAAAGCTGAAGGGATCCAAATTACGGGCCCTTTCAAAGCCTCGCCAGTCAAATTGGGGAGAAATTACGAGGTGGCTGTCGCAGAGGGCTGACGCCTGCATAATTGCGGCGTGCGGCATCGCTTGGCACACCGAAGAAGAGGAGGAGGAAGAGGCGGCGGCGGCGTTGCGTCTCCGCTGATTGCTGCTATTTAGCTCCTTCATCGTGATTGCGCTCACGCCGCTCGGGTGACAGGTAGCTGTTAATCCTTCGTCGGGCCTCGTTTGTCTTTCCCCCGAGGCGGCCACATCTTGTCAACTCGGCGCAAAGTCAAAGTGCTTCATTTGGGCTGCGACAATTGGCGATGAGCCTCTAAACGAGGATGTGGCAGCATTTGCCAGCTAAAATTGCACACCGGTCTGAAGGAAAATACAAATACTTGGTTAATCCTTCCGCACTAGTGCATATTCCAGGTCAATTTTGACCCGCGCCAAGATTATCTTCATAATCATTGTCGAAAGCAAAACAATATATGAATAGCCTGGGGAAAATGTATTTTTGCCGGCACCAATGTGAAGCCTGTGTCAAGGCACCCAGCCATCTCTACATGATTTCCGTTCCTTATATTGAATATGAATAATCATTGTTATGCAGTTGTAGTCTTTCACTGTTTCAAGATTTCCCCCCCGTGATTTTTCAAAGACCAACCCGCGCACGTTTCCGTGGGAACTTGTGCGAATGTGGTGGGGACACAAACGGCGCTCTGGACTGTTTCAAGTGCCTCTTAAACACTCTTACCACCGTCCCAGTGAAAGCGCACGCATTGATGGAATTTACAGTTTCACGCTTTCAGGATTTCCTCCATTGAACAAAAATTAGTACATCTAAACTTCCAGTCGATAATGTCCATTTTGGAAGAAACGCTGGAAGTGCCCCAGGTATTGACATACAAATCGTAAAAAGTCCATTTTCACTTTTAAAGAAACCCTAACTTTATCCCGAATCCTTAACCTAACTCCCCCAACCCACCTTGACAACAGAAATGTTCATCTCTTTTCTTATATTTGTCCGTTGCATTTTTTTTTTCAGTCTCCAACAAAACGAAGGAAACTATTTGGGTAACAATTTGCTACGAACTGAGTGCCAGGTTTCTGTGACAGCCATAACTTGAAGATGCGATCCATCTCAACAGGATAAAGACGCCACTATTTCCTTTCATTGATTCGTCCCAACCGGGGTGGGGGCGGGGGAGGGCACAAATAGGACGATTTGCGCTAGTGTGGATGGAGGGCAGCCTCACACGATGGCAGCACAAAGAGATAGGATGGATTTGTAAGTGCTGGCAGAATGCTTTCAATAAAAAGGCACGAGGCTCTTCATGAATGGACTATTGTGGAGCCGTGAATTGAGGCTTTTTCGCTTTCTGCCTTTTGCCGACAATGAAATCCCCCGCACTGTCCCCCTCTAAAACTCTGTCTACCTTTTCCCTTTGGAAAAACAAAACCAGACTGTCGTCAAGAGGAATGGAAGCAATATCGCTACTTCCAACGTTAACTTTTGGAATGTACACCAAAACATGTTTGAGCTTATTGAAAATTTAGAGCACAATATTTACCAAATGTTTATGCAAACTAAATGTGATCCATTAACCGGCTGGAGAGCGTGGGAAAATGTTATAATACACATTTTTTTCCAATCAAGCCAATAAAGACAGTCAGGGGCGTGTTGGCCATTGGTATGTTTAGGAGAGGTCCCGTATGGCCAGATTGGCTGCTTCATATGAAACGTCTCAAAACTTGATGTGCAAGAAAAGAAAAGTAGAATTTTTGAAAATCAGCATTTAAAAATACATTTAGGGATACACAAACCCATCTCAGATGAAAATTGGCCATTGACCTATGGAATCAACAATGAAAAGAAGAGCTAGAGACATGCATGAAGGCTTAAAAGTCTTGAAAAGTCAGAGTCTGACACATTTGTCTGAATAAAAAAAAAAATGGTGAAAAACTATTGCACCCACCAAAAAAAGACCCTTAGTCTGGAGTAAATAAATGCCACAGGGCAGATAACACAAATTAGAAATACAGAAACAGATTTACAGAAAGGACTATTCCAATAAGTACATTTAGAAAAATCTGGAAAGTTAGAAAATAACAATTACAAACAAAAAACAAAAAAAATAAGAAATCTGAAAAAAAACAAACTGCTTCCTTTTTCTAAACATTTTTCTGAAAAATGTGTCGGGAAAAATCACAGCAAGTTCTTAAGAAAAATTCTGAAAAATCTAGATGGCTGGATAGAAGAAAAGGGCCCCTAGTACACTACCCTGAGGAACATCACAATCATGACATCAGACACAATTAATTTAGATAGCTCAATCGAGAGATGAGAAGAAGTCAGGTGGATACAGTATGTGTCAATTATTGTAATCAGCCCGAGTTGCGTCGACCCTGGAAATATTGTCCTTGGTCTCACCTCCACACCAACCCAAGTTCAACATTTGCCGAGTTGATAAGCAGTGATGGAGTACGCGGCGTGGCACCTCGCCAAACCAGCGTGTTTATTTATAGCCGTCAATATTTAATTGAGTTTACTCTAATCTTCCGTCAGTGCTCGCACACGAGTCTCCGCTCGCCACTTCAAGTAGAAAAATTAATTGGAGCGCAGATACTGTAAGGAGGCTCGTCTTAATTGTTCGGGGAGAGCAGGTAGCGGCTCGAGTGTGGGCATGTGCACGCTGACACACACATACGCAGGATTATTTCGCAAACTGCTGCGACCCTGTTCATTCTTTTAAGTAATATTTGTTAACCTTCCACTGAGATAGTTAACGATCTGCGGTGTCTCCAAATACGTTCAAATGTACTTGAACGTACAAATGTACCGATTATTTTACGTAAATGTGAATCACCCAAAAAAAGTGTTCACCAGTGGGTGAACACTTATATAATCTTGTATAATCTTTACTTTATTCTTGGTTTTTTACATTGTGCACAACTCTCATTTATTGTGCAAATGTCAAATTTGTGACATATTTTGATGCATTTTTATGCTTTAGAAAACATTTACGTCTGAATTTTGAGGGGCTCGGAACAAATTAGGGCATTTACATGGAAAACGCGTCTATACTTGCAAACTTTTCTCAGAACCAATTAATTTCGTAAGTAGAGGTACCACAGTTATTGCAAATATGGCCGAACGTATTTGCAAGTACCTTCGAATATTTTCGGTAGCCATAAATATTTGCTCGACGTTGGCTATTTTGTACTATTGTTTCTGCAATCAATGACTTTGAAGCGTTTTACAAAGTTAATCATGGTTCACCTTTTTCACGTGTTGAAAATCAAGTTTCTGGGGGGATCAGACTGTATAGCCGCAAAGTCTCTCCCGATAGAAAGTATACAACAATAAAGCGGGTTTGGATGTGAAGGAGCTTTGTGTTCCCGTTGTCAACCCGCAAGCCTCGCAGACAACACACTTTATGTTTTTGGCGTGTCGCTTTAAGGCGGATGACAATCCATTAAGGCGACAAGAGTGGAGGTTGCGAGCGGGAGGAAAGGAGATTGGGTTTACAATCAGAGATGTTGTGCATCCTGGAGGGTTTTTTTTCTTCTTTTTTTTTTTTTTAATTAGAATTTTATTAAGAGTCTTTATATAGTCTCCTCTAAGCCGCCACGATCAGCATTATCCCTGTCCAAACAACACACTGTCAATCTGAGCCTCACACGGAAAGCATGATGCCAGCAAAGGGAGGGAAAAGTGCACAAATGATTGGATTTAGATTAGCGGGGCTCTTTTTTAATGGCGTTGAAGTAATACCACAACGCAGCCTAAAGTCGCCCGAGGCTTATACATCCATTCCGTGTGTGTCGGTGTGTGTGTGTGTCTGTGTGTGTGTGTGTGTAGGCACACGCGTGCGAGTAAGAGAAAGAGCTCTATCGCTTAGGTTCTTTGTCTTCTTAGTTATTAAAATATATACTGGACTACATTATTATTAAAATTGTCATTATGGCATTGTCTTGTATTATTATCACAATTATTTGGATGATTTGATTTATTTGAGATTTTTTTTTATCACCCAAGTGATGGCACTTTACAAAAAAAATAATTCTTTTTTTCCTGTATTTTTTCCGACATTTTCTGAAGTTATATGAAAAGACTAGCTGGTTCGCCGCCCTCCGGGCGGCTCATCAGCTAGTTCCTGCGGAAGGCTGGTAAGGTGGGCCTTCGGCCCACAAAAGTGTTGTTGCTTGGTTCAACTTTTTGTTCATCTTCATTGCTTATCGCGAAAATAAAGAGATGTTAAGCTCTACTAAATAACTAACAATTTCATTGCAATGCTTGTGGGTAGACAACATTTTTTCGCTAAGATGCCCGCGCGACGTTTTGAAGGTACGTTTTGAAAAGGGACAGACGGAAGGACAGACCGCGTGCGGGACGACGCGCAATACATATATAGATTTGTATCGATGTTTAGGTTTTATTTCCCCCCAATATATAAATAAATAAATATATATATATAATTTGCAAACATTCTGTGAGTGCTAAAATGTTATTACGATTACTGCATCTCTTTACAATTTTCATAATCATTTTGTATTTTATTATACTTAAATATATATTATATAATATAATTATATAATATATATTATTATATAATTAACAATATAATAATAATATAATATATTTATTATTATTCATTTCATTCATTCATTCATCTTCCGTACCGCTTGATCCTCACTAGGGTCGCGGGGGGTGCTGGAGCCTATCCCAGCTGTCTCCGGGCAGTAGGCAGGGGACACCCTGAATCGGTTGCCAGCCAATCGCAGGGCACACAGACGAACAACCATCCACGCTCACACTCACACCTAGGGACAATTTAGAGTGTTCAATCAGCCTGCCACGCATGTTTTTGGAATGTGGGAGGAAACCGGAGCACCCGGAGAAAACCCACGCAGGCCCGGGGAGAACATGCAAACTCCACACAGGGAGGCCGGAGCTGGAATCGAACCCGGTACCTCTGCACTGTGAAGCCAACGTGCTAACCACTGGACTACCGGGCCGCTATTTATTATTATATTATAATATAATAATAAATATTCATATATGCAATTTTTTTTTACCACTCTGGTGTTTTGAAAGGTACATACTGTCCACCACCACCTTGCAACGTGACACATACAAAGAAAAAATATTTTTACCCATTACCTTTTGTTTTCAGGCCATATATTCAAAAATAAAAATAAAATTTTCTGATTGTCATACTGCTACGACTCGGTCTTTTATCTTTTGAGTCATCGTTTTCCATGCCTAGCTTCCTTTGCATTTTGAAAGGCACTTGGGATTAAAATGATCAACATTCCAGTACTTTTGTCTGTTTTCCGTCTTCTTTTAGAGCTGTGATGAAGCCTGCTTGTCATTAGGATTAAAATGCAGCTCATTTGTGAAAACGCCACACTTTGATTGCTCAGAGCAAAACAGCCCATTTGTATATTTGTTGCGAAACAATACGTTACAATGCTGTTCAAATAGAATTTATGATCCGACATGCACCCAGGGGACAATAAGAAACTTCCTTCATTTACCAGAAGGTCAATGAACAAGTACTTCGCATGCATTGCAAAGGTCACTTCAGTGCCCAATCCACTCTGGTCTCAGATAGGTCACCGCTACCCTTAAAGGGCATGCCACGTACATATGATATGAAAAGATTGCAGTTCAGGAACAAGTTGAGTACACCGAGTACTATTCAGTTCGCCGTGCTTGGTCAAATACGCCATCATGGACTATGGTTTTTAATCAGTTTTGTAATTCACTTAGCATTGGTTATGTATGCTAGCCAGACGGAAGAAAGGCCTTACCCTGTGAGGTATTATCCAATCACTGTCGTCCGCCATCCTTTCACTGTTGTAATGGCATCCGGGTCCAACGTCGAGCACTAGCGTGAAGGAGTTGAGACACAATAATGTCATACATAGACACAGACATAGTGCACGCGCGCATACGCGCACACACACACGCGCGCACACACACACACACACACACGCGCGCACACACACACACACACACACGACTGAGTACTCTTGTATGTCGACATGTGTTGCTGCACCATTTGTGTTTAGTCCATTGCTTAAAGGGTTACACCACTGAAACATACACGTGTTTGGCGTTAGCATTAAGCTAGGTTATGTATTTTATTTTTTTAAGACACATAGCTCTCTTTCTTTTGTTTGACAGTAAACTTGAGTGGCGAAGACCAAGTGGGTACGCAGGTGAATTGCGCCTTCCGCCACCTAGTGAAAAAGTCATCGTTCAGCCCGTCTCGATTTGTCACTCGTGTAGGGAGACGCGCGAAGACACGTTATTTGAGTCAAATAGTAAATCATTTTTGGCTTGATGAAGTGATTTCCCACAGCGCGGTGGTTGGGAATCACTGGAGCCGACAACAGAGTTGACGGGAGATGTTGGCGGTGGGGGTGGGGGTGGGGGAGTCGAAGAAGATAAGAGCTGACATGGTCAAGTCCTCTGTGGCCTCGCTTTCCTTGGTGGACACACACCAGCCGCTAGCAATTATCTCTGCTACCAAATACCCGTTCTTCTTCTACGGGAGCAAAAGGAAGAACGTTGGCCGCCATTAAATGGACAAACGATGAACACACAACACTGACTTATATACACGAGTTCTGTGAGTGGAGTTGAAAAAAAAAACGAGCTGGGTTCGGGTTAAAACCATAAAATCCTTATAGATGCTTGTAAACATTACAATTATGTCAATTTGGCAATATTCAACACAACATATTTGAAAATTGAGTTGGTCATATCTATGCATTTGCTTGGTAATTTTTTTAATCAGCCCAAATTGTGCGTACAAGCGCTTTGA
Source organism: Hippocampus zosterae (assembly GCF_025434085.1). Lineage (NCBI taxonomy): Eukaryota > Metazoa > Chordata > Actinopteri > Syngnathiformes > Syngnathidae > Hippocampus > Hippocampus zosterae. Next base: position 6,167,787 of record NC_067464.1, read on the forward strand.
GTTCCTGAGAGAGTAACTTTGAGCTTTGAAGCCTCTTATTCGTTGCTTTCTTTACAAAAGTCTGATCGTGCATCGCTTTTTTTGTCAAGAGTCACTGCTGCCTCCAAGGAACTTCTCAAGAACACTTCCTACTTGCCTTTGATAGCTGCAAATATCACAAGCGTGAAGTGGCAGGGGATTCACAACATGTTTTTTTTTTTACCTCACATTCACACCTATGGCACATTTTGGTTTCCTTTTCATTTACCCTCAGCTCCTGTTCTCCGATTGTCATTAAGATTAGTGGCCACAGTTTGGATCCGTTGACTTTCCACTATTTTCTTCAAAAAACTCCTTAGCCGGCGCGCTGCCTGTCAAACTGAGACGTGGCGACCTTTGCCGTTGATGACCCCCCCCTCCTCTTCTTTTGCCATTGCACTTGTGGCCGCAGCCTCCCCCCTGATGCAAGACATTAGGAAGTCTAATTGAAGCTGACAGCTGCGTCAATTGGAATGACGTCAGGCGAGTGAAGGGAGAGTGTGCAATAATTAAGAGCAGCATCGCGTTGCTCTGTTAGAGGGAGACATTTTTCCTGCGGTTTGTTTCGTCACTAGGTTTTATAGACAACTACTCAAGATTTCGATCACGATTTTCACACTCAGATTGTCACTTAACATATCTAAAGAAATGCCATTTTTATCTGATTAATTCCTATCATTTTTGCCTCCTTTTTAAAAAAAATTGTGATTATATAATGGCCCCTCTTGAAAGAAAAAAAAAAACAACCTCCACCAGTCGCTAGTGATGAAAGGCTCCATTGAAATAAAGGTCGATTGATTGAGATGGTCGCCCCGCAGGAAAGAAGTCCCCATCAATAAAAGTGCGATGCAAATGGCGGAGGCGCACAAAGACAGAAAGAAACAGCTGCACTGTGATGAATGCCCTGCATTCATTCCACAGGAAGCTGGTTCATCTGTCACGACTGATGCAACCCTCACACACACACACACACACACAGCTGGGCTTGTCGACAAATGCTCCTTTGATGCGTCTTGCTGGGGGGCCAAAGCTGCCGTCAACATCACATCCTTTCGACTTCCCGTTTTCTCAATAGTCCCCTCAATTCATGCGGCTGCGAGTCCCCTCCCCCCCCCCACATCTCCAGTCTGGTCTCCTTGATGTTTCCTCAACTCTCTGTCGAATGGAAACCCTACGCCAATTCGTCCCAAGTTGAAGGCCTCCTCCATCTGCAGTTAAGTGGGTGCCTTGATTAGGTGCCCCTGCTCGTCCATAGTTGATGATTCATCATGTGAAATTACTTTTTTTTGGTTTGATGAGGCGTTTTGTGTAGACTTACTTGATCGTCCTTGATGACTTCTTAACGAGTAGACAAACACTCCTGAAAAAAATTCTGACTCCGAAATCTTCACTGTAAGGGTGGGTAGAATGACTTGGTGTCTCAATACTTTTGTCCGTGTGACGGATGACTGCTTTCGCCTACATACATACACACACACACACACACACACACACACACATATACACATATACATATATATATATATATATATATATATATACATATACATATACATATACATATATATATATATATACATATATACTGTATATATACACATACATACGCATATACATACAGTATATACATATATATAGAGCTTTCTCTATTTTTATTTGCATATACAGTATTTTACTACTCTCTAAACTCCATATGAGAGCTTGTTTGCGATCATCATCAAAGTGTCTTTTTTTGACCCTGAGCAGTTTGAGAAATGGCCAACAATTCTCCAAATAAGAGGTAAAATGCCCTGACTGAAGGCCACCCCCCCACCCCGCGTTAAATAAAAAAAAAAAAATGCATTCAATGAAAAGCATGCATCTCCCAAATTTCTATTTTTAGCAAGCGCAGTCGTCTTTTTTGGGGGGCTCTTGTCTACATTGAAAATGAAAATCTAGCTTTACTAGCTAGCGGTCAGATGACCTCCTCTTGCTAACTTTCGGGAATCGTAAACTCCAACGTTTGATTTCAGCAAATCAAATGACTTACCTTGAAGGCCACACTGTGAGCATAACGTTACCAAAAAAGGTGTTCAAAAAACAAACCAACAAAGAAGCAAACAGTCCAGTTCAGCAGCCAGATGAAAGTCACACGATTCTTTATTGCACACATTTTTGTTTCCCTTTTTACCTTTTTTTTTGGCACGAGCAACAAAAGTGTCATGACATGGTTTATTTACCTCAAAATTCTCAGTCTAGCCCCTCTATTGTCAAAACAACACAATAAAATATTCAACTTCACATAATCCTCCCCCCATCCCACAAAAAAAAAAAAAAAATCACACAGATTTTAGTGCACCACTATACGGTTAACAGTAAATATAATACTGTGGTTTAATAATGAATTCTTTAAATGCATAACAGTTGAAAAAAATTAGAAAAAAATCCAGTGGGGCAATTTCTTTCCACAATTTGGTTGTATTTTTTTGTTTTTTTTTTTGTCGAGTGCGACCAACCTGCCGTTGAACTCACTGAAGGAATGTTTGTTAGCTAGAGACAAGGCAAGATGGACAGATGGGAAATGTTAGTAGGTCAAAAAGACACTCAATGCCCTGAGACGCGTCTTTTTTTCGCAAAGAGACGGCGGCGGTGGGGGCGGTATGACATTGGCCGAGGATGACATACCCTGGTCCAATCAGAGGCACAAACCGATCACTTCCTTGTGCGTTATCCCCCTCAAAAAAAATAAAAAAATAAAATAAACGTGTCAGAAAAAAAGGCACTCTTGTAACAGTTTAACGGTAAGGCAACATTTGGTGCTTTGGAGGACAATTTGATGCCTGAACGTATGCATTGAATTTTGACTGGACCCGACACTCCTCTTAACGAAATGTTTTATGTATTTCTTCAAGTAGTGGCATTTATTTGTGGAAGGCATCTATTTGTAGAAATTACAGATGCTACGATTAATCGAGGAATCTGCAACTAATGGTTGCAGATTAATCGTTAACCCTTTTGGGGACGACGGTTACGACAGTGGACGGCATAAGTTATGATGTTACAGGGTGTATGAAAAAAAAAACATTAAAAATGGATGTGCAGTCACTATTTGAGGAAATACGGCACCTAAAAAAACTGCAGATTTGTTAATAATTCACTTAATTTCCTATGAAGATGCTAACGCTGATGTCACACACACCTAATCCCTGTTGTGTGCTTAAGGAGGACAAACTCAGCAATCACATTTTTTTTCCTCTTTTCCTTTGTCGTGAGGATTTAACCCAAAACGAAAAATGAGGTAACAATGTGTAGGCGTCCCTGGCAATGATAATAAGGATTAATAATGAAGTTAATATATTCCCGTGTGTGTGTGTCGTGACAATACATCGAGTGGGGGGGATGAGAAAAAAAAGGATTCAAAAGCCAGGGATGACGCAGCAGTAGACTGACGTGCTGGCAGTGTTTGAGACGAGAAAGAAAGAAACAACAACAAACAAAATAAGTTCCAATGAACAATAAATACAAGATAGCTGGAATCCTTTATGGGCTTTTAAAATGGAAGGGGGAAGAAAATGGTCGTTTTGATCCCAAAGTACTCCATATACTGCTTTCTTCGGTTTTTTTTTTACATGATGCAATGCTCTCATTTATTGTGCAATAATCGAATTGTAACATGTATTTGTTTCATACTTTGATGCATTCTTATGCTTTAGGAAACATTTATATCTGCATTTTTGGGGTGCTGGGGGTGGTTGGAACGAATTAGGGCATTTACATGGAAAAGGCGTCCCTACTTACAAACTTTTTTCATTAAGAAATTTCTTCCAGAAGCAATTGATTTCGTAAGTAGAGGTAGCACTGTAATTCAAGAGACTCCCGACCTCTACTCTTGCTTTAAGCATTACGGAGGGAGGCTCCCGAAAGGTATTCGCTCTTCTCTCAAGAATGTGAGTGATGCAAAGTGTTGACCAGAGAGGAAACAGCTGCAATACCAGCAGAACCAAACTCCCTTTTTTAATACTTTCACCGTCGATGACAAATTGATCTGCTCTGGGAAACAAATTCTTCTGCGATGACCGTTTCGGGTTGGGGGAGTTTGAAGCCGAGAAGAAGAGCTCGTCACCGTCTTGCTAATTCCCAGGATTGCGTGACACAGAAGGATAAAACAAAACAAACACAAAAAAAAAAAACGAGAGGAGTGGTCTCGAGTTGAGACGCAGCAGCGGTGTAGTTGGCGAGGGCAAAGGTATGAAGAGTGTCAGCAGATATCACGTTTTCAGCACAGAGGTGAGAAATGCGTGAGCAGGAGTGAGGGACGCGTACCAACTCGTGCACTTTCCAGTTAGGTGGCGGCGTTGTCTCGCTGAGTGGAACCTGTTCTCATGGCAATTTAGTAGGACTTTGTACGACAAGTCTCACTCTTGAGGAACAATTGTTCAAACGTGACAAAAGGGCGATTTTACCGTTGTTTCATTTTGGGGGCGGGACGGGGTCACTTACCACTTCACTATCAATGAGGATGACTGTCAGTATTTGGCGAGGAGCATTTTGGTGTCGATTGTAACAAATGTATCTGTTACTGTACATGCACCGTATTTTCCGCACTAAGCATTCGATTTTCTCAAAAGTCGGCAGTGCGCCCTCTAATCCGATGCGCCTTATATATGGATCAATATTCTGATCTCTTGGACGAGGTATTTAAAATGTTCTGTCAGGTGTTTTGTTACAGCTGCAGCGGTTATGAAAACTCTGTGAGCTGTATTGTATTCCCTTTAGCGTAGCTCCATCTAGTGGATGCATAACGCAACTGCAGCCGCTATTGTGGCTTCCATCCTGTGCGCCCTATATAAAAATAACAATTTCAAAATCGGCCATTCATTTAAGGTGCGCTTTGTAATGCGAAGTGCCTTATAACACGGAAAATACGGTATTTTCCCCAGGGCTATGTATTCTTGCCTTTTTTTTTTTGCTCCAAATTCGAAAATAGGTCGAAAATAGTCCCGATCGTAACAAAATGCTAACATTCTGGACGATTCCCTACATAAAAATGCATGAGAACACGTTAGAGTATATGTATGTGTGTGTGTGTGTGTGTGTTTGCGCACACATGTGTGCAGCGTCCACGAGTCACCATTAATTCTGTTAGTCCGTGAACCAGACCGGGTCAATACATTCATGAGACTGGTTAAAAACACAAGACAAAAATAGCGCGTTAGTAAAATTCTTACTAAGAATGTTTTATTAAAGTAAATGCCAAGAGGTTAATAAAGAGAGAAAAAAAAATCAAAATAACAGCATACACCATGTAAAACTAAATAGCAAGCATGTAAAAATACTTATGACAAGAGAAACTAAAAGTAGCTCATGAGTTAAACAAGCTGGGCATGAAAACAAAATATAACATTTCCCAATGTGTAAAAGTGAAGGGGGGGGGGGGGGGGGGTGCGGATAAGGAGGAGATTCAGATTGGGAAGGGAGGGGGGGTCATAAAAAAGCACTCCGAAACATGATTAATACACATATAAAATGAGATTAGAAAAATACATTATAAACCTGTAACAATGGCTGTTAATTACATTATCATACATGTAGAGTAGGCAGGCCAGAGAGAATACGTTTTTTTTTGTTTTGTCCCCCCCCCCCCACCTCCCCCAACCTTTTCATCACCTGATGGATGTTACCCAAGCCACACAACGTAACGCGTAACATCGCAGGGGGAACTTCTCATAATACTGTCGAATGCTGTACAGCCATTTCCACTTATATTGCATTTCAATTTTTTCTTCCTACAAATAAGAGCAAGAATAATGAGAGTAACACTGAAAACAAAACAAGAATTTCATTGACCTTTTCAGCTCGATGAGAAAGCCATGAACGGAATCGGTAAAAATCAGTTTTCAACAATTTGGTTCTTTTATCCAAACGTCGCAACGGTGGTTATTTGTCGCCAAATTGCGGTTGTTGAAACCAACGCGGTTGAACTTGAACAAATCCTAAATGTATTTTTCTCAGCTCATGATGCATCCGACTGCATTGCTACTATCGGCAGTGCCGTTTAATCCGACGAGGAAGTACGGCACGCTCACACACGCTCAAAAAAACAAAAGACTAAAAATCTAAATTTAAAAATTCATACGATTCTCCAAAAAAAAAAAAAAAAAAATCAAGGAGATCAAAGCCTGCTCACACAGCAGAGTAAAGGGCTGTCGAGTAAAAAGAAAAAAGAAATCGTAGGAAGACCAAAAAAAACCCCAAAACAAAATCATGGCACATATTTAGCTGAGTCAGCTAATTCGGGTTGCATAGAGTTAATGCGGGCTGCCGACGCCACGCTCCGCTCTGCGCCATCTTGGGTGGGTGCTGGCATTTCTTTTTGTTTTTTTACGCTTCTCGGAAAAACACCACTCTTGATAAGGCACTTTTTGCTTTTATTTGATTCCTTGCTGCATTTTTTATTTGATTTTTTTAAAATAAACTCTTTTTTTCCAGTTACGTCCAGGCCAACAGCACCTCCTCACCCACTAGTTCTTTTTTTTTTGTTTGTTTTATTGTCTTTTTTTTTTAAATCAGATGTTTGTATCTGCAAAGTATCAAAAGCTAAAATTGGCAAAAATAGAATTCCTTTTTTTCCTCTACTCCAGCACCCTGTACTGTAAAATTATCAATTGTTTTTTTTTGTTCGCTTCTGTGTATGTATTTATATATGCAATGGCGTTATGTACATTTTGATATATATATATTTATGTATATGTATATAAGACGTACTGTATGTATAAAGCAATTTGAACAGGCAGGCATGGCTTTCACATCCTATTTAGTTTTTTTTTTTTTGTTCTTGAGAGAGTTCAACAAAAGGATCTCAGAAGATACGAGATGTGACACATTGTGGATGCGCTCGCACGTTGGCCTGACACAAAAAATGGCCAAGTATTGAATTAAAAACGACAATTGGAAAAAGGTGGGAGGGACCCTTCATTTCGATGCTAATCCAAGGAGTCGTTTTGGTGTTTTTGTTTTTTCCTCCTCAGGAATAAAAAAAAATTCAACCAAAAAAACCCAAAACAAATGTAAGTAAAACAAAATAAAAATGCTAACTGACTGGCTTTCAAGGCAGGCACCACAAAAAAAATTCACACCTTTCCAAACTTTAAAAACAGCCCTCTGTGTGATGCAGATGCACAATGGCAGATAGCTCATCATAATTGTACTAAAATCATCGGGAAAACAAAACAAAACCTTTGGCTAAATATTCACACGTAATACTTTTTTTTTTTTTGTCTTTTTGATCACAGCTCAGCGAACTCATTGAGATCTAGTTTGTTCTAAATGCATCAGGCACTGTAACATGGATGTAGTGGGGATGGCAAAGCCTCCTAAACACCCTACTTTCAATGTAGTATGTCAAGAAACACAACCATAACATTGAAAATTCAAAATAACAAAAGAGAAAAAAAGCACACACGCATACGTAAACCCTTCATCCCAAGTTTGGCCCATCCCCGGCCGGCGTTAGCTTTAGCAGCCTGCGTCTTTCTTTGTCAATTTAGTCCAACAACAACAACAAAAAGTGTCAACTGAATATAACACAAAAACAAACAAAAACATACAAATTGTCACCCCCAAAAAACATAAAACACAAAACTAATGAAACAAAAAAGCGCATTATTGTTTGCAATCGTTACAGCCATGCGGGTTTGAAAACAAATCAAGACAGAAAAGCTTTTTTTGTTGGGCTGGGCGAGAGTGAAAAAGGGCAGCACACCCAGAATGTGTCATAATTACAAATCGGGATGACAATTTCAACAAAGTTAAGGTGAGTGTTGATGTTCTCTTTCCTTCTGTTTCTTTTTCTTTTTTTAGGGGGAGGGGGGGGTTGATACTTGGGACACCACCCCACCACATTTCTTTGTTTTATTTTTATTTTTGGAGGGGCATTGGCATTCTAAAACCAAATGGTTGGCATCCAGGTGTGACAAAATAGTGTGTGTGTGTGGGGGGGGGGGGGTAGCGGGTGGGTTCTCTGGTTGGCATCTTATTGCTATTTAACATCAGTGCACATGTATGATTAACACCACAAACATCCCACCCGCGGCGCGTGACTGGTGGAGAAAAAGAAAGAGAAAGAATGGGAACGGAACTCAATGAACAGAAGGAAAAAAAAAAAAAAACGAGGAGCACACAACTTCATGTGGGCGTGACGTTTTTGTTGGCGTGTTAGGGTTGGCGCCTCCCTTCTCTTTCTTTCTCTCTCTCTTTAGTCACTGGGAAAGAGAGAGAGTGGCTAGCAAAAAGGCAAATTACCAGTTAACTGATCAGCAGGCAGGCTGGGGGGCGGCTCGTCATTGGGTGAAGAGTTCAGAGGTCAGAAGGTTCATGTTAGTTGCCGGTGGCGGCTATAGGTGGTTAGGAACAAAAACAAAAACAAACAGAAAAAACAAAGATAGAAGGGTATTAGTGTCAGCAGGAAGAGACTGGAATGACATCATTTTGAACAATTAAAAAAAATAATCATAATAAAAATGAATGCAATCTGTGATGTGTGGGCCCCGCCGCACCCAGCCGCCGCCACTTAAGCGGCGGCGGCTGGTTGGATTTTGCGCCCAGTGCCCCGCAAAACCAAAACATAGAAGCAAAAAAAAATAAAAGAGAGATGGACAGACAAACAGAAAATAAGTCGCGTATGAGGCCACGTCCGCACGCAAACGGCAAAATTGACACGCGTCATTTCAAATGCGAGCTTTTGAAACAGGCGTTATTTTGCGATGGAACAAAGCGGCGATGCGCTGGCCGGCCGGCGGCTCATTTTGACGAATGACGATGCCCGACGGAAGCGCGGCGGGAAGAATCGGAATGCGCGGCAACGAAGCGCTTTGTGTAAACATTGCAGACGCAAGCTAACGTTAGCGTCAAGCGTTCCAAGTGTGAGCAAGGCTAGCTTGTCGAAGCGACGAGCGGAAAGGACAGAAAGCGCTTCCTTACATTGAACAAAAATAGCTGGGGAAGAGCTGGGTGGCTAAATCGACCTCCCTGGATCGAGTGATGGGAAGTGATTCCGAAAATGGATGGATTGTTGGAAGATATACGGCGTGTTGAAGTGTGGCGATTGCTGGCTAGCATTTGTAATCGTTTTGGTCCGTGAAAATGACTTGACAAAGCCCTGTCATGATATCACTTTATCGTTCGGTGAGGGGGACACGATAAATGGTCTTTTGCATGCGTTTGTTTACAAACATCCACGTTCACTCGTACTTTTTTTTTTTAAATCATCCTCTGGCCCGACTACATTAAGAGGCGGGATTGAAACGTTAGTACAAATAAACACATAACGGGGTAGGACTAGATACGTTTTTTACTTCATCCTACTCCCTTGAACATAATAACTGTGTTGAATGAAGACTGATTTCTTTCTTTTGACTTTTTTATCTACCTTATTTTCTGTCAAATTATTACTGTATATGTTTTATGTTCAATAAACAAACAAAACAAACAAAACAAACGTTTTATTTGCTCAAGCAGCAACAGCCAATATTTATACTATTTGTCATAAACGCACACACACACAAAAAAAAAGCTATATATATATTTTAAGAGCTATATCGGTTATCACTATCGGTCAGACAAAGCGGCACATTATCGGCGACCCTATCGGGTGACTTTTTTCATTTGGTACGTCACTAAGGTTTATTGTAGTTTCTTAAAGCAAGCTTCAAACACCCCAAACCAATGTCGCAAAAGCCGCTCGATGAGAAGAACCTTTGGCCTTGATTTACGATATTTAATCTTAGTTTTGAAAATATCCGTGTGAACGTGGCCTCGGTGTCTCTTTCTCCCCCCCCCCCCCTGTGTGATTTGTGTCGTATCGATCTAACGTTACGAGACGAGTGTTAAAAGTGTAATAAAAGCCAATCAACTGTTTTCCGCTTTGTTCTTTTCCTCTTTATTTCGCAGTATACTTTTTATATAATATAAATATACACAAGAACCATAAATACATTTCGATATAAAAAAATATATAAAATGACAGTACCTCGTGTACAGGTGAAATATTAACGTTATATCTCGCGGTACACTGGAGGGAATGCAAGCGACCTAAAGCTAGAGGGCGTCTATGTGACTTGAACTTCGGTAGAAAAATAAATTCCCTACCCCCCCGCCCCACCCAAATGGTGACTTTGCTCTCTGGGATGCAGTGAGGAATTGCTTCCTTTGCTCCTTGCAAAGCCCCCCAAAAATAAAAAAAAATGCATTTTAGGTGCCAAGCTCCCATTCAGAAGGAATGTCTCATATCATTGCCTGCAAAGTACGACCTGTACTGGCGTCACAGCTGCATGAACCAAAAAGCTGCAAGGATCACTTTTTGCCTGAGCTTTGAAAAATACACAGTGTACACATCCTTTTTCGTCAAGGGCTCATTTGCAACGTGAAGGCATTTTCAATAGGGCCCAACGATCAGTCACGTATCCTCAGAACAAATGAGCGCTTACGTGCATTACACGGCGGCTTCGATGAAACAAAAACGTACGTTTATCCACAAATAATGATGGCAAGAAATCCCAAAGTTTGTCGTCCTATTTAAAGCGGGTGTTAATTTGTTGTCACTGTTTTTTTTTATTTTTAAAAGGGAGGCGGGGGGCCCTGTTAAAAATGTCTTTTTTAATTTTATTTTTGCAAATGAGCTCTTTGTGAACTAAGTATTGAATGTAAACAAAACGTGCACGCCACAACGCACGATTGAGCTGGTGTGTGCACATATACGGGTGCGGCGTGGGGAGAAAACACAAACACATACGATAATACAGACAACACAATAGAGATTCCCAACTAAGGCATCGTCATCGGTGGCATCGTCATCATCATCATCATCATCACTGAAATGCATCATTTGATAGCAGAGTGTAGCTAAGAGACTAAACTGACCTCTGTCAGCGGTCACAATCCTTTGGTAAGGATGGACCCGCGTGTCATGCCGTCTCACTTTAGTAGCCATTGCACCTAGATTGCAACAGGTCCACAAGGTTAGAAACCATTCACTTTCAACATTCACATTATTCTTTGAAACCGTTAGCATAACGCGGGGATATTACAAGACACCGGATAATAGCACATATGCACGTCACATAGCTCGGATCTGAAAAATAATACAGTCGAACAAAAATATTTGGGGGATATTATTCAAATATGCATAAGTTAAGTCATTCAAATTCCACAGTGCTCAAGAGTTTTCGGGTGAAAGGAGGGGGGGGGGGGACAAAAAGGAAATGAGGGTAGGTGAAGGGTAATGGCTGCCGGGCTGTCTGGGAAAAATAATGCAATTCTTCCAGTGGGGTCCGGAGAGGGGATTGGGAGAAATTTGTCTCCTTATTTTTCAGAGGTGGGGAAATCCAATCGGGGTTTTGATGGTAATTGAATAGCGCCAGACGCCACCTGCCTCTTGCCGCACGCATTCATTGCAACACCGACATTTTCTCGCGAGCCAATCAGCCTGACTGGGGGGTTGTTTCCTTCCCGGAAACCAGGATACGACGCTTATGGTTTGCGTGGCGCGTTCTGCTCAAATAGAGTGGAACCTCTGAAGGCCTACTCTTCGGGATCTGCAAAACTTTCGCCCCCCAGCGGTTTTGAGTTTGCCGTGTCCTATTATGACTTTTGCTAACATTAGAAAGAAAAAAAAACGGACCAATCTCAAGAATGACGTCACAGGAGATGATCGCATATCACATAACCTCAGTTCAGCTTATTTTTTAAAAAATTGGGGACGTTATTCACTCGTATTTTTTTCACGAGCGGCAGCATGGCCTGGTCGGGATGATTTTACTCAGGGATGTGCGGTCAAGGGAGGCAGGTGAGGCAGAGCCTCACCTCTGAATCCGCATTGCATTGCGCAATCATCACAAACTGGGTTGATACATGCGATTTGCTCGTGCTGCTTGCCGTATCATCTGCATGTCGCAAATATAATGTTGAGCCAATTGAATAAGCTCCGCCTTTTCGCTTTATATATTTGTAAATCTGACACTAAAGGAGTCAGTGCCTCACCAACCATGAACCTCACCGCACGCCACTGATTTTTTACTTGTATCGGAGTGAAAACTGTTCATTTCACCCACCGGGAGCCCTTATAGGAACATTTGTTTCAAAATGGGGTCGAACTGCATCCCGGAAAAAAATTGAGTTCAAACTTTTGAGGTTCCACTATGTTAAAAAAAAAAAATGCACACGCGGAGGGTTGCAAACACACAGAAGAGGCAGGGTGTGTGTGTCAAGAAATTCAGTGTGGCGAGTCTTGGCAAATACCGCCGCCGCCACCTACACGACGATTCCGAAGCGCCAGATGGCCCAACATTTCCCTGCTGTCCATAAAGCCGATGGTGGCGAGAGATAGAGTAGTGGCGGCAGGCGGGCGCACGGAAACGTGCGAGAAAGGCGGCGTGCGCCTTCCACGCCGGCCCCCGTTGTTGCTGAAGGCACCGATCGATCGAGTGAGTAAATAAAAATGTAACGCTGCGAGTTAAACAGAAAGATGCTGCGCATGACTCTCGGAGGCGGGGCAAGATGCTACGGTTCACGCTCCACACAGCATCACAAGTGTGTCGTATTAAAGCGAGAAGAAGAATGATTTTTTTTTTTTAACGGGCTTAGTGGATTTGTCATAAGGTTTCTGTGGACGTTTGGCGTCGGTGTTATCATCGCTCGTCTCTTTGGTCAGCTAAAAGCACCATCCGGGTTTACGCATGTAATATAGGCCGCGGTAGAGAACTGGACTCCGGGGCACCGAATGGAGGGGAAGCTCGGGTATTAGCACAAATCTCGGGTTCACCGGGGGCGAGGCTGAAACAACAAAGGAAGGCGAAGGAGATGAGGAAAATAAAGGACGACTGGAGGAATTTAATGAACATCCCCAGTGGGAGTGACAGAGGGACTTTATCTGCAGGCATCAAGGCTCGCCTGCAGCACAGAATAAAAAAAAAAAAAAAAATCATTTCAGAAGCCGCAGAAATCCGAAGGGATCCACTGCCAGACCGAATATGCCTTCGGGCCGGCGCATGAAAGGTTTAGAGAGCGGGGCCGCGCGTACGCCAGCTTGTTTCTGTCGGGCCGCCTCGTTTCAGACGGCGCCGAGTCCCGCCTGCGTAAACCTTGCCGAGTGGAGGCAGTGCGTACCTGGGAGCGCCGAGCCAAATTTAACTGTAAAGTAACCTTCGTGTCAAAGGGCTAATCATTCCCCTCTCCAGAATCAAAAATGTCCGCATTAGCCACAGAGCTTCACCGCCTTCATCCACCCTGAGGGTGTCTTTTAGTTCCTCAGGTGGACACAACATATTTACCTTTCATAAAGTCCTGACTGAGGCTCATGGAAGCCGTGTCCAGCACCCCGAGACCGGGGTAAAACAAGCTGCCCTCCTGTCCGGGCTGGCCAAAGAGGGCCGCCGCGCCCATGCTCCCCCAGGCCCGCTTACCTAGAACCCCACTGTGCTCGATGGGGTACTCCAGCAGGGAGGTGGGCGCCAGGGCGTAGGGGTAATCGTAAGGTGTGGTGTAGATGAGCCCGGCATCCGGCGTGGGCGGCACCAGAGTGGGGGTGCCGTTGGGCAGCATGGCGGCCATTTGAGTGGGCCGGATGAGGTTCATGAGCGGGGCCCCGGCCGGAGTCGGGGGCCGGAGCGCTTGGGGCGGCAACACCTGACCTGTGGGTGCCGCTATGAGGCGGGGTCCCTGAGCGGCCGCCGCCGCCGCTGCAAGAGAGAACGCAAGGGTGGCTGCCATAAGCGAAGAGAGCGAAGGACAGAAGTGGAGAAGAAGACAGAAGGACAAGAGGTCGAGCCAAGTGGCGCCGATGGTTATCACAGATGAACAGTGAAGGGTGAAAATACAAGAGGAGGAAAAGAAGAGAGTTGGCAGGGAGAGAGGGAGGGAGGGAGGGAGGGAGGGGGGGGGGGCAAAAGGCAAAATTAGTCCATGCAATGATCATGGTGGTGGACCACAAAGCAAAACAAAATAACCCCTCACACCAAAAACAAAGCTTGCCGTCGTCGTCCCCAGTGCAAAGCATACAAAAATCCCTCGGGGCAGCAGCGGCTCAAACATTGACTGCAAATAGCACGAGAAATGACGTGAACAACACACACACACACACAACACGCACAAATTGAATCGGTAACTCAGCAGAGGTGACACACCAACACGCCGAGACCATTACCGGAATGAATGATCATTACATACAAACTCTTGCAAGAAATGTTCGCCGTCTTGGAGGTGTCAAACTCATTTTGGCCGTGGACCTTGTAATTATGGTTTTCTTTGGAAATTGTGGCTGTGAACCATTGGTGTCATCTGCTTGCAAAATCCCAACATGAATAAAAATGAAGACAATTCTGGTCCCCCCAAAATGATGCGGCTGGCCTCATCCGGGCCCCCGTGACTTGAGTTTGACACCTTTCATTTTAAGGCTGGCCTATTGGTTTGGGATGCATTCAATCCTATACTACAATCACAGAAGTGACCACTAAAACATTATTTTTTTTTTTTTTTTAACACATACAAACACAAACTGTCCAAATTTGTCTGTCGTGAATTGTTGCATCCCAAAAAAAAAAAAAAAATGCTAGCAAAGACAACATTGCAAGAGTTTGCATGTGCTTCATAAGCATCCCACGGGCAAGTCAATCAAATTAAACAGATATCATCAGTGTTTCTATTTGGGGTGGCAACACAAATTGTTTAACTGATGGATCTGTCAATGGTGTGAAATTGCTTGTTGAGGCAACAAGATGAAGTACACTCGTTGGCTGCGACGGGCGTGGAAGGTGTTGACTCAACCAGGAGGGATGTCGATCTTCAGCCACATAGCAACGACAAAAGATGTCTGATTGCCCCATCCCATTCAAAGCGATATTTACGAAAAACCATTTCCGCAGAGGTTGCGATCGCAGTGACATTGAACACATTCAAAGCCGAATGCCAAGAGCGTGTTTTTTTTTTTTGTTAGCGCGGTTATATGATCCATGGGCGCTTCTTCGGTGAGCAGATGTGTCAACTAGAATGCGACATGCAGAGCTTGAGCGCAGTGAGCTGCAGCAGGTGCGCTGCAAAGTTAAGAGCGAGTGGATCACCGAGCGACCTTTGGCTGGAGGAAAAAAAGGGTGGACGGAGAAAGGATGGATGGAGGGGAAAGGAGCGCGGAGGACAAAATGGAGGTTCTCCGGCGACTCGTGGTGGAGTAGGTAAACACAGATTATTTGGTCAGCTTGAAGAGGGGGTGTGCTCATGGACACACACATGTACACAGGCCATCTGACTAAACACTGATTCCATGGTGGTGAAGGCTGTTAATTCATCAGAAGCTAATTGAGTAAATGGTCTTAATTAAATGTATGGCATGCAGGGAATAAATATATATAAATAAATGAATAATACGGGTGTCCTATGATGAAATGGGCAATGTACATTAGTGGTGTTAATCGTAGTTCACTCACGCGCTTTGATGTTGTTGTCTCGGTATGTCCCGTTGAGAATGGCCAATTCCATCAGCTGGACCTTTTTCAAATTGTCTTCGCCCTCCGCCTGTTGGGGGGGGGGGGGGGGGGGGGGAGCATGTCGATAAATAAATGCCAATTCATTGACCGTTAAGAATGTGTGCCTTCTACAGAAACACAAACATAGCATCAGCTTTGGATAGTTGCGGGACAGGACTCCACGACAATATTCATCTCAATATGACGCTGGCGGCAAAGCAGGCGTTCAGAACATCCCCAGACTCATGTATACCATTTAAAAAGAGCAATTACCGTATTTTCCGGACTATGCGGCGCTTCGGAGTATAAGGCACACCTTCAATGATTGGCCTATTATGAGACTGTTTTCATATATAGGGCGCACCGCATTATAAGGCACATAGGATAGAAACCACAATCGAGGCTGCGGTTGCGTTATGCATCCACTAGATGGAGCCACACTAAATCCAATACAGCTATTTATAAAGAGCACGGGCGTTAAACCCATTTTTTGTCACGGGCCATTTCGGAGTTATGGCTTCCCTCGGAAGGCTGGTGCAAAATCTCAACATTCTTTATTACCCGTGACAATTTGACATTTCGGTACGGATTTCAGCAAGAATCATGATAGGTGACACACAGGATTTACTCCCGCGGGCCACATAATATGACATGGGGGGCCGGATCTGGCCCCAAGGCCTTGACTTTGACACCTGTGATATAGAGCTTTTGAAACCACTGCAGCTGTAACAAAGCGCTTTTCAGAACATTTAATATACTACGTACAAGGAATCTGCATATTGATCTATACGGCGCATCGGATTATAAGGCACACCGTCGGCTTTTGAGACAATTGAATGCTTTTGGGTGTGCCTTATTGTGGGGAAAATACGGTAATTGATCAACAAAAAAGTGGAACTATTTGTTGATTAATGTCATATTGGTGAGGAAATGGGGGCAAAGTACACCGCTTGTCTGAAACCAACAGAGGCGCTTTAGATTGTCTCAACTGCATCGCCGTCTGAAGAACAAAACAAGAGTCGGCGAAACTAGGTGAGCAAAATGCAACATTCTGGCCATTAATGATGATTCATTGTGTTGAAGAACTTTCCCCCATTCTCATTCAAAGAAATGTAGACAACACACCAATTTCAGGAGAAGCCAAATTGCAGAAAAAGCAAAGCATTCACCATGGCAACCATTTTCCACAAATTGCAGGCGTGGGCGGTATTTGAAAAAAAGGAAAGAAAACTAATTGACGTCAGCGATTCTCAAGAAACCTTTGTAGTTAAAATGTCAAGAGAGACATCAAGGTGTATAAATGCATATTCATAATCCATATCAGAAGGATGATTACAGTGATCCCTCACTTATCGCGGTTAATGGGGACCGACACCCTGATGCGAAGTGAAAAACCGCAAAGTAGGGAGACTCAAGGTGCTGGGCGGGGCTGCGAAGATGCGCAGCCAATCAACTCATAGGATGAATCCTACTCTGTGCTGTCATTGGTCGATGTCGCACCAGGAACCAATCATGCGCCTTGAATGAGTGCCTGCTGCATAAACAGTACAGATATGTCCAAATAAGTAAATTGCGAAGTAGCGAGGGATCACTGTACATTTTTTCTTGACTCCCTTGTGTGCAACGACCAGCCCGGCGAACGTCACTCCCGCAAATCGGCAGCCTCTTTCATCACGGCTAAATTCAGGGACCCACATTTTTCACGTAAAGCAAAACAACTACTTGCGCCTGTTCCTGCTGAACACTCAATAACCGTGTTGACAAACAAGGCTTGGCCAGGTAGTACGTCTTCATTCAAGCAAGGGTCAGGGTGAAAAAAAAAATGGAGGGTGCGGTGGCATTTAGCTTGACCCTGGGTTGATGTATCACCAGTTGGTCAATAAGCGCATCACTGAAGAGACATTTTGAAAGGGGCGGGGGGCGGCAGTCAGCATGAAGAGTGAAGAGTAATCATCATTTAATCCCACGAAGAAGAGCAAGTGCGCTCGACGCTGTGCTCATCCATTTGCTCGTAAACACCTCACGTGCCGTCACAGTCACCCTCGGCGAGAAAAGCGGAGACAAGCGAGCGGGACTTAATTCTCGGACTCGCAAACACTCGGGCAACAGTCTGCTGCTCTATTGAGGTGCCGATAAGGAAAGACGGGGAATAAAAGGATGAGGAGGGTGAAGAGTTAAGCCTTCCCCTGAGACTCCTCTTGAATGCGGCAACAGTGAGTTGCGAGCAAGGTTAAGTGAGAGGAAAAAAAAAGTGACAAGTTGGTCTCTTGACTAAATATAAGGCTGTGAAGAGTCGTGGTTGTGTGTGTGTGTGTGTGTGTGTGTGTGCGCGCGCGAACCGTGTGTGTTTAGTGGAGCAGCACGTCCAATTAACAAGACAAGAAACTTCTCGGTGGAGTCGGCGCCTCACTCGTCACCCACCGCGTTCCCTAAGGGCTGCGACTTTTTTACAGGCGGCGACACTTTTCCCATTAAAGACGAAGCCAAGGACAGGATAGGAGCGCGAAATGCAATTCGTCGCGACGCAGCATAAGTGTACTTGAATTTGATGAGCATCGAACGCATCGCAACGTTGAGGCCGAGGTGTCGGTTTTAATGTGAAGGGCCCAAAAAAGAAAAGAAAAAAAAGATGGCACCAGCATAATAATAAATAAATACTCGCTCTTATCTTGGAAGTACAACCATTCAAACTGAAGTAATAGGTACTCGACAGATGAAATTGAGGCTCACGAAATGAGTGTCAGAAAAGTTCCAGGACTGGCAGCTTGGCACCTCTTTCAAGAGATCCTGCTGCGTTTTGTTTATTCGCCGACTGAGACGAGGTGAGAGTTAGGTCAGGACAACTCAACTGGTGGCTTCATCATGAGAAGGAAATGGCCACAGTGTCGACTACGTGTTCTCGTTAGCGGCGTCTAGCCTCCTTCGAGGCCAAGCGGTGGCGTTGTGCATCAGACATAATATTCATTCATTCATCTTGGGTCGCGGGGGGTGCTGGAGCCCATCCCAGCTGTCTCTGGGCAGTAGGCGGGGGACACCCTGAATCGGTTGCCAGCCAATCGCAGGGCACACAGAGACGAACAACCATTCACGCTCACACTCACACCTATGGGCAATTTAGAGTGTTCAATCACCCTGCCATGCATGTTTTTGGAATGCGGGAGGAAACCGGAGCACCCGGAGAAAACCCACGCAGACCCGGGGAGAATATGCAAACTCCACACAGGGAGGCCGGAGCTGGAATCGAACCCGGTACCTCTGCACTGTGAAGCCAACGTGCTAACCACTGGACTACCGGGCCGCTCAAACATAATAATCAGACATAATTTGATCAAACTCTATTATCTTTGCACAAGCTCCAAGACGAAACAGCAAATGAAAGCGGCTGCTTTTATGTCTCTCTCAAGATGCACGCGAGCGTTTGAGCGGGCTCGGCGGCAGGCTGCAGCTTCAAAAAAATCAACTCGCGCTGGGATTTGGATGTATTGGACTGCTCGCGTATGCGCCCTTCGATGACGGAGCTGAGGGTTCGCGCGGGTGAAACGGGCGCAGATGAGACACAAAAGGGGAGGCACCATTTTGTCGACTTTGCAAAGGTGGCTGCTGACACGAAAGGCAAGATGCGGCGAGGATGAGGCCGAGCCGCTCAAAGGAATGCTGCCGAGTGAACGCCATCCTCACACAATGGCAGTTTGTTAGCTTCATCCTCCAACCTCCACCCCCCACCCCCCCGAAGCTATTTTGACCGATTCACCGAGGCACATGTCACCTGCCTTTTTTTTCCCCTCGGGTTGTCTTTTCTCCGTGAAAGCTCACTGAGCACACCTGGCAGTATGAGTGTTCCGGTTTGCTCGAGACAGGAAAGATGACAGCTCGGCAAAGTCTGCAGACATTGGCTGTAAGAGGTGGTGCGGGAGGGGGGGCGGGGGGGTTACCGAGCTAATACAGAGCAGGACCGTCGGGAGCGGAGTCGGATCGTTTTAAATCATGTAGTGTTGCGAATGCCTCCCGACCGCAGACGTTGCTTGGATCAATGTTTGATGAGCGCCATCAGGGAGCACAGTTTAACACTTTAATCTTGCCACAATTAAGAGACTCCTCGCTACGGATTCACCAGCTATAAAAGATTCACGCAAAAAAAAAAAAAAAAAAAAAAAGGGGGGGGAGAGTGTGTCTGTAATGATCTGCGAGCTCAAATACCCCAGAGAGCGCTGTGGAATAGCAGATAGCAAGACAGCCAGATTAGAAGAGGAAGTTATCCTTTCGTCTGCCTAACATGCACACATGCATGTACAAGCAAGTCTCTCCCTTCCCTCTCCTGTCCATCAATGGGAGGGGCGGGGGATGAGGGGGGGGGCACGCCACTCAAAGCCGCTCCATCCACGAGAATCAGATTCAATCAATAAGGCCTATTTGTGCGATCAGCAGAGCGGTAAAAGCTATCAGGGAGGAGCAAGAGACAGGGAGGGTGAGGAAGAGGGTGAGGAAGAGGAGGACGCAACTGAAGGTAGACAGCGGGTGTGATGAGATAAAGTAGGTTAGCCATGTCCCACTGCCTTCCTGACAACCTTGCGATGAGCTCGCACCTTGCATTGCTAAATTGTCATCGTGACACTTTCGCTCTTTCGGTTATGTTTTTTTTGGCATGTGGGGGGAGGAAGCCGGAGTACCCGGAGAAAACCCACACAGGCAGACTCCTCATAGGAAGGCCAGAGCCGGCATCGAACCAACGACCTCTGCGCTGTGAGGTCAACGCGCTAACCACTCGACCACCGGGCTGCCCGAACACAATACCCACATATGAAAATAACGATCTAAAGAATATCGTCCAATATCGCTAATTTTTTGCGATACACCTTTTGGCCCAAGTCAACTAAGCAAGCAAACAGTTTTGACTTATAATATCCATCCATTTTCCGAACCGCTTGATCCTCACTAGGGTCGCGGGGGGTGCTGGAGCCTATCCCAGCTGTCTCCGGGCAGTAGGCGGGGGACACCCTGAATCGGTTGCCAGCCAATTGCAGGGCACACAGAGACGAACAACCATCCACGCTCACACTCACACCTAGGGACAATTTAGAGTGTTCAATCAGCCTGCCATGCATGTTTTTGGAATGTGGGAGGAAACCGGAGCACCCGGAGAAAACCCACGGAGGCCCAGGGAGAACATACAAACTCCACACAGGGAGGCCGGTGCTGGAATCGAACCCTCTGCACTGTGAAGCCGACGTGCTAACCACTGGACTACCGGGCCGCCCATTGACTTATAATAATTATAATTATTATTAATATAATACAATACATTCCGATTGATGGATCGCTTTCATAACAGCTGCAGCTGTAACAAAGCGCTTAACAAAACAATAATACATTTTATTGATAATCTGGAGCATATGGCATCCGCCCGTGCAAAACGCCGACAAATCGAAACACTTTGCATGCCTGCAACAGACGGGTGTCTTGTCTTTTGAGTGTTTATGGAGTGACTGTCACTTTTATCGACAAGAGAGCGAGGATGCAAGGGAAAGGGAGGCGGCTGGGGGGTGGGGGGGGTACTTTCACACAAAACGTCAACAGCCGTTCTATACGGCGGCGCAGCTTGGAGACGTTAAATAACGGGTGTGGCAGAGAGAGACGCCTCGGCCGGAGTAGAAAAACAGTAGGGGAAAGTGGAAATGATGGAGGAGACAATGCAGGCAGAGAGGGATACCGGGGAGAGAGGACGAGACAGCGCGGCCAAAACCAATTTGTCTCCTCCCCGGTGGTCTGACACCGGCGGAGGCTCGCTTTCCATCATTGGCCTCGCTGCCAGTCACTGCAAATGCACACACACTTGACCGCGTGCACGTAATGTTGGGGCCCGGGCAGGGACAGGGGGTCAGTCTCTTCAAACCAGCGCAATTACCTCAGAGGTAAACACAGCGTGCAGCCCCCCTCCCCCCGCGTGCCTCGTGGGATACGGAGTGAGGTGAAATGTCGGAATGAGCGGGGAGGGACGATCCTACAGGAGGGAGGAATGGATGACTTCATGTACCGCTGAAGGGTGGAACCGGTAGCGACAGCAGCTGTTTGTACTCCTGTCGCTCCGTCACACACCCGTTTCCCATTTCTCTTTCGTCTCTTCCCAAAACTAACATCTGGAGGAAAATGATTACTCCCATCACACTGCCAAGATGACTAATCAACAATACCACACTCTACAGGAAAAGTGGCGTGCTAAAGGGGGGGGGAGGAAGAAACGAGCGCTTGTAATGAGCCTCAAAACATCCCAACACCAAAATAAACAAAATGACGAGGCTAATCAATTTGAGACGGCTCAAATAAACTCGCGGCTTGTCTCGGGGTGGAAACAAAAGCTGGACCCGTTTTGTAAATGAAACCTGCGCTGAAACTAATGTACAAAATAAAGCGGAATAATCTCCGCATGACATTACTGTATGGGTATTATGTAAGGGAGTTCAATTCATTTCTGTCTGAATTTGGTGGACTGTATACAAATAACACAAACGCAATCGTTAAGTCAGAATTTTGGTCGGTCTGAACAATGCAGTGATATGTAATTATATGATTTTTTTTTAACTGAAAATATCTACATTGCAGCATATGATTATCATGATTAAAATGGCCGATTTTTCTGCATCACCCAGGAAAATGTTCTGGATGGAGTACAAATTCACTTTGTTGACACTAAGCTATACTTTTTTTTAAAAAGAAAGCAAACTACCGCATTGGCCCGAATATAAGACGGCCCTGATTATAAGACTTTTTCAAGACTCAAGTTTGAAAAAAGACTTTTTGAACACCAAATTAATTTTTAAACAGAAAATAATGACAGTACATCTGAAACAAATGCTTATAATAATATATTTGAGAGAAAACCTCATTCAAATCTTAAAATCTGAACATTTAAATATGTGAACTTAAGTGCAATCACATTCGTAAATGAATGGCTTCTGTTTTTAGAAATGTAAATTATATCATTACTTCTCCTCAGCTGCCGGTGAACCTGGCCGATCTTCGACCCACTTTTCTCCAGATTGTTGCTGCATTTCTCCATTTTCTGTTACCTCTTCTATTATTTTTTTCTCTTTTCTTTCTTACTGCTATTTTTTATTTTTCTTCTTCGTGCTAACACTATTTTTATTTTTATTCTTCATGACAGGGGTTCACTTTGGCCTGGGGAGTCAAGTTCAGCATTCACTTCAATAACATCCGGCGCCATCTAGCGTCGTGAATGTGTACAATGTCTAGACCCCGAATATAAGACGACCCCCACTTTTTCAGTCTTATTTCAATGCAAAAAACACCGTCTTATATTCAGGCCAATACGGTACTTGAGTAAATCAATAGCGTCTGTTCCTGGCATACGAGTTGTGCGCTGCAAAATTGCCTCCACGTCTCCAAGTCGCAATTAACAACCAATTTCAAACAACCAACACAGTTCCTTATCGATCTATCTATTACGTCAAAATTAAACGCTCAACTACTTTACCTCTCATTGAACCAATCCCATCAATGCGTGAATGTCTGAGGGGTGGCTCGCAGCAGCTAGGGGCAGGGGGGGGGGATTAGCGTCTTGTTCAAGGGCATTTCAACACACAGATTAACAGACAACACGCGTTATCTCATGAAACCAACATGACTTCCTATCGTCGTAAATTTTCCCTTGACAGAATGATTCTTTTCCCAAATGTCCAGGTCAACGCAATCTCTGGCAACGGTCGGCCAACGGCTTCCTTTAAATCGGCATCACCTTCCCGGCAAAGCCTCTTTATTGCCCCTTCGCACCTGCCGCAAGCCTGAGACAGCTCCGTTAGCGACGCGCGCCATTAGTCATGCTAAACCACCGACACCCTCGCTCATTAGCATAGACGCAAACCTGACTCCAGTCAGATTATTACAAACACTTTGCATCTGCTCCTCCCCATTACAGTCAATCAAACGGCTTAGCCAAATACTGTAGAAATTCCAGAGTTGAATCTCGTGCTCGTACTTTACTTCCCGCTACAAAACAAAGCCCGCTCGGTCCAAGGCTTTTCGCCCCAAAATCTGTCTGGTAAAGAAGTATTCATCTCATTAACGTGCTTTTGCTCGACGCGGCCGCAGTTGTACTCGTTTACACAAATAGACGAGAACCGAGCACTAAAAAGGCAGAAATTCTGAGTGACGTTGTTTATTCTTCAAAGCGGGCTGGCATTTCATGTAACATAACAGCATTAAAATGGATTAAAGTCCACATAAATAACCTTGAAAAATACATAGAGATTTAACAGCACGATTATTCCGGCTTGTGGAACCGAGTCGGTTTTGACAGATGATGTTGCTAAGTGCGGGCGGGATGATGCGCTTGTGGTGTACAACCCAACAAGCAAGCAAGCTGTCCCTCGTCTCTTGTTCCCTGTTGACCCCTTGCAGCCCTTATGCCAAATTTGTACCCTCATCCGCTCCGTGACTCTTTCTCTCCTCTCCCTTCGCATTTATCCCTTATTCGACCAGGCTGCCAGACGGTGTATTGTTCTGTCACTCGCGATCCTTTAATGCCCTCCAATCGAGCGGGGAATATCTTGAGGGGATTTGGCTTGGGATGATTGGGGTGGGGAGCGGGGGGGGGGGGGGGGGGGGGGGGGGGGGTTAAATACCGACAGAGGATTTGCATCAGATTCCGAGATCCTGACTCAGAGATGATCACCGCAGCTTTAGCAAAGGACAGAAGTGAAAAGTACCTCCTGGCAAGGAGCGGGACTCTTAATACGGAACCTGCCTGGTCTTGTACTCATTCATTCATTCATTCATCTTCCGAGCCGCTTGATCCTCACTAGGGTCGCGGGGGGTGCTGGAGCCTGTCCCAGCTGTCTTCGGGCAGTAGGCGGGGGACACCCTGAATCGGTTGCCAGCCAATCGCAGGGCACACAGAAACGAACAACCATTCGCACTCACACTCACACCTAGGGACAATTTAGAGTGTTCAATCAGCCTGCCATGCATGTTTTTGGAATGTGGGAGGAAACCGGAGCACCCGGAGAAAACCCACGCAGGCCCGGGGAGAACATGCAAACTCCACACAGGGAGGCCGGAGCTGGAATCGAACCCGGTACCTCTGCACTGTGAAGCCGACGTGCTAACCACTGGACTACCGGGCCGCCCCCTGGTCTTGTACTGTCAAGCTTTTAACACTTTGCAGAGATTTTTAGTGCGACGCGGTTCAGTAAAACTTCCAGAGTGCAACTGTTGATTTCAGACAAACAACACCAAATATCCTATGATGTAGGTTGACGTCGAATCATATGTTTGGAGGAGGCCATCAATGTTGAGGTGGCCAAATTTGGGGTTTATAATCGTTCGGAGTTCGCAGGGGTTGAATGACATCAGACGTCAGGCTTCAGGTCATCCGATGCTAAGCTTACCGCAATCCAATTTACTTGCGTGAACACTTTTCAACAAGGTTACTGAGAGTGGGGGAAGGACAACCAGGCCAGGTGGATTGGGAACTTTTTTTTTTCCCTTACGCTGATGGAAGGTACCTTTGCGTTTCGCGACTCAGAGATGGAGTGCACGAAGAGAAATTAACAGGACGGTGCGACAAGCGGAGGTAATTTTGCCACTGCCGCCGAGAGCTTGTGTATATACGGCACTCGTTCGCTTGGGGAATCGGAGTCAACTTGAAAATCTGAGTGAAAGAAATGGAAAAAGGAAGCAGGACTGATTCCCGTGGAGACCTGAGGAGAAAGATCAATTTTGATACTCAATGACAGCTGAAGGAGGAAAAAGGGAGCAAGTATTGATAGCTTCGGGTTTGAGTTTGTTTAATTACTGAACAAACGATTGTGTTGGAGTGACATCAAAACAAGAATTTCTGGAAGAAATTTGAGGATGTGATGCACCTGCAGTTGCGGTTCATTTTCCCAAGTGCTTTGCCAAATAAAAAAATCTTTTCTCCGGCTCGTGCAAGGTGCAAATGCACAAAATCCCCCCAAATCAAGTGTCCCTTCAGGGAGACGCTTACGAATGGTTATGGCCCACTTGTGGTTGCAGTAAATGTGTTTTTCCGGACAAAATGCAGAGTGGCTTCATGTAGTCATATTTGGATTGGAAAGGTGGTCACGGTTATCTCCACAGGGGTTACTGATCTTAGGGGTGGGAGCCACCTGCCTGCCCCTCAGGAGGCCATTAAAACGTGCTACAAGCAGGGATGGGCAGATGGAGAGCGTGGTGGGAGGAAATAGTGGGAGGATTCCATCAGCCAAGACCAGATCGAGTCCCTCCTGTTGGATGCGGCCAGACAACATGCAACCAAACCACTCTTTCAAAAAAACAAAAACGGGGAGAAAAAAAACATGTTTGTAGCTGGGACGATGTTTTTATTTTACCCACTGAAAAAGAATTAATGAGTTGGGCAGTCCGCCCAGGTGTACCTGCATTAATGGCTGGCCAAAAACATGTTTGTAGCTGGGACGATGTTTTTATTTTACCCACTGAAAAAGAATTAATGAGTTGGGCAGTCCGCCCAGGTGTACCTGCATTAATGGCTGGCCAAGGACTAACTTGGCTGAAATGACCCAAACTGTACTCTTGTGAGGAAAAAAAAAAAAAAATCACCAAACACTACTCACATTCTTACATTGAATATTTTACACCGACATTATTGCATTATTGACAACCTTGAACTGTCGCAAACGCTAATGAAGTGGAACACGCTCGAGTTAAAGTCCCCTAAACAGATAACATTGAGAGAACCCAAAATTTGGGGAAGAAATATGCCCCGCAAACGGCACTGAGCAAAAGTGTGAACCTGCATTGCCACTTTTTGTGACATTGGGATAAGATATATTTCGAATTCCTTCCCCCCTTTAGTTTTACTTCAGTCTGTTAACTGCTCCATAAACACCTTTTGAGGGGAATGCTCAACGTTTCTTAAAACGGCGCTTGAAGGTTTTACAATAGTGACAGCTTGAGCCTGGAACAAATTCTCACATTTCCTATGGGAACATTTCTTGTCAATGACAACAACGTGCTGATTCCGGCGCAACATTTGTGGCCAATCTTGTGGTGCTTAAGATTCCGTTTCCAACTCCATAGCATAATTCAAAATACTTCCCGTCTCATATATGACCTCAAAATATGAAGGCTGGCTGAATGAGCATCACGGTGCCACACTCGAGCGATTACGCACATGGATGCGTCATGGTGACTCCAACTTGCCAAGTATAAATGGAGGACAACGTGGAGAGGTCGCATCGTCGGGAGGGTCCGCGTGCTGGAATGTAATGTAATGCGCCTTGCCCGTACAGGCTTGTCGCTATCCAGGGAGGTGTAAATCACCTTAGGTTAATATGATCCGGCGCAACTCTTTTATTAGCCTGATGAAGGTAATAATAGTCTGGAGGGAAAAGTGCTGCCAAGTTGGCAGAAAAACACCAACCGCAGCTTTCATCTACTTGAGTTCTTTATATTCATGAAAATGGGATAGTAAAATGGAATGAAAGTTGTTCGATATTACTGCAATAAACAACGGAGTTGCGGTTCTTGTCATGATTGCATAATCCGCATCACCGGGGAGTCGTTAGCGGTCAACGGTTTGCAATTGCAGATCAGATCTGTTGCGATTATTCTTTTTTTTTAATTATTACTATTATTCTAATTCAAGTTTATTTCATCTGCAGAAGCATAAAATGGTACGCATACGTACGATCGTTTCTGTACTTGACATGCTGCAAAAGTGCGCACCCCCATGCCTCCGTGTCAGGTCTGGACGAAAGGTAGCCAGTGATTTTCTTTTCACAAATTGTTGAATCTTTCATTCATTCATTCATTCATTCATCTTCCTTACCGCTTGATCCTCACTAGGGTCGCGGGGGGTGCTGGAGCCCATCCCAGCTGTCTCCGGGCAGTAGGCGGGGGACACCCTGAATCGGTTGCCAGCCAATCGCAGGGCACACAGAAACGAACAACCATTCGCACTCACACTCACACCTAGGGACAATTTAGAGTGTTCAATCAGCCTGCCACGCATGTTTTTGGAATGTGGGAGGAAACCGGAGCACCCGGAGAAACCCCACGCAGGCCCGGGGAGAACATGCAAACTCCACACAGGGAGGCCGGAGCTGGAATCGAACCCGGTACCTCTGCATTGTGAAGCCGACGTGCTAACCACTGGACTACTGGGCCGCCCTATTGTTGAATCTATTTTTATTTTTCTGTTTTGTTCGTGTTAGGGGGCCGTTATGGCTGTTGCACGTGCGTCAAGGGTTTGATCGCGGGAGGTCAAAAAAGGTCAGGGCGCCCCTGGTTGATAACGCTAACAATGCTTTGCTGATGTTTGATTTGATTCATTGCATTTATGGAAACGCACTGCCAAACGTATGCAGCCGAGCTTTCATTCAATTACATCCCACTGGGTTACAGGTAACGACCGAGAGCCCTTTCCAAGGATTTCCCATCATCATTTATCATCAAACAAGCACAAATGTTGACGGTCCATCAATTACATTGTAGGCTACAAAAGAGTGTCTTCAAATGGAGGTAGGATGAGCAAATTTGGAAGCTACAACGGGACCCGATGACGGCTCCCCTCCCGCCTCCTTCTTGTGGATAATAAACAACACATACTGTATCACGCAGGAGGAACATTAAGAGTAAATAAAGGAGAATGACAGTGATTGGACCTAAGAATATAAACCTCATTAACTGGGGAGGCACACATGGATGGATGCGGCCAGATGGTGTTTTGTACTCATTTGTCATACACCGCTGACAGAGGAGGAGGAGGAGAAGAATGAGAGTTGAAACGGAATAAAGACAAAACACGTGAAGAGGAATATTCAGTGCGGACTTGTCCGTCTAAACGGGAGGGCGAGATTCATTCTGCATAATTTACTTCCTGAGACAGTGCCTGTGACGCTAACAATGCCGTAGATGTAAAACTTGAGCATATTGGTGCAAAATACAAACACGATCGCTTGCCTTAAACTGAGACAATGTGGCGTAAACACTTGAAATTCCAAACGAGGACTATTTATCTCCACGGCGTAACAATTTAATCTGTCAGTGAGTAAAATATGCCGCTCCGTATCTCCAGGGCAACATGTTTCTATTTACATGAGGGGGTTTATTCTTTGTTCCTTCACAAAGCAAATAATATGCTTGATTCATCATATCAACATTCGACGGCAACATCATGCAGGTGCCAACGGCACACATTGATTATTTCGCTTTTGGTGTGATGTCACATTACGTTTAACTATTTTGTGGGTGGGTTTTAATGCTTTATTTTAGCATTTTAATTTTGGAAACGGAGTAATTCTATTTTTTTAAAAATACAGGGGGACCTCCGAAACGGAATAATAGCTCATCAATCTGACGTGCAGACCTTTGGAATGAGGGAAGAACATGAAAACACAGGAAGGCGAGAAGTGAAGCCACAAAATCAGAACTACGAGGCGCACTGCTTCATCAGGATGCCCCAAGTTACCATTCGATCAAATGGAAGTGGAAGGTACTGCCTCGTTTTAGACTTGAAATCGGTCCTGTTGTTTTAGATCAGCATGTGAGTGGAGGTTACCCAAAGTGCAGTTTGCCTCTGCTCAGTTTGAGGGCCTCAACCGAAGACTGAAGTGCGGAGCGGGGCAATTTCCACTGGGGCGCAAGAGTGTGTGTCTGTGTGCATGTAAGTGAATGCAGGTTGAGAGTGCGGCACGTGCTTGTGCGAGTGTGAGGGCAGGATCAACAGAGGAAAATCCACACATGAAAGAGAAGCTCCCAGCCATCGCCGACTGCCCCCCTGGTCTCTCTCATCTTACAGACGTTATCCTGACTCTCGGTTTATGCGGGGGGAGGAGGTTCAAAAGTTCGAGGGAGTTATGAAGACCATGACTGAGGGCACGAGGGGGGGCGGGGGGTTGGGGGGGCAGCTCTACCAACAAGCAATCATAGTGCTCATCCTGCACACATTATTGATTGACGTGGTTTTAAATAACTGGTATTGTAGCCCGAATTTTTTAAGACCTATAGCTATCAAAGATTTTTACAATTGCGTATTATACTGACTATCCGATTGATGAATGAAGTAAATGAATCAAAATAATTTTTAAAAAACTTTGCGTTACGAGATAATAAGATGCGCATGTGCGGTGAGAGTATTACTTTTGTCCACTTGGGGTCGCCACCCTCACATTTGATATCTTCGACGTTGAGTGTGTATGGCTTTAAAAGGTGGGGCCTGGCCTGATGAGTGACCATGACACTGTCAGCTAGCTCATGTTCTTTACATCAGCAGCCCATTTATTATGTAAATACATTTTAAAAGACATAAGCGCGATAAGTCAACTTTGTTGGCGATTTTAGCCATGCTAAAATAATTCCTCACCAAAAACAACCCCAAAAGTGGTGTGTGTTCCTCCATTCACTCATCTTGGAGGATGCATGCTCATTCATTCCTCATCTTAAAGCATCAACCGTGCCCAAGCCAAGAAAACAACCGGGTCCACACTTTGTGATGTCTCTGATTTGGTGCATCAAATAAATTATAAAAAGTTTCCACGTAGCCCCTGCAATGTGCTCAAGTGCTAGTCACTGCTGTTTGGTGCACTGCACGAGTTTTTCTCAATGTGGTTTTGAAATGTCCGACTTTGTGAGCGGTTACGGAACGTACTTAAAAAAAATAATACCTCTTGAAAGGGTACACACGGATTGATGTTTTTGATTTCATCTTAATTTAAGGCGGAGCAGCAACTACAAAACTAAAGGAAAACAAGAGGCCAATGTAATTTTTGTTGTTCCCTAAAGCTTGTTCACTGAACGGGAATAAAAGGACGACCTCATTTGGTTTCCTGTGTGATTTTCCTAAAGGGGATTTTTACACTGCCAGATGTGAGGAAGACACCCTTCATTAGTACAATGCCTATGCACCAACGCCGCACTTAAATCCAATTCAGTTCGGCGTGAAAATGGGCATTACTGCCAGCCAGGACTATAGTCCACCCACCCACTCGTGATGTGTGTGAACTGACACGACAAAAATGTGGCAACCCCCGGGGGATTCAAGCAGAGATAAAACATGCCAAGCGAACATACAGGGACATGTAGACACTTATTCTGGTTTAATAAAAGAGCCATTTGCATTTGAGAAAGTGTCAGCTATGGTAAGACACATTAAAAGCCAATCAGATCCCCTGACCATGGATTTATCGGACAGGTTTACAGTTTTAGCATTTGGAGAATATATATATACAGTATATATATATATTTTTTTTGAAAGCTATCTAAAAAGAAGTACATATGTATGATTTCAATTCAGGTTGGATGATTGCAATGTAAATGGATTATTTATATGCAAATATATTTTGAAGAAAAAAAATCTTAAAATGAGAAGACGTGAAACCTATTTTGTGATCAGATTTTTTTTTAATATTAGTCTTAAACAATTTTTATCATATTATTGGGGACACAAGAGTCTAATCTCTTATCTGACCAAATAGTTCAGGTGATGAGCGACCAAACATTTGATCAAGTTCCAAAATAAAAAGGACCAATTAGTGGTAAAAAGGCAGCACTTTTTGTCACACAACCACCCAGATATTAGCTTTCGAAAGCCTTCACTGATTTACAGGGTCACCACTGGGGGGCTTTTTATGTGTGCGTTGTGTATCACGTGACGACTGTATGTGTGCGTTTGCACTGACTCATCCAGCAGTCAACTGCCACTGCCGAGTATGGCTTCATTCTTGGCTTTGTGGGGGCACGCACACATTCGGGAGTGTGCGTGCGCGACAATGTTCAACTGTGTCAACATCTTGTATGGACATACACGCTGAGGAAACAAAACAAAGTGCCTAAAGAAATAACTGGCGGCCCGGATGCAGACAAAGAGTCCTGACAAGAAAAAGCACATGAGGTGATTTCCACGCTGGCAGGGTTAAAAGGAAAGGATAAACTAACATCCTGGACAGGAAGTTCCATACCACGCCGACTCTCTGAGCCCATTATTTTGGTAGAAAACACACATTTGAATTGAACTATATTAACCGAGTCATCCTGGCACTGACTAGCCCCCGCAGCTTCCCAAGCTTCCCTATGTGCTTGCCTCCTGATGAGAAATCTGGGCCTTCAACTGCCCCGTCCACCTGGTCACCGCAGTCAACATGGAAAACACTCGCCGTTTGCCAGAAAAACGGCGGCGGCTATCGGGGGAAGCGGAGATGGAATGTGGCACTCACAGTGGGCGACTGCCACTAGCATTATTTATTTGTTTTTTTTCCCAGCACTCGGTCAAGCTGTTCCTGTGGTTTAGGTATGCCCGTAAACAGGATGCTAACAGTGAGCGGTCTACCATATGTAGTTCTGTTGTTCAGACCAAGATCTCGAAATTCAATTCAGCGCCGTGTCACCTGGACCACGGGACCTCATCTTGAGCTTAGCAGGCCCGAACGCCACACCGGTGTACTTACAGCTGGTACGAGAAGCTTCTTCACCTCCTCCACGGCTCTCCTCATCTTGATCTCGGCTCTGGTCTGCGTGTCTTCAACGGCGATCAGGACGTGAAGGTCTTCATTGAGGTGCTCCCAATTTGGCTTGCCTTTGTTCTGCTCCTCCTGGAAAGAGATCGACGCGTGAGTGAACGTGACCGCGTGGGTGTGCCGGAGCGCCACGGTGGCGACAAACGCATCAGAGGACGACATGGTCCTGTGAAGAGAGACGTGATGACAGGAGTGCTCCTTTAGTCAGCCGTTAAGCATTTGCTTTGAAGCGACAGCCTTCTTTAGTAGAACACTTACTTGATGAAGAACCACCCGGCCCCCAAAAAATGCTATGCCCCGCAGCAATTAAAAAGCATGGGGGGAAAAAAAAAGAATGGAATGCTTTTTATTTATTCTTTAAACTCTCAGAAACAATTTTTAAAATATCCCAAACTAACTAACCAAGTGTTCACGTGGGTTGGTTAGTTTGAAAAAGGGGCGGAGTTTGACAAGTGTCATCGCTTTGACTGGTGAAGTGTGAACTGCGTGTGGCCTGTGCTCCCACACTTGACTTGAGTTTCGGCTCTGTTGCTATTCGGGGGAGCAGCTATCAGCCAAATATTACACCGATTATCCAACTGATTGTGTAATCAGATAAAAGGTTATTTTGATTTATAAAACACCAAAAAATAACTGTGAGGCTTTAAAAGGAGGTGCCTGGCCCGGTGAGTGATGTGGGTGTCAGCGAATGAGTGCAGAGTTGGCCGTTTTTTGCACTTTCGCGGCTAGCTGTGAACTGGCTCACCGTTAGCCACTCTCAAATTGAATGTCCGGCCAATTAGTTGCCACTGCAGAAGCTTGATTGTCTACATTAAATTAGCTAACATCCCTCATCACCTTATGTTGCCACGCATAGATGCGCTGTCGTGAGACGTTAGTTCTGCTTTGCAGTCAACATCACAACTTTGGACAATCTGTCTTTGAAACACTCTTTCCCCCTGGGTTGCCATGATTGTGCCAACGCAGAGGTGAGTGAGTTAGTGTGAAAAAATGATGACTGTGAAGGACCAAGTCAGAGATTTTTCCTTTTACTTTTCTTGGGGGGGAAATCAACAATTGTTTCAACCCTCAATCTCATTCATCTGAGAGCGTAGAGTTCACGTGGTCAAGTGTGAACGTTATCTTCCAAACTCGAGTGTGCAGCGCACATGCAGATCAAGGTGGCTCCAAGTTTGCTTCCAAAGTAGGATGCCGTTGTATGTGAACAGTGCGTCGCACAAATCGACAAGTTGCAAATTGGGCCAAACGTGTGAACTACGGTCTTTTCGTTTCTGATTGAATCTGAGTAACAAACTACAAGTAGGCTATGTCCAGACTTGACAGGGTGGATTTGGTTAAAACATAAACGTGGCATGTTTGGTCAAGTTCCAATTATCCGAATGATGCGTTATGGTCCTCTGGTGCGATTCGGTACACCATTGCTGGACTTTATGTGGTAACCCTGCAGAGATTTAGGTTACAGACCTGCATTAAAACAATAGATGAAAGCAAGGGGGAATTAAACGATCAAATTAAAATAGAAACTCTACTTATACTATCAAGAATCACTGCACCTCACCCACTCAAGCTGCAACTGTAGCAATTATGGCCCCGATCAATCCAAAGCAGCATTGCAGCGGCGCCCTGCGGCCGGCCTGACGTGATTTCTATTGAGTTGTGGAGCGCCAAGGAGAGACACTCGGAGCAGAGTGCCACCCACCTGCTTTCTACTCTACAGAGGGCTGTTGCCATGGCACTGCTCTTTACCACGCACGTACAGAAAAGTTCAATATTCCACTCTCGTTTTCCCCTTTTCCACACAGGGAGGAAGGGCTCAGTTTTTCCACTGGGGCCATTATTCCACCGTGGCTATTTGCTTATGGGCCATTCGGGGACACAGACTGAAAGGTGATTCGGCATATGCAAAATGGGGCATGGACAGAGTGGTTCAAATATAAAAGCACACGTGCATACTATAACATGGCATCTCTGCCCACAAAAGTCAACTACAATCTTGAGAACTAGTCTGGCCACAGTCTGCCTTCTGACTTAAAGTGACAAATACGAGGCTGGTTAGTTCAAGGCAGGATTTTGTAGTCCCCGCGGAAACGCTTTACACTACATGGTGGCACTTCACGTTAAGAGTTGAGTTGGTAATGCTCGAAAACACAAAAGAGCTTGAAATTCGGTCCTTGCTATTAGGAGTGAAGGTTAGTCCAACAATGGATTTCGGGCTACGTGGCACTAGCAGTCATGTGGCATTGAAGGAATGCAATGGTCTTTGAGCAGTACGTTCGCCTTTGAGCCAAGTGGCTGCTCTAAATTGAGGCTAAATGTCAACAGTCCAAACAGGTGCAGTACAGAGCCCAAGGGTGCCCAGAAGAACAACCAGGCAGGCAGTGATGTTCGGTAAGGAAAATACATTTGACAAAAACAATAACTTTTCAAGAAAACATCTTAATGACAATACTGCAGAGCTCCCACAGAGTGATGAAAAGGTAGAATTTTAAGACAGTTGAAGTGTCCACGAGAGTTAAACAAAACCAAAAAAAAAAAACCTTTGTGAAAATTATGCAATTGACCATGCATATTTGGATACATGTGGTTGCTATGTTCATCCTGATTTATATAGCACTTTCACAACAATGCAAGTGCAATTTTAACCACTTTTCCCTCATACGCTTTGTTGTTTGAAGCAGTTCTAGATGAAAGAGGAAAGAATCCAAGTGTCCTTTCACCTATGGATCAGAGACGTCATGCTCAAAATGTGCACATGTCGGCGACCGGCTAAATTTGAAAGTCAACAAGAAGCTGTAGAATCCACTGATGAAACAAAAAAGATTGGTTCACCTTTCCTGTCCCCACGTAAATCCGCTTCAATTCCAAGCGGCGACTCTCAGTTCCAAGTACGTGTACGCATATGTAACTTGAACCATGTTGCTATTTCCACAACAGTCATCAATCGCGACTTTCAGCGCCAGCTTCCTCCCTTTGGGTAAATGTTTTAAGGACATGACAACAATCACCAGCAACAATAAACTAAGAAGTGTAAGCCGTCACATACAAGAGAGTGCCGCACAGAAAGCGACACAAGCGCTCTCTGAGGAAATGATGTGCAACGCGTCTTGTCTGAACAAATGTGTCACAAGAAAAAAGGTTGCAAGAGTTGTTTTATCAGTGTTAAGTGCAATCTGGGGATGGGTTATTATCCTGTAATATGTTCCGTCTCCTCCTATTTAACGTGGATGTGACTCTCTCGCACAAATACACAGATGGGCTTCGCCGTTTGACCACCGAAGCCATAAATTAGCATTTAGTGATCACTTTGTTATTTAGGCCTGATCTCGACTCCCTAGGTTGGATTTGCCCAATTCTAACTTGGGGGCCAGTATACAAGTTTTACATCCACATGAATTTTCAAGTGACTCGAAAAAACATGAAGTACGGCAGAAAATTATGGTTCCCTTTTTGGACGAACGATAAAGTATTTTTAAACCACCTCGTAGTGTGCCGAGGACCCCGTTTGACCCTTAACCTCAAGTAAAGTCCTTTCCGTCACATTTTGGAAACAATCTGCACAAAAATCAAAAAGGACCGGGAAAG
Source organism: Hippocampus zosterae (assembly GCF_025434085.1). Taxonomy (NCBI): domain Eukaryota; kingdom Metazoa; phylum Chordata; class Actinopteri; order Syngnathiformes; family Syngnathidae; genus Hippocampus; species Hippocampus zosterae. The sequence continues at coordinate 6,203,386 of NC_067464.1, forward strand.
AATTTTTTTTTTTTAAAAATGCTCAGGAAATATGGCTTCAGACAAGAGCATTTAATTTGTCTTTGTACTTGGCAGGCAAGGCAGATGCTGTGCGGGGGAGGGAGTGGGTGTTGGGAGCCAAAAGTCAGCCTTAAGACAAATGGGCTAAGAGGGGTAACTTCACAAAGGGGTAATATTTCAACACTTGTTTGTCTGAGAAATAAAGCGAAGACAGTCCAAACCCATTAAGCAACTTTCATGGGCATCGCGGGGGGGGGGCAATGGCAGCATACGCACTCTCACACATAACTGCATTTCGCCCTTCACCTTCATTCTTCTTACCTATTTTCTAGCCGAGCTGCTTTTCCATCTCTCGCCATTGTTCTCCACTGGACCGTGATTCACTCAGCCTCTCTGTCGCTCTCTCGCACGGCCATGAAGGCTTCAGTGAACCCGCTCGCCGTCAGCCGGCGCGGCCCAGGAGCAACCAGCTGAATTATTGAGAGCATAAAAATGCTGCCGCTAATGGATCCTGAATAAACACGCCGGCTAAAGCTGCTGCCGTGGCTTCCTGGGCCGCCACGGGGCACGTAGCGAAAAATACGGAGGGTTGAGGATACGGATAAAAGAGGCAACCGGGGGCCGTGGTTTCGTCTGAGACTGAGCCGTAATTATGCAACACCTTCAAAGACTCTTGTGGCTTTACCGACAAAAAAAAACAAACAACAAAAATGGATGAAATTAAGATCTGGCAGACCTTGGTCAGATTGTTAATGCTATTCTGGGCGCAAGGACAAAACAATCTCTCTGGAACAGCTAAGATTGCCTTTCTGAAAAAATTTTGACTATCAGAATCACGGAATCATTTACGGAACGATAGAATTCCGATACAATGATATCAGGATACAGTGATTGAAGGATCATCGATGGTCAGTGGTTAGTGGAAATCGGTTATTAATTTGGTTATATTGTTCACTCCTCTCAAACTACTCGTGGATCTAATTGTGACGAGGAGAGCAGATTGCCCTTATTGTCTCCTCTTCTAATGAACACACTCCAAGGGAAATGAGCGCAGAGAGCGAAATTAAAATAAGAATAGGAGGTTTCCATAAAAATAAAAGAACAAGGGAACGAGGGGGGGGGGGGAGAGAAAAAAAAATCATGCATGCCGGGAGCTTCGAAGATTATGACTCAGCCTAAAATGTGCTCGTCTGCAAGCATGAATTGTTTGTGTAACGGTGCAACTGTAGACTTTGTGTGTGCATATAAGTTGTGTTCCCACAATAAAAGGGGATAAAATACATTTCCTTATGTAAATGTAAGACAATAAAGCATCCCACGGCTGACAGGCTAGGGACTAAAGAAATAAGATGGAGGAGAAGTCCAGAATAGTCGCGTTGGATCATAGAAGGTTATTTACTTATCCCAGAGGAAAGATATTTCATCACAAATACCTCCAAACACTCCTTTTAATAAATGGATATGATGCTGATGCCACAGTTTCTAGTGAGATATTGTCAGGCCATTTGCTTCTGGTACAGGGGGGTGGGGGGGGGGCTGGATCGAGTACTTTCCTTAGTTTTGGGCAAATGGAGGGAAATACACATCGGGGAGAAATAAGGTTTGTAGGATTTTTCATCTTGACCGGCTCCTTCAATCTGTGCCACAATTTGCAATTTTAGTTGCAGATTAGTTTGTGACAAGAAAAAATGCAGGCGGACGTTGAAGATAAAGGAAGATCATCCAATGATCAGCATGAAGTGTGAATAAATGAAGTGAAGGTGCAGTCGTACCAATCAGGACAAAAACGAACAAACAAGTTGGAAGAACGAACATAACCCGAAGCAAACAAACGTGTATCAAAATATATTACAAATAGTTCAAATGAATCTACATTTAATTCATATTGAAAGCCATTTCTTTAGTTTGTGTCTGACCCTGGTCACGTTAAATTCCTGTTCCATGTGTGAATTTGTACATTTGATTCTTTAGGCCAAACTTTGATTATTTTTGTTATAACAGTGAGAGAGAATGGGGGTGGGGGGGGGGGGGGGGATAAATCAACCACAGGAACTGCACCCCAGACCTTTCGGGGAACCAAGTTGTTATCCCATCCATGGCAGTTCCCATTATTTGTTTATGTGCATTCAGATGGCAGACAAAGTCGATGCAAAATTCTTTTGATTTAAGTTTAGCTTTATAGTACTGGCAATAAGAAACTGCTGACAACTCATAACGATTGATTTTTTTTGTCACGTTCACTGCCGCCATTTAATATTTGGATTACCGGAAGCTCAACTGTGAATTTTTAGCTTGCAAGACAAAAGTAAAAAGGTGACAGCTCGTAAGTCACTTGTCAGTCAAGGTAGCACCATTTTACAAGACGATGACAAACGAGGACGATGCTTGGAACAAACACGCCATGAGAAATGTCTTCATTCGCTCTTCATCTCCACGGTTTTTACAACGCAAGAAGTACACGCAAGGAACAAGATGGTTGAACTGAACTTGCTTTTTCAGTCACGCTATTTAAATATGGCTGTAAAATGAATTTTAGAAACGCATATTCTGATTGCGGAATAATGAGGTAGAGGTTTAAAATGGGGACGGGCGAAGGGGGAGAAGAATTGCGTCCAGCACTGGCATGTCAGGACATAAACACACATGGCATTAACCTTTTATGCCTCCAACCTCAGCTCGGTGGCTCCAGAAATAGAGGCTGCTGCTGGCCTTGGCCGTCTGCCTGCTTGCCTGCCTTACTACTACTGCCTCTTTTACTTTCCACTGCACGGCTTTTCCGCAAACAGATCACATGTCAGCATCCAGCCATCAGGCATCCGGGTGCCGCCGTGTCGAGTTTCCACACGTCGACGAGGATGCTTTCGTGTGAGACTAGACCGGGGCAAACTTTGAAATGCTGGCGTCATACCTCAAGGAATCTCTACCTCAAACGCCCGCTCCGAACAATAATTAATGCAAGATCAAAATGTTTTTTTTTTCTGTCGTTTCGGATGCGCCGGGGGAGTGCGCCATGAAAAAATAATGAGGGGTAAAACACACCAGAATGCGCTTACCTTTTTTTTGTCTCTCATAGAGCTCTTGCCTCGCACCATGATTTTACATCCCGTTTCTGCTTCCAACTGTTTGGCCGTGAGTCCCCGCGGGCCGAGGATTCTACCCACAAAGTTATACTGCAAAAAAGAGGGGGGGGGGGGGGGGGGTAGAGAGAGCAAAATGGATTAAAATATGGAACTGAGCATTTGTGAAATGGACTTTAACCAACATGACCAAAAAGACGAGCATTAAAAAGGTATAGAAAACTCTGTAGGCATTGTAGATTCTGTTACACGCAGTATGGGCCTTTAAGAGGCGGAGCTTGGCGAGTGGTGCGTGACATCGGCGAGTCTGCGTGCGACTAGTCGCGGTTCGATCTGTGACTTGTGTTTTACTGTTCTCTCTGTGCTCAATAAAGGGCTGAACAGTGGAATGGTGACTGTGGCTCTCCTTTCCCACTTGCAAGGGCATGAAGGTTAGTAAGCATGCAGTAAAAACCCATAAAAAGGACCGCTATAAACGCCAGGTTTCTGCAAAATAGCGGCGACAAAAGTAAGATACGCTTCACAAAATATTTGAGCTATAGCGGAGATGCGCTGGTTGAACCACGATATAGCGGGGGGACATTTTGTCAGATTCCCATTAAATATCGTTCTAACGTTTTATTACAGGGCAGGATCCTGGATTTATAGCTGTGCCGGCGTTCCGAGGTAACCAACGATGCACAATGAAACGGTTCGCACGGTGGTCATGCCGCACAAGCACGCACTTACCGCTGCACTTCCTGTTTTTTATTTCATTGTTTTTATGTATGTGGCCAAGAAGTGTTTTTTTCTTCCTTCATACAAATATTTACTGCAGTTTACGACCGTGTTGGTGATAGATTGCTGAAACGATGAGCCTCCCTCAAAATTGGGTGGCATCATGGCCGCAGGACCGGGACTCTGTTAGAAAACGTGGCCCCACGTACTAAAATTCAAGAATAGCTGACCAGGGAGTCTAGTTTCGTTTATTCCCGTTTGCACAGCCAGCATCCGCCATGTCGACTTTGTCGCCCTCATTTTTGCGGGAAAATGTCAGCTATGACAGGCTAAAAGGGAGCTTTTGACGGAAAATTGAGGCGGGATTGAAGAGTTCAGAGGCTAGGCGAGGTTGTGTGCAAATATCAGGGGCTCCTTTTGTTTTCTGAATTGCTTTGTGACTTTGTACTAAAAGGAAAAGGGATAAACGGAGGTAATCCCCTCCACTTGGAACTGCCTTCCAATGGGATCAAGGCAAAACGTGTTGAAATAATCCAACGGGGTTCCTCTTCCAAAATTAAAAGAGAAAGAACGGAGAGAAGCGGGGCGGGCGGCCATGCATAAAGATAAGATTAAAACGGCGAGATATGAGACGCACGCGTTCAAATGTGATATTGCTTTTAGTGCAACAATGGCGGCGCGAGGAGTGTAAGTTTGCCATGACAAAGACGCCGCCGTTCGTCTCTTGAGCTACGACGATGAGGCTTGACACGGACGCATTAAATTCGTAAAACACAAGTCACATGCGCTTACTCGCTCCGCTGCACCGGCACCTGAGCAAAAAGGCGAGAGTGCCATCAACGGAGTCTCGTTTAATTACACGGAGATTACACATTTAGAGCACCCATGTAAACAAAGACAAGGGCGGGGGACGGTCAGGAACTCCAGGCAGCCATTTTGAACATGTCTGGCTAGGAAGACGTGCCACACGGTCCCGTGGGTTAAACGTCGGGGTGACGAGTGAGACCAGCGGCGGCATGGATCAGTGGGAGAGTGGTCGTCTCACAACCCAGAGATTGGGGGTTCAATGCCTGACCATTGCGACCTTGTCCAAGTGTCCTTGAGCAAGACATTGAACTCCCAGTTGCTCCTGATGCGGCGTCATCGGTAGGTAAATGAGGAAAGCGTTTTGAGTACCCAAGGTGGGAAAAGTGCTTTTGAGTGACAGCCCATTTACCATTTAATGTGCTATTTATGAGCCAAACTGCCTGCTGCAGGATGCAGGGGGGGGGGGGGGGGGCACAGGCGCAACTGGAGTCTTCGGAAAACATGTGCAGGCACAAAACACAAGACTCAAACGACACGAGGGAGCAGTCTGTGTCACAAATGAGTGAGGTGAGGCTTTGGTTGACTGACGCACCAATAAACTGCAAATGACTGAGTGGACAGTTTAAGAATTAAAAGTGGAAATTGCTCTTTGGTGACGTTGATTGTTTTAACGGCGTCTTCAACATAGGCGTACATGTCAATGCGACAATGGCTTTGTAGGAAGGACTGATATTTACTTTTTATGTGCTTAGCTAGTTATAGTTACCGTATTTTGTAAAAGTCTTAGTCAGACAGGGGGCGCCTTATAAGACGGCGCGCTTTGCGTCTGCACCAAGTTCCAAAATCTGTCAATGTTGTTGTGTAATTGTGCGAAACAACAGTGGTTGGGCTAATGACCCCCCCGAAAATGGCCCCTACGAAGGGACACCTTTGCCAAGCCCATTTAAAAATGCAAGCCGTCAGTTTCGCGGAGGCACACGGGAAACGAGCAGCCGCGAGAGAATTCAAGATCAACGAATCGGTGGTTCGCAAGCGAAGGAAGCAGGAAAACGACAATGACGAGAGGGGAACCTGGCGTGTTTGACGGAGAACGAGCCCAGCTGTTCATTTCGGATACAGAAGATGAGGACTTTGATGGATTTGCGCATGAGGAATGATCAAAACAAAATACAGTGAGCGCATTGTTCTATCCTTCAATAAAGTACTAAGCGCACTCACATTTCACATTGTTCAATACTTCACTAAGGTACAACCGAACTCAATTTTGCTCCAGCCGCACGCTGGCGTATGTTTTATCGTCCATTATACACGGCGCCGAATGTATGTATTCAATTCCGAAAAAGCAGCCACAACTGAGACTGCGGCCATTAAGGCGATACGTGTATGGTCGCGAAAATACGCTCCATGTTTCCACAACGCTTTCACTCCTTATCTAAATCACAGACCACAATATGGACATACAACATGTTTATAGAACTATAAACTGCAAACGGTCGGAGAGATTCATGCGCCCAACCCCAAAGTAACGGCAGAAGAGCAATTTTATTACGCCGGCTGCCCTCCCCCTTCCCAGTGACACTCGCCGCTCTCCGAGGACATGGATATGTTGATGACAATTGTAATTGACATAGAGCCCGTCGCTCTCATTAACATATTCATGGCGGAGAAGAGCCGAGACAAATAAAGACTGAAAAGGTTAAGGAGTGGATGACATGCAAGCACAAAAGGTAAAAGACACTAATATCTGTTTGTCACAAGCGGTGGGGAGCCATTATAGGAAGAAAGAAAGCACGGCCAAATCCTCCTCTGCGTTCTTTTTGTTTGTCCAGGGGGGTGTGGGCCAGTGTGTCACGTGTGCTCTTATGGAAACACATACTTGCTTGAGACCGAGCAGACGGATTCTGCACGAGACATCTGACAACAAATTCGAAAACGATCCATTTTGGTGACGGAATAAAACTTAATGTGTTATCCGTCGGTGATGAGTCTCTTCAACTAAAAGCCTCGATATTTTTGCTTTCAACGGTGCTCTCCTTTAGAGTGAAAAAAATGGAGAGGGAGACATTGGAGTCATCCGAAAGGCAGCGAGCCTGCCAGGAATTCCACTCCCTGCAGGCAGTAGACATGTGATGGATGCAGCGTCATCTTTAGTGCATATTTCCAATTCTTTTTGCTGCCTTTGTATCATATTTAAAGAAAAAAAAAACCTAATTGGCCATTTACCATCTGTATGTTAATGGACCTAAGATTTTGCTCTTAAATGACAGAAAAGTAAAAATAGCACAGCAAAAATAAGTCGGGATGCTCCATTGCTTTTTAGTGGAGTTACCAAGAAATAATTTACCATTTAGCGAAGAATTTGGGTTAGCTTAGATACTTCACCACAGAAGGGACCAGGTGCCCAGGTGTCCCCGTATCTCAAAATAGTCTTTTAATACTGTACAAGGAATTCAACTCACAACATAGACATGGCAGACAATAAGACTCCACAACTGAATTCACAGAGACTCTTGACACTTATATAGGGAGAACCTGATGTTTTGGTTAGCAACAAGGCCCAACAGTCAACTCTTATGGCTGCAACTATCCAATATTTTTTCAAACGAGTATTGTATCATTTTACTGTCTTTCTTGTCCCATTGAATAATCAGAAATTCATTTTGTGCATGAATAAACAAGTGGGAAAAAGAGGGTAAAACGCAGTGTTTCTTATGCTGGAACTTAGCTAGAGGGAGCAATATAGCATAGTAGACACTTGCCATGTGCAACTATAATTTGTTAAACGCTTTGTTACAGCTGCCGCTGTTGTGAAAGCAGCATGTATTGTATTGTAGATGATTTTTTTAAACTTGTGCACACAGAAAAAATTTCACCAATTTACTCAGCGTATCGAGCCCTGTAGCGGCTAGCTGTTAGCTAGCTAACATCGGTTAGCCAGTTTGCGTGTTCAATGACTGAGTCTCAGCTGTGAGGCTGAGGGGGGAAAAAAGCCAACCAACTCAAATTGGTCGAAACAAAAATGGATGCTGAGACGAAACTATTAATTATTCAGTATTACATCTGAATATCACGGAAGGAGGAGTTTTCCAAAAGGTCTGGTTTCAGTGGCCTCAAGTGCAGCTTTCATGTCAAACCACATATTAAGAGGTTTGACACAAATACCGGTGTGCAGAAGCCCAAAACTTTATTTTTCCAACACACACTCACAGTTTGAGCTCTTTTACACATGTTCCGCTCTGGGATCTTACAGGACCAACATTTCCCCCGTGTGTTCTTTCATGACTTCAAAGTTTTCAGCGCTTTCCAAAACATACAAACACAGAAAAGGCGCCTTGCTGCGCATCAACAAACCGTGTGTGTGTGAGACACAGTCAGACAAATACACACCAGTATACAAAGCCCCCTTCAGGACAAGGGCTTATGATGACATTAAAGGCACTTTTTTGGGGGCGGGGGGTGGGTGGCTCCAGTTATCGCTACGCCACAGGCGGGTTATGTTGTGTGCATATCTATGCTTGCGCCTCTGTGTGTTTGTATGTGAAACCGCAATGTGGCCTGAACTCTTGCAGACACCCAGAGCCGATTGTCACGCGCATGCATGTGTGTGTGTGCGTGCGTGAGTGACGAAACAATAGCAGTTGCAGCAACAATGTCCGGAAAAGAAGGACAATTTTTGCGTTTGTTTGCGGCGGTGCGGAGACAGGAAATGAGATCAGGCCGAGTGCTCTGGGTGTGTGCGTGAAGGGCTTAGAGGGGCTGTGCGGAGAATACCAATGACGCATTAGCTGGAATCGTGGGGTTTATGGAAATGAGGACTGCATTATCAATGTATCAGACAAAAGATAGAATTTGACACCTAGTCCAAAGGATGTCACCTCACTTCCTTCCTTTCTGATGTCTCAATATGGGCTACAGCTATCGAGTAGTTTTTAGAGTCGCCGGTATTCAACCAATGATCCCATCGAGCTGTCCGTTAACTAATCCAGCATTCTCAGCAGCACTACTGGAGGCATTTCTCATGCGCCACAGGTCTGTTTTCATGTCACCTCAAAATAAAATAAAAAGGGAATGGATCAGCAGACATAGTGTGCTGTATGATTTATATATTTTTTGTACAATAATTGAAAATATGGCGGCCTGGTAGTCCAGTGGTTAGCACGTCGGCTTCACAGTGCAGAGGTACCGGGTTCGATTCCAGCTCCGGCCTCCCTGTGTGGAGTTTGCATGTTCTCCCCGGGCCTGCGTGGGTTTTCTCCGGGTGCTCCGGTTTCCTCCCACATTCCAAAAACATGCGTGGCAGGCTGATTGAACACTCTAATTGTCCCTAGGTGTGAGTGTGAGCGTGGATGGTTGTTCGTCTATGTGTGCCCTGCGATTGGCTGGCAACCGGTTCAGGGTGTCCCCCGCCGACTGCCCGAAGACAGCTGGGATAGGCTCCAGCACCTCCCGCGACCCTAGTGAGGATCAAGCGGCTTGGAAGATGAATGAATGAATGAATGAATAATTGAAAATATATTGGGTTACCGTGATAGATTTTTATTTCCATATCGCCCAGCACAAGTCCAAACCACCTTTGGCCCTCCAATATTTTAGGAGTGGTTTATAATGCATGCAATAAATGATCAGGTTGCACCTATTTTGGACTGTTAAGTGCTGACACCTGCTCATAGGAATCTCTCCTACAGAGAACTCCAATCATGTTTCAAGGTGGAGAACAGTGCTGCTCTATTCATAGCTTGCAGCAACTGAGGTGCAGTACCTGGGAGTCGTCGGGTCACGCGCAACACACAAGCTCACACGCCACCTGCTGGCTTCCTGCCTCCGGTCACACATTCATCTTTTGAGGCCCCAAACCCACAGCGACTTGACACATTTCCACGGGACAGAGGAAAATGGAGATGAAGAGTGGACAAAACTGCAGCGGTGTGAGCTACATGAAAGGTCTGAGGGCATGAGGGCTCGTGTGATGGGGGGAAGGGGGGGGGGGGGGGAAGGTAAATTTTGTTTCGATTCCAACGGTGACATTTCCGCCTGAAAGCCCCGTAGACTTCAAAGCTCTCTTTTTTAGCACATCCAGCATTTAACACCTAATCCGTGGCCTCCTTTGATAATTCTGTTTGGATTTATTGTGGGGTTGCAGGCATAGTGGAAATAGGCAGGAAAAATGGAAAGCGTTCAAGATTGACATCGGCTCTGGTTTGGGAGCGAAGACGCGAGCCGAGTTTACCGCTTTGCTTGCCAAACTTTGACATTAAAGTGAGATTGACGCAAGAGAACTAACGTTGAACCTTTTGTGGAAAGTCAAATCTCTCTGAGCTCATCACACAACGATTACCTTTTAAAAGTGGGCAGACAATTAAGTATGACATTTCCATTCAACTATTCACTCCAAAGTATTTCTGACTGTCATAACAATGATGTTGGTAACGTGTGGACTAAAAAAAAAAGGTGCGGAAAGAAAAATAATTTCCTTCTCTTACCAGTTTGTGACTTGATCGCTCAGAAAAAAAAGAATAGACAACGGCGCTCGCGACGCAATTTGGCGGTACTGTTCAACTTTAAGTCCATCCATCAGACCGACTGCTTCTCCAATCACGCTATTCGAGAGTCAACCATCCACCACTGAAATTCCGCAGCCTCTCTAGCAGTGTGCAGAGGTGAGATGTTAGGCAGCACATTTGGAAGCCCGGTAATGACTTAAGGGGGGGTGGGGGGGTCAAAAGGATACCGGCTGCCAGTATGATAAGCGATGACACCACCCACGGGAACGAGCTTAATGACTTTCCCTTTGCTGGGATGTGGCCGTGTAATTTCGCAGCGGAGACGCAACAAGGTGCACGACATCCGGTCTTCTTCATCCAACCTGGCTGCTTATGCCCCCCCCCCCCCCCCCCCCACTTTGAGCACTGAGGTAGAAGTAAAGACTTGCGAGGCACTCAAGTTGAGTTTCTCCATGCATAAATATACAGTACAGAGTTTAGTTCTCTTTGCTTCCGGTATCAGAGTCATAAACTGAGTTGTAGAGTATTGTGTACTCGACGTTGGCTGCTTTCGGTGATTCCCTTCCTGTTTGGGGCAAAGGAGACCGAAAGTACACTACCGCAAACAGAAGCTCGCTCGTCGGGTGGGCTTTCATTCTTTTCAAACACACAGCCCATATTTTACAGGCGTGAGAAACAGCTTGAAAGAAGGACACTAAGCCTACTGTGGGGGAAAAAAAAAAGTTTGTTGTACCGGTACGTCATGCGTCCTCGGTTTAGGACGAGATTTGAGATTACAAATGACGCAACCACTCTGCACAGTGGCAGGAGAATAAGTATTTTTCACATACATATTGACAACAATTATGACTCATCTACTGCGTTCGTTACACACGACCCTATGTCATAACTTACCTATAAATTACACCGCCGGTGGAACGCAACTCTTTCAGTACACTAAATCCCTGAGCATGAACATGAGTGGCATCAAATTGAAATTCTTTTCAGGCCCGGCAATACAATCTAGGGATATGAACAGCCATTACATTCGGGTACTTGTGATTTATTTTCACCATTTGGAGAAGGATAATTTCGTCAAGACGCCCCTTCAAGTGTACTCAGTTAATTGCTGCTTGAGACTGATGCATTACTATTAAGGTGACTCGTGGACACCTCCTGCATCAGAAAAGGAGTAAAAGCATTCTGGAGATAAGTGTTTTGAACCTAAGGTGACCCGCCCTCAGTCTGGACGTTCACTGAACAGTTAATACATACACAAAGGCAATAAAGGGGTGTCATTTTTAAAGACGCCCAACCTATCAGATGCCTGAAGGTCAGCGTAAATGACGTTCTGATCCGTCATCCGGCTTGCCCGTGTGTACGCGAGCGAGCGCTCGGAGGAAAAGCGGCGCCGCCACGTCAGATAGCATTTAATTGAAGGTGGACGCTATCAGATAGCCTGTGACTGAGCTGTCAGTCAAGATGCGGGTCGCCACGGCGACGCTCAAAAGAGCCGCGCGCGCCGCTGACGGAGGCTGCAAAACTGCCGCCTTTTAAGTACGGTAGATGAGAGAGACGCCTGACGAGACACAAACAGGCAGACTGGGACAATTTCATTATGTACAATTAAATGACGTGCAGGTGGAGAGCACAACTTAATATGTCAAGTGTCATCGAGTAATACAGTGGAACCGCCAAATGTAGCTCCCCCAAGGAAATAATGTAAAATTAATTGGTTCATTCCAGGCTCAGACTGTTGCTATCGTAAAATCCGCGCATATTTTCGGTAATGGGGCGGAATACGGAAGGTGCTTACAGTGCGATACCGTCACCCAAAAAGGCGGCTTATAGGTACTGTATAAATGTTTTGTTTAATGAATGTATTTAAGTTGGCATTTGCAATGTAAATGTGTGTAATTTTAATCACAGTGTTCATATTGTGAAAGGCAACCACAACCTTTCCGTTCTTATCGCGTTTCTCCGTGGGGCCATCAGAGATTTGCTGACATTTTGCGTTGCGTCACACAAATTGATGCTTTGGTGAACTTTTGAGAATATTTTTTTCTCGAGAATTTTATTTGACCTTCTGGAGCCTTTATAGAGCCAACAAAATACGGGTAACGGGACACTTGGAAGATTTTTTTTAACTTCAATTGTACCTCAAACAAGCGTTTTACAGATCAATCATGCAATTATGTTACAAAGCTACTTCAAGGCTTTCTGTTCAAGGTGATCTTGAGATGCACATTTACATTTTTGTCTTTGCATACTTACACGACCCCCACTTTTTCACCAGCTAAACTTCCAACACACTGTCAACTCTAACCCCACCCCCACCCCTGTTTTTTTTAATACCGCCTTGCCAAAAGTTTTTAGTATATGCCGGAGGCCGGAAAAAAAAAAAAAGGACCACCACCAAAGACCCGCGTTTTAACACCACTGATGTGAGGTGACTGAGGGAGAAAAATCATAAAATGACGTCCCCATTCCCCACTCCCCCCCCCCCCAACGGGCCTTCAAGGATGAGGGGAAATCTGGGGAATCCGTTAGAAATTTGAGCTGTGGAAAATGTTGCCTGGTCCCAGGTCCCAATCATCATTACCGTTTCCCTAAGCACTGGCCAGATGGCGATAAGAATTTTCTGCGTCCGCGCCACCATTTCTGGCCTCTCGGTTTTCACCCTGATACGAAAAATAAAAAAATGATTGCCAAGATACTGTACACGGAGTACCATGGCTAGTGCACATGTGGAAGGCAGCTCAAGGTATATTCTCTGAGAATAGAACCCATAATTCCATTAAGACTTACCGCTGATTTCCCCTGGTTCCAATCACCACACCTAATTATATCAAAGCTATCTGGCGTTTTCTCTTTTCTTGGGGACGTAACAAACGCACGTGCGCAAACTAAAATGACATTGACAAAGCATGCGAGTGATAGGTGCGTCGGTCCTGTTGTCTTCTCTGTCCTTTTGAATGACTGCGTGTGTCTGGTAAGGTCACCACTGAATCATCTCGGGCACCCGGGGGGTGTGAGCCTAATTAATTTAGTAGCTTTCCTGGCAGCTTGTAAACAACGCTGACTTAACGGGAGCTGCGCTCATTGCAGCGCAGCAAAGAAAAGTGGAAACGCATGACGGTTAGCTGAGCACCGAAAGCAGCGAATGGTTGCCCTCTGTGTAAAAGTCACTGAGTTATATATATATACTTTTACATATCTGATCCTAAACTGAGTTAGATAGCAACTAATTTATTTTTCCACTTACACCGCACCTGACAATTACGAATGTTAAAAACTTGCATTGCTTGTATCGTTAAAAAAGGTTTGACATCATTAGTAACTTTGGAATTCCATTGTTTCCTATGAGAATAACTGCCGGCATAAATGACATTTAAGGTTCTACGTTACATGCTATGGAAGGCCCAGAGGTTCGACTTGAGCAAAACTAATTCAAGCCAGTCCTCGGGTAGACCTTTATCAAGTTTCTCAAGGGGAAAAATGCAGCCCAAGGCCTGGCTGAGGTCATGCACTTCTCTCCTCAATGCTTCTTATCTTTCATCCCCTCCTCTGCATTTATTCCTTTCCTGGAGCAAATTGCAGAGATTACAAAGAAAACCGTGACCTCTTGATACGAGTGACCATAAAGTGATGGATACACGGCGCGGAGATTCCTTTAACTCATTCAGCACCAGCCAATTCTAGACCAAGTCTGAAAAGACGTTTAAAAACGTCTTTGGGAGTGAATGAGTTAACGGCAGCTCCAACACTTGCGATCCCCAGTCCTCATCAACAGCCTCAACCGGTTAACGGCTTACCCCCTCGTACATACAAGAGAAGACATGTCGGTACTTACGTCTGGATAGTCTTTGACAGGCACAAACAGTTTTTCCTGCAGGTAGACCATGGGTCCCACAGGCTCAGGCAGCTCCAGGGGGCGTCTGTCCACAAGGCCATTGACTGTGTCGCTGTACATGTGTTTGCGCACTCTGTTGATCTCTGAAAAACAAACACAAAAAGAGCGATCAGTCAATTGGAAGAGCGTGCGTCCATTTTTTTTTTCAACTTGGTATCCGATGTGTCACTCCTATTGATTCTTGTGAGCTTTGGGGCAAAGCGTTAACGTAAAGCTTTGTTGAAACCAAAGAAAAACAGTTTGACAAGGGGGGGACTAACCAACGTTGGCCAGGTTTCGACATCTAGCAATTACTCAGAGCAGCAGCCGTACACAATGGAGACGAGCGGGCCGCATAACGACAGGCTAAAAGGACACGCAGTCAAACAGTAATCTGCAGGGAGGGGGTCAGTTTATGCGAGCAGGTCACAGTGGTGGGGGGGATCAATGTCTGCAGTTGTTACACCCATTACTAAGTGACACACATTTTGGTCACATGCGCTTGCTTGTTGTGCCACGCTTTAAGCCATTTGGAGCCCAACCATGCAGTGTGTGCGGAGGAATTGGCATCGACTTGAATGATCACATGCAATCACATCAGTTGGAAGAACTCTGCATTAACAACAGCGGCGGGAACCGAAATACTCTGCTACAGATACGATTTGAAAAGTACCTCTTACCCCCCCTCCAAGATTTAACCTTGCACTGCACCTCATTTGCAAGGTGGGCCAGATCTACATAATTGTCCCATACGCATGGGATGGGAAATCTGGAAAACATTCAAAGTAATACAATTTTGGAGCCCCGCCCCTCCCAACAACAAGCGGAATTACCCACTGCGTTCCTTTGCGGGGGAATTCCTGCTTCAGATTATGTGATTGACGGACTTGTCGACAGACGGAGGCGAACATCTGGCCTGCAGTATTAGTGGATAACACCTCTGGGACACATCCGCTTTGTGACGCAGACCCTCCCATATGAGGTCATCACTCAGGTACATCGATTCTCTCAGTCAGTCACCCAACCTAATAACGTGCAGGCCTCCATTAAGCCTTAAAGCGCCCGTTTTGTAAGCTAGCAAAATTGTGCATCAAAATGCATTAGCGACTAGTGATGTCATATAACAAGTCATTTAGGGTTTTTTTGTTGTTGAGTCCCCTCTCCACTTTTTTTTATCCTTTAAGACTTGTTTAGAAGTGATCACTTTCCCATTGTTGTCTGTATGGCTGTTAATGTGGGACGAGGAAAGGAGTTTGACAACGCTGCAAAGCGACTCACCGCACGGACTTGAACTTGAGCTGATAAAAGTAATAACTCGATTACAAAAAAGTTGAAATCTCTGCCGAGCAGCTTTGCGAGGATAATTTTTCAACGCTGTCAAGTGTCACTTTAATCTTACGCCATATGAAGAAGTATGTTGTGTGATTATGGCGTGCCAGCGGAGCGAGTCCGTGAAAGACACAAACCATTCAAAGTTTTTTATAATTGACCTATTTTAAAAAAGAAGATAAAACGCAATATGGCTACTGCAAAGCAGGACTCTTGCAATGCAACAGCATGTTTACGATCGCCAGCACTAAGCAACGTATCAATTCAAGCCCAACGTGAAAATGGCGTCCCAAAGTCTCACATGCACATATATTTGATTCGCATTGTTAATGCAAAACTGATTATTTTTCAGGGTACTTGCTGCAAATAATCTGTGCATATTCCATTCTGAAAATATTCTATAGCTGCAGCCCGAGAGTTGAATGTTCTTAGGTGGAGAGCAAACTAGCCAAGACTGAATCAACAGTGCATCTTTTCTGGCCGCAGTCACGTTGCGGAGACATTTTAAAGCGATTTAATCAAAAATCAATTTCACACGGACAAAATTCAGCATCACTTAATTGCCTCACTGTTTTTACTCTTTTTCCTGTAATTGTTTTATATTTGTGTCTTGGAAATGTTGATATAAATGTTTACAGTAATCCTGACTTTACAAGCACGTTAGCATAGCTTAGTGACTCTGTATGGCATGTTTTTGGCGAACGTACTGAACCAATTTGGCTCATGTTGTCATCATAAACCAAGAGTCCTCTGCCATAGGTTCATCTTAAGGACAAAATTCTAAAGTCATTCTAAGGTGACATTCTAATTTCATGCCAGTCCAAGGTTTGCAACATTATGTACATCCTTGTCGAACAGATTTACGACAAGCCTTTCCATAAAAACGCCGACGGCACAGTGACGAAATGACAAAAGCCATTTTCCGTGGCTGTTATGATTGATGGCCGGTGTGCACACGGTGGGACAGATGTTCACTCGGTTCTGCGCGTTTTCAAAAGGCGGCGCAGTGCGTTGCTTCTTTCTGAAACGAAACGATTCCAAAATATTTGCAAAGATAACGCAAAGGGGATGATGGAAAGAAAGTGATCTGCAAAATTCACCATTGGCAAGAACATTTTGTGAATTACAGTGTATATATATATATATATATATATATATATATATATATATATATATATATATATATATATATATATATATTAGTTGTTTTTTTAACCGACCTAGCTTTATTCATGTTCATTTTAAATGGTTTTATTTGGACCCCTCTCCCATAAAAAAAAGTGTCAAAACCACGACTAGCACAACACCACCTTCCCTGCAGCCAGCCCCTCTTTCTATTTCCTCTTGCTGAAATGCCACATTAACATAAGGGGCCATGCTAGGCTATCGGTGGAGACGTGTAGCATTTGACAACCTCTAATTTCAATGCAGGGAGTCCTTTCTGAAGCGCCACACTCGCCGAAAAATTACCCCACACCTCGCCCGAGTGACAAAATCATTTGTCTAGCTGTCCGGCATGGCAGAAAAGGCTGATTGCGCGAGAGAGGTAAGGGAGGGGAGGGCCGAAAATCGCTATCTTGGGAGAAGAAGAAGTGACAAACGAGAGACAAAGGGAATATTAACAGACAAGGGCAGGCCAGCCAATATTCTTAAAATGTTGTCACGTTTCTGTGATACCTCAATTCTCCAATGCCTTCAAGAATTTACCTGTACAATATGCATGATGGTATTTGAAAGTGTTGTCCAGATACTTTTGTCCAGCGCCCTTGTCTTAATAGTTAATTGTCAGTAACAATTAGCAGCGGTACTAGTTATATCTCCGTAGATTTGATTGCGACCGGCGTTGTGCATTCAAGTTCATCTTTGCATACGTTCAAGTGTGCTTGCTTCGAGCTATTCATTTCCACGGCCACTTGAGGGTTCCTGTCAAGCTAAACATCAAACAAAGAGAATCACACAACATGTATGGAAACCAAATCTCATCACCTAGCCTTTTGAGAGCCTGCTAGCTTAAAGTGGAAGTCAAAATGTTTTCTTTACATGAATATGTTTCATTAGACCCCTCTAGTCTAAACAAGGGATTCAGATTAACACTGTGTTTGTGGAATATTAATTAAGATGAAAAAATATCTACAGTCAATGTAGTTTGTGCGGTCGGGATGAAACTTTTGAAGCGAAAATTTGAACTTTCCAATGACTGTCCCTCACCGACAGCCAATCGGCATCCACAATGTACTTAACTACGTCACGCGCAGCAGCTGCACAAGCACAAACAGTTACACATCCATTTTGTGTACTATATTTAGGTGCGGGTGTTTTTTTATGACACCCCCTAGTGGCCAAGGTGCAGACATCAGAAGGTGCAACACAATACAGTGGTACCTCGACTTACGAAATTATTAATCGGTTCTGGAATAAATTTATGAATTACAAAAATGTTTAAGCAGAGACACATTTTCCATGTAATTGCCCTAATCCGTTCCAAGCCGTCCCAAAATTCAGACAGAAACATTTTCTACAATTCATTACAATTTGCTTGTGTTTTCCTGGAACAGATTACTGGGAAACGTGATTTGACTGTCAAGCGAGGTCACATAACAAATTAAAAATTAAATTGCGAGTGACGGTGGAACCAATGTACAACAATGTAAAAAACGATTAGGCCCTCAATCATTAATTAACATGAAGAATGTTTTATTTTTTTACTCTTAGTCTTGTAAATATGGCATTTATAATGAACAGGTGTGGACTCCGTAATTAAAGGTTTCAAATCGAATAAATCCCAAAGCGAAATAATGAGGAATGCTAACAAACCTGAAGAGCAACGGCTAGCGTTCCGACTTCGGAAGTTCAACTGTATCACCATGTTACCGAGCAACGTGCCGCCATCGTGTCTTCTGCAAGGTGACTCGGCAAACCCATTCAAATACGCACGCGCATACCGCTTTCCTGTCACGAGCCTGTCTGTTTAGCTCAAAGGGGGGAGGCAAAATGCATACAAAGTCATTCTAATCGTCCACTTTTCCTTAGACAAAAGCAGAGGGAGACTGAAAATCGCCCTTGAGAGTGGTTAGAGGGTCGCGAGGAAGAAGAAAAGAACCGCTGAGCAAGCAGACTGCCGCCGTATTCACACTTCTGTCCTGCCCTGCAGACACTCCTCAATGTCCTCATTTTAGTCTTATCATTTTTTTTTGTTTCTCTCAATTACTGCCCTATTGCCTCCAATCTGCAGGGACAAAAGGGACATGCCGGCGTGTGGACTCGATCTTCAACTGCAATAGAAACCAATTTCTCTTGGAATATTCTCAAAAGCGCATCATTAACCGCTTTGTACGCTTGCCGTAAAGTGATTTTTGGCAGTTAACCATTGCGAGTTGAAAGATTTTGTGTTTATTCTGCCAGAAATGTGATTGTAAATGAGCCTACAAGGAAGAGGAGAGGAGGGAGGGGGTGCTCAGAGATTGAAATTAGGATGGAGAAAATGATGAGGGGAGGGAGAAAATGGGTCAGGGATACTTTTTAAATGCACCGGTCCGTGAGATCAAATGAAAGTAAACACTGCGTCGAGATAAACTTGGCGGGTAAGGCGGAGGGGAGCTCAAAGAGGGCTGACAAAAGGTAAACCAATTAAATTTAATCAGTTACACTTGAATAAACGTGACTTCCGATTGAGAGCACTGCATTCATGAAGGCGAAATAAAATCCAAGCGACGCGCGTTTATCCATACGGCTGCAATATGGAGAATTTGTTTTTCTTAACCTACAAGCCAAACTATTTTTTTTTTTTAAATATCTACTCAGAGGCCAGAACTAGCAAGACAACCGAAGAGAGAGCGCAGTATAGCAGAGCCACACTGACGAGCCAACAAATTAAATGTGGTGTGGATTTGCGGTTAACGGAAAGGTAATTTTTTTCGGTTGTAAAGCAGAGACACACTTGTACTTACTATTTTTATTTTATTGTTTCATATATTCACTGTGCATGTGTCAACTTGCCAGTGTCGAAACGTAAATCAACAGAGCTTCGATTTTACAAGACGAAACACCCATCCCGAAAGGAAATCCAACATTGCCATTGTTCATGCTTTAAAAAGGGTAGAGACACATTTAGTTTTTAAAAATATATATTAAAAAAAAAACATCAACAACTGGCCAATCACAGACAACGAAGAACAAGCCTTTTCACTTAGAAGTCACACACTTTTTACCAGCAAGTGCGGCTATGAGAGGATTGGGATGTTTAATGCATTGCTGCGCTGTTATTCATGACGTGGCGACGACTTTATCCCAGACAACACTCCACTTGAACAGTTTAGGGGGTTTGACGGGCCGGGCGTGTGGAAGACGGGAAGTTTCTTTATTTAATGCAAAGAGCAGAAGGGGCTCGTGTGCGCACTGGTGGAGGTGACTGAGCCATGAAAACGTAGGCATTTCTACGGCTTATCATCCATTCACAGCTGCCTCTCTCTCTCCCATCCAGCAACTCTTTCGGAGTCCTCCCCCCCTTGTGCTTGTGTCTTATTTTTACTCGCTAATCTTTGATTTAACAGTAGACCAGACGCAAGCCTTTGATGTGCACGCACAAACTATTCCAAGGCCCTTAATGAGTGTGATGTACTATCAGCGTAGTTAAGAACAGCATATGTATCGCGGCTCTTACAAAGAAAATCCCACGTTAGGTTGTTAAGTTCACGTCTCTGGAGTCGGCCTCGGGAAAAGTTTGCGTTGGCGAACTTGGATGGCAACGTACTGTGCTAAAAGTCTGTAATTCATGGAATAGCAGATATAAATACAATACAGCTTTATTTATATCAAGATTTCACAACCACTGCAGATGTAACAAAGCACTTTATAGAACATTTAAAATACTACGACCAAGTGGTCAGAATATTGATCCACATATAAGGTGCATCGGATTGTAAGGTGCACTGTCGGCTTATAGTGCGGAAAATACGGTAGTTACTCCTGGCAGCATGACACCAGCTATGTGAAGTAGAACTACTCCCATGTGAATTCCTCTGGGAAACGGTGTGCTCGGTGATAATTAAAAGTAGTATTTTAAAAACATAATTACTGTGACAATTAAATTGAGCTTAAACAAGTCGGAAATCAACCAATATATATCGAGATCATGATTTGGGCTGCCAGGATTCCGTTAACTTGACTGTTAGCAATGTTTACATTCAAAATGATGGCTCTGCGGCATATCTAATCAAACATTTTCTCAACAAGGTGTCGGTCAAACACAAGTGGCCCGACGCATGATTTATGCTTCAATAAGATGCCTAAGTAGCAAGCGAGCGCCCTGCTGGAGGAGGGGCCTCAAGTTACTCAATGGACTGATGAGACAGAGTTATTTCGAGAGAAGAAAGTACCGGTAGAGCAAAAAAAGGGGAGTTGAGGAGCATCAGGGTGAGTGCTACTTCCTCAAAAGGGATCAACATCTGTTGTCTGGCCTTGTTTCAGATTTAGGGCAAATGACATTAAACAAGAGAGCATATTCATCCAACAGTTATTAGGAAACGTGAAACTGACTGGGTACATTTGATTTCTTTCCATTTATTTTAAAAGTCTTGCACTGCGAACTGTTTACATGTTGTTTGTTGAAAAATAGTGCAATACATATTAGGAAAATCATAAAATAATTGTTTTGGTTCGTGTTGACATGAAAGCGCCTCCAAACAGCCGATATGGCTTCCCTCAACCTGCCGGGAAGGTACATGCCAGGCTGGTAAAGTGGTATCGATGTTGTAGTATCGGAACATCCTAAAGGAGCAGAGTATAGGTAGACAAGATTTTCACCGATTAAAAAATAATAATAATCATGGTCTTGACATCTGTGCATCCCTAATTAGCGGCAGTTGTAAAAACCCAAAAGTCAAACAAAACTGACGTTAATGAGAACAGATCCTATCAGACCGTAGGAGGTTCCGCAGTACTTATTTCAGACAACGTGTGGAATTATGGCACGCGTAGTTGCTTTGCTAAACTGATTCATCCGCAGAGTTCATGAATCCAGACGTGATGCGGATCGAAGTGGTATTCCCATTCCAGATGGAAAGATCTAAAGGGCTCTAGACAGAAATGACACATTTTGTACATTTTGTTGGCACACACAGGGAGAGATTTATGATGCGTGTATATGCGAGCTCGTGTCAGGGATTCTCCAAAGGCGTGCTGGGTGAAATGCTCCTGCGTCAGGTCTTTAAGTACATAGGCCGCTAAATAAAAAGACTCGGCGTAACAAGGTTTCCCGATGCGCTCCTCTGGGAGCGAAGTGCAGAAAGTAATAACGTGGGTGGCTAGACAGCCAACAAGACAAAGAGGAAGTGCTCTCATCTGGCCTCCCCCGGTAATAAATGGACGCTTTGGAAGAATAATGCCAATAACAATCAGAGGTGGCTTCATGTTTGTCCAACTCCATGATGCAGATTTGCATTGAGTGTATACAAAGCCGATGTGTGCATGCATATTGCAGCCAACTAGCCCCCGAAAGTGGGATGCTACGCTCTGTGATCATCAATAATGAGGCTGAAGCAGACCGAGAGAACACACACACACACAAACAAAACTCTACTTTGGTTCAGCCACAGTTCAAGCAATGCACTGGAATGTGCGCCCTGGTACCAACTTAACTAAGTGTAATATATATAAAAGCAAACACCCAGCTTAACATTAAAACACCCACATATCTCAGCTAATGAGCCGATGTGTTTGAAGGCAGGAATCCCCCGGGACCTTAGCCAATGAATAAAAAAAAAAAGAAAGTGCCTACGAGAAATATCTGTTAAACAAATATCGCTGGAAACTGGCAGGAAATAAAAGACTCACACCTCGTTTCTTACTCGCTTCGCTCCATTGTGAGTCTGGTGACACAGAAACTGCTGGAAAACAGATTAAGGAGAGCCATCTGATTTCTATTATAGTCTCTTTTCTCACAGAGATCCTGCAAAATTGCCACATAGAGGCCTTTGATGTTTTTTTTAATCACATTTAAATGGCATCCTGCAATCACCTATTTCTGCGTGTGACGTACAAAAGTCCAAATGGAAATCAAAAATATTTCAACACAGCAGGGCACAAGAACGAATCGACTAACTGCACATCCTGAACGCAGAATTCCATTTCAGCCAGGCTTCGTGACACCTCTGATACTACTTTCAAAGGTAAGAAATTGGCTGGTCAACTTCACACAATCCTTTCCGTGTATAATAAACAGAACAACCTTTCATGGATTGCGACAAGGTATTTATGACTCAGCCCAATGGTGAAGGTCTTTAAAAAAAAAAAAAAGTACATGGCTGTCAAATTAGTCTTGCGATAATCTGCGTTTTATGCCCACCGGGGGGCAAAAAATGCAATGTTGCGATTAGCGTAGTAAATGTTGCTGTTCCAACGCGGCAAATCTGGGACACATCACTCTCGACGCACGACTAATGGATTTCCATGCAATTTAAGGATTAAACGTTCTCCCCTGGCCATTGTGGGTTTTCTCCGGGTACTCCGGTTTCCTCCCACATTCCAAAAAACATGCATGGCAGGCCGATTGAACACTCAAAATTTTCCCGAGGTGCGAGTGTGAGCGCGGATGGTTGTTCGTCCGTGTATGCCTTGCGATTGGCTGGCAACCGGTTCAGGGTGTCCCCGGCCTACTGCCCGAACACAGATGGGAGACGCGACCCTTGTCGATAAGCGGATCGGAAAAGAGAGTGATTAACGTAAAAGGGATTTTTCGTACTTTGATTGGTCGTACCCGAAGAGACGACGTCATCGTTTGCTAACCACACCCCTTTTTTGCCCTCGGGCGACAGCAAGAGTTTTCAACTGCCGCATGAATCGCTCATTCGGCACACCAACGCTGACCACGACGTCGGGGTTGTCGGTGAAAAGTGTGGTTACGTTTTTTACAAGGTTGTATGGTGACAATGCACACTGCCACAAGTGCAATCAATGATTCAAATGTCAGGGGCAAAACACAAGCGAGCTGAGCAAACAGAAAAAAATGAATTGCATTTCACATCACAGAAGTGCCTTCAAGATATCGCCTGAAAATCAGTCTGTTGAAAGACTACCCCGATTGCGTGTACAAATATGAACGTTGTTTATTTTATTTTTTTTGTTACACGCTTTTTTTCCCGAGCTGCAACTGTCTAACAATTTTAGAATCCAGTATTCTATCGATTGCCCCCATCGATTAATCAAAAGCATCTTTGTTTGCTCGGATTTCCAACAACAAACCATATCAACAAAGCTCGGCTGGAATCGTCATCCATCAACGTCTAGTGAAATAGAACAAAGTGGATCGGATGGCGTTGCAAACATCCAAGACGTGAGGCATCGACTGGCCCGCAGAGAGCACGTCTTCCAAACGCGCCGTAGTATGTGGGTGTGATGGCCTGGCCCAGAAGAGCAATCTGCAAAGTCATTAATCATAGGCCGTCGTCGTCAAATGCACAATTTCTGTGGGTGTTGGCGCCAATGCATGAGGGATGAGGAGGTTAAAAAAAAAAAAAGGCACTCGGAATATCTTTGTGGCGACGGTGACGACGTGCTCCGGCAGTGTGCCACGGGCATTGCCGGTGTTGCTGATTAAACAAAGCACACAAGCCAGACAAGGAGAAGCACTGGAGGAAAAGGCAACGATGATGAAAGCCAAACAAGACGTGGTGAAATGCGACGCGGATAGAGCTCGACAAAAAGGACATTTAAGAGAAGCCGAAACTGAAACGGATGTGTGTGGCACTCCAAAAAAAAAAAAAAAGCCACAAAATTGGCCCT